>NC_136059.1:812849325-814099325 GCF_964261635.1 Lissotriton helveticus
TTACGTTCAATGAAGTATGGGTCCACTACACTAGAAAAGATGGTGTCTTACAATGGCCCCAACATGGTAGCTTTAATACAGAGATTTTAGACAATTTAGAAGCTAAATTGTTTAGGAAGAAAGCCCGGCCGGCAATGATTGACTCCTTTCGCCTTTGGCGAGGAATTAAACAAGCTAAAAGAGATAAAAGAGAAAAGGATGTATCAATAATGCAAGCTGCTAGGCAGTTTAAAGAAAACGAAGAAGATAAAGCAATTGAGGTGTCAGATAGGCAACATAATATGGCTATTGATAAATGTTATCCAGCTTTGCCATCTCTTCTTGAGAATGTAACGAAGGACCCTGAGAAGGATCCTTTGATGTCACATTTGTTGAGACTACCACCCCCTTATGCACAGAGTGCTACGGCACCTCCGCAACCTTCAGTTGCACAACCTCCTGTTGCTGTTCCGCCACCGGCTCCTCCTCAGCTGGTTCTTCCTCCTACAGCGCAGCCTCCTCTGGGGCCGCCGACTTTGCTATCGGTTTTGTCTGGAACTACTTTGCCTTATTCTCCTGTACCTTCAACTTCTCTTGCTACTAACCCTACGCTTCTATCACCTCAAAATACTTTGTCTCCTGTCCTTATGACAGCTTCTCCTTCTGCTCGACAACGAATGACTGATACTGTTACTGGTCTTTTGTCTCCTTTCTTTGTGTCATTGAGTATGACCCCTGTTTCTGCACGTAAACAAATACGTAGTCAGCTACCTGGTCGCGAAGAACGGGCAGTGTTAGATCTCTTGGCTCGCAGATGGGTTTCGAATGTTTCGAGGTATAACTTAGAGTCAGTTATGGATGTTTTCCAGCAGTGGGAAGCACCCAAGCAAAGGTATGTTTTTGAAGTTATGTGTACTTTCCTTCATGAGGAATGGGAAGATAATGATTTGGGTTCAGTCCCTGTAGAATTGCTAAATGTCCAGTCTGAGTTTGCGAAAGGGACGATAGTGGGTCCCGGAATTGAGAATGCAGTTGCGATGGTACTTGCGTTAAGGAGCGATTTCCCTTCTCAGCGACTGTTTGAACCTGATTCCGCAGTTAGGAGGAAAGTGAGACAGTATCCGATGAGAGAAGTTCCTCCAGTATGGCGCGATGAGGTAGCTGCTGGTGCGAATAATGTTCCCCCAGCTATACCAGCACATTTTCAAAGAGTATGGGTACATGTGCCATTGAAGAGAGTAGAAGTTTTGGCCCTTAAACAGTCTTTACCTGATCCCCGTAAAAATCCGGCTGGTTATTACAAGGAGTTGTCCCAGACAGTTGACGCATGCATCATGAATTTAGCCGATATAGATATGCTGTTGGGTAACGTGGTACCTCAACCTCTGTGGGCAAAAATTCGTCATGAGGATCATGCGATTGAGTTAGGTGATTCATGGGTGAATATCGCTGCTGCAGATGCTAGACAGGTTGGTGGTGCTAAACCTGAAGCTCTAGTGGCAGATCTACCTGGCAGAATTATTAATTTAATGAAGATGATGATGCCTGCTTTATGAGTGAATTGGGATAAATTAGCAGCATGCAAGCAGAAGAAAGATGAGAGTGTGTCTGACTTCTTCACTAGGTTTGAAGAGACGTTTATTGATCACAGTGGTCAGGATATGAGTACGGAAGGTGGTCAATGATTATTTGTGGACAAATTTGTCTTTAATTTGCTCCCTGAACTTCCTAATAAGTTGAAAAATTCTGAAAGTTCTTGGGCTGTTTCATCGTCGGCCCAGATATTGGCGACTGCACAGTAATATGAGAATAGGGATAAGGACGAGAAAGAAAAAGCAGAGAAAAAGGCAAAAGACTTAAAGAAAAAGGTTCTTTTACAGCAGGCGTATCCGCCTCGCTCGAATCAGCAAGAGTCACAGCAACCTCCACAGTTTCAGAGACCGCAACAGAACGCTGGGTATTTTCCTCCCAGACCACCCTTGGGTTTAAATCAGTGTGCGTATTGTAGGGAGGAAGGTCATTATAAAAATGAGTGCCCTGTGTTGCGACAGCGTGCGAGTGGTATGACGGCCCTGGGAGGCTGTGGTGGTTTTCAGCAAGTGTCAAGAGGTAGAGGACGTGGTGCGTTTCCTCAGAACGAACGTTCCTTTCCCCCACAAAATCCTCTGAATTGCTTTGATCAATAGAAAATTGCATCTGGTCAGTCGACTCAGTATTATGCTGATGACTATTATGTTGAGAGTGAGAATGCTGACTATAATGATTGCTAGGACAGCCATAGACAAAGAGAGGGAGTAGTGTTGGTTCCAGTAGATCAGAGTGGGCCTTATGTTGCAGTAGCCACATCGGGTGTGGTAGAGCCTTTTCTTTTGGATACTGGTGCAGCGAAGAGTTCTATCATGCACTCTAAACTCCCTGGCGCACCTTTGTCTGGCGTAACTAATGTTTCAGTAGGATTCTCTGGCGCCCCAGTTCGTAACCCAGTTTCTAGTCCCTTGTCTCATTCTATAGGGCCTTGTGAGTTGGAAGCACCTCTCATTTTAATGACAGGTTGTGGTGAGAATTTGTTGGGTTTGGATTTGTTTAAAAGGTTGCATGCAACATTACGTTGTTCTCCTGCGGGAGTACAGCTTACATTGGGTAAGAAAGTGATCTCTCCGATGTATTTGTCTAAAGATCGGCTTCCACTGGAATTGCGTTCTCTCCCTGATACTCTTTGGGCTACTGGTCCTAATGATGTGGGTCTTTTGGAGATTCCACCTTACGTTGTAATGCTTAAAGCGAATGTTAAATTGCCGCGCATCCCCCAATATAGGATTTCTAGCGATGGTGAAAGAGCGCTTTTAGCGATCATCTATGATTTGATTGAGAAAGATGTGATTGAAGAAACGAGAGGTAATGTGTGTAACAGTCCCGTTTTGCCTGTCCTGAAGCGCACTGACTCTTCTCAGCCACCTGTTTATAGATTTGTGATCGATCTTAGAGAGGTTAACAAGATTGTCGTGCCACAGTTTCCTGTTGTTCCGGACATTACTGCTTTGCTGACTATGATTCCTGCTTCAGCTGCCTAGTTTTCAGTCATAGACTTGAAAAATGCTTTCTTCAGTATTCCAATTGCTGAGGAGAGTAGAGATATGTTTGGCTTCTCTTTAGGCCGAAGCTTCTGGTTTAAGAGAGCTTCCCAAGGCTATTGTGAAAGTCCTTCTATCTATAGTCAGGCTTTGAAAACTCAACTTGATACTCTTGTGTTGCCTGCTGGTGCTGCTCTTATTCAGTATGGGGATGATCTGTTAGCGGCCGCTGATGATGAGAAAACCTGTAAAGAAGCTACTCTTTCTTTGTTGCGACATCTGTCGGACTTGCATCATAAAGTGTCACCTTCTAAGTTGCAGTATTGTCGCCAAGAAGTGACCTACTTAGGTCATCTCTTGTCGAAGAAGGGAAGAAGGTTGACCCCAGAACGAATTCAAGCGATTGCTCAAATGACTGTGCCTAGTACGCAGAGAGAAGTACGTGCTTTTTTGGGTATTACATCGTATTGTAGACAATGGATCCCTAATTTTTCATTGTTGGCGAAGCCTCTGTTAGCATTGACTGTGAAAGATACTCCGTATCCTCTTCCTTGGTCTGATGAATGTCAGAAAAGTTTTTCGGAATTACGTGATGCATTGTGTTCGGCTCCTGTGTTGGGTACTCCAGACTATAACAAGCCTTTCACGTTGTATGTGCACGAGAGAGAGGGATGTGCGTTGTCAGTGTTGACACAATCTTTTGGGGACAAGCAGCGTCCATGCGCGTATTTTTCATCAACGTTAGATCCGGTAGCTAGAGCGTTGCCGAGTTGCTTGAGAGCTACAGCGGCAGCGGCTGTTTCTATCCGACAGTCTGCTGGACTGGTGATGGATAATACCTTGATTGTGATGGTTCCACATGCAGTGGATACTTTATTAAATCGGACAAAAACTCAACACCTTACTAGTGCAAGGTTGTCGGGTTATGAGTTGACACTTTTGGCTAGTCATGTGCATATTAAGCGATGCAATGTATTAAATCCAGCAACATTGTTGCCGGCGTCTGTGGATACAGATGGTCAGGAACAGCACGATTGTTTTCTGAGGACGGAAGAGGAGACGAAGGGTAGGATCGATTTAAAAGATTGTCCTCTTCCGGATCCTGATGGTACGTTATGGGTTGATGGTTCATGCTACAAGCTTCCGAATGGTGACACGACTGCAGGATATGCCGTGACGACATTAAGTACAGTTGTTGAAACTGCACGAGTGAGCTATAATTCAGCACAAGCAGCGGAATTGATTGCATTAACGAGAGCGTGTGTTTTGTCTGAAGGAAAGAGAGTGAATGTGTATACCGATAGCCAGTACGCGTTTGGTATTGCTCATAGTTTTGGACACTTGTGGAAAGAAAGGGGATTCTTGACATCCCATGGGACTAAGATTCAGCATAGACAGTTGGTGAATGAGCTTCTCAAGTCACTTACTTTGCCGAAGCAAGTTGCGATTGTGAAGTGTACTGCTCATCGGAAGGTTATGGATAATGTTGGCCGTGGTAATGCGTTTGCGGATGAAGTTGCGAAAGACACAGCAAGAAATTTGATGAGTCAAATGTATGTGGCAGGCCCTGCGAGATGGATTGGTGATGTTGGAATGTGCGAAGATACGATTGAGAGTGTGAAATCGATACAGGCTGAAGCTACTGAAAGTGAGAGGAATGTTTGGAGAGAAACTACGGGTAGATTGGATTCGACTGGTTGTTGGGTTGAATTGTCAGAACACCAAAGATGGATGTTGCCAGATGCGTACGTGCTTGCAGAGGTTACTATGGCACATGGTTTGTCTCACATCAGTGTGAAAGGGATTTGTAAGTTGTTGGCTCCAGTATGGCAGAATGCTGGAATTCCCAAGTGTGCGGAGAATGTGGTCAAGAATTGCATGGTGTGTTTAATGTATAATCCTGGCAAGGGAACCCCAACTCCAGCTGGTCACTTTGCTCCTCCGACGTATCCGTTCGAGGTTTTGCAATTGGATTTCATCCACATGGAAAGGTGCAATAATTAAAAGTATGTCCTTGTAGTTGTTTGCGCCTTTTCTAGATGGGTAGAAGCATACCCCCTAAAAGATAATACTGCCCTGTCCACTGCTAAAGTCCTGGTCAAAGAATATTTCCCTAGGTTTGGGTTGCCAAGGATGGTATGGAGTGATAACGGAAGTGAATTCATGGGGAAGGTGATGAAGAGAGTGTGTGAAGGGTTGGGAATTCACCAGAAATTCCACGCTGCGAATCATCCCCAATCAGCTGGTTTAGTTGAGTGCTATAATGGCACGTTAAAGTTAAAGCTGGCTAAGATTCAAGCTAGAACTGGTCTTCAATGGCCTGATGCTTTACCGTTGGCACTTTTGTCGACTAGAACTACAGTACATTCCCGGATAGGCCTTAGTCCGTATGAGATTGTCTCTGGCCATCCGGCAAACGTTTGGGGAGTGCCGAGGCCAACGAAGTTTAGTGACATCGAATACCCTATGCTAGTGGACTACTTGTATGACTTGACGACTAAATTGCGTGTCTTACATCAACAGGTTCATGATAAATTGCCGCCAGCTTCTGCGGACCCACGTCACATCCTCAATCCCGGTGACTGGGTCCTGGTGAAAAAATTTCAGCCGACTAAGAATGATCACCTATGCTGGAATGGACCGTACCAAGTCCTGCTATCTACGAGGACTTCAGTAAAGGTTTTCTGGAAGAAAAATTGGATCCAGGGCGTACATTGTAAGAGGGCGCCATTGCCTCTGCCATACGACCAGTGGGTCCGTGAAGGTATTGCAGATTCAGAGACTGAAAGGGTGCCGAAGTTTGCACTGTTTAGCGACGCTGAGTTGGTGTGGAGTGGCTCCGAGAAAGAAGATGACGATGTCCTTCAAGAAGCTGTGCCTGTCTCTCAAAGATTAGACACTACTGAACCTGAACTGTTGTTTCAGCCTCAAACGAGGCCTGGAAAAGAGTGTTATAATCTACGTCCTAGAAACAATGGACTAATAAAATAAATGAATTCCTTTTTTTTGATTTTTGGAACTGAACTCTCTCAGGAATTGAACTCTCTCAGCCAGGAAACTTTTTTGGTATATTTTTGTGAACCACCATCCGGGTTCAGCTGTAGGGTCACGGTGTAAAGACTAGAGAGTGCAAGCCGAAGACGCAAGGTCAACGGTTCTGGTTGGTCTAAGGGAGTTCCCTGGGCTGACAGAAGCATTCCTTAGCAGAGGAAAACCAACCGCCGTGAACAGCATCGGTTAGAGAATTAAGTTTTTTGAGATTGAGAGAGCCGTTGAGAAAATTAACTTTAAGAAGAAACTGTGTAAAATTATGCATAGCAAATGTTTTCTGATCACATGTCTTTTGATGTTTTTTAGCATGACGTTAGCTTTGGTGGGTTGGTTTGTATTTTCTCTTCAACTGATTTCTGCACCCATTTTCCAACCTACGACTTTACCTGCTACTACTTCTTTGCATTCTTTTCATACTTTACCTGAACACGAACAGATTAGAAGGTCGGAATTTGTGAATAATTCCTTTGTGCAACTTCTCCATCAACACCAGTTAGTAGTAAACACCACTAATTGTCGGGTGTGTGGTCTTATGCCACATACTATGGATAGAGGTATTCCTTATCTGGTTCTGCCATTCAGTTACAATGGGTCCGTATGGGCATATCAGACGATGTTTATTTATGCCATCGAAATCTATCCCCTGCGTTCCATGAGAGATAACTCAAGTAATAAAGCCTTGGTGAAGGGAATTACAGATATGAGTAGAGATATCGAAACGTATGAGATTATTCCCAAGGATGAGTTACTAGCATATGTTGATTGGAATGCAACCGGATATAGTATCAGTCTGGGTGAGAAGCAGAGACGAAAAAGGTCACCTCCGATTTGGATTGTACCCCATCGTGGTAATTTTTGTCTGCAAGGGAAAGGCAAGAATCCGAGAGCTCAGTTAGGGAAGAGTGTTTGTACTCAGACGTATGTCTTTGTGTCCCAAACTTCCCCACCGTTTTTAGCAGCTAAGGGCACGTATTTTGTCTGCTATGATAGAGCATATACATGGTTGCCCCCTGATTTTTCGGGAACATGTTATGTTGCATATTTGTTGCCTACTACGTACACAGCTGCCGTAGATTACCACAGAACGAGAGTCGTTAGGGGTGTCTTCAGTAAGGAAGATACCACTGGACAAGAAGTGGGAGACTTTTTCAAGGGTTTCCTGCCATTTTGGGGACCTATGGCAAACAGTAGAAACTTACGGCAATTAACGAGAGTGGTTGAATCCACCATAAATGAAACTGCCGGTGCCCTTAGTAATCTGACCGCTGAGCTTCAAGCGGATCGCCTTATGACGTTACAGAATCAAATGGTTTTAGACGTCATACTTGGAGATCGAGGTGGGGTATGTAAAGTGATCCAATCAAGTTGCTGCGTTTTCATACCAGACAATGCTCCTACAGTATACCAGGCCATTTCTAAGTTACATAAGATCTCTGAGTCTATAAATGTGGATAAAGGAGATTGGTCGTTGATTGGATGGTTTTGGGAACTGTTATCGACCTGGGGATGGAAGATTCTGATGATCATTGGGATGCTTTAGCGATTCTTTTCCTGTTTTGTCTTTGTGTACAGTGCGCTCCTGCTATATGTGGCCTCTGTGCTACTACGTGTGCAAGGAGACCTGTCCCAAGAGAGGTACTAAGTAATAGGATTATGCTCCAGCAACATCTTGATGATCTAATGAATATAGACCTGGATTCAGATTGACGTGAGTTTAGGTTATTGCCTATGTAAGGGCAAAAGGAGGGTCTGAGGTTCTGTGAATTCTGAACCTGTTCCATAAAGGTCATGGTTTCGTTATGAATTTGATATTAGCGAACCGTAACTAGTTAGTGCGGCAAGTATGAGTGTTTTCGTCATGTTAGACTGATGGATTCACTACGTATTTAGGGATTTCATTCTGAACCCTTGGTTTCCATTTTGTGTATGGCAGCCATTTTGTGGTTGCCCTCACATAGGCCGACGACTGTGGCTGAACAAGTCTTTTAAAGTACATGTACACCTTAGCTCCAGTTCGTGCTGACTCCTGTTTGACCTGAGTGAACTGACCCTGTTGCCTGAAGCTGACCTTGTTAAACCAGTTCTTGCCCTTTAGCAGATCAAGATTAAGGATCAGAGCACAGGACATCGTAGAAGTTTTATTGCACACAAATATGCCTTATCTTACTCTCACCTGTTTCTGCTCCTTTCTTTATGATCTATTTATGATTGGGTTGTGGCCTTTTTTATTATGGGTTCGTTTGACCTGTCTAAAGAAGAATGTTGGGTTTGACCGATGATTGATCATGGGCTGGGCAACTGAAAAGTGGGTTTTACCATCATGCAATACTTTTGTTGTGGAAACATGTGATTGGTTAAACTGTAAACAAGGAAGGTTTGCCTGAAGCATAATGTTTGGCATAAAAAGGGATGACTTGCTGTGTAAAATTGAGCAGTCTCCTGAGAACTCATACCGTGATGATTTCTAGGACTTCTGTTACTGGCTGCAGCCAATAAATTTGATCTTTGACGCCACCAAGAAGAGTCCCGTGTCTCTGTATTCTAAGACAGGTGGAACCCGAAGACTTTGGGCGTGCCCCTGGCACCGCTGGGTCTTAAAACCCGGTTCTTCAGAGTTCTCCTCCTGGCTGGTGAAGTTGGCTCTGTTGAACAATCTTTTAGCCCACTGGAATTGCTGTGGCGATGTCGCGAACTGATGAGGGTTTGAGAGAGGTTCATGTGATGAAGAGGATGTCTGGTGTGTCACTACTCTCCAGGTACCATATTTAGTTTGTGTATTTTCTGATTGATAATGAAAAATTAGAAGCATGCATGTCAGTGGGTGTTGATGTGCAGAATCACTGTGCATGTGATGTGGGATGGAGGAGTGGGCATTGTTGGTGCTTGTGTGGCATGTGTGTTGGGAGTGGTGTTGAGGGCATTGCCAGCATTTGCATGTGGGTTTGTGGCTGCTTGAGAACCAGCAGTGGGAGCAGGTTAAAGCTCCTACCATTGTGCCAGACGGGGTATGGAAACAGTGGGGGAACAACGTCTGAGGTCTAGCAACCTAAGGATTGATGTGAAGTATCTCCTGTCAGTGATCAGACCAGGGTATCTGGTGCTGGGCATGGTTCAGGTGCAGATGGGCACAGAAGGGTTCCGTATTGCAGCTGCCATTAAATAGTTCCTGGGAGTTGGAGGAGTGCAGGTTACTGTGATGGCATTTACTGTGCTGATGGGTGATGAAAAACAAAATCATAAACACAAACACAACATGTTAATAAACACATTTCTAAACAGTATGTAAACTTATTTCAACTGAATACATATTATGTAATTGCTTATGCCTAGATTTAATAATAAAGTAGCATTAATATTTAATGATATTGGCAACATGAAAAATATAAATCTAAAAAAACCTCCCACATTATCAAAGGTTTGAGACTGCAATTATGGTTCACAACCACTGCCCATCCTTAAACACATTTGTTAGAAAGAGGGTTTCTGGTTGGACAGGGGATGCACCTAAGCCACGCAGAACCCATCACTCAGGGCAAAGAAGTTACACACTGAAGATAACCCCTGCTCACCCCCCTGGGTATCTTGGCAGAGCAGTCAGGCTTATCCCAGAGCCAATGTGTAAAGTGTTTGCGCAACACACTCACACAACAGTGACACACTAGGCACACCACAAAAGAGACTCCACTCAATGTTATATAAACATATCCTTTGTATTATTCAAAATCACATATATTACTGTGCCACTAGGCCTTTTTAATGATGTCACAGGGATTACACAAATCACTTTGCCAATTGGGCAATTGTCATAACATCATCAGTAGTGCACCGTAGTAAATACTGGTGGAGTGCACAGATGATAGAACAAAAACATCACTTACATAATCAGCAGTTCCTGCTATCATAGTCCTGGTTATTCCCACACGGGGCATGCCACTACATACATTTATATTTCAGGGCATGAAATGACCCACAGCACCACCTCAGGGTTTGCGGAGATGCAGTAGTCACAAATGACCTGGAATTTATATAACCACAGCCTCCTCATTAAGTGATAGGGCACCTCACTCTGATGCCTCTATCAGGAACTATATGGTAATTCAGGGAAGGTTCCCTACTCCGCGAAGCAGGGGCCTCCATCGAGGATCCCCCTGGGATGAATTTCCCAATCAGAAGAAAGGCCCGAGTTATGTGCATACCACGGTGCGGGGGCACACAACGTTGCAGTGAGACCCCGCTGCCCCGTCCCACATGTAATCCAGCACAGGCACTACCTGCAGTAATCAGACTCACCCGTACTCCTGGCGAGTTGGAATCTTTCTGGCTGCCTGAGACCTCTTGGGGTTAAACAGCCCGGCTTCTCCACTGTGCGGGTGGTTCCTTCTGCAGTGAGTCATGGAAAGTGGGTGCAGCAGTCCTCGCCAGCCCAGCTGCAGCAGGATAACAGCAGAGCAGAGCTCCTATGCAGAATGCAGTCCCATCTGGCCAAGCCCACACCCAGGCTCGACCATGCGGCCTGTCAGCTCTGCCTGGCTTCCGGCTGCTGTGGTGGCTTCCTGCAGGGTGGCAGCAAACCGTGGCTCCTCTCCCCAGCTTTTGCCAGGTTGCTAGGCAACGCCCTACTTTCCTGCTGCACTTGATCCCTGACGAGCAGCCACACTTGGTGCCTTCTTCTTTGCACCAGACAGGAGGAGGTAAAGAGCTCTCGAGACCCTGAACAGTGCTTCATATGGGCTTTAATGTAACATGGTGAGAACACAGCGCTAACCATGTGCTGTGTTAAATCAGATAGGGCAAACCACAAAGCCCTGGGAGTTAACTGGGGGGCCCGAGCAGGCTCATACCAGCACATAAAGGCAAAGTCCAGATGGCGGTTCCCTTGTAGCCCAGCAGTCCTCTGGGGCAGCATAGAGAACAGGTAGCATCTTATTCCAAGTCCACGCAGTGTCTTCTTTTTTTAATGGGGTCACAGCCCCTGTATTTATGGTGCAAAGGTCTTTGTTCAGGGGGCACTTCAAAGACATCTTAGAAGTGCACAACAACCCCATTCACATTGTAAGCCCTGGCCCCAGACAAACCACAGGGTGGCGGAGACAGCATTGGAGAAGGCAGACAGCCCTATTCAGGTGCAACTCCTCCCACCACTCCAAATGCAGATCAGGCCTATTCAGGTACAAGGAAACTCCTTCCACTACTCTAAATTCAGCTAAGGTCTATTCAGCCTAGCGCTGAGACACCCAGGAAAGGCATGGTAAACACCTCAATCCCCCTTGTGATGATCTAGAGTGAATGCCCATCCCTTCTCTCCTATCAGTCAATACCAGATGGTCAATACACACCCAGGCAGGGCACAAAGACACATAAGCACACAGAAATGCCCACTTCTAAATGTGACATTTCTAAAATAGTAATAATAAATCTGCTTTCACCAACAAGCAGGAGTTACCACTACTATTTCAACCATACCGAACATGGTCATGTGACCCCTCTCAGATCAGAAATTACCACTGAAGCATAATTCAGGGAATTCCCAATGCAAAACTATGAAAGGGCAGCCTCACAGCAGTGAGAAATGAAATCGGATGTTTGTCACCTACAGGATAGTTAAGGGACATGTCCTACCTTTTACCTAGACAGCACCCTGTCCATAGGACTATCTAGGGTCTAACTTAGTGGTGACTTATATCTAGTAAAAGTAGAGTTTGGACGTGGCAACAACTTTACATGCCAAGTCACTGCGGCAATAAACTGCGTGCGCAGGCCCAGCAGTGGCATGGGCCTGAGACAGGTTTGAAAGGCTACTTCGGTGGGTGACCCAAGCAGTGCTGCAAACCCACTAGTAGCTCCCGGACCACTACTTAATGGCCCGGGATCCTAGCCTATTTTCATTATTATGTTTTAATCTGTGTTTTTTATTTTGTTTGTTCTGAGTATGTTTTCTATTGTGGCACTACATTTCTAAATATGTTTAATGAGATGTGAATTTGTCTTCTCTGTAAACGCCTTGCACCTTGCACTTTAGACGTCGGGGCTCCTCCACCTTGAAGGCGATCTTGTGGTGCCTGACGTTCCGCTTCAGTTAGCGGTCCAGCTGTTAAGCTCCTTCTCCCCTCAGACCACTACTTAATGGCCGAGGAGCGGATGCGCAGTGGATGCACACAGAGGGCACACCGATGGCGCTCGGAAGGCCGCCAAAGGCAAGCCCGTCTGGGCCGGGCCGGGACCAGCGGCCCGACCCCTAGTCAATTCAACACAGCGAGGAGAAGGTACTCCTCCAAACAACTGTTAGAATTTTGTCAATCCCCTTCCCCCAATTGTCATAAGATTGTATTAGACAAAGCCCCCGTAAACTGCCAGCACTGTAGGTTCTCCTTCAGGGGCGCAGTATACAATGACTACCAGGACAGGGTTCGACCCCTTGAAATTGAACCTGGGCTCTCTAATCACACTACTTTATCAGTGAAGACTACACACTTAGGTACACCTCCACTTCAAAACTTTACCTTCTACAGCATTCATTTTCGATCGTACCCGAAGCATAAATCTGACATTTTCAATCTTTTATTCAATAACCAACCTGACGCAGTTTTTTTACCGGAAGCCTGGTTACATGACAGTTCAGGGCCCGATGTGGCTACTGCACTCCCTACGAATTATTCCATCTTTAGGAAGAACAGAAAAATTAGAACGGGAGATGCCATTGCTATTATTCACAAAAGCTCTATTGAATAGAATTGTGAAGCATTATCTGCCAATGACTGCGAAGCCTTATTATTTAAACTCACTCTTACAACTAAGTTTCCTTTGTCTGGTACACTAAGGTACCACCCTCTGGGCCCAGCTGGGCCTTGGTCACTTTCCTTCTCCAACTTTATAGCCTCCAATGTTTTGAATGCCGCCAATTTTACCATCTTAGGTGACCTGAATCTTCATCTAGATGATCCTCCGTGCACCAAAAGCACGGCATTCATTGCCAACCTCGAAGCAATGAATATTCATCTGTATTTCAGGTCCCACCTGCTTGACCCGATTTTTTCTAATTTGTCGGATCTTATCTGTCCCCCTGCTTTCCTCCTTTCAGAAACATGGGAGCTGCTGAATCTGGGCGGGGGGAGGGGGGGTCAGTCCTCCAGAGATTGGGGTTCTGGTGCCTGATAAACTGCAGTTTATATTTTGCACTTATTGTTTTCGCAACAACGGCTCTTCCAGCCACTGATGGCAGGGCTTTAAGTGGGATGAAAAAACTGGGGGGGTCTCTCGAAGGGGCGTGGCCGATGTAATTAAGGGCGTGGCTTTAAAACACTGTCGCTAAAAATCTGTGTTTAGCATGGTGTGCCGCCAGACTTGTATTTTGCTGTTTCTGTCATTGCATACAGATATGTGATACAACAAGTAACATCATACCTACAAGTCAGGACTATTGGCTTTGTCAATGGTTATTAATTGCATAAGATAAATAAGCTGCAACTACGGCTTGTTACATCTAATATTGAAAAAGCTTCCACTTAAAACCCTGGTGACACCACAATGTTGCTGCTCTTGCGTTTCAAGAAGAGAAGGGAAATCCAGAAACAAAATCACTCTTTAAAGGATTTCCCTTCCCCCACAATGCACACTTGGCATGATGTCATGCCGTCATGCCGTAACTTCTCCACTAGTGAGAAGTGAGCAGTGTGAGCACACACACATCAATGTGCCTGCTGTCTCGAAACGTGTCTCTATCGGGCTGTTTTGCGCCCTGGCATTGCTGTCTCGAAACAGGTCTCTATCGGGCTGTTTTGTGCCCTGGCACTTTTTTCCGGATGCAGTGGCAGCAAACTGCTGTCACTGCAGTCTGGAAAAAAATGAACGGCTGTGCCAGGGCTCAAAACAGAGCCCGATAGAGACCCCTTTCGAGGCCCCCTGAAAAAAACTGCCGGTGCTCAGACCGCTTGAGACCCGGCCCACTTAAGCTCTGACTGATGGCTATAGAGCGAAGACCCTCCAAGCAGCAGTGGTCTAAGTTGACAGGGATGGTCCTATGAGGGGAGCCCTTGCTGGAATGGATGAGGATCTCACTCTGGGCATGGCTATTGACCAGAAACGAGATAGGGTTTTTGAGAGTGGCTACCAGCCTTGCTCGCGCCAGAGGAATGGGTGTCTATGGGAAGCAGTCCAATCTGTGACCCAGGTGGGTACTTGACAGAAGGGTGGTCCGGGGTCCAATAGGCTTGTGCCTATGAATAGCTGATAGGGTTGGGTCAGTGTCAATGTCTCTTCTCAGATTTCGTGAGTGGTGAGTGGGCATGAAAGTCCAGTGGGGCTAAAGTTAGGTCATTTGCGAGCCACATTGGACTTGCCAGGAAGCAGTAGCGGGGTCATTTAAGTCTGTTTACGGCTCTGTGATTGGAGCGAATCTCCAAGCTCTTTTGGAGATCGGCTCTTTCCGGTGTTTGACACTGATGGTTACACTCATCCCTATAGGATTTCCATACAGTTAATTGCCATCAGGGCACCTTTTCCACATGGAGAGGGGGCCACCATGCGTCTGGGCGTGCAGCTGTTGGGAGCGTACTCCTTGGGATCCTACTCACAGAAGGACATGAGGGAGTGGGGGGGGGACTGGATTACACTCTAAATAAATAATAGAACCCCAACTGTATTTACTGGTAAGTTACTGTTGATGTCAGATCTCTTAAATTGTGCAGCTATCCGTGGTCTACCTGGTAAATGCATTTGAAGTTCAATTCATAGGGGGTCTAGGTATCTGCAGCATTTACCTCGAGTTACACTGACAGGCACTTTAAAACGTGCGCACACTTTAAATTCAGACCCGTTTAACGAAGGAAGAGTCGTGGGTAGAACCACGAACACCTCTGGCACAGTCACAATCACTCTCTGTTCCTAAACCATTCGACGTTAGAGAGCTGTTAACAGTAATTTTCCCCTGAATTTCCCATTAGCAGCCTAAGCTGTTTGTAGGAGATAAAACCAGGCTAATTGGATCAGCCTTCAGCGCAGCCCCTCCCCCAGAGGGCAGTGTTTGCACACAAAGTCACCTTGATTGGCACGGTTTCTCTTTCTTTAGAGAAGTTTCCGCTGGGGAGTCTGTTTGCTGGATTTTTAAGGTTTTCTTGTCGGTTCTGTCCTGCATCTCTCGGTGTAAAGTTTATGGCACTTGTGTTGTTTTTTAACTTGTGCCATCTTATGAACATTGAAACACACAACAGTGCTCAATTGTAGCCCGATGCGGGTCAATACATGAAGCTTTGGGTACTTTATTGATTATCACCTACAACCACTTGTACAAACCTGGTCAACTTATGTAAAGGACACGACGGATTGCTTGAAAAAACTTGAAACAATACAAGAGAATTTTCATGAGGACATACTATTGTGTACCATCGACGTAGTGGCGTTGTATACGTCTATTGCCCATGGGGAAGGACTAGAGGCAACAGAATTGAGATTATTGAACTCACATCTCTCAAGTGACAAGAGTGTGTTTTTACTTGAACTTCTACATTTTGCACTCTACCATAGTTATTTTAAGTGGCAGGACAAATTCTATGTGCAGAGGACAGGTACCTCAATGGGATTTCCGGGGGCACCTGCATATGCCAATACATACATGGCTTTCTTTGAGAATCAGTTTATACTGAGCCATCCCGAATGGAAAGAGCATACGATTCTATTTATGCGATATATTGATGATATCCTTGTAATTTGGAAAGGATCTAGACAACAATTGGAAAAGTGTTTGATTGAACTTAACACACACAATAACAGAATTCAATTCACATCAGAGATTGACACAAACAGGATACACTTTTTGGATATTGAAATCTTGAAGACAGACGAAGGTCTTGAAACAAAAGTGTATCGAAAACCTACAGATGTTAACAGTGCGTTGCACTTCTCAAGTGCTCACCCTCTAACCTTGAAACAACATTTACCAGTCTCACAACTAATGAGGATTAAAAGAATAACTTCAGACAACACTACATGTGAAAAAGAGATTGAACAACAAATAAAACAATATAAGAAAAGAGGTTATCCTGAATCTATACTCAATGAGGCTAAAAAGACGGTGTCCACTAAGAAAAGAGATGACCTTTTGAAAAAACAGACCAAATCCTCAGTTAAAAGAGAAGTGTACGTTCTGAAACACTCCGTTCAGGCTCCCAAGATTAAGTCCATAATACGTCAGAGATGGGAATTGATAGAAAATGAGCCTGATTTTCAGAATATTTTCATGCAACCACCATTGTTTGCGCATACTCGAGCCCAGAACTTACGAGAACTTTTAAGAAGATCTGGAACACAGCAATGTACAAAGACATTTAAGGGCATGAGAAAATGCCACAATTGTGGCCAGTGTGGAAATGTGATCTCAGGAAAGGAGTTTCAACATCCCAAGACAGGAAAAGCGATATCCTTAAAACACGCATCTGATTGTACAACAGAGAATGTGATTTATGCAATCAAATGTCCTTGCGGTCTAGTCTATATTGGCAGAACCAGTCGAAAAATCAAAACAAGGATTATAGAACATAAAAGTCGTATTAGGAACAAAAACATGAGCTCATCACTATCTGCGCATTGCGTGAATGCCACACACACTATCCCCCAACTACGATTTACCATTTTAGAGCATATCACATCACAATCTGGCATGGACATTCACACAACATTGGCCCGAAAAGAGACAGAATGGATAAAAAAGTTGGGGACCATAATCCCGGGGGGTCTTAACGACCATTATGAACTTTTGTGTTTCTTGTGAATTATACAGACTGTACAGGGTAATATTGCATCCTCATGTTATACCAGGTTGAAGTGTCACTCTCTTCATAATATGCCTTTTTCATTCTATTTTATCGCATCACATTCATGCTTTCTATATAATTTTTTATATCCATTATTGTTTATTTGTTTGTTTATTTATTTCTTCACTTTTGGTTTCTCACATCGAAAAGTATAAGGGCAGTCTAGAACCCTGCATTGAGGAGATCGCGTGTAAGCGCCATATTGGATTTGGTTGTTTTCAACCTCTAGTTCACTTTTCATGTTTACTTCCGGGTCGCATTAGGTTAAGAACAGGATAGACCCGTCGGGTCGATTGTAGTTTGTTAACTTGGACGCTGAGATTTGATTACCGGTTGGAAACTTTGGCCCGAAGGTAGGGGACGTCACATGATGTATTATGTGGAAGTGGGAGGTATATTGTTCAATACGTACAGTTTCTAATAGTAATATTATTTCGTTTAGGGCATTTGCGCCGAAGAGCGAGTAAGCCTTGAACTAACACATACAAACTGGATGGGGCTCTTATTGTGATATCACCGGTAAGAAAGGGCTTTTCCCTAGGTCGAATTCGTGACTCAAGTCTAACTCTAATAGTTGTTACATTGGATATTTTGTAATTTCTTGTACAGTTGGTGACGCACGAAGTTTACTCAAGAGTACCTAGCAACTCAACAGCTGGTATTTGGCTTTCACTGAGACGGTAGGCGCATTACCTCCCATCTTTTACTTTGAGAACTGAGGTTGATTACATACGGATTTACAATTAGGATAATTGTATTATTTACAGGATCGTGTTATTCTTGAACGGACGACCTTTTTTCACCGAGCTAATGCAGCACAGGTACTAAGGTACTTATCAGTTTAGCATATAACATCTAACTTTTAGAACACAGCAATGTCTTTATTTTGAAAGTGTGGTTTACATTTAACTTTTTAGAACACGACTGAATTAGAATTATTCACGATGGGTTAGGTTCTTGCTCTTTTCATTTGCACTATATGTTCCAACCATGGCATGGATGGATTCATAAAAAACTTTTCTTGGGTTTCTTGGACTCTTTGGTCTTTTCTTTAGCCTTTACGGAGACTGTGGTACTACAGGAGAATGCAAACCCTTAGGTTATAGTTGTATATATTATTCAATACGTGACACGCATGTAATATTTCTGAAATGTCCATATTGTGTACTTTTGTTGTAGATTCGGCATCTGAACCAGCCCGGAGAATCAGAACGAAAAAGCTTAAAATTAACCCTTGAAGAAGGGTTCAGTAGAACCCGAAATGCATTGGGTTGTTTTGATTTGATTACTATTTTTTACTTTTATGAATCACAGAGTTGGATTCTCAATATCAATGAATAATTCATTAGAAAAATTGCGTTACTTTGCTTTTGAATACTTATGTGAAATACTTCAAATAAATGTATACAATGAATGTGTTTAATATCAATTAATGTTGGTTTAAATGATGTACTTATAATTTTTGAGGCATGATTGCCTGATAGCTGTGCGTAGCATAGTCCTTGTTTTCAAGTACTCCTTACATACGTTTTTTAACTTGTGCCATCTTATGAACATTGAAACACACAACAGTGCTCAACGGTTAAACCGACTGTAAAAAGTTGCCAGTGAAGAAGGCACAGGACGAGGGGGAGGGGAGGTGTCGAGAGACACGTTGGGAGAGACAATAAACAAACCAGCAGGTCGCCTCATGGAGAGAGTCACCGTCTTTTAGTAAAAACCTCCTCGTTCTTGTTTACTGGTGCCCATGCCGTACCTCTGTCTGAAATGGGCACTTCTGCCAGACAGGTGTCCTGCTGCTTTGCTTTCAAAATGGTTGAAGTGAATAGACGCCTCTCGTCTTTTGACCCAGACGCGTTCACTAGAAACCCCTCTTTTTCCAGTTTTCGTCTTTATCCTCATAGGCTGTAGCAGTGCGAGCTGAGACGCTTCAAATGTCATTCATGTGGTCGTCCATCTGTCTGGTATTAAGCAGCCACGTCCCTTCCGGCGCCAAGATTTCTCTCAACAGTGTGGAAAAGAAACTGCACCTGAAGGAAAAAGAGTTTGTATTTGCACTCACCATCAGCCTTTCGCTCACTTGTGATCATTTTATAGTTTCTCGAAATGGATATAGGGTCGCGTGGTATAGCGGAAAGACCAAACACGAGGGTGCCTGTCGTGTGGTATGTACACTGCTAGCCACTGTCTTGGATTTTAAGGCCCCAATTTACATTTCTCTCAAATCTAGGCTAGCCCGCTCGTACACAAGAAACCTCATACACTCAACAAACGTGAACCCCACTTAGTGAGCTGTGAAAGGAGTAACAGGGAGATTTCTTGACCTTTTATTTATGTTTGAAATAATTTTTATTTTTATCATGGTAGTCGGGGTGGAATGAATTCTTGGGATAGGGGTCTCAAATATAATGGACAAAACTTTTACAAGTGACAGATCTGCCGCGGAGAGTTCACTTACGACACTTAAAAACAAGCGTGCGAGCAACGCGTTAAAGGTAAAAAAACAAAAGTGTTGGCAAAAGTGAAAGCGTTTCCCTTGCGGGAGCGAGCAGCACCAGGAACACTAACACATGGCGCCAAAGCTCGCTCCCACAAGGGAATCGTCAAACGTGCACGCAAAGCAATGCAATGCGTGCACGTTTTTACGACGAAAAGTGAAGCGATTCCAAAAGGTCTTTTTCCTATGCAGCGCATGCGCACTGCGTAGGCGAGACCTAAACAGCACACAGCAATAATCTGTCCTCTTCAATTAAGGCCACATGTAGTTTTCGATGACATTTTGACCATAATAGAATTGGATGGGCATTGTCAGGACAAAACAATGAATATTGAAGCATCAAAGGAAACTCAATAAAACATCTATTCCATTAGGTCCGCAGCAATAAAGTATACACATACACATAAGTTCCTTGATATGCTACAAACCATGTTGGATAGGGCGACATCTTAGTTGTGCAGCAAAGTTTTGTATCTCCTGTGAATAGAACTCACTTATTTTCTTGCTGCAGAACTAATCTCGGAATAGATGTTTTACAGAATTTCCTTGGATGCTTCAAAATTCATTGTTTTGTCCTGAAGATGACCATCCAATTCTATTATGGTCGAAATTCCATTGATGCCTACATGTGGCCTTAATTGAAGAGGATGCATTCTTGCTGTGTGTTATTTTTGTTTTGTCCTGAACTTCTCATTTGTATACATTTTTCCTCAGCCACTTTTTTCGATTACACATTGTTTTGTTTGATGTGAGCACAGGCATATTCCTCTTGCTCACACAGTAGGCCCTAGAAGAAACCAGTGCAAGAAGTGGAGCAGACCGACTAGGTGAAGGCAATGTGGGCCTCGGAGTCGATAGTGGTCACCTACTCAGACTGACACACCGACAAGATGATCCAAAGTATTTTGATGCGGAAAGGCAATCACTGAAGGGGCCTTTTCATCACAGTCCACTAGGAGCTGTATGGCTGCCACCCAGAATAAAAGTGAAGCTTCCCCATTAGTCCCAGGGGCAGTTGTAAGCCTGCGCAACGAGGTGCTTGCCCTGGTGAAGCTTCACCCCTGTGCATTTGTGTAGTTTCTAAGGGGCTCAGAGTTGGGTTGAGCCAACTCAGAAAGTCTGAGTAAACCGATCAAGGAGAGTTTGGAGTTCTGGTGCTCAGTGACTAATCAGGTGGGCGGGTAACTTAGGTCCTAACATCCCTGACTGGCCTGGGATTGATTGCCTGTAAAATAACCTATGACCTTGCCTAAATAAACCTGCCAAAAAAAAAATCCAACAACAAGTAGTGTTTGCATGTCACGCTCTTGTATTGCTTTCTATGGGTTGTGCAAAAACATTTCGGTGACACCAGGTGGAGGTGGGGGCGAGAAGACATCGGTGCAAGGAGCTTGTTTGGCGCACAAGGGGGGCTTGGGGGAGGGAGCCGACCGCCGTTTGGGAGGGCTGCGAGGGGTTTCCCTTTAAGGAGACAGAAGTTTCTAGATTTGGGCTGGTCTAGTAGGACCAGTATAGCCCAATTATAAACTCCCCTCCCACTGCCTACCAGCCACCATTTTAGGTTTGGTGACCTGGTGGCTAGGAGGGCTTGTAGCTTTTTTGTGTGTGGAGTGCTTACTTGGGTGCATTTTGATACTTTTAGTAGAGTTTCTTGTAGCATTTCTTCTACTGTGATGGAGGACTATCGCGTTTTGGAGGCCATGAGGCTGCTGTCCGAAGCAGGCCGCATGGACTTATTGGTGGGAGGGGGGCCGGCGCGCCCCCAGCGCCAGGCCTCCGCCGGCGTCTCCGCTGCTGTGCTGGCGTGTTCCCCGCCTACCAAGAGGCGTTCGGGACAGGTAAGCGAAAGGGGCCGGTCCCGTACGAGGAAACCGGCCCCTTCCATGCAGGCGCGTGGGGCTGGGGGGGAAGGGGGTGCTTTGATTGAGTCCGGCGCTCCTGTGGCGGGCGCACTTGCAGTGCGGCCGGCTACTGTGGTGAGAGCTCGGGTGGCGGTTGGGGTGGGAGCGGCTCCGGCGGTCCCTGACGGGACTCCCGGACATTCGGGCGGGGCAGGCGCGCCTTTGTTTCCACCGGCGGTGCAGGCGGGAAGTGTGCGGAACGTTGAAACGTTCCTGCCGCTTTTACATGCTGCAGGCAAGCGGGGAAAGGGGGGGCGGAGAGGGAGCAAGAAGCGCTCCGCATCCGACCCCCTGGGGGAGCGTGTTTTGGAGCCTGAGTTCGTTGTGTTGGCTAGGGGTGCACGAAGGGGTTCAGTACAATTCGCTGATCTTCGTGGTGCATCACAAAGGCATATGGAGCCTCCAGTACATGTGTCAGAGCGGGTGGTGGCGGAGACACAGCTTACCACGGACGCAGGTGCACAGATGTTGTTGTCCCCTTCCAGCCTGTTGGTTCCTGGAATTTGTGCTGTAGAGGGTATTTTGTCAAGTCGGTCTGGGGCAGGTGGGGTGGTGACACATGGGGGTTGTGAGACTCCTTTTGTCCCGCTTGTTTCCTCACATAGTGTTGGTGTTGCACAGGATGAAATGGGGGCTAATGTGGGCAGCCCTTTACTGTTTTCTACCCCTGGTTCATCGGTGGGTGCTGATTTGTCAGTGGGGGGGGGTTCCAGGGGAGAAGGAGAGTGGGCCCAGATGGGTGAAGGGGGTTCTTTGTCTGGTTGTACTTTGGGTCAGGAGCTTTCAAGGTCAAAGGGAGGTGTTTCCGGTTTTCAGGAGATGGAGGTGGTCTGCAGAGATAGGACAGGAGGGCGTCACAGGTGGGTCAGGGAGCCTTTTCGTGGGAGGGACGTGGGGCTGGCCCTGCTCATGCCTCAGGTTTGGCGGGGCTTGGGATGCAGGGTGTGGAGCATTTGGTGGGGTTTTCACGACCAGATGTGCGGTATGCAGAGGCAGTGGGTTTCCGGGGCACGTCTTTGGGACAGGAAGGGTTTCACGGGCAAGTGAGTGGCGGGCCCCTTCAAGGGGTTCGAGAGGCGGTCCCAGGTTGGACTGGAGATGCAAGAGGTCCACATTTTATGTGGGGATCTCCTGGATGGGAACATTTTGGTACCTCTGGTTTAGCGCAGCGTGGTTTTCAAAGGGATGATGAGGGCCAGGTTTGTGGTGCGGGGGCCCCTCTTATTGCTCCATCTTCGGCGGTGGCAGGGGGTAACCTGGATGTGAGCGATGATGAAGAAATGATAGGCGATTCCCCGGTCAGGGGACGGCCTGCGAGGGGCGGCATTAGAGGGCGTTCACTGGATAGGTTGCAAGGGATGGTTGTTGAGGCTAATTTGCAGAGGTCAAGGTCTGTTTCAGGTGTTGTATTTAGGGACCCTAGCACACCAGTCCAAACTTTTTCTTTTCAGGATAGGAATAGGTGCGGAGTTCCAGACTTGGCAGGGCGCGGTCCAGTCCCATCTCGCCAAGGGGAAGTGAGGAGAGTGCCTAGCGCGGCCCTCTCTGTTCCACCGGGGGATCCCGCCGCGGTCGGCATACGAGGGTCTGGCGTGGCCCCGCCGGCCCCAACGAGTAGCAGGTATAGGTGGCAGGCCTTGCCGGCGGCTATGGAGCTGCAGAGTCAACGCGCAGGGAGGTACAGCCTGCTCCCCCTCCTGGAGTTTCAAAATCATTTAAATGTACGGTGGTTGATACCGGGTTGGGTAAGACCCGTGGTGATTTGTTGCATACCAGTGTCGATTCAGTGGTGTTGGACTACGACGAAGAGAGTCCTGAAGAAGGTGAAGTGCGGGATCCGGAAGGGGGGGTGCCCTCTCATGTTTCTTGTAGTATGTTACAGGCTCCAGTGGTCCAAAGTCAAGTGCAAGGGAGAAGAGAGCACGGCCCATCGAGTAGGGCGCCTCGCAGACCGGATGCATTGACCTCGGAGACACGGGCGGAGCCATCGAGAGTGGTCTCTCTGTTGCCAGGTGAGCAATCAGCCACACAGGCCAAACCTACGATGGTGTCTGTGGGTACAGGTGGTGAAACCGAAGTGATTAGTGGTGATGGCCGTCTGGTCAAAGGTCGATATGTAAAAGACACAGCAGTTGGTACAGATGATGTGGTAGACGTTACGAACAAGGTGGTAAGTGGTGTTATGGCTGGTGCTTCCAGCAAGGTTAAAGAGCCTGTGGCCAGTAAAGAATAAAAAATCAAGAAAATGCCTTACATGGGGGTTACAAAACCATTAGGTGCGCATCTCATGTTAAGTACCAAGGAACGTATTTGGAATGGTGAGTATGTGGAACTACTGAAGCTACTCCACAGGGAAGTCCGGTCTAAAGAGGGGTCTAAGGAGGAGGAGTTTGAGCTGGCAAAACGCCCCAGAGTGCCTTTAACTATTGAAAACTGGACAGCTGCATTTTTGATTTATGCCAGTGTATATTGCGAAAAGTTCCCTGAGCGCAGCGTGTCCCTTTTTAAATACATGGACGTCATTCGCAAGGCCCAGATCACCGGGGGTGGTTTTGCTTGGTCTCAATATGATGAGGAATTTAGGGCCAGGATGGCTTGGGACCCGGAGGCTAAGTGGGGGGAGCTGGATAATGACTTGTGGCAACACACAATGGGGTCGGCGTCAGGGGGGAAAACCATTTTTACGGCCAGTGGTTTGCCGTTAGTTTATCGGCCCTTTCAGGGGAAGCCCACCCGGGGAGGGGTGGGGGCCACTGCAACCTTGCACTCAGGGTCTGGTTTCTGTTGGGAATTTAATAGGGGCTCCTGTACCAGGGAGTATTGTAAATTTAAACATGAATGCTCAGGTTGTGGTAGGAAACACCCGTTGTCCAAGTGTTGGGACAATCAGCCATCGGAGGGTACACATGGAAAGCAAACGGTTTCAGGAACATCAAATACGACTTCACAATTTTCAGGAGGAAGGGGATACAGAGGTGCTAAGGGTGCTGGGTCCAAGGGCTCGTACGCCAGTTAATTTAGAAAGGCTGCGTATTGCCCTCCATGGTTTCGAAGATCAGTCAGCAAAAGTTACACTGTTGGAAGGTTTTCAGTTTGGGTTCCGACTCGGTTACTTAGGTTCTAGGGAACGGAGGTGGTCTGCCAATTTAAAATCAGCTTCTGAACATGCCACAGTGGTACAAGACAAACTTAATAAGGAGGTACATGAAGGGAGGATGGCTGGCCCGTTTCACGATTGGCCGATCCATAACTTGATTGTTTCACCGGTTGGAGTTGTCCCGAAGAAAGAACCGGGACAGTTTCGACTGATTCAACATTTGTCATGGCCTGAAGGGTCGTCTGTTAATGATTTCATTGACCCAGAGGCAGTGTCTGTCTCTTACTCTTCGGTTGACGTGGCCATGTCACTTGTTGTGACAGCGGGCGCAGCCGCTGAGATGGCTAAGTGTGACATCAAGTCTGCTTTTCGGTTATTGCCTGTCCACCCGGACGATTGGAGCCTTTTAGGTATTCAGTTCGCTGGTAAATGGTACGTGGACAAGGCGCTGCCGATGGGCTGCTCCATATCATGTGCCTTGTTTGAGTGTTTTAGTACTTTTCTGCAATGGTATTTTTCCCATCAGTCCGGTCATACCCTGGTAACACACTATCTCGATGATTTTTTCTTTGTCGGATCCCCGGGCTCCGCGGAGTGCCAGAAGGCTCTGGACACATTCCAAGGGCTCATGGAGGATTTGGGAGTTCCTTTGGCTCCCGAGAAAACAATGGGCCCTGCCACTGTCCTCTCCTTTTTGGGTATTGAAATAGACTCTGTGGTTATGTCTGCTCGACTGCCCGAGGACAAAAGGGTCAACATGATTGAATTACTGGATGTGATGTTGTCAAAGAGAAAAGTGTTGGTGAAAGAGATTCAAGTGCTTTTGGGTCATTTGAATTTTGCCTGCAGAGTGGTGAGAGCGGGCAGGACCTTTTGTAGGAGACTGGGCAGGGCTTTGGCAGGTCATCATTTGCCCCACCATCGTGTTCGTCTGTCTGCTGGTGTCAAGGAGGATTTGAGAATGTGGAAGTTTTTCCTGAACTCCTTCAATGGTGTCCCCTTGGTCAGAGAGGTTGACTTTCAGTGGGATGTACAAATGTTTTCGGATGCTGCTGGCAGTGATGGTTTTGGGCTCTTTTGGAATGGCAAATGGTGTGCGGAACGTTGGCCCGATGAATGGTTGAATGGAGGTCGCAGCATCACTTTCCTGGAACTGTTCCCTTTATTGGTCGCCTTGACACTGTGGGGGGAGGAATTGGCGCACAAGAAAGTGCTGTTTCGTGTGGATAACATGGCGGTGGTGGAGATAGTGAATCGCCAATCGGCCAGGGACGAACAAGTGTTGAAACTTATGAGAGTTTTTGTTCTTGGTTGTTTGAAACACGATATTCATTTTCGTGCTTTACACATTCCTGGCGTGGACAATGACATTGCGGATGCTCTGTCTCGTTCACAGTGGGGGAGATTCCGTGGACTGGCGAGGGATGCGGACAGATCCCCGACTCCGATGCCGAGTCATCTGTGGCACGTCGGCGAGGTCGGGTCGTTCAATTGGTGGTAGGTTCTCTGTCTGTGTCCACGCGTTCTGCGTATTCCCTTGCGTGGAAGGAATTTCTGGAATCTGGTGCTGTCAGAAGGGAGGATCTGTCGAGTCGGTCGGATGATGTGGTCAACTTTATACTGGACCTCATGGATAAGGGTTTGACCAAAGTAACCATTGCTGGGAAACTGGCGGGGATTGCTTTCATGGGGAAGTTGTGGTGGGGCTATCCTCCATCTGCGGGGGAAATTGGTAGAAGGATGCTTGAGGGCTGGGCCAGGGAGCAAGGGCACGTTGGTAGATCCAGAGCCCCTCTATCTTGGCAAGTTCTTGCCAGGTTAATTACAGTTTTGCCTTTAGTTTGTTCGGATGATTTTGAGGCATGTCTTTTCTCAATGCTGATGGCGTTCATGTTTTTTGGTGCTTTCAGGGTATCGGAGTTGTTGGGTTCAAAATATAAGTGTGGATTGTTTTGGAAGGACGTTTTTTGTTATGATGAGGGAGTTCATGTATGGTTGGCCAGTTCTAAAACTGATCAGACGGGTAAGGGGAAAGGTGTGTGGTTACAGGCATGTGCTCCGAAGCTTACTTGCCCTCTACTGCTGGCGCGGCGCTGGCGTTCCTTGTGTGGGGGTGGCGATGAAGTCCTGGTTTTCCAACATATCAATGGCACCCCTGTAACACCTTATCAATTACGTATGGTTTTGCGCAAAGCGCTACAGCACATAGGTCTCGATGGCACTCTTTATGGTACTCACTCTTTCAGAATAGGTGCAGCCACTGAAGCTTTTCACAGAAGTTGGTCTGAAAGGGATATTAAACGATTGGGGCGCTGGTCTTCTAACTGTTTCCAGCGTTATGTGAGGAGCTCGGCGGAGGAGGCGCATGCGTCATCCTCCTTCACATGATTCTAACTCTCTTTTCTTTTTCAGGATCCGTTGCTGGGCCTCGCTCCTCGGTGGTAACGGTCTGGATAGTGGGGCATTCCTTTGTCAAGTGGGCCAGAGTCCAGGCAGCGAGGAGTTACTTTGGAGACCTACTTGGTTTCAATGATCGAATGTTTAACGTTCTTTGGAAGGGTAAAGGCGGGATGCTCTGGAGAGAGTTGATCCCTTGTTTGAACAACAACATGGTGGGCGGTGTCTGCCCGGATAATTTTAGTCATTCATTTGGGAGAAAATGACCTATGTGCAATGAAAGGTGTAGTCTTGCTGCGAGCTATGAAACGAGATTTAGGCCTCATTAAGGAACGGTGGGCTGGGTGTCATGTTTTTTGGACAGAGTTAATCCCTCGCAGGATATGGAGAGGAGCGGTGAATCCCAGGGCTGTCGATCGGGCTAGGAAGAAAGTGAATTCGGAGGTGTCTCGTTGCTGTAGGAGCCTTGGTTTCAGCAGGATTTCACACAGGGACATTAAGTTTGAGTCTGTTGAGTTCTTTAGGGATGATGGAGTTCATTTGTCCCGTGTGGGCATGGAACTTTACTTGTTGGAGATTCGTGAGGTCTTAGCCCGGGCATTGGCCATGCAGTGCTGATTTTCTGGTTTCTCTTTCGCTTCGCGGTTGGGGGGCAGAAAGGGAGGCGTGTCTTCCCCGCCTACCTTTCTGGGTGGCGGTGTTTTTGGGTATCATTACGGTTTTAGGCAGATTGCTGGTTGAGTATTAGTTCGAGTATTTCTTTGACAAGTGCTGGGGTATGTTGGTCATGGTTTGACCGTTCAGTTTTGTGAGGGGGGTATCTGCAGGAGTGCAGGGTCAGGCAGGGTTTATGGTTATGGAGGACCTGACCGTTGTTATTGCAATTGTGGTTTGACGAATAAAGTTTTAACGATGACGTATGTTTGTTCAATGACGAAATGTTTTATTGATGATGTAATGTTTTATTGATGACGTAATGTTATAATGCTGTTATATTGTTTATTGATGTATTGTTGGGAGCGGGAGGGCTCAAATGTTTTAGGGGTGGGGGAGGGTTCGGGGGGCTGAGTTTGTAGTTATTTATTTATTTAGTGAGGTTTAGTTTTGTAAGGCGTTGCCAAGGTTGGTATTTGTAATGTGCACCTGTGTCTTAATAAAGCGGCCTTTTACACACACATACAACTTTTGGTCTACTTTTCTCCCACCCCTCGCCCTCCCTCCCAAGGGGGGCTTGGGGGAGGGAGCCGACCGCCGGGAGGTCTCCTCCCCCGGGCGGTTTGGGAGGGCTGCGAGGGGTTTCCCTTTAAGGAGACAGAAGTTTCTAGATTTGGGCTGGTCTAGTAGGACCAGTATAGCCCAATTATAAACTCCCCTCCCACTGCCTACCAGCCACCATTTTAGGTTTGGTGACCTGGTGGCTAGGAGGGCTTGTAGCTTTTTTGTCCCACCCTCCCTCCCTCTTTTTTGCATTAATGTTCCTTTTTTCCCCTCGCTGTCTCGTTTTTTCCCATTTTTGGTGCTTTTTGCTCCAATTTTCTTTTTTAAGTGAAAGGCTGTTTTGTGGGACACCGGTGTGCAGGGGTTTTTTATCTTGTATTTGTATTCGTCGCTAGACACAGGTGCAGTGCGGTGTTTTTGGGTATCATTACGGTTTTAGGCAGATTGCTGGTTGAGTATTAGTTCGAGTATTTCTTTGACAAGTGCTGGGGTATGTTGGTCATGGTTTGACCGTTCAGTTTTGTGAGGGGGGTATCTGCAGGAGTGCAGGGTCAGGCAGGGTTTATGGTTATGGAGGACCTGACCGTTGTTATTGCAATTGTGGTTTGACGAATAAAGTTTTAACGATGACGTATGTTTGTTCAATGACGAAATGTTTTATTGATGATGTAATGTTTTATTGATGATGTAATGTTATAATGCTGTTATATTGTTTATTGATGTATTGTTGGGAGCGGGAGGGCTCAAATGTTTTAGGGGTGGGGGAGGGTTCGGGGGGCTGAGTTTGTAGTTATTTATTTATTTAGTGAGGTTTAGTTTTGTAAGGCGTTGCCAAGGTTGGTATTTGTAATGTGCACCTGTGTCTTAATAAAGCGGCCTTTTACACACACATACAACTTTTGGTCTACTTTTCTCCCACCCCTCGCCCTCCCTCCCAAAGGAATGAAGAACCCGTGATTAAACTTCGTAACTTCTAGATGGCATGGATAACTTCAGAGCAAGCACTGCACCAATTTGTAATATGTGTGAGTGAACGTACATTATGAGTACGGTTCTGTATTTTTGGAAATGGATGCAGCCAAGCGCAGGGCGATCCACACAGAAGCAGAGCTGCTCATCTCGAGCTCGGCCCATCTGTACTTTTCCCGAAGCCTTCTCTGATACATACTTCCGTGTTTACACCGGCCTGCGCCTGCAGTGAGAAGGCGGGAGAGGCTCTCCGGCGCAGCTGTCTTTGAAACCTAGGACAGGTTCAGCAGTCAAGCATTGCTCTGCATGCTTAAAATGATCAATGGCGTGGCTTTCCTTTGAGGCTATGTTTTTCTCACACTCGTCCAGGTGTTGGCTTCGTTATGCCTGGAATGCTGAGGTGTCCCACCTGCAGGCCCTGTAAAATGCAGCTTCCTGTCTGATTGCAGAAGAGAGGCACCCGGGTACATTCCTCACTCATCCTGTCATCGGTGGCCGGGCTGCCCGGTCAAAGCAGACGCATTCTGAGATTCTGAGACATCATGAGCTCTTGTCAGAGAGGCTTCGTTAAGCCAGAAGTGTGGCAAATTATTTAATACAGACTACAAGGAGAGTTGTTCTTGGCATTGTTAAGTGTTTTAATACCCACATGGAGCATTCGGTTAATATCGAGCAGGAGAATGTCTTAGTTGCCTTTCTGTGTCATTAACTTGTAACACGCAGCTTGCGCACAGACCACCTCGACTGACACTCAACCTATGAAGCTGCCTTATAATAAGCTTGAAGCTACGTATTAAAGGGTGTGTCAAAGAAAAAGATGCTCACGATATCAAACTATAATTGAGCCATAGGGGCGAAAGGCTTAGGCGATTTGTGTCAGAGGAATATGCCAAAAAGCAAACTATTCTGGAAATGGCGTGTATGTGATTTCTTTTACTAAAGTTTTACTCTTCTCTAAAAATGTTGCCTGATATGTATTTATAGACTCACTACACTAATTTGGACTTGTGTGCGAAGGTGAAGAAATGGTTGTGCTCCAGTTTAATAAGCTGCTCTGTTGGCAGCCCATGGGCTAACTGGAGAGTTCACCCCGCCCTCACTCCGAGAGTTGCACACAGAGGTTGAAGTGGATAATAAAGTATGGGAACTATGATGAGCAGTGCTTTAAATGGGAAAAGAGAAGTGCCAGTACTCACCAAATTGATGGGGGAGGGCCTGGGAGGGGCGTGTCTGGGGGGCGTGGCTTCGAGGCAGCCTTGTGCACTATCAGCATTTTCTTCTTCAATGTAAAGTGCCCCGGTGCCCTTGGCCATGTTCTGCTCATAGCTGCAGGGTGTAATTGGTGTTTGTTGTAATTATATATAGCGTGAACTTAGCCCGAGGGTATTAACGTGAAAAGCAGAAGTTTTACAGACTTTTTTTAATGGCACAAGGAGATTTAAGTGATTTGCCCTGAATCACAGGATGTTGAGCCCACGCTGGGATTTCACCTGTGCCATAAAAACAAAAAGTATACGTTCGTGTAGAACTTGTGCTTCTCATGTAAAGCATTTTAATGCCCTCCTGCCACATTTGCGCTATATATAACTGAAACAATGGACCAATGTGCCCAGCACAAACAAGCCGAACTTGGCCGAAGGGCGTGAGGCACACTGACAGACAATGGCGCTGCAACCTTTCCCTATAACTGACAGCGCGACAGTTCCAATGTCGAGAGCTCTAGCTGGCAAACTACATGTGTCTTCATGCCCTGCCGCGCTGTCAGGGTGTGAGCAGGGCCGGCCTGTAGCGTGGGCTAGCTGTCTCTGCCTCTGTCTGGCTTGCCAGATTAGAGTTATTTACATCCTTTATGATTAGGCTTTTGGGCAATGTTTTAACACCTCATTGCCCCTTTCTTTGTGCTCCTTTCACCGTCTCACCCCTGCTGAGACACACCAACAGATCCATCACCATGAGGCAGCTAAGCTATCGGTGATTTAGGTGAGCTAGGGAGGTCCCGAGGTGTTTGGGTTCAGCGGGCAGTCACTGCTCATCCAGGGACTGACGAGTCAACTCAAGAAGGACCCCCCTGCTGCCTCATTTCAGTCTCTATTAGCAAGGGCACCAAATTTCTCTCCGCCTAGGGCTCTATCTTAACAAATGCCGGCTCTGAGTGTTGGGCTGCAGCCGCAACCTAGCGCCGGAATACACTCACCATTACCTGTCATGCGCCTATAAGTAAGAGACTGACCACAGCTTGCCACTAGGAGTACCGGTACTCTCTTAACACAAGGAGAAGTCCTGGTACTCAATGGGAGAACATGAAGAGGTGCAAGTATTCAGTAACGGTGAGTACCGGCCCATTTAAAGCACTGATGATGAGTGCCATGGTGGTGGGGTCAGCGAACTTAGGCGCAAGGCAGCAAGAAGTATGGAAACTACTAGAGTAAAATTAAAAAAGATTGGGAAAGTAGTTCCCTATAGATCCCGCTCACTTCAACCTCTGCACATAACCCTCTGACTTCAACCACTGGTTGTACATACATTATTGTGGGTGCAAAGGGGAGTTTCAGCCTAAAAATTGCGTACATTGAGCGTTTTTGGCCTCACTTATTTTGTCAGGTAAATCCTGCTGCAAATGATGCAAACAAATAAGGCTTATTTAAAACGTGGATGTGTGACGTTACAACGCATGCTTTTACCACTCATGCTGTTACAACGCGGTTTTTACAACGCATACCATTACAACGCATAGTGCTTTGGGGTGCTGGATAGTGAATAGTTTAATTTACTATTCCAACTCCAGTCCCCGTGGACACTAAGGAAGGTGTTGGATAGTAAATTAAATCTATTCCCTATCCTAGAGTGCCCCCCAGCGCAATGCGTTGTAATGGTTTTCGTTGTAAAACCTGCGTTGTAAAGGCACTGCGTGGTAAAAGTTGCGTTGTAAAGGATGTTTCCCTTAAAACGTGCATACCTCGGAACGGGGAATACTCACACAATTAGCACGTTATCCCCCATTCTGAGGTCTACACTAAGAAGGATGCAGAAGATTGTGCATCCAGTAAATACGAAAACCTACTATTGGAATTTACAGTTTGCGTAATTTGTGCCAGAGATTGCACCCAAGTACCAATGAAAGCACATCACTTGTTGACTTTTTAATTGTCTTTGACCATGTACAGAGCTCTGTTCCCCTTTAGAAAGATTTGCGCTATAGAAGTGCCACATATATAAAGTAAGTACCATCAGCACCATTTTAGAAATATGTACAAAATTCTGAGTTTCAGATCTAGGATTGCAGAGTAATGCACTAATTAGCCATGCTTTTCCTTGTACTGTAGGAAAGAAATAGAGCTATTAGTATGCACAATTTCCTAACAATTGTGTGGGCAAAAACCTGCAGCTCACCCAATTTGCAGCTGAGCCGGAATTCCATTTAGGGAGTAAACTCCAGTAAATGACAAAAACATGATTTATGTGGGCCTTGAAACAATTCCTACGTAAACTGACTACATACAATGCAAGGCTGATACATGAAACAATAGCTACCACTATGTTGCAGACCTAGTAAATTAGCACATGCTCAACAAACTCCATAGGTGTTTAATAACATACAAAGATGGCCCTGGCCTACATTAAAGGAAATGTTCCTTCTTGAAAAAAACTAAGGAACAACCAGTTGCATAATTTCTGATGGTTGTGTAAAAGGAAATAGGGCAAAACGGAGACCACATAGATTTCACACTATATTTGCTATTTATGTAAAAATATTTTTGTTTTTATTATTATTTAACATTGAAAGATGTGACTAAACTTAAGAGAAGATCACAGTATGAAGAGTGCCCACTCTCTGGTATACTAACACAGATTTTCTAACAGATGCATTATGATAATTATAGTGCATGACAGAAAGTCACTCTAGTTTACTTACAAGTATTGAAGTGTTCATCATGTTTGGCATAACTAGTGATCTGTATCTCTGGGCACGTGTGTTTCTGCTCCAAGTCTTTTGGATCAAGTACCACTCCTAGAGCACACTGCAGCCACAGGGTCTCACCAGCCAGTAACTCCAAGGAGGAGCCAATCACAAGAGAGAAAGGAGCCTCATGCCTGCCCTCCCAGTACACATTTACTCGTGGATGTATTATGGTAAGTGCAGTGCATGATAACTGTAGGAAAATAGGATCTACTTTATGGTTACCCCACCTTTTTTGCCTGGTGCTAAGCTGTTACTGACTAGTCTGACTAGGATCCTGCTAATCGGGAACCCAGTCTATCTACTTTCTCCCTTAAATTGGTATGCACCACAACTAAGTCAGCCGGTCTGATGGTCCTGAGCTCCTCCTCCCAACCCCGTAAGTATCTGCAACACAGGTGGTGGTTTTCCACAGCTCCCATGGCCTGCACTGTCCTCTTACTAAGTTTATGGTCAGTATCACTTGTGGGGTTTGCAATAACCGAAGCCTGTGCACTGCGTCAACTTGCAGTTGCAAAGGCTTGTTGGCTTCCTTCCAAGAAGATCTTCAGGCTCCAAGTAGCACAAACCTCGAACACCTCCAGTGACCAGAAACTTCAGCCACACAGCACCACGTACATTGTGTCCTGCATCTTTTTGTGAGCTGCTTGAGTCCGCTTTCGTCTCCAGTGCCTCCGGCCTATGGGTCCATTTGCGGGTCACCTTTGTTTCTTTTGGGCTCCCGTGATTGCTCGAGGCCTGCACTGAATCCCCTGCTTGTGGTGAGTCTCCTGGGCCTTGATGGTCCCGACATTGACCCTTCTTTGACATCTGCTTTGGTTGTATTTGCCAAGGCTTTTTGTTGCTTACGCCGGACATCGAACCCTGGTCCTCACAGTTGCAGAGTCAAAGTCATCGTCATCCATCCTGCAACACCCGACATCAGAGGGCATTCGTCTTCCAAGTCTCCTGGTCACTCCTGAGTGACATAGACTCTGTCTCCTCTGCTTGCAGGTACCTCTCATCTAGAACCCATCTTCAGATTCCACCGGACAATTTCGTCCTTCTCCAGCAGCGGCACTTTCCTGAAGTCCTCCATTGGGTTCGACAGCGGTTTCCGATACAACTTCATACCTATCCACCCGGTTTCCCTGGTGTAGGTAACTGGGGTACTAGGGTACCCACAGGTGGAGTGGCTCTCCAACCTTCTGTCTTTCACAGGGTTTCTTCAAGGTCCACTGGGAAGGGTCCTTAATCTTTAAAAATCCAACCGCGACTTACACATAGAGTTGTATTCGAGCATGTGGTTGTGTTTCCACACTGCACACGTTCTCTGTGGGGCCCCTAAATACTCACCTTGGGCAGTACCTCGGGCCCTCAGAACTTCTACGTCCTCTCAACCTTGTCTTGACCTGAGTCATGGTTCGTTTACCACTTTCTTAGTATATGGTTTGGTCCCCCTCTGGGGCCCACTGTGTACTCTGTGATATTTACTGTGTTTCTTTGCAAAGAATTGTGTGCATTGTGATTATCTCCTGGTAGCAGATATCTAACCATGTTAGAGAGTGTATTATAATAAATACATATATTTATAAATACCTTGTGTGGTTCTTTTTCACTTAAAGTATAGGTTAAGATTGCATTCTGGAAAAAGAAGCTGTTTACTCTCCTTCTGGTATAAGCTTGAAGGCAGCTCTCCACAGCTACCACTCAGAGAGCTTTCCAAGGTTGTGTACGACCTCTTAAATCACCATAAGAGTTGTCTGGACTGGTGCAAGCTGCCCACTTACATTAGTGGAGATCATATACCAGGCCAGCTTCTCACAATAACAGTTACTTTTGTTTACTCACACGTATTGAAGCATTCACCATGGTTGGCACAGCTAGTCTGTGTATTTCTGGATTTATGTTTTTAGATTAATGCCTTTCATTTCAGAGAGTAACATCATTTTCTGGGTGTTTGGATATGCCTCTCAAAGTCTTTTAATGTTACTTACTACTGCTGGAGTGTAGGTGCACTGACAGAGGCTCTTTAGCCAGCAACTACAAGGAGGATCCAATCAAAGGAGGAGCGAGATCACACTGCCTGGTATTCAGCACACATTTTCTTCCAGAAGCATTACTGTAAGTATAGAGCATTTTAAAAGTCACTTTCGTTTACTCACAAGCACTGAAGTGTTCAGTGCTGCGTGGCCCTAGACACGTTTCTGTATCATTATCCTTCATCCTTCATGTTTTATTATCCTTCATCAACAGTGGGTAACAGGCCTGTTTGGGAGGTATGACATGCTGTCCAAAGTCTTTTTTGGTCAAGCCCCACTCCTAGAGTGAAGGTGTAGCCTCAGGGGCTCAACAGCAGTAACGTCAATTCAATGAACAGGCAATCAAAGGAAGGAGGACCGCACACTATCAGATATATCAGCAGACATTTTCTCCCAAATGAATTATGGTAATTGTGGTGCATGCTAACGGTCTTCTTGGAGTTATTAGGCTGATACCTACACTCTGGAGTAGTACTTAACCTGAGATATAATGGGCAGCATTTGAAGCACCCCCAACACAACCTGTTGCTCTTTGCTGATGGTGCACAAAAATTGAGAAACACGCCATCAAAGATACAAGCAGTAGATGTGCCAATACGTGGCAAACACTCATCAACTAGTGAGTAAATTAAGGTGACTGTATTCATGTACCATGTCTACCATGATGCATCTGGGTGGACTAGAGCTGTTATGCCAAGCAGCTGCTTAGACTGTGGGTTCCTCCTTAAAGGTATTAGGCTGACAAGCCTCTGTGATGCACCTGTGTTCTAGAGTGGTACTTAACTTGACGGACAATTAGCAGAATTTCAATCACCCTAAAACCAACTTGTTACCCTATGGTAATGACAGACAAAAAATCTAAAACCGAGTACAGAGAAACAAGCCCAGGCTATGTCAACATGTTGCAAGCCCTTGTGAGTAAATTAAAGCCACTTTATTCATATAGGGCATCTACCATAATGCATCACAGTGAATTGTTAGCGTTATGCCAAGCAGTGATCTGTCTCCCCCCTCTGAATTAAGACACCATCATTCAGCTCCATTTTTATTACATATGTCCCACTAGTTGCGCCAAATAAGATTGCTTTTTAATTTCTTTAAAAGGTTATTCACGGATCGAGATTTCATTGATCAAATCTCCACCATACAAAAAAAATAATTTATTAGCAAAAATATATAATACATGTAGTAAGAAATGCACAATTTGCTCATTTTCTTCAGGATCCAAAAGCAATTTTATATTGTTGACTGTGGAAATCATCTGGACACACAAACACAAATAAATGCAGACAGTATCACAGTGTAACATTGATGTGATGTGTTTTTTCTGCAGTCCAAAGTTTTGCAATACAGCCCCTTTTGTGCACGTATGCGCAGCATCATATGTGCGCAAAACAGTCCCTGTCTTGCTCAGACGTGAGTCCCGTGCTCTCCCTGCCACTGGAATCAAGCTATCCAGGCTGATGAGGGCTGAAAGCCCAAAACTGGTCCTTGGATGCTTGTTTCCAGTTCAGGGAGGACCTGGCTTGGCAGTTCGGCCTGGACTGTTCCCATGGGGCACAGGGTCAAGACTGGTTTGCATATGGCTGGGTTCAAACTGGAATGGCATGGTGAGCAAAAAAAACAATGGATTTAGGCCCAGTTCTCCATACTGGGGTGAATGTATGACATTGTTCTGCATTCTATCAACTGTTGTTTTTGACTTCATGTACGGCATCTACCATAATGCATCTCAGTGAATTGTTAGCATTATGCCAAGCAGTAATCTGTCTCCCTCCTCTGAATTAAGACACCATCATTCAGCTCCATATTTATTACATATGTCCCACTAGTTGCGCCAAATAAGATTGCTTTTTAATTTCTTTAAAAGGTTATTCACGGATTGAGATTTCATCTCCACCATACACAAAAATAATTTATTAGCAAAAATATATAAAACATGTAGTAAGAAATGCACAATTTGCTAATTTTGTTCAGGATCCAAAAGCAATTCTATATTGTTGCCTGTGGAAATCATCTGGACACACAAACACAAATAAATGCACACAGTATCACAGTGTAACATTGATGTGATGTGTTTTTTCTACAGTCCAAAGTTTTGCAATACAGCCCCATTTGTGCACGTATGCGCAGCATCATATATGCGCAAAACAGTCCCTGTCTTGCCATGCTACTGCATTTCTTGCAACAAGGCTCTCCTGTGTGATGCACTACTCACAAACTTTCAATATAATAAGAAACATTAAGGCCTCCATTACGATGTCTGGCAGACGCTGTTGTTGGGAAGGAACCTCCAGAACATAGGTCGGCAGTTCTGACACCCTAATTTGGAGTCAACCGCACATAGTGCGAACGGGAACGTCAATTTTCCAATAGGAGCTTGTGTGGCAGGCTGAAAACGCCTGCAGCACTAGCTCCCATTGAAAAATGGAAGTTGGTAAACATCCCTGCACCACAGGGTGCAGGGATGTTGAGGGGGCAACCAGAGGTGCTACACATGCCCATATACGGAGGGCCAGGGGAGGAAGGGGCCCTGCTAAGTGCCCCTAAAGTCTATTTTCAACAGCCAATCCATTTCAGAAAGGCCAACATGTATTGGCTGCCGGAAACCAACATCACAATTCTGACAGCAGAACCAAGCCTGGCTCCACCGTCATTGAAGGGACTACTATTCTGCTCCGCTTCCAACAGGCTCACAGAGACCGTCAGAAGACAAGCTAAATCCCCTTGCGGTTTTCCCTCCGAACACCACAATCAAAATACGGTTGTCGAAGGGAAACGTCAGGATGTTGGTCAGAGAGCCTCCAACCGCTGCTCGGAAGCTCTCTGCCTGACATCCAAATCGGACCCTTAGTATTTTTCTAAATGAATAGGTAATATGATTTATTATAATGTTAGAAGAACAACAAGGTGTTATGGAGAGAATTGTCCTTCTATTCCAGTGCATATGTGACTGATACGGATACCAAATTTACTATTCACAAGCCTGTAACAGATATAGTAGTGGTAATGGTGCAAAGATTAATTATTGGGGTCTCTCCAGTCTAACTATAGGACTAAATGACTTGCCAAATAGGATTACATTTCCCAGGAACGCATCTGCATTTCTTGTCATGTGTTGTTTTGATGACAGATGTCATGTAGCACTTTCTGCGGAAGAATCCAGAGATATTTTCCCTTGTAACCTGGTCAATGTAATGTCAATGTTGGTGAGAAGCATGCAGGAGTGGATGAGTCAGTTGCAGACAGGTACCAAAAGAGTTTAGAGGTCGCAGTGCTTAATTTGTAAACAAATAAGTGCTGGTGCCCAAAATTTTTCTCAGAAGCCCGTCTCTGGTGCTATCAAAGATAAGGTTTGTGAGAAAGTGCCATCTTTCTTGCATTGGTATGCCCTCACTTTTGGCTGAACTGCTTATGTGCTTTGACGGAGTGTGCCCTGGGCTCCTGCCAACCAGGTACCCATGACATGTGTTCCTTCCTTAAAACTATGTTGAAACTAAAACTCAATTGTCATCTCTGACCACCCGTCAGCCCCTAGTAAATGGTACCCTAGGTACCCAGGGCACAGTGACCAGAGAAGACCCCTAAGGGCTGAAGCACTTATTGTGCCACCGTTAGGGGCCCTGTACCCTGACACCCACACAATGCCTTTGCAGGCTGAGTGTCTAAGTACAGAACTAAACAAAGAGTCAACATGGCACACATCCCTGTGTGCCATGCCCACAAGACCCACTGCCCTGGCATAGCCCAGTCACCCCTGTAGCTGGGTGCCCTATGCCAGTGGTGTGGGCACAGGTGCACGAGCCCTGTGCCCTTACAGTACCCAGGGCTATTCCTGGGCACTGTAAGTGCAGTGCTGCTATTAAGAGTATATGTGCTGGGAGGTCGACATTACGAACTCCACAGCACCATGATGGCCTCACTGAAGACTGAGAAGTTTGGTATCAAACTTCTCAGCATATTAAACCCACACTGATGCCAGTGTGAGATTTAATGTAAAATGCACCAGAGGGCATCTTAGAGATTCTCCCTGAAACCTAACCTACAATCCACGTCTGGACTGAGAGGCTACCTAGGATGACCCACAGCAGACATGTTGCTGGATCCCTAGGTGGAGAGCCCCCGGCTCACCTGGGCCTGCAACAATGCACATCCTGGGCAAGGTGCTAGGTCTCCTCCCCAGGATGGGCAGGGGGAAGCTTCAAACGCCTGCCGCCTCTGTGAGCTTCTCCAGACCATTTGCTGTACCCAACAACTGGCCCCCACCGGTTCTGACCCCCACTGGGGGTGTGCCAGCCTCTGCCAACCCCACCCCTCAGGTGGGAGAGGCGAGGTGAAGCACGACCCCGGGCTCCGGCCATCTTGAAGATGGAGATCCCTGCCCAATCACAGCTAGGCTGCTGCCCCCCTCCCACAGGAGAGGAGCAGACTAGGGGGTGTACCCACCCCAGGACAGGGACCTATTGGTCCCTGCCCTTGCCCTACCTGTAACACCACTAAATTCAGTATTTAGGGGCTCCCTGAACCTTCCTTCCTCAGATCCGAGATAAGAAAAGAATAAAGAAGATCAAGAAGAAGAAGACCCGCTGTGCAGCTGTCAACAACAGGACGACACCAACTGACTTGGCCCCAGCCCTACCGGCCTGTCGATCCTGGAACCTGCTCCTGCTCAATCACGGCAACTCCTGCGGACAGCAACCTTGGGACCCCCGGAGGACCTGCCTGCCTTGACCCTCTTAAAGACTGGGACTCCCATAAGCAGAGGCTCTTCTTCAACAACCATAGTCCAGGTGCCAGCCAGGAAGCACAAGACCAACCCACTCTGGACCCACTGAGCCCGGCCCGTGCCCGAGTGTTCCAAGACCACGAGGACGTACCCCCGGTGACTGGGACCCGAAGTCCAGTGCCAAAAGAGCCTCCTTGGCGAACCAGACGACGCCTGCAGCCTCAGAACCAGCACCCCTCCAACCGCAACCAGCTGAGTGTAAGATTTCCCGATGCCCAAAGACACCCCTGCACCCAGCACCCTGCGGCCCTCTGTGCCTTCCTTTGGGGTACATACCTCTTCTCCAAGATCCCAACTTACCTCTCGAAGTGGTGGTCACAGCTGAAGAATCACCGTCCCCGAGTCTGCAGCCTTTGTTCCCTTTTTACCTTTTCCGTTGAATAACATTGAGCGCCCGACGGCTCAAAAGCACCGTGCACCCAGCCGACCGAGTGCCTCTGGCCTTGCACCCTGTGTCCTATCCTACTTCCCCCTTGCCCTGAGCAAGTGCCCAGGAGCCCAACTCCCACAGCCGCGTGGCCTGCTAGCCAACAGCCACCTACCGAAGGCCCCCTGCCTCTCATTGGATAACATTGGGCCTAACTACCTCTGCACCTAGCTGCCTCTGTGCCGCTGAGGGTGTACTAACTGTACCTACCTGTCCCTGGGAGACCCCTGAGTCTATGCCCAGAACCTTAACTTCACTGGTCGAGTACTCACCTGGAAACCGATACCTCACTTTCCTGCCATAGGATAACATTGACTGGTTTGACTCGAAAAATCTTCTAAGTGTGAAGTTTTGAAAATATTCCTATGAAATTGGCCGAATACCGAATTCTGAAGTACTCACCTGTGATCAGGAGAGAAGCCAGTACTGTACCTTGTAGCCCAGTACTGAACCGCAAAAGTAATCCTAACCGGGCTTACTAGTAACCTGAATTTTCTCCATAGGAATCCATTGTCTGTTTTTCTATGAAATTTCTTCTGTCTGCTTTTGAAAACTTGAAATATTCCTTAAAAATCGTACCAACTACTGAAACGTAATTACTTACATGTCTTAAGTAGAGATTCCAGTGCTGGACATAGGAGCCCAGTGCTGGATTACAAAAGTAACAAGAATGCACTTTACCTGTAACCTGAATTTTCCCCCATTGGATAACATTGCTAGATTTTCTCTGAAAAGTTTCTAAGTGTGAACTTTTAAAATACCTTTATATTCCTTAAAAAGCATTGCAATAACCAAAACGTTTTTACTAAACTGTTTTCAGCTTACACCCCAGGACTGAATCTAGGATCCAGTCCTGGAGTTACAAAAGTAATCTACAAAGTATTTAACTGCATTTTTGTAGAAAAACGCATTGAGCTCATAGTTAATTTGTGTTTAGAATTGTGTTGCCTACTACAACCCCTGTACCTATTGTGTTTACTAAGTTATTACCTTTCTGCAAAGTAATTATCTGAGATCACTCATAATTGAGAAAAGTATATTTTGATACCTGTTGGTTCTAAAAATAAAACAACTAGATCTTTTGATATAAAAACAATTGGCCTGGAATTCAGTCCTTGAATGTGTGAAACCTTTTGCTGACTGAGTGTGTACAACGAATGCTTTACACTGTCCTCTGGTACTGCCTTACTGCTCGACCAAGCTACCACTTTTGAGAGTAAGGTCAGCCCTGACTTTAACCTCTGTTATACCTCTGGGGTTTGTGGTCTCTATACACACTGTACCTTACTTTGGTCCAGTATATATAGAGCCACCTTCTCATATAAGGGTGCTAAATACCATGGGTATATAATCTTGATTACACCTCATGCCTCTTGTTTCCACCATCTTACACTCCCTGCCCCTTTATTTCACTTTTAAAGGAGGCTCTATTGCATCCCTGCTTTCTCCCTTTGAAACTGTTTTCTATCATTCTCTTTATTCTCCTTTCCCCCTTCTGTGTTTTCCTCTCTCTAACTCTGGGTCAAAGTATTATGAAAAAAAGTTAAGTGTCAGTCCCTAAAATGAGTGCCAGTAAATGTAAATGTGTTTGTATTTATATAGCGCCTTCTACCCTCAGGTCTCGTAGCGCTGTATTCATACCGCTGTGGAACCCTTCCTGGCTTTCCTGTGAAATGTCCACACCCGGGCACCCCCAAGGGGAAGCCAGGCATCCAAGCGCTGCTGGAGCCGTTGTGGAGATTAAGCAAGCTATTGCCCAGAGTCACAGAGTGGGACCCATGATTAGACTAGGCACGAGGCAAGAATTATCAGGTCCGGTGAAATTGTGTCCAAGAGCCGCCAAGGCGGGAATTGAACCCTGGTCCTGGGCCAGACCTTTGTATCAGGGTCTGCCGCTCTAATCATTGAGCCACGCCTCTCTACATGGGCCCCACTTGCAACCAACTGACGCAAATTAAGCGAAGTAGGTCAGTTGTAGAGCAACAGAGATAAGGTTCGAGATGCCAAACTATTTTCTTGGTAACCCAGGTAGAAGTCTTTGCCCAAGTCTTTGACACTGTATGTCACAAAATCTCTGCTACAGTGCCTACAAGAGATTGGGATAGGCAAAACTGCTTTAACCTGGTTTGCTTCTTTTCTTGCTGATTGTTCTTTCCAGTTTGTGTCTCCTCATTCTAGTTCAAACTTGCATACTCTACATCATGGCGTTCTCCAGGGCTCCTACCTGAGCCCTAATTTGTTTAATATCTATATTCCCCCATTGGCTTAGGTTGTAAAAGCTCTGTGTTGGATTTGGTCAATTTCCAAAAAGGTATGTTGGTGGTTGCAGATTGAATGTCTGCTAACTGACTACAGCTGAACATGAATAAATATGAACTTCTGATTTTAGGTAAACACTTCCACTCGTGGGATGACTACTGGTGGCCTCCTTTCCTTGGGCATCCTTCTTGTTCCAAGTTGGTGGTTAAAAACGTAGGTGTCTGGTTAGTCAGTGCCTTAACTTTTGAAACACGGGCAAAATCAGTGGGTGGCAATTGCTTTGGGCTTCTACGCGGGCTCAAACCTATTCTTTGCTTTTTTGATCCCCCACTCATCAAGTCATCGTTCAGGCAGTAATCCTTTCCAGGTTGGAATATTGCCACATCTTATTCCAGGATTCTAAATTAGCTGTGATTAGAAGACTCCAGATGGCCCAAGACGCCGCTGCAAGGTTGCTGTTCTCTCTCCTGAAGTATTGCCCAGCCACTGGCCTTATTCTCAGATTGCATTGGCTGCCTGTGGACAATCATGTTCATTTTAAGGCTCTGTGCATGGTCCACAAGGTCTTTTTCTCCCAGGGGGCCCCTCATTTTGTTCAATTTGCTGTCTCTGTACATACCCCCAGGCACTCAGCTGATCTTAACATGGCCTGTGTGCCACATGTTAGAAGAGTAACAGTAGGTGGCCGTTCCTTTCACGCTAAAGCTCCTCCCCTGTAGAACGCACTCCCTTTACTTCTTAGGAGTATTCAGGACCACTGGTCCATCAGGAAATCTCAGAAGACTGGCTGTTTTCCAAAAATGCACTCTCTGGGGTACCTTTCTGTCTGGTCATTATCTGCAGTTGTTTTTCTCTGAGACTAGCACCTGGACACCCCGTTGCTGGGCAGCCATGCACTCTACAAACCCCATAACATAACATAACATAACATAACATAACATAACATAACATAACATAACATAACATAACATAACACAACATAGCAAAACGTGATATAACATGACATGCAATAACAGAACTGTAACAGAGGGCCCGAAAACTATGCCTACCTAGCCAAAATGGCCAATGAGTCCACCCATCACCTATCTGAGGCCAGCAGTTCAGCTTTTACACCCCAACGTGATGGCTAGAATCAATTAAAAGAGGAGCCAAGAGAGCATGCACGGCGGCCGAACCGAATAACAGGAATATCGGGCAAGGAGGAAGACGATGACTGGAGAGACAGAGAACGTATCCGAATCGAGACGGGAGAGCAAAAGAGGAGAGAATCAGAAAGGGAAGACGGGGGCCAGAAACTCACTGAGCAAAGTAGTTCTGGAGAGACCGATGAAGTCCTTCCCGAAGGACATGAGAGAAGCATCCGGGTCCACATTGCAGCAACTCCTGTGGAGGACTACGGCTGCAGGCAAGTACTAGGATTTTAAAAATCTGCTCTCTTTAATGGGTGAAAGGGTTTTCCCTAAATCTGGAACTCTCCTTGACTTAATGCTTATACGACATCTGGAGGAAAGCTGAATAACTATCTTGTGCACCTTTTTAGACATTCCTTCCCTTTTAAGTATTTGTCCTTAGAAACTCGGGTGTTGCCGACGGAAAACAAATATCAACATGTAACCCTTTTGGTGCTCATGACTGAATGGTTCCATCATGAGCACCAGCGCCCCTGTGCTCATGACGAAAACATTTCGTCATGTGTATAGGCGCACTAAATCCCTAGAGTGATTTCCTTTTTTAGGGGGGGGGGCCTCAGGAAGTGGGAAAGAGCTTCCTCAACCTCCGAAGCCTTTTTCCCCCCAATGTAATGATAATTATGCGCATGGCACGCTGTTGTCATTACATTGAAAATGAAACAAACGTAGTTTCAGTTTCACTGTTACAGTGCTCGTGTGGCTATCTCAGCCCTCTGAGCACCGAAACACTTGTGAGAGATATCGCTGGAAAGGGGAGAATAACCCCTTTCAAATGGTATCAATCACTAATGGATCCCTGCTTGGGGATCCCCCCAGGAGGGTGATCCCCAAGTAGGGATCTACCCACTAGCCACCAGGGAAGGGACAGCGGCCCCTTTTTCAAGAAATTTTGCTCCCCCCAATATATTTTGGCACAACCAGTCTTTTTGCCCCCGGGGGCGGGCAGAAAGCACCCTAGACATCAGGGATTCTTTTTTTTATAGGCCAGGGGTGTGGGCTATCTACAATGGGCATACCAATGCCCCCACCCCTACCCCCAAACAAAGCAAACGTCTTTCTGCTCCTCAGAAGGCAGATGGGGGCGATAGCCCCTGATCTGCCCGCCGTGGGGCCGAAAGCCCACTAGGCACCAGGGATTTTCTTTTGTACGTAGGGGTGGGGGCTGCCCAGAATGGGTATGCCAATGCCCCCACCTCCCAAAAATTGCTACAGTAATTCTGCCCCTCTGGGAGACATTTGGGGGCAATATCCCCTTATCTGCCCCTGGGGGGCAGAAAGCATCCAAGACACACAGGATTTTTTTTTATATAGGCCAGGAGTGGGGGCTGCCCAGAATGGGCATGCCAATGCCCCCACTCTTTCCCCCCAAAAAGGCAAACGTTTTTCTGGCCTCCCCAGGGGACAGATGGGGGCAATAGCCACAGTCGTTTTGCCCCCCCCCGGGAGTCAGAGGGGGCAATAGCCCCCTACATGCCCCCCAGGGGCACAGAAAGCCCACTAGGCACCAAGGAATATTTTTCTACAACGTTCAGGGGTGTGGGCTGCCCAGATTGAGGATGCCAATCCCCCCACCCACCAGCAAAATAGCCATAGCCTTTCTGCCCCCCTTGGGGGCATATTGGGGCAATAGCCCCTGATCCCCCTCTAGGGTGGCAAAGAGCCCACTAGGCACTGACTGTTTTTGTAATGTGCCTACTTGTGGATTTTGGGTCCTAGCACAGCTGGCATCTAGGGAAACCTAGAAAACCTGTACATATTTTTAAACTAGACACTAAGGGTAATCCAGGATGGGGTGACTTGTGTGGTGCTCATCAGGTTCTCTTATCCAGAATCCCTTGCAAAAAAACACATGTTCCTCACATTTCTGTGATGGTAAGTTCTGTGGGCTAGGGGGAGCAACAAACTTCTACCAACCAAGCATTCCCCCAAAACTCCCAATAAAAATGGTACTGCACTGGTGTGGGTAGGCATATTGCCAGCAACAGGAAATGGCTTAAAATGCAACGTGGACACATCACATATTTCCAGTGAAAACTGAACCTTTTTTGGCAATGTGCCTAGCTGTGGATTTTGGACCCTAGCTCAACCGGCACCTTAGGAAAACCTAGCAAACCCATACGTTTTTGAAAATTAGACACCTAGGGAATACAGGACGTGGTGACTTGTGTGGCTCCCACTAGGTTCTGTTACACAGAATCCCTTGCAAATCTCAAACTTTGAAAAACAAAACACATTTTTCTCAGACAATTCTGGAATCTGTGCAGATCCAGAAATGTCCACCTGCCCAGCATTCCCCAAATTCTCCCAATAAAAATGGTACCTCACTTGTGTGGGCAGGCTTACTACCTGCGACAGGAAATGGACCAAATCGCAACGTGGACACATCACATTTTTCCAGTGAAAACTGACCCTTTTTTGCAACGCGCCTAACTGTGGATTTTGGACCCGAGCTCTGGCGGCACCTATGGAAGCCTAGCAAACATATACATTTTTGAAAAACAGACACCCAGGGGAATCCAGGATGTGGTGACTTGTGTGGCTCTCACAAGATTCTGTCACCGTGAATACCTTGCAAACCTCAACCATTGTCAAAGGAAACACATTTTCCTCAAATTTCTGTGAGGGAAAGTTCTGGAATCTGTGAGGCGGCACAAGCTTTCACCCACCCAGCATTCAGCAAAGTCTCCGGATAACAATGGTACCTCACTTGTGTGGGTAGGCCAGGTGCCCGTGATATGAAATGGCCCAAAATGTACTGTGGAGACTTCAAAATTATCGATTACAAAAAAAACCTTGTTTTGCGAGGGAATCACCTGCATTTTTGATCTTGGGTTCGGCGGTCATCTAGGGAAAGCTACCAAACCCAGATATTTCTGAAAGCTAGACACCTGGGGGTGTCCAGGGATGTGTGGTTTGGGTGTATCCCCCAATGTTTTCCTACCCAGAAATCACATGTTCCATACTTTTTTTAGTGGGATCATCATGCAGGCAAAAATGTCCTACCACCCAGCATTCCTGTTGTTCTCCCGATAAAAATGATACCTCGCTTGTGTGGGTGTCCAATGCAGAATTGCCTTAAAACATATTGAAAAAATATATAGTGCTTAGAGTTTGCGGTGCCACACCCTCAATCCCCATGTATTGGCCCCTCCCAATCGAAGGAAGTTGGCCTACCCACACAAGTGAGATATCATTTTACTCAGGAGACTGAGGGGAATGCTGAGTGGTAGGAAATGTGTGCTGGTACGGGGATCCCACAAGTTTCCCACACAGACATTTAGGAAAAATTTGATTTTTTCAGCTAAATTTGTGGTTTACAGGGGAATAAGGGTAGGAAAATGTTGGGTGATGGACGCAAACTACACCTCCCTTAACTCCCATGGGTGTCTAGTTTTCAAAAATGTCTGTGTTTTTTTAGGTGCTGCTAAATGTCTGCAAACCCGGGACCAGAATTACAGGTGCTCCCCTATCTATCACAAAACAGGCTGGTTTTTCCAGGGGTCACCTGTGTTTTTGGTCCCGGGCTTAGGGAAACCTACCAAACCCAGACATTTCTGAAAACTCAACACGCAGGGAAGTCCAGGAAGGTTTGTCTTGCGTGGATCTCCCAACATGTTTCTACCCAGAATCCCCTGCAAACCTTAAATTTAGCTAAAAGAAAAATCACATTTTCCTCACTTTTCTGTGAAGGAAAGCTGTGGTATCACCGAGCCGCCACAATTTTCCTACCACCCAGTGTTCTCCCAGTTCTCCCTATAAAAATAGTACCTCACTTGTGTGGGTAGGCATAGTGGACGCAACAAGGAAATAGCCCAAATTGTACTAGAGAGACTTCAAAATTATCTATTATAAACAACCTGGTTTCGCAAGGGTGGTCATCTGGGTATTAGTCCCTGGGCTCGGCAGCCATCTAGGGAAACCTACCAAACCCACACATTTCTGAAAACCTGAGACCAGTCGGAGTCCAGGGAGGTATGTCTTGCGTAGATCCCCCAACGCTTTCCTATCCATAATCCCATAAAAACCTCACATTTAGCTGAAAAAAACCAAATTTTTCTCAAATTTGTGTGGGGCAGTTGTGAGATCACCAGACGGACACAAATTTCCTACCACCCAGCGTTTCCCCAAGTCTCCTGAGAAAAATGGTACCTCAGTCCTGTGGGTGGGCCAAGTGCCCGCGACAGGCAAGTGCCCAAAATGTATTGTGGAGACATCAAAATTACCTATCACAAAATTACCTGGTTTTGCAAGAGGGTTCACCTGGGTTTTTGGCCCCGGGCTCGGTGGCCATCTAGGAACCTGACAAATTCATAAATTTCTGAAAACTAGACACCTCAGGATTTCAGTGAGGTAGGGCTTGCTTGGATCCCCCAATGCTGACTTACCCAGAATCCTGTGCAAACCTCAAATTTAGCTGAAAATATCTATTTTTCCACACATTATTGTGTGGGATCACTCTGCCAGCACAAATGTCCTGCAACCCAGCATTCCCCTTGGTCTCCAGAGTAAAATGATACTAGAATGATATGATGGATCATTTTGCTTCCCCTTGTGCCGGCGCACAACTGACTGCCATTGTCCGACGCAGGAACCCTTGCACCATGGTACAAGAGTGCCTGCATTGCAGGGAGATTTTTTTTGCAGGAAGGGATATCTACCTGCACATTCTGCATTCTGCAGCATACATAGAAAGAGGAAAACATGAGGAGAAATAAAAACATTTCTCCTCATTGCGCCTCCCGTGGGGAGGCGTAGCATTCTGACCCATTCCCAGGTTTGCGATTTCTCGTAAATCTGGGAATGTGTGCTTCCAAGGCTCTCACAGAACTACACTGGTTGCCTATTAACAAGCGCATCCAGTTCAAAGCCTCACATTTAAGGTAATACATGGCAAAAGCCCACAACAACTATCACAACTCCTTAAACCCTCCATCCCAGGCAGATCACTAAGATCTGCTAATAGTGGTAATCTTACCATCCCCAAGATCTCAAGAGCAAAATGGGGAGGCAAAAGCTTCTCCTATACTACCACTAAACTTTGGAACTCCTTGCCAACTTCCCTGAAAAACGAACACAATCTGCTACATTTTAGGAAGCTCTTAAAAACCTGGCTCTACCAGGAAAATTTCTCTGTGAATAACTGCCTTTAGTGTTTTAAGTGCCTAGATACCTCCAGGTCATGTTGCGCTTTAGAAATTCTTCATTTCATTTCATATAAAGGGAGAGGAAATTGTGTTTCATTAGTTAGTGATTTGACATTGCGAGAGGATTCTGGGCTCATAACGTAGGAGGATCTATGCTCCTTGGGTATCCGCTACTCATAAACATTTGGGAATTATAGATTTCCTTCCATACTGGCAGATCTGAAAACCAAATAGTGAAGCAATCCCCTACAGAAACAGAGAGGAAATTGGGAATTATAGATCTATATAGTGGGGTCCAGGTGGGGTCTGGTCATGGTGGGTAATGACTTTTCATAAGCATATGTGGATGGTAGGGTTCCTTAGGAAATTGTTTTATTTAGAAATAGTTATGATTTTGGCAGGACATTCTGGGTAAGAACGATTTTGGAAAAGGTGATGGACAGAGTTTCTGAATGATGCAGAATACTCTTACCAAGTCAATAGATCATGGTTTTAATCCATCACTGTTTTTTAGCTCACTGCACCATACCAGCTCAGAACCTGGCTATATGCAAATTAGTCTGTTCCTGTCCCAGTGCATGATGGGAACAGGGCAAACCAAACTACCAAGCCAATTCTTATACTGGGAAGGAAACAAGCTTCCGGGGACCGGTTTCTGGCATCACAGCCTTCTTCGGCCCGGCTTGCTTGAATCCTGATGGTGCAATGAGCAAGGGACTCACGTCTGAGTATACCCTCCCACACATAGTGTGGATAAAATCGATTTTGGAAAAGGTGATGGACAGAGTTTCTGAATGATGCAGAATACTCTTACCAAGTCAATAGATCATGGTTTTAATCCATCACTGTTTTTTTGCTCACTGCACCATCCCAGCTCAGAACCTGGCTATATGCAAATTAGTCTGTTCCTGTCCCAGTGCATGATGGGAACAGGGCAAACCAAACTACCAAGCCAATTCTTATACTGGGAAGGAAACAAGCTTCCGGGGACCGGTTTTTGGCATCACAGCCTTCTTCGGCCCGGCTTGCTTGAATCCTGATGGTGCAATGAGCAAGGGACTCACGTCTGAGTATACCCTCCCACACATAGTGTGGATAAAATCGATTTTGGAAAAGGTGATGGACAGAGTTTCTGAATGATGCAGAATACTCTTACCAAGTCAATAGATCATGGTTTTAATCCATCACTGTTTTTTAGCTCACTGCACCATCCCAGCTCAGAACCTGGCTATATGCAAATTAGTCTGTTCCTGTCCCAGTGCATGATGGGAACAGGGCAAACCAAACTACCAAGCCAATTCTTATACTGGGAAGGAAACAAGCTTCCGGGGACCGGTTTCTGGCATCACAGCCTTCTTCGGCCCGGCTTGCTTGAATCCTGATGGTGCAATGAGCAAGGGACTCACGTCTGAGTATACCCTCCCACACATAGTGTGGATAAAATCGATTTTGGAAAAGGTGATGGACAGAGTTTCTGAATGATGCAGAATACTCTTACCAAGTCAATAGATCATGGTTTTAATCCATCACTGTTTTTTTAGCTCACTGCACCATCCCAGCTCAGAACCTGGCTATATGCAAATTAGTCTGTTCCTGTCCCAGTGCATGATGGGAACAGGGCAAACCAAGCTACCAAGCCAATTCTTATACTGGGAAGGAAACAAGCTTCCGGGGACCGGTTTCTGGCATCACAGCCTTCTTCGGCCCGGCTTGCTTGAATCCTGATGGTGCAATGAGCAAGGGACTAACGTCTGAGTATACCCTCCCACACATAGTGTGGATAAAATCGATTTTGGAAAAGGTGATGGACAGAGTTTCTGAATGATGCAGAATACTCTTACCAAGTCAATAGATCATGGTTTTAATCCATCACTGTCTTTTAGCTCACTGCACCATCCCAGCTCAGAACCTGGCTATATGCAAATTAGTCTGTTCCTGTCCCAGTGCATGATGGGAACAGGGCAAACCAAACTACCAAGCCAATTCTTATACTGGGAAGGAAACAAGCTTCCGGGGACCGGTTTCTGGCATCACAGCCTTCTTCGGCCCGGCTTGCTTGAATCCTGATGGTGCAATGAGCAAGGGACTCACGTCTGAGTATACCCTCCCACACATAGTGTGGATAAAATCGATTTTGGAAAAGGTGATGGACAGAGTTTCTGAATGATGCAGAATACTCTTACCAAGTCAATAGATCATGGTTTTAATCCATCACTGTGTTTTAGCTCACTGCACCATCCCAGCTCAGAACCTGGCTATATGCAAATTAGTCTGTTCCTGTCCCAGTGCATGATGGGAACAGGGCAAACCAAACTACCATACCAAACTACCAAGCCAATTCTTATACTGGGAAGGAAACAAGCTTCCGGGGACCGGTTTCTGGCATCACAGCCTTCTTCGGCCCGGCTTGCTTGAATCCTGATGGTGCAATGAGCAAGGGACTCACGTCTGAGTATACCCTCCCACACATAGTGTGGATAAAATCGATTTTGGAAAAGGTGATGGACAGAGTTTCTGAATGATGCAGAATACTCTTACCAAGTCAATAGATCATGGTTTTAATCCATCACTGTGTTTTAGCTCACTGCACCATCCCAGCTCAGAACCTGGCTATATGCAAATTAGTCTGTTCCTGTCCCAGTGCATGATGGGAACAGGGCAAACCAAACTACCAAGCCAATTCTTATACTGGGAAGGAAACAAGCTTCCGGGGACCGGTTTCTGGCATCACAGCCTTCTTCGGCCCGGCTTGCTTGAATCCTGATGGTGCAATGAGCAAGGGACTCACGTCTGAGTATACCCTCCCACACATAGTGTGGATAAAATCGATTTTGGAAAAGGTGATGGACAGAGTTTCTGAATGATGCAGAATACTCTTACCAAGTCAATAGATCATGGTTTTAATCCATCACTGTTTTTTAGCTCACTGCACCATCCCAGCTCAGAACCTGGCTATATGCAAATTAGTCTGTTCCTGTCCCAGTGCATGATGGGAACAGGGCAAACCAAACTACCAAGCCAATTCTTATACTGGGAAGGAAACAAGCTTCCGGGGACCGGTTTCTGGCATCACAGCCTTCTTCGGCCCGGCTTGCTTGAATCCTGATGGTGCAATGAGCAAGGGACTCACGTCTGAGTATACCCTCCCACACATAGTGTGGATAAAATCGATTTTGGAAAAGGTGATGGACAGAGTTTCTGAATGATGCAGAATACTCTTACCAAGTCAATAGATCATGGTTTTAATCCATCACTGTTTTTTAGCTCACTGCACCATCCCAGCTCAGAACCTGGCTATATGCAAATTAGTCTGTTCCTGTCCCAGTGCATGATGGGAACAGGGCAAACCAAACTACCAAGCCAATTCTTATACTGGGAAGGAAACAAGCTTCCGGGGACCGGTTTCTGGCATCACAGCCTTCTTCGGCCCGGCTTGCTTGAATCCTGATGGTGCAATGAGCAAGGGACTCACGTCTGAGTATACCCTCCCACACATAGTGTGGATAAAATCGATTTTGGAAAAGGTGATGGACAGAGTTTCTGAATGATGCAGAATACTCTTACCAAGTCAATAGATCATGGTTTTAATCCATCACTGTTTTTTAGCTCACTGCACCATCCCAGCTCAGAACCTGGCTATATGCAAATTAGTCTGTTCCTGTCCCAGTACATGATGGGAACAGGGCAAACCAAACTACCAAGCCAATTCTTATACTGGGAAGGAAACAAGCTTCCGGGGACCGGTTTCTGGCATCACAGCCTTCTTCGGCCCGGCTTGCTTGAATCCTGATGGTGCAATGAGCAAGGGACTCACGTCTGAGTATACCCTCCCACACATAGTGTGGATAAAATCGATTTTGGAAAAGGTGATGGACAGAGTTTCTGAATGATGCAGAATACTCTTACCAAGTCAATAGATCATGGTTTTAATCCATCACTGTTTTTTAGCTCACTGCACCATCCCAGCTCAGAACCTGGCTATATGCAAATTAGTCTGTTCCTGTCCCAGTGCATGATGGGAACAGGGCAAACCAAACTACCAAGCCAATTCTTATACTGGGAAGGAAACAAGCTTCCGGGGACCGGTTTCTGGCATCACAGCCTTCTTCGGCCCGGCTTGCTTGAATCCTGATGGTGCAATGAGCAAGGGACTCACGTCTGAGTATACCCTCCCACACATAGTGTGGATAAAATCGATTTTGGAAAAGGTGATGGACAGAGTTTCTGAATGATGCAGAATACTCTTACCAAGTCAATAGATCATGGTTTTAATCCATCACTGTTTTTTAGCTCACTGCACCATCCCAGCTCAGAACCTTGCTATATGCAAATTAGTCTGTTCCTGTCCCAGTGCATGATGGGAACAGGGCAAACCAAACTACCAAGCCAATTCTTATACTGGGAAGGAAACAAGCTTCCGGGGACCGGTTTCTGGCATCACAGCCTTCTTCGGCCCGGCTTGCTTGAATCCTGATGGTGCAATGAGCAAGGGACTCACGTCTGAGTATACCCTCCCACACATAGTGTGGATAAAATCGATTTTGGAAAAGGTGATGGACAGAGTTTCTGAATGATGCAGAATACTCTTACCAAGTCAATAGATCATGGTTTTAATCCATCACTGTTTTTTAGCTCACTGCACCATCCCAGCTCAGAACCTGGCTATATGCAAATTAGTCTGCTCCTGTCCCAGTGCATGATGGGAACAGGGCAAACCAAACTACCAAGCCAATTCTTATACTGGGAAGGAAACAAGCTTCCGGGGACCGGTTTCTGGCATCACAGCCTTCTTCGGCCCGGCTTGCTTGAATCCTGATGGTGCAATGAGCAAGGGACTCACGTCTGAGTATACCCTCCCACACATAGTGTGGATAAAATCGATTTTGGAAAAGGTGATGGACAGAGTTTGTGAATGATGCAGAATACTCTTACCAAATCAATAGATCATGGTTTTAATCCATCACTGTTTTTTAGCTCACTGCACCATCCCAGCTCAGAACCTGGCTATATGCAAATTAGTCTGTTCCTGTCCCAGTGCATGATGGGAACAGGGCAAACCAAACTACCAAGCCAATTCTTATACTGGGAAGGAAACAAGCTTCCGGGGACCGGTTTCTGGCATCACAGCCTTCTTCGGCCCGGCTTGCTTGAATCCTGATGGTGCAATGAGCAAGGGACTCACGTCTGAGTATACCCTCCCACACATAGTGTGGATAAAATCGATTTTGGAAAAGGTGATGGACAGAGTTTCTGAATGATGCAGAATACTCTTACCAAGTCAATAGATCATGGTTTTAATCCATCACTGTTTTTTAGCTCACTGCACCATCCCAGCTCAGAACCTGGCTATATGCAAATTAGTCTGTTCCTGTCCCAGTGCATGATGGGAACAGGGCAAACCAAACTACCAAGCCAATTCTTATACTGGGAAGGAAACAAGCTTCCGGGGACCGGTTTCTGGCATCACAGCCTTCTTCGGCCCGGCTTGCTTGAATCCTGATGGTGCAATGAGCAAGGGACTCACGTCTGAGTATACCCTCCCACACATAGTGTGGATAAAATCGATTTTGGAAAAGGTGATGGACAGAGTTTCTGAATGATGCAGAATACTCTTACCAAGTCAATAGATCATGGTTTTAATCCATCACTGTTTTTTAGCTCACTGCACCATCCCAGCTCAGAACCTGGCTATATGCAAATTAGTCTGTTCCTGTCCCAGTACATGATGGGAACAGGGCAAACCAAACTACCAAGCCAATTCTTATACTGGGAAGGAAACAAGCTTCCGGGGACCGGTTTCTGGCATCACAGCCTTCTTCGGCCCGGCTTGCTTGAATCCTGATGGTGCAATGAGCAAGGGACTCACGTCTGAGTATACCCTCCCACACATAGTGTGGATAAAATCGATTTTGGAAAAGGTGATGGACAGAGTTTCTGAATGATGCAGAATACTCTTACCAAGTCAATAGATCATGGTTTTAATCCATCACTGTTTTTTAGCTCACTGCACCATCCCAGCTCAGAACCTGGCTATATGCAAATTAGTCTGTTCCTGTCCCAGTGCATGATGGGAACAGGGCAAACAAAACTACCAAGCCAATTCTTATACTGGGAAGGAAACAAGCTTCCGGGGACCGGTTTCTGGCATCACAGCCTTCTTCGGCCCGGCTTGCTTGAATCCTGATGGTGCAATGAGCAAGGGACTCACGTCTGAGTATACCCTCCCACACATAGTGTGGATAAAATCGATTTTGGAAAAGGTGATGGACAGAGTTTCTGAATGATGCAGAATACTCTTACCAAGTCAATAGATCATGGTTTTAATCCATCACTGTTTTTTAGCTCACTGCACCATCCCAGCTCAGAACCTTGCTATATGCAAATTAGTCTGTTCCTGTCCCAGTGCATGATGGGAACAGGGCAAACCAAACTACCAAGCCAATTCTTATACTGGGAAGGAAACAAGCTTCCGGGGACCGGTTTCTGGCATCACAGCCTTCTTCGGCCCGGCTTGCTTGAATCCTGATGGTGCAATGAGCAAGGGACTCACGTCTGAGTATACCCTCCCACACATAGTGTGGATAAAATCGATTTTGGAAAAGGTGATGGACAGAGTTTCTGAATGATGCAGAATACTCTTACCAAGTCAATAGATCATGGTTTTAATCCATCACTGTTTTTTAGCTCACTGCACCATCCCAGCTCAGAACCTGGCTATATGCAAATTAGTCTGTTCCTGTCCCAGTGCATGATGGGAACAGGGCAAACCAAACTACCAAGCCAATTCTTATACTGGGAAGGAAACAAGCTTCCGGGGACCGGTTTCTGGCATCACAGCCTTCTTCGGCCCGGCTTGCTTGAATCCTGATGGTGCAATGAGCAAGGGACTCACGTCTGAGTATACCCTCCCACACATAGTGTGGATAAAATCGATTTTGGAAAAGGTGATGGACAGAGTTTCTGAATGATGCAGAATACTCTTACCAAGTCAATAGATCATGGTTTTAATCCATCACTGTTTTTTTAGCTCACTGCACCATCCCAGCTCAGAACCTGGCTATATGCAAATTAGTCTGTTCCTGTCCCAGTGCATGATGGGAACAGGGCAAACCAAGCTACCAAGCCAATTCTTATACTGGGAAGGAAACAAGCTTCCGGGGACCGGTTTCTGGCATCACAGCCTTCTTCGGCCCGGCTTGCTTGAATCCTGATGGTGCAATGAGCAAGGGACTAACGTCTGAGTATACCCTCCCACACATAGTGTGGATAAAATCGATTTTGGAAAAGGTGATGGACAGAGTTTCTGAATGATGCAGAATACTCTTACCAAGTCAATAGATCATGGTTTTAATCCATCACTGTCTTTTAGCTCACTGCACCATCCCAGCTCAGAACCTGGCTATATGCAAATTAGTCTGTTCCTGTCCCAGTGCATGATGGGAACAGGGCAAACCAAACTACCAAGCCAATTCTTATACTGGGAAGGAAACAAGCTTCCGGGGACCGGTTTCTGGCATCACAGCCTTCTTCGGCCCGGCTTGCTTGAATCCTGATGGTGCAATGAGCAAGGGACTCACGTCTGAGTATACCCTCCCACACATAGTGTGGATAAAATCGATTTTGGAAAAGGTGATGGACAGAGTTTCTGAATGATGCAGAATACTCTTACCAAGTCAATAGATCATGGTTTTAATCCATCACTGTGTTTTAGCTCACTGCACCATCCCAGCTCAGAACCTGGCTATATGCAAATTAGTCTGTTCCTGTCCCAGTGCATGATGGGAACAGGGCAAACCAAACTACCATACCAAACTACCAAGCCAATTCTTATACTGGGAAGGAAACAAGCTTCCGGGGACCGGTTTCTGGCATCACAGCCTTCTTCGGCCCGGCTTGCTTGAATCCTGATGGTGCAATGAGCAAGGGACTCACGTCTGAGTATACCCTCCCACACATAGTGTGGATAAAATCGATTTTGGAAAAGGTGATGGACAGAGTTTCTGAATGATGCAGAATACTCTTACCAAGTCAATAGATCATGGTTTTAATCCATCACTGTGTTTTAGCTCACTGCACCATCCCAGCTCAGAACCTGGCTATATGCAAATTAGTCTGTTCCTGTCCCAGTGCATGATGGGAACAGGGCAAACCAAACTACCAAGCCAATTCTTATACTGGGAAGGAAACAAGCTTCCGGGGACCGGTTTCTGGCATCACAGCCTTCTTCGGCCCGGCTTGCTTGAATCCTGATGGTGCAATGAGCAAGGGACTCACGTCTGAGTATACCCTCCCACACATAGTGTGGATAAAATCGATTTTGGAAAAGGTGATGGACAGAGTTTCTGAATGATGCAGAATACTCTTACCAAGTCAATAGATCATGGTTTTAATCCATCACTGTTTTTTAGCTCACTGCACCATCCCAGCTCAGAACCTGGCTATATGCAAATTAGTCTGTTCCTGTCCCAGTGCATGATGGGAACAGGGCAAACCAAACTACCAAGCCAATTCTTATACTGGGAAGGAAACAAGCTTCCGGGGACCGGTTTCTGGCATCACAGCCTTCTTCGGCCCGGCTTGCTTGAATCCTGATGGTGCAATGAGCAAGGGACTCACGTCTGAGTATACCCTCCCACACATAGTGTGGATAAAATCGATTTTGGAAAAGGTGATGGACAGAGTTTCTGAATGATGCAGAATACTCTTACCAAGTCAATAGATCATGGTTTTAATCCATCACTGTTTTTTAGCTCACTGCACCATCCCAGCTCAGAACCTGGCTATATGCAAATTAGTCTGTTCCTGTCCCAGTGCATGATGGGAACAGGGCAAACCAAACTACCAAGCCAATTCTTATACTGGGAAGGAAACAAGCTTCCGGGGACCGGTTTCTGGCATCACAGCCTTCTTCGGCCCGGCTTGCTTGAATCCTGATGGTGCAATGAGCAAGGGACTCACGTCTGAGTATACCCTCCCACACATAGTGTGGATAAAATCGATTTTGGAAAAGGTGATGGACAGAGTTTCTGAATGATGCAGAATACTCTTACCAAGTCAATAGATCATGGTTTTAATCCATCACTGTTTTTTAGCTCACTGCACCATCCCAGCTCAGAACCTGGCTATATGCAAATTAGTCTGTTCCTGTCCCAGTACATGATGGGAACAGGGCAAACCAAACTACCAAGCCAATTCTTATACTGGGAAGGAAACAAGCTTCCGGGGACCGGTTTCTGGCATCACAGCCTTCTTCGGCCCGGCTTGCTTGAATCCTGATGGTGCAATGAGCAAGGGACTCACGTCTGAGTATACCCTCCCACACATAGTGTGGATAAAATCGATTTTGGAAAAGGTGATGGACAGAGTTTCTGAATGATGCAGAATACTCTTACCAAGTCAATAGATCATGGTTTTAATCCATCACTGTTTTTTAGCTCACTGCACCATCCCAGCTCAGAACCTGGCTATATGCAAATGAGTCTGTTCCTGTCCCAGTGCATGATGGGAACAGGGCAAACAAAACTACCAAGCCAATTCTTATACTGGGAAGGAAACAAGCTTCCGGGGACCGGTTTCTGGCATCACAGCCTTCTTCGGCCCGGCTTGCTTGAATCCTGATGGTGCAATGAGCAAGGGACTCACGTCTGAGTATACCCTCCCACACATAGTGTGGATAAAATCGATTTTGGAAAAGGTGATGGACAGAGTTTCTGAATGATGCAGAATACTCTTACCAAGTCAATAGATCATGGTTTTAATCCATCACTGTTTTTTAGCTCACTGCACCATCCCAGCTCAGAACCTTGCTATATGCAAATTAGTCTGTTCCTGTCCCAGTGCATGATGGGAACAGGGCAAACCAAACTACCAAGCCAATTCTTATACTGGGAAGGAAACAAGCTTCCGGGGACCGGTTTCTGGCATCACAGCCTTCTTCGGCCCGGCTTGCTTGAATCCTGATGGTGCAATGAGCAAGGGACTCACGTCTGAGTATACCCTCCCACACATAGTGTGGATAAAATCGATTTTGGAAAAGGTGATGGACAGAGTTTCTGAATGATGCAGAATACTCTTACCAAGTCAATAGATCATGGTTTTAATCCATCACTGTTTTTTAGCTCACTGCACCATCCCAGCTCAGAACCTGGCTATATGCAAATTAGTCTGCTCCTGTCCCAGTGCATGATGGGAACAGGGCAAACCAAACTACCAAGCCAATTCTTATACTGGGAAGGAAACAAGCTTCCGGGGACCGGTTTCTGGCATCACAGCCTTCTTCGGCCCGGCTTGCTTGAATCCTGATGGTGCAATGAGCAAGGGACTCACGTCTGAGTATACCCTCCCACACATAGTGTGGATAAAATCGATTTTGGAAAAGGTGATGGACAGAGTTTCTGAATGATGCAGAATACTCTTACCAAGTCAATAGATCATGGTTTTAATCCATCACTGTTTTTTAGCTCACTGCACCATCCCAGCTCAGAACCTGGCTATATGCAAATTAGTCTGTTCCTGTCCCAGTGCATGATGGGAACAGGGCAAACCAAACTACCAAGCCAATTCTTATACTGGGAAGTAAACAAGCTTCCGGGGACCGGTTTCTGGCATCACAGCCTTCTTCGGCCCGGCTTGCTTGAATCCTGATGGTGCAATGAGCAAGGGACTCACGTCTGAGTATACCCTCCTACACATAGTGTGGATAAAATCGATTTTGGAAAAGGTGATGGACAGAGTTTCTGAATGATGCAGAATACTCTTACCAAGTCAATAGATCATGGTTTTAATCCATCACTGTTTTTTAGCTCACTGCACCATCCCAGCTCAGAACCTAGCTATATGCAAATTAGTCTGTTCCTGTCCCAGTGCATGATGGGAACAGGGCAAACCAAACTACCAAGCCAATTCTTATACTGGGAAGTAAACAAGCTTCCGGGGACCGGTTTCTGGCATCACAGCCTTCTTCGGCCCGGCTTGCTTGAATCCTGATGGTGCAATGAGCAAGGGACTTACGTCTGAGTATACCCTCCCACACATAGTGTGGATAAAATCGATTTTGGAAAAGGTGATGGACAGAGTTTCTGAATGATGCAGAATACTCTTACCAAGTCAATAGATCATGGTTTTAATCCATCACTGTTTTTTAGCTCACTGCACCATCCCAGCTCAGAACCTGGCTATATGCAAATTAGTCTGTTCCTGTCCCAGTGCATGATGGGAACAGGGCAAACCAAACTACCAAGCCAATTCTTATACTGGGAAGGAAACAAGCTTCCGGGACCGGTTTCTGGCATCACAGCCTTCTTCGGCCCGGCTTGCTTGAATCCTGATGGTGCAATGAGCAAGGGACTCACGTCTGAGTATACCCTCCCACACAAAGTGTGGATAAAATCGATTTTGGAAAAGGTGATGGACAGAGTTTCTGAATGATGCAGAATACTCTTACCAAGTCAATAGATCATGGTTTTAATCCATCACTGTTTTTTAGCTCACTGCACCATCCCAGCTCAGAACCTGGCTATATGCAAATTAGTCTGCTCCTGTCCCAGTGCATGATGGGAACAGGGCAAACCAAACTACCAAGCCAATTCTTATACTGGGAAGGAAACAAGCTTCCGGGGACCGGTTTCTGGCATCACAGCCTTCTTGGGCCCGGCTTGCTTGAATCCTGATGGTGCAATGAGCAAGGGACTCACGTCTGAGTATACCCTCCCACACATAGTGTGGATAAAATCGATTTTGGAAAAGGTGATGGACAGAGTTTCTGAATGATGCAGAATACTCTTACCAAGTCAATAGATCATGGTTTTAATCCATCACTGTTTTTTAGCTCACTGCACCATCCCAGCTCAGAACCTGGCTATATGCAAATTAGTCTGTTCCTGTCCCAGTGCATGATGGGAACAGGGCAAACCAAACTACCAAGCCAATTCTTATACTGGGAAGTAAACAAGCTTCCGGGGACCGGTTTCTGGCATCACAGCCTTCTTCGGCCCGGCTTGCTTGAATCCTGATGGTGCAATGAGCAAGGGACTCACGTCTGAGTATACCCTCCCACACATAGTGTGGATAAAATCGATTTTGGAAAAGGTGATGGACAGAGTTTCTGAATGATGCAGAATACTCTTACCAAGTCAATAGATCATGGTTTTAATCCATCACTGTTTTTTAGCTCACTGCACCATCCCAGCTCAGAACCTGGCTATATGCAAATTAGTCTGTTCCTGTCCCAGTACATGATGGGAACAGGGCAAACCAAACTACCAAGCCAATTCTTATACTGGGAAGGAAACAAGCTTCCGGGGACCGGTTTCTGGCATCACAGCCTTCTTCGGCCCGGCTTGCTTGAATCCTGATGGTGCAATGAGCAAGGGACTCACGTCTGAGTATACCCTCCCACACATAGTGTGGATAAAATCGATTTTGGAAAAGGTGATGGACAGAGTTTCTGAATGATGCAGAATACTCTTACCAAGTCAATAGATCATGGTTTTAATCCATCACTGTTTTTTAGCTCACTGCACCATCCCAGCTCAGAACCTGGCTATATGCAAATTAGTCTGTTCCTGTCCCAGTGCATGATGGGAACAGGGCAAACAAAACTACCAAGCCAATTCTTATACTGGGAAGGAAACAAGCTTCCGGGGACCGGTTTCTGGCATCACAGCCTTCTTCGGCCCGGCTTGCTTGAATCCTGATGGTGCAATGAGCAAGGGACTCACGTCTGAGTATACCCTCCCACACATAGTGTGGATAAAATCGATTTTGGAAAAGGTGATGGACAGAGTTTCTGAATGATGCAGAATACTCTTACCAAGTCAATAGATCATGGTTTTAATCCATCACTGTTTTTTAGCTCACTGCACCATCCCAGCTCAGAACCTTGCTATATGCAAATTAGTCTGTTCCTGTCCCAGTGCATGATGGGAACAGGGCAAACCAAACTACCAAGCCAATTCTTATACTGGGAAGGAAACAAGCTTCCGGGGACCGGTTTCTGGCATCACAGCCTTCTTCGGCCCGGCTTGCTTGAATCCTGATGGTGCAATGAGCAAGGGACTCACGTCTGAGTATACCCTCCCACACATAGTGTGGATAAAATCGATTTTGGAAAAGGTGATGGACAGAGTTTCTGAATGATGCAGAATACTCTTACCAAGTCAATAGATCATGGTTTTAATCCATCACTGTTTTTTAGCTCACTGCACCATCCCAGCTCAGAACCTGGCTATATGCAAATTAGTCTGCTCCTGTCCCAGTGCATGATGGGAACAGGGCAAACCAAACTACCAAGCCAATTCTTATACTGGGAAGGAAACAAGCTTCCGGGGACCGGTTTCTGGCATCACAGCCTTCTTCGGCCCGGCTTGCTTGAATCCTGATGGTGCAATGAGCAAGGGACTCACGTCTGAGTATACCCTCCCACACATAGTGTGGATAAAATCGATTTTGGAAAAGGTGATGGACAGAGTTTGTGAATGATGCAGAATACTCTTACCAAGTCAATAGATCATGGTTTTAATCCATCACTGTTTTTTAGCTCACTGCACCATCCCAGCTCAGAACCTGGCTATATGCAAATTAGTCTGTTCCTGTCCCAGTGCATGATGGGAACAGGGCAAACCAAACTACCAAGCCAATTCTTATACTGGGAAGTAAACAAGCTTCCGGGGACCGGTTTCTGGCATCACAGCCTTCTTCGGCCCGGCTTGCTTGAATCCTGATGGTGCAATGAGCAAGGGACTCACGTCTGAGTATACCCTCCTACACATAGTGTGGATAAAATCGATTTTGGAAAAGGTGATGGACAGAGTTTCTGAATGATGCAGAATACTCTTACCAAGTCAATAGATCATGGTTTTAATCCATCACTGTTTTTTAGCTCACTGCACCATCCCAGCTCAGAACCTAGCTATATGCAAATTAGTCTGTTCCTGTCCCAGTGCATGATGGGAACAGGGCAAACCAAACTACCAAGCCAATTCTTATACTGGGAAGTAAACAAGCTTCCGGGGACCGGTTTCTGGCATCACAGCCTTCTTCGGCCCGGCTTGCTTGAATCCTGATGGTGCAATGAGCAAGGGACTTACGTCTGAGTATACCCTCCCACACATAGTGTGGATAAAATCGATTTTGGAAAAGGTGATGGACAGAGTTTCTGAATGATGCAGAATACTCTTACCAAGTCAATAGATCATGGTTTTAATCCATCACTGTTTTTTAGCTCACTGCACCATCCCAGCTCAGAACCTGGCTATATGCAAATTAGTCTGTTCCTGTCCCAGTGCATGATGGGAACAGGGCAAACCAAACTACCAAGCCAATTCTTATACTGGGAAGGAAACAAGCTTCCGGGACCGGTTTCTGGCATCACAGCCTTCTTCGGCCCGGCTTGCTTGAATCCTGATGGTGCAATGAGCAAGGGACTCACGTCTGAGTATACCCTCCCACACAAAGTGTGGATAAAATCGATTTTGGAAAAGGTGATGGACAGAGTTTCTGAATGATGCAGAATACTCTTACCAAGTCAATAGATCATGGTTTTAATCCATCACTGTTTTTTAGCTCACTGCACCATCCCAGCTCAGAACCTGGCTATATGCAAATTAGTCTGCTCCTGTCCCAGTGCATGATGGGAACAGGGCAAACCAAACTACCAAGCCAATTCTTATACTGGGAAGGAAACAAGCTTCCGGGGACCGGTTTCTGGCATCACAGCCTTCTTGGGCCCGGCTTGCTTGAATCCTGATGGTGCAATGAGCAAGGGACTCACGTCTGAGTATACCCTCCCACACATAGTGTGGATAAAATCGATTTTGGAAAAGGTGATGGACAGAGTTTCTGAATGATGCAGAATACTCTTACCAAGTCAATAGATCATGGTTTTAATCCATCACTGTTTTTTAGCTCACTGCACCATCCCAGCTCAGAACCTGGCTATATGCAAATTAGTCTGTTCCTGTCCCAGTGCATGATGGGAACAGGGCAAACCAAACTACCAAGCCAATTCTTATACTGGGAAGTAAACAAGCTTCCGGGGACCGGTTTCTGGCATCACAGCCTTCTTCGGCCCGGCTTGCTTGAATCCTGATGGTGCAATGAGCAAGGGACTCACGTCTGAGTATACCCTCCCACACATAGTGTGGATAAAATCGATTTTGGAAAAGGTGATGGACAGAGTTTCTGAATGATGCAGAATACTCTTACCAAGTCAATAGATCATGGTTTTAATCCATCACTGTTTTTTAGCTCACTGCACCATCCCAGCTCAGAACCTGGCTATATGCAAATTAGTCTGTTCCTGTCCCAGTGCATGATGGGAACAGGGCAAACCAAACTACCAAGCCAATTCTTATACTGGGAAGTAAACTAGCTTCCGGGGACCGGTTTCTGGCATCACAGCCTTCTTCGGCCCGGCTTGCTTGAATCCTGATGGTGCAATGAGCAAGGGACTCACGTCTGAGTATACCCTCCCACACATAGTGTGGATAAAATCGATTTTGGAAAAGGTGATGGACAGAGTTTCTGAATGATGCAGAATACTCTTACCAAGTCAATAGATCATGGTTTTAATCCATCACTGTTTTTTAGCTCACTGCACCATCCCAGCTCAGAACCTGGCTATATGCAAATTAGTCTGTTCCTGTCCCAGTGCATGATGGGAACAGGGCAAACCAAACTACCAAGCCAATTCTTATACTGGGAAGGAAACAAGCTTCCGGGGACCGGTTTCTGGCATCACAGCCTTCTTCGGCCCGGCTTGCTTGAATCCTGATGGTGCAATGAGCAAGGGACTCACGTCTGAGTATACCCTCCCACACATAGTGTGGATAAAATCGATTTTGGAAAAGGTGATGGACAGAGTTTCTGAATGATGCAGAATACTCTTACCAAGTCAATAGATCATGGTTTTAATCCATCACTGTTTTTTAGCTCACTGCACCATCCCAGCTCAGAACCTGGCTATATGCAAATTAGTCTGTTCCTGTCCCAGTGCATGATGGGAACAGGGCAAACCAAACTACCAAGCCAATTCTTATACTGGGAAGGAAACAAGCTTCCGGGGACCGGTTTCTGGCATCACAGCCTTCTTCGGCCCGGCTTGCTTGAATCCTGATGGTGCAATGAGCAAGGGACTCACGTCTGAGTATACCCTCCCACACATAGTGTGGATAAAATCGATTTTGGAAAAGGTGATGTACAGAGTTTCTGAATGATGCAGAATACTCTTACCAAGTCAATAGATCATGGTTTTAATCCATCACTGTTTTTTAGCTCACTGCACCATCCCAGCTCAGAACCTGGCTATATGCAAATTAGTCTGTTCCTGTCCCAGTGCATGATGGGAACAGGGCAAACCAAACTACCAAGCCAATTCTTATACTGGGAAGGAAACAAGCTTCCGGGGACCGGTTTCTGGCATCACAGCCTTCTTCGGCCCGGCTTGCTTGAATCCTGATGGTGCAATGAGCAAGGGACTCACGTCTGAGTATACCCTCCCACACATAGTGTGGATAAAATCGATTTTGGAAAAGGTGATGGACAGAGTTTCTGAATGATGCAGAATACTCTTACCAAGTCAATAGATCATGGTTTTAATCCATCACTGTTTTTTAGCTCACTGCACCATCCCAGCTCAGAACCTGGCTATATGCAAATTAGTCTGTTCCTGTCCCAGTGCATGATGGGAACAGGGCAAACCAAACTACCAAGCCAATTCTTATACTGGGAAGGAAACAAGCTTCCGGGGACCGGTTTCTGGCATCACAGCCTTCTTCGGCCCGGCTTGCTTGAATCCTGTTGGTGCAATGAGCAAGGGACTCACGTCTGAGTATACCCTCCCACATATAGTGTGGATAAAATCGATTTTGGAAAAGGTGATGGACAGAGTTTCTGAATGATGCAGAATACTCTTACCAAGTCAATAGATCATGGTTTTAATCCATCACTGTTTTTTAGCTCACTGCACCATCCCAGCTCAGAACCTGGCTATATGCAAATTAGTTTGTTTCCTTCCCAGTATAAGAATTGGCTTGGTAGTTTGGTTTGCCCTGTTCCCATCATGCACTGGGACAGGAACAGACTAATTTGCATATAGCCAGGTTCTGAGCTGGGATGGTGCAGTGAGCTAAAAAACGGTGATGGATTAAAACCATGATCTATTGACTTGGTAAGAGTATTCTGCATCATTCAGAAACTCTGTCCATCACCACCCCCCTTTTCCAAAATCGGTTTTATCCACACTATGTGTGGGAGGGTATACTCAGACGTGAGTCCCTTGTTCATTGCACCATCAGGATTCAAGCAAGCCGGGCCGAAGAAGGCTGTGATGCCAGAAACCGGTCCCCGGAAGCTTGTTTCCTTCCCAGTATAAGAATTGGCTTGGTAGTTTGGTTTGCCCTGTTCCCATCATGCACTGGGACAGGAACAGACTAATTTGCATATAGCCAGGTTCTGAGCTGGGATGGTGCAGTGAGCTAAAAAACGGTGATGGATTAAAACCATGATCTATTGACTTGGTAAGAGTATTCTGCATCATTCAGAAACTCTGTCCATCACCACCCCCCTTTTCCAAAATCGGTTTTATCCACACTATGTGTGGGAGGGTATACTCAGACGTGAGTCCCTTGTTCATTGCACCATCAGGATTCAAGCAAGCCGGGCCGAAGAAGGCTGTGATGCCAGAAACCGGTCTCCGGAAGCTTGTTTCCTTCCCAGTATAAGAATTGGCTTGGTAGTTTTGTTTGCCCTGTTCCCATCATGCACTGGGACAGGAACAGACTAATTTGCATATAGCCAGGTTCTGAGCTGGGATGGTGCAGTGAGCTAAAAAACGGTGATGGATTAAAACCATGATCTATTGACTTGGTAAGAGTATTCTGCATCATTCAGAAACTCTGTCCATCACCACCCCCCTTTTCCAAAATCGGTTTTATCCACACTATGTGTGGGAGGGTATACTCAGACGTGAGTCCCTTGTTCATTGCACCATCAGGATTCAAGCAAGCCGGGCCGAAGAAGGCTGTGATGCCAGAAACCGGTCCCCGGAAGCTTGTTTCCTTCCCAGTATGAGAATTGGCTTGGTAGTTTGGTTTGCCCTGTTCCCATCATGCACTGGGACAGGAACAGACTAATTTGCATATAGCCAGGTTCTGAGCTGGGATGGTGCAGTGAGCTAAAAAACGGTGATGGATTAAAACCATGATCTATTGACTTGGTAAGAGTATTCTGCATCATTCAGAAACTCTGTCCATCACCACCCCCCTTTTCCAAAATCGGTTTTATCCACACTATGTGTGGGAGGGTATACTCAGACGTGAGTCCCTTGTTCATTGCACCATCAGGATTCAAGCAAGCCGGGCCGAAGAAGGCTGTGATGCCAGAAACCGGTCCCCGGAAGCTTGTTTCCTTCCCAGTATAAGAATTGGCTTGGTAGTTTGGTTTGCCCTGTTCCCATCATGCACTGGGACAGGAACAGACTAATTTGCATATAGCCAGGTTCTGAGCTGGGATGGTGCAGTGAGCTAAAAAACGGTGATGGATTAAAACCATGATCTATTGACTTGGTAAGAGTATTCTGCATCATTCAGAAACTCTGTCCATCACCACCCCCCTTTTCCAAAATCGGTTTTATCCACACTATGTGTGGGAGGGTATACTCAGACGTGAGTCCCTTGTTCATTGCACCATCAGGATTCAAGCAAGCCGGGCCGAAGAAGGCTGTGATGCCAGAAACCGGTCCCCGGAAGCTTGTTTCCTTCCCAGTATAAGAATTGGCTTGGTAGTTTGGTTTGCCCTGTTCCCATCATGCACTGGGACAGGAACAGACTAATTTGCATATAGCCAGGTTCTGAGCTGGGATGGTGCAGTGAGCTAAAAAACGGTGATGGATTAAAACCATGATCTATTGACTTGGTAAGAGTATTCTGCATCATTCAGAAACTCTGTCCATCACCACCCCCCTTTTCCAAAATCGGTTTTATCCACACTATGTGTGGGAGGGTATACTCAGACGTGAGTCCCTTGTTCATTGCACCATCAGGATTCAAGCAAGCCGGGCCGAAGAAGGCTGTGATGCCAGAAACCGGTCCCCGGAAGCTTGTTTCCTTCCCAGTATAAGAATTGGCTTGGTAGTTTGGTTTGCCCTGTTCCCATCATGCACTGGGACAGGAACAGACTAATTTGCATATAGCCAGGTTCTGAGCTGGGATGGTGCAGTGAGCTAAAAAACGGTGATGGATTAAAACCATGATCTATTGACTTGGTAAGAGTATTCTGCATCATTCAGAAATTCTGTCCATCACCACCCCCCTTTTCCAAAATCGGTTTTATCCACACTATGTGTGGGAGGGTATACTCAGACGTGAGTCCCTTGTTCATTGCACCATCAGGATTCAAGCAAGCCGGGCCGAAGAAGGCTGTGATGCCAGAAACCGGTCCCCGGAAGCTTGTTTCCTTCCCAGTATAAGAATTGGCTTGGTAGTTTGGTTTGCCCTGTTCCCATCATGCACTGGGACAGGAACAGACTAATTTGCATATAGCCAGGTTCTGAGCTGGGATGGTGCAGTGAGCTAAAAAACGGTGATGGATTAAAACCATGATCTATTGACTTGGTAAGAGTATTCTGCATCATTCAGAAACTCTGTCCATCACCACCCCCCTTTTCCAAAATCGGTTTTATCCACACTATGTGTGGGAGGGTATACTCAGACGTGAGTCCCTTGTTCATTGCACCATCAGGATTCAATCAAGCCGGGCCGAAGAAGGCTGTGATGCCAGAAACCGGTCCCCGGAAGCTTGTTTCCTTCCCAGTATAAGAATTGGCTTGGTAGTTTTGTTTGCCCTGTTCCCATCATGCACTGGGACAGGAACAGACTAATTTGCATATAGCCAGGTTCTGAGCTGGGATGGTGCAGTGAGCTAAAAAACGGTGATGGATTAAAACCATGATCTATTGACTTGGTAAGAGTATTCTGCATCATTCAGAAACTCTGTCCATCACCACCCCCCTTTTCCAAAATCGGTTTTATCCACACTATGTGTGGGAGGGTATACTCAGACGTGAGTCCCTTGTTCATTGCACCATCAGGATTCAAGCAAGCCGGGCCGAAGAAGGCTGTGATGCCAGAAACCGGTCCCCGGAAGCTTGTTTCCTTCCCAGTATAAGAATTGGCTTGGTAGTTTGGTTTGCCCTGTTCCCATCATGCACTGGGACAGGAACAGACTAATTTGCATATAGCCAGGTTCTGAGCTGGGATGGTGCAGTGAGCTAAAAAACGGTGATGGATTAAAACCATGATCTATTGACTTGGTAAGAGTATTCTGCATCATTCAGAAACTCTGTCCATCACCACCCCCCTTTTCCAAAATCGGTTTTATCCACACTATGTGTGGGAGGGTATACTCAGACGTGAGTCCCTTGTTCATTGCACCATCAGGATTCAAGCAAGCCGGGCCGAAGAAGGCTGTGATGCCAGAAACCGGTCCCCGGAAGCTTGTTTCCTTCCCAGTATAAGAATTGGCTTGGTAGTTTGGTTTGCCCTGTTCCCATCATGCACTGGGACAGGAACAGACTAATTTGCATATAGCCAGGTTCTGAGCTGGGATGGTGCAGTGAGCTAAAAAACGGTGATGGATTAAAACCATGATCTATTGACTTGGTAAGAGTATTCTGCATCATTCAGAAACTCTGTCCATCACCACCCCCCTTTTCCAAAATCGGTTTTATCCACACTATGTGTGGGAGGGTATACTCAGACGTGAGTCCCTTGTTCATTGCACCATCAGGATTCAAGCAAGCCGGGCCGAAGAAGGCTGTGATGCCAGAAACCGGTCCCCGGAAGCTTGTTTCCTTCCCAGTATAAGAATTGGCTTGGTAGTTTGGTTTGCCCTGTTCCCATCATGCACTGGGACAGGAACAGACTAATTTGCATATAGCCAGGTTCTGAGCTGGGATGGTGCAGTGAGCTAAAAAACGGTGATGGATTAAAACCATGATCTATTGACTTGGTAAGAGTATTCTGCATCATTCAGAAACTCTGTCCATCACCACCCCCCTTTCCCAAAATCGGTTTTTATCCACACTATGTGTGGGAGGGTATACTCAGACGTGAGTCCCTTGTTCATTGCACCATCAGGATTCAAGCAAGCCGGGCCGAAGAAGGCTGTGATGCCAGAAACCGGTCCCCGGAAGCTTGTTTCCTTCCCAGTATAAGAATTGGCTTGGTAGTTTGGTTTGCCCTGTTCCCATCATGCACTGGGACAGGAACAGACTAATTTGCATATAGCCAGGTTATGAGCTGGGATGGTGCAGTGAGCTAAAAAACGGTGATGGATTAAAACCATGATCTATTGACTTGGTAAGAGTATTCTGCATCATTCAGAAACTCTGTCCATCACCACCCCCCTTTTCCAAAATCCATTCTGGATAAGAAAACATGGTGGGCACCATGCACGCCACACCACCCCTGTGAGTCTAGCTTTAAGAAATGTCTTGGGATGATAGATTACTCTAGGTGTAGGCCTTTTTCAGATCATAATACTTTATCCACATACAATGAAAAGGCAACATTGACTGCACATGAGTGCAGTTTCAGTTATTTCCATCACATACAAAAAAGCACACCTATTCAAGTTGGGTATAATTTTAGTCACAAGAAGTTTGGTTAGGGTCATTGTCAAGTAAACGAGACTCAAAACAGAGACACAGCCATTCTAGCTGGGCTTACACATTACATTTCCCCACTTCTTCATTGTGTGTTGTTTTCTTGTTTTGACTATGTGATAGAAGTTATACCGAAAGTTAGAACCACACACGTAATTTGGCCTTGTTCATAATTAAATCTTCTTATCTAGCACTGGGAAATTTGTATTAGTTGTGTTGTAAAGCATTCGTATATCGCACAACTTCCAGTTGTTTATAGTAATTACATAGATTGTGTACAACAACGTAGAACCTCACCCGTGGTGTGTCATGGTTGACCATCTGATCCTCCCATCTAGCACTGTGGAACTTAATTTTGTAGTGTTGGTCACTAACAAATAATGTTGAGTGATTACAGGCTGACATATATATGTGGTTGTAGAGATGTTTAGTTGTAGTATGACCTGTATGATTAGAGTTGAGTGTAGTGAGCTGTGTGTCACCTTAACGTGATGAGTTGCCTTCTATCTTTGCATGAGTGTCATATGATAACAGATCTAGGCTAAGCTCTGAAAATCTCTAACTGCCTTTGTGTCACTGTGAAAATTGCGTGGGTGTGAGGTGATCTTATACTAACACCTCCCCATGGCATACTGGATAGGCAGAGAGGATTGGGGGCATATTATCAAGAGCGTCGATAATGGGCTTGATAATATGCTCTATGTGAAGACATCTAACATGGGCTTCGATTTGAATTCCATAGAGCATATTATCAAGCCCATTATTGCCTCTTTATCTGCAGTTTTCTGCAGATAAAGCGGCGATAATTTTATCGCCTGTCTTGATAATATGCCCCTTGGTTTTCTTGAACCGTTAAAGCACTCACTGTGCTTTGCACAAGACAGACTGAGGTTGAGAACTAGGCTCCTGACCGACAATGTGACTGCCACAAATCCAGTGTACATTTCAAAAATCTAACTCCTTCCCTGCACTGTAGGAAGATGAGGATTTCCTGAAAAAGTCTTCTGGTCCCAATCTTTGGACAGTGTGCATATAATTAATTGAAGGAGAATCCTGGAGCAGTCTACCCTAAAGCCTTAAAGCCTTTCCTAAAGCCCTAACAAATATGTCAAGAAAGCTGTAGTCAAATAAACCACACCCCTAGCAAGCCACAATGTTACCAACGTTTCGAATATATTTATGAAAAACACTAAATTATTTTGATGAAAAATATTTATATAAGTTTCCATTGCAAATGGAAATAGTTCAAAGGTAAAATAAGCACAAAAAAAAATCTCTTGGAAGATCTATATCTACACATGTCTATTCGAACTAGAATACTAGCTTTAGAAGAGATTGTGCAACTTTAGTCAACTTCCATGACCTTCCACGTGTTGTGGTACAAAGTGAAAAAAGTATGAATGCTCCGGTCTGGCTTAGATGGACACTGGGGACAGTAGTACAGAGCCTCTCAACTCCTTTCTTGCTGAATACAAACTGCATTTTCAATTGAATTTCTCTTTCTCTCTGTAGCAGGAATGCAGTCAGGAAAGTATTGATCCACACATGTTCTTGTTAAAAGCAAGTATACAGTTGGGTTTATACACTCTGCCAACTAACCCCAAACGTAGGGGGGGGTTCTCTCATTATGATTGTAGGGAGCATGTGTACTTCCTGTCTGTCATAGAATCTTATAGCTAGCAGCTCTATGCTATACAAGGCACTGCACTAACATTTTGGGCGCTTTTGCCAAACATACTCATAAGGAAATCCTTAGTAGTTGCTTCAAATGGTTCTATACATGCCATAGCACCAACATTGTCCAGTTACCAGCACTCCTCTATGGAAACTGTCTCAATTATCATTATAACCTTCATAAAAGTGAGAATGAGCAAAACCTCAATCATTATTTTCTTTAGTTCTCTCAATTCCAATATACAATCTAAGGCTGTTTGTGTGAAACCAGTGAACATATCACACAACTTATAAAGCTTGATGTCATACCAAGCTTTCTTACTGGGAACATACTGCCTGAAAAGCAGCTATTGTTTATACTAGATTGAAGATCTGTCCCTTTGTTATGTTCTGACCTGGATCATAAACATCTGCAAATTCTTTTGGGAAAGGTCCATGACCACAATGAATAGTCTGTCATGGTCTGGATGGCTCTGTTACATTTCTGTGGAGTTATAGTTGTAATGCATCTTGTGTTTCAGGGTCCACAAAATAATCTCTGCTCATGACTGATTGGAAGCTGAGCTGATTATTAGACAATTTGAAATAAAAGTCCAATAAGAATGTACTGATGGTGTACACAGTATTCCGTTGAGCATTTGGAAGGCCCAAAAAATGACTATTCATCTCCCTCCACAAATGTTCCCTAGGATGAGGTGCCTAAGTGCTTTAGTGCTTCATCAAAAACTGTTTATCCTCCAAATTAGTTTTCTGCACAATTTCCTCAAGAAACATGCAATCCACAAACAGTTGAAGGCAGACAATAGGCAAGAAATTGCAGTATTTTTTTTAAAATCAAACAACTCCAATTAAAAAAGGAATTACAGGCTAGAAATTGTTAGGTACTTGTCAATTAAGCACACCTGTTGTGCGTTGCATGTCAGCTGTATATACTGTTGATTGTGGTTCAACATTACCGTCTCTCAATGGCACAGGCTGCCTTTGTGAATGGTCATCATGATTGTGTTTCTGTGTTGAATGATCATCTTCTGCAGATTCTCTTGAAAGATGAGCCACCATCTGATGGTACTTCACCAGTAGAAAAATCCCTTCCAGAATCTGCTTCATGAGCCTCACCCTTAAATGCTATCTATCTCAGCACCTTTGGCCTCAGAGCAATTCTTCATTATTAGACTTCAAGTATCGGCCGCAGAGTGCTTGTGATATCCATGTCTGTTTTTCACCAACATTTGTATCAGATAATACTGTGTGCTAGGAAGGGTACATTAATATATCTGAAGAGTAAATGTCAGAAATGCAACACAGTGCAGAGAGGGTGGTATAAAATAGTGCAAATAAAAAACAGCAGAAGCAAAAATCAAAACAATTACAAAGTCTCTGGTAACAACCATGCCAGTAAATAATACATCCATACAACTCATTGAAAAGAGACAACAGTGTCGCTCATGAAACAACCTACATGGAAAAAGAAATGCTTCAACTTGAAAAACATACAACAAAAAAGCAAATTTAAATTTAAATTATATTTACAAAAATTGAGAAAGAACCAGCAGAACTTTATAGATGATAATTAGAATCAGACTACAAATCACATTGTCGGCTGACACAGGAGTGTGAACATCCTACAAAAGTGAAAGCAAGGTGCGCAAAATGGTTGAGATCACCTTTTGTGCAATCAATTTTTTGGAGCACAGTTTTGTTTTCAGGCACCTTGGACCATATTGTGATAAAGTATATAGTATTAAAATACAACAAAATAAATATCGTTTTGCAGTACGAAATGTATCACAAGTCAAGACAATATAACAAACTTCGGATGTACCCACCAGTATTGTAGGTGTACCCGGACTCTCTCCGAGCTTGGCTTCTCTATCCTTTATCTCACTGTTCGTATTTGCACAGCAATAAGTCACAGGACAGTATTACTGTCAGACCAGTTAATAAAGTGGACGGTCGGCGCCAAAGTGTCTAGCACCAACGCAGGCGCTGTTTCACTACGGTGCAAGGTGTCTGCGTTTTTGGCAGGACTGTTTGTGTGCAAGGAGTAACACTTTCCTAACATTACAATAAATACCTCTGTAACCATTAATGAAACGTTACTTATGCCACAGTAGTCCTTTTTATTAACTCTGGGCTTCATTCATTTGAATTCTTTTTATTTTTTAAGCGTAGGTTTTTTACACATAGTAAGTTCAAACATACGCCTCTACGTTTTTCATAATATTTCACAAAAACGGTGTCAGGAAAACAATATTTACATGATGCACATACATTTGGTCACTAACTATGACTTTGTTCACAAACATAGAGACAAAATCAAACATTACTGTACATTTAGTTCCATTTTCAACATAGACATATTTCCATAAAATCTTATTGTCCTACGGACTTGTGTCTGGTATCGGGACCTAGTATTGTGTCCTCAATACTTTCTATCTCAAGGGTCCTACAGAGGTCAGAGCCCTGTTGTGAAACTCTATTTCTGAGCTTGTTCAATGAAGGCTCAGAACATCTTTTGTTTGATATGTTGCTCATCTTGGTTACTCTTGGCCTCATGTGGAGGAAAGCCAACTCGTTTCGACCTTCATTATGGAACCAGATTGATGTATTACAAGAAGGTCTTCATCAGGGCAGGGCAAGTAGGACATGCCTTACCTAAATCAAGGGAAATAGTAATATATTGAATCTGTTTTACTCTTATTTATGTGATACACTCGATTATTGCTTTGAATTTTCCAAGTATGGGTTTCTTGATGTGCCCGAAGTGGCGTAGGTACAGTTATTAATAATCACTCATGCTCGTCAGTTCAGTTTTTTTTAGGTTCCTTTCCTTCAGTGATTATGCTTTCTGAGGTTGCCAGGGGAAGGAAAAGAGAAGCATGCCTTAATGTTGAGGCATGATGATCACATACGGTGCATGGCATGGATTAGAGCCTAAGTATTTAAGTTTGCCATGAGGCTGTCCTCCACTAAATATGAAGGGGCAGGTGCAAGTAGGGTACTAAGAGTGTTCCGGGTTCGTTAATTGTTATCGTGCTCTCCCACTGTGAACAAGGGATCCCAGGGAGTGCAGCTACCGTACAGGACGTGAGGGTGCCGGTTAAATTTGTACTACGCATTTCTTCTAGTGAAGCCTTATGGCGCACACGCTAAGCTTTTCTGAGCTTAAGGCTTGTGTGCGCGAACGTTACACGTAATATACATATCGTACCTCCCTCTTCCTTCTAGTGGACGCATATGTCAGTCTTTCCATGTTCCCGTCTAGACTCTTCGGGTTCCAGTTTCTTGTTATTCCAGGCATATCGCTGTTGTCCGCTGTCGGGCATTGTTTTTAAATGCCGGCTCCATTCTTCCTTCCACCTGCATGTACCTGCCTACGTCTGACGTGTTTCCGGTAGTGAACACGTTGCCTGACTTAGACTGACTTACTGTTTAGCATCAGCTTACGCATCGTCATGGCAATGTGTGACTCTTTGGCTCTGATAACTGATTCTCTGTGTTCATTCAATGGTGCTCATTTTATCAGCTTCGGAAGGATTAAAGGATGAACAGCACCACTGCAAATGGAGTCTATGGCCTTCATTTGCAACGAATTGGTGTAGGGCAGCACCACAAGCCTTTTTACTGTGCTGTCCTATGCCAATTTGAAAGGGCAGGAATTCACCGTATTTACAAGATATGGTGGATTCCTGTCCTTTCTACTTGCACACAATTTGGTGTCTTGCACCAGCGCAGGCACTCTTTCATGATGGTGCAAGGTGTCTGTGTTTTTGGCAGGATTGTTTGTGTGCAAAAACAATCCATGGAGGCTTTTTCCTCTTTCTATATGTGCTGCTGGATAAACATATTTCTGCTTGCTACGCCTCACCTGGAGAAGCGTACAATTTTGACGCATTCCCAGGTTTACAGATCCTTGTAAATCTGGAAATGTGTCAAAACCCGTGGGTGTTGCTGGTAAAACCCACCACAATGTCCATGGACTCTCCCTGATGCAGTGTAAGGCAATGCAGTGACTTGCACTGCGTTGCTTTGCACCATATCTACAAGTGGCTTTGTGTGGCCTCGTAAATATGGGTCTGTACAATGCGCCGCCGGAGCATTATAAAAAGTGGCGCACCAGCAGAGAAAGGGCCTCATAAGTAAGTCCCTATGTTCATCAGTGATACATTAAATCATGGAGCTACCAAACTATAGTGAATACAAAGACACCGTGAAGGCTCTGTGAGCAGAAGAAGCCACTCAAATGGTTCGCTTCCTAAAAATACACATAAGTAAGAAAAGAATAAAGTTTGAAGATGAGATAGAATTTGCCCTTATTAATAGAGTTTAAAACGTTATTTTTTTTTTTTAAAGCTACCATTAACAAGTGTAACCATTCGTTACCACCTCCTCCCTAAAATCGATTTGTTTGTTAACATAGAAAGATAGCACAACATGCCAGAGCCTCTGAAAGGCTTGCAAAATTGAGGAAGAGTCAGTTTGATTGGTAGATCCCAGCTTCATATCCCCTGCTTCGTATCACAGAAAGGTAGCATAGTGGGATAACACAGCTCATAAATGTACATTTGCATAATGTAGAAAGTACATGTTCACATCTTGTTGTTTGCTGATTTGTAGTCTTCCCACTTTAGTATACTATGGACTCTATAGTAGCCAACTGGCCTTATTAGAAAAAATGTTTCAGGAAGCCTATATATTATTTACTATTTGGTGACAGACCAGTCAAATGTGCAAGGAATTGTGGGCTTGGGCACCTTTATGCAAAGCTGATGTAAGAAACATAATTATTAGTCGGGGGGGGGGAATAGCTACTCATCCTCAGTAATAATGACAATCTTTGTCAGTGTAAACCTTCAAAGTCACTACATTAAAACATTTTCTTTTATTGGTTTTAAACAAAAATGGAAAAAACAAAACAATAGGCATAATAAAGGCATCACATCACAGTATCTGAAAGGCTGTGTCATTGATTCAATCAGTTCTTAGCAGTAGATGATGTGTGATTCACACCACTGAGTGTTCAAAGCCACTAAATTAACCTCAGTGGAACCCCTGGTAGTTATGGCACAAAGCAAAAAAGCTTAACAACGGGCAATATAAGAAGAATATGCAGTACCAAAACAGTAATTGAGTCAAAACACAACACAATAAATATCCCACATAAGGTACAATTTAAGGCCCAAAGAGATGGAGCATGGTTGGATAAAGAAACCAGGTTCAACCTGGTCAGAAATTTTACTTTGGGACATAGTCGCAAAAATGGAAGTCCAAAATCTTTAGCCAGGCATGGCTGCAGGTGGTAGCTGGAGAGGGCTCCACATGGTCAAATAGCCGTTGGATGCTGTCCTGGTGAACGCATTGATTTAGACAGGAAAAGATCTGAACAGGAAAGTTCTCATGCCACCGGGATCCGTTTGTGGCCTTCGCCCAGTCAAAAGTTTTATGTTCACACTTAGGGGCCAATTACGATGTGGTCGGAAAAGGCTCCAAATGGCATAGGATTTGTCCGAACTCGTGTCGGAACCCATGTTTCCGACCAACTCAGAAACATATCTGACCAACCGATTACGATGCAAGGTAACCAGTCGGTCACTCCAAATCGATTCCGACTGGCATTTAGAGACTCCCGGTCGTTCAGAGCCGAATCGTACAGCTCGACAGCCGTTCCGAATCATTCTGTCTGACATGAATTGGCTGTTGGAACCCGAATTTGGGGGCCCGTAGCAGTCTCCCCATCACCCAGAGGCCTACAGTTGGGGCCCTTGGGAGTACCCCTAGGTCCCCTCTTTCCAACAATGCACAGTGTTGCAGGTACCAAGGGGTGCTCACCACAGGGTGCAAGGTTTTCTGCAACCACCCCTTTCTTCAATAGGACCCTGTATTGTGGGTCGGAACACAATCTCCCATCGAAGTCAATGGGAGTCTGACCAACAGTGTTCGTAATCATTGTAAACTGTCTGTTGGCTTCCCGAAAACAAGTCAGTTGGAAACGATTCCGACAAGGAGTCATTCAAAAGGCTTTCTGACCGACATCGTAATGAGGCCCTTAACCACTTTTACAAAGCTTGGAATCCTTAAGTGGGGTAAAGCTGCAGGCTATAGCCAAAAAGGGTTCCACCAGGCCAGATATATTATCTTCAAGGCTTCACTGAATCAGATTTTCAGTAGTAGAACAGTTCTGAGCAGGAGAATCCTGAAGCTTCACCCCAGGGGCAATGCACCTTGGTAGGAACAGCTTGGCAAGTTTGTCCTGGTCCTCTAGTGGTCATGAGTTATAAAAAGTGTCAAAGTCCCAGGTTTTCAGGGATGGTAAGAGAAAACTATCCGTACACAGCCAAGGGTTCCAGAACCTTAGGAACAGGGTGGGTAGAGCTTGCGAAGTTTTACATAAAAACTCTGCGAGATTCCACAGAGTTCCATGAGCTGGTGGAATTCGGCTCATCGTGCTGATTTTTAGCACAGCAAACTTGTTCTGCACTGTAAAATCATTTGTGAATGGCACAAGGGGGCATGCCACGGGTGGAACTTCTTTGTGTAGATTTTCTACTCAAGTGGCAGCTTCCTCAACGTGAATGGTCTCAACCTACAGCGAGTGTAGACACTGAGAAAATCTCACAAGAAGGCATTCTAGTGCCCGACAATCGCGCTAAATGATGCAAATTCTAGCTCGCGCATACCAACTTAACATTGGTGAGCCAAATGTGAAGAAAAACTCTGCCACACAGCACTTGGCGGAGTTTTGCCGAAACTCTGCGATACTCATGTTGAGAAAAATTGGCAAAACTCCGTAAAGAAGCGGAGCAGAATTTTTTATCCACTCCTACTTAGGAACAGCATTTTGGGGTCAATACTCACTCCAGTAGAGCCCAAGAGCAGGGTCCAGGGCGGGTCCTGTTGGAACTGGTCAACTAGGGAGTTGCAGGAAAAGGCCTCTTGTAGCTTGTTGTGTCCCTGTAACTTTAACAGCAGGTACCCTTTATGACCCTTGGAGTCCATTCTATTCTGCCTGACTGCAAAAGGAAGCATATCCAGTCCACCAGGGCTCCTCTCAGATTGCAGACTGCAAATGCAGTCCTCATCTGATCTTCCTCAATTCCATCACTGTTCTGGATGCCACGTTTATGCCTGACATTGGCTTGAGAGTGGGGGTGATGCCTACCCCATCCCCAAGCAGTGGAGAAGAAGTTCCCATGGGTAGCCTTACCAACTTTTGCAGCAGTTCCTGCCTGCCTTTCCGCATATAATCCCACAGTACCCCTCCCTACTAAAATCCAAAATGGTGAACCCCTTCTTTCCTTGTGCAGAGTCTGTGTGCCCACCCAGAGGTATGGCCAGAGTACTGAGTAGTGCCCCTCCTCTGTGGTTACTCCAAACCAGTTCTGTAAGCAGCTCCCTACCCACTGGAACCACTGCCTGCTTGACTTGGGAGAGAGAAGAAGGAGTGTGACCAGGTGTCAACTGACTTCTACTTGTGACAGAGGAGGTACCTTTGAAGTGAGTTATGCAATCCGGTATATCCCAGGGGAACAAAAGCATATTAACACATCCAGACCTGTGGTTCTGCTCTAGGAGTAGTTTTTAAGCCTCATTCAGGGCCATTCACCAGCTGGATCACAGTTAGAAGGCTCATGTAAATTAGCATTTAGACCCCCGAGGCAGAGAAAAGGTAACTTTCTCAAAGATATTTTCCTTAATATTCACCAACAATTGGACTTCACCATTAAATTGGGTTTTTGATACATATTAAAAAGTGCTGTTGAATTCTGTTTCTAATTGGTCCTTACTCTGCGATAGCATACTTAATATTGTTTCTCAGTGTTTTTCTATGAGCCACTCAGCCTTCCTACAGTGAAAATAGTTTTTGTGTGCTAGTCTCTGTTTACAATACATTTGTACATGTTCTTCTTTTAAATACCATGCACTCTGCCTTTTGGGCTACAATGCCTACTCAAGGGTGACTTATTACTATCTATTCAAAAGGTAGGTTTATACCTTTTAACAGCTCAAATTACAGTTTATACACTGCTCCAATCAGGGAGAATGGCAGGCCAGTTTGAAGTGCACAGAGTTCTACACAGATAGGGCAAACTTTCGGGGTACCCCACACATATGATGATCATTTCCTACTCAAGGATGCAAGGAGTGATAGGATACTGGTGTGTGATTTATACACAGGACTGCATGTGTGCAGACTTGCAAAGAGGTTTGTGTGAAGGGGGCACATTGAGGGATTATGAGTCGTGCGTTCAAGCGCATGCAGGACTTTTGGACTGCTGTATTTCAAACAGTGCACACAATTTGGGGAGCACATGTGCATGTGTCCCTTACCTCGCCTCTTGTGCTTTACTCTCTGATAGGGGCAGCTGGCTCCTCCCTCACCTTCTTGTCACATACTTAAAAAATAACGGTGAATGGGCGCACGCAGCAGGCATGTTCAGGGTTTGGAATACCTAATAAGAATTCCTTTGGGCATTGGAGGGAGAGTTATGCCTCCAGGCAAAGACCAAAATAAACAAAATGATCAAAAATGTCAGTCACATTTTTCTGTAATTTTTAGGGGATCTTTTTTTCTTGCATTGGGAGTTGGTTCAGGGAGAGAGTGGTTATGGGGCCTGATCAGCTCCCAGAGGAAGGGAAAAGGTAAAGTATTTATTTGGCCTTAAGGGTCAAAACCTGAAAAGATGAACAATCTGTGATTGTGAATAATGTAAAACATTTTTGGGCCAGGCCAACAAGATTGATATATTTAATCAATCACACACCTAACCTTCTATTCCATTTTACCTCACTCCGGAATTATCTCCCGCCCACTTAAACCTTTGATCACACCTCTCTTTTGCAAGCTCTCCTCGGAGCAGCCTCTTACAATAATATTGCAAATTTGAAACCGTATATATTCTTACCACTTAATGAAATAAAACATATTGTATCTCATTGTCTATTGGCTGCTGCACATCCTCATTATATTTTTTCTTGAAAATTAAGTTTTTCCAAAAAGAGCATTGTATTCATTTAGCTCTTAAATTAGCAATTAATGTAATTTGTGTTTACTCTGATGAGTGATTGGTTTGAAGACCACCTTTTCTATACCAAACTGTACCCAGGTCCACAAACTTGTATTGGGTTAACCCCTTACCTGTAATGGGGTGGCCTCATTCAGGCCATCAACCCGGTGGAGGATGTAGCAACCTCGAATATAAGGGAAGAGGCTCAGGACCAACTACACTGTGGATACAGGATCCTAAGGAATGCAGACGTAGTGAGTGAAGAGTGATCCAGGCTCCAGCAACGATGATATAAATACCATCATAGATGAGAATTACACTTTAGGACAGATTTAAGGTGATACTCATGTCACAAAATCCATTGTGCCGCGACAGGATTCGAGGTTCCAACACAAGACAAGGAGGTACTAAGGAGGGACTAATAACCATATTAACAAATCAAAACCTAACATTTACAAAGGACAGTTACAGCAGCCAATTGAAAAGATGGGTGGAGATTGGACGGAGCTTTAATTCCAAAACTGAATACAGCATAGCTTGCAGAGCAGCGCATGCGCTGCCTAGTCTCGACTTAAAAGGACCATTTCACTTCTACTGAGCATTACACTGTGTGCTGCTGCCACTGTGCTTACGCTATTTAACTCCCTGTGAAGGTAGTAGTCTTCCATCTCTATGAGAGACACACTTTGGGCACCTCTCTCGGTCAAACAAGACTGCAATCTGTGAGACATGCCTCTGTCATGGCACACACTCGCATGATCCATGTTTGCCTATGACAACAATAATCATCACTAGGGATTTAGACATCAGGACAGCTAGAGCACTCAGGGCAGGCGTGCATGTCCATTACCATGCAGAAGACTTTTCCATCCCGACAAAATACAACTCGCACTGTTTTCAGGTGTGCTGAAGATATTCAATTTTTGCAGGTCTTCGATCATTTATTGCCACATGAAATAGAACATCATTTTAGAAGTAAGAGAAAGAGATGGCACTAATCTCGTTTTCAAAAATAGAGAAACAATTTCAACCTAACAGCAGGAAGCGTTGTTGACACTAGAGCACATTTCTATCAGCAGTGGTCAGGAGAGTAAACAGAATTTTTAACAAGTGAGGGTCAAATCGAATTCACTCTAGGTATGAAAAGTAAAGTTTAGTTTAAACCACGGCTTGGTTTTATATTTTTACATCAAAGAGAGTTTTACGAATGCATAGCCAGCAACCTGTTTCATTCACTGTGTTTGGAACTACTGCTGTTTCACTGTAATAATTGTAAATCACAGAACAGCTTGTGGAAGATGTTTACTGCAGCCAGGCTTTGGATCTCACAGTCCCATGCGGGATTCAGCAATGAATAAAAAACAGTCCGGGCTACAAACGAGACATAGCCGTTTGGTTTCCTCTTAAGATAGTCGAGCAAGAAGAAATGCAATCAAAAGTAAGGACAGTTTTTATTAAATGGAAATTAAAAGACTATTCGAGAAAAATATAAACAGGCTACATCACTAAACCATTATGCCTTACCCTGCATTGATCTCAGCAGAAGCTCGTAGAAATATAGCGAGAACTACTGAAGAATCGCTACCACGATTTAAGGACTATGAAGCACTATGACCAACATTGCTCTGCAGTAAAAAAGTAAAAAAATTGTGACAAAAAAGGAGGAACAAGTAGAATTTTGTCTAAAAAGTCTTCAAAAAAGTAGGATATAAAAAAGTCAAAAACGTACTGAAGAAGTGCATAAGTAGTAATGAGTCAGGGACAAGCTCAGGGTTATGTTTACGACACTTTTCGGGGTGAGGGATAGAGAAATAATGCAAGTGAATATGTAAGGTAAGATGTATGGGTTAGGGTCTTGGTAGGGATAAAGTCAAGTTAAGGATCTGGGTAGGAGATAGGCAGGGATTATGTTTGGATTGGGTTAACGTTAGGGGTTTGTTTCATGATTAGGGTTAAAGTAAAAGATGATATATGGAAAGCTGCGTGGGAAGATGTTATAGTTAGTCTTATTGTAAAAGTTATTATATATCCAGTTTTTACCCTGTACAGCACTGTGTGGTACAATAAAAGATATGCAAAACAGCACTACATGTAATGCGGGACAAAGTACAGCTGCCCACACATATAGTTGTAACTCACTTGCAAATATTAATGGTTCACCAAGAGGTCACGCAGTATCCACAAAGTGGGCTAACCCTTGACAAAGGAAGTAATGATATTGTCAACAGCATCTACAAAGTGAGATCAGGTACCATTAAAAATACCATAACACAAATATGCGTGTCAGGTCAAGAAATTAAAATGACTGCCACACGTTTGCATGTGGGAGCTGGCACCACCAGAATTATCTTCATGTAATGCTGCCAACCTAAACAAGAGCTCAGAACTCTTTTCTAGTCTCCTAGTGTGGTCCTGCTTTTTAAAGCTGGAGCTACATTTTCACATTGGTGGGATTATGTTCTGCACTAAAAAAATCACTGTATTTTTAAGGATAGCTGTGTCTGTAGCGCCCATGATCTGCATGAACATTTTTCATCTGTTTTTTTTATCATGGGCCTTGCACTTATAAGGGATTTGTCCAAATGCCAGAAATGGGGATATTGCTCCTACCATCAGGGATCCCAACGAAGGAAAGCTAGAAAGTAAAAGGGTTTCAATCAATAATTGCAGATTGTATTTGTGCGGTTTCCATAGAAGAAGGGCAGTGTTGGTTTGTGAGGGTAATCTGGTTAGGGGAGACGGCCTGGACAAACTAGAGTCCTAGTCTCATTAATAATTGCATGATACTGTTGTAATGGGCAGGAAGGTTTATGGCAGAGGGTGGGAAGACTTTTCGTTCTACCGGGAAGATCAAGAGATTGTCATGGTCACAGAACTAGTTAGTAAACAAAGAGCGATAGATCATTTTGGCTTACTTCACATTTAGGATTAGACATTGTCAGTCCTCCAGTGATAAACTGCAGCAAGGAAGTCCTTTAATTTGGCCTGGAGTGAGTGGATAAAATATTTAGGTGTCATCAACCAAAAACTGATAATGAAAAGTGGATTATATGAAACTGTTTTGAGGATTTGAGGTGGAGTCACATCAGGGCATCAATCAAGGACAAATGCAACGCAGGAGAAGAGGAGAGCTCTGTGCCAGTTATCTCAAAAGGCTTTTGAGTGATGTGATTCTTCGTATTGTTGGTGGTGTAGAAGACTAGAAGTACATGTATACAGAAAGGGTCATTTATAACCGTGAGTACAAAGAGTCTCTCTGGAGTGCCAGTAGTTGAAAAGGTTTAGTGCAGACACTGGGAATGGATCGATTAGAAATCATTTTATTTTGAAACTTAGAGCATAGTGCTTACTGGGAACTATACCAGTTAAAAAGAATATAATTGTGTGAAAACATTTTGAAGCAAGGAGAAATAGGCTTATGTCAGGATCCATTCTCACAGTCAACAGGAGCACAGGGCAGCTAGGCACCTACAAGCCAGGACACATGTGATGGTATCAATTCTAGCAATTGATTTATTGTGGAGGTTGGCTTCATGTTAAACCTCTCACATATTATGATCTGTATTGTTGCTGATTTAAAGTGACTACCTAAGTGCCCTTTTGCTTGCTTTAATGATTCCAAATTTTGAATAAACCTTCATGGTTTTGACTTTGAATATTGTCCTGCATGGGCTTACTTTATTTGCTTTGAGCCATTGGTCTGTGGGATTGACACAACCCTGGTGCAAAGTGCAATCAAAAGTGATGGCATTCTTCCTTGCCTCAACAAGTAACATAACTTTTCAGATGTTGTTTGGCATGGTCTTATTACCAAGCTACTTTTTTTTCTTGATAATGCCAGTGACTTCGGTGAGATTAGGTCTGTGTATAAAACACACAAAGAGCACATACACCAACATACTTGTAAGTATACTTTCTACTTTCATCACCAGCGCTCCATCTCTTGCTATTTTTCCTGTGTAATCTGAGGTTCATGCACTGTTAAACAGAACCGAAGTCCGATGTATTGTTGTCGCTTTTTTCATTGTTCCGCTTAAGGATGCCTGATGCCTCCAAGTTATAGTCTGAACAGCGCGTTGACACCTTTGATAGAGCGTTTTATTATATTCAGACTAAACATAAAGCAAATATACTGCTGCTGCAGTGTACTGTGGATATATCTCATGGGTAATTGAAAATGGTTGCGTTGCAGCATGCTTGGTCATTGGCATGCTGATATATGCATCATGCGCCTATGTACTTTGTTTCTTTTATAAGATTATGTGAATAAATTGGGGTGGGCATAACTCGTGAAATTCCATACAGCGTAATCACATGGAATTACCTAAGAATTCTGCAAGATCACACAGAATTACGTGAGAGAAGTGTAATTTTAAATTTAGCTTTATTTCTTAGCACTAAATTGCCCCCATGCTTCAAAAATGGATGCTAGGATTCATTTTGGGTTAAGAAATAGCGCCCAGGCCTAGCATAAATATGTATGAGGTTATGCTGCAATTATTTTCAATTTGCTTCTTTTTACCCGTCCTTTCGTTTCCTTCAGTTTTGCAAGGGCCCAATAATACTTTTACTTTCCATTGCGGATTTCTTCGAATGGTTTCTGTTTTATGTAAAAGTTTGGAAAAACAACTTTTTGCAGCAGCCGACTTCTTTGGTTCTACTGTTGGGATGTTGAATTGGTTGTGAGACATACATAGTCCTACTGTCCGTATGAGCAGTCTGATCTCCTAAATTCTGCAGTGAATGCCTCGCTTTTGTCTCGATCAATTTAGTGCTTTTGATGTATGTATCTGCATAGGTTTGTGCGTCCTTACTCTATTCTCGAGGCAAGCCAGTAAGTTGTGTTGACATTATGGGCCTCATTGTGTTGACACTGTTGCGGTCCCAGGACTGACCGACCTCAAGTAGGCGGTCCAACACCATTATTACAATGCGACCGCATATGGTGCAGTCGCATACTCTCATTTCACTAAGGGAGATTGTGCTGCGACCGTAAACTGGCCACAGCACAAGCTCCCATAGAGCAATGTGAGTCTTTGTTAATCAGTGCACCGCATGGCAGGCCTGCCACTTAGGGATTGATAGGGAGCACATTATGTGCCCCCCCATGCTCTCAATGGGAGGCCACTTTTGCAAGGGGTCCCTGCTAGGGTCCCCCAAAGACACTTTCTGACAGGCAGACAACGACATCGTAATCCCGACACCGTCCCCAGGAATTACATTTGGGCCTCCGAGTGGCCGACGCGTCGGAATCCAGCCAGAATAATCGGCAGATTTTCAATTCCGACTACCTGCATTGTTATGTGACGGTCAGAATTGCAGACAGAGATGTTGGTCCTTTCTGACCGACATCATATTTGGCCCAATGTTTTTTAAAAGCTGACTTTGCTCTTTGCTACCAGTCAAATTGTTGTTTCCCTCATATTATCACAGTAAAATTAGGCACAAGACACCAGTATCAAGGGAAAGCATGAGGGTAGCGAAATTCAGAGAAATGGTTTGTGGCTAATTTTCGGAGGATAGCATATTTATTCCTCAAGTGCTCCATTAAAAATGTGGTGTGATACATTGTATGCAGCTAATATAAAGAGGGTTTTGGGAGAGATGGGATAATAGTTTGTGTTAGCTTGTTTAGACTATGATGGTTTGTAGGGAGCATGTCTTATGCACTTTACATGCAGTGGCAATGGAATGTTTTGAAATGGAATAACTGTATTTGGACCCTGCCAGCAAATGCAGCAGAGGGTAATGCAACAACGCATCAGTAGCTTAGAGATGTATGATGCACCTCATTCTGGGATGCCGTCAGAAGATAGTTTATGTAGGCCAAAATATGGAGGCATATTATCAAGAACGGCGTTAAAAATTATCGCCGATTTAGCGGCAACAAACTGCCGCTAAAACGGCGATAATCGGCTTGATAATATGTCCTTGAGAATTCCAATAGAAGTCCATGTTCTGGTGTATACATGGGCTTCTATTGGAATTCTCCAGGGAAAATTATCAAGCCCATTAGTGCCCCATTAGCAGCAGTTTTCTGCCGCTAAACCGGCGATAATTTTAACGCCGATCTTGATAATATGCCCCATAATCTTACAATGAATCATTAATCCAAAATATTTGTTTTGTACTGTAGCGTTACATGACCCGGGATGTTCAATAATCCGGCATGATTCTAAAAACCAAGGGTTAACATTTTCTTGGGGAAAAATGTAAAGATCAACCTTCCGTTCTTCTTGAGACATCAGGTCTCAGTTCATTATCAAGATCTGTGAGTATGGGAGAACGGGAATGTAGTTAACACAGAACCTGTGCTCACAGTTTGTATTTGTCCATTCTGTCAAGAAAAGCACCACAAGTGCACCACTTTATGAGTGTTGGAGTAGAGAGTATGCAAGAGAGGTTACCTTTCTGCCTCCTGCCAACATTGTGACTCTCTCTGTGAAAGCCATGCACAGGTGGAAAATAAAATGAACACTTGCATAAGAAACACTTTTTTCCCAGTTTGCAGTGAGCAGGAAAGATTTGTTTTAATTAGGCATGGGGTGATTAAGACTTGAATAGTCAAGGGTGTGCATCTTCGTGCTCGACTGTAGGTCAGTGAAACAGCAGAATAGTGATGAATGGAAATGCTTGAATTAATGCAAACCACTGGTAATTACTCTGGGTATTGTTATATACGGTCAGGCATTTGCAAATCATTCATTCTTGGTCCTGTTTCATTACGAAGAATGTCGAACAAACTGCTTCACCATGTTCTCTTTGAATGATTAGTCAGGCAAGTCCCAAATGAATGAGAAAACAAGCGACCACAGAACAGCGTCTGTATTGTTGAGCATTATTATTGAGGTGTAGCTTAAGTGTCTATGGCACTGCAAGCAGGGATGAATATTTGGGAATTAACACATCACTTATTGAAACTCACTTAGGCAGCACAACTGTGCAGTCTGGAAAGACTGGAATGGAAGTAATATGAAACACAAATACTTACAGTGGCACATTCCATACCATTTTTGGGGCTCGGATATTTTATTACACAAAATTACCTACTGCTAGAAATTAACATAATTTCCATGATGTACCCCAAGATTTTTGCCTTGGCTATTTATGCTGGCTTTAGAACTATGTTCACTTTACTCCCGCTAACCAATGGTAAAGTGTCTGTGCTCTCCCCTTCACTATGATGAAATTGGCTTACCGCTAACTGGTATATTTGACTTACCTATACGTTTCTAGTATATGTTATCCCTAAGTGTATGTAGGGCTAGATATGTATATGTCACCAGTGAGCAGCAATACCAATTGTGCTACCCACTGCAGATACAATGCAAACCTGGCTGCAGCCCTGCCTGGCTGTGCAGGTTTAAACTGCAACTTCGACTTGTCAAAATAAACACTTTTTGTCACACCTAAACTTTCCTTTTAAATATCAATAAGTAACCCCCAAGAAGGCTTACTGCCCACAAGGCAGGTACAAGTTAAAACATATAGAAGTTTAATATTAAACATGTCCTTACAGTGAAAAGGCCCTAAAAGCTATGTTCACTGTAGTACAGTTAACTGGACCATAGGAAAGCATTGATATACAATACTAAGTATAACATTGTTATCTCTCCCTATGAAAGAGCTTCAAAGTTAATTTTTTGACTTTTTAAAAAGGTTATTACAATAGGGCTTTGGGAGGGGCGGCCAACCAGTGGGAGGCCTGGTCCTCCTGCTAGATTTTGGCCCAGGGGGAGGGCAGCCAGCACCTCAGTTGGGCTGGTTGGGCTTCGTGGGCTAGTTTTGGGCTGGTCTTGGGCTACGGGAATATTTAACCGGACATTTTGGGAAACTACCCACCATTTTGGTGGTAGTAACCCAGCAGCCGGTTGTAGGTGTCCTGGGAGGCTTTTGCTGTTTTATTGGTGTAGTTCTCTGGTGGCGTCTGTTTTCCCTGTCTAGGGTGGACTGTGGCAGTGGGGTTATTGCCTTTAGTATTTGGCCTTTGGCTGTCTTGTTTCTTTGGTGGCTTCTCTGTTTCTTTGTCTCGTGGGGCCTGTGGCAGTGGAGTTTTGGCTTTGTAATTTGCCCTTGGGCTTATCTTTGGGGCTTCGCTGTCGTGAGTAGTGGCCGTGTGCTTTGAAGCACATTTCCGCTTACCAGGGCAGTGGTCGTGATGGGAGCTGCGCTGTGTGTGTTTCCGACAGAGTTGCTGGATCGCCTGTGGCTCCTGTGATGGCGGCTTGTGAGGACCCCAAAGTGGTGGAGGCTCTCCGCCTCCTCGAAGAAGCGGGCCGCACCGATATGCTGCGGCCCAGTGTAAAGGTAAGACCGCCGCGATGCGCGGAGATCAATGCCACGGAGGCAGTCTTGGCAGCAGAATCGCCTCGTGTGCGGAGGCGGTTGGGGGTGGGGGGAGTGCCTGAGGGGAAGAGGACGGTGTGCGCCATGGCCACGTATATGGTGAGGCGGGCGTCAGGGGGCGGAGGTGGGGGGGCGGCAGGGAGCGGCTCGGTGTCCCCAGATTATGTTTGTGAAGGGGGCGGAGGCGGCACCTCGAGGGGCGGCTGCAGCGGGAGGTTTGTCATGGGAGGGGCAGAGCGGTGCTTGGCAGTGGGGGTGGGGCCCAAATGGATTGGAACGGACGCATGAGCAGGAGCAGCCAGGGGGCATGCCTCCGTACCCAAGAGCATTGGGGGGCGTCTCCGTTATTGATTGAGGATGCCAACCATTAGGGAGGGGAGGGGGAGAGGGAGGGAGGGGCAGGGGTGGGTGTTGGGGTGCTCTAGGGGGGTGGGAGTTTGGGGGGGTGCTTCAGCCGCTGTCTCCTGGGGGGACGGGTGCCAGTGCGCGTGGGCTCGGGTGCGGGTGGTGCGAGGGTGATGATTTATCAGAAGGGGAGGCAGGGGGGGCCTGGGATGGCAGAGCTCGGGGATGGGCCAGGGCAATCGGATGGGTCCAGGCGTGTGGGGGGATGGGGTGGTACAGGGCCCGCGGGGGCAGAAGGGGAGTGTTTGGGGCTGGGGTGGAGCGCCGGGTGGGGGGTGGTCGGTGCGGCAGGAGATGGAATCGTTGGTGTGGAGCAAGGGGGAGGAGGAGGGGGACGGTTAGGGTGCAGGGACGGTGGGGCAACGGAGGGGAGCGGGGGGTGGTGGGACACACCCGCACGTCGGGGGGGTCATTCCGCAGAGGTAGGATGGGGGGCCATGGGGGTGTGGGGGACACGGGGGGTTCTGGGGGGTTTTGGGTCATTTTAACCACGGCATGCTGGACTCCACCTATTTTTCTCGACAGGAACGGATGGTGAGGTGCTCGGGAGAGCGGCATGCAGCTTCAACCCACCGAGAGGATGGGCCGGCTCTGCTTCATGTGGGCGGTCGCGCTCCCACGAGGGACCGGATGATAGAGTCCTACGGGAGGCGGGCGGTAGGTCCCCGCCAGCCCCACCCTGAAGGGTCGACACGGTCGCCGGGGGATGGGGCAGAGGTCCGTCAGTACTGATCGGGACCCCGAGATGGAGGTGGATGAGCGGAGAAGGGAGAGTGTTGACTTGGGTGACCTGTTGCGCAACTGCTGGGAGAAGGCAGGGCTTAGTAGGCTGGAGCCCATGGAGGGCGGCAGGTGGCACGCCCTGGATATAGAGGGACCTCAGCTGGACTACGATGGGGACAGCACAGAGGAAGGAGAGATTTGGGAGGGGTGGGGGGTGGGGCGGGACGGGGGGGAATGAAGTAATGTTGTTACTAGTGCTTTGCAGGCCCCGAGGAGTTGCCGAGAGGAGAGAGGGTCGGCCCCCCCTGCTCCACTGGTTAGGTGGCAGGATCCAGTGTGGACGCCGACCTTGACACCAGGTAAGGATGGTGGCAGAGCAGGGAACGGGTCGGGTGGGGCCCACCGGGGTACGGTGTCCCTGGGCATCGATGCAAAGGGCGGAGAAGAAGGGGTGCAGCTTAGTAAAGGGTCGTACATGTGGGACACGGGGGTGGGCCCGGACGCGGCGAGCGTTGGGGGGGCCAGGATGCTAAGCCGGACGGGGATGGAAAAGGGGGTGATGGTGGGAAGGAGAGCCATGACATACCGGTGCATAAGCTGCCCTATAAGGGTGTCACTAAGCCCCTGGGGGCGCACTTGTCCCTGGCCACCAAGGAGAAGATTTGGAAAGGGGATTATGTAGACATCTTGAAGCTCTTGCATCGTGAGCTGACAGGCGAAGGACGGGTCAAAGGAGGAGGAGCAGGAACTGGCGAAGCGGCCGAAGGTGCTAGGACCATTGAAAACTGGTCAGTAGAGTTTTTGATATTCGCCAGCGTGTACTGTGAGAAGTACCCGGAGCGGGTAGTCGCGCTTTTCAAATATATGGACGTGATCCAAAGGGTGCAGGTCACGTATGGGGGCTATGCGTGGTCGCACTATGATGAGGAGTTCTGGGCGGGATTAGTGGGGGATCCAGGAGTGAAGTGGGGGACGCGGACTTGTACCACCAGGCGATGGGGGGAGCAAAGTTTGGTAAGACCATCTACATGGCCAGCGGCTTGCCACTGGCGCCTCGTCCCTTTCAGGCTCGCCTCACCCGTGGAGGGGTGGGACAAGGTGGGGCTACCACAAACGCGGCCGTCGGAGAGTGCTGGGATTACAACAAGGACGCGTGTGGCAGACAGTATTGCAGATTTCGGCACGAGTGCTCCAAGTGTGGGAAGTGCCAACCGGTGGTACACTGCTGGGGCCTGGGTGGTGGTATGCAGGCACAGCAGCCCTCAGCGGTAGGAGCCCAGCCTGGGAGCCAGGGAGGAAAAGGGGGTCAGGGACAATGGGGAAAGGCTCATATGCCGGTTAGGCTGGAGCGTCTGACGACCCTCTTAGCGTCTTATCCACGCACTGAGGACGTGAGTGTCTTGCGCCTGGGGTTCCGGGAGGGTTTCCGTTTGGGGTACGAGGGTCCGCAGATTGCTCGGTGGGCGGAGAATTTAAAATCAGTTAACGCACACAAGGTGGTGGTTCGGGACTAGCTGTTTAAGGATGTGCGGGAGGGGCGGATGGCAGGCCCCTTTCAGGAGGCGCCCATCTAGTATTTGATTATTTCTCCTATCGGCGTGGTGCCGAAGAAGGAGCCACGGCAATTTCGCCTGATTCAGCACCTATCTTGGCGGGAAGGGACGTCGGCGAATGACTACATTTCAACGGAGCTGTCCTCTGTGTCATACTCTTCTTTCTTAAATGTGGCGCAGCGGTTGGTGGCGTTGGTGGGGGGAGCCCTCATGGCGAAATGCGACATTAAGTCGGCATTCAGGCTGCTGCCTGTCCAACCGGAGGATCACCAGCTGTTGGGGATCCAGTTTGATGGAGACATATTTGTGGATAAGGCGTTGCCCATGGGGTGTTTGATTTGTGCGCCTTGTTTGAGAGCTTCAGTACCTTCTTGCAGTGAGCTTTTTCCTGGCACACTGGTAATGAGACAGTGACGCACTACCTGGATGACTTCTACTTGGTGGGACTGCCTGGTTCGCCGGACTGCCAGCAGCAGCTGGACGGTTTTACGGAACTCATGGGTTACCTAGTTGTGCCCCTGGTGCTGTCATTTCTGGGCATAGAGCTCGATTTCGTGGCCATGAAAGCACACCTGTCGGAGGATAAGAAGGTGCATATGCTGACATTGGTGGACAGCATGTTGAGGAAGCAGAAGGTGACAGTTCGGGAGGTCCAGGTTCTGTTGGGACATCTGAATTTTCGCGTGTCGCGTCATTTGGGCAGGCCGTATATTTTGCAATCGGCTGGGTCTGGTGCTGCATCACCACCTCCGTTTGTCAGCAGGGACGAAAGAGGACCTGCACATGTGGCAGTCTTTTCTGGAGCGCTTCAATGGTGTGCCCATAGCACCCCCGGAAAACTGGGAATGGGATGTAACCATCTCGTCGGGTGCGGCAGGGGTGGGCGGTTTCGGTTTGTACTGGCAGGGCCGGTGGTGTGCGGAGGAATGGCCATCACATTGGCAAGGCGGGGGACGGAGCATTGCTTTCTTGGAGCTCTTCTCGCTGTTGTGGCAGTGACGGTATGGGCTCACGAGTTGGCGTGAAAGCGGGTGATTTTTAAAGTGGACAAAATGGCTGCGGTGCAGGTCGTTAACAGACCGTCCGGCAGGGACCCGTAGGTGCTCAAGTTGATGAGGGTGTTTATTATTAGGTGTTTGGAGCACGGTATTTTGTTTCAAGCTCGGCATGTTCTCGTGGTGGACAATGACATTGCGGATGCTTTGTCTCGTTCACAGTGGCAGAGGTTCCATGGGCTAGCCACGGAGGCGGACGACCACAAGATGCCAGTGCCTCTGGGGCTGTGGTATATGGGGGAAACCGGGTCATAGAGCGTCAGTGGCTGTTTCTACCAGGAGACCACACGAACAAGCATGGCGGGAATTTCGGGAAGGTGGGGCAGCACGGCAGGAGGATCGCTGGCTGCGGTACGAGCAGGTGGTGCAGTTTATGCTGAGAATGATGGACAAGAGGATGTCGAAGTTGACGTTTGCTGGCAAATTGGGGAAGTTGTGGTGGGGATAAGCACCATCCGCGGGGGAACTGGGTGCGCATTTGTTGGAAGGTTGGGCACGGGAGAAGGGTGCCAGAGTGTGCCGGCGCCGGCCCATCACTGCGGGTATGCTCGCCACTTTGATTCAGCTTTTGCCGTCAATCTGCCACAATCGGGAGGAGACCGTGCTGTTTTCCACGCTCATGTCGTGGATGTATTTAGGGGCGTTCTGCGTCTCGGAGCTGGTGGGGATCAGGGGGGCCTGGGATCTTGTGGGGGGACGTGGAACTGAGGACCCGAGATGTGGCGGTGAGGTTACGACGTTCTAAGACCGACTAACGGGGTGTGGGGCAGTAGGTCATGATGGATCCATTGAATTCAAGGGCGGTATGCCTGGCGAGTTATGGTGGGTTGTTGGCGTCTGCGTGGCAAGTGGGGTCGGGAGAAGTTTTCTGTTGGGACAATCATAACAGGGTGACGGTGGCTCAGTTGTTGGGGGTCCTGCGGCACGCCCTACGTGCTACGGGTGAGGACCCGAGAGTTTTTGGAACACACTCGTTCCGCATTGGGGCGGCGACGGATGCAGCAAGACAGGGTTGGGGGAGGAAGGAACTCATGCGCTTCGGGGGTTGGAAATCGGACTGCTATAAGACGTATATCAGGCTGAGGGGAGTGGGGTTGGAGAACTGCCCTTGATGGCATCTTTTCCTGTGGCTCACATATGTGTCTTTACAGGTGTAGTGGCGGGGCCGGAGGAGGCTGTCCTGTCTATCCTCATTGTGGGGCATTCCTTCGTGAAAAGGGCGGAACGTGCAGAATGGGAAAAGGAGCGGAGTCTGAATTTGGGATTGGATCCAGGGTTGTTTGTTTGTCAGTGGCAAGGACAAGGGGGTATGCAGTGGCATGAGCTGTTGCCAGCGTTGAGTCAGGTGGTCAGGAGGGGGGTGTCCAGATGTGCTTCTTATACACCTAGGCGAGAATGAATTAGTGCAGTGTAAGTGTCTGGCTTTGGTCAAGCAGATGAAGAGAGATTTGTTTGAAGTGCGGCGCCAGTGGTCAGGCTGCCATGTTATATGGTCAGAATTGGTACCGAGGCGGATATGGAGAGGAGCGGAAAGGCCAGCAGCTATAGATAGGGCGCGTAGGAATCTCAATAGGGAGATGAGGTGTTTCTGCGAGAAGGAAGGTTTGGGTAGGATGGAGCATCTGGAACTCCGCTACGGGGCAGTGTATTTTTTTTTCGGGAGGACGGAGTCACCTATCTCGGTATGGGATGGAGTTGTACATTGTGCAATTGAAAGAGGCACTGGATAAGGCCATAGGAGTATACCGGTATCCTAAGAGACAGGATTCCTAAGGGGGGGTCGAAAGCCGTCAGGACGACTTTCGAGTGGCGTTTTGCCTAAAAGTGCAGGGGGGAGTTTATGAGGCCTGGGTTTACAGTTAGGTAGATATAAGAAGTTATTTAGTTAGGTAGGTAAGGAAGTTGGAAAATGCAAGTTGGTGTTTATAAGTGTTGCAGGGGGGATCCAATTTTAGGGGTGGGGGAGCGGGGTATGTTAGGAAGTATATATTTAGTGAGGTTTAGTTTTGTACAGCACAGGCCAGGGGTATGTATTTATAAGGTGCGCCTGTTTCCAATAAAGCGACCTTTTACACACCAACAAGCTGGTCTGTGCTGCCCCTCTCTACCCCATTATGGGCCCAATAGGGCTTTGGGAGGGGCGGCCGACCAGCGGGAGGCCTGGCCCTCCTGGGAGATTTTGGCCCGGGGGGGAGGGCAGCCAGCACCTAAGTTGGGCTGGTTGGGCTTCATGGGCTAGTTTTGGGCTGGTCTTGGGCTACCTTTGGGCTACAGGAATATTTAACAAGACATTTTGGGAAACTACCTACCATTTTGGTGGTAGTGACCCAGCAGCCAGTCATAGGTGTCCTGGGAGGTTTTAGCTGTTTCCCTCCCTCCCGCCCCTTTTGTTTCTTTTCGCCTGGGGGGGTGGAGTACTGGGTTGTCGGTTTGGTGCAGGATGGGTTTTTTCCGAGGTGGTCTTGTTGGGATCAGGTGCATTGGGGGATCGTATATTGTATGGGGGTTTCTGTCGTTGGAGCAGGTGCTGGTGTGTTTTCTGTAGGCCTATTGTGTTGGTGTTTTGTCTAAAAGTGCGGTGGGGGAGTTCATGAGGTCTGGGTTTACAGTTGGGTAGATATAGGAAGTTATATAGTTAGGTAGGTAAGGAAGTTGGAAATTGCAAGTTGGTGTTTATAAGTGTTGCAGGGGGGGTCCAATTTTAGCGGGGGGAGCGGGGTATGTTAGGAAGTATATATTTAGTGAGGTTTAGTTTTGTACGGCACAGGCCCAGGGTATGTATTTGTAAGGTGCACCTGTTTCCAATAAAGCAGCCTTTTACACACCAACAAGCTGGTCTGTGGTATGTGCTGCCCCTCCCCACCCCACTATGGGCCCAATCTCAAATCACTAGTAAGGTTGGATTTTTGATAAATATTTTGGAAAGAGTGGTTTTTGAAAGTTACCCTTTCACTGCCTAGAGCATCTTCAGGCCCATTTGAATGCGCTTCGACTGGATCGAAGGAGCTGAATACCGCCTTTCATGAGGAGTGAACTTGCTCCCAGAGCTGAGACAAAGGTGTTGTGTGTGGGACGGTGCTCTGTTAATTTGGCAAGCTGACATTCTGAGTTGTAACCTAGAACCTAAATAACATCAAAGATGCCTACCCTTTCACAAACAGATGCAACTACAACTGTGTCTGCCCATTCCGTTGTCCTTCTAGCCAGCCAGGCACCAATACCAGTGGGAGAGGTGCTGCCCCCAGAATTGCTTTTGAGTGACCACAGAGGAGAGGTTGCTCATTTCCCTGCCACATTTTTATGATGGTCAGACGGACCCTGCACAGGAGAAGAAAGATTATGCTAACTTTGTTTTTGTTAGAGAGGGGCACTGTTGAATTGGGGCAATAAGGCACACATTAAATGCTGCACAAGTGGGTAGTGTTCCTTCTGGGAACTTTTACCCTATTGGTTAAGGAGTGGCCAGGGTGTGCCAGGCATAAATGGGGCACCCACAGAGTACATTCTGGACCTGTGAAAGAACAAAAGAGGACTGAACCTGCTCTCTGTGACCTGAGAAGAGCCCTGACAACAGGACTTGATCTCCCCTTTTTACCCAGGACAAAGAAGTGTAATACAAAGGTCGTAAGGGTGATATCCTGTTCAAGCCACAGGGACACAGCAAGTTACATGATACAAATACCAAGCTGAACAGTTCCAACTGGACCTTCCTGTCCTCTGCTGAAGAGAGTCCTTTCCCCCAAGTGCTGTCCCCAAAGTCCTGATTTCTTGGTTGGTATTAAAGTGTACTCCTACCTTTTCCTAAATTATGGGATTTACAAACATTTTGGCATCAAAGACCTCCAGAGGACGAAGACCAACCTGGCTAGGTGATCCAACGAAGGCGATTTTTCGCTGGTCAAAAATTAAGCTTGCTCTTGTTCGGAGCTTTTCCGCAGCTGCAAACCCAATTCAGTGGGACCTCGCGAAGAAGGTATCTGGTCTCATGGCACTCTCTTTGACTACAGCCTTCAGTTTTCAGCCCTATCGAAGAATCCAAGCCCTAAAAAAAGGGACTACATCCAAAGGTAGAAATATTCTTTGGGGAAAGATGCGAAAAGTATCTGAACAGCGAAAGACCCTCTCTGGGCACTAAATTCAAACTTCTCCCACTGTGAACTTTCCAATCAAGTCAATGGCTTCACTGAGACCTTGTCCAGTGGCTACCTGATGACATAGAGCCCATTGCAGTTGGCTTTAACTTGAGCCTAGATACCGGTCCAGTGCATCTGGATGACTGCGGTTGGCACTTCAAAATTGTTTGCGCTATTTTCAAGTTTATACATCATAACATAAAATTTGAATTCATAACTCCAGTTTCCGTTACTGGATTGTTATGGTTTTTGATTTATTTTATTAGAATTTATTCTAGTTGTCTAAATTAGGTTGGGATGTTTCTTGTGTCATATTTTGACTTTATTACTGTTTTGGTTCTGTATAAATACTTTTCACATTGCCTCTAAGTGAAGCCTGTCTGCAGTGTGCCATAGTTGCCAATGGTTGAGCTAAGGTTAATTTAGTGACTTTAAGGGTTTACCTTGAAAAAGGTTATGATTATTACCTGAGGTGGGTTTTTACCCCCTCAAATAATACCCCATTTTCTTGCTCCTGCTCTATGCAAATTAGCCATAGTACTGTCCCAACAGGAACAACCCAGTCCCATTTGCAATGCCATGGCTCCTCTGAAGGGGAACACAAGTTGCCCCAGGCTGATTTCTCCCTCCTTGAGCCTCATAAGTGAGATTAAATTTGGGAGCATTTAGCACAGTGAACAAGGGTTCATATCTGGGCATGCCTGCAGTACATAGGGCGACTTCCTTATAACAGCTGAAATGTGATAGAAGAAAACACACAAATTAAATTGAACCCCAGATAATTTATTATTCGCAGTCAATGGCTATATGTTTTTAATTATTTATTTAACTTCAAGGACTTCCAAGGAAAGTGTGCATACGACTTAAGAAATAATTAGACTTGAAACACATTCATGCTTTAGCCACACATTTCTCTATTCACTGAAACATGTTGCTCAATTATTGGCGGCCTAATTTTCTTTAATAATTAGCCATCCCTGGACAGATACATGCATGGTGCAAAATTGCAACTGTTCATGATCATTTGCAACACTTTAATGCCCTTGCACGATTCACTCATCCCTCCATGCCAGGACACCCGCGTTTGCTATAGCGATAATGATATTGTTCTATATACCTTTGCGAGACTCCGTGTCCCTGGAGTCCTGGCAGTCATTATAGAGTGTGACAAAAACATAAAGTTATAGCCAAGTGGACTAAGAGGAAAATGAAACTGTAAATTCCCCGTAGATCGCTAAAATGATGCCAGCTGCAGCTGAAAAAGGCTCTTTCATTTAGTCCCGCGGCCATTTGTAACCAGACGTCAAGCTATGAGAGCCCTTTTTGTCATCACATATCTGTATTGCAGCCCTGCTAGATCAGCGATGACGTCCCCCTCCTGTAAGTAATAAATGAATTAAGAATGCTGTAGACACCGCGTTTTTTATGGAGTGCAAACACGATAAGAAACCTAAAGCAATGTCTGAGTGTTTCCTGGAATCCTTTGTTTCTAAATTGTAGGACGCATTGCAGACATCCGCACACCAAGCAATCATTCAATATGAAGACAGTTGTTTTATCAGACACATTACCTAAAGCAATAGCTAGAGCACACATACCTTACTGATAAAGTATCAATTCATTTAATGGCGCTGCTAATCTCAGACTGACCTTTAGTTTTCAGCTCTGTTGTTTCCACACTAGTCGTTCTTCATGTGGTGAAATTGTCATTGCTCTTCCATTTCCTGATGTATTATATCCTTATTGACTTGAACAGAAACAAACTTTTAGAGAAAAACACATTAGAGGGAATGTGCGAGAAAAGTATACATAATCTCAGGCCATGCAACAAAGTTTAGAAAACCATTAGAAAATATTTTGATGACTTTTTAAAAGTAATAAACCAGCAGGGTAAAATATAAACATGGTACCAATCGATATGGTAAGGGCTACTGTCAGCAATAAAATTATGGTAACTAATTTAAGATAAGGACCAGGTCAGCATTATGATCGATCGAGGTTTAGGATTAGTGTTATGTTCTAGATTAGGGTAAGAGTTAGTACTAAGGTTCAATTTATATCTAGCTTAGTGTCAGGGTTAGGACAATAGCCCTACAGTTCAATGTCAAGTTAGGGGTAGATATATGGTTACATTTATTGTTAGGACACATTTAGAGGGTGAGTGGAATGTGTTGGAAAGACATTTGCTATGGCAGAGTCAGTTTAGTGGTCCACAACATAGTTGTTGTGGATATGATTCTGTGCTGTGTTATCCTAGCCTAATCCAGCCCCGGATCATCAAAAAATAAAATTATATTAACCTTGTTATTATCATTTTATTTTTCCCTTTTTCACTGCTCTGAGAGCACTGAATAATATTCACAAAAACTGGTTGCGTAGTTCAAAACTGCACAACAATACCACAAAAATAGAACTTGAGCCAAGACTTGTAGAACTGAATGTCTGTAACAGTACGTCATGCCAAATTCTAAGCAATCTGGTAACAGTACTTGATGAAAGATATGGAAAATACTTGTGAGAATCTCCGGATACCAGGTAATGTGTGGGAGACAGGATAGTTGTTTAGCATGCTTTAATTACGCCCCAGCAAGACCCATATCAAGAATCACAAATGAGGAAGCTGAAAAGTTTCAAAGAAGTGATCTTTAGATCAACAACTGTTGTGATGGTTTGGCTACCAGAATACTTTTCTTCAGTTGGGTAGCAGTGAGTGAGGATAGTAAGATTATATAACAACAATTTGTGTTCTGCAAATGTACTTAAGGCAAACTCAATGGAATTTCTGAGAGTACGTTTGTGAACTGAAACACCATAAAACATGAAATATAGAAAGATGGAGTCATGATTGTAAAGTAGTTCTTTGAAGGTTTACCCAAAAGGTGATGGCTTCTCGCTGTAAAGTAGAAGGGTCACATTAAAACCTCTAAAAAAGTAAACAGCTGAAGTCTCAGTGTGAAACATCTAGTAGTGCCTGAGGGTACTGGGGTGTAGGGGAAGGTTTCCCAGATGGATAGGATTGAGTCTTTATCATTTTTCTGGAGTAAGAAGTTTTCAGAACTCATTTGACTGCAGTGAGAGGCTGACCTAAACCTCTGGAGCTTATACAGTCTTTTGAAGTAGCTCTTAGCCACCCCACACATGCATGCCTTAGTGAGTGTGTGTTCACTGTCTAGAGCTTTGTCTCTAGCACCTTGGTCCTGAAGAAAGCCACAGTGACTCAATCAGCATGCATTATTAACTGAAACATGTGACCAAACACCAAGATGTGAGAGACCACTAATTTCTCACTGGACATTAACTACGTTTTTTAACCCTACCCAAGGAATCCACTATTAAAATGTATCCTACAAGGATGGATATCCTGGAGGTAGTTGTAGAAGTCACTCAAAAATTCACCACATCACAAAAAATAAACCAGCTCCGCTGTAACCAGGCGTCGTAGCACACCTAAGATGCACTTGGCATCTCAGGTGGAACCCGATGATGAAGCACTCCACCAACTAGATTGGTAGGTGAAGGTTCTTTTAAAAGCCTAATATTTTTTTCTGAGACGTCAGTTAAATGACATGTATGACAGTTGAATGGCATGGTAGCAAGCTTTTTCTTTTTGTTGGATACATTAAATAAGGGAAGAAGGACAGGCTTTCCTGTCTATTCCCACTCTCTCTTTTGTTTAGAGTACCTCTTAGGCAAACATACTTTTCAAACTTACAGGAGAATAAGCTTCATGGCAGCCAGTGGCCAACACGGAGTAATTAGGTCATTGCAGTAGTTTCCCTGATTGGTTTTTCAGATGTTGCCATTGCAGACAACAAGCAGCCAGGCAGCGATCAAAGTGAGAGGATTCATTGAGATGTTAGAGTCACAAGGGATTAGTGAATCTGCAAAGTTACAACTGGAGTGAAGTGAGGATGAAGGCTAGGAGGTTCAGCTCTTCCAAATAATGAAATTATGTTTTTTAGCAGCTTGTCTTCACCGCTGGGGGTGCTTCATGGGCTTTTACTCCTGATAATTAGGTTCTTATGAAAAGATTTTTAAAATAGTCACCATTTGAGCAATTGGTGGGTTGTAGTCAACATGCCAGGATAGCTCCTTATTGAGACACCTGGTAAAAGTGTTTTTATGCGCAATTGTACAGGCTTTGATGCATGGTTCCCATGGTCATGATTCCCGTGCCTTATCTTCCACATTCTTCTTTAAAGTTCTTGCAGTTGTTAGATATGAAACAAACTAAGTCTCAGTGACTGACTTCATCTGCCTGGTCAAGCTGATCATTTACATTTGTCTTTTCACATTAAGTTTATTCCTTAGATTTCTCCTTATTCAGCCAGGTACTACAGGCAGAGCAGATTGACCAGGAGTATCACGGTTTCTGTGTCTCCCATGGAAATATCAGTAGGTAGATCTGACAATACAGGTGCATTCTGTTTAAATGATGTGTGCAAGCACTTGAAAGTCGTACATGGGTCGAATGTGAGAAAGGTTATCCAATTTGAAAATAGATATGATGGGTTTGGCATAACATGGAACATTTCCAGGTCATTGGAGTCTGAGACAATATAAATAGTGACTTCTTTTCCACTGCCTAGCAACTCTGTAAGTGTAAGAATCCCTCCTCTTCTACTCGCTATAGACTTAACCCCCTATCTCCCATGATTTTTGTTCTATTGTTTCTCCGGTTTTCCTTCTTATTTAGTCCTGTTTTCAAGTGACCAATATTGACATTTATTTAGCCAGTTATAATGTTCTTTCATATCAATGTATTTCCTAATTGGGACGTATTCCTTTTGCTTAGTTGTTACTGTGCTGTCTCGGAGTTCCTGGGAAATTAAATTAAAGGACAGATTTACTAACATACATTTAACACACTGCAGCACAGCAGCCAAAGTTACTGCACTTCTTTGTGTCAAAGGGAGAGAGAGTAAACAACACCAAACCTATTTAGATATTGTGTTTTTTTCTTTTTTCCCCTGTGCAAGCGCACTTTTGGCTGCCTTGTGCCATTGTGTGTACCCTTGAAGCATAGTGCATGAATGTGGACCTCCTGTCAAGCATAAAACTATGCTTTGGTGAATCAATCAATCAGTTTTTGTAGAGCACGGCACTGTCACCCCTGGGGGTATCTGGAAACTGGGGTGAGAGGTCTCCATTGGTCTTGAATAAACGGTGGAAAGAGGGAAGAGACAAGCAGCAAAAGGCAAAAAAGAGTGCAGAAAAATGAGTTAGCAGAAAAGGCAAACCAGAGGGTAGAAAAAACGAGCAGAGTAGGCAAAACAGAGGGTGGTAAACAAGCAGAAAAGTCAAAGCAGAGCACAAGAGCGCTTAACAGAGGGGATAAAACCAAGCAGAAAAGGCCACGCAGAGGTTAAAAAATTAGCAGAAAAGGCAAAACAGAGGGCAAAAACACGAGCAGAAAAAGGCAAAATAGAGGGCAGAAAAACTAGCAGAAGAGGCAAAGTATAGGGCAGAAATAGGCAAAACAGGGCAGGAGAGAAAAAACTGAGAGCAGAAGACGAGCAGAAAAAGGCAAAACTGATGGCAGAAAAAATAGCAGAAAAAGGCAAAACAGAGTGCAGAAAAGGCAAAACAGAGCTAGAAATAAACAGAGGGCGGCAGGATAGCAGACTGTGGGCAAGCTGGACAGGAGAACTGTTGCAGGCACAGCTAGAACAAGGGCCTGCTCAATTGGGTCACGCTGTGGTCTCCATTAAGTAGGTTGTGGGGGAGGGAGGGGCACTGGGGGAGGGAAGAGGGAAATAGTAGGAGGGAAACAGTGGGAAGCGGGAAGAAGCGAGCAGAAAAACCAAAACTGGACCCAAAAACTAGCAGAAAAGGCAAAACAGAAGGCAGATAATTAGCAGAAAAGGCAAAACAGAGGTCAGAAAAACAAGTAGAAAAGGCACAACAAAGCATGAAATGAGCAGAGGAGGCACAAACAGAGGGGCGCAGGTAGTTAGGCAGAAGAGAGTAGAGGACAGTGGGCAAGCTGGACAGGAGAACTGTCACAGTGGGAGCTGGCACAAGGACCTGCTCAATGGGGTCATGCAGCAGGCTCCATTAAGTAGGTCCTGCAGGTGCAGGCCCTCCGCTAAGTTGGACAAGCATCACCCCACTGCTCTTTAAAAATTAAAAATAAAATTATGATGACTTAGTTTATTTTTCACAGGTTTGGGGCCGGGTTAGGGTGGGGTGGAGATGGAAGCACAGGGGAAGAGTGATTTGCACACTCTAAGTGAGTATGACTTCTTAGGCGGCCGTCCTGGCTCAGCAAACAGTCATGCACACTTAACATGTTTCCCACCAGGCCGCATTACACAGCTTGGTGGGAAATATGCCCAGGCCCTCAGTCCCCATCTGAGCACCGATCCACTGTGCTCAGACCAATCACAATGGTGTATTGCAGCATTGTGATTGGCTTAGGGCAGCCTGGGTTCTTCCTGGTTCGGGAGAAGACGCGGCCAGCAGATGAGGTAAATGTTTTTATTTTTTATTTTAATTTGTATTATTTAGTCCCCCTATCACCCCCTTTACCTTGCCCCTCCACCCTTATTCCCTGCCAGCTGCTACTGAGGTCCTGACAGGGGGAGGGGTTGGGAGGAGAGAGGAGGGAAATTGCGAGAGGAGGGAAACGATGGTAATAGCAGAAGAAGGAAACCGCAAGAGACAAAACAGAGGGCATAAAAATAAGAGGAAAAGGCAAAACAGATGTCAGAAAAACTAACAGAAAAGGCAAAGCACCAGAAGAGGGCAAAACAGAGGGCAGAAAATGTAAAAGAAAAGACAAAACAGAAGGCAGGAAAATTAGCAGAAAAGGCAAAATAGAGCAGAAGATGGCAGAAAAACGAACAGAAAAGGCAAATTGAGGACAGTACTTATTCTATTCTGTATGTGTCCTATATAGTGCACCGCTCATGCAAAGTAGTGGACAGTTTTAAAAATGTCTCTACCATTAAACCTACCTTAATGAGGTGCATGTTTTTGGTGCAAATCCCTGTCTGTCTACGTTAGTAGATAGGGATTTGTGTCAAACCCATCAGTTGTTGTAGGGGAATGCCCTTCAACCACCCATTGAATGCCCACTTGAGGCATATTACCATATAATGCTAGTTTACCTTCTTTGACCAACTTAGTTTAATTTTCGAAAATGTGATGCAATGCCACACAGCGACAAGCTTTTCTGTGCTTCTTTGCATCAAAAGAAGAACGACATACAGTACCATATCAATTAAGATAGTGTGCTGTTATTATCTCCCTCAGCACTTCCATACTTTAAAATTCATAGTTTTTTTCTTGAAGTGAAGCTTTCCATTACAAAAACAATGGCTTAAAGATTTTTCATACTTAGGATGTTTTCTGTAAAATGCAGGGCACATGCAATTTGAAAAGTATGGGGAAAATAAAATGTTTCTCCTTCAATACGTCTGCCTTGAAGATGGGTATGGTTTTGGCACAAATGCCTTTTTACAGTTGCTAGTATATAGAGATTTGCATCCAAACCAATGTGTGGTTGTAGGGGAAAGCCCACATAGCACCCAGGGTACGGCTCTGTATAACAATGTTGATGAAAGAAGCGTATTCAGCTACTTTACATTACTTTTCCAACTCTCAAACTCAAATCTTGATTTGCATTGGTAAGTAAATACCACCATTACACTTTGTGAACTTACTTTACAAAAGTAGTCAAAATTAGTAAATCAGGGCCTACATATGTTAGGGGGGCTCAAAAAGGCTTATTCTTAATTGGAATTTGACGTTCTATGATTCATGCTCGTTTAGTTTGTCTATTGAGTAAAGGCTGTTCAAAAATGTAGTACAATTTGCCAAAAACTGTGGATATATTTGCCAATATCTGAGGACATAAATTCCCAACTCTGCATGAATATTTGGAAAGTTCAGGAAATGATGGATAGTTAAGATATGCAGATTTTATGAAAAAGTTTATCCTAATATATATATATATATATTTTAAAGGCTCACACTCCATTTCCTTCGTTAGTGAAAACAAAGTTCAGCACTCCCGGGGTACAGGCAAATAGTTCTTTATTTCGTCATTAGTTGCAGATGCGTTTCGGACGTGAGTCCTTCCTCAGTGTTTACTTTGTGCGCCATCCGGCGGCTACCTAAATACACCATAACGACACGCCCAGTAATTTTGTTCAAATGGGTGTCGAAATCGCATGTATGCCTTTGCGAGAGGCGCGGCCATCTTGCAGCGCATAAAATATGCGCATTCACATATCTTTTCTACCGATCTAGCCGTGTATCGGCTTAATGGCCGCAAGGCTGGTGTAACTTAATGTAAGCCGTGGATCGGCATGTCACCAGCTACTCCCGCTTGCTCCATGCGATTTCGAACAATTTCCCAATTTATGATTTCAACATGGGTGTGTCCAAAAATATATATCAACAAATTTAAATTTACAACAACAGTATCCATTCATTAGGAACACAGAAGCCTCTGTTTCCTTAACGTTCCATGATATCAGATTACATAGCAAGATACGAAAACAATCAGATTAATAAATAACCAGAGAACAATTTGAAGTGATTCATTCATTTCCCCAAGTGTACCATTAATTCCTCTTCACTATTCATCCCATGTGGATGTTTGGTTTGTAAATCGATGATATAGCGTGATTCCAGTCTACGCAGCCTCAAAAGTCTGTCACCACCCCTGGGATTAATCGGAATTAACGGCGGCATCCTGTAAGGCTATGTTAGACCTACTAGTGAAGTTCGCATGGAGCGATAGGGCGAAAACAATGGAGGAAATTGAAAATTTGGAAAAGGAAATTGCCAAAGATGATGATAAAAAGCAACAGGAACAATTACGGGAAGAAATGAAAAAACGGCTGATGAAATACGAACTAAAAATCAGACACAGAAAACAAGAAAAGTATGAAAGGGACGAACGGGACTATGCCTTAGGACGCATTCTCACCTTTTCGAAAAAATTCGATGCTCCACGAAAGGCACTAAATAAGAAGAAGGGAACAGTGCCAATCACACCTGTGGAAACCTCGGAATCAGAGGTGACTGAGGAGGAACAGTCAGGCGATGAAATGTCCTCAACATCCAAAGTAGCCTCGAAAAGTCCTTTTCATTTGGAGTTCAAGCTGATACGCCAAAGTTGGCTGAGGGGGGGGAAACTAAGACCCCCAGAAAGCGAAGAAGAACCCGAAGAGGAGGCTGGAAAGGGAAGAGGAAGAGGGGGAGCAAGATCCCAGAACCCTCGTAAAAAGAGGGGCAATCAATGGTAATCCCTAATTCCAACCTTACGATTATCAACGTAACTGATAAAACTCTGGCGAAAGAAGAGGAAGACACCTTACAGTTGGGTCTAACATTCTTTCCGAGTGACGGATTGGAATACACGCAGACCAGGATAAACCTTTTTAGGTTGGTTCGTAAGATTAAATTACACAAATTCTTCGCACTAAAGCCCTCGAACACTGAAGTGAAAAAAACGAAAAGGACAAAGAAAAAAACTACAAGAGAAATGACTGATACTTTGAGCACTAAAGACTTGAATCTCATGGAAACCTTGACAGAATTAAGAACTGAACAAGATCTAGAGATATGTGGTGATCCGATAATGAGAGCAAGGAGAGCCAATATTGAACAACAAGCCCCGGAAACTGACTTTAAGGCACCGTCGCAGTTCAATCCACAGATGCCTTATGATGCCATCGACACGTTTTCAGAAGCAGTGATCGACGACCTGATGAAATTCAGGGTCACCGGACAGAAACATAATTCCCACAAAAGGAATCTCTCTGCAACGCAGATACAGATCTTGTCTGAGATTGGCAACAATGATGAGATCATCGTGAAACCCTCAGACAAGGGAGGGAATATTGTGTTGCTTCCCAGAGAACAATACTGCCAAGAGTCCCTTCGCCAACTTGGGGATGTGAAGTGTTATATAAGAACTAACAGAGAGGAATATGCTCAAAGTATACAAACCTACCATGATCTTCTGGATAAATGGTGTAATAGATCTATGCTGGACACAAATGAATACTTATTCTTGCGGAATCATGAGCCAGTAACACCAACTTTTTACCAGCTACCTAAAGTGCATAAAAACCTCCACTTACCACCAGGGAGACCAATTGTGTCGTCAAAGGGGGGACTCACCGAGAAACTCTCTATGTGCATTGACTCATTTCTTGCACAGATGGTTGTCACATTAAGATCCTATGTAAAAGACACTAAAGATTTTATTGAACAAGTGGAGAACATCCAGTGGGACAAGACATATATATTAATAACTCTCGACATCACGAGCCTATATACTTGTATTTGCCATGAGCAGGGAGTCGAGGCAGTGAGATACTTCTTAGAGAAAAGGGCAATGAAGGACACTGAACATGGCGTGATGTTGATTGAACTACTGGAATTTTGTTTAACACACAACATTTTCTTATTCCAGAATGATCTATACAAACAGATCTCAAGGACAGCGATGGGCACCTGCTTCGCCCCCAGCTACGCGAATGTATTCGTGGGCTGGTGGGAGGAGCAGGTGGCCTTGGGAGGTGATAATGCCAAATGGGCTGAAAATGTTGTTGTGTGGCGTCGTTACATAGACCACCTATTTCTGATATGGAGGGGCTCCTTCAGTCAGGCAGAGGATTTTATCAGGGATCTGAATAGAAATAAATTGAACCTGATTTTTACTAGTGAGTTAAGCAGAGAAGAAGTGCACTATTTAGACTTGAAGGTTTTTGTTAACGAAGGCAAACTTGAGACAACGCTGTATAGGAAGCCCACTTCGGGCAATAGCATATTACATGCCAAAAGCAGTCACCCTGGGAACCTAATTCGCAGTATACCTTACGGCGAGTTGTTGAGACTCCGGCGGAATTGTTCGAGGGATTCCGACTTTATCAAGGCAGCTAAGGAGTCCATTATAAGATTTGAAACTAGGGGTTATGACTCCATACTTCTCAAAAAAACATTTGAGAAAGTTCTTAAAATATCAAGGAGGAGTCTATTGAATGTTAAAGAACAAAAGGTCCAATCAGAACTCAACAATAAATTTAGGATGGTAACAACTTTCTCAAGTGATGCCAACCAACTGAGAAAAATACTAACCAAAAATTGGCACATGCTGCGTCTGGACCCCATTATTGGGTAGGACGTTCCTATCCGTCCTTTCATAACCTTTCGAAAACAAATTTCCTTAAAAGATAAATTGGTACAAAGTCATCTTATGCCTCCCAAACCCAAGAAAAGCAATACTTTAAGAGACATGAAAGGATTCTTTCCCTGTGTTAAATGCAAGGCCTGTGAAAACAGCAAACAGGTTTTAACATACAATATTCATGGTAAGCTCCCTTGAGCAGCGGGCTGACGAGCCTGGGATCCCGCACCTACGCGCCTGAGTGGTACTATACCTGGCAGATATTGGCAGCCATCGGCAACCCCAGTACACGGCCTATCCCTGCTGATGAGGGGTAATACCCCGAAACACGTGTCCAGGGATGGCGAAGACAGCGAAGATAGCAGAAGATCGAAAGATGATGCATCGCGAACACTTTACTACATTGACCAGAGTCCTTAGGGGCGACAGCGCCGGTGTGTGAGTAGTGTGCGACCCCACCCCCATTTGTATTTTTAAAGCTCCCTTGAGCAGCGGGCTGACGAGCCTGGGATCCCGCACCTACGCGCCTGAGTGGTACTATACCTGGCAGATATTGGCAGCCATCGGCAACCCCAGTACACGGCCTATCCCTGCTGATGAGGGGTAATACCCCGAAACACGTGTCCAGGGATGGCGAAGATAGCAGAAGATCGAAAGATGATGCATCACGAACACTTTACTACATTGACCAGAGTCGCTAGGGGCGACACCGCCGGTGTGTGAGTAGTGTGCGACCCCACCCCCATTTGTAACTTTAAAGCTCCCTTGAGCAGCGGGCTGACGAGCCTGGGATCCCGCACCTACGCGCCTGAGTGGTACTATACCTGGCAGATATTGGCAGCCATTGGCAACCCCAGTACACGGCCTATCCCTGCTGATGAGGGGTAATACCCCGAAACACGTGTCCAGGGATGGCGAAGACAGCGAAGATAGCAGAAGATCGAAAGATGATGCATCGCGAACACTTTACTACATTGACCAGAGTCCTTAGGGGCGACACCGCCGGTGTGTGAGAAGTGTGCGACCCCACCCCCATTTGTAACTTTAAAGCTCCCTTGAGCAGCGGGCTGACGAGCCTGGGATCCCGCACCTACGCACCTGAGTGGTACTATACCTGGCAGATATTGGCAGCCATCGGCAACCCCAGTACACGGCCTATCCCTGCTGATGAGGGGTAATACCCCGAAACACGTGTCCAGGGATGGCGAAAACAGCGAAGATAGCAGAAGATCAAAAGATGATGCATCACGAACACTTTACTACATTGACCAGAGTCCTTAGGGGCGACACCGCCGGTGTGTGAGTAGTGTGCGACCCCACCCCCATTTGTAACTTTAAAGCTCCCTTAAGCAGCGGGCTGACGAGCCTGGGATCCCGCACCTACGCGCCTGAGTGGTACTATACCTGGCAGATATTGGCAGCCATCGGCAACCCCAGTACACGGCCTATCCCTGCTGATGAGGGGTAATACCCTGAAACACGTGTCCAGGTATGGCGAAGACAGCGAAGATAGCAGAAGATCGAAAGATGATGCATCGCGAACACTTTACTACATTGACCAGAGTCCTTAGGGGCGACACCGCCGGTGTGTGAGTAGTGTGCGACCCCACCCCCATTTGCACTATTTAGACTTGAAGGTTTTTGTTAACGAAGGCAAACTTGAGACAACGCTGTATAGGAAGCCCACTTCGGGCAATAGCATATTACATGCCAAAAGCAGTCACCCTGGGAACCTAATTCGCAGTATACCTTACGGCGAGTTGTTGAGACTCCGGCGGAATTGTTCGAGGGATTCCGACTTTATCAAGGCAGCTAAGGAGTCCATTATAAGATTTGAAACTAGGGGTTATGACTCCATACTTCTCAAAAAAACATTTGAGAAAGTTCTTAAAATATCAAGGAGGAGTCTATTGAATGTTAAAGAACAAAAGGTCCAATCAGAACTCAACAATAAATTTAGGATGGTAACAACTTTCTCAAGTGATGCCAACCAACTGAGAAAAATACTAACCAAAAATTGGCACATGCTGCGTCTGGACCCCATTATTGGGTAGGACGTTCCTATCCGTCCTTTCATAACCTTTCGAAAACAAATTTCCTTAAAAGATAAATTGGTACAAAGTCATCTTATGCCTCCCAAACCCAAGAAAAGCAATACTTTAAGAGACATGAAAGGATTCTTTCCCTGTGTTAAATGCAAGGCCTGTGAAAACAGCAAACAGGTTTTAACATACAATATTCATGGTAAGCTCCCTTGAGCAGCGGGCTGACGAGCCTGGGATCCCGCACCTACGCGCCTGAGTGGTACTATACCTGGCAGATATTGGCAGCCATCGGCAACCCCAGTACACGGCCTATCCCTGCTGATGAGGGGTAATACCCCGAAACACGTGTCCAGGGATGGCGAAGACAGCGAAGATAGCAGAAGATCGAAAGATGATGCATCGCGAACACTTTACTACATTGACCAGAGTCCTTAGGGGCGACACCGCCGGTGTGTGAGTAGTGTGCGACCCCACCCCCATTTGTATTTTTAAAGCTCCCTTGAGCAGCGGGCTGACGAGCCTGGGATCCCGCACCTACGCGCCTGAGTGGTACTATACCTGGCAGATATTGGCAGCCATCGGCAACCCCAGTACACGGCCTATCCCTGCTGATGAGGGGTAATACCCCGAAACACGTGTCCAGGGATGGCGAAGATAGCAGAAGATCGAAAGATGATGCATCACGAACACTTTACTACATTGACCAGAGTCGCTAGGGGCGACACCGCCGGTGTGTGAGTAGTGTGCGACCCCACCCCCATTTGTAACTTTAAAGCTCCCTTGAGCAGCGGGCTGACGAGCCTGGGATCCCGCACCTACGCGCCTGAGTGGTACTATACCTGGCAAATATTGGCAGCCATTGGCAACCCCAGTACACGGCCTATCCCTGCTGATGAGGGGTAATACCCCGAAACACGTGTCCAGGGATGGCGAAGACAGCGAAGATAGCAGAAGATCGAAAGATGATGCATCGCGAACACTTTACTACATTGACCAGAGTCCTTAGGGGCGACACCGCCGGTGTGTGAGAAGTGTGCGACCCCACCCCCATTTGTAACTTTAAAGCTCCCTTGAGCAGCGGGCTGACGAGCCTGGGATCCCGCACCTACGCACCTGAGTGGTACTATACCTGGCAGATATTGGCAGCCATCGGCAACCCCAGTACACGGCCTATCCCTGCTGATGAGGGGTAATACCCCGAAACACGTGTCCAGGGATGGCGAAAACAGCGAAGATAGCAGAAGATCAAAAGATGATGCATCACGAACACTTTACTACATTGACCAGAGTCCTTAGGGGCGACACCGCCGGTGTGTGAGTAGTGTGCGACCCCACCCCCATTTGTAACTTTAAAGCTCCCTTAAGCAGCGGGCTGACGAGCCTGGGATCCCGCACCTACGCGCCTGAGTGGTACTATACCTGGCAGATATTGGCAGCCATCGGCAACCCCAGTACACGGCCTATCCCTGCTGATGAGGGGTAATACCCTGAAACACGTGTCCAGGGATGGCGAAGACAGCGAAGATAGCAGAAGATCGAAAGATGATGCATCGCGAACACTTTACTACATTGACCAGAGTCCTTAGGGGCGACACCGCCGGTGTGTGAGTAGTGTGCGACCCCACCCCCATTTGCACTATTTAGACTTGAAGGTTTTTGTTAACGAAGGCAAACTTGAGACAACGCTGTATAGGAAGCCCACTTCGGGCAATAGCATATTACATGCCAAAAGCAGTCACCCTGGGAACCTAATTCGCAGTATACCTCACGGCGAGTTGTTGAGACTCCGGCGGAATTGTTCGAGGGATTCCGACTTTATCAAGGCAGCTAAGGAGTCCATTATAAGATTTGAAACTAGGGGTTATGACTCCATACTTCTCAAAAAAACATTTGAGAAAGTTCTTAAAATATCAAGGAGGAGTCTATTGAATGTTAAAGAACAAAAGGTCCAATCAGAACTCAACAATAAATTTAGGATGGTAACAACTTTCTCAAGTGATGCCAACCAACTGAGAAAAATACTAACCAAAAATTGGCACATGCTGCGTCTGGACCCCATTATTGGGCAGGACGTTCCTATCCGTCCTTTGATAACTTTTCGAAAACAAATTTCCTTAAAAGATAAATTGGTACAAAGTCATCTTATGCCTCCCAAACCCAAGAAAAGCAATACTTTAAGAGACATGAAGGGATTCTTTCCCTGTGCTAAATGCAAGGCCTGTGAAAACAGCAAACAGGTTTTAACATACAATATTCCTGGTATACAAATGCCGAGAAAAATTACTAAGTTTATAACTTGTCAGACCCCCTATGTCGTATATTGTTTGATTTGTCCTTGCGGATTAAAATATATTGGCAGCACAATTAACAACGTCAAGATGTGAATTTTGGAGCATCAACGTGCCATTTGTAACAAAGATGTAAATTACCCCGTGGCAAGACACTTTGCCAAAGAACATCAGAGTAATAGGGATTTACTGCAATATTTTTGTATAGATCATGTTCCGATTAATCCCAGGGGTGGTGACAGACTTTTGAGGCTACGTAGACTGGAATCACGCTATATCATCGATTTACAAACCAAACATCCACATGGGATGAATAGTGAAGAGGAATTAATGGTACACTTGGGGAAATGAATGAATAACTTCAAATTGTTCTCTGGTTATTTATTAATCTGATTGTTTTCGTATCTTGCTATGTAATCTGATATCTTGGAACGTTAAGGAAACAGAGGCTCCTGTGTTCCTAATGAATGGATACTGTTGTTGTAAATTTAAATTTGTTGATATATTTTTTGGACACACCCATGTTGAAATTATAAATTGGGAAATTGTTCGAAATCGCATGGAGCAAGCGGGAGTAGCTGGTGACATGCCGATCCACGGCTTACATTAAGTTACACCAGCCTTGCGGCCATTAAGCCGATACACGGCTAGATCGGTAGAAAAGATATGTGAATGCGCATATTTTATGCGCTGCAAGATGGCCACGACTCTCGCAAAGGCATACATGCGATTTCGACACCCATTTGAACAAAATTACTGGGCGTGTCGTTATGGTGTATTTAGGTAGCCGCCGGATGGCGCACAAAGTAAACACTGAGGAAGGACTCACGTCCGAAACGCATCTGCAACTAATGGCGAAATAAAGAACTATTTGCCTGTACCCCGGGAGTGCTGAACTTTGTTTTCACTAACAAAGGAAATGGAGTGTGAGCCTTTAATTTTGAACGCGTGCGTGTACCATCGCGTGTGGAGCACCCACTCGAGAGTGACCTGTGATCTATGGTACAACAGGAGCGCTGATATATATATATATATATGTATATATATATATATATATATATATACATATATATATATATATATGAGCAGAGCACACTTTGGTTCTTTATTTTGCAACAAAGTTGTCCAGCGTTGTCCAGCTCAGCTATTTTTTTTTGTACTGGTGTTAATTAGGCACTTCAATGAAGTATACTCATTTATACGTCTTAAAAATAGTTTAGATGCATGCAGGCTCTGGCAATTCAAACAGAAACTCAACCCTTGCCCATGTCTAAACCCCACCACCTCCCTCAAACATTTCCTGTCCATAGACACAGGTGACAAATGCCCTGAACTAAAGGTTGTGAGGTGTTAGTGGCGGATCATTGGTCTACAACTACTTTCTAGCATCACCATACCAATGTGCCTGTTTTGCCATACAGAGTTATGCGGCTGCTAGGCACATCCTGGTCCTGGAAGAGACCCCTCCTCACCAGTAATTCCCAAAGCCCAGGGAACAAATACTCCATGGTGACCTTTAGGTGATGGACCCCAAGCCAGTCAACAATCACTGGAGGTTCCTGGAGACACATGGTGGAGGGTATGGGGGTATCAGCTGGAGAGGAGATCCACTGTCATCCCTTCGCCATCACTCTTCTCTTACAGGCCATGTGAAAAAAATCAGACGTTGAGTAATGTCACCTGATTCTTATCTGTTGGTGACTGGTGAAATGCAGGCAGAGGCAGCAGTACCACCACCCATGTGGTGCCTGACCTAGTCTGACTCTTAAATAGGTCCTTAGATAACAGGCTTAGAAAAGTGTTCTATGTGGCAATGATAGTGAGCCGTAAAGCAGGCCCATGTATACTCAAAAAGTAAGTTTAAAAACAGGCAATTGTCAAAAGCACACAGGAAAATGCATTTAAAAAAAAAAGGTAACATGAAGAACCACAGTTCAGGCTTTGTGCTTTATTTTAGTAAACATTTGTATTTGGTGCTGAAGTCAACGTGTGGGCTCATTGCTGTTTAATGAAATATCCCGCTGTTATGTTCTCATCTGTTCTGTGTAACTCTGGAAAAGGAAAGAAAAAAATAAATCAACAGAGCTATGCTAAGGGACATGCATTTTTCACTGTGCCTAAACATCTGCAACCTCCACAGGAAAATACCCGCTAGGTTTCATAATGTCTCTTATATTGGCACTTTAAACTTGGTACCTGAAAAAGCTTTTTGTCAAAGTTGAATAGTTTTGCTGTCTTGTGACAACCCCAATAACTGAATAACTTTTCCAACCAATTAAATATGAGACTTATTTGAAGATTGCGTATGTGTTTTATTGAGTGTAGTACATTAATATAGAATTATCATTCTCTGGATCACCTAGTCAGATCAAATGATTACTGAAAGTTTTCTGTTAAAGGGCAATGTCAGGAAAACCACCTCCATCTTACTACACATCAAATTTCTTTAGAGATCAGGTAAACAAGGTACAACAATCCTTTATAGGGCAATTCACTGGAACTCCTGAAACAGCAGTGTTTTACCTTTGTAGGTAGTCACAAAGGCTGGTAGGGTTTCCATATGCTTGCTGTACATATTAACTTAAACCTACTTCAGGTAATTGTAAGTCATAAAATGAGTATGGAAAAATAAGAATACACATTTCGCCTAACCCTCCCCAGGCAATCTATATCTGTAGGTTTGCCTTCTTTTCCAATAAGAATGCCAAGAATGCACACTAATAGAGAGGACAATGCAGACAGTTCAAATCTGGCCTGAGACCCCACCACAAATGATGTGGGCCACCAAATACACCTTTCTGTCAGACTGCATCAATGCCAGCACCAAAAGAAGGAAAGAAATCTTCACCATTGTGAAGGATTTCACCTCACCAATGGCTGCCTCCAACTCAACCACACATTCACAGGACCTCTACAACAATTTATTTAAATACTTCAGCAACACAATCACTGTTATTTACAGCAACTTCAACCCATAACCGGACTCGATAGATCTTGTCAAAAGCCTCAGAACTTACAAAAAAGAAAGAATGCTAACCACATGGCTTGTCATCACCACAGAGGAAATCGCTGCCACCATGAAGTTACTCCACTGAGAGGCCACATCGGACCTCTGCCCCCACTAGTTTTACTCTTGAGGCATGCAACCTTTCAGCACCATGCTCACACCCATTCTGAATGCCTCCACCTCTTCCGTGACCTTCTCAGATGCTTGGAAACACACAACTCTTCTCCCATTGCTGAAGAAACCACCCGCAGCCCATTCAACACTCTCTAACTACAGAATGATCTTCCTGCTACCATTCACAGCCAAGGTCTTGGAGAAAACTATCAACCATTTGATGACCACCTTGACACCACTTAGTCTAGTCTCAAGCCCAACTACAGTACGTAAACTGCCCCCATCGCGTCATGGATGAATCTAGACAGAGGAGACACAGGGACCCTCATCCTGCAACTTTTGCAGGAAAGGAGTTTTGTGTCACATTCCATGTCTAAGTCACATTGTGTTCATCTGTCTCTTTTAGATTTTTAGTTTGTAATAATGTTTTTTTTGTTTCAGTACACAGCTGTAAATCTCTCAGCCATCTATTCACAGCAGGGACATTCCTTGCCTTCCACCAAATATCTCTTTGCTATGATTAATGTCAGGACTATAAAACTGCAGCTTCCTTTCATGTTTTTCTATCTTATCAATAAGCCTAGCAAGCATAGCTCTGGTTTAAGAAGTTCTGCCCTTCTTGTAATTTAAGCAAGTGACCCCATGATTGTGTCACATTATCCTTCTATGCCATTAAAAACAAGGCCATAAGGTAAAATCCTGCATCAGGAGTGTTGCATGAGCAAAATAGGGTAATAGTATTTTGGTTGATTCTTGTCACTCATCTGAACTGGATCAGTTTTAACCAAGTGTTTCTCACCACTTTCTGTGGGTGACTCAGAGTTAGCTTACCCTCCCAATGTTAGGTGACCAGAGATCCAGGAAGTTCACTAGTTTGCATATAGTGATATCCACCATTCGCCTGTATAATACATTATTGCTTTCCTACACACCGCCACATTATACAAAAGGTGTTGCACTCCCTCAGGTATGGTGTCTGGTTCCCTTATCCCCATATCTTTCAGATTGCCCCGCTTTTTTTTGTATATCAAAATCTGTCCTCTTGAGATGCCACTGATTTACCCCAGCAAAGCACACAAGATGATGGACGGAATGTTGCACAATGGCAAAACATTCACCCCCAGTCACAGATATAGGTTTAATCCATGGTTATTTTGCTCACCAAGCCACCCCAGTTCAGACATGGCCATATGCAATTCAGCCTTGACCCTGTTCCCCATTGGAACAGACCAGCCCGAACTGCCAAACCATGTCTTCCCTGGACCGGAATCAAGCATCCTAATGCCAGTTTCTAGCTATCAGCCGTCTTCAGCCAGGATAGCTTGACTCCAGTGGCGTAGTGAGCACGGGACCACGTCCGGGCATACCCTTCCCACAAAGGGTGAACTCCAAAACGCACAAGATTATGGATGGAATGTTGCACAATGGCACAACATTCACCCCCAGTCACAGATCTGGGTTTAATCCATCATTATTACTGTTTTATCCCAGGTCATTAAAAGGATTGAGGCATCCTTCATTGTAGAATGGATTCTCCAATTGTATATATTCCTTTGTCACGTTGTGGCTTTAATTGGCTGTTGCCCGCTCCCTCCCTCCCTAAGGTCTGCTAGAGGTACATCTGGTGGGTAGGACACTGTTATATTCAGTATCTATGGCATCAATAACAACCTGTCTTTAACAATTGAAGAGAATATCATCTGCACTTTCCAAATCCCAAAAGTAGTGAAAAACCGTTTATACCCACTTACTGGGTCTCGGTGGCGGGGGAACCACCTAAGTCTTCCATACCCTCCTTATGTAGAAAAAAGGAGACATAGGAGCCTTCGTCTGCAGGAGGAACCAAGTTTTATTCGAATAGCCCAGGCTATGGAACAGAGTCCCAAGCTCGTCGGAGACAAGACAGAGGAGGCTGCTGCTTCACTCCGCAACTTACAGGCCTTATATACACATTTCACACCTTAAGAAAGCAGTTTGGATGGGAGCCTGGTGCCTCCGAGTCTGAATGCAGTTACGCCATTCTTCGGTCAGGCAGGACGGTGCTGCAACAGATGGTACAAAAGATTACGGACAGGTCTTGCAAAACAGGATATGTACGTGAGAGAACAGACAGATCTTGAACAGCAGGATATGTGAAAGAAACAAGTTCTGGGACGGTGGTGTGACCAAGTCTTGTGAAACAGGGTGGGTGTGTGCAGGAGTTCAGTCCGAGAGTGGTGAGGCCGCTTCTTGTTCCATTTTTTCGAAATTGGCTCAACCACAAGGAGCCGGAAGGGCAGGATGGTCGTGACAGTTAGTTTCATCAGACATCACCAGAAATGACCAGCAGGGTCATGCAGAGGTGTTTGACACGAAATGGCAATGCAAAAATAATGGAGTCGTGACACAAAATAAATGCCGACAAAAAAGACACTTTTCCTCAGTAGCATTGTTACACTTTCTCAAGGTTGCACAAACTCCACTGTTTCAGTCTCTTTGCAAGGTATGTTTGAGAACCAATAAGCAACCAATTGAATCTGCACCACAAAATAATATTTTCAATATGTGACCTCCAAGCCACTTTCCAGTGCTACAATATTAATTGAAAAGTATAATGTGTAATTCCTTAAAAAGAGAAGTTGAGAGTCACACGGGATACTGGCAAAATAATATAGCAAACAGCGGAGCATTATCATTGAGTAGAACTACACTTTCCATTGCTGACAGTGGTAGTGTTTTCTAGAATGTACACATCCTTGCAGGGCCCAAAACACTGCCCTAACATTACAGGCAGTTAGCTCTGTATCACTGTGGTACACTCTGATTCCCAAGTATTTTAAATGTTGTGTTTCTGATCTGCTCGTTCTGTCTGGAGAGGACTGGAATGTTTTAGACATGTTGGGTCTGAGTGGGAATATGCAATTTTTCAACCAATCCCCCCTTTAAGCTGAAAACCCTACCAAAGCCCTCCAAGTCATCAATTGTTGGGTCCATTTACTCAAGGATGTCTTTGGGGAACATTAGCATATCTTCCTTATAAAGAGATAATGAATGCGTAATGCTGGCAAACTCAATACACCTCCCCTACATTCTGGTGCGTCCTGGTCAGCCAGTGTCACAGTCGCTAAAATAAAGATTAAATATTGGTGATAAAGGCAACCCAAAGAGCCCCCCTCTATATGGGCTATTATGCTTCTAGCCATGAGTTAACTATATAATAGCAAGTTTAACGTAAGAAATTGGCAGAATGAAAGCACTTCTTGTGTGTCCCAACCACAGTTGGCGCAAAATTATAAGGACTTGTCTGGTTGAGTGAGGATATATATAACTTTATGTTTTGTAGTAGGTTACATTTTACCTGTTTTGGAGCCAACACGTCACTTTAAGTAGAGCAAAATTGAATATGGAGCACCTCAGTAACATGAGTTTTCCTCGTTTTCAGGTCCACCATCCCCTTTTTAGGACTCGCGCTTGCGTTGCAGTGTGCAGCACTGCAACGCAGCGAGAGCCCTTTTGTATGGGGTTTTAAAAGCTTACCACACTCTCGTGCGTGTGATCAGCTTTCGCCATCAGGCATTGGCTTTCGCGTGTTTATTTTTACAAAAAAAGCCAGGCGATTGGGCAAAGGCGGCCGCATGTCCTGCATTTGTAATGCCCATTCCTGACGGTGGCTAGCACGCGCAGCAGCGTGTTCGCCTCGCTGCTACGCTCCCTCCCCCCACTCCTCCGTGGTGCGCGCGCACTACTAGTTGCATTTGCAAGAATCCTGCATTCCTTGTTTGACACTGCAGTAGCTTGAATTTTCAGCACAAAGTAGCTTTTGCATAAGAAAGTGATTGACACTGACTTTTATGCTACTTTGCATAGTGCCCACTTCTCAGCGCTGCATGAGCCCTGGCACCAAACTGTAGTGAATTTGGGCCCGTGGTTTGGTAACACGTTGGTGATGAGAGCATTATGAGGCTGTATCTATGCATGCAGTGAGGGAACGCAACTACATAACATGGAACCTGTGGTGTTACCACTTTTGGTGAAAAACACGTTAAACACCGTCGCCACTGCCCTGCGTTTTTCGACCCAAACATTAGCTTGGTGCACGCCCCTTTGCTTCATAAAAGGGGAGCCCGCGCCATTATCAGGGCGCGACATACTACGCTGTCAGATACCTCCAGAGCTCAATCTGGAGGGCCAGCCTGGGTGGCAGGAAGAGCGGGAAACACAGGATTTCCGGGCCCAGCAGACTGAATCGCTTCTTTTCCAAAGGTCACTGCTGGCCCACCCCTCTCCCAAGTGGCAATCCAGGACTGGGGTGCAGACAGGCCCACCGGGTCTCCCAGTCTGTAGTGACCACCTGGGGAAAGACCTGTTTTGATTGTCATTCTCGGTTGTAGGTCCTCCATTTGGTGTGTGCGTGGAAGCTTTCTTGGATGGGAACAGGTTTCTAGAGAACTTCTCAGCAGGCCCGTAGCTCTGAAAGGCTGGCAGGGTTGGGACAGAATCATTCACATGTGTGTCACAGCCTGAAAATCTGAGTTGTCTCACAGAGCCACAGCACTAGCTGTTATGATTAACTTCAGTGTGGCTGGTCCAGAGGGTGCAGAACACAATGGGTGGCTAAGGGCACAGACCGAGCACTCGAGGGCAACTGTTGCACGGCACAGTGGTGGTCTCTTGCATGTGCCATATACACTCAGCAAAGCCGATAAGAGCTCAAGAGGCACCGACGTGTCTAAACCTAAGGATACACGTTTGAATCCTGGAATGGCTCATGAGTCTTCCATTCTTGTGTCGCTGAATTTGCGTAAAGCACACCACTACCTGAAGTGTAGTATGTAAAAGGTCAATAACATTCTAACAGTATGTGCAGTGTAGAAAGGCGCTAGGCACAGTGCTCCTTGTGTGCAGCGTCCTGGGTGGAGTCAGGCTGCCTGTCACTGAGGTGTACGGCGCTTAAAACTGCCTTGGGAATGGAAGAACCATTGACCTGAACAAATTGCCTGTGTTCTGGTGCAGACCAAAAGTGAAAGGCGTGTTGTGGTTGCCCGAGTGTGACGGAAAAGTAAGGGGCCGTGTTTATGAATGATGAGCTGGGCCTGTTTTTAAGCGATATATATGCGTATAGGGTGGCTTAAGCTTTGGCAAGGTCTCTTTGAAGGGGGGTTCCCCTTGGAGGCGAGGTTTAGCTAAGGAACGAGTTTGACAGATCGGGGGTGCCTGTGGTAAAGTGGTCACCACAGATGCTGCCCACACAGAATAAGAGAACTCTGAGATTGAATATGAGATGAATCGGAACCAACGCAAGATTATTGGTCACCCCCTCCCCCCACTGTAGAATAAGATGACGGGCCCTGAGTCTCCTTTGTCTCACCGATGGTCTTTGGCTTTGGGCCTAAAGGGCAACCTCTGAAGGTTTGGGCCCTGAAGTGTTGCCTTCCTGCACCGCAGAGGGTGCGGTGGCCTGTGTTACGCCCTGGACGGTCAGAACAGAACCTACAGAGGAAGGAAGGTTGAGAGCTGCGCTCCGTGTGCAGAGACAGTGATATAAAATATGTATTTGGAGAGAGCGTCAGGATGTTGGCAAATCATCGATATCTGCATTTCCAGGAAGGAAGGAACGCTTACGGATGGCTGCACACAGGTCATGTAAAGATGGATAAACCGAATGTGCAACGGCATGTTTGGACTCAGGCCCACAAACCCAGTGGCTCAGATAAAAGTGAGCAACTGCCGTAGAGAAACAGTTTTTGAAAACTCGATTTCGACTCCACCAAGTGCAAGATGTGGCCAAAGTGTATGAACAAGCATTTGCAATGCAATAGGTCTCACAATTGCGAGATTTTGAGCTATTGGCATTGTAAATGACAATGCCTTTTATTTGTGTTTAAAAACCCTGCATTAATAAAAGGCATTTTCACTTACAATACCAATAGGTCAAACTTTCTATTATGCGAGACCTATTGCATTGCAAATGCTTGATAATTTCCTGTCTTGTGGAGGCCTTATGAGATTGCTGTTTGTTCTGTGTCAGACATTGCCCCATTAGCCCAAACAGAGTCCATTATGCTGTCATCCCACATTCACCCCATTCCTCACATAGCACAGAAGTTTCGATGAAAAGACGAATTCATCTCATACTGTACATGCATTATATACTCACAATTGTTGAACCCCCATTTTCTAGTTTTATCAGCCATGCTAACAACCTCTGTATTTTGTTGCCGTCAGCCTGTTTTCTTTTCATACATTTTCTGTAAACTACATATTTCAGAATTTTAGTGGTCTGGGCCTATTTCTTTCTCACTGCTGTTAATGGTACTTATACCCTGTTGAAGGAAACGCCCTTTTCTAGTAGCTTAATCTGGGTTTGATGTTCCACACGTTTGTTTCCAGTTCTTTTTAACCCCTCATAGGGACATAAATGACCCCTTAATTATTACTGTAAATGCTTCCCATTCAGTTATGGCAACATTTGCTGTACCCAGTCTCATTTTAAAAAAAATAAATGTTCAATCTATTTTTACACTAATCTTAAGGGAATGACAGGACTTATTTTCCACACTGTGAAAACTAATAGCAGTTGATTGTGGCCTGACTTAGTCAAACAGGGTTATCCCTTTATAGGAATGTTACTGTGTACTTATTTTGAGAACAGTACCCTGGAGTTTGTGCACACTGTAGTTAAATGTGTATTAAGTGAAATCCGGATACCACATCTTCAAATAAACAACTAAACACCAATTTCTTATCCAGGCCAGGAATGAAAATCACATTGTATACACGAAATAGGAGACCTATGAAGTGGAGGATGTGACCTGTCTAGGTTAACATCAAGTACACAGTGAAAGCCTCCCCCTAAAATCATTGTGATAGCCTCCGAGTTGGCCAGCTGTCTGGATAGCCAATGCATCAGTCTGGACGGGCCCATATTTGGCACCAAAACACTGCACTGCATTATCAGCAAATACCTCCCTATCAGGCCCTCAATTACTCTACTAGCGCTGAACACCATCACCATTAATCCAGATCAGCCCCCCTAGCATATGATGAGAAACTGGTGGAATACAACTGACCCCTACAACACTTCCTAAGTTTATTTCCTTCATCTCTTATAAGTTGTGTTTCCTGGAGAAACGCCTCTTGAAAGCTCTCCTCTGTAAGTAAGCATGAATAATGTAATGCTTCATGACTGTACTCACACCTGCATAATTACATATATATGTTGAATTTATCAGGAGATGCCATATTGTGTAGGGTGTCCCTGTTCCTAGTGAATTGTGTATGACCTGGAACTTGTAACCCTGAGGTTCATTCCTGGCAAGGGCAATCGTAGTTGTCCAAAAACAGCAATCAGGTGCAAGCTTGTTTTAAGTATACTGACAGACTCACCCATAACAAATCCTAATTTCCTCTGTTCCCTCAGGACTGAGTAACAGTTGTCCCCTTCATAGTAACTAAACTGTAATAAAAAGCAAACTACTCTTCCCCCATCTCTGTGAAATTTCTCTAGAAATCATTTGTTGTCAGATCATTTTGTACATGTTTGGACACTTCTTGTCTCAAACCCATTCCAGGTTTGTGTCTATCTTCTATTGTGGCGCTTTAGATCAAGTTGTCTGCCAAACTTAGAGTAGCCGTCAGCGTCATGTTTTCACTTTTGGATGAAGTGTTAAAATCAAGCCTGTTCTTCATGGATTCATGGTCTGTCCCAGTGTTCTCGCTTTAGTATAACTTGTCTTCTGATAGCATTTGCTGCATCCACTGCTGCCATATGTTCATCTTTTGCTTGTTGTTGTGCAGTATAGTGGCATTGTGGATTCTAGCTCTCTTGGTCCTACTCTTGCTTTGTCTCTATCACCACTGCACCTGCAAGTCTATCTGTCCACCCTCTTCTTGCTCACCCAGTCCAACCATTCCATTGATGCTGCACTCCAACTGTGTAATCAGCGAAGATTATAACTTTTATTAGAATCAGGTCACAGTCTTGGTAGTTCAAGAAACGACTCACTATTGGGAAAAGGGATGATATTTTCGGAAAATCCTCAAAGAAACTAATTTCTCTTTCAACAAAAAGTTTGAAAGTCCTGGCAGTGTCACTGGTTTGGAGAGCCACTACTCAATGTCTGTCCCCATGTGCGTGCCCCTACATTTTCTGTGTAGGCCAATCCCTCTGGTATCATTTCACCTGGACTGCCTTTCTGCATCCTCAGCTCCTCAGTAGAAATGCGCTCAATCACTGTCTTGTCCTGGGCCAATGACAGTGAGCCCAGTGCAGTTTGGTCCCAAACGCCTAATACCATGATTTTCATTTTGTTTTTATCGCTGTAAAATGGCATCCTTCCTCATGTAAAGTTTTCCTGAATATTTCCCTCTTTGGACGACCCAGTCGCTTGTGTCTCTGTTTTGTCCTTCCTGTGTGGGTAGGTGTATCCCAGCCCTAGATGCAGGTGAAATTTCAATTATGCTAGGAAAATCTTACATAATTTCTGCCATTTCATCTTAGGCTTATTACACCAAGTGCCCAAGATCATGCCAAGTTTCATTATTGAGATGTACTTTGGGGGAAAAAAAACTATTAGAGGAGCATGGGGACATTGCTAATGAACAGAACGCAAGTAGCTATTGTTTGCGTAATGTGTTGTTTTGTGCACCTTTTGCAACAACATCTATTCAAAAATAAGCGAGGATGCATTTCAAACTAAAACAATATGGCAAAATATTGAATCAGCATGTCACAACATGTTAGGTAATTAAACAAATTGTTTTGGGAATTTCACATAATTTGAGAAAAGTAAATTAAGCTGATTTCATACATGCGTCGTGCCAGGACACAGCTACTGGTGTCAATTCTACACTCCAGCCCCCTGAGGAAGACATTTGTTTCACCGGCTGTGCACCATGAGCTCCATCCCTGCCAACCATTAGTAGTACAGCTAGGTGATGACCCCAGGCTACCCATTTTCCTTTATGGTACTGCCTGAGTTCTGTGTTTTCTTCCTCCATCACTTCTTACCTTGCCTATTGGGCAACCCAGCATGATTTATACACGTTCTGAGCTACTTTGCCTCAGGTGGGGCTTCTATCTTAACTGATGTCTACAGCTGCAGTAGCAGGTGATCATTGAATCTTCGAATCATGCTGTCACTTAGCCGGGGCAGCCTTCCTCATGGTAAACTACGATCATGAGTGTAGTTTCAACTGCAGGATCACTGAGCTTTAGGCCATCCGGGAAAGGAGCTCACATAAGTGCATCCTACTAATTACTCACCAATGGATATCTACCCCACAATAATGTTAGGTTTTGCCTGAGAAATGTATTGTTTTTAATATAAGCTGAGAAGGGACTTACATCCCGCCTCCTCTCTTTCTTGGCTTCTCATTGGTTCCTCTGCATGCCACTTACATTTCCTCCGTTTCTATTGGCTGTAGTATATTTTCCTGAATTTACCTATGCTTATTACTCATCTCCTTCTCTTATCAGTTTCCTGCTGCCAAAATACTGTTAACATCCACTTTGGTTGAACTATATTTTCATAAAGTGTTGCCTTTTACTCCTACAATTTATAGGTAACTGTCATAGAGTCACTGGATGTAGCGTGGCGCCCCCAACACTCGAACTGGGATCCACAGCTCTCGAGTCAGCAGCTCTAGCCACTGCGCCACATCCTCTCTACTCCTTTGTTATCTGTCTGGGAGTTCTTTTTCCTTCTCCTGATGATGATTGATGAAAACTGCTCTTTATTCATTACACCATTGAAACCAATGCATTACCAATGCTTGTCTACCCAGCTAGGAATGAGAAATCAGACACTCAGTGTTTACATGGGTAAGCAAATCTGTAGACAAACAGGGGTCTTTGACTGTTTGATGACTCATTATTCATAGAATGGGAAACATCAGCCGTGAAGGCAACATATACTAGAATTTTCAAAATGCATCAATAGGACAGCAGATCAGAGAGCTGTCTGATGGTGCGACACAGGCTAACCTAGGGTTAGCAAAATGTCGTATGAAAGTCAAAATAGAATTAAGTATTTGGAATGAAGTCAAATGTTTACTAAACTCTCGATATTGAACTAGTCTAGAAAAGAATGTACGTCTTGATGGTGTATTTTTAAAATATGGAACTATGGAGGCCTTATATTTTGTATTACTATGACCACTCTTACCAACAAAAGAAAGACACAAGATGCAAGCTCCATTGACTGTTTTATGTAAACCAGATACAAACAAACAAATTCTTCATAAAAGCTGCAAATTGACACTTATATGTTTACTTCTGCATTTAGGTGTAGATGTATGAATTCTTGGAATTTACAAAGGCTTGCAAGAGTACCTAAAAGCTGTGCCAGTGACAGCTTTTCCAGCATTGCCTCTGGAAAACCTTTGTGGATTGTAAATAAAATTGATACTTGTGTAGCGCACTACTCACCCGCAAGGGTCTCAAGGTGCTCGTACGAATACCACTGTGGAACCCATCCTGGCTTTCGCTGTGAGGTATCCACTCCTGGGCACCCCCAAGGTGGAGGCCAGGCATCCTTAGCGTTGTGGGGGCCATTGTGGAGATTAAGCAAGTTATTGTCCAGAGTAGGACTCCATGATTGGAATAGGCACCGAGGAGAGAATTATCAGGTCCGTGGAATTTTGAGCCCAAGACCCGCCGAGGCAGGGAATTGAACCCTGGTCCCGGGCTAGAACTCTGCATCAGGGTCTGCCGCACTAACCATTGAGCCACACTTCTCCCTTCCCATTTATGTTCAAACAAAGGCAACTTTCCCAGTTCTAGAAAACCCTCCCACTCCTCTGGACTGAAGCAGGGAGAAGTTAATGATGGCCATCTTGGACTAGTATGAAAAAAGTAACACCAGCCCCCAAAAAAGCTCACTGGCTGGTTTTACATACTCCAGTGTATGTCTGAACCTGTAGCAGTTCCATCAGATATAGCCTGACTTAAAAATACTCCACTGACTTCCACTACATGTAAGTTAAGATTTATTTAGGGTTTTTAGTGAAGCATTACTAATCACCCACTAGTTGATTTGGAGTACTTAGGTTCAGATTTTCCAACAGTCACGTGGCATTTAATGTTAAAATACATTACACAACAAGGACGGTCCCTAAGAGGGTCTAAAGGAGCAGTAGAAAGTGAGAAGAATGCATATTTGTAGGGTTGCTAAATTAGAGAAAACACAAGATTTTGTAAAAAATAACCAAAAGTTTTGAAGACTTTCAACACAGAGAGAGGAAGAGTGTGTCTGCGTTTTTATCAATGCATATGTAAAAATCTCGGGTGAAAACCGACAGGTACCTCACCATACCGGGCTGAAAACACTTGTACCCAAATATTTATCCAAAAATGTATTTATAAGGAGTGGGTAACACCCCAAACACCCCCTGAAGCTAAGCTCCTGACCTCACAGCTCTTTGAATTCATGGATCCTGCGGCGCGTGTGTTTGTAATTAGAGCATGCTGAGCACAACTGAAAGTCATGTGCTGATGTTTTGAAAAGAGCTAAATTACAGAAAATGCTCAATTGAATTGCATTGTGTTTCTTTTCTCGGAAAGGAAAATAATACTTAAAAATACAGACATTTGCATAAATACCTATGTTGAAGTGTCATTACAGTTACCTAAAAACACTGAGATTTACAAGTTATGGGGAAAAAACAAACATAACTGCTCATCAGCTCGGACCTGAAAGTTACAGATGGTTTCACATATTATATTAACAGTACTGTTAATGAAGCTGCTGTGGAGTCGGCATTCTTAGCACAGGTATGACCACAAGCCAGGTTCTGTGGCCCATATACACTAGGGTGCAGTTTTACGAAGCACTTGTGTCGCACATGAGAATGCAAGGCAACATGATTCATTAAGTTATATTTACAAATTTGTGGGGAGTTATTTTTGCGGTACTTTTCAGCATTTGCATGCAGAAAGGTCTGTGCAGCGCAGCGTGGCTAGAAAACGATTTTAATGTATGCAAGGTGGGTGCTCTCATTCAAAACTATTGAAAAACCAGTGCAACCATATTTACAAATGTAATTTAGACTCATACAGAATAATGCAAAGGTCAAATTGCTTGAGAAGCCTGTGAATGGTTCTAGCAAGTGCAAAAAGTTCACAACGGCCACATTATATATAGAAGAATCACATACCTCATCACACATTTGCTTGCAGCTATGGGAATTGTCACTTTGAGAGTCAGCAGGCATCTGCAACAGTGCAATATTGAAAGAATGCGGAAGGACTAGCGGCCACATGCATCATTGTAAGATTTTGCAATTCCTAAATTGCGAAAATTAAGGAATCGCAATTTAGGAATTGCAAAATCCTATGCATCAAGAAATCTTAATTTTTTTTAGGATTTCTTAATTTTCTGTATTTGCGATTCCTTAATTGCGAATCGCAATTAAGGAATGGCATTACATTGATTCCTATGGGCCTAGAGGCCCATAAGAATCAATGCCTTTTTGCGAATTTTATTTTGCGAATGACATTTTGTTGATGCATTGCAAGGGTGCTGAGGGGGGTCCAAAGGACCCCCCCCTGCACCCTTGAAATGTTTTTTTAGTGCAAGTTTCACACACACATGTCCAAAGGACATGTGTGTGTGTAACATGACACTTTCCAAAATGCATTTTTGAGCTTTTTTGCAGAATTTCGCAAATTAACACGAGGGTCAACCTCGTGTTAATTTGCACTTCCTATTTCCAAATTTGCATTTTTTTTTAATTCATGCATTGCATTTAAGGAATGCAATCGCATTTTTAGGAAATGCAAAAAAAAGTGAATTTTCTTAAATTGTTTCATGCATCCCAAAAAGTGATTTTGGAATCGCAAACGGCCGATTTTTCCGATTCGCACCGTTTGCAACTCCAAAACCACTTGATGCATGTGGGGGTAGATCTTTTGACAGAGGGATCAGTCATGTTGCAAATAGGGAGGAAGTTGTGATTAAATATTACTGACTGAAGAAAGAAAATATCTTTGCTTTACTGGACAAAATTGGAGTTTCTGTGCAGACCAACACGGGACACACACACATCAGTGGCGTAACAAAACTTGAGTGGGCCACCCTGCAGGATACTTGGAAGGGTCCCCACCTGTTGACCTCTTCATGTAGGACCTCCACAGGGTACATGTCTTGGGAGTTGGGGGGAGGGGTAGGGTAGGCAAAAGTTCTGCCTACTCCACTGTCTGCAGGTCTGCTTCCGAGGCTGTCGGTGCTTCTCCAAGGGTTGTGGTCTGTGGCTTCAGGTGACAGATTATGCCCTTCGAGGCTCTCTCCATCACTTCCTCTCTATCATTCACTCTCTTCTGTTTGTGTTTCCATCACACAATAACCTGTCTCTCTCCCTCCTTCACTCTGTTGCTCTATCACTCACTCTCCTCCCTGCATGTCTCCATCACACAATCTCATCTGTGTGTATCTCCATCACTTCGCCCCATCACTCACTCTCGTCTGTTTGTGTCGCCATCACACAATATCCTGTCTCTCGCCATCACTCATTCTCTATCACTCACTCTCCTCTGTGGGGGTCTCAATCATATAACATTGTTGTTATCTCTATTCATCACTCCCTCTCCCCACTGTGTCTCAATCATATAATGTCCTCTTTGTCTCCCTCATCACTCATTCTCTATCACTCACTCTCCTCCCTGTGTGTCTCAATCACACAATACCCTGTCTCTCTCCCTCCTTCACTATGTTGCTCTATCACTCACTCTCCTCCCTGCGTGTCTCCATCAGACAATCTCATCTGTGTGTATCTCCATCTCTTCCTCTCTATCACTCTCTCTCTTCACTCACCTGCCTGTGTCTCCATCATATAATATCCACTTTGTCTCTCTCATCACTCATTCTCTATCCCTCACTCTCCTCTGTGTGTGTCTCCATCATATAATATCCTCGTGGTCTCTCTCTCTCCATCACTCTCTATCACTCACTCTCCTCCCTGTGTGTCTCCATCAGATTATCTTCTTCAAATCTCTCTCCATCTCTTCCTCTCTATCACTTACTCTCTGTGTGTCTCCATCACACAATATTGTTGTTGTCTCTCTATTCATCACTCCCTCTTGTTACTCAGTCTCCTCCCTGCGTGTCTCCAGGCATTCTCTTCTGTGTCTGTCTCCATCACTACCTCTCTATTATTCACTTTCCTCCCTGTGTCTCCATCATATAATATCCTCTTTGTCTCGCTCATCACTCATTCTCTATCACTCACTCTCCTCTGTGTGTGTCTCCATCACACAATATCCTTACTGTCTCCATCTCTCATTCCTTATCACTCACTCTCCTTCGTGTGTGTCTCCATCATATAATATTGCCCTTATCTCTATTCACCACTCCCTCTCTTCACTCAGTCTCCACCCTGTGTCTCCATCATATAATATCCACTGTCGCCCTCATCACTCATTCTCTATCACTCACTCTCCTCCCTGTATGTCTCCATCATACAAGATCCATATTGTCTCTCTCCCACCATCACTCTGTTGTTCTATCACTCACTCTCCTCCCTGTGTGACACCATCAGACAATCTCCTCTGTGTCTGTCTCCATCAATTCCTCTCTATCACTCACTCTCTTCACTAACTCTTCTCCCTGTATCTCCATCATATAATGTCCTTGTCTCTCTCATCACTCATTATCTATCACTCACTCTCCTCTCTATGAGTCTCCATTAGATGATGCCCTTCGAGTCTCTCCATCACTTCCTCTCTATCACTCACTCTCCTGTGTGTCTCCATCATAAAATATCCTCGCTGTCTCTCTCCATCGCTCACTCTTTATCACTCACTCTCCTCCCTGTGTGTCTCCATCAGATCATCTCCTTCGAGACTCTCCATCACTTCCTTTTTATCACTCACTCACTCTCTTCCCTGTTTCTTGCTTTGTCGTTTCCTTCCCCATTTATCTTTATCTCTCGCACTCTTTCCTTCCGTTCTCGACCACACAAAGGTCTATTCTCCATCACTTATGTCCACTCCTGTCCCCATCATTCTCTTTCTCTGTTGCTGCCTCTCTCTGTTCATCACTCCTTCAAGTCCGTCTCCTCCACCCACTCTGTACTCACTCATCTTTTTCTCTATCACTTCCTCTCACACTCCCTGTTTGTCTCCATCCATCCCTCTCCGTCTATCTTTGAGTCCCTCACTTCTCCTTGTTCTCTCCCCGTCCCAATTGTTTGGTGCCCTCACTCCTGCAGTCTTTTATGTCATTCCCTCTATCTGTAGTCTTATTCCCCCATCTCTTTCTTCATCCTGTACACTCTCTCATCAGTGCCATCTCTTCTATTTGTTTCTCCTTTATCCGCTCTCGGGTCTCGACCTTTATTTCTCTCTCTGTCATTTCTACAACACTCTCTTCACTTTCTCTGCACATCTTTCCGAAGTATCTATTTTTATTCTCTCTCCCCCAATCTCCTTCTTCGGCAGGGCCGGACTGGCTACGGGGCAGTTGTGTGTGCTGCCGAGCTGGGGGCTAATTTCTCTGTGGTGTGGGCTTATTTCGTTGATGGGGGCCTGCGTGCGCTTTGAAATAAAAAAAGCAAAACGAATTTCGTTTTGCACACATAGGTCCCCATCAACAAAATCATCCCCCTGCTCGGCAGCACACACAACTGCCCGGTAGCCAGTCCGGCCCTGTTCTTCGGCGCCTCATCAGGGGTGGTAAGCGCTATATAAATACAATTATGGAGACTTCTGTAATGGGCGGCCGCTCCCACTCTCTCTGCGTTGCTGTCAGCCGCGGCCCGTGGAGGGAGTTACGGTGGGGCAGGGAGGCGGGGATCGGGAGGGGCAGGGTGGAGGGTGCTAAAAACCGGCATATGGATAATTGCAGGTAAGTAAACAATTTAATTAATGAAACGAATTTCGTAGCGCGCACTGCATCGCAAAATGCGATGCAGTGCACACTACGAAATTCGTTTTATGAATTAAATTGTTTACTTACCTGCAATTATCCATATGCCGGTTTTTAGCACCCTCCACCCTCCACCCTGCCCCTCCCCCTCCCCGCCTCCCTGCCCCACCGTAACTCCCTCCACGGGCTGCGGCTGGTTGCTGTCTCCTCTCCACCACTCTCTCTCTTTCCCTTCTCGTTTTACATCAATCAACTCCTTCATGCTCTTCGGGACCTCTCTTACCTGCCTTCTGTTCACTGATCACCCTCCCCAGTCTGTCTCTTTCAGCATCATCTCCTTTCCCCTCTCAGTCTTTCCCATCCTTTTCTCCTCCTCAAAGGCTTCGCCCCCGATCTGCCTCTCCACCCAGCTCATTTCAGGACGTGTCCACCACCCGCTCTACCCTCCTCGCAGCCCCATGCTCGAGCTCTCGGACGAGAGTACTGGGCTGAGGGGGTCCCGTGCAGCTCTGGGTCCCCCGTGCTTCCCCGGGAGCTGCACGGGCCTGTGTTACGCCCCTGAACATGTGAAGCTACTGCCAGCTACTGAAGCACTTGTGCCAGGATGGCTGCTATTTCTTATTTTTTTTATTTTACCAACTCTGCTAGATGTCATCGTCATAATTACACCTCAGTCTTCATTTTCCAAATACTCTTGCAGAGCAAATTCACACTAAGTAAGGATTATATCATATTGCACAATACCCACATGTGTTGGGAGCTATACCCAGTCCTCAAGTCCTACTAGTACCAACAGTTGCAAGAGATCAATCACTCAATCAATGTGCAAGCTATAGTGGATTATCAATACTATTTCACAAATGTTATTACAAAACATCCTGGAAATGATTCATACATTTTTAGGCAATCTACAATTAATCACCACTTCCAGACTGCAGTATATGGAAATTCTCTATTTGTTGTTAAGAAAATGTACTTCAAATATATTTGTTGTTAATATGTTTATATATTCTATTGCCTATCCATGAAAATTCTAAATATATTAAGTAATAAATAAATGTATAATAATAAAAGTTGCAGCTCATTTGACATTTGTATATGGCTATATATTAACTACATACATTGGTGTTGTTTTTCAATTGTATATGTACATTTTTAGATTTTAATTAATAGATATTTTTGTCATCAATGTAGTAGCATTAAACTGTATTACAGGAAATATGTTTTCCATTGTGATACACAACCCTCAATCACTTTGGGATGTACCAGTGGTCATCTCTGGACCTTGTGTGGCATTAATTTTAAATATATGTTTTATGACGTCAAAAGTACTTATTGGTTGCCTGATGAATTTATATCTTCCCACAAAAAAATTATTTAATGAGATATAATAATTCATAAGTGAACCTCAATACTGAGCTGAACACATCCAAATTGTTAAATCTGTCATGAGGAATATTTTTTCATCAGTCTTTCAACGCCATGGTTTACATTTTCTTGATGGTGATAATAAAAACGTTTCAATAGAAATACACAGTGTAATACTATTACACAACGTACACTGGTATGTATTTCAATCGGAATGAATAACACGTTTGATACAGCCCTATTTTTAGAAAGCACATACCAGCCTTCGCCAACCCACTTACTTTTTTGTGTAACGTGGTTCACACTTTTGAGCATATCTCAGGCAGGCTCTAACTGCTGTGAGAAACGCAGGGTAGCTTTTCATTTAATGCAAGAAGAGTGGAAGCAAGGCTGAAGGAACAGTGAGCCAGGAATGGAACGGCGTGACAGTGCAGGGCGGGAAGAAGTCTCTTTGTGTTGGCCGACTGCACAGACAGGAAAAAACACCACACCCACATGTCTCTAACAATCAGTATTTCAAATGCACCTTCCGCCTTCAGTTTACCGAGATTACTCAACAGGTGACACACTGTCTGAACGGCTGTTGTTGTCGGGAGCATTCAACACGCAATAAGAAAAGTCGATTACTTGAATAGGTGATAAAAGGCTGCTATCTTTGAGAACTGTTTACACTCTGAAATCAGTCTACATATTTGCTTTGTGTTTCATTCCAACAGTGCCACCTTAGGTCCCAGCCAATTACAGATACAGACAGAGATATCTTTCCCATTCCGATTCTCTCTCAATGCTTTAGTTTTAGCAGCACAGCTGCAACACCCTACAATATTTGTCTAGTGATCGGTAGATTTAGGAACTCAGTGGGGCCTATTTTCGAAGGGCTTTGTTGTACGTAAAAAATACTCGTATACGGATTCTGACATGACCATTGTGAATTAGCACAAATATTTAAATAGTATCAAAATAAAAATATTGATGTTATATCTCTATGCAGTTCGTGAAAATACAAATCGGCGTGCCCTCTTTTCACTTTTACTAATAGGGAGTTCAATGATTAGGGCTGATTCACACAGGTATTTTGAAGTGCATAAAAAGTACTCGTTCTCATAAATGCTTTCGTGAATTGGTTTCAGTATGTTTATATAACAGCGCCTTTACTAGCACCTATTATGTTGCTAAGCCATCTTTCTTGCATGAATGAAAGAAAACAGCCCATGAGTATCTCGATGATCATTTGTTTCTTTTCACGGCTCAGTTTCTAGTTTTATTAAAAAACACGATGGGCATGTTCAGGATAGTGAGAGGAAAGCAAACTAATAATGAAGATGAATGTTACTGCTTTCTTGCACTTTTTAATATGTACTTCTAACAGGTGAATCAAGAATTGACAAAGCCATTAGTTTGTGTGCATGTAAAGTGAAAACTTTGTAGAGTGTTTCCTGTAGTGACTAAGGGGGCATATTATCAAGAACGGTGATAAAATTATCGCCGCTTTAGCAGCAGGAAACTGCCGCTAAAGCGGGATAATGGGCTTGATAATATGCCTTTGTGAATACCCATGGTTTAAATAATGAAGGGGAATGATTCGTTTGAGGAGATCAGAGGCTAGAATCAAAAAACGAACATCAACAAAACAGGGTACCTCTGATACCATAAATCACGCTAAATTTTTAACAGCAGGAATCCGTTTTATTGACCCTGCACTTATTTTATTTTTTGCACCTTTGTATAATGTTTGCAGTTAAGTATTCCTTCACTGTGTACACAACACAAAGATTTATCTTAAAAAAAGGGAAACCTTTACATTTAGACACAAAACATGAAAATATATACAAAAAGACACTTATTGTACATATACAACAGTACACTTAAGTTTTTGCGAATATTTGAAAAGTCTCTCAAACTTAACATTTACATGTTTTCACACAAAGAAGAAAAAAGGAAAAAGTTCATGTTCTTCTGCTACAAAGACGGCATGTATAGGCCACAAAAAATGATGATGACGTATAGTTTTTAAAGCTATAATCAAAGAAGACAGACTAAAATTAGTTTTGTTAAATTCTTTTTTAGACACCAAAATCTGTCCTACCACAACTGATACCAGCCCTGATGAAGACCTTGAGATAAATTAACGTGTTGGTCCCACAACTGCAAGGTCGAAATGCGTCGGCATAACTCAGTGGTCTAGAAAGATCTATTTTAAGACAAGTTGGCTTTTCTCCATCTGGTTAAGTTGGAATAAGATAAACTCTTCCGTTTAAAATAAATTATGAAGTTCTGTTCAGACCACTCAAAAGGACTACAAGTCAGGACAGGTGGACAAGACTTACACTGTATATAGTCTTGACACAGTGAATAACAATCAGGCCCGGACTGGCTACCGGGCATTTTGGCATTCTCCAGAGCTGGGGGCTGATGTTACTGCGGTGGGAGCTAATTTCGTAGATGGAGACCTGCGTGTGCTTCGAAATCAACAATGCAAAACGAATTTCGTTTTGCACACGCAGGTCCCCATCAACGAAATCAGCCCCCAGCACTGTAGAATGCAAAAATGCCCGGTAGCCAGTCCGGCCCTGATAATAATAGGACATTAGAATTTTGTCGAAATACGAACAATGCTCATAAACGCTGAAGTTAATCAAAGGTGTCAAATGTTTTTCTTCTTTGTGTGAAAACATGTAAATGTTAAGTTTGAGAGACTTTTCAAATATTCGCAAAAACTTAAGTGTACTGTTGAATATGTACAATAAGTGTCTTTTTGTATATATTTTCATGTTTTGTGTGTAAATGTAAAGATTTCCCCTTTTTTAAGATAAATATTTGTGTTGTGTACACGGTGAAGGAATACTTAACTGCGAAAATTATACAAAGATGCAAAAAATAAAATAAGTGCAATAACAGGTCCATGAAAACGGGATTCCTGCTGTTAAAAATTTAGCGTGATTTATGGTGTCAGAGGTACCCTGTTTTGTTGAAACTTGTGAATTCCCCTAGAAGCCCAGGTTAACACCAGAACCAGGGCTGCTATGAAAATTCACAAGAGCATATTATCAATCCCATTATCGCCGCTTTAGCGGCAGTTTCCTGCCGCTAAAGCGGCGATAATTTTATCGCCGTTCTTGATAATATGCCCCTAAGATAGGGCGGAGGCAATGCAACACCTCGTAGGGGGAGGATCATGAACTCTGTGAAAGAGACAGAAGGTATTTGGATCGAGGTAATAGAGTCATCATTAGAAGAAGAGATGAAGAGAAGCATAGATGTCAAGTATCCCCAGCTCATCATGGCAATTTTAAGCTAGGCCTAGTTGGTCAGCAAATAGCAGTCAGCCTATTGGAACTTGTTGGCCCATACTTCTAATGGGAAACATGAAACTAAAAGCCCCAGCATGAAGGCCACTCTTATGACAAGGGCATAGGTCCTGGTGACAGACATGTACATAAATTCAAGTGTCGAGGATTAGCAAGAGTCAATCTTTTCAACCATGTGGTCTTTATCACAGTTGGGAAACGTCTTTTTTTGTACTGCTTTTATTAAAAATCCCCATTGTTCTAAGAATATCAATAATAATTCCTATGTGTACAGCGCAGACCTATCACCCCCTTACGGGTTTCAAGGTGTTGGGGGCTGTCGGGGATATTAAGTCAGCTATTGCCCTGAGTCACATGGTGCTGAGCTCCCAGACCCGTACTCCGGAGTCAGCCGCTTTGACCACTGCGCCACACCTCTCCCCATATTTCCTATGATACCATGATTCCATCTGGTCTAATGTCTTTGTGGGTATTGTAGTTTTTCACCTCTTGTGTGTGTGTGTTGGTCAATCTCTATTTTAATTTCAAGTCTCTCTGTCAGCCTGTTCCAAAAAATCTATGATAAAGGACAAAGTTTCTTTTAGCAATAGATTATCCACCAGTGGCTATCTCGGCACAGGCTGAGTTAAATAGTTGTAACACAATGCTATAGACAAATTCTATGTAGAAAGCATGTTTAAAAGGTGTGGATATTTATTTCCAGAACTTTGCTGAAATTTTGAGGCTAGGCAGATCGTAGAATAATATGGAATCTGGCATGTCCCATTTAAATTTGTTTATTTCACACTGCTATTCTACCACAGCTGTAAGGTTGTATGTCATTGTCCCAATCTCAAAAACATGTGTAGTGTTGACCATATGATCTTTTCACTGCAAATGTATACCTGTCAACCTTGTAACTAAAAATTGCAGGTCATGTGAAGACTCGAAGAGGGTAATCCCATTAAGTTGAGTAGAAATTTTCCATAAGTGTAGTGTGATCAATACCTTCAAGTCCACAAGGCCTATATGACAGTGGCTTAATGATTGAATGATGTCATCAGTGATGTCATTAATTACATCATTTAACATCTCAATATTCATGAGTGATGGGAAATGTGAGGTCATAAACAGTGCATGAAAGGGGTTCAAGTTATACTCAGTACAGTCAACCATAACTGATGAATTTCACTGGCATTAGGTTATTAACAATTAGTGTTTCCCTTGATGTTCAAAAACCAACTGTCGCTGAAAATCATCAGTTATAGTTGACTGTACCAACTACAACTATATATATATATATATATATATATTTTGCAAAGAAGTCGCTCCTTCTGATTGCCAGGGCCCCGCTGGAGTTGGCGCACACGCTATCGGAGCACGCCGGAAATTCAAACTCGCAAAAAGTTCCCAATGTCGTGCGCTCTCAAAAATAGTAATCCATGCCAGCAAATAAATTAAAGGGTGTTTATTCCTTCAACACGACATGTTTCGGCTGTGAAGCCTTGCTCACGTAAAGGAATGTGCTCAAAACGTGTCTTAATAAAGTATTGTACAAACCATCTCATTAGTCAAACATAGACACAGGACTGCATTCCTACCACACATTAGCTCTAACTGTGGCAGATATCTTGTAGTGTGATAGTTACCACACGTTTCTCATACTGCAGCCACAAATATAAACAATAGTGAAACCTCTAATGGCATTACATTGTTACGTATTGGCTTCAAGATAAACCAAAAGGTTAAACAGTTACTAGGTAAAATACCACGCTAAAGTAAAGCAAGACGTCTCATAAATTAGATAAGACAAAGTCCAGGCAAAAAATTGATACTATCAGAAGTAGCTATTATGAAATGTAGTAGTTGCCCATATCACTTGTCATAATACTGCCACACATACATTTCTGAGGCCAGATGCAATTCATAATAAACAAGATAAAAATAACTCAAATCACATTAGGTATAGCATGTTAGCCTTCCAGACAGAAACCCAATTGATGAGGCAGTTACTAGGTAAAATACCACATAATAACCTGTCAACCTAGTTAAAATCAAATGTTTTTAACAGAGAAGTCCACCACAATAAACATCTTTTGAAAACTCCTGGAGTATACATGCTAATAGACGGCAAATAGCAGTGTAGTGTGCAGCGTAACTCAATGATGTATGTATGAGTGGCGCAAACCCAAAGGGGGAGATGCCCTTAAACAGATGCACAAGAAATCAGGTTATACACTGCATAAATAAAGCAAGTGGTACTTATCATATCATGGTGATGGCATACCCATTATCATGTAAAATACATCATGGCGAGTATCAGACTTTGTTTAGGGATCTGAGCGCTTGCTACTTGTCACCTGGTGAAATAAACGGGCATGCATTGCGAATGACAGGTATACTATCATAACTCTAAGTGAAAGGGGTCCTGAGGTGGCAGTGCTCGAAGTAAGTACATACAGTCCGGATGCTTAAGAACAAAACGATGATATGATGAAGTGCTCAGTGATTCCGCGTAGAAAAGGAGTAGGCGTGCCCGTGCAAGTGAATACAGTGATAGGCCTCTACCTCTTCATCTGTTAAACAAAATTAATAACAAGAAATTAGTGAATGGGTTAAAATTGTCATAAAAAAAGAGATTACTGACGTTCTCAAATCTTTCTAAATGTTTGCAAAAACCCGAAAGAACATCAGATACAACCATCTATAAGACTAGTACCTACTAGAAACAACCAGAAAAACTAAAAAGAAGAAAGATTGATGATATCATACAGAAGATCATCATAGTGACCCAGACAATTGCAGAGACATAGAGAAAGTAATTCTAGAACTCTGGTGTCCGCCTAGGTTCTAAGATGTACAGCTAGCTCTTCGTCCTGATTTAGGCCCCCCGGGTCCTTAGTTTGAAACTGAATGATATATTTAGATTCTTTGTGTCTCAATCTAAATTCTCTATTACCTCCCCTGGGGAGTCTGTCAATCTGTTCAAGGATGAAGAATCTCATTTCTGCGGGGTTAGAAAAGTGTACATCTCTAAAATGTCTAGCCACCGGGTATTTTTCATCTTTGTGTATGATTGCGCGGTAGTGTTCAAGGACTCGTTTCTTCGCTAGCAATGTTGTGCTCCCAATGTACCACTTCTTGCATGGACATTCAATAACATAAATGACAAACGTGGTACTGCATGTCAAAAACTGGCTAATATCCTTCTGAACACCATTATAGCTGATGTGTCTAGTAAGCATGCTGTTCTTGCAGTCCTTGCAATGGGCGCAAGGAAAAAGTCCCTTGAGGCCATGCTGGTGTACGCTCGGATAGTTGGTGATGTCACTATGTACAAGCATGTCTCTTATGCTTCTACTCTTCCTATATGTAGTGCATGGTCTACTAGGAATTGTCTCGCCAATCACATTGTCATTTTTCAAAATATCCCAGTTTTTGCACAATACTTTCAGAATTTGTTTAGACTCTGAGTTGTACGTCATAATCAAGTGTGTGTTGTCTTCTGAATCGGTTATCAAAGTTTGTGTCCTATCTGCTAGTGTGTCTGATCTAGAAACAACATTGGCCTTCTCTCTCGCTTTGCAGAGTACCCAGTCAGGATAACCCCGAGCTCGGAATCTTGTCAACATGACTTCGCATTCTTGTTGGTATGCCCCGTCTTTGTTGCAGTTCCTCTTGGCCCTCAGCAGTTCACCATATGGAATACTCCACTTGAGGGTTTCGGGGTGACTGCTGAGGGCATGCAGGATACTATTGCCAGCGGTAGCCTTCCTGAACAAGGACGTAAAAATCTTGTTGTCAATGATTGCTATTCTAACGTCCAAGTAGTGCTCTGTTTCTTTATCAATGTTGTATGTAAGCACGACGTTGTCATTAAGTATATTGATAAATGATCTGGCTTGCTCCTCACTCCCCTTCCAGATGACGAACAAGTCGTCGATGTACCTCCACCATCACACTACATGCTCAAGGTGAACTGCACAGGCAGGGTTGGCAAATATCTCACGCTCCCAGCTTCCCATGAAGAGATTCGCGAAGCTGGGAGCAAAACACGAACCCATTGCGGTGCCAATCACCTGCCTGTACAGCACCCCATTGAACAGAAAAATGTTGTTAACAAGGCAGTGTTCCTTCATGTTTATCAGCATCTTGCTATGTTCCCAAAATCTAAGATCACGTGTTTAAGGAATTGATGACAAGCATCAAGCCCTTGTTTGTGATCAATGATGGTATATAACGCTTGAACGTATAATGTAATGAGATAGAAGTCCTCCTCCCACTCAACATCTTTGATCTTATTGAGGAAGTCCTTCGTGTCATGTATATAGCTGGGTAAACTGAACACCCATTCCCTCAGGCAGTGGTCTATATATTTTGATATATGCTGCGCCACACTACCCCTCGATGACACAATGGGTCTCCCTGGTGAATTAGTGGGGTTTTTGTGTATTTGTGGTAGCAGGTACAGAACGGGCAGTATCGGATGGTCATTTTTAAGATATCTGTACTCCTCACATTCTAATAGACCCGTATCTTTCCATATGGCCAATTTATCCCAGATATCAATAATACTGTTGGTATATACCTCATGGGAAATTTATTGGTATGATATCCCATCCATAAGTTGCCGTTGGGCTTCTTGGATGTATGTGTTCCTATCCATGATGACAACATTTCCGCCCTTATCAGCAGGGCGGATAATAATGCTGTCATCTTCCATGAGAGCCTTTAGAGCATCTCTTTCCCTAACCGTCAAATTGTTGGTACGGTTGACACCTCTGTTCTTTTTTGTGATGATAATTGCACAATGCCCTATTACACTCTCATGGAATGTGTCTAATGAGTCATGGCCAAGGGGGGGTACGAAGGTGGACTTGGGTTTGAAATTAGATAAAGCACAATCATCTGTAACAAAGTTTGCCAAATGCAGGATTTGAGCATCACTCACTGGTTCCTCTGCTGAGGAAAGCACATTACCTGCATCCTCATTGCCTTCCTGTTCTAGTTGGAAAAAATTGACAATACTTTCAACATCTCCTATGGTAAAATCATCACCATCTCTGGTGTTAGGTGATCTGGCAACAATATGCCCTCCAGACCTTTTCAATTTGTGCCATTTCTTCAATTTTAATTTACGAATACATTTTAATAAATCTATTCTAGATTCTGTGTAACAAAACAAAACCCTTTCAGGCATGGAGTGATGCATACATTATATAAAAAATAAGGAGAGAACTCTGAGTAGTTCTCAAATTTAGGTGGAAAGCAGCTCCTGTTAGATCACTCTCAACACCAGAGACACTCTAGATCTGCTCACCTCAAATGTCTGTTTTTCTATTAAAGTCTTTAAGCATAGGATTAGCACAGTGCCATCCACGCCGAGATAGAAAAGGACAAAGTCTTTTGCCATTTCTACAGCAAAGTCTTTAAGCATAGGAATAACACAGTGCTGTCCTTGCCGAGCTGTAAAATGACAAAAGCCATTTCTCACTCCAGGCACAGTATTACAGCTTTAAAATGGTAAAATAGCAACTCAAGCCAACCTGAAATGAGTAAAAGCAACCCCTGACACAGTGTTTCGCTCTAACTAGAGCTCTTCAGAGAGGTATAGCTTTGTCCAGACACAAGGGAGCACCCAGTATACGTCAAAACATAACCCTTTCAGGAATAGAGTGACACATAAATTATGCAAAAAAGAAGGAGAGAACTCTGGGTAGTTCTCAAATTTAGGTGGAAAGCAGCTCCTGTTAGAGCACTCTCAACACCAGCGACACTCTAGATCTGCTCACCTCAAATGTCTGTTTTTCTATCAAAGTCTTTAAGCATAGGATTAGCACAGTGCCATCCACGCCAAGATAGAAAAGGACAAAGTCTTTTGCTATTTCTACAGCAAAGTCTTTAAGCATAGGACTAACACAGTGCTGTCCTTACCGAGCTGTAAAATGACAAAAGCCATTTATCACTCCAGGCACAGTATTACAGCTTTGAAATGGTAAAATACCAACTCAAGCCAACCTGAAATTAGTAAAAGCAAACCCCTGACACAGTCTTTCGCTTTATTTAGAGCTATTCAGAGAGGTATAGCTTTGTCCAGACACAAGGGAGCACCCAGTATATGTCAAAACAAAACCCGTTCAGGCATAGAGTGACGTATAAATTATGCAAAAAAGGAGAGAAATCTGGGTAGTTCTCAAATTTAGGTGGAAAGCACCTCCTGTTAGAGCACTCTCAACACCAGCGACACACTAGATCTGCTCACCTCAAATGTCTGTTTTTCTATCAAATTCTTTAAGCATAGGATTAGCACAGAGCCATCCACGCTGAGATAACAAGCATTGGCATTGCCAATAGGTCTCGCTTGGGGACCTTATAAGTATTTAGTTTTGCAGCACAATATCCGATTATGCAACAAGGATATTGTGCTGCAAAACTAAATACTTATAAGGTTCCACAAGCGAGACCTATTGGCAATGCCAATGCTTGTTAAATTTTGTAACACTGTCTGGGCATTGTACAAGTTTAATACCCAAATATAGCAATAAGCAAAAGAAAGGTGAACAGTCTAGCTTTGCAATGGGCCTTCCTTTGCACAGTATAATTTTGACCTAATTGAGGTAGAAACTATTTTTGTTTTGTTTTAGCTGCAGGTTATGCGGCAGATGGTGGATTACGTGACAAATCTATAATTATGCTGAAATTGCCGCAGCCTCACAATCGCATAATTCCAGTGGCCTTAATCAAACCCTAGAAAGAGGGATTGGCATGCTAGGCGCAGCAGTTCAGTTTTAGGAAGCAAAGGAGAGAGGTCTCAGCTGACACAGTATTGAGGTGTCTCACACAGCAGTGATGAGAGGCCGAGCGCTGTGAAAAGAGATCACACAGAGGCCGAGAGAGGCCCTGCCCATGGAGAGGGAAAGTGGGTTTCGTGCATAGGTGAGAGGTCTGGCACTACAAGAGACACACAGATCTTGCAAAGTGAGGGGGCTCGCTGCGATGGTTCTGGTACTGTGGATTGGCACAAGAGGTCTCTCACCAAGTGAGAGCTCTCAAAAGGTAGTGAAAGGCCTCGTCTAGCACGGAGGGGCCTCACAGAGTGACAAGCGCCCTGGAACTGTGAAGAAGCGCTGACTGTCCTCACACACCTAGCCTTTTCCTGTAGATCCCAGCTTCCGGTAGAGACAGCACACAGCGGAAATCCTTGCAATATTCTTTAAAAAGTAAAAGCGACAAAAATTGAAAGGACTGAAGTTTTACACGAGTTGGAATAACAACAACATACTTCCAAAACAAGCCAAAACAAATGGAAGCAAATGGTGGGGGCCTGAAGGAGGAGGGGGTGCGAGGGATGAGGGAACACGGCCTGGGGGAAGCTGGCTAGGGAGAGAATGCAGAGCGCACGCTGGGCGAAGCCCTTTGATGTGCTGTGAGCGGCCGGAATGAATGATTAGGGGAGGAGAAGCGGGAAACTGAAAGTACGGCCGGCCTGCGGCCGGCCATGAATAATTAGGGGAGGAGAAGCCCTGGCCGTGAATGCGCGTGCATGTTGCTCACGTGGTTCACATGAACTGCAAGAAAACGCCATGAAAACGCCAGCAAAAAGCTGGTGGTTTCATGATGTTTTCGCCACTTGAATTCTCGCTCCGCTCGATGCGCATGCGCGCATCGATAGGTCGCGAGACCTAAAAAAGGACAAAGTCTTTTGCCATTTCTACCTCAAAGTCTTTAAGCATAGGACCAACACAGTGCTGTCCTTGCCGAGCTGTAACATGACAAAAGCCATTTATCACTCCAGGCACAGTATTACAACTTTGAAATGGTAAAATACCAACTCAAGCCAACCTGAAATGAGTATATATGTATAGTCACTGAAAAAAACCAAAGGTTACAGGGACATTATAGTTATGTTCAACTAAAACAAAACCAGTGAAATTCAGCAGTTATAGTTACCTGAGCTATAACTACAATGTACACCGATGCAATGCACTTCTTATGAACTCACATATTACATCAATCATGACTTGGTCAGTGACATCACTCAAGACATCTCAAATGGCCTCTACACTTATTTATTTATTTATTTATTTATTTTCAAACAAGAAAAGGGGAGGGGGTGCCCTGGGGCACGGCCTCTGTTTTGGGTGTCTGGGTCCCACCCAGGGCACCCACTCAACGATAATGGAGACCACTGGTAGAGCATCAAGGATCTGCTGTTCCTGAAGGCTCCCTGCCTCCTGCCCGAGCCAGCATTGTTTTGACAAAGAGTAAGCTGCTAAAATGCAGCTCCCTCTCTGTCAAATAAGTTGTGCTCCCTTTCAGCAATCAAGAGCATTTTTTTGTGCTCTTGCTTGCTAAAATTATTTACAACAAGGGGTGGTGATGGACAGAGTCTCTGAATTAAGCAGAGTACTCTCACCCAGTCAAGAGATCAGGGCTAGATCCAACACCGTTTTTTAGCTCATTGCACCATCCCAGTTTCAGAACCTGGCTGTATGCAAATTAGCCTGTCCCTGGCCCAGTGCATCATGGGAACAGGGCAGACCAGACTACAAAAGCCAATTCTTACACTGGGAAGGAAACAAGCTTCCGGGGACCGGTTTCTGGCATTTCAGCCGTCTTCGGCCCGGCTTGCTTGAATCCTGATGGTGCAATGAGCAAGGGACGGTGGTGGATCTAGCCCTGATCTCTTGACTGGGTGAGAGTATTCTGCTTAATTCAGAGACTCTGTCCCTCACCACCCCTTGTTCTAAATAATTTTGTCCACCCTAAGCGTGGAAGGGTATACTCAGTGAATAAATGATAGGTGAGAACAGGACTACTGTCCTCGAGTTCAGGGTGTGCACACACTTTATAATGGACCAATGATAGTCCTCTTAATCCATTGAACACTTTGAAAAAGATGACTGACATAACTATTCAAAAAGCAGACAAAGGCGGAGCTCTGGTTGTAATGAACTCAACTTTTTATAATGAGAGTGTGAAACAACATCTACAAGACACTACCATTTATCACAAACTGGAACAAGACCCTACAGATACTTTTGCTATCACATTGAAAGAGATATTAGATAAGGCTCTAGATATGAAATGGATTACTCACAAAACTTACCAATTTCTGAATATAAAGTACCCAAGGAGACCACAGTTTTACATGTTGCCCAAAGTGCACAAGCATCCAACAAATCCACCGTTCAGGCCGATAGTATCAGCCTGCGGTTCGTTATCCGAACCCATTGGACAATATTTGGATTGGTTTTTACAACCACTAGTTCAAAATTGGTGCACCCATCTTAAAGACACTACTGCCTTTTTAAATGTTCTAACAGAAGTCAAGATTCCAGAAAATGAAGAAATTTGGTTAAGCTCAATAGATGTCACTGCACTATATACCTCGATCCCCCACAACGAGGGACTCGAGGCAATGGAGTGGTGCCTACTAAAGAATGAAGTGAAAGGTTCAGAAAAAATCTTTTTGATGGAAATTTTACACTTTGCACTCTTCCATAGTTATCTGGAATGGGATGAAGAATATTATGCGCAGTGCAGTGGGACCAGCATGGGCTTTGCTGGGGCACCTTCCTACGCGAACATTTTTATGTCCAAGTTTGAAAATGACTACATTTTGAACAATCCGGACTGGCAAAGAGGATTGCTTGTCTTTAAGAGATTCATTGATGACATATTCATCATGTGGAAAGGGAATAAAGAAGAACTAACAGCTAACATAGAAAAACTAAATTTGGTACATGCCAGAATTAAATTCACACATGTGATAGATCAGCAAGAACTATCCTTTTTGGACGTGAAAGTTGCCATCAAACAGGGTCAAATACACACAAGTGTATATATCAAAGAAACAGATCGCAACAGTGGGTTGCATTACTTAAGTTTCCATCACCAGGCTTTGAAACAACATCTTCCGATGTCTCAATTCATTCGATATAAAAGGATTACATCAGACACCAAGGAAGCTTCTGAAACTATCGACAGACAGATCGTGAAATTTGAAAAAAGAGGGTACCCCAACCAATTGCTTAAAGAATCTAAAAACAAAGTCATGGCTTTACCGAGAGAATCTCTACTAACCAAAAAAGACAAAATGGATCAAAAACTCACAGTATGTGTCTTGAAATACTCCATGCAATCGGCCAAAATCACAAACATCATGAGGAAGCATTGGGCCATCATTACCCAAGAACCTGATTTACAACCTTTATTTGCTAACCGGATAACATTCGCATACAATAGATCCAAGAATTTAAAAGAATTGCTCAAGTACAAAAACAAAGATCTTAATGAACCCACATATAAAGGAATGAGAAAATGTGAAAATTGCACACATTGCAACAATGTAATAACGGGATCATCTTTTACACATCCCAGGACGGGACAAGTGATACAATTAAAACACTCAAGCACATGTGACACCAAAGGAGTCATATATGGGATCAAGTGCCCATGTGGTAAGCTATATGTGGGACAGACGGAACGTAAGGTTAAGGTAAGAATAACCGAGCACAAGAGTAATATCCGGTTAAAGAATATGAAATCCACAGTGGCAGTCCACTGGACAGAGTCAGGACATAACATTGCTCAGTTACGCTTTACCATATTAGAAGTGGTCAAAGGGCGTCCAGATGTTGATACACATAAAATGAGACTGAGATCTGAATACTTTTGGATAAAGAAAATGGGAAGCCTTCAGCCAGATGGGCTCAATGACAGGCTGGAACTATCATGTTTTCTATAGAACTTTGAATTATGAGACAGGATTTGCCCTGACAGGGCGGAGGACATAGTGCTTGTCTTTATAACGTTGTGTGACACATTTTGAAAGCAACATGATTTTTGTCTTATCAGTTGTAATGGTTTTTTGAAATTTTCATTGTTTCACTTTTGTGATATATGTTTTTTCCTTTAAATACAGAGAACCCCTGTATTTTAATTGTATGTGGTAGCCCGTTCAAAAATGGCCGACCGCTTTCGCTTTTAGGCCGACTAGCATGAGTAAGACATCACGTTCCACACTTAGACTCTAACAGATTTACCAACAATGTACATATTATATAATCTAGAGTCCCCATTAGTTTATTTCTGTCCTGTATAATATTTACATTTAATAACCTCGCGCAGGTACATAAATATTATTACGCACGATAATTCCCTGTTTCGGTTTATACAGAGATAATATATGTTAGTTTAAGTGGACATGTATAGTTTGTCTTTTAGTTACACATAGACGCAGTGTTCACTTCCATAACATTCAGCGACCACGTGATCGCATAACTGACCTATCAGAGCAGCTATAAGGGGCGTCTGCGCTAGAGTATCCATAAGCGGCAGGCATTGGACGATAGAGCAGGAAGCTGTGACGCTACATTGCACTGTGAGTACGGGCGAGTAACGCCACACAAACGCGAGAGGAACTCTGTTTGTTTAAACCACGTTTTGCATGATTTAGAAGCCAGTCGGCACTTAATTTTGTTTAGGCTTAACCTTTAATTTACAATGTTATGAAGTCAAGATTTGGCATGGGTTTAGCAACTCGTTTGTTTTAAAGTGACTAGACTTATAAGTTGCAGTAGAATTGATATTTGAGTAGTCATGTTATTTAAGATCTTGAACGTAGCTTGGGGCTCATTATGTATTCTTTATTTCCTTCCGTAGAGACCCCCGACGAAGGGTCCAGTTGTACCCGAAATGCATTGGGTAAAAGTGTAATGTTGTACCATTGAAACCTGCTAATATTTGAAAAAACGACGTATCTTATGAGAAATCATCATTAAGAATACACAATTAAAGATGACATAAAGGACATTGTTTCTAAAGATTTTTTCATTGAAATAACAATATGGATTAAGAGGACTATCATTGGTCCATTATAAAGTGTGTGCACACCCTGAACTCGAGGACAGTAGTCCTGTTCTCACCTATCATTTATTCACTGGACAGTGTTCTTAGACAAAACACTCACAAGGGTGTTGCACCAAAATGAACTTGGCTAAAGAAGCTTGATAAACACAGAGAAGAATACTCAGAGTGCAACTGTTGATCAATATAAGAAGGGTATACTCAGACATGAGTCCCTTGCTCATTGCACCATCAGGATTCAAGCAAGCCGGGCCGAAGACGGCTGTAATGCCAGAAACCGGTCCCCGGAAGCTTGTTTCCTTCCCAGTGTAAGAATTGGCTTTTGTAGTTTGGTTTGCCCTCTTCCCATCATGCACTGGGACAGGAACAGACTAATTTGCATACAGCCAGGTTCTGAAACTGGGATGGTGCAATGAGCTAAAAAACGGTGTTGGATCTAGCCCTGATCTCTTGACTGGGTGAGAGTATTCTGCTTAATTCAGAGACTCTGTCCCTCACCACCCCTTGTTCTAAATAATTTTGTCCACCCTAAGCGTGGAAGGGTATACTCAGACATGAGTCCCTTGCTCATTGCACCATCAGGATTCAAGCAAGCCGGGCCGAAGACGGCTGTAATGCCAGAAACCGGTCCCCGGAAGCTTGTTTCCTTCCCAGTGTAAGAATTGGCTTTTGTAGTTTGGTTTGCCCTGTTCCCATCATGCACTGGGACAGGAACAGACTAATTTGCATACAGCCAGGTTCTGAAACTGGGATGGTGCAATGAGCTAAAAAACGGTGTTGGATCTAGCCCTGATCTCTTGACTGGGTGAGAGTATTCTGCTTAATTCAGAGACTCTGTCCCTCACCACCCCTTGTTCTAAATAACTTGCTTGCTAAAAGGGAGCACAGTTTTTTATACCTTGGTGGGAGCCGTAAAGCTCGCGCCAAGCCATAGCAAACAGCTATGTCCTGGGTGAGGGCACCCTGGGACATAGCAAGAGCCAGCACTGGGGGTGGTGGTCCCCAGGGCCATCTTGGGCTCCAGGAGGAGCACCTGGGCCCCCTCCTTTGTTAGAAGTTGCCCAGAGGAGGTGGTGGTCCCGGGGGCTGCAGGGGTCTCTGCATGGCCCAGTGCTTTCTTTATACATAAAGCCACAGATAAATGGCAGTCCCTAGGGCTGGGGGTGGTCCAAGATGTCCTCCATTTATAAAAATTATAAGCCCCTGGGAGGTGGTGGTCCCTCCGACAGCAGGAGAGGCCAAAGGGTCCTCCGCTGCATTTAGTTGAAAAGAAGCCCCAGGCAGGATGTGGTCCCTCCCCTGTGGCATTAGTAAGCCCCAGAAGGGGGGTGAGGTTCTGTAAATTACGAATTTGTTCGTGCTAAGCCTCCATTTTGTATGTGACCGCCATTTTGTGTTGCCCTCACTCAGGCAGCACGGCGAGCGCGATGTTTTTGTCGTTTCTGCATTTACGTGTCAGGTGGCTTCTTTGCTTATGTTTACTAACGAGTGTCAGGGCCTGGCCGAGTACACTAATTCCTGTCTGAGCTGATTAATCCCCGTCCGGACTATTTGTTGGCTCACACCATACTTTCCTCCAGGTTATCTTATCTGCTGTCCTTCGCTATATGTCTCATGTATTCTCCCGTTTCACGATTGTCCTTCTACAACATGCAGCTGTGTTTTCTCTACTTGTAAATCGAATTGTGTGGATTCACTCGTAATTTGCTCAAGGGGTCAAATAACAAACATGCCGGGAAACTTGAGTTGCCTTAAGACTTAAGGCATTGTCCATAAAAGTTTGCCTATGTCGTATGCTCTTGTGTAATTGTATTTTGCATTGTATTGTACCGTATATAAACCTGTGCGCCACGGAGTTAAGTGGCAGTCTCTTTTGAACCTCGTTGTACTGACGACTTCTAAGACCACTGTACTAGCTGCAGCTAATAAATACCATCTTCTACACCAGACAAAGAGTCTGTGTCTCTGTATTTGACAAGGCAGGTGAATCCTGGGGATTTTAGGCGTACCCTGCGCCGCCGGGCCTTAAGGCTGCGGTTCTCCAAAAGGCGCCCAACATGGGGTGACTTCAGAGGTAGCAGTTAAGCCCGAGGGTCGTGAGGAGCCCTGCAAGAAAATTCTGGAGGACGTGATCGACCCCTGTATGTCGTAAGTGGACCGAAGGTCTTTGACAGCGCGGCTACTCCTTTCCGACGGCTACTGAAGACTGCTGCCCTGACTGTCGTCCTGCCTTGGACCCTTCTGATGATGTTTGGTAAAGCGAGACGATAGACGGACCTTCGCTGGTGTAGGACAATCCTTAGTTAAGTATTTGGTGGGTCGCTCCCACGATCCTTTGTTTTGTTTTGTTTTTGGGTTTTTATTCAGGTATTGCAATACCCGAAGCCAAGGGGTAAGTACGTTTGTACTGTTTTAGTGATTTATACCCCTTGTTGTTTGCAAACAGTCTAGAGAAGTAAGAGGCCTGGACTGAGTAAATTCAAAAGAATTTGTTGTTTTGGTTGTACAAGGGATTCCCAGTTGGAAGATTCATGTCCGAATCCTCCGGTTGGAACTTCCACTTATGAGCTCTATTCCAAGCATGGTATTGGTCCCATTACATTTAACGAGACATGGGTCCGATACACGAAAAATAGTGGAGTTTTGAGTTGGCCCCAAAATGGTAGTTTTGATTCCCCCATACTAGATCATTCGGAAACGATTCTGTTCAGAAGAAAAGCCCGGCCGGCAATGAATTTAAGCAAGCGAAAAAGGATAAGAAAGCACAAAATATGTCAATTATAGAGGCTGCTCAACAGTTTAGAAATAATGAAGCAGATGGCGAAAATGAGATATCAGAAAGACAACATCGCATGGCGATAGATAGATGCTATCCGGTTTTGCCTACTTCCTCTTCAGATAAAAATAAGGAGTTAGAAGAAGATTCCCTAATGTCTTGTTATTGAATTCACCTCCGCCCTATGCGCAAACTCCTTACGCACCTCTGTTACCCCCTCCTATCGCTCAACCACTGGTTGCTCAATTGCCGATTATTCAGCAGCCGGCTCAGCCCATTAATGCTTCCCTGCCTGTTTCTGCTCCGTCTTTTACAGCCTACAATTCAGCCCCCACCTCTACCAATTCCCACTTCCCACGGCTACATTTCAGTCTCCGATACCTTCTACATCTGCATTACCTCCCATTCTCTCGAGGGATTCCCCTGCATCACACTGGAGACTGGCTGAGGCTGTCTCGAATTACTTTTCTCCTCTTCTCGGGTCCTTAAATCTATCTCCAGCTTTTTCTAGACGACAATACCGTTGTCAGCTTCCTCTTACAGATGAGATGGTAGTTTTGGGCTTCCTCGCTCGTAAATGGATAGAGAGTGGACTAGATTATGGTATAGAAGATATTATGAGTTCTTTTCACCAATGGGTAGAGCCCACACAGAGATATGTTTTTAATGTCATGTGTCAGACTCTCATCAAAGGTTGGGAAGATATGGGGTTGGATACAGTTCCTTCAGAGCTATTGAAATTACAAGCCGATTTCGATAAGGGTTTTATTGTAGGATCACGAGTAGAAGAAGCAGTCACTAAACTTATTGCGCTTCGAACAATGTTCTTGTTTTTATTCCTTTCCGAGACTGATCCTGCCAAAAACGCAGGCATTAAGAATTATCCAATGCGTGAAGTTCCTCCTGTATGGGGAGACGCAATAGTTGGTCCACCTGCTGCCCCTGCTCATTTCCAGCATATATGGGTCCACGAACCCTGGAAAAGGTCTGAAGTGTTGGCACTTAAGCAAACTATTCCGGACCCTCGTAAAAATCCAGCCGGATATTATAAAGAATTATCTCAAACTGTTGACGCTTGTATTATGAATTTGGCCGATATAGATATGTTGTTTGGAAATGTTGTTTCACAAGCTTCACAAGCCTTGTGGACACGGATTCGTAGGGAAAATCATAATGCTGAATTAGGTGGTGATTGGGCTGCTATTAGAGCTGCTGATGCAGGTCAAGTGGGTGGTGCAAAACCCGATGATCTGATTACGGCCTTACCAGGCAGAATAATAGAATTAATGAAAACTATGATGCCCGCGGTGCGAGTTAATTGGGATAAGCTGGCCGCATGCAAGCAAAAGAAAGACGAAAGTGTTTCGGATTTCTTCACCCGTTTTTAAGAGACGTTTATTGATCACAGTGGTCAGGATTTGAGTATAGAGGGTGGTCAACGGTTGTTTGTGGACAAGTTTGTATACAACTTGCTTCCTGAATTATCGCATAAATTAAAGAGTTCTGAAAGTGCATGGGCTGTCTCTTCCCCTGCTAAAATACTGGCTACTGCACAGTATTATGAGAATAGAGATAAGGAGGATAAAGAGAAACAAGAGAAGAAAAATAAAGATTTGAAAACGAAGGTGCTTTTACAGCAAGCTTATCCTCCGCGATCTGCGCAGCCTCAGTTTTCTCAACCTCCACAGTTTCAGAAAGTGTTCCAGAAACCTGAGTATTTCGCACCACGTCTTCCGTTGGGTCCTAATAAGTGTGCGTATTTTAGAGAAGAGGGACATTTTAAGAATAGTTGTCTGGTTCTATTACAGCGTAATAATGGGATGTTTACTCCACGAGGTCGTGGTAATTCCCAGACAGGTTCTAGAAGTAGAGGACGAGGTGTGTCCTCTCAGGAACAGCGCTCTGTTGCTCCATCTACTATGAATTATTTTGATCAACAGAAAGTCCAGTCCACACAGTATTATAATGACGATTACTGTGAAGAAAGGGCTGACAATTTTCAGATGGAATAGGACAGCCATGGACAAAGTGAGGGAGTTGTGTCGATTCCAGTAGATCAAAATAGGCCATATGTCACGATCAATACTATGGGTGTTTCAGAACCGTTTCTTTTGGATACTGGTGCGATGAGAAGTTCTATTATGCATGCTATACTCCCTGGGGCACCTTTGTCTGGCTTAATAAATACTTCTGTAGGATTTTCTGGTGCCCCAGTCCGTAATTCGGTTTCTTGTCCCTTGCCTGTTTCGATTGGTCCTTATGACCTAAAAGCTCCGCTTATTCTGACAACTGGTTGCGGCGAAAACTTGCTGGGTCTGGATTTGTTGAAAAGATTACATGCAACATTGTATTGTTCCCCTTCGGGTGTGCATCTTACGTTGGGGAATAATATGACATCTTCCGTATATCTGTCTCGGGATAGGTTTCCACCTCAGTTGCTTTCTCTTCCTGAAAGTCTTTGGGCTACAGGCCCAAATGACGTGGGTTGTCTTGCAATTCCACCATACGTTGTCACGGTTAAGGAAAATGTGAGAATGCCACGCATTCCCCAGTATCGTATTTCCAGTGAAGGAGAGAGAGCACTTTTGGCTATTGTCGATGATTTCATACAGAAAGGCGTAGTTGAGGAAACTAGAGGAAATGTTTGTAACAGTCCTGTCTTCCGATCCTTAAGAGAACTGATCCTTCACAACCTCCCGCTTACAGATTTGTTATCGATCTTCGGGAGGTCAATAAAATTGTGGAGCCACAGTTTCCTGTTGTTCCGGACATTACAGCTTTGTTGATGATGATTCCTGCTTCGGCAGCCTGGTTTTCAGTTATAGGCCTCAAGAATGCTTTCTTTAGTATTCCTATTGCTGAAGAAAGTAGGGATATCTTTGGTTTCTCTCTCGGTGGTCGAAGCTTCAGATTTAAGAGAGCTCCTCAAGGCTATTGTGAAAGTCCCTCTATCTATAGCAAGGCTCTTAAGTCACAACTTGATGCTTTTCCTTTGCCTCCTGGCGCTACACTTATTTAGTATGTGGATGATTTTCTGGTGGCTGCTGATACGGAAGATGTGTGTAAGGAAGTGACTGTTGCGTTGTTACATCATTTGTCTGCACTGCAGCATAAGGTGTCCCACTCTAAGTTGCGATATGCCCGCCAAGAGGTTACCTATTTAGGTAATCTCTTGTCGAAGGAGGGAAGGCGATTGACCCCAGAACGTATTCATGCTATTTCACAGTTGTCTGTACCTACAACACAGAGAGAATTGCGTGCCTTTTTGGGTATTACTTCTTACTCTAGACAATGGATCCCCAATTTTTCACTTTTAGCTAGACCACTGTTGGACATAACGTTGAAAGATACGCCACATCCGCTCCCTTGGACGGATGAATGTCAGAAAAGCTTTGTTGACTTACGTGCTGCTTTGTGTTCTGCTCCGGTGTTGGGTACCCCAGATTACAGTAAGTCTTTTACACTGTACGTTCACGAGAGAGAGGGTTGCTCATTGTCAGTTTTGATGCAGAAATTTGGAGATAAGCAGAGGCCATGTGCCTATTTCTCCGCTACATTAGACCCAGTAGCTAAAGCTTTGCCCAGTTGTCTTAGAGCTATGGCAGCTGCAGCGATTTCTATCAGACAGTCTGCTGGATTAGTATTGGATAATACAGTCATTGTTATGGTTCCGCATGCAGTGGATACTTTGTTGAATAGAACCAGAACACAGCATCTTACGAGTGCTCGTTTGTCTGGATAAGAGCTGACACTTTTGGCGAGCCATGTACACATCAAAAGATGCAACACGTTAAATCCAGCTACATTGTTGCCACTGCCAGATGAGAAAGATGTTCAGGAGAAACATGATTGTTTTCTTCGGACGGAAGAAGAAACGAAGGGTAGAATTGATTTGAAGGACACTCCGCTCAAGGACCCAGATGGAACCCTATGGGTGGACGGTTCCTGTTTTAAGCTTCCAAATGGGGAGACTACTTCTGCTTATGCTGTTACCACCTTATGCACAATTGTTGAGACAGCACGTATCGGACACAATTCAGCCCAAGCAGCTGAATTGATAGCCTTGACTAGAGCGTGTGTGTTGTCGAAAGGAAAAAGAGTGAATGTGTATACAGACAGCCAGTATGCTTTTGGCGTTGCACATAGCTTTGGTAGGTTATGGAGGGAGAGAGGATTCTTTACCTCTCACGGGACAAAGATTCAGCATGGTCAGTTAGTGACTGATCTTCTCGAGTCACTTACCTTACCTGCACAGATAGCAATCATAAAGTGCAGTGCACATAAGAAAGTCACAGATAATGTGGGTCGTGGAAATGCGTTTGCAGATGAGGTAGCAAAAACTACAGCTAGAAACACAGCTAGTCGAATGTATGTGGCAGGTCCTGCAAACTGGGTTAGGGAAATTGGAATGTGTGAAGATATGATTCAGAGTGTGAAAACGATTCAGGGAAAAGCGACTGAGAAGGAATTAAGAACATGGAAAGAAAGTACGGGAATGTTAGACTCGACGGGTTGTTGGACGGAATTGTCGCAACATCAGCGATGGTTATTACCGGACGCTTATGTATTGCCGGTTGTAACTATGGCTCATGGTCCAACTCACATTAGTGTGAAAGGCATTTGTAAGCTCTTGGCTCCGGTGTGGCAGAATGAAGGAATTCCAAAATGTGCAGAGAACGTGGTTAAGCATTGTATTGTTTGTCTAATGCATAACCCAGGAAAGGGTACCCCAACTCCGGCAGGTCATTTTGCACCCCGTCGTATCCTTTTGAAGAGTTGCAGATCGACTACATTCATATGGAGCGATGCAACAACCTTAAGTATGTTCTGGTGGTGATATGTGCCTTTTCCCGTTGGATAGAGGCTTACCCCTTGAAAGATAACACTGCTTTGTCAACTGCCAAAGTGTTACTTAAAGAGCTCTTCCCCAGATTTGGTTTGCCGGGAGTTGTCTGGAGTGACAATGGGAGTGAATTTGTGGGTCAAATTATGCCAAAAGAATGTTCTGGTCTTGGGATCAGACAAAAATTTCATGCGGCAAACCATCCACAGTCAGCAGGTTTGGTTGAGTGTTATAATGGTACACTTAAACTTAAACTAGCTAAGATTCAAGCCAGTACAGGTCTTGCCTGGCCAGATGCCTTGCCCCTAGCTCTTTTGTCAACCAGAACTACTGTACACTCTCGTATGGGACTTAGCCCGTATGAAGTGGTATTTGGACGCCCAGCTAATGTTTGGGGTGTCCCTTGCCCCAAGAGATATTCTGACATACCATATCCTTTGTTAATTGACTATTTACATGATTTGACTACTAAATTGAGTGTTATTCGCCAACAGGTACAAAGTGCTTTGCCAGAGGCTTCCACGGACCCAGGTCACACCATTTTGCCCGGTGACTGGGTCTGCATCAAGAATTTTCAACGGACAAAGAACCTGGAGCCTCATTGGTCTACGCCTACGCAAGTTTTGCTCGTTACCCACACGGCTGTGAAAGTGGTTGGCAAACGAAACTGGGTGCATGGCGTGCACTGTAAAAAAGTGTCATTGCCATTGCCCTTTGATCAGTGGATTCGCAGTGGTGTAAGAGAATCGGATACTGCAGCGGTTCCTTGTTTTGTGCCCTTCAGTGATGCCCACATTTATGGAACTCAGTCCGAAAAAGCAGATGACGACATTCTTCAAGCCGCTGTGCCTGCGCACCTTCGAATAGACACTACAAATCCAGAAGCCCTATTTCAAGATCAGACCGTGCCGAGCAAAACACGCTATAACCTGAGATCGAGAGTTAACCAGAAGAACTGAACACTTTGAACATTTTTTCTTTCTTATACCACTTAAAGACACTTTTTGGTTACTTTGTCCTTTTGTTGCCTTTTTTCTTTGTTTTTGTGTAGTATTAGTATTAGAAGTGCGATCCGTCTCCGTCGCAGGGTCACGGTAGGAGACTCAGACTGTAATCTGATTTTCTGTTCTTTTAGTAAACGGCTTGCGCCTCAGGATATACAGTAATATATAGCTGAGTGATCGAAGAAGATCGCCGTGAGTGACTTCTTTGTTTTTTAGATAAAGATGGATGGTACAATAATCGTAGGTAGGGAAAATAGGAGACAGGAAATGAAATTGAAATATTGTAAATTATTGCGTAGTCGATTTGGCGTGACTTTGTGTATTTTCATGTTTTTGTGTATTCTATTAGTCTGCATTGGTTGGATTGTCCATATTCTATATCCAAGAACTGTTGCTAATTCTACAACCTCTTTGCCCTCTCGTCTTTCTGTCTTTTCACATAAGATGCATACTCTACCCCCTCATGAACAGATAAGGAGAGCAGAATACATGAACAATACGTTTATTCAGTTGTTACACCAACACCAGTTGGCCATTAATATGACTGACTGTTGGGTGTGCGGTCTTGTGCCACACAATACACAAAAGGGGATGCCATATTTGGTTCTCCCTTTTTCATATGAAGGATCAGCTTGGGCCTACCTGACCATGTTTTCGGCCACATACCACAACAGACTTAGAAATCCTGTAAAGACTTCTGGGACTGGATTGGATTTCAGTCATAGCTCTTTGATCAAAGGTATAGTAGTGATGGCTAAGATTGTAGAAAGGGGAAAAATTCCGTTGGATGAGAAGAGAGCTTACGAAGGATGGAATATTACCCATTATGTTTCTAGTCTTGGTGACAAAAATAAAAAGGGTGAGTCTTCTCCAGTATGGACTGTGCCCCATCAAGGAAATGTTTGTCTCCAAGTCAACAGTAAGAAAACTGACAATAAACAGGGTTGTTCACATACCTACATTTTCTCGTCCCCTGATTTCCCTCCATTAGTTCCGTCACAAGGAACTTATTTTGTTTGTAAAGATAGAGCTTACACCTGGCTCCCTTCCAACTTTTCTGGAACCTGTTATATAGCCTTCCTTCTTCCCCCTACATATTCGGCTCTGTCAGACCACCACCGAACTAGACATAGCCGAGGTATATTTGATGCCAAAGATACGACAGAACAAGAAGGAGGAGACTTCCTTAAAGGATTTCTTCCCTTTTGGGGCCCAATGGCCAACAGCAGAAACATCAGACAATTGGTCCGTGTGGTTGAGACCACTATTAATGTTACTGCAGGTGCAATAGGTAACATTACAGCAGAGCTTCAGGCAGATCGTCTTATGACGTTACAAAATCGAATTGCGCTAGATGTGATCCTAGCAGACAGAGGAGGTGTCTGTAGATTGATCGGATCTAGCTGTTGCATTTATATTCCAGACGATGCTCCGGCAGTATATCAAGCCATTTCCAAATTACACCATCTCCGAGTCGATCCATCAGGACGAAGGGGATTGGTCTTTCATGGGATGGTTTTGGAGAATATTGTCTACCTGGGGATTGAAGATCCTAACGTTCCTAGGAGCAATTTTGGCCATCATATTCTCTTGCTGTCTGTGCGTTCAGTGTGGTCCTGCAGTATGTGGCCTACTGGCTACTTTATGCGTTCCACATCCTGAAAGTCCGAGGACAGAGAATATTAGGATGATGGTGCAACAGCATCTTGAGGATTTTATGAATATCGATGCTGAGTCCGACTCAGATTAGCATGAGTTGGTTTGTCTTGCCTGAGTAATGGCAAAAGGAGGGTCTGAGGTTCTGTAAATTATTAATTTGTTCGTGCTCAGCCTCCATTTTTGTACGTGGCCGCCATTTTGTGTTGCCCTCACTCAGGTAGCACGGCGAGCACGATGTTTTTGTCGTTTCTGCATTTACGTGCCAGGTGGCTTCTTTGCTTATGTTAACTAACGAGTGTCAGGGCCTGGCCGAGTACACTAATTCCTGTCTGAGCTGATTAATCCCCGTCCGGACTAATTGTTGGCTCACACCATTCTTTCCTCCAGGTTATCTTATCTGCTATCCTTCGCTATATGTCTCATGTATTCTCCCGTTTCACGATTGTCCTTCTACAACATGCAGCTGTGTTTACTCTACTTGTAAATCGAATTGTGTGGATTCACTCGTAATTTGCTCAAGGGGTCGAATAACAAACATGCCGGGAAACTTGAGTTGCCTTAAGACTTAAGGCATTGTCCATAAATGTTTGCCTATGTCGTATGCTCTTGTGTAATTGTATTTTGCTTTGTATTGTACCGTATGTAAACCTGTGCGCCACGGAGTTAAGTGGCAGTCTCTTTTGAACCTCGTTGTACTGACGACTTCTAAGACCACTGTACTAGCTGCAGCTAATAAATACCATCTTCTACGCCAGACGAAGAGACCGTGTCTCTGTATTTGAAAAGGCAGGTGAATCCCGGGGATTTTAGGCGTACCCTGCGCCGCCGGGCCTTAAGGCTGCGGTTCTCCAGGGGGCCGTGTACCCCCCTTGTAATTTGCAAATGCCTCTGGGACCTGGCTCCCACAAAACCTATTTTGAAAAAATGCTCTTTTGTCTCTGGGGGTCAGGGTATTTCTACCCGGCTGTCTTTTTTTAAAATGTTTTTTTCTGTGTCTACTGAGTCACAATATGGCTGCCAACTCTTCCTGGTTTGAAGTGTTGCTAGCCAATCAGATCTCAGCATAAGATCGGGAGCGGTCGCATAGCCTCCTATTCCCAGGTATAGAACTGGACATTGCTTTAAAGTTCTCTGCAACTACTTAATAGATTAACAACAAATCAAAAAAAGGCACTTTCCTGAACCAACATGTACCTTCCTGCCAAATTTGGTGTAGTTCCATTCAGTAAGTAAGTAAGTATTATCCTTATTAAGGACACAAATGCCAAGGCGTCTTGGTGCTGAGAGAGGAAACAGGTTTAGCACAGGAGAGGGACATTACTTCTGCCTCGCAAAGAGCAACGTCTTCAGCAACTTCCTGAAATGAGGTCTGGATGGTTTGAGTCTGATATCGCCAGGTAACTGGTTCCATAGTTAGACGCAAGGTATGTCATACTCCTACCCCCCATCTAGCTCTGTGAAACCTGTGTTCCATTGTTCAATACCATATTAATCACTCCTGACCTTACTTAGTCAACTAAGTCAATTAAGTACGGTCAAGTGTGATTAATTTGTACCAATTTTACAGTATTCCATATCAAGGGGAAGGCCAATTGGAGTAGGCCTGGTCGGTGAACTTTGCTCCGTTCGCTGAGTTTGTGGAGTTTTCTGCACTCCGCACTCCTCTGAACTCGTGGAGTGCAGAAAACTCCACTTTTATATGTGCAGTGGAGTTTTTTCCCTGCTCGCGATCACAAACAGTAAGTACACGATCGTGAACGCTATGTTCCAGAGCGCGAGCTGCCTCTCAGGTAGAATTTCCACCCGAGCAGCAGGAATACTAGCACAAACTGCAGTTCGCACTGCACTCCGCCACTCACAGAACTTCGTAGAGATTTTATGTAACTTCGTGGAGTTCCGCATAGCAAAACTACGCAAACTACGCCCAGGCCTAAGTAGGAGAAGGATGAAAGAAGCCGATCGGCATTGGAAAACGGAAATAAAATAGCACTAGACTAAGGTGAGACACTAGGAAAAAAGGTAATAAAAGGAAGAGAGTTAAACTTAGGGCATGAAATAAGGATCCTTTTGATCATTATTACAAGAAACCAGAGATACTTCTACTGAAAATATATAACAACGGACAAGAGAAGCAGAGTACGTCTACATAAATACGATTGGAAAAGGACTAGAATATTCACCACATAGTAAAACTAAGTCTACAAAAAATAATAGTGTAGGAAATAACAGAGGCTTTAGGAAACACATAAGTTACTGATCACATATGGATCTTTCACTCACCTTTCATTCCCTACAAGCACAGAGTACTACCAGAAGGGGAGCATGTACTATTTGCAAATTCAAGTAACTTGAAATATTGAAATATCAGAAAGAGTAAGGTAAATCATGTTCTTATCTGAAAGCCATTACGAATTAATAGGAACACTGCTGCTTCAATATTAAAATCAGATTGATTATTAATAAATGATTCACAAGAAAATATCCCTGAGGTATAAGAAAACAAATGAAAATATGTTGAGAGTGGTATGGCATTAAAGAATCTGATTTAAATACTTTGCACATAGCAATGATTATTGTGTTTACAAAAATGGTTTACAAGTCATTTGAGATGTCATCAGTGATGTCATCAGTGATGTCACTGACCATGTCATGAATGATGTAATATGTGACATGATCAGCAGTGGATTGCGGGTGCGCGATATATAGTTAGTACAACTAACTATATATGGAATTTCAATGGTTTTGTGTGAGTAAAATAAGGTTTTTTAAATGCTAATTCCTAACTATATATGGTGTATAACCTATGGTTTTTTCAGTGAATTTTCAAGGTTTTGTAAATGCTAATTCCTAACTATATATGGTCTATAACCTATGGTTTTTTCAGTGAATTTCATTGGTTTTTTAAAAGCTAATATCTATAGCTGTAAAATGTATTCTTCTTTAAATCCAAAAATATATTTTATATGTTTATTAATAATTTTTTTTAAATATTTTTTTTGTTTCGCTCCCGGTCCGCGAACCGGGAAGCTTCCCGTTAGCTCAATTTAATGCCGCGACCCGGTCTGCGAACCGGTAAGAAATCAACATAGTGACGGTATCGCGTTGCCGCGTAATGCGTCTTATGACGTACTGCGTTAGCGCACCCGGAAGTGCCCCGGGGCGCGGACCGAGGCGCGAAACGCAGCTCCCCGGAAGCGATCCGCGGCGCGTCGCGAAAACGCGACGTATCGCGTTGCCGCGTAATGCGTCTTGTGACGTACCGCGTTAGCGCACCCGGAAGTGCCCCGGGGCGCGGACCGAGGCGCGAAGCGCAGCGACCCGGAAGCTATCCGGGGCGCGGACCGGAGCGCGTAACGTAAGCATAACAGGTCATGTGACTTGTTAATAACACTTTTCATTGGTTCATTTCAATTTTGGTTTCATAATGATGTAAGGCTAGGTCAGGTGACCTAAAAATAACACTTTTCATTGGTTGAGAAGTATTGTTTTTCCCAAATGATGAAAACCCCTCCTTCTTTCCTCACTCTGACTTTCATCATTGTGAGAGGAAGACCTTTACTACTATATGAGAAATGGCTTCATTGGTAGCTTCAGCTGGTGGACCCCCACCACCACCTCCACCTCCTCATGGGAAGAGAGGACCACCTCCCCAGGTCATTACCAACACTGAGGAGGAAGATGAAGAAATGGATGAGGAGGGAGAAGAACCACAGTTCTTAGAAGAGGTGCCCCGGGTTTCCAGAAAGAAAGCCAGTTTCATCTGGCAGTTTTATTCGATCCCTCGTGGCCAAAAAAAAGTCAATGCGAGGTATGTCACCTGCCGCATATGCAAAGAACAATTATCAAGAGGGACGGACAAGAAATATAGTTACGGAAATCACACAATGCACAGGCACATGACAAGGAAGCATCCACTAAATTACAGCCGGGCGGAAATAAGGGATATGCAGGACAATCCAAGACCAACTCCTGTGGCCAGACCAAGATTACCAATTTCATTAACACCAGAAGAGGCACGGGAAACTGTGCCAAATATACAAGAAAATTTTGGCCACATGATACACTCTTGTATGCACTGTCGTGCGTTGTTAGCGTGTGGCAACATGAGCATCAATGCTATAAACCTGGCGTATGAACACCATGATTGCCCTAACCGCCCCCAGTAATTTTTTTTTTGCTCCTGTTGAGCCCTTTTCAACGCCTGTTTTTTGTTGTTTTCCCCCCCCCAAAAAAAACAAAAAAAATATAAAATCGTTCAAAAAATACAAAAAAAACAAAAAATGTTCAAAAAATAAAAAAAAATATAAAACAACAAAAATATTTCAAAAAAAGTTCTTTTCAGAACTACCTTCCCTTTCAAAAAAAATTGCTAGAATGTTTAGCACTCTGGCAAGCTCTATTTCTTTTGGTTCGCTCCCGGGTTAGCTTCCCGGTACGCGGACCGGGAGCTAACCCAAAAAAAAAAAAAAAAAAAAAAAGAGTAAGTATAAGGAAAGTAAACAGAGAGTGATGTTAAAAGAAAGACAGCTATAGGGAGTAAAGAAGAGATACTGTTTAATAGATCTATTTACCGAAGAAAAGACGGAAGAGGGTATAATTGTGAAAAACAAAATAGATAACGAAGTGAAAGAAAAAAAAAGAGAGTATAACATTAACAAAGAAGAGTTTCTTGGAGAATGTGAGTGAATGTTCAAAATAATATTAAAACATGAGGAATAACAGAGAGAAAAAATAGAAAACAGAAAACAAAAAATAACAGAAAAAGATTAATTGAAACAGCAAAGAAATGTAAGTAACATAGAGCCATATCATCAACATAGGCAATAAAAGTTTTGCAGCTTTTATTGGCAGAAATGTGTCGCTAAAGCTGCTTTTGCGGCAGAAAACTGCCGCTAAAACCACTTTTGCACCAGTTTTCTGCCAATAAAAAGAGCAATAATTTTATTGGCTGTATTCATAATATGCCCCTTAGTGTGCTTCAACTACACAGAGAAACCATTATGAACAAGTAGTGATAGAGTGATCAGTCAAAGACACTAAGAGTAATAGAGACGGAGTGAGTGAACAAGAGTGAGGAACTATGAGAAGAGAGGGACTGAGAAAAAGAGTGGAAGGAGTTGAGTAAGTAGGTAATAGAGAAAGGAATGAGGGAAGTAGCAAAGGCAGGAAACTGAGGGTTAAAGAAATGAAGCAGTGGAACTAATAGTAGGTGAATGTGATAGAAATGTAACGAAAAGAGTACAAAGCATTTACCTTATAATTGTCGTTAAATTACTCACTTTTTGTTTTTATACTTTCAATCTGTGAAAGAGAGAACAAACATTTCAAAAATATTAAAACATGTATTTAAAAATTACAAAAGACAAGGGAAAAGATTGAAGGACAAACAGTTTTCCAACAACTTTGACACTTACAGAAGCTTCTGCTTCTCCAGGCCCCCTACACAGTCCTAAAGATATACATTTTAAACTAACAGTATCTTGATGCAGATGAAGTGAGGCCTATCTTAAAACATGGTGCATCTTTTGCATTGCTGTTGTCTCAGAAAAGTGTCGCAAGACACTAAAATTTTAAATAATTGCTTCAGGATGCCAATAAGATGTGTCCTATCCAGAGGTTTGTTTGAGGTGAGGCCTACTCAGGGTTGCAGATGAAATTTCGAGTTGTTGAAGAGAATAGAGGACATAATACATGTGAAGGTCTACCAATGAAGTGAGTCATGTCCACTGCACTCTTGAACAAAGTCCAAACCTCCTATGTTTCCCTGGACAGACCTAAACTTGATCTGCACAATGTGATTCGTAATGATAGGAAACACAGGTGATGTAATTGAAATATGTGCAATTTATTTTGCTCATTTCACAATCACATCACTTGTGTTTCCTTTGCTTAGGTATCTCATTGTGCAGATGTAGTCTAGCATATGAAAGAATACGCAGAAGTGCAGCACTGCATGCAACAACTTTGACACTTACAGAAGCCTCACCTTCTCCATGCCTCCTACACAGTTCTACATATACATCATAAATGCAAACAGTACAGAATTAATTATACATGTTAAATGGTTTATTTTTGCTGTTCTCAGAATGTATCAAAATTCACTAAAAACAGTGACTTGAAGGTATTCATCATATAACAGCGGGGGAAAAAAACCACAATCAAAATGATTGTGTTTAAAAAACCCATACAACATAAGAAATCAGAATTCAGAACTCCTTAAAGTTAACTTACTTTCCATGACGTCAAAGGATGTCCTATGAACAGCTTACACTCTTTTGTGCTGTTATTACTTTCAGCCCGCCACTTTCTGAAAGAAAATCTCCATCGTTTTTAAAAACATGTTACATGCAATAAATGACTTCTTGCTCTCTACCACAAGTTTCCACAAGGCCAAATCTTGTCAGACCCATTTATAACTCTTGGATTTCTTGTAAGCCAATCCCGTCATTTGGCATTTCCGCAACTTTCAGAATTAAAATGTTGAAGATCATTTTCACAATCCTGGAATAGTAATATCTTCCCCTTCTTGCTCAGTCATGTTCTACATTTCCTATGACACTGATACTGCTTACTATGAAGCAGACTTACACTAACTCTATGACTACTACAATTATTTAATTCTCTACATCACTTTCAATCACAAAGCAATGTAAAACAGTAGACAGCGTTGCAGACTTACATTCCCTCTACTCTATGTTTTGATTGGCTGCTTCAATTAGCTTATAAAAAGAAATAGTTTTTCTGAACTCATTCAAAGTGCATGTATTTCTCCATGACGTCCAGTGTTATGGTAAAAAGTTATGTCTCTGTACTACACTTATCCTCAAGGCCAAATAGTGTAGGAGCCATGAGAACTTCTTGAAATTCCTCAGAGCACACCCCGAGATTCTTTCCCTAAAATTTTGGTTTTAAAAACACCAGGTAAGAGTTTTTAAGGTCATATGGCAATTTTTTTGTGAAAATTAAAACAGAATCATTGCAGAATGACCAGCCATTTCTACACTTTAAATAAGCTGTATAATGTCCTGATGTTATTGAAGGGCCGTCATGATATATAATTGCTGCAGTTACAAAAGTCCTTCCTGATATTGACAACTGCGAAGCTAAAAATTTTTTAATTAAAGTTGTCAATTTTGTTCCATCAGGCCTACATCGTTGGAACATTAAAATGACATACTGGCCATATGTTCGTATAAATAATGTGGACATCATTTCAGATTTACATTGGCTACACTCCATGTTGTGATCAGCTGCTTTTACTAGCTTATTAAAGGAGACTGATTTACTGTCTGGCAAAGTTAAATATCTAAATCTTTCTGAGTCTACACTAGTAGTACTTGATACCATACAGTTCTCGCAGTCATGCTGCCATTGATAAGAAAGCCCAAACAGCTGATCTACATCTACACCTTCAGCATGCAATACATCAAGCATATACATTAAAAACTCCTGACAATCTTGCTGAATATTTTGAGAGAATTGTGTTTGGCCTGAACATCTGTCTAACAGATTTCGAATTTCAGACACACTTTCTATGTTTCTTCTATCAGTGCTACATTTCTCTAACACAGAATTTAACAAACTGCAAAATCTTTGATCAGAATTGACCACAATCTCTTCTTTTACATTTTCTAGAGAAAACAAAACATTAACCACTACATTAGCATAGCAGTTGACACCAGAACTGTTTTCAAATTGAAAACCAACAACATCTTCAACAGAATCCTTTTTGTTTCTGCTTGTAATTTTAGGTTCATCGACTTTTCGTCTTTTTGCTACAACCTCCCCAGTATTGGTCAAATTTCTTCGTTTCCGGCCTACCACACGTTTCTCAAACAAAGGATACTGAGGCAAATGTGACGCATACTCTCTTCTTAACCTATTGTATTCCTTAACACAATCTAGATCCGCACAAATGTTTGTGACATCACACTCAATCAAGTACAATCCCGATAAAGTTCTAACTCGTGACAATGCCACGTATGCCATACCCTCCTTGAACACAGAACTGCCAATATTCACCAATGCACAGTCTACACTTAAACCTTGCGATTTATTGATTGTCACCGCATATGCCAAGCAAACAGGAAACTGCTTACGGCGAACATATAAGTCTTTTACAAGCAAAAATCTAGCAGAGCAACGACCAATTAGCTGTACTTCCTCAATGCCATCAAATTTAATTTTAAAAAATTCAATTCCATCTCTATTTCTGTATTTTACAAAATCAACAACATTACCCATTGATCCATTTACCAGACCTCTTTCAACATGTAAATTCCTTCTTAAAATTATACGGCAGTTCAAGCACACATTCAGAGTCTTTTCAAAACCTGCAGTTTTAGATATACTCTTCTCTAATGAATCCAATTTTGTTTTCAGATTCTCAGACAAAATAATTGTTGATCCCATATGCTCTACTCTGTCAATAGCTTCCAGTTTCACAATCTCTTGCTTTTCTAAATGCAACATTTTGTTGTTGAATTTGGCACATTCTGCAAGAGTTGGCATCAAACATATTCCAGATTTCTTATCAGTAATTTTCTGAAAAATATTCTCAGGCACAACATCTTGTTCTGGATATAAATTTGACAGTAATCGTGCATGTAAAGCTTCTTTCCCATGCTCGGTCACTTTTCCAATTCTAACATCTTGTAGAATAGTCTTGTAAACTTCATCCTTCGCCTGACGCATATTTTCATGCAGTTCAGCATAATTGAAGTTTAACCATATATTGACGTTGCCAATGCTGCCTAGGCACTTCCTGGTATCTTCATGCGTGAGCATTTTGAACACAGGTTGCCCTTTCACTGGTGTCAGCTGCAGAAGATCTCCGAAAACAATGATGTGTTTGCCACCAAATAACACATCATACTCTGTTTTGAGAACTTCTTGCATTCTCAAATGCACAAAGGCAAGCATGACATTGGAAACCATGCTTACTTCGTCAATGATAAGAAGTTTCATTTTCCTCAAGATTCTTGAAACTTCAAAACAAGCATCTCCAGATAGCTTGTGATATTGTAATTTGTTGTCATGCTCCACTGGCAGCATCAGTAAACGATGTAAAGTAATCCCTTTAATGTTATGTGCTGCCAGTCCAGTTGGAGCGGTGACAACACAAGACAGCGATGACTCTGTCCTTTCCTGCAAATAGCATGAAATTGCTTTAATGAGGAAACTTTTTCCAGTTCCCGCTTCTCCACTCACGTACAGTCGGACAGGCTTCAACGACGTACATGAGCACTCTTTCTTGTCATGACTTAATCCATGATCAATTTGCATGGTAACTTCGTCATATATTTTCCTCTGCTCAACGTTGAGTTGTCTTTCCAACTCTTCTAAGTTAACCGCATCCTCCTGAGCATGTGCCATGGCTCTTTCCACTTCATTCATGGCAGTGGCAGCTTCATTTTCGATAACAGGTCCTCCTAGTGGATCCTGACTCAATGAAGCAGAACTCTGACTGTCCTGAGAACTGTCTCTGGCAATCTCGGCTGCAATCGTTGCTTCCTGCTCAATTTCCGCATTCAACATTTCTACATATTTGGGAAAAGCAGGACATTCTATGGTCTCCTTGGCGGCATTGAAAGAGTCTTCGTAACAGAGGAAATCTCCAAGCAGTTCCTCTTCTGCACGCCAAGGCTTGAAAAGTTGCAAAAGTGCTAAATAGAAAAACTCCTTTTTTTCAGGAGATTCGCCACTCAATTTTCGATGGTTTACCAAGTGGCATTTTCTTTGCTTGACCAGACATCCCTCACTTCTTATTACAGCATACACTCCTTTCTCAGTATCTTCTTTGATGTTCCTCTTGAATATGTAATTTTGAAGAACCTCATACAGACAAACATTGTCGAGGTGACTGCTTCTATTTGGATAATATGTATCCAACATGTTGGTCTTCAAAATGTCGGTACTGTTTGGCTCCTTTTCCGCCAAATACTCAATTTCCCGCACAGGTTTCAGAACTCGATTACGCGTTGCAGCAAGACCAAGACTCGCCCAAACGATACTCCTGGACTTGGCATAGAGACTTGCTGAAGACAACCGGTCAGAGCATTCGTAAGCTCCAATTTCTCGATGCGACAACATCTTCAGACTGAAACTGTACAACTTCTTGCTGAGGCTCTTTTCATGGGAAATGTCCTCCCACATATCCTTCAATTCTGTCTTCTCTTTTTTGGTGATGTAAGACGTCACATACCGAGCCACAGCCATACAGTTATCAGCCACAAACTGTATATCCATGTTAGCATTCCACATGGACAAAATCACCGGGTTGTAGTCGTTGATGTACTTGGACTCTTCGTTCCTCTTCAAATTGTATGTGTTTTTATGTGATTTCTTCATGACATTATGTCGCAGCGAAGACATCAAACTGTTTACTCTTCCTTTAGAAATCACCGGTCGTGGAAAGCCGAAACGACATTTGGTGTAGAACTTGTCCTTGTTTCGGAATTTACGACGGCAGTACTTTCCACATCGATGGCTTTGGAAACGCAGAACTTTTTCTCTTAGGCTTTTCTTCTCCTTTGCGTTTGGAACAGCACACGTAGAATACTGTTGGATGAAACTCATCACTGAGTCTTCTGGATCCGTTCCAAATTTAGGTGCATCCTTGATCCACAGCAACATATGTATATGAGGAGCACCTCTTGCTTGGTACTCCTTTCTCCAGAAGAAATCCAACACCTCTCCAAGAGGTGGATTCTTCTTATTCATGATGAAAGACATCATAGCTTCAAATCTATGATTGAAGTACCTACATACATTGACTGGATCCAAAGAGCACAGTTCTCCGGGTGTCTTGAATTCGATGTTATCTACGTTAGCATTTGCCTCTCGTAGAAATTCAAGTAAGTCTTCCCAGCCATACTCGGCACAGCTCAGAGTGAGGAACCATGTGAGAGTACCTAAGTTCCTCAGCATACATTTTAAATCACCATGACGACGGTACCAGTACTCATTAGTACCACGCTGACACGCCATGAGATTAATCAGGTGAGAATCCAAAATACTGTCTTGGACATTGACTTTATCCATAAAGTCACTTGCCGAGATGTTTTGCATGTGTATACCACTTTTCAAGATGTGGTTCACTGCATATGACAGTCCAGACAGATCGCTTTCAAACAGGAGATGAAACAAATAGGGAATGCATTGTCGAAACCTAGCATCTCCTGCATACAATCGCAAAGTCCGGTATTCAGAAGCAGGAATTTGATGAGGTCGCTCATCATATCTTCCTCCCTGACCTGTTGGAAAAAGCTGTGGGAAACACCGAGCTTCCAAACTTTCCTCCCAAACACTAATGGGACTCCCTTTGGCTTGTTTCATTTGAAACAACTCAATAGCATTCCCCATGACTTCCTTGGAATGCAAAGGATGAACACTATAATGTTCATATATTTCTTCACTAGTAGAGGGTTCTACTTTCTCAATTTGACCAGCACACAAATCGCTATCCTCTTCCTCACTTACTTCCTCTTCTGCAACATATACATTCTTATAGTATTTTTTTTTTTTTCAAATACAATGTTGCCTTTTTAACTTTCCTAACATCTACTAAATCTTGCCATATTTTCTTATTCTTTGTCGGAACCCCATTAACTAAGATAACCAGAGGTTCCTCTTCCACTTTTTCTACTCCAATTGTGTTAATGTTTTTCTTCAAATCTAGAGGCAAATAAACAACTCTTCCCTTTAATCCTCTCTGTAAATCTGATGGAGGCAATTTCCCTGTCTTTGGCTCCATTCTTACAATAGCCTGAAAGGGATGGATACTTTGAATCAAAATAGATTCATAAGTATTTAAATCCTTCAATTCAGAAGGAATCTCAACCAATTCCAGATTATTATGAACTGCTCTAGCAGGCATCTGGTTTTGATTTAATTTGCAACAACAATAAGTACACACACGTTGATCAAATCCCAAATCAAAACAATTTTCTACCATCAAGTATGTTGCAAAATCCTTCCATTCACTATTATTTTCCCTTTCACTTTTTGCATATAAATCCACTAACTTAGTCTGATTCTTATAATAAGTGCGTCGACAACACACACAAGTGAAATTAGGCCTCTCACTTGATTTCACCTGAAACGTCGCAATTTCCCTCTGGAAATTATCTGTACTGGAAACCTGTACACTATCTTCCACATTACCCTCTTCTTCTGGGTCAATTTCAACATTCTCCTCTTTACTTCCAAAGTAACAAAACTCAATTTCTTCACATATGTTCTTCACATCTATTTCAGAACCATGCAAAAGAGCAGCGCATAATTGTTTAAGCATATTTGCTGGACTCTTAGCATAATACAACATTCTAACTAATTTCCTCACTTTATTATGATGCACTGCTAGCATCCTGAAATGATGAAAAACACTCTGGCATACTCTCCTGGAAAGACAAGCCAGTGAATGACCATGCAAACCTGTCACTTCTCTCACTCTGCAAGGATCTAATTCTTGCAACAACCTTATTTTCTGCTTCAAACTTTTCTTATTAAATGACCGTACAAAATCACAAAGCAAATTGATGGAATCCTGTCGCACACTGCAAATACTACTACACTTCCAGGTGTACACAGGACCCTTAGCACGTCTTCCTAAAACCTCATTACCTAACACCTCTTCTGTCTCTGTTGTCACAAGTTTTTCTTTTTCAACTGGACAACCATCTTTCACTTCATAAGCACGACCACTGGTGTCAACTGCATGCACCAAATCATTATCCTGGAAATAACTCTCCTCATTAAAAAATGCCTCACAGCTTGAACTATGCATCCATTCTCCAGAAAAAACTTTACAAAAATTACTACGATTAACTATTCTCTTCCATCTACTATTTCTTTTGAAATCATAAATTGCCTTGTTTAGCTTCCTAATTCTATTGATTATCAAAATAAATAACTTACGTTTAATTTCAAATGCCTGATCAATAACTTTCTCAACTTTTTTTTTCTCTTATAAAAAACCAGTTTCTGTTGACCTTTCTTAATATTTTTTAACAAATTGCCAATTATCCTGTTGCGGAACATTCGTTTACGAATGTCCCTAAACTGTTGTTTCCTTCTACTATCATGCACAGACTTATCTCTTGCTCTAGCAGTAACATTTTTGATTGGCCTTTCCTTTCCATTTGATTTGCTTCTCTTTTTATGGACTGAAACATTTTCTGTAGTAATATTTTTTTACTACACATATTTCTTATGAAATATTTTGTGCTCTTCCCCGGTGCTTTCTTCGTGACTTGACAAATATTTTTGTTAGAGGACTGCTGCTTATTTTGTTTCACCTGCTGTCTTTGACGTTTTGCAGCCTTTCTCTGTCTTTCTATTGTTGGCATGGTGAAATCTTGAAATGATCTGCAGTTGAATCTGTGGTAAAATATAATAAAAATTGTTATTAACCATTATTACCAAACAGTAAATCAATAACAATGATCAAAAACTTAACACACTACTTGACATTTTAAATAGAAGATTTTTTAGTCCTTGGCAAATTTACAATACAGAAATAGCAGAAAAGAAATGACATTTATATTTATGTTACCTGTGCTATTTTATATGTGAATCTGATCTAATTTTATGAGCATATTTTAATATTTTATTGAAGACACTACACATAACCTGTTTTTGAAGGTGTCTTTATTTTTAAATTAAACGGTTTACATTTTTACTTTTCATTAATTATTCATTTTAAAAATAAATGTTTATATTTCCATAGGCTCAAGCAGGTCAGCTTCCCACCCTATGTCATATAATTCGGACAAATCTGCATCCTCATCACGCTCTTCTTCATCCTCAGGATTTAAATCATCCAATGGATCAACATCCACTGATGTTTCAATTACAAGTTCAATGATGAGGTCAAAATCAACTGATTGCAGATTGTCACTCATGTTGATGTTGTCTTTATCTTTAAAGAAAGATAACAACAATGAGATGTTGCAGAGTAAGAGACAAATCTCAGAGATTATAATAGTAAAATTGTTTAACAAGAGTAATATTTTGCAGCTATTATTTAGCCATGTCCAGCAATGCTGATCAGGTGAAGACTATGTCTAATTTTTCAGTGAACAGGACTCATCTCTTCTTAACCTTGGATAAGCCTCACCGACTCTGTGTGTCCTGCACATACTTAAATGTAAAGGGGCAGATTTATGTTAAATGGCACATCCCCAGGCATGCACCAGTTAACGTGCACCGCTGCTCTGCCACCCATGGTGTGCCGTATTTACAATCAGATAGGAGAAAGCTGCGTCAAAACCCTGCGCCTGCTTTAAGCAGGCATAGGTCTTGACGCAACATTGTGGAGATGGGGCACCCCTGAGCCTTGCTTGAGCTGCATCGCACTTGCGATACAACTCCAGCAATCACTACCTTTACAGCACAGATACATCACGCATCTGTGCCATTTTTGCCCCATGATGCCCCGCATTGTAAATGCAGCACACCATGGGTGACGGAACAGCGGCGCAGGATGACTGACACATCCCTGGTGATGCACCAGTCATCATAAATCTATCCCTAATCTTCTTATCTTGTTACAGATGAACCGCCATATGTACCATCAAACTATTTTGCATTTCCTAAATAGCGAATTTTAAGGAATAAATAGCAATTCTTTACCATTCCTAATTTGCAATGAGCAAATTGCTAATTGCAAGTTACCCATTAATTTCCATGGGCTAGGAGCCTCATAGGAATGAAGGTTTAATTTGCGATTAGCAATTTGCTCATCACAAATTAGGAATTTTTCCAAGGGTGCAGGGGTGTCTCAAGAACACCCTGCTGCACCCCTGAAAAAGAAATTTGGGGGCATATGGCACACATACATGCCCTAAGGGCATGTGTTGGCGTCATATGGGACCTTTTGTTTTTTTGAAAAAAAGCTTTTTGAAAAGAATTCACAAATTACCACCAATTTACCACAATAGTTTCCAAATCCTTAATGTCATTTTTTACATATTTTTTGTTTGATACATTGCATTTAAGTAATCGCAAAATTTGCAAATGCTTCAGTGCAATCGCAAAATAAGGAATAGCAAATTTTGCTACTCCTTATTTTGCATCAAACTTGTTTGATACATACCATTTGTCTAATTAACATTCGCAAAGGCCGAAATTCGCAGAATTTTGATCTTTGCGAATGCTAATTAGCTTGATACATATGGCCCCAAGTGAGGCCTGTCTTGCAACATGGTGCATGTTTTGCATCACTGCTGCATCGGTTTCATGTGGTACGTTTTTTTTACACCATGACATATCTGCCTAAATGCATCAATTTGTAATTTTGTCGCCTCATAGCAAATCTTTTGCACCGCCGCTGCATCATAAAAGTGACGCACAGTGGCGCAAAAGAGGCATACACCTATCATAAATCTGTCCCTAGCATTTTAAATGATTAATCCAGGATGACGATAAGGTGTGGCCTACCCAAAGGTTTGTTTAAGGTGAGGCCTACTCAGGATTGCAGATTAAAGTTACGCTTGATGAAGAATACAGAGGAGATAATACATGTAAAGGCCTACCAATGAAGTAAGTGATTTGCACTTTATTTCGCCAGTCATCATAAATGTATCCCTAAGCTTCTTATCTTGTTACAGATGAACCACCATATGTACCATCAAACTATTTTGCATTTCCTAAATAGCGAATTTTAAGGAATAAATAGCAATTCTTTACCATTCCTAATTTGCAATGAGCAATTTGCTAATTGCAAATTACCCATTCATTTCCATGGGCTAGGAGGCTCATAGGAATGAAGGTGCAATTTGCGATTAGCAATTAGCTCATCACAAAATAGGAATTTTTCCAAGGGTGCAGGGGTGTCTCAAGAACACCCTGCTGCACCCCCTGAAAAAGAAATTTGGGGGCATATGGCGCACATACATGCCCTAAGGGCATATATGGGCGTCATATGGCACCTTTTGTTTTTTGGAAAAAAAGCTTTTTGAAAAGAATTCACAAATTACCACCAACTAGAAGTTGGTGGTAGTTTCCAAATCCTTAATGTCATTTTTTTACATATTTTTTGTTTGATACATTGCATTTAAGTAATCGCAAAATTTGCAAATCCTTCAGTGCAATCGCAAAATAAGGAATAGCAAATTTTGCTATTCCTTATTTTGCATCAAACTTGTTTGATACATACCATTTGTCTAATTAGCATTCGCAAAGGCCGAAATTCGCAGAATTTTGATCTTTGCGAATGCTAATTAGCTTGATACATATGGCCCCAAGTGAGGCCTGTCTTGCAACATGGTGCATCTTTTGCATCACTGCTGCATCGGTTTCATGTGGTACGTTTTTTTTACACCATGACATATCTGCCTAAATGCATCAATTTGTAATTTTGTCGCCTCATAGCAAATCTTTTGCACCGCCGCTGCATCATAAAAGTGACGCACAGTGGCGCAAAAGAGGCATACGCCTATCATAAATCTGTCCCTAGCATTTTAAATGATTAATCCAGGATGACGATAAGGTGTGGCCTACCCAAAGGTTTGTTTAAGGTGAGGCCTACTCAGGATTGCAGATTAAAGTTACGCTTGATGAAGAATACAGAGGAGATAAGACATGTAAAGGCCTACCAATGAAGTAAGTGATTTGCACTTTATTTCGCCAGTCATCATAAATGTATCCCTAAGCTTCTTATCTTGTTACAGATGAACCACCATATGTACCATCAAACTATTTTGCATTTCCTAAATAGCGAATTTTAAGGAATAAATAGCAATTCTTTACCATTCCTAATTTGCAATGAGCAATTTGCTAATTGCAAATTACCCATTCATTTCCATGGGCTAGGAGGCTCATAGGAATGAAGGTGCAATTTGCGAGTAGCAATTAGCTCATCACAAAATAGGAATTTTTCCAAGGGTGCAGGGGTGTCTCAAGAACACCCTGCTGCACCCCCTGAAAAAGAAATTTGGGGGCATATGGCGCACATACATGCCCTAAGGGCATATATGGGCGTCATATGGCACCTTTTGTTTTTTGGAAAAAAAGCTTTTTGAAAAGAATTCACAAATTACCACCAACTAGAAGTTGGTGGTAGTTTCCAAATCCTTAATGTCATTTTTTTACATATTTTTTGTTTGATACATTGCATTTAAGTAATCGCAAAATTTGCAAATCCTTCAGTGCAATCGCAAAATAAGGAATAGCAAATTTTGCTATTCCTTATTTTGCATCAAACTTGTTTGATACATACCATTTGTCTAATTAGCATTCGCAAAGGCCGAAATTCGCAGAATTTTGATCTTTGCGAATGCTAATTAGCTTGATACATATGGCCCCAAGTGAGGCCTGTCTTGCAACATGGTGCATCTTTTGCATCACTGCTGCATCGGTTTCATGTGGTAAGTTTTTTTTACACCATGACATATCTGCCTAAAAGCATCAATTTGTAATTTTGTCGCCTCATAGCAAATCTTTTGCACCGCCGCTGCATCATAAAAGTGACGCACAGTGGCGCAAAAGAGGCATACACCTATCATAAATCTGTCCCTACCATTTTAAATGATTAATCCAGGATGACGATAAGGTGTGGCCTATCCAGAGGTTTGTTTAAGGTGAGGCCTACTCAGGATTGCAGATTAAAGTTACGCTTGATGAAGAATACAGAAGAGATAATACATGTAAAGGCCTACCAATGAAGTAAGTGATTTGCACTTTATTTTGCCAGTCATCATAAATGTATCCCTAAGCTTCTTATCTTGTTACAGATGAACCACCATATGTACCATCAAAATATTTTGCATTTCCTAAATAGCGAATTTTAAGGAATAACTAGCGATTCTTTACCATTCCTAATTTGCAATGAGCAAATTGCTAATTGCACCCTGCTGCACCCCTGAAAAAGAAATTTGGGGGCATATGGCGCACATACATGCCCTAAGGGCATGTATGGGCGTCATATGGCACCTTTTGTTTTTTGGAAAAAAATGCTTTTTGAAAAGAATTCGCAAATTACCACAAACTAGAAGTTGGTGGTAGTTTCCAAATCCTTAATGTCATTTTTTACATATTTTTTGTTTGATACATTGCATTTAAGGAATCGCAAAATTTGCAAATCCTTCAGTGCAATCGCAAAATAAGGAATAGCAAATTTTGAATTAAGGACATTTTAAGTCATTTCCACATGTGCAGTGTTTTCAAATTATGATTTGAAAATCGTTTTTGGGGAAAAGTAATGGTTTGCAAATTTATGACAAGGACATAATGGTGTATGCTTCTCTATAAGGCATTTCAGTGTCTCTGATGTCATTTTTCCCATATTACATTATAAGACCTTTCCCCATGGAGCACATTCCTTGTAAATATGCTCCCACCTGTGCATGGTGAATTTAGATTTTGACTGTTTGAGTCACATAGCCATGTTAAAAGTGACCCAAAAAATTGCAAACGCTTTAAAAAAACACATTCATGTGTCTTAAGGACATTTTAAGTCATTTCCCCATGGACAGTGTTTTGTAAGTGGCGCAAAAGAGGCATACACCTATCATAAATCTGTCCCTAGCATTTTAAATGATTAATTCAGGATGACGATAAGATGTGGCCTATCCAGAGGTTTGTTTAAGGTGAGGCCTACTCAGGATTGCAGATTAAAGTTACGCTTGATGAAGAATACAGAGGACATAATACATGTAAAGCTCTACCAATGAAGTAAGTGATGTCCACTTCATTGCGCCAGTCATCATAAATGTATCCCTAAGCTTCTTATCTTGTTAGACATCAACCGCCATATGTATCATATAACTATTTTGCATTTCCAAAATAGCGAATTTTAAGGAATAAATAGCGATTCTTTACCATTCCAAATTTGCGATGAGCAAATTGCTAATTGCAAATTACCCATTCATTTCCATGCGCCAGGATGCCCATATGAAAGAAGGTGCAATTTGCAATTAGCAATTAGCTCATCGCAAATTAGGAATTTTTCCAAAGGTGTAGGGGTGTCTCAATAACACCCTGCTGCACCCCTGAAAAAGAAATTTGGGGGCATATGGCGCACATAAATTTTAACAACATTCCTTTACCTCAAAAACGATTTTCAATTCATAATTTGAAAACACTGCCCACAGGGAAATTACTTAAAATGTCCTTAAGACACATGAAAGTGTTTTTTTATTGCCTTTCCAGCATGGTTGGGTCACTTTTAACATGGCTATGTAACACAAACATTTAAAATCTAAATTTGCCATGCACAGGTGGGAGCATATTTACAAGCAATTTGCGCCACAGAGAAAGGTCTTACATTAAAATGGGAAAAATAACATCAGGGACAGTCAATTGCCTTATAAAGAAGCATACACCATTATGTCCTTGTCATAAATTTAAAAACAATTCCTTTTCCCCAAAAACGATTTTCAAATCATAATTTCAAAACACTGCACATGGGAAAATTACTTAAAATGTCCTTAAGACACATAAAAGCGTTTTTTAATTGCCTTTGCAGCATGTTTGTATCACTTTTAACATGGCTATGTAACACAAACATTAAAAATCTACATTTTCCTTGCACAGGTGGGAGCATATTTACAAGCAATTTGCGCCACATAATTCATAATTTTCTCCTTAAAGCACACTATTCTCTATCTAAATTAAAGAAATATTTTCTCACCTTAGCAAATACTTTGAGTTTGAAAACAGTCTCAGAAACACACCAATTTGTCTTCAGCAGAGCAAAAGGTATGCACTCCAGAGTCTGCAGCTATCAAAAGCACAGAAATGCTGTAATTCTTCACACATATCTCTCATGTCACCCAATCAAAACTCTTCCCTCACTTTTTTTCAAATGAAAACCCTTCCCCCCTCTGCCCTTTCTGCCTTTTCTGCATGGCAACCACCTCTTGGAAGACTTCTGGTGTTTGCAAGTTCACACAACAATGTTGCAATTGAACTCTGAACTCTCAGTGCACCTGCATATCCAGTGCATTCTTTCATTTAATGATTTTTTATTGACCATTCAAAATACATCTTTCAAATAACTCATCCGTGCACCCTAACTTTCTGTTTTCAGCAATCAAAATCCACCAATCACTGTTACTGCTTCATGAACACAGAAACTCCACAGTTTTTTTCATTTTAAACTCTCATTTTTTCAACTGCCATTTCATTGCCACACTTCATCTGACTGCAGGAGAACCTTCTCTCACCATGTTTTCTGTCTGGATTGTTGGACATAGTTATATTCACTGGGCTCAAAGGTACACTGAAAACAGGAATTTACCTAACCTCAATTTACAAGATGTGAAATTAAGTGGTTTGGCCACAGAGGATTAAAATGTCACCAATTGATACCATTGGTGAAAACCTTTATGCATTTGCCCAAACCTGACCTGTTAATTGTGCACTGTGGAGGTAATGACTTGGGCACTTTGACTGGTGTAGGTCTGGAAATGCTTTTAAAGGACACCTTTGAGCAATTAATGGCACTTTTTCCTCAGACTGCCTTGGTATATTCAAATATATGCCAAAGACAGAAATGGAGGTGGTCAAACCAATTTTGTCCACAAATTGAGAAGTCGAGGAAGCATGTAAACAAATCTATTTCAGCTTACATGAGAGACCATGGAATGGGCTCCCTGTACAACAATAACTTGCGTTACTACATGCAAGATATCTACAGAGGAGATGGAGTTCACTTCTCAGATGAGGGCAACAGAATTTTCACTCTGAATTTAAGAATGTGCATTGGTACCTACTTATAAGTACCTAAATGTACCATAAACCCAAAAGCTCTTCTCAGAGCTACCCTACATCTGATCACTCACAATTATTATTTTACTCTAACATTTTTCACTAATTTTCAACAAAGTACGCTCCCTGGGGCGCTACCCGGTACGCGAACCGGGAGCTAACCTCGCGAAATTTTTAAAAAAAATGTTTTTTTTTCGCACATATGGGCCTCCTCAGCCACCCTCACAAAACCTAGGGGGTCAAGATAAGTCTACCGTGCCCCCTTCTACCCATTCTGAACATTATTTGCCCTCCATCTTGTATCTTAATTCGACCGAAACACAAAATGGTGGACTCCCGTTACGCTTAAGGTTCGCGAACCGGGGCGCTCAGCGGTTCGCGTACCGGGTCGCTCCCTGGGAAGCGCACCATCAAAAAAGGTGGGAAAGTAGTTCACAGAAAAGCCACTGGAGACAATTTCACCAAATATAGACTAGCTCATACTACATACCAATCCCTACCATTTTCATAAATTTGATTGGAATTCCATTTAGCCATTTAGCCTGTAGACCTCTCTAAATACCGTGAGGTAAATTACTTCACAAAACACATCTGAAGTGTTGGAATTGACAACCAATTAAAATGTTACTTTCATTTTCTACTTTTTTTACCTGACATTTGATTGGTTATATACCTGAATATATATAAAGGAAGAGAAGAAAACACAGCCATTTTGACTACTACTTCTTGGTGTACATTTCAATAGGATTTTCACTAATTCCTTCAACTTCTTTCTAAAGGTAAGTTTTTATTTTTAAAACTGAAGTATATTGTGCACTATAAGTTAATATGGTAAACTTTTTCTGGAGTTAGGCTTCTCTTGTATAATTATGAATTTACTTACGTTAAATCACATACACTTTTTTATATTCCTACTTCCACTCTGATACTATACACTGCCCAAAATTAATCCCAACAGTGCCCTATCTCTACTAATATATATTTTTTTAATCTAAATTTCAGGCAAAATGGAAGGCGAACAGAAAGTTGAATTTCAAATTGTCCTGCAAGAGAGCAGCCAAGAAATCATTGATGAAAATGATATTGAATTTTTCGATGAAACTTTAGACAAAGAACTACTGCAATGTGTACAAGCAGTAGATAACCTCCTTGAAAATGAGGACATTTTACACCCTAAGAGACTACAATGTATATTCAATGATAATTATGAAATTTCTGACAATGAAATGTTAGAAAGTTTAATAAATTATGAAACACAATCACAATAAAAAAAAATGCTTAAAAAATAAAGAAAATAAAAAATAATCAACAAAACCAACAATCAATTAACATACAGCATTTGAAAAGTCTATCATTCATTTTTCATTGCAGTACGCTGCCCAGAACGCTTCCCGGTTCGCGGACCGGGCGCTCCCCACGCAAAAAAAACCAAAAAAAAATGTTTGTTTTTTTTGCCCCGCGGGGCCCTTTTAAAACCTCCACATTAAACCTAGGGGGTCAGGGAGGATCTAGTATGCCCCCTTATGGTTATTTCCCCCTTTGTTTTGGCCTCCTCTTGTCTCTCAATCCTACCGAGAGACAAGATGGCGGCCGCTCCGGACTGTTTAGAATGTTGACAGACACCGGAGAGCCAATCAGCTTAGCTACGCGAAGTTCCGGTACGCTTAAGGTCCGCGGACCGGAGCGCTGCCCAGAGCGCGCTTACAGATATATATCTTTTTTTAAACGTTAATTTCTCAAAATCCACTGGAGCACATATATTGAGACCTACAAAAGGCACATCGGGCTACCAGTCCCTACAATTTTGCCAAGTTTCATGCAAATCCATTCAGCCGTTCGGGCTAAAAGTGAGGCCAACCGCCCTATGGAAAACTCAATGTTAAAAACACGTTTTGGGACCCCCCTTTTTTCTCGACCCCCCCTGGACGAACCCCCCCCCAAATTTCCAGGGGCTGCTCAGAAACAAACTGTTCCATTTTCCAGAAAATTTCAGCCAATTCCGTCCACAAACGCCAAAGTTATTAGACATAGAATTTTCAAAAATCCCATAGGGAAAAAATCCTAACTATATATACCTACTGGCGACCGCCAGTAGGTAATATATATGTAGGTATATATTTTACCTACTGGCGGTCGCCAGTAGGTATATATAGTTAGGATTTTTTCCCTATGGGATTTTTGAAAATTCTATGTCTAATAACTTTGGCGTTTGTGGACGGAATTGGCTGAAATTTTCTGGAAAATTGAACATTTTGTTTCTGAGCAGCCCCTGGAAATTTGGGGGGGTTCGTCAAGGGGGGGCCGAGAAAAAAGGGGGGTCCCAAAACGTGTTTTTAACATTGAGTTTTCCATAGGGCGGTTGGCCTCACTTTTAGCCCAAACGGCTGAATGGATTTCCACGAAACTTGGCAAAATTGTAGGGACTGGTAGCCCGATGTGCCTTTGCTAGGTCTCAATATATGCGCTTCAGTGGATTTTGAGAAATTAACGTTCAAAAAAAGATATATATCTGTAACAGCGGACCGGGCAGCGATCCGGTTCGCGGACTTTACGCGTAACGGAACTTCGCGTAGCGAAGCTGATTGGCTATCCGGTGTCTGTCGACGTTCTAAACAGTCCGGAGCGGCCGCCATCTTGTCTCTCGGTAGGATTGAGAGACAAGAGGAGGCCAAAACAAAGGGGGAAATGACCATAAGGGGGCATAGTAGATCCTCCCTGACCCCCTAGGTTTAATGTGGAGGCTTTAAAAGGGCCCCGCGGGGCTAAAAAAAGAAAAAAAACATTTTTTGTTATTTTGCATGGGTAGCGCCCGGTTCGCGAACCGGGAAGCGTTCTGGGCCGCGTACTATAAGGAAAAAAGAATGATAGACTTTTCAAATACTGTATGTTAATTGATTGTTGGTTTTGTTGATTATTTTTTAATTTTTTTATTTTTTAAGCAATTATTTATTATTGTAATTGTGTTTCAAAATTTAATAACATTTCTAACATTTCACTAGTTTATGAATTACATATAAAAATGATTAAAGACTCAAATAATTTTTTAATATTACATATAATTTTATTTTTCGGATTGTTTTTCAAAATTTAATAGAATGTCTAACATTTGACTGTCAGATATGTCCTCTTGTTGAGTGAACATAACTTCCCACATTTGACCGTCATCATAATGAAGTAAATGATCCACAGATTCTACATATTGAACTAATTCATGGTCCCGTGATTCATCCATGAAATCTGAGTCATCATTATCCTCAATATCTTTTTCTGTGTTGTTCTCCAGAACAATTTCGAAGGAAATATTCTGCTCACCTTCCATTTTATTGCTGTAATTTGCATAAAAAATAATTATATCAGTAGAGATAGGGCACTGTTGGGTTTAAGTTCAGACAGGTACTTGTGAGTTTATAACAGAGAAGTAATCTATGGGCACTGTATGGTTTCAGGCGTGAAGTAGTACTATTAAAAAGTGCCTGTGAAGAAGCCTAAGTAAATTCATAATTATACCACAGAAACCTAAATCAATCCATAATTATAATAAAGAAGCCTTTCTCAATGTCTAACTCTTACAGAGGGATAGTATATAACTATCTGAAAATGTTTTCAAATTTATAAAATAATATCTCACCTTCTAAAAACAAGTTTAAGTTGTGAGTGAAAATGATCTTGCAATGTAGTTCAGGAAGTAGTAGTCAAAATGGCTGTGTTTCTCTCTCTTCCTTTATATATATTCAGGTACATAACCAATCAAATGTCAGGTAAAAAAAGTAGAAAATGAAAGTAACATTTTAATTGGTTGTCAATTCCAACACTTCAGATGTGTTTTGTGAAGTAATTTACCTCAGGGTATTTAGAGAGGTGTACAGGCTAAATGGTTAAATGGAATTTCAATCAAATTTGTGAAAATGGTAGGGATTGGTATGTAGTATGAGCTAATCTATATTTGGTGAAAGTGTCTCCAGTCGCTTTTCTGTAAACTACTTTCCCACCTTTTTTGATGGTGCGCTTCCCAGGGAGCGACCCGGTACGCGAACTGGCGAGCGCCCCGGTACGCGAACCTTAAGCGTTACGGGAGTCCACCATTTTGTGTTTTGGTCGAATTAAGATACAAGATGGAGGGAAAATAATGTTCAGAATGGGTAGAAGGGGGCACAGTAGACTTATCTTGACCCCCTAGGTTTTCTGAGGGTGGCTGAGGAGGCCCATATGTGCGGAAAAAAAAAAATTTAAAAATTTAGCGAGGTTAGCTCCCGGTTCGCGTACCGGGTAGCGTCCCAGGGAGCGTACTTTGTTGAAAATTAGTGAAAAAAGTTAGAGTAAAATAATAATTGTGAGTGATCAGATGTAGGGTAGCTCTGAGAAGAGCTTTTGGGTTTATGGTACATTTAGGTACTTATAAGTAGGTACCAATGCACAGTCTTAAATTCAGAATGAAAATTCTGTTGCCCTCATCTGAGAAGTGAACTCCATCTCCTCTGTAGATATCTTGCATGTAGTAACGCAAGTTATTGTTGTACAGGGAGCCCATTCCATGGTCTCTCATGTAAGCTGAAACAGATTTGTTTACATGCTTCCTCGACTTCTCAATTTGTGGACAAAATTGGTTTGACCACCTCCATTTCTGTCTTTGGCATATATTTGAATATACCAAGGCAGTCTGAGGAAAAAGTGCCATTAATTGCTCAAAGGTGTCCTTTAAAAGCATTTCCAGACCTACCCCAGTCAAAGTGCCCAAATCATTACCTCCACAGTGCACAATTAACAGGTCAGGTTTTGGCAAATGCATAAAGGTTTTCACCAATGGTATCAATTGGTGACATTTTAATCCTCTGTGGCCAAACCACTTAATTTCCACATCTTGTAAATTGAGGTTAGGTAAATTCCTGTTCTCAGCATACCTCTGAGCCCAATAGATGTAACTATGTCCAACAATCCAGACAGAAAACATGGTGAGAGAAGGTTCTCCTGCAGTCAGATGAAATGTGGCAATGAAATGGCAGTTGAAAAAATAAGAGTTTAAAATGAAAAAAACTGTGGAGTTTCTGTGTTAATGAAGCAGTAACAGTGATTGGTTGATTTTGATTGCTGAAAACAGAAAGTTAGGGTGCATGGATGAGTTCTTTGAAAGATGTATTTTGAGTGGTCAAGAAAAAATCATTAAATGAAAGAATGCACTGGATATGAGGTGCACTGAGAGTTCAGAGTTCAATTGCAACATTGTTGTGTGAACTTGCAAACACCAGAGGCCTTCAAGGAGGTGGTTGCTATGCAAAAAAGGCAGAAAGGGCAGAGGGGGGAAGGGTTTTGATTTGAAAAAAAGTGAGGGAAGAGTTTTGATTGGGTGACATGAGAGATATGTGTGAAGAATTACAGCATTTCTGTGCTTTTGATAGCTGCAGACTCTGGAGTGCATACCTTTTGCTCTGCTGAAGACAAATTGGTGTGTTTCTGAGACTGTTTTGAAACTCAAAGTATTTGCTAAGGTGATAAAAGATTTCTTTAATTTAGATAGAGAATAGTGTGCTTTAAGGAGACAATTATGAAGAAAGTTGTGTTTTTCAAATGTTGCTTTGTCTCAAGTGTTTTACAAATAGATTTTGTTTCTTTGAGAAATTGTAATTGGAGAAAATGTGAAGTATTAGTACTGACAGGGTTTTTTTGTGCATAGGAGCTGTGGAGTGTTTTCAAATTATGACTTGAAAATCGTTTTTGAGGAAAAGGAATGGTTATAATATTTATGACAAGGACATAATGGTGTATGCTTCTTTATAAGGCAATTGAGTGTCTCTGATGTTATTTTTCCCATTTTAATGTAAGACCTTTCCCTGTGGAGCAAATTGCTTGTAAATATGCTCCCACCTGTGCATGGCAAATTTAGATTTTGAATGTTTGCGTTACATAGCCATGTTAAAAGTGACACAAACATGCTGCAAAGGCAATCAAAAAACGCTTTTATGTGTCTTAAGGACATTTTAAGTCATTTCCCCATGTGCAGTGTTTTCAAATTATGATTTGAAAATCGTTTTTGGGGAAAAGGAATGGTTTTTAAATTTATGACAAGGACATAATGGTGTATGCTTCTTTATAAGGCATTTCAGTGTCTCTGATGTCATTTTTCCCATATTACATTAAAAGACCTTTCCCCGTGGAGCACATTCCTTGTAAATATGGTCCCACCTGTGCATGGTAAATTTAGATTTTGACTGTTTGAGTTACATAGCCATGTTAAAAGTGACCCAAAAAAGTTGCAAAGGCTTTAAAAAACACTTTCATGTGTCTTAAGGACATTTTAAGTCATTTCCCCGTGGGCAGTGTTTTCAAATTATGACTTGAAAATCGTTTTTGAGGTAAAGGAATGTTGTTAAAATTTATGTGCGCCATATGCCCCCAAATTTCTTTTTCAGGGGTGCAGCAGGGTGTTCTTGAGACACCCCTGCACCTTTGGAAAAATTCCTAATTTGCGATGAGCTAATTGCTAATCGCAAATTGCACCTTCATTCCTATGGGCCTCCTGGCCCATGGAAATGAATGGGTAATTTGCAATTAGCAATTTGCTCATCGCAAATTCGGAATGGTAAAGAATCGCTATTTATTCCTTAAAATTCGCTATTTAGGAAATGCAAAATAGTATGATGATACATATGGCGGTTCATCTCTAACAAGATAAGAAGCTTAGGGATACATTTATGATGACTGGCGCAATGAAGTGGACATCACTTACTTCATTGGTAGGCCTTTACATGTATTATCTCCTCTGTATTCTTCATCAAGCGTAACTTTGATCTGCAATCCTGAGTAGGCCTCACCTTAAACAAACCTCTGGATAGGCCACACCTTATCGTCATCCTGAATTAATCATTTAAAATGCTAGGGACAGATTTATGATAGGTGTATGCCTCTTTTGCGCCACTGTGGTCACTTTTCTGATGCAGCAGCGGTGCAAAAGATTTGCTATGAGGCGACAAAATTACAAATTGATGCATTTAGGCAGATGTGTCATGGTGTAAAAAACACCGTGCCACATGAAACTGATGCAGCAGTGATGCAAAAGATGCACCATGTTGCAAGACAGGCCTCACTTGGGGCCATATGTATGAAGCTAATTAGCATTTGCAAAGGCCGAAGTTCTGTGAATTTCGGCCTTTGCGAATGCTAATTAGACAAATGGTATGTATCAAACAAGTTTGATGCAAAATAAGGAATAGCAAAATTTGCTATTCTTTATTTTGCGATTGCACTGAAGGATTTGCAAATTTTGTGATTTCTTAAATGCAATGTATCAAACAAAAAATATGCAAAAAATGCCATTAAGGATTTGCAAATTACCACCAACTTCTAGTTGGTGGAATTTGCGAATTCTTTTCAAAAAGCTTTTTTTCCAAAAAACAAAAGGTGATATATGACGCCCATACATGCCCTTAGGGCATGTATGTGCGCCATATGCCCCCAAATTTCTTTTTCAGGGGGTGCAGCAGGGTGTTCTTGAGACACCCATGCACCCTTGGAAAAATTCCTAATTTGCGATGAGCTAATTGATAATCGCAAATTGCACCTTCATTCATATGGGCCTCCTGGCCCATGGAAATGAATGAGTAATTTGCAATTAGGGAATGGTAAAGAATCGCTATTTATTCCTTAAAATTCGCTATTTAGGAAATGCAAAATAGTTTGATGATACATATGGCAGTTCATCTCTAACAAGATAAGAAGCATAGGGATAGATTTATGATGACTGGCACAATGAAGTGGACATAACTTACTTCATTGGTAGGCCTTTACATGTATTATCTCCTCTGTATTGTTCATCAAGTGTAACTTTGATCTGCAATCCTGAGTAGGCCTCACCTTAAACAAACCTCTGGATAGGCCACACCTTATCGTCATCCTGAATTAATCATTTAAAATGCTAGGGACAGATTTATGATAGGTGTATGCCTCTTTTGCGCCACTGTGCGTCACTTTTCTGATGCAGCGGCGGTGCAAAAGATTTGCTATGATGCGACAAAATTACAAATTGATGCATTTAGGCAGATGTGTCATGGTGTAAAAAAACCGTGCCAAATGAAACCGATGCAGCAGTGATGCAAAAGATGCACCATGTTGCAAGACAGGCCTCACTTGGGGCCATATGTATCAAGCTAATTAGCATTCACAAAGGCCAAAATTCTGTGAATTTCAGCCTTTGCGAATGCTAATTAGACAAATGGTATGTATCAAACAAGTTTGATGCAAAATAAGGAATAGCAAAATTTGCTATTCCTTATTTTGCGATTGCACTGAAGGATTTGCAAATTTTGCGATTCCTTAAATGCAATGTATCAAACAAAAAATATGCAAAAAATGCCATTAAGGATTTGCAAATTACCACCAACTTCTAGTTGGTGGTAATTTGCGAATTCTTTTCAAAAAGCTTTTTTTCCAAAAAACAAAAGGTGCCATATGACGCCCATACATGCCCTTAGGGCATGTATGTGCGCCATATGCCCCCAAATTTCTTTTTGAGGGGTGCAGCAGGGTGTTCTTGAGACACCCCTGCACCCTTGGAAAAATTCCTAATTTGCGATGAGCTAATTGCTAATCGCAAATTGCACATTCATGGAAATGAATGGGTAATTTGCAATTAGCAATTTGCTCATCGCAAATTAGGAATGGTAAAGAATCGCTATTTATCCCTTAAAATTCGCTATTTAGGAAATGCAAAATAGTTTGATGATACATATGGCGGTTCATCTGTAACAAGATAAGAAGCTTAGGGATACATTTATGATGACTGGCGCAATAAAGTGGACATTACTTACTTCATTGGTAGGCCTTTACATGTATTATCTCCTCTGTATTCTTCATCAAGCGTAACTTTAATCTGCAATCCTGAGTAGGCCTCACCTTAAACAAACCTTTGGATAGGCCACACCTTATCGTCATCCTGAATTAATCATTTAAAATGCTAGGGACAGATTTATGATAGGTGTATGCCTCTTTTGCGCCACTGTGCGTCACTTTTCTGATGCAGCGGCGGTGCAAAAGATTTGCTATGAGGCGACAAAATTACAAATTGATGCATTTAGGCAGATGTGTCATGGTGTAAAAAAAACGTGCCACATGAAACCGATGCAGCAGTGATGCAAAAGATGCACCATGTTGCAAGACAGGCCTCACTTGGGGCCATATGTATCAAGCTAATTAGCATTCGCAAAGGTCAAAATTCTGCGAATTTCGGCCTTTGCGAATGCTAATTAGACAAATGGTATGTATCAAACAAGTTTGATGCAAAATAAGGAATAGCAAAATTTGCTATTCCTTATTTTGCGATTGCACTGAAGGATTTGCAAATTTTGCGATTCCTTAAATGCAATGTATCAAACAAAAAATATGCAAAAAATGCCATTAAGGATTTGCAAACTACCACCAACTTCTAGTTGGTGGTAATTTGCGAATTCTTTTCAAAAAGCTTTTTTTCCAAAAAACAAAAGGTGCCATATGACGCCCATACATGCCCTTAGGGTATGTATGTGCGCCATATGCCCCCAAATTTCTTTTTCAGGGGTGCAGCAGGGTGTTCTTGAGACACCCCTGCACCTTTGGAAAAATTCCTAATTTGCGATGAGCTAATTGCTAATCGCAAATTGCACATTCATGGAAATGAATGGGTAATTTGCAATTAGCAATTTGCTCATCGCAAATTAGGAATGGTAAAGAATCGCTATTTATCCCTTAAAATTCGCTATTTAGGAAATGCAAAATAGTTTGATGATACATATGGCGGTTCATCTCTAACAAGATAAGAAGCTTAGGGATAGATTTATGATGACTGGCGCATCACCAGGGATGTGCCAGTCATCCTGCGCTGCTGTTCCGCCACCCATGGTGTGCTGCATTTACAATGCGGCGCAGCATGGGGCAAAAATGGCATAGATGCGTGACGCATCTGTGCCGTAAAGGTGGCGCATTGCTGGAGTTGTATCGCAAGTGTGATGCAGCTCCAGCAAGGCTCAGGGGTGCCCCATCTCCACAATGTTGCGTCAAGACCTATGCCTGCTTCAAGCAGGCGCAGGGTTTTGACGTAGCTTTCTCCTATCTGATTGTAAATGCGGCACACCATGGGTGGCAGAGCAGCGCTGCACGTTAACTGGTGCATGCCTGGGGATGTGCCATTTAACATAAATCTGCCCCTTTACATTTAAGTATGTGCAGGGGACACAGAGTCGGTGAGGCTTATCCAAGGTTAAGAAGAGATGAGTCCTGTTCACTGAAAAATTAGACATAGGCTTCACCTGCTCAGCATCGCTGGACATGGCTATATAATAGCTGCAAAATGTTACTCTTGTTAAACAATTTTACTATTATAATCTCTGAGATTTGTCTCTTACTCTGCAACATCTCATTGTTGTTATCTTTCTTTAAAGATAAAGACAACATCAACATGAGCGACAATCAGCAATCAGTTGATTTTGACCTCATCATTGAACTCGTAATTGAAACATCAGTGGATGTTGATCCCTTGGATGATTTAAATCCTGAGGATGAAGAAGAACGTGATGAGGATGCAGATTTGTCCGAATTATATGACATAGGATGGGAAGCTGACGTGCTTGAGCCTATGGAACTATAAACATTTATTTTAAAAATTTATAATAAATAAAAAGTAAAAATGTAAACCGTTTAATTTAAAAATAAAGACACCTTCAAAAACAGGTTATGTGTAGTGTCTTCTATAAAATATTAAAATATGCTCATAAAATTAGATCAGATTCACATATAAAATAGCACAGGTAACATGAATATAAATTCCATTTCTTTTCTGCTATTTCTGTATTCTAAATTTGCCAAGCACTAAAAATCTTCTATGTAAAAATGTCAAGTAGTGTTTTAAGTTTTTGATTACTGTTATTGATTTACTGTTGGGTAATAGTGGTTAATAACATTTTTTAATATATTTTACCACAGATTCAACTGCAGATCCTTTCAAGATTTCACCATGCCAACGAAAGAAAGACTGAGAAAGGCTGCAAAACGTCAAAGACAGCAGGGCAATGAAAAAAAGCAGCAGTCCTCTAATAAAAAGATTTGTCAAGTCACCAAGAAAGCACCGGGTAAGAGTACAAAAACATTCATAAGAAATATTTGTAGTAAAAAAAATATTACTACAGAAAATGTTTCAGTCCAGAAAAAGAGAAGCAATTCAAACGGAAAGGAAAGGCCAATGAAAAATGTTACTGCTAGAGCAAGAGATAACTCTGTGCATGATATTAGAAGGAAACAACAGTTTAGGGACATTCGTAAACGAATGTTCCGCAACAGGATAATTGGCAATTTGTTAAAAAATATTAAGAAAGGTCAACAGAAAGTGGTTTTTTATAAGAGAAAAAAAAAGTTGAGAAAGTTATTGATCAGGCATTTGAAATTAAACGTAAGTTATTTATTTTGATAATCAATAGAATTAGGAAGCTAAACAAGGCAATTTATGATTTCAAAAGAAATAGTAGATGGAAGAGAATAGTTAATCGTAGTAATTTTTGTGAAGTTTTTTCTGGAGAATGGATGCATAGTTCAAGCTGTGAGGCATTTTTTAATGAGGAGAGTTATTTCCAGGATAATGATTTGGTGCATGCTGTTGACACCAGTGGTCGTGCTTATGAAGTGAAAGATGGTTGTCCAGTTGAAAAAGAAAAACTTGTGACAACAGAGGCAGAAGAGGTGTTAGGTAATGAGGTTTTAGGAAGACGTGCTAAGGGTCCTGTGTACACCTGGAAGTGTAGTAGTATTTGCAGTGTGCGACAGGATTCCATCAATTTGCTTTGTGATTTTGTACGGTCATTTAATAAGAAAAGTTTGAAGCAGAAAATGAGGTTGTTGCAAGAATTAGATCCTTGCAGAGTGAGAGAAGTGACAGGTTTGCATGGTCATTCACTGGCTTGTCTTTCCAGGAGAGTATGCCAGAGTGTTTTTCATCATTTCAGGATGCTAGCAGTGCATCATAATAAAGTGAGGAAATTAGTTAGAATGTTGTATTATGCTAAGAGTCCAGCAATTATGCTTAAACAATTATGCACTGCTCTTTTGCATGGTTCTGAAATAGATGTGAAGAATATATGTGAAGAAATTGAGTTTTGTTACTTTGGAAGTAAAGAGGAGAATGTTGAAATTGACCAAGAAGAAGCGGGTAATGTGGAAGATAGTGTACAGGTTTCCAGTACAGATAATTTCCAGAGGAAAATTGCGACGTTTCAGGTCAAATCAAGTGGGAGGCCAAATTTCACTTGTGTGTGTTGTCGACGCACTTATTATAAGAATCAGACTAAGTTAGTGGATTTATATGCAAAAAGTGAAAGGGAAAATAATAGTGAATGGAAGGATTTCACAACATACTTGATGGTAGAAAATTGTTTTGATTTGGGATTGGATCAACGTGTGTGTACTTATTCTTGTTGCAAATTAAATCAAAACCAGATGCCTGCTAGAGCAGTTCATAATAATCTGGAATTGGTTGAGATTCCTTCTGAATTGAAGGATTTAAATACTTATGAATCTATTTTGATTCAAAGTATCCATCCCTTTCAGGCTATTGTAAGAATGGAGCCAAAGACAGGGAAATTGCCTCCATCAGATTTACAGAGAGGATTAAAGGGAAGAGTTGTTTATTTGCCTCTAGATTTGAAGAAAAACATTAACACAATTGGAGTAGAAAAAGTGGAAGAGGAACCTCTGGTTATCTTAGTTAATGGGGTTCCGACAAAGAATAAGAAAATATGGCAAGATTTAGTGGATGTTAGGAAAGTTAAAAAGGCAACATTGTATTTGAAAAAAAATAATAAATACTATAAGAATGTATATGTTGCAGAAGAGGAAGTAAGTGAGGAAGAGGATAGCGATTTGTGTGCTGGTCAAATTGAGAAAGTAGAACCCTCTACTAGTGAAGAAATATATGAACATTATAGTGTTCATCCTTTGCATTCCAAGGAAGTCATGGGGAATGCTATTGAGTTGTTTCGAATGAAACAAGCCAAAGGGAGTCCCATTAGTGTTTGGGAGGAAAGTTTGGAAGCTCGGTGTTTCCCACAGCTTTTTCCAACAGGTCAGGGAGGAAGATATGATGAGCGACCTCATCAAATTCCTGCTTCTGAATACCGGACTTTGCGATTGTATGCAGGAGATGCTAGGTTTCGACAATGCATTCCTTATTTGTTTCATCTCCTGTTTGAAAGCGATCTGTCTGGACTGTCATATGCAGTGAACCACATCTTGAAAAGTGGTATACACATGCAAAACATCTCGGCAAGTGACTTTATGGATAAAGTCAATGTCCAAGACAGTATTTTGGATTCTCACCTGATTAATCTCATGGCGTGTCAGCGTGGTACTAATGAGTACTGGTACCGTCGTCATGGTGATTTAAAATGTATGCTGAGGAACTTAGGAACTCCCACATGGTTCCTCACTCTGAGCTGTGCCGAGTATGGCTGGGAAGACTTACTTGAATTTCTACGAGAGGCAAATGCTAACGTAGAAAACATCGAATTCAAGACACCCGGAGAACTGTGCTCTTTGGATCCAGTCAATGTATGTAGGTACTTCAATCATAGATTTGAAGCTATGATGTCTTTCATCATGAATAAGAAGAATCCACCTCTTGGAGAGGTGTTGGATTTCTTCTGGAGAAAGGAGTACCAAGCAAGAGGTGCTCCTCATATACATATGTTGCTGTGGATCAAGGATGCACCTAAATTTGGAACGGATCCAGAAGACTCAGTGATGAGTTTTATACAACAGTATTCTACGTGTGCTGTTCCAAACGCAAAGGAGAAGAAAAGCCTAAGAGAAAAAGTTCTGCGTTTCCAAAGCCATCGATGTGGAAAGTACTGTCGTCGTAAATTCCGCAACAAGGACAAGTTCTACACCAAATGCCGTTTCGGCTTTCCACGACCGGTGATTTCTAAAGGAAGAGTAAACAGTTTGATGTCTTCGCTGCGACATAATGTGATGAAGAAATCACCTAAAAACACATACAATTTGAAGAGGAACGAAGAGTCCAAGTACATCAACAACTACAACCCGGTGATTTTGTCCATGTGGAATGCTAACATGGATATACAGTTTGTGGCTGATAACTGTATGGCTGTGGCTCGGTATGTGACATCTTACATCACCAAAAAAGAGAAGACAGAATTGAAGGATATGTGGGAGGACATTTCCCATGAAAAGAGCCTCAGCAAGAAGTTGTACAGTTTCAGTCTGAAGATGTTGTCGCATCGAGAAATCGGAGCGTACGAATGTTCTGACCGGTTGTCTTCAGCAAGTCTCTATGCCAAGTCCAGGAGTATCGTTTGGGCGAGTCTTGGTCTTGCTGCAACGCGTAATCGAGTTCTCAAACCTGTGCGGGAAATTGAGTATTTGGCGGAAAAGGAGCCAAACAGTACCGACATTTTGAAGACCAACATGTTGGATACATATTATCCAAATCGAAGCATTCACCTCGAGAATGTTTGTCTGTATGAGGTTCTTCAAAATTACATATTCAAGAGGAACATCAAAGAAGATACTGAGAAAGGAGTGTATGCTGTAATAGGAAGTGAGGGGTGTCTGGTCAAGCAAAGAAAATGCCACTTGGTAAACCATCGAAAATTGAGTGGCGAATCTCCTGAAAAAAAGGAGTTTTTCTATTTAGCACTTTTGCAACTTTTCAAGCCTTGGCGTGCAGAAGAGGAACTGCTTGGAGATTTTCTCTGTTACGAAGACTCTTTCAATGCCGCCAAGGAGACCATAGAATGTCCTGCTTTTCCCAAATATGTAGAAATGTTGAATGCGGAAATTGAGCAGGAAGCAATGATTGCAGCCGAGATTGCCAGAGACAGTTCTCAGGACAGTCAGAGTTCTGCTTCATTGAGTCAGGATCCACTAGGAGGACCTGTTATCGAAAATGAAGCTGCCACTGCTATGAATGAAGTGGAAAGAGCCATGGCACATGCTCAGGAGGATGCGGTTAACTTAGAAGAGTTGGAAAGACAACTCAACGTTGAGCAGAGGAAAATATATGACGAAGTTACCATGCAAATTGATCATGGATTAAGTCATGACAAGAAAGAGTGCTCATGTACGTCGTTGAAGCCTGTCCGACTGTACGTGAGTGGAGAAGCGGGAACTGGAAAAAGTTTCCTTATTAAAGCAATTTCATGTTATTTGCAGGAAAGGACAGAGTCATCGCTGTCTTGTGTTGTCACCGCTCCAACTGGACTGGCAGCACATAACATTAAAGGGATTACTTTACATCGTTTACCGATGCTGCCAGTGGAGCATGACAACAAATTACAATATCACAAGCTATCTGGAGATGCTTGTTTTGAAGTTTCAAGAATCTTGAGGAAAATGAAACTTCTTATCATTGACGAAGTAAGCATGGTTTCCAATGTCATGCTTGCCTTTGTGCATTTGAGAATGCAAGAAGTTCTCAAAACAGAGTATGATGTGTTATTTGGTGGCAAACACATCATTGTTTTCGGAGATCTTCTGCAGCTGACACCAGTGAAAGGGCAACCTGTGTTCAAAATGCTCACGCATGAAGATACCAGGAAGTGCCTAGGCAGCATTGGCAACGTCAATATATGGTTAAACTTCAATTATGCTGAACTGCATGAAAATATGCGTCAGGAGAAGGATGAAGTTTACAAGACTATTCTACAAGATGTTAGAATTGGAAAAGTGACCGAGCATGGGAAAGAAGCTTTACATGCACGATTACTGTCAAATTTATATCCAGAACAAGATGTTGTGCCTGAGAATATTTTTCAGAAAATTACTGAGAAGAAATCTGGAATATGTTTGATGCCAACTCTTGCAGAATGTGCCAAATTCAACAACAAAATGTTGCATTTAGAAAAGCAAGAAATTGTGAAACTGGAAGCTATTGACAGAGTAGAGCATATGGGATCAACAATTATTTTGTCTGAGAATCTGAAAACAAAATTGGATTCATTAGAGAAGAGTATATCTAAAACTGCAGGTTTTGAAAATACTCTGAATGTGTGCTTGAACTGCCGTATAATTTTAAGAAGGAATTTACATGTTGAAAGAGGTCTGGTAAATGGATCAATGGGTAATGTTGTTGATTTTGTAAAATACAGAAATAGAGATGGAATTGAATTTTTAAAAATTAAATTTGATGGCATTGAGGAAGTACAGCGAATTGGTCGTTGTTCTGGTAGATTTTTGCTTGTAAAAGACTTATATGTTCGCCGTAAGCGGTTTCCTGTTTGCTTGGCATATGCGGTGACAATCCATAAATCGCAAGGTTTAAGTGTAGACAGTGCATTGGTGAATATTGGCAGTTCTGTGTTCAAGGAGGGTATGGCATATGTGGCATTGTCACGAGTTAGAACTTTATCGGGATTGTACTTGATTGAGTGTGATGTCACAAGCATTTGTGCGGATCTAGATTGTGTTAAGGAATACAATAGGTTAAGAAGAGAGTATGCGCCACATTTGCCTCAATATCCTTTGTTTGAGAAACGTGTGGTAGGCCGGAAACGAAGAAATGTGACCAATACTGGGGAGGTTGTAGCAAAAAGACGAAAAGTCGATGAACCTGAAATTATAAGCAGAAACAAAAAGGATTCTGTTGAAGATGTTGTTGGTTTTCAATTTGAAAACAGTTCTGGTGTCAACTGCTATGCTAATGTAGTGGTTAATGTTTTGTTTTCTCTAGAAAATGTAAAAGAAGAGATTGTGGTCAATTCTGATCAAAGATTTTGCAGTTTGTTAAATTCTGTCTTAGAAAAATGTAGCACTGATAGAACAAACATAGAAAGTGTGTCTGAAATTCGAAATCTGTTAGACAGATGTTCAGGCCAAACACAATTCTCTCAAAATATTCAGCAAGATTGTCAGGAGTTTTTAATGTATATGCTTGATGTATTGCATGCTGAAGGTGTAGATGTAGATCAGCTGTTTGGGCTTTCTTATCAATGGCAGCATGACTGCGAGAACTGTAGGGTATCAAGTACTACTAGTGTAGACTCAGAAAGATTTATATATTTAACTTTGCCAGACAGTAAATCAGTCTCCTTTAATAAGCTAGTAAAAGCAGCTGATCACAACATGGAGTGTAGCCAATGTAAATCTGAAATGATGTCCACATTATTTATACGAACATATGGCCAGTATGTCATTTTAATGTTCCAACGATGTAGGCCTGATGGAACAAAATTGACAACTTTAATTCAAAATGTTGTGGCTTCGCAGTTGTCAATATCAGGAAGGACTTTTGTAACTGCAGCAATTATATATCATGACGGTCCTTCAATAACATCAGGACATTACACAGCTTATTTAAAGTCTAGAAATGGCTGGTCATTCTGCAATGATTCTGTTTTAATTTTCAAAAAAAAATTGCCGTATGACCTTAAAAACTCTTACCTGGTGTTTTTAAAACCAAAATTTTATGGAAAGAATCTCGGGATGTGCTCTGAGGAATTTCAAGAAGTTCTAATGGCTCCTACACGATTTGGCCTTGAGGATAAGTGTAGTTCAGAGACATAATTTCTAACCATAAGACTGGACGTCATGGAGAAATAAGTGCACTTTGAATGAGTTCAGAAAAACTATTTCTTTTTATAAGCTAATTGAAGCAGCCAATCAAAACATAGAGTAGAGGGAATGTAAGTCTGCAATGCTGTCTACTGTTTTACATTGCTTTGTGATTAAAAGTGATGTAGAGAATTAAATAATTGTAGTAGTCATAGAGGTAGTGTAAGTCTGCTTCATAGTAAGCAGTATCAGTGTCATAGGAAATGTTGAACATGACTGAGGAAGAAGGGGAAGATATTACTAGTCCAGGATTGTGAAAATGATCTTCAACATTTTAATTCTGAAAGTTGCGGAAATGCCAAATGACGGGATTGGCTTACAAGAAATCCAAGAGTTATAAATGGCTCTGACAAGATTTGGCCTTGTGGAAACTTGTGGTAGAGAGCAATAAGTCATTTATTGTATGTAACATGTTTTTCAAAACGATGGAGGTTTTCTTTCAGAAAGTGGCGGGCTGAAAGTATTAACAGCACAACAGAGTGTAAGCTGTTCATAGGACATCCTTTGACGTCATGGAAAGTAAGTTAACTTTAAGGAGTTCTGAATTCTGATTTGTTATGTTGTATGGGTTTTTTAAACACAATCATTTTGATTGTGTTTTTTTTTCCCCGCTGTTATATGATGAATACCTTCAAGTCACTGTTTTTAGTGAAATTTGATACATTCTGAGAACAGCAAAAATAAACCATTTAACATGTATAATTAATTCTGTACTGTTTCCATTTATGATGTACATTTAGAACTGTGTAGGAGGCATGGAGAAGGAGAGGCTTCTGTAAGTGTCAAAGTTCTTGCATACAGTGCTCATATTCTACGTAGTCTTTCATATGATAGACTACATTTCCACAATGAGATACCTAAGCAAAGGAAACACAGGTCATATGATTGTGGAATGAGCAAAAAAATTTGCATGTTTTTCAATTATATTACCTGTGTTTCCTAACATTACACACCACATTGTGTAGATGAGGTTTAGGCCTGTTCCTGGAGACAGAGGAGGTCTGACATTTGTTCAAGAGTGCAGTGGACATTACTCACTTCGTTGGTAGGCCTCCACATGTATTATCTTCTCTGTATTCTTCAACAAACCTAAATTCCATCTGCAACCCTGAGTAGGACTTACCTGAAACAAATCTGTGGATAGGTTACACCTTATTGGCATCTTGAAACAATCATTTAAAATGTTAGGGTCAGATTTATGGTGGCCGTGCGCCTCTTTTGCTCCATTGTGGGTCACTTTTGTGTAAAAGATGCACCATGTTGCAAGATAGGTTTCAGTTCATCTCCAGCAAGATACCATCAGTTTAAAATGTATATAATTAGCATTGTGTAGGGGGCATGCAGAAGCAAAAGCTTTTATAAGTGTCAAAGTTGTTGCATGCAGTGCTTCACTTCTAGGTACTGTTTAATATGCTGGACTACATCTGCACTATGAGATACCTAAGCAAAGGCAACACAGGTGATGTGATTGTGAAATGAGGAAAAGAAACTCCACATTTTTCAATTACATCACCTGTGTTTCCTAAGTTTATGAATGACATTGTGCAGATGAAGTTTAGGTCTGTCCACGGACACAGAAGAGGTCTGGCCTTTGTTCAAGAGTGAAGTGGACATGACTTACTTCATTGGTAGGCCTTCACATGTATTATGTCCTCTGTTCTCTTCAAACAACTCGAAATTTCATTTGGAACCCTGAGTAGGTCTCACCTCAAACAAACCTCTGGATAGGACACATCTTATTGGCATCCTGAAGCAATCATTTAAAATGTTGGTGTCTTGCGACACTTTTCTGAGACAACAGCAGTGCAAAAGATGCACCATGTTTTAAGATAGGCCTCACTTCATCTGCATCAAGATACTGTTAGTTTAAAATGTATATCTTTAGGACTGTGTAGGGGGCCTGGAGAAGCAGAAGCTTCTGTCAGTGTCAAAGTTGTTGAAAAACTGTTTGTCCTTCAATCTTTTCCCTTGTCTTTTGTAATTTTTAAATACATGTTTTAATATTTTTCAAATGTTTGTTCTCTCTTTCACAGATTGAAAGTATAAAAACAAAAAGTGAGTAATTTAACGACAATTATAAGGTAAATGTTTTGTATTCTTTTCGTTACATTTCTATCACATTCACCTACTATTAGTTCCACAGCTTCATTTCTTTAACCCTCAGTTTCCTGCCTTTGCTACTTTCCTCATTCCTTTCTCTATTACCTACTTACGCAACTCCTTCCACTCTTTTTCTCAGTCCCTCTCTTCTCATAGTTCCTCACTCTTGTTCACTCACTCCGTCTCTATTACTCTTAGTGTCTTTGACTGATCACTCTTTCACTACTTGTTCATAATGCTTTCTCTGTGTAGTTGAAGCACACTAAGGGGCATATTGTGAACACAGCCAATAAAATTATTGCTGTTTTTATTGGCAGAAAACTGGTGCAAAAGTGGTTTTAGCGGCAGTTTTCTGCTGCAAAAGCGGCTTTGGTGACATATTTCTGCCGATAAAAGCTGCAAAACTTTTATTGCCTATGTTGATGATATGGCTCTGTGTTATTTACATTTCTTTGCTGTTTCAATTAATCTTTTTCTGTTATTTTTTGTTTTCTGTTTTCTATTTTTTCTCTCTGTTATTCCCCATGTTTTAATCTTATTTTGAACATTCACTCACATTCTCCAAGAAACTCTTCTTTGTTATTGTTCTACTCTCTTTTTTTTCTTTCACTTCCTTATCTATTTTGTTTTTCACAATTATACCCTCTTCCGTCTTTTCTTCGGTAAATAGATCTATTAAACAGTATCTCTGGTTTACTCCCTATAGCTGTCTTTCTTTTAACATCACTCTCTGTTTACTTTCCTTATACTTACTCTTCTTTTTTTTTTTTTTTTTTGGTTAGCTCCCTGTTCGCGAACCGGGAAGCGAACTGGGAAGCGAACTAAAAGAAATAGAGCTTGCCAGAGTGCTAAACATTCTAGCAATTTTTTTTGAAAGGGGAGGTAGTTCTGAAAAGAACTTTTTTTTAATGTTTTTGTTGTTTTATATATTTTTTTTATTTGTTGAACATTTTTTTTTTTTTTTGTAATTTTTGGACAATTTTATATTTTTTTTGGTTTTTTGGGGGGGAAACAACAAAAAACAGGCATTGAAAAGGGCTCAACAGGAGCAAAAAAAAAATTACTGTCTGGGGCGGTTAGGACAATTGTGATTGTTATAAGCTAGGTTGATTGAATTAATGCTCATGTTACCACATGATATCAATGCACCGCAGTGCAGACAAGTATATTTCATATGCCCAAAATTCTCCTGGATGTTTGGCACGGTTTCCCGTGCCTCTGCTGCTGTCAACGATATTAGCGATGTTGACCTGGCCACAGGAGTTGCTGTTGGGTTTTCTTCCATGTCATGTATCTCCGCCCGGCTGTAATTCAATGGATGCCACCTGTTCATGTGCCGATGCATGGTATAGTTCCCATAGCTATACTTTTTATCAGTCCCTCTTGATAATTTCTCTTTGCAAATGAGGCAGGTGACATACCTCGCATTTACTTTCTTCTGCCCTGGAGGGATTGAAAAAAACTGCCAAATGAAACTGGCTTTCCTATGGGAAACCCGGGGCACCTCTTCCAAGAACTGTGGTCCTTTTGTCTCCTCTTCCTCTATTTCTTCCTCTTCCTCCTCTGTGTTGGTGATGACCTGGGGAGGTGGTCCTCTCTTCCCATGAGGAGGTGGAGGTGGTGGTGGGGGTGCACCAGCTGAAGCAACTACTGAAGCCATTGCTCTACTATGAATAAAGGTCTTCCTCTCACAATGATGAAAGTCAGAGTGAGGAAAGAAGGAGGGGTTTTCATCATTTGGGAAAAACAATAGTTCTAAACCAATGAAAAGTGTTATTTTTAGGTCACCTGACCTAGCCTTACATGATTATGAAACCAAAAGTTAAATGAACCAATGAAAAGTTTTATTAACAAGTCACATGACCTCTCACGCTTATGTTACGCGCTGCGGAACGCGCCCCGGATCGCTTCCGGGTCGCTCCGCTTCGCGCCTCGGTTCGCGCTCCGGAGCACTTCCGGGTGCGCTAACGCGGCGCGTCATAAGATGCATTACGCGGCAACGCGATACGTCGCGCTTTCGCGACGCGCCGCGGATCGCTACCGGGGAGCTGCGCTTCGCGTCTCAGTTCGCGTACCGGAGCACTTCCGGGTGCGCTAACGCGGCGCGTCATAAGACGCATTACGCGACAACGTGATACGTCGCGCTTCCGCGACGCGTCACGATGTTGATTTCTAACGCGGCAGTTGCGCTAACGGAACGTTTACCGGTTCGCGGACCGGGTCGCGGCATCAAATTGAGCTAACGGAAAGCTTCCCGGTTCGCGAACCGGGAGCGAAACAAAAAAAATATTTTAAAAAAAAATTATTAATAAACATATAAAATATATTTTGGGATTTAAAGAAGAATACATTTTACAGCTATAGATATTAGCTTTTAAAAAACCAATGAAATTCACTGAAAAAACCATAGGTTATAGACCATATATAGTTAGGAATTAGCATTTACAAAACCTTGAAAATTCACTGAAAAAACCATAGGTTATAGACCATATATAGTTAGGAATTAGCATTTAAAAAACCTTATTTTACTCACACAAAACCATTGAAATTCCATATATAGTTAGTTGTACTAACTATATATCGCGCACCCGCAATCCACTGCTGATCATGTCACATATTACATCATTCATGACATGGTCAGTGACATCACTGATGACATCACTGATGACATCTCAAATGACATCACTGATGACATCACTGATGACATCTCAAATGACATCACTGATGACATCACTGATGACATCTCAAATGACATCACTGATGACAACATCCAGTGACTGTGTATTTCTGTAAAGTTAAAATATGTCTTACATATTGAAGAATGAGTGGATGTAGAAGTGTCTGGATGAAGGATTTAGTAGGTGCATGCCTGACTGTATGAGTGAGTGGTTAAATGTGTCTCACTGAGTGCATGGGTTAGTGACGAACTGTCTTAATTTGTGCATCATTATGTTTGTTGTTCTGTAAACTGCTGCATGTGTTGATCAGTAGCTATATGAGTAAGTATATGGGTTATTGATTGGTTGCTCAAGTATTTGTATGGGAGACTGAGTGTGTGTGTGGGTGGCTGGGAGGTGTATGACTCTGTGCATAGATGTGTGAGCAGTTGATTCACTAGATGTATGGGTTCAAAAGTGCATGTGGAAACAGCTGTATGGGTGGTTGACTGTGTGCATGAGTGCATTGGTGAGTGAATGGATATCTCAGTGCTACATGTCAAAGTAAGTACATATGTAAAACACAGTACATGTGAGAGTTGGCATATATAAATAACTGTGCATAAGAGCAAATAAATGTGTGATTGGCTGTATGGATGATTGTGAACTTGTATCAGGGATTGTAAAAGAGAGTAAATATGTGTTAGTATATGTTTGAATAAGTAAGGTGTGTATAACTGTATAGTTGAGGAAATGGAGGTGTGATTGATTCTTTGCATGACTGACTAGGTGTGTAAGTAACTCCATGGATGAGTGACAGTCTGTGAGTGTCTGTTTACACTGAGTGTATCTAAGGTTATATTAGAGTCTGAAGAGGTTCATCGTATTATCACATGAATGATGTCATCAGTGATGTGATCAGTAATGTCAAATGAGATGTCATCAGTGATGTCATCAGTGATGTCATTTGAGATGTCATCAGTGATGTCATCAGTGATGTCATTTGAGATGTCATCAGTGATGTCATCAGTGATGTCATTTGAGATGTCATCAGTGATGTCATCAGTGATGTCACTGACCATGTCATGAATGATGTAATATGTGACATGATCAGCAGTGGATTGCGGGTGCGCGATATATAGTTAGTACAACTAACTATATATGGAATTTCAATGGTTTTGTGTGAGTAAAATAAGGTTTTTTAAATGCTAATTCCTAACTATATATGGTCTATAACCTATGGTTTTTTCAGTGAATATATATATATATATATATAACCCAGTAGGTAGTTATAGTTAGGACCTAGTTTCCATAGGAAATCCACAACATTCTGTTTGGAATAACATTGGCGCTGGTGGACGAATCTTCTCGAATTTCTCCAAGAAAATGGGCTGCTCGGCTCCGCTCCTTCCCTGAAAGTTTGGGGGTGATTCGTGAAGTGAGGGCCGAGAAAAAAGGGGGTCCCAAAACGTGTTTTTCCCATGCAATTTTCCATAGGGACCTTTAGCCAGGGCTACAGCTTGAACGGCTGAACGGAATTACACAAAATTTGACAGAGAGGTAGAGTTCGGTTTGCAGATTGTGCTTTTTGTTAAATGGTGTATATCCGTTCAGTAGTTTTTGAGAAAATTAAAAGTAAAATCATAGCGATATCTAGAGACGAAGTACAGCATGCCTATGGAAATCCGTACAATCACGAGCACGAGCTGCATGCTGATTGGCTGTCAACTTTCTGTCAACACTCCAAACTAGGAAATGTTGGCAGCCATCTTGTTCGTCGCTAGAACAGAGTCACAAGAAAACAGTAGAACAAAGTTGAGAAATAAGGAAACGGGGCAGGGTAGGAACATCCTGACCCTGTAGGTTGCTTAGGGGGTCGTACATGGATCGTTAGTAAGGGTGGGCGTAGTTTGCGTAGTAGCGCTACGCGAAGCTACGTGAAGTGCACTTCGCACTACGCAAACTTGACATAGCACTACGCGAGCTGCGTAGTAGCATGTTCGCACTGTGCAAGATGCGTTTTCAATGATTGCACAGTGCGGACAAGCATCCGGCACTGTGCAAGCATTGAAAACGGCATCTTGCACAGTGCAAGCTGTAGTTTTCTGCTGCTCGAGTAGATTATTACTCGAGCGGCAGCTTTCTCAACGCGAACAGGTAGTTTCTCATTGAGAGCGGTCGCGAGCATGCGCAACCACTCACAATGAGAAACCTGACCTCCTCGCGTTGAGAATCTCGCCGGGATGTCATTTTGCTTGCTCGCGGTCGCGAACATGACGTTCAGGACCGCGAACAAGCAAAAAATGACCGCTGCACTATGCTACGCTGCACTACGCATGTTCGCACTGTGCTACGTGCAGCTCGCATAGTGCGAAGTTGCGAAACCTTCGCAAACTCTGCGAGCATAGCGTAGTGCTTCGCCCAGGGTTAATCGTTAGGCTTAATTTATTTTAATTTATTTTTTAAAATAGGAAATCGCGAGGTACGCGTATCATACTCGTACGCGGTGGAAAAGGGAAAAAAAAACTAGAAGTCCGTTTTATTCATTAGGTCCCGGGGGGCAAATTCCGGGGGCAATTTTTCTCCATAATGGGGGGCTTGTAAGGTGCCACGAGCACCTGGGAACGGCACCCCTCTGTGGTTTCATTTTGGAGAATGGCCGCGGGGAGCCGTCTGGGATCGTGGGGGCATTGAGGCTAAAAAAAAAACAGTTCTTTTTGAGAACTAACTTTACTAGTCAGAAAAAGAGCTATATTTCCATGATAGTATGTAAAACTTTCCGGGTTTTTTTGTGCACCAGTTGTACTCTCTACGCATGCGCAGCCTCGTTTCCAACCCATGTTTCTTTTTTTTTTTCAAGTTTGCCAAGGAAAGGTGTCCTCAATTCAGGTGATAAATTTGCCACTTTCTTTTCCCGGGCCCTGTGTGTCATACGCTGCGGGTCTGGGCGTGGCAGACTCCAGGGCACCAGGCGGAGGGCACGCAGTCCCTCTCATACAATATAGAAATCTTTGTGGGGTGATTGTTTCCATGGTTTGAGGGACGTCATTGAGGCCCACACTTAATTTTGTAAGGGGGTAAGTTTGCATGGGAAAATGTTGCAAGAGGTTTGTAAATGTGGTACACATTGTTTCGTATTAGTTTGATTTCTTTACTATGTTGTAGTCTATCCAGAGAAAATATAACTCAGTACTTTTCAATCCTACTCTTGAACATTTTACTATAGTACTTCAACATTATAAATACTGATTTTATTGTGGATTGTCACACCCCTCCACAAAGAAAAAGTAGCATGTAGTTTTTTTATTAAGTTTTATTAAAACAATAACTGTAAACGAAACTTAATGACAACTATATTATAAACTACTAGAAAAATAACTTTAAAAGAACAATATTATAAACAAATTGTAAGGTGGACTCCAAAAGACGTACAATTGGTAATCTGCAAAAAAAAAACAATTTGAGTTTAGAATTATGTAGATGTGAGTAAATGAGCTGAAGCATTACAAGTGAAGGTAACACTACGATTTTACGTGTGCAGTGCACCTGGTACATTTCAATTCTGTTATAGTGTCGTGTTCAAGTGGTGTCTATATGGAAGTGCGTACTGTGTTACTGACACAAAAAAGGCAGAACGGGATTGCAAATATGCCGACTTATTTCTAAGGCATTGTAATGAAGGCATTGTATATCTAGGCCTCTGTGCTTACCGTTGTATAAACACTGCGGCCAAACACTGCGTCCAGTGGAATTCACAACTTCACGTTAGCAGTGTCTATAAGTTTAAAAGAGAAAGAGAAATGATGTCACAGAGAGTGAGAGAGAGAAAGAAAGAAAGAAAGAAAGAGAAAACAACATCAAAATGGTCTCGCAGATTCTGGAGTTGAGATTTTTTCTTGAAAAGTCAGACGTAGATTTACAAGCTCCTCGCGTCACTTTTCCCATGTTAAAAGTGACATAAAAGTGGCATAATAAGTTTGTAGATCTGTTTGTCAGACTGTTGTATCCTATGTGTTGTTACTGCTCGGAGGTAATTATACATTTCAACACAGTGAAGCTGCTGCACACTACTCACTCTCTCCTTTCACACATAGATGTTAGACTACAGTTTTACGTGTGTAGTGTGCCTAGTGCATTTCACTTCTGTTCTAGTCTCGCGTTAAGTGGTGTCTATATGGAAGTGCCTACTGCGTTCCTGACACAAAAGTTGGACAACGGGTTTGTAAATAGGCCAACTTATTTCTAATGCATTGCAATGGAGGCCTTGTATATCTAGGCCGCTGTGTTTACCTTGTTTACCTTGTATAATTAGTGCGGTCAAACACTGCGACCACCGGAGTTCACAACTTGAAGACACCTTTCCTTCTACACGTCAAAGTAGACAGCAGTGTCTATACTTTAAAAGAGAAAGAGAAATGATGTCACAGAGAGTGAGTGAGAGAAAGAGAGAGAAAACAACATTAAAACTGTCTCGCAGTCTGGAGTTGAGATTTTTTCTTTTAAATTCAAACGCAGATTTACAAACTCCTTTTTGGGGGGGCTTAACTTCAAGGAAACACAAGAGTGGAGCTGCAGGAGCTGTAAGGGAGGACATCAAAGCCTCCTTAACAAGCAAAATTTCTTTAAAAGACCTATGAAGTACTCGGGTGCGACTGTGTGTGGGCCCAGGAAGCTATCTGATCCTAGCTGTAGCCCCATTAGCCTAATGTGTGTTTTGCGCACCTGCTGCATGCTACACATTCTCTCCTTTCACAGATAACTTGTCGTTCTTTCAGAAACAAGCTTCTTTGCTCACCTTGTGCCATTGCCGTCATACTCCTTACATAATCCATCGCGAAGCTCTACATCTAAAAGATATTAAAAGAAAGATGTTATGATTGGTAATTGTTACCATATTAATTTGGAGTTAGATAACATCGCGCTTTTATACACATTCATTCTCACATTTCTACGAACTGTTTGTATTGGTAATATTCCGCTCATTGCAGGGATTTTAAAAATGTTACCGCTTTTGGGAAAAAAATGTATGCATGTAAATTAATACACTATATAGGAGTGCGTTCCTCTAAAATACTAAGTCGCGTTTTTGTATCTAGTCAGCTACAACCCTTTGACTCCCTTCGATGCGTACACAGGCCTCACTGCTCACCTTTTCGTGGATAAGACACCTTCTGCATCATGTATGTAGCCTATTTTGTGACGCATTTTATTGTATAATGCGTTTCAAAAACTAGTTGTGGTAGGGTGTTTTTAAATTGAACTGTGTACTCTGTTTACGAGTTTGTTGAGTGTAGAAGTATTTTTTTTTTTCTATTTTCTATTCTATCTTAATTGTGCTGAGTTTTCTCCTTTAGCGTGCAGTACTATATTATTTTATAAAATGTATAACTGTTGAAATCATCTTTGAAAGTAGAATGGAAGCATGTAAGCTGTGTTCTGTGACGAAAAGCAATGCTACAGGAAGTGGGGAGCCAGCTGGATCGTGGAGGCCTTGGGGCTCTTCCCACGGTCCGCAATGTTATATTTGAGTCCCGGTGGATGGGGTCCTCGGGGATTATAAAAAATTAGCGATAAAGGCTATTTTTTTATGGTAGATTTATCGTACGCGTACGAAGCACGTATGGACGACGTACCGTGCGAAGATTGAAAGTCATCCCATAAGCGCACTGAAGGAAGAAAAAGAAGAATATTTTTCACATATTTATGAAGTGTATGCGTTTAGATGTTGGGTGGCTCTAAAAAGAGCCCTTGTGTTTATTGGGAGATTTTATAGGCTACAAGTAAGTACCAATGCAGAGTCGAATGTTCAAGAGGAAGGCTCTGTTTCCCTCATCTGTAAAATGTACACCATCTCTCCTATAGATGTCATGCATATTGAAACGCAGATTGTTGTGGTAGATGGACCCCATTTTATAGTCTCGGAGAAAGGCAGAAACAGATTTATTCTCATGTTTCCTAGCTTTCTCAATCTGTTGACAACAGTGGTTGGACCAGTTCCATTTCTGCCTTTGGCATATATTAGAATAGACAAAGGCAGTTTTGGGGAAAAGTGTCATCAATTGTGCAAAGGTGTCCTTCATAAGCATTTCCAGACCTCCCCCTGTCAAAGTGCCTAGGTCATTGTCACCACAGTGCACAACTATGAGGTCAGGGTGTTGGAGATGTAAAAAGGATTTCACCAATGGCATCAATTGGTGCCAATTTAATCCTCTCTGTCCTATCAATTTAATGTCTACATTTGGTAAACGTAGGTCTTTGTGAATTCTTTTCTGTTGTGCGTACCTTAGGCTCCAGAAAATATAGCTGTGTCCCACAATCCACACTCTTAGCATGTTGAAGAGAGGTCTGGATGCACTCTGAAGGTGTGTGTAAATGAAATGGCAGTTTGAAAAGTAAGATTTTTCTAAAATGATGGACAATATGCAATTTTGAAAAAATAAAAGAAATTATTAGCTGTTCGACAACATTCAACACTAAGCTAGGATGCATGTTTCTGTTTTTTAAAAGCCTGATTTTTATTGGTTAAGAAAAACTGATAGAAAAGAACGTTACATAAGATAAGCTGGTATATTCTCAAGTGAAGCACACTTGCTGTTTTAATTTGCAACAATGTCTGATGAACTTTTCACCTCTGTGCTGAGTTAGGTGTTCCCTGAAGTGTTTCTATGGTAACTGGCAGATTGTGGAATGGGGAAGGGTTGAAAGATTTGTCAGTTGGAAAAGGTGCAAAAGTTAAAGCAATTTAAAAGTATGTTTCGTTTTGATTTAATGTGGGAATAAATGTGATTTGTTATTTATTTGTATATGTGTGTAGATTGAATGTGTAGATTGACAGGAAAAGTTTGCTATTTGCTATAAGACTTCCTGTACCCCTAGGACTGCTAAGGGGGGTTTACAATGATCTCCATGGTCAAAATCTTTGATGGACTTTGTTGAGCCTTTGATGGCCCTGGGGACCCCCACCTCCCAGGGCCGGCTCCTGTAGTGTTACGGGGTGCCTATCCTTGGGACATTGCTGTTTGCTATGGTAGGGCGAGAGTTCTCTTTGAAGTAGGAAAACAGATTGCTTTTGGTCTGAGGGATCAGCATGTAAGCTGGTCTCTCTGACAAAAAGCAATGCCGGCTCTCGAAGGACGCGGGGAGCCGACTTGGACCGTGGGGGTTTTGGGGCTTCCCCCACAGTCCTGAACGTTATATTTGAGTCTCGGGGGATGGGGTCCCCGGGGATTGTAAAAAATTAGTGATAGATGCTATTTATTTTTTTACGGTGTATTTAGTATACGCGTACCGTGCAAATTCTGAAAGTCGTTTCAATTAGAAATATATATTTTACAGATTTCTATCAAGTTTATGTGTTTATATGTTGGTTGCTTGTAATGAGACCTTTTCTTTTTATTGGTACTTATAAGTAAGTGCTTATGCATAGTCTAAATTTGTTAAGGAGCAGTGTTTTATACAGTGCTGAACTTTTGACCTCTGTTGACAGTTGACTTTTGTATGATCTGTTGGGTGGTAGGGTGGAAAGTTATGTCAGTTGGAAAGGTTTGAAATGTTAAAGCAATAGAAATGTGTGTTTCGTTTTCAATTAATGTATAAAGGATTTTAATTGGTTGTTTATATGTATGTATGTGTAAAAAAAGAGGGAAAATGTTCCATTTCGTGGTTTTGCTGGAAACACTGAACTAGGGAGATTCTGTATAACAATATCTACTGTGTGAGTGGCATTCTTCTTAATCTACAAATCAATTTGAAAGGTGAGTTGATAAGCTGTATGGGAATGTATGTGGTGCATCTTTGTACATTAAGGAATTATGGGGCATATTATCAAGACAGGCGATAAAATTATCGCCGCTTTATCGGAAGAAAAAGGAATTGACAAGGGCATATTATCAAGCCCATTATCGCCGCTTTAGGGGCACTTTCCTGCCGATAAAAGCAGCAATAATGTATCGCCCTTTCTTGATAATATGGCCCAAAATTCCTTAATGTACACAGACGCACAATGTGATAGTAAACAAAAAAACATAACAGCATGCATTATAGCAAAACACATTTACTACTATAGAACTTTAACAAACGAATATAGAGGAATGTATGTGGTGCATCTTTGTACATTAAGGAATTATGGGGCATATTATCAAGACAGGCGATAAAATTATCGCCGCTTTATCGGAAGAAAACTGCAGATAAAGCGGCGATAATGGGCTTGATAATATGCTCTATGGAATTCCAAAGCCCATGTTAGATGTCCTTCACATCTAACATGGGCATCAATTGAATTTCCATACAACATATTAGCTTGCTTGTACAAAGATGCACCACATACATTCCTCTATATTCGTTTGTTAAAGTTTTATAGTAGTAAATGTGTTTTGCTATAATGCATGCTGTTATGTTTTTTTGTTTACTATCACATTGTGGGTCTGTGTACATTAAGGAATTTTGGGCCATATTATCAAGAAAGGGCGATACATTATTGCTGCTTTTATCGGCAGGAAAGTGCCCCTAAAGCGGCGATAATGGGCTTGATAATATGCCCTTGTCAATTCCCATAGAAGCCCAGGTTATGGTGTTAACCTGGGCTTCAATTGGAATTCACAAGGCCATATTATCAAGCCCATTATCGCCGCTTTAGTGGCAGTTTCGTGCCGATAAAAGCGGCGATAATGTGTCGCCCTTTCTTGATAATATGACCCTATATTTGTCCCTTTTTACATAATTTCTAGCCTCCGTTTTTATACTCTCCTATCTCTCCTCTTACTCCTTTCTATCTCTCGGTACTACTGTCTTTTTCTTATGTTATGCTCTGCAGTCATATTGCCCTTATTTGTCTTTATATTTTCCTGTTTCTCCTCTTATTCCTTCTGTCTCCTCATTTTCTTCCCTTTTTCTTCATATTTCATTGTTTTCTTGATACTCCCTGTTCTGTCCTCTTTCTCGTTTCTCTCCCTCTGTATATAGTCTGGGTCGATTTATAAGCCCCTTGTGGGTCTTTGTTGTTTTATTGTGTTCGTTTCTTTGATGTAATAGTGGCAGAAATAATGTAGTAAATTGCATATGTTTTTGGAAAATGAGTCAGTGTTGTTCACTGAAATGTAGTAATTATATATAAGGAATATGTATAGTCACTTACATATTTTTCAGTACCAAATAGTAAAGTGCATGGTCTCATTTTTTGTGTGTAATATCCCACTGTGCATGTGTGTACATTAAGGAATTACGGGGCATATTATCAAGGATTGGTGTTAAAACGATCACAGTTTTTTCAGCAGGAAACTGCAGATAAAACGGCGATAATGGTCTTGATAATATGCCCTTGTTAATTCCCATAGAAGCTCATGTTCTGATGTTAACATGGGCTTCTTTGGGAATTAACAAGGGCGTATTATCAAGCCCATTATCGCCGTTTTAACGTCAGTTTCCTGCCAATAAAACGGCGATAATTTTAACACCGGTCCTTGATAATATGTCCCTGAATTTGCCCCCTTTTGCATATTTTCTACACTCCCTTGTCATACTCCCTAATCTCTCGTCTTACTCCTTCCTCTCTCACTATACTATGGGGCATATTATCAAGGACCGGTGTTAAAATTATCAACGTTTTATCGGCAGGAAACGACGATAATGGGCTTGGTAATAGGCCCTTGGTAATTCTCATACAAGCCCATGTTCTGATGTTAACATGGGCTTCTATGGGAATTAACAAGGGCGTATTATGAAGCCCATTATCGCCGTTTTATTGGCAGTTTCCCTGCACCGGTTCTTGATAATATGCCCCAATGTTCTTTTTCTTATACTTTGCTCTCTTTTTATACTTTTTTTCATACTTGCTCCTCTTTTTGCATATTTGTCCTCTTTATATTCTCTTTTGTCTTTATATTCAGCACTGTTGTCATAGTTTTTACTGTCTTCTCATAGTACTCCCTCTCTCTTTATATGGTTAGTCTTCGTTTATATTTGTCTTTTCTCCACATTTTTGTCTCTGTGTCTTTTTATATTCCTTCCTCTTTCTTCATATGCACTCTTCTGTTCGTATATTCTCTGTTTCTTCTTGTTGTCGCTGTTCTTTGCAGGTATTCCCTAATTTTTTCTCATACTTTTCTTTTTCTTCTCATACTCTTCTCTCTGTACTAACATTTCTCCTCTCTTTTCTTATACTTTGCACTCTCTACTAATATTGCCGTCTTTTCTTATTGTCATATTCCTCTCCTCATTTTCCCTCCTGTTCTTATACTCCTCCTATTTTCATATTGTCCTCTTTGTTCTCTTACTTGTCCATGTCTCCTCATACTACTGAGTATTTCTTATATTTCATTTTGTCCTATACTCCTTCTCTTTGTGTTCATATTTTCCTCTTTTCTATTTTCATTTTCTGTCCTCTCTGTTTATACTACTTAAATCTGTTCATATTGTTTGCTCTCTACTCTCATTCCTCTTTGACTCCCTGCATACACTCTTCAGCACTTTCCTCATATTATAGGTATTTTCATACTGACCTCTGTGTTTATATTTGTTTCTCTTGTCATACTTCTGCCTCTTTCGTAATACACTTTTCACTCTTCATAATCCTCCATCTGTTTATAGTCCTTTTTTTCTCCTGAGACTGTATCCTCTGTTCTTGTACACCCCTTATGGTCCACTTTCCCTCACATTGTCCGTGCTCTGTTCTGGTACTGTTCTCTCTGTTCTTATACACACTGTTCTTTGCTAGTATTCCTTTTTTGTTCTTATAGTTACTCGTCTTTTCACATATTCCTTCTTTTTTCTTTAGAGTCTTTCTCTCTCTTTTTATAGTGCCCCCTCTGTCCTCTTACTCTCTTTTTTTCTTCCCATACTCTGTCTTCTCTCCTCATATCTTCATCTTTCTCTTCATATTCTCCCTTACCTATTCATACTATCCACTTTATTCATAGTTCCTTTATTCCGTTATATTGCAGTGTCTGTGTATACTCCCCCTTTTCGTTATATTTTCCCTTGTTTCATACTCCTTCCTCTCTTGTTGTAAGTACTTTTATTTTCATAGTCCCACATTTGTGCTCATAATCTTCCCTCTGTTCATATAAGTAATATTATAGAATATTTCATATATTTATTTTTGTAATGTTATATATATTTTTTTTATAATAGATTTTGTTTATCAATACTGAAAATACTGTATCATGCCTACGAAATGTCAAAGGAGGAAACAACGAAAGAAAGGTGTTTATTTGAAGAGAAGTCATCCACAAGAAGAACAATGTGTTAACAAAAAGAAAAAAAGTCCTGGTAAGAGAAGGAACACTTTTCTGTGGAAAATATTAAAGACTAAGAATAGTGTGCAGAAAGTGAAAAATGATTTTAGTGTGTCTGCAACTAAAAATAAAAAGAAGAATAAAGAGAACAATCATGGAAAGTCAAGTGCAGAAAAAATAGTTTATGGTAAATGGAGAAAAAATCAATTAATGGAAATTAGGAAAAAATGTTTTATTATAGAGTAGTGTTAAATTTAATTAAATAAATTAAAGGATGTAAAAAACAAAAGCAGCATTTTATAAGCGGAAGAAAGGTATAGAAAATGTAGTTGAGAAAGCTTTTGAATTAAAAAGAAAATTGTTTATTTTAGTAAACAATAGAATTCAATCACTAGATAAGCCAATCCATTTAATGAAGGCCAAAAGTAAGTGGAGAAGAGTAATTAACAGAAGTAATTTTTGTGAGTTTTTTGGGTGAATGGAAACATAGTTCAAGTTCTGAGCCTTTTTTTAATGAAGAAAGTTATCTATAGAGTAATGATTTGTTGCATGCAGTTGACACTAGTGGTCGTGCTTATGAGGTTAGAAATGGTTGTCCTATTGAGAAAGAGAAAATTGTTCCTAGAAATGCAGAAGAGCTGTTAGCTAATGAAGTTTTAGGGAGAGGTCCTAAAGCTCCAGTGTACACTTGGAATTGTAGTAGTATTTGTAGTGTATGGCAAGAATCTAATGATTTTTTACGCAATTTCTTACGTAACTATACTAAGAAAAGTGTTAAACAAAAGATTAGGATGTTGCAAGGACTAGACCCTTGCAGAGTGAGAGAAAATACTGGTTTGAAAGGTCATTCTCTGGCTTATCTTTCTAAAAAAGTATGTCGAAGTGTTTTTCACCATTTTAGGATGTTAGCAGTACATCACTCTGAAATGAGGAAATAAGTCAGAAGATTGTATTATGCAAAAAGTCCAGCTCTACTGTTAAAAAAGTTGAACAGTGGTCTTTTACGTGGGTCAGTATCAGATGTAAAGAACGTTTGTGGTGAAATTGAGGTTAGTTATTTTGGTTCTGAGGAAGACAGTGCAGAAGTTGAGATATTAATAAAAGGAAATGTAGAAGAGAATGTACAACATTGTAGTTCAGAAAATTTTGAGCAAGAAATTACAAAGTTTAAGGTGATTTCAGGTGAAAGGCCAAATTATTGTTGTGTCTGTTGACGACAAACTCATTATAAAAATCAGACCAGGTCTGTTGATTTGTATTTAAAAAGTGAAAAGGAAAATAATAATGAGTGGAAGGATTTTGCAACTTATTTGTTGGTAGAGAATTGTTTTAATTTGGGTTGTGATCTGCGTATTTGTAAGTCTTGTTATAACAAATTGGACGAGAACAAAATGCCTGCTAGAGCTGTGCATAATAATCTTGAGTTGGTAAATATTCCTTCTGAACTGATGGATTTAAATACCTATGAGTGTATTGCTATTCAATGTGTGCATCCATTTCAGGCTATTGTTCGTATGGAGCCCAAGATAGGAAAATTGCCTCCTTCTGATTTACAGAGAGGATTAAAGGGAAGAGTTGTATATTTGCCTCTAGATTTAAAGAAAAATATTGAAACAATTGGTCTAGAAAATTTAGAAAATGAACCTTTAGCTATTCTTGTTAATGGCGTTCCTACTAAGTAAGAAAATCTGGCAAGAATTAGTGGATGTTAGGAAAGTGAAAAAAGCAACATTGTATCTGGTAAAAAATAATCAATATTACAGAAATGTGTATGTGAGAGAAGAAGAAATAGCTGTAGAAGAAGATAGTGACTTGCCATCGGGATAAATTGAAAAAGTGGATGTGTCCAGAACTGAAGAAATCTACGAACATTATAATGTTCAACCACTGCATTCTAAAGAAGTGATTCGGAATACTATAGAGTTATTCCAAATGAAAGAAGCAAAAGGAAGTCCCATTAGTGTATGGCAAAAAAGCTTGGAAGGTCGTTGTTTCCCTCAGTTGTTTCCCACAGGAAAAGGAGGACGATATGATGTCCGACCTGTGCAGATTCCTGCATCTGAATACCGGACATCAAGATTATGTGCAGAAGATCCAAGATTTCGTTAATTCATTCCGTATTTGTTTCATCTTTTGTTTGAGAGTGATTTGTCTGGACTTTCTTATGCAGTAAACCATATATTGAAAACAGGTGAACATCTGCAAAATGTTTCGGCAAAGGAATTAATGGATAAAGTACTGCAGAAAGAGAATGTTTTGGAATCTCAGCTGATTAATCTCATGGCATGTCAGCGTGGTACTAATGAATACTGGTACCGTCGTCATGGAGAACTGAAATGTATGCTAAGGAATTTAGGAACTCCTACATGGTTCCTTACTCTAAGCTGTACTGAATATGCTTGGGACTGATTTACTTCAATTTCTTCGAGAGGCAAATCCAAATATAGTAAATATTGAATATAAGACACCTGGAGAATTGTGCTTTTTGGATCCAGTTAATGCACGGGTACTCATAGTACGGCCCGCGGGCCAGTGGCGGCCCGGCAAGCCTTCCGTGGCGGCCCGCGGACCTTGAGTCATCATGCCCGTGTTTTAATTATTTATTTTTTTTAGAGTGTCTGCAGCAGCGCGAGAGACTCTGCAGCTCTGTGGGGGCCGGGCGATCCTAGGATAGCCAGAGTAAAGCTGCACGCACGGGCCTAAGAGGTGAAATACATCAAGGCCTCATTAACATGAAAATGGTCTTTAAAGACGTGTTAAGTGCTCGGGTGCTGGCTGTGAGTGTGTGTGTGCCCCAGCAGACACACAGGCAGGGTGAGATGAGAGGGAGGGGGACTTATAAACACATGCACACCTCAAAACAAAAGCGCATTCTTTAGCTGGAAAACCACCTACTTAATCGGCGCTTCTCGCTCGCTCAGTCTATTGCCCCACATTCAGGGTCTACCACGGAATGCAAGACCACCCGAGAGAAAATTACGATTTACATTTTTGTCCAAAAATAATCAGCGCTAACAAATGCTACTGCAGCTTTGAGTAACCTTCTTACATGTAATCGGTTTTAAACCCAAACAAGGTAATTTAGCACTTTCCCTATCCTGGATGCCTGTAAGAATTTGAATACTCTTTCATATTCTGCAACACATTTATAGCACAGGTCAGGTTTTACTAAGAGGGATTGCCCAGTGTTTATTTGGTTAAAGTAGTGTGTGTACTATTGATTCAGCGCCGACTATTAGTTCTATATTTGACCCTATGGCTTCTGGAAATTATGCGCTACATTTGTTTTAAAAAATATTATGTTTTTGTAGGTGTTATCTGATCACAACCCTGTTTGCGGCTGTGAGTGTGTGTGCGCCCCAGCTGACACACAGGCAGGGTGAGATGAGAGGGAGGGGGACGGAGAGGGAGGGAGAGTGAGAGGGAGGGAGAGTGAGAGGGAGGGACAGGGAGGGAGACGGAGAGGGAGTGAGAGGGAGTGAGAGGGAGTGAAAGGGAGGGAGACGGAGAGGGAGTGAGAGGGAGGGAGACGGAGAGTGAGTGAGAGGGAGTGAAAGGGAGGGCGACGGAGAGGGAGTGAAAGGGAGGGAGACGGAGAGGGAGAGAAAGGGAGGGAGACAGAGAGTGAGTGAGAGGGAGTGAAAGGGAGGGAGAGGGAGTGAGAGTGAGAGGGAGGGAGAGTGAGAGGGAGGGACAGGGAGGGAGACGGAGAGGGAGTGAGAGGGAGTGAGAGGGAGTGAAAGGGAGGGAGACGGAGAGAGACGGAGAGAGAGTGAGAGGGAGGGAGACGGCGAGTGAGTGAGAGGGAGTGAAAGGGAGGGCGACGGAGAGGGAGTGAAAGGGAGGGAGACGGAGAGGGAGAGAAAGGGAGGGAGACAGAGAGTGAGTGAGAGGGAGTAAAAGGGAGGGAGAGGGAGTGAGAGGGAGTGAAAGGGAGGGAGACGGAGAGGGAGTGAAAGGGAGGGAGACGGAGAGGGAGGGAGAGGGAGTGAGAGGGAGTGAAAGGCAGGGAGACGGAGAGGGAGTGAGAGGGAGTGAAAGAGAGGGAGGGAAAGGGAGGGAGATGGAGAGGGAGTGAGAGGGAGTGAAAGGGAGGGAGACGGGGAGAGGGAGTGAAAGGGAGGGAGACGGAGAGGGAGTGAAAGGGAGGGAGAGGGAGTGAGAGGGAGTGAAAGGCAGGGAGACGGAGAGGGAGTGAGAGGGAGTGAAAGGGAGGGAGACGGAGAGGGAGGGGAAGGGAGGGAGACGGAGAGGGAGGGAAAGGGAGGGAGACGGAGAGGGAGGGAGGCGGAGAGGGAGTGAGAGGGAGTGAAAGGGAGGGAGACGGAGACGTAGAGGGCGGGAAAGGGAGGGAGACGGAGAGGGAGTGAGAGTGAGTGAAAGGGAGCGAGACGGAGAGGGAGAGAGAGGGCGGGAATGGGAGTGAGACAGAGAGGGATGGAAAGGGAGGGAGACGGAGAGGGAGTGAGAGGGAGGGAACGGGAGGGAGATGGAGAGGGAGAGAGAGAGAGAGAGAGAGAGAGAGAGAGAGAGGGAGTGAGACAGAGTGAGTGAGCCAGAGGGAGAGAAGGAGTGATAGGGAGTGAGAGAGAGTGAGAGAGTGAGTGAGAGAGAGTGAGTGAGAGAGAGTGAGAGAGAGAGAGTGAGAGAGAGTGAGAGGGAGTGAGAGAGAGAGAGTGAGAGGAAGTGAGACAGGGAGAGAGGGAGGGAGAGAGAGCGAGAGAGGGAGACCAAGAGAGAGAGAGATGTGTGTATGCTGGGTCTGGTAGCTCGGCGTCCGCTGCAGGGACCTGTGATCAACCTCATGGTCAGTTTTCTTTATTGCTCTAGCCCCTTCCCCTCCCCCACTGACCCTACCCCCACCGGTGCGGCCCTCGGACACAAACCAAACTGTAAATTTGGCCCCCGAGAGAAAGTTTGTGAGTACCCATGAGTTAATGTATGCAGGTATTTCAATCATAGATTTGACGCTATGATATGTTTTATCACCAATAGAAAAAATCCTCCTCTTGGAGAGGTTCTGGACTTCTTTTGGAGAAAGGAGTATCAAGCAAGAGGTGCTCCTCACATACACATGCTAATATGGATCAAAGATGCTCCCAAATTTGGAACAGACTCAGATGATACTGTGTTGTCTTTTATTAAAGAATATGCTACATGTGTTATACCCAAAAGTACACAAGATAAGGACTTAAGACAACAAGTCTTACGATTCCAAAGCCATCGTTGTGGGAAATACTGTCGTCGAAAGTACAAATCTAAGGACAAATTCTACACCAAATGCCGTTTTGTATTTCCCCGACCTGTAATATCAAAAGGAAGAGTGAACAGTTTTATGTCATCTTTGCGACATACTATCACAAGAAAGTCTCCAAAAAATACCTACAACTTAAGAAGAAATGAAGAGTCAAAATATATAAATGACTATAACCCAGTCATTTTGTCCATGTGGAATGCTAATATGGATATTCAATATGTTGCGGACAATTCCATTGCTGTTGCTCGATATGTAACATCCTACATAACAAAATCAGAAAAGACGGAATTGAAGGAAATGTGGGAAGAGATTTCCCATGAGAAGAGTCTGAGTAAGAAGTTATATACTTACAGTTTGAAGATGTTATCTCATTGAGAAATTGGAGCGTATGAATGCTCGGATCGGTTATCATCTGCAAGTCTATACTCCAAATCTAGAAGAATCATTTGGGTGAGTCTAGGTCTTGCTGCAACACGAAACTGAGTTCTTAAATCCGTACAGAAAATTGAATATTTAGCTGAAAAAGAGCCAGAAAGTACAGATATTGTGAAAACAAATATGTTGGATACATATTATCCAAATAGAAGTCATCATCTTGAGAAGATTTGTCTCTATGAAGTGCTGCAAAAGTATATTTTTAAACAGAATAATACAGAAAACATTACTAATGGTATATATGCCGTTATTGGTTCTGAAGGATGTCTGGTGAAACAAATAAAAGGACATTTGATTAATCACCATAAACTGAGTTGCAAAACACCTGACAAAAGGGAATTTGACTATTTAGCTCTTTTGCAACTTTTCAAGCCATGGCGTTTAGAATTGGAATTACTTGGAGATTTCGAAAGCTATAAAGATTCCTTCAATGCAACTAAAGATACTATAGAATGTCCTGTTTTTGCTAATTATGTGAAAATGTTGAATGACGAAATTGAGCAAGAAGCTACAATTGCAGCTGAGATTGCTAGAGACAGTTCTCAAGACAGTCAAACTTCTGCTCCGTTGAGTCAGGACCCACTAGGAGAACCAATTGTTCAAAATGAAGCAGCAACTGCTATGGAAGAGGTGGAAACAGTAATGTATCAAGGTCAAGAAGATGTAACAAACTTAGGAAACTTGGAAGAACAACTAAATCTTGAGCAGAAAGAAATATATGAGCAAGTGAGAGACCAGATTGACCATGGATTTCTTCATGAGAAAAAAGAGCGCTCTTGCTCATCATTTGAACCTTTCCGAATGTATGTGAGCGGACAAGCTGGAACAGGCAAAAGTTTTTTAATTAAAGTAATCACAACTTTTCTACAGTCACATTTGTCTTGTGTTGTCACTGCTCCAACTGGATTAGCAGCCCACAATATTATAGGAATTACTTTACATCGTTTATTAATGCTACCAGTAGAGCATGAAATTAATTTAGAATACCACAAGCTATCTGGAGAAGCTTCTTGTGAAGTTTCAAGAGTCTTGAGGCAAATGAAACTTTTCATTATTGATGAGGTAAGCATGGTATCAAACGTAATGCTTGCTTTTGTGCATTTAAGAATGCAGCAAATTCTTAAAACAGAGTATGACGTATTATTTGGAGGAAAGCACGTCATAGTTTTTGCAGATCTACTACAACTTACTCCTGTAAAAGGACAGCCAGTGTTTAAAACACTGTCGCATGAAGATACCAGAAAGTCTTTGGGGAGCATTGGAAATGTAAACATTTGGTCATATTTTGAGTATAAGGAACTTATTACAAATATGCGACAGGCAAATGATGCTGATTATGGAACTATTCTTCAAGATATAAGAATTGGAAAAATGACTGACTGAGAAAATATACATGAGAATTGCAGAAAACAAATCTGTAATCTGCTTAATGCCAACAGTACGTGAATGTTCTATATTCAATGAAGAAATGTTAAAGTTGGAAAATGAAGAAATTATAAAATTGGAAGCTATTGATAAAATAGAACATGAAGGAATCGCTATTATTTTGACTGAAAAGTTGAAGAGGAAATTGGATTCTTTAGAGAAATCGATAAGTAAAACTGCTGGTTTAGAAAATAATTTGTATGCATGTGTAGACTGTAGGGTAATTTTACAACGTAATTTGAATGTGGAAAAAGGTTTAGTAAATGGAGCGATGGGTAAAATAGTTGATTTTGTTAATTATGTAAATAGAGATGGGATTGAATTTTTGAAAATCAATTTTGATGAAATTGCTGAAGTACAACAATTTAGTCGTTGTTCATCTCGGTTTTTGCTTGTAAAAGATTTGTATGTATGCAAAAAACATACAAATCCTGTTTGATTGGCATATGCGGTGACCATTCATAAATCTCAAGGTTTAAGTGTAGATAGTGCTTTAGTGAATATTGGAAGTACCGTGTTTAAAGAGGGTATGGCATATGTTGCTTTGTCTCGAGTCAGAACTTTATCTGGATTGTACTTGATTGATTTTGATGAGACAAAGGTTAGTGCAGATGCAAATTGTGTGAAAGAGTATAATAGGTTAAGAAGAGAATATGCACCCAATTTAGGTCAATATCCAGTATTTGAAAAGCGTGTGGTAAGTAGAAAAAGAAGATTTGAGAATATCTGTAGTGAAACTGTAGAGAAAGAAAAAAAACAAGATGAAGTTGCACCTGCAAGCAAAAAGAAAAAGGACAGTGTTGAAGAGAATGTTGGTTATCGGTTTGAAAATAGTTGTGATGTCAACTGCTATGCTAATGTAGTTGTTAATGTTGCTTTTGTTCTTGAAAGTTTGCAACTGCAAATTGTTGAAAATCGGTACGAAAGATTCTGTTCATTGTTGTATTCTGTTTATGAGAAATGTAGTAGTGATAAAAGTAGAATTCAAAGTGTTTCTGATATTCGAAAATGTTTTAGACATATGTTCTGGTTCTAGTCAATTTACGCAGAATATTCAGCAAGATTTTCAGGAATTTTTAAAGTTTATGCTTCGTGTACTGGAAGATGAAGGTATAGATATTGAAAACCTTTTTGGCCTTTCTTATAAATGGCAACATGACTGTCAAAATTGTTTGTTTATATGTAGCACTTGACTTTACCTGACTGTGAATCAGTGTGTTTTAACAATATAATTAGAGGAGCAAGTCAAAACATGGAGTGTAGCCAATGTAAATCAGAAATGTCATCAACATTATTTTTACAAAGGTATGGACAGTATGTAATTTTAATGCTGCAACGTTGTAGACCTGATGGAAGAAAATTGGAAACTTTAATTAAAAATGTTGTAGCTGGTCAAGTTTCAATATCAGGAAGAACTTTTGTAGCTCTTGCAATTATTTTTCATGATGGACCTTCTACAACATCTGGACATTACACTTTGTATTTAAAATGTCTGAAACGTTGGATACATTGTAATGATAGTCAATTAGTTTTTAAGCAACGTTTGCCTAAAGAGTTACCAAATTCTTACATAATATTTTTAAAGCCAAACTTTTAAGATCAAAATTTGTTTCAGGATTACTGCTGTTAAGGTAGATTAGTCTGGTGTTGTAGAGTACTTTGTAAGTGAGGGTGAGGAGCTTGAAGGTGACCCTTTTGTTGATATTGAGGCAGTGTAGGTGTATCAGGTGGTGAGTGATGTGGCTGCAGCAAGGAACATTCATAATCACTCAGGTGGAGGTCTTTTAGATTTGTTGTAGTTGTTGTAGGTGTTTGGCTGGAATTCATGTGTAGAGTGTTTTGCCACAGTGTAGTCTGCTGCTGATGAGGGACTGTGTCACTGTTCTTCTTCTTTTGGTAAGGATCCACTTGTAAATGTTGCGGAGCATGTGGAGGGTGTTATGGCAGTACGAGGAGACGGTGTACGCTTGCTTACACATGGAGAGGGAGGAGTTTAGGATGAATCCTAGGTTGTACACATGGTTGGTAGGTGTTGGTACTGTTCACAGTGTAGTCAGCTAGCAGGAGTTCTCCGAGGCTGAGCGGGTGGGTCTGAGGATGAGTACTTTCATTTTGTGCGAGTTCATGTTTAGAAAGCTGCACTTTATGTAGTTGGTGATGTCCTTCATTGTGTCGTGGAGGTTGCTTTTGGTGGTATGTGGATTCTTGGTGAGGAAGAGGATGAGCTTGATGTCGTAGATGTAGGAGATGATGTTGAGGTTGCGATGGTGGGCTACTTGTGTGAGGGTGGCCATGTATATGTAGAATAGTGTCGGGTTGAGGGTTGAGCACTGGGGTACGGAGCAAATGATGGTGGTTTTGGATCAGAAGGCTGGGAGGCAGAAGCTCAGGATTACTATTGAACAATTTCCAAACTAAGAATTTGACGCATACTATTTGGCCATGTGGAAAAGTACGTGAAACCATAAAGGACTTGTTGTTATATATTTTGTCAGCATATATTTGTAAGTAATATTATTTACAGTGTATGAAAGTTAATCATAATGTTTTGTTATGTTATGATTGTTTGAGATGTGTCATATTTACTAAAGAAATTGCTCTTAGAAAAAACATTTAAGATATGTTTTATTTCTATTTTTTAAATTGTTATTGAGAATGTTGAATGTTTTTTTTAAGATAATCTTATTGATTGTCTTTTTTGTGCCCGCTGTTATGTTATGAGTACATTGAACTTACGGTTTCTAGTGAAATTCAATATATTCTGAGAACAGCAAAAAAGGCAAATGTAATACTTTACAAATTATTTTGTGTTGTAAAAGATATATAGTAACTGTAATTTTTTGTGTCTTCCACAGATGGTAATTTTATAATATATCATTTTTTTATTGAGGAGGAGCTTCGCGTGTAACCAAGATGGCCGCGTGAGCACAGGGCTCCCGAGACCCTCGCAACCTCCCGTATCTATCCTGTAGACTATCCTGATCACATTGACGGGTTATTGAAAAAGGGCCATAGCTGAGGCGGACACCGTTGTCCGAATTTGAATCGGACTTCAGGAGCCGGAATAACATCGACTTGAATGTAGCGGCCTGCCCCTCGAAGATGCCCAGAGCTTGAGTTGGTGGGATGCCCGGGCAGTAGTTGAACAACAGCGGCCTGAGGAGACACTGATCTGACTTTCACTTTCATTTTTGAGGCCTCTGTCTGATCCTACTTGAGAGCTAGCCTACTACTAGCGGAAGCTACTTGACTGCTAAGCGATCATAGTTGCTGCACCGATTGTGTGTTCTGGGCCCAGACGGGCCGTGCCCTCTGATCGCTGCGGCCGGTCGGATTGCAGTTCCCGGTTTGGCCATTTTCTTTCGTTGTCCACTGCTCTGTAGAGTCTTCCTGTTTGTGATGGAGACTAAGCCTGATGATGACAAGCAAAAATCCAAGATCACTCGGCGAGGTGGCTACACCCAGGCAAATAATATGGATCGATATGCTCAAGCTAAAGGATCCCCTGGTGGACCGAGTAGATCACTGGATTGTGCTAAGGAGGACCCGGCCTCATCGACAGAATTGACCTTGCAAGACGTCATGGGTGCCATTGGCGGGATGAAGGCTTCCATCGGCCAACAATTTGAGACTCTCGCCCACAAGCTGGATACCGTGGCGATTGATGTTAATTTGATCCGTACGGATTTATCGAAAACCAACAAAAAGGTCAAATCATTGGATTTGAAAACTTCCAGCCTCAGGGGTGATGTGTCTGATCTGCAGATGGAGGTCCGCAATCTGAAGACCTTGAATGACTTTTTTGCCCGCCGGTTGGAAGACTTTGAAAGCAGGGCTCGGCGTAACAACGTACGCATTATAGGGGTCCCGGAAAAATCAGAGGATCCGGCAGCTGGTCTTTTTGTGGAAGATCTCATCATCAAGCACCTTGCTCCTAAGGGGTTGAGCAAGTTCTTTGCGGTTGAAAGAGCCCACAGAATACCGAGTGGTAAACCGAAGGTGGGTGCCCCGCCGCGACCTCTTATCGCCAGAATCTTTCATTTCAGAGATAGAGACGCTATCCTGCAGGATTCGTGGACGAATGAACCCACGAAATATGAAAATACCACTGTGAGTTTCTACCCGGACTTTACACAGGCTGTCCAAAAGCAAAGACTTGGGTTTCTGGGCGTCAAACGCCGACTGAGGGACATGGAACTGAAATACGCAATGCTTTTTCCAGCCAGGCTGCGCTTTGAATTCGAGAAACGAACATACTTTTTTGATCGTCCAGAGATGGTAGGGGAATGGCTAGACACTTTGCAACATCGACGTGGCCAGGAGGAGCATTCTGGAGGAGCAGAGGGTGGCCGACGGAGCAGGAATAGGAGCATGGTTTCCGGTCTCTGAACTTTATTGATAACCCTGACTATGGTACGATGACTTTTATTGTATGATTTGATATTGGAGGTTGCTGGGCGATGGATGGGACTCTTTCCTCCTCTGGGGTTTCTTTTTGTAGACTAGTTTGATTTTAGGGCGACAGGCACACTGCAAGTTGGGGTGGTTATTTAGTCTTATGCAGGGGTGCAGGGTGGGGGGATTTGGAACGGGTTTCTGGTTTGTGGGCGGGGGTTGTTTGTATGGGTGTGTATTGGTTTAGTGCAAGGCAACATATTGTTCTGTCAATTGATTTGGATGCTGAGTTCCGAGGGGGGTTGGATCCGCTTTCACTTTCGGGATGGGGGTAGGGGATTGAGACTAATGAGTTGGAATGTGAATGGGTTGGGGGACAGGATAAAGCGAGGGCTTGTGTTGCAACTGTTTAAGCGACTCTCTCCTGATGTCGTCTTGTTACAGGAAACACATTTGATTGGTAACACTTGTCATGCCATGAACCTCTGGATCCAGGGGGGTGGGTATTCTAATTAGGACTTCTGTTCCCATAGCAATTGATGCCACACTTTTAGACGATAGGGGGCGCTATGTAGCTATCACTGGACGGTTGGAGGGTAGGATTATATCCTTCCTCTCAGTTCATGTCCCACCTGGTCTGCAGTCGACAACCTTTGCGGACCTGGGACGGGTACTATTGGGGCTTCCTGAAGGAAATTTGATTGTGGGTGGAGATTTTATTCAGTTGTTTCTGGTAGGGAAGATCGACACCCACCCAGGGACCTTGCAGGGTCGCAGAATTGGCTTAATGGTTTAATAGACACACTGGGGTTGGTGGACTGCTGGAGATTGCAGCACCCGGCCCAGAACTAATACACTTTCCACTCGGGTGCACACGGTAGCCTTTCTAGGATTGATTACATCTTGATGCCAGCTGCGCATGCCCCCTCTGTAACTGAGGTGCGACATCTAGCTCGGGAAATATCCGACCACTCCCCCTTGTGGCTTCGGATGGAGTTGCGTGTAGGTGCAGAGGAGCAGGTAGCCCCGATTAATCCGTGGTATCTCCGTACCCCTAAGACCTGTGCGGCGTTGATTAAATCCCTCAACCACTATTTTGTCGAAAATCAGGGATCTGTGTCTTCCACGGTGTCGCTCTGGGAGGCCTTTAAGACGGTCATCCGAGGCCAGGCATTGTCATTGATAGCTGGTGCGAAGAAGAGTAGGAATGAGGAGGTGGTGAGACTAGAGACAGAGATCACCGAATTGGAACGTACTCTGGAACAGGGCGTCACCCGTGAGAAGATGCATGTCTTGCGTCTTAAACAACCTAACTACAGGGCGCTTGTCACAGATGCCGCGAAAGTCATGGGCAGGGAGCAACAGGGGCGATTGTATGATGTTGGGGATAAATCTGGCAAGCTGATAGCATGGTTAGACATAAATGAGAGGGCTAGTCGCGTGGTTCCCGTGATTGAGAGAGTGAATGGTATGCGTGTAACTGATCCCGAGGTGATTGTCCAGAGTTTTGCGTAGCACTTCCAGGAAGTGTATTCCCCCGTGTCGGATAGACAGGAGGAAGACTCCCATTTCTTGTTGTGAGATATAGCACTGCCCTGCTTATCTGACTCCGATAAGGAGTTTCTGGATGCTGTAATAACCGCCGATGAAGTAGCTCTCGCTATACGCTCCATTCGTTCGGGAAAAGCGATGGGCCCTAATGATCCCCCCATTGAACTCTATAAACTACGCCCCGATACAGTAGCGCCGTATCTTTGTGACATGTTCTTGGAATCACGGGATATGGGCTCTCTTCCCCGTGATCAGCGTCTTGCGACTATAGTAGTGATTCACATGGAAGGGAAGCCAAGGGACCGCTGTGCCTCTTATAGGCCGATATCACTCCTTAACGCAGAGCCCAAGATCCTTGCTAAATTGTTAGCTAACCGTATAATAAAGGTGATTGGTGACTTGGTTCATCCGGACCAATCCTGTTTCATTCCTCATCGGAATACGGCTATGAATCTGCGACGATTGCACGGCGTTCGCGCGAGGACTTCGTCGTTGCGTGAGCCGGCCATCTTGGCCTCTTTAGACGCCACGATGGCCTTTGATACTGTTGAGTGGCCATATTTGTGGGCCGTACTGGCTAAGTTCGGTTTTGGTCCTGGTTTTATTAGCTGGGTCAAGCTCCTTTATGAAAATCATTGGCTCAGGTTGTGGTAAATGGTTGGGTTTCCAAGCCTTTCGCTCTTGGAAGAGGTACAAGGCAGGGTTGTCCATTGTCTCCGCTCTTATTTGCCCTTGCTCTTGAGCCCCTAGCTGCATGGATTAGATGGGAACCATCGATGAGAGGTATTCAGTGGGCCCCAGACTTTGAAGACCGGATTTCGCTCTATGCGGACGATATACTGTTGTACCTGACATCGCCCCGGAAGTCGTTAATAGTCTTGTTTGATGTCCTTACATCTTTTGGTAAAAATACCGGCTTAGTTATTAACTGGACTAAATCTTATTTATATGTCCTTTCGGGTGAAGTCTTTCTTTTGCCGCGCGCTTGTCCCATCCAGGTTGCACACGCGGGTTTTAAGTATCTTGGGATATACGTGTCGCTGAACCCGACTGTCCGATACGAACAGAATTTGCTCCCACCGCTGAACCGGTTGAAGCTAGATGTTGTGCACTGGCGCAAATTACCGCTTTCGCCACTCGGCCGTGCGTCGCTTTTTAAGATGATGTCATTGCCACGCTTTCTATATGCTCTTCATAACACCTTTGATGTAATCCCCGCGACTTATTTTCGGGCTATTGAGAGTCTCCAGGGGAAGTTGATTTGGGACGGGCGTTCCCGTATCGCCCTTGCCAAGCTGACGCTACCTTGGCACGATGGCGGTATTGCTCTCCCCGACATTAAGCGATATTATTGGGCCTACCAATTAGGGGCCATTAATCATGGTATGTATGCCCCCGAGTTGAACCCTGCTTTTGCAATGGATAGATGGTTGTTGCCGGGGGAGATTATTATAGAGCGCTTTACTCCAGACTAGATGGCGGGAGACTCTCGGGATCCACAAAGATTGCGGTACGGATATGGAACTGTGCAAACAGTGCGATGGGTTGGAAAGATCGACTGACCCGGGCGACCCCGCTTTTTGCTTTCGAGAGGCTGGGTAGCTTGTGGAAAACAAAAGGATTTGAGAAATGGGATATGATTGCGATCAGTAAGGTGAGTGCCCTCTGGGTCAAAGGCAAGTTTAAAACTTTTGAGGAATTGCAAGTAGAGTTCAAACTTAGTAAGATAGAATATTTTCGATATGCCCAGGTCCATCATGCTTTGCGGTCGGTTTTTCCCGAGAGTGCAAGTATTCCGGAATCCTCTCTGCTTGAGGATAGAATACTAGACGGTCATGTGCCGGATAGCACTATTTCTCTGATATATAAAAAGCTAATCAATGGTAGAACTGACTTGTTAGTGCTCCTCCGGGACTTTTGGACCCGAGATGGTCTTGAACTAGACGACGAGGACTGGCAATCCGCGATCTCTTCTCCTAAGGAGGTCGCGATCCCGGCCCGTCTCCGGTTGGTGCAACTTAAAATTCTACACAGAGTCTATGTGACTGGTCCCCGCTTGATTAGAATGGGTTACTCCACAGATGGTCTTTATAAGCGTGGTTGTGGGTTGCTCAGGACTTTTTTGCATATAATTTGGGAGTGTCCCATGGTTGCTGCCTTCTGGATCGGGGTGCACAATAAGATCGGAGAGGCTACCGGTGTTGCTCTACAACCCGAGGCTAGACGTTGTCTCCTGAATGTCTGGGAATCAACTGATTATAATGTCGCACAGACGCAGTGGGCAACCCTGGGAAATATGGTTGCTAAGAGAGACATAGCACAGTTGTGGGGTTCCCAGAGGCTACCCACAGTTGAGGCTTGGATGGAAAACATGGATTGGTGCATGTTTAGGGATTAGACGGTTTATGTGGCACGGGGGCGACCCAGAAAGTGGGGTAAGGTCTGAGGTCATTGGAATACTTACCGTGGGGATATTTGCACTCCTCCTCTTTTGGATGTCCCTGAGGTTCAGCTTTCCCCCTGACCCACCATTCCCGTAATGTGGACTACTTAATTGCTCTGGAGTTCGTCTCTCCCCTGCGTCCGTTCCCTGATATAATTTATAAACTCTACTGTATGATTTTTTGCTCTTCCTTCCTCGTTCGGACTATATCCTATTGTACTGTATTTTTTGCCTTGTATGTTATTTACCTTTAATAAAAAGATTTACAAAAATAAAAAAAATATATACTTTTTTATTATTAAATATGCTTAAGGTAAGTACAAGTAACTGTTAAAAATGGTCGATGGAATGTGCCTCAACCGAGCTGAAGTAACAAAACATGGACGGAGAAAATAAGTGTGTAAAGATGGTTTGTATCTTTTAAAGATATTTCAAAAAATTCTATACTGAGTGTACCTGTCAGAACCCCTCATCAATCAGTGGATATGATAATGACTTATCTAAAACCTAGCTGCCGCAGGAGAGATGAAGAATCAGCAAGGAAACATACTTGGAGTGCTTTAGTGCAACAGAGGAATTCTAAGATGGCCGCCTCGAGGGAAGACACGGTGGCGGTCTAGTCATTTACCAAACACCTGTGGGGAATCCTTGGTGAGGCGCGCGCTCCCTAACGAGTGCGCACTTTGTAATAATGTGGGATTCACACAGGATTGTGTTCAATAAGTAATATTTATTCAGCCCCATCCAACAGTCAGCTAACAACTGACAATCCTGGAATTACCAGTTATAGGAACCTTGGTGTCATGTGGTTCCAAACACTAGGTTCCAACATGGAACCAGAATACCCAGGAAGACAGGTCATCACACTTCTCCCTCTTAAACATTAAACAGGTTTACATGTTCAGCAATGAAGTAGGCAACAGAAAGATAAAGAAAAACAAAGAAGAAACTACCTAGACATAATCACGCAAGTGAACAGGAGGCCTGCATACTCTCACACTCTTGCGAGAATTATTAGAACGCAGATCAGGAACAGCAACAATATCCTCACATTTCCCTTTTCCCCCAAAATGAGAAACCCGACTATTGTTCCAGATACGACCATCCTCCGTCTTTACAGCATTTTTGAAAATTTTCACAATGGTTCTAGGAACAGAAAACTTCGACCAGTTTTGACAGCCCACAGGAGCCCTGATCTTTACAACCTCCCCCACCACGAATTTGGAATCCTTAGCAGAATTTCTCCTATCCACATATATTTTCCTTTTCCTCTGTAGTTTCAATTCCCTTTCTCTCCATGCACCCACCTCATTATTTTTTACACCCTTGTCTGCAGCCATCCAGGCAGGACATAAACAAGTGTTAGGTGCTCTACCCTTGAAAAGTTCAAACTGAGTTTTTCCTGTAGTTGAGTGATGAGAGAATCGATAAGCTGAAATTCTGTTCTGTAACTCCTTTCTCCAGTCCAAATTGTTGACCCTTGCCAACTGAATGCTTTCCTTCAAAGTTTTGTTGAGTCTCTCCAAAGCACCATTTGCCTCAGGGTGATACAAAGAAATCCTCTTGTGGATAATGCCACACTTACTGAGATACTCCTCAACTTTCCCTGAACAAAATTGTGGCCCATTGTCAGAAAGAATGGAGTTCGGAAAACTCTCACGTTTAAAGACAGACTCCAAAAAGGAATTAACAGACTCACTTGTAATCTCCCTTACCAAACTTACCTCCACCCATCTAGAATACAAATCCAATAAAACCAACATAAATGGAGTTTGATGTTCACCATGTAAAGGCCCCACAATATCAACTGCAATTTCATCCCATGGGGACCTAGGCAACCTCCTGCAAACCATTGGAGAAGACCTCGTCCTCAAAACTTTATCACTTGCCTGGCAAGAAGAGCAATCCCTAACGGTGCGTTCCACCAACAAATCGATACCTGGCCACCAGAAGTCCATTCGTATACGTTCTTTCGTCTTTGAAATACCCAAGTGTCCCTCATGAGACATGTCCACCAGAACACTTCTGGGATTAACAGGTGGAACTAACCTAGTACCTCTCATGAGTAAACCATCCACCACTGCCAACTCATCAGCAATCAAAGACCAAGGTTTCTTTAAAGAACGAGACCTACCACCTTCCAACAATTTAATGACTTCCTTCAAATCCTCATCCTTACTCAGCTCTTCTCATAAAGTATCTTCCTTCACCGCCCCCAAGGTAACGTCACACACCTTTAATTCACCCTCAAAATCGTCAGCCAAAGCTTCCTCAACATTCTCTACAACATCCACCAGCCTAGACAGACAATCTGCCGAGACATTAGTTTTTCCTGGGATATACTCAAACTTGAACACGAACTCCTGCAAAGAAATTACCCATCTCCTTATCCTTGCTGAGATGGAGTCTAACCCCTTTTTTTCAAACACTTCCTTTAGTGGTTTGTGATCAGACCTGACGGTAAAGGAGGAACCCCAAACAAACTTCCTGAACTTATTCACCGCCCAATATATACCTAGCGCCTCTTTCTCTATGACAGAGTAATTCAACTCCGCCCCCTTCAAACATCTCGAAGCACAAGCTATCAGGACCTCCTTGTCTTTCCTCACTTGTAACAACAAAGCACCCAGACCCTTACTGCTAGCATCTGTTACAATAAACGTCGGATCCCCTGGAACAAACGCCTGTAAATTTGGTGCATTCCTCAGATCCATCTTCACCTGATCAAACTCTCTGCTACACTCCTCAGTCCAATTAAACACAGCATTTTTACACATGATTTTCCTCAGATTAACAGTCTTATCTGCGAAATTTCTGACAAATTTATTGTAAAATTCTGCCATGCCCAAAAATGATGAAACCTCTTCTTTTGAACATGGTTCCTTCAACTTTTCAATTGTTTCTACAAGATCCTTTTTTTGAACATATGCCCTTCCTTGAGATGTGGTGGCCCAAATAATCTAGCTCATTGACACCAAACTTGCACTTGCTCTGACGCAGAGTTAAACCAACTTCCAACATTTTCTTCAACACAAGGCAAACCCTCTCATCATGTTCCTGTTCGTTCTTACCTGAAATGAGAACATCATCCTGATAACATCTTACCCCCGGTATTCCTTTGAACAGATCTTCCATAATTCTCTGAAATACCGAGGCTGCCGAAACCAGCCCAAAAGGCATTCTTAAGAACTTGAATGCACCCATTGGTGTAATGAAACTAGTAAGCTCTTGACACTCTTCTTTTAGCGGAACTTGGTGATAGGCCGATGCCATATCTAAGGTGGTGAAATAGCATGCCCCATCTAATGTAGAAACCAACTCCTCTATGTTTGGCAAAGGGTACTTGTCAACTATTACCTCTTTATTTAAAGCACGAAGGTCAACACACAGCCGAATCTCATTATTAGGCTTCCTCGCGACCACAATTGGTGCGAGCCACTCAGTTGCTTCTACTGGTTGTATAACCCCAGTAGACAATAACTTCTCAATCTCTTTACCCACGGCATCCTTTACACAAATTGGAATGCGCCTTACTTTAGCAGCAACAGGCACCGCACCCAACTTCAGTTTGATGTTGTGATTGTAACCCTTTATACATCCTAGTTTTTCACTGAACAACTCTTTAAAGTTCTTTATAAACTTGTTCTCCTCATTGTCTACAGCCTGTACTTGAATAACTGGATGAGCATTTGGATTGAGACTCACACCCAACCTTGCCTGATGAGACCAACTCAACAAGTTGTCTCCCCTGTTTACCACATAAACTTTTGCTTCTGTATACCTGCCCTTATATTCGATGCAGTCAAAAAAGTAACCCATTATTTTTATGGGATGTTCTTGATAACCTGTTGGTCTTATATCCGGTTTACACAAAGTCTTTTTCTTTCCAAACACATTTTCAAACACCTCGTTTGAAATAAAAGTAACATGTGAGCATGAATCAAATTTCATCAACACACTTGCTTCCCCAATCAACACATAATCAGAAGGATGTTCTACAACATCATCATTAATCTGAAAGCTAACCAACTTAGTCTCAGTCTTCATATCTCTCCTAACTCTTGTTCTGCAGTTTCTACCAATGTGTCCCTTTCTACCACACACATTGCAATTGAACTTGAGGGCAGGACACTCTCTCGCATTTGCCATATGCCCATATCTCCCACATCTGTAACAAGTTCCTTGAAAAGGAGTTGAAAATTTCTTACTTGTCTGTATTTTAGAAATACCACCATCAATCTCCCCTTTCAACCTTTCCTCCTCACACACTTCTTTTTTTTTCTTCTCATCCTTTCTCTTCACAGCCTGACACACCACTTCTTGTGTTGAAGAACTAGTTGGCTTTTCATCCTTTTTCTCCTTGCTTAGTTCTCCAACGCATTTTAACATGTGTTCAACCCTTTTTGCAATACCTACCACTTCTTCAAGTGCAGGTTCATCCTTTAGCCACAACTCTTCCCTTATCTTATCACTCACACATCTCAAAACAAACTGATCCCTAATTCGTTCTTCCACCAAACTCCCAAACTTGCAACTCGAAGCCAACTTTCTTAGTGCAGTAATGTACTCTTCACCACTCTCTTCCTTACCCTGCTCTCGTAACCCGAAATAGTACCTTTCCATGATATTACTCACTTTAGGAAGATAATGTAAATCCAACTGCCTAGCACACACCTCATAATCATTCAATCCTCTTTGTTCTGCTTGTGGAATGACTGGAAGAGTCTCCAAAATCTCCTGGCCTTCTCCGCCCAAACAATGCATCAATAAAGCATACTTCCTTTCACCACTCAAATTTGCACCACACACCCTTGCGTAATTTTCAAATATTGTTTTCCATTTTTTCCACCTAATCAGTGGTTCCCCTGGTTCCATCAGAAAGAAAGGAGGTGCAGTTACATTCTGCATTTTACTGCCCCAGTTCCACTCAACACCTTTACCCTTATTCCACTTTTAAACCTTTAACAACAAAGTTCCACCTCCCTTCCCTCAAAAAGGTGTGCCCATCACCGTCGACAGGCTTCAAGTTCTTCAATGTAGAACTAAAAAAAATTGAGTCTGGTTTTCCTTTCCGGCACCTCTCGGTACTTCTTCAAGTTTGAGTCACTTACTCCATCCACCAAGCTCCTCCGACTTTTCTCTTCCTCACGTTTTCACTCGTTTTCCGTACAACAGGTCCTCCTGTCCTCCTTTACCATTGAAGTAGATACCCTTATAATGTCACGCTCCAAACTGCTGCTTTACCCGTTGCAATCCTCTTGAAATAACTGAAAAACGAAAAAAAACGATCGAAAAAAATCCAAGATGGCTGCCACTAATCCATCACAAACATTCAGTCTTGTTTCCAAAGTGGATTGGGCTTTCTTTTCTTCTTTTTCCAAAACCAAGTCAAAATGGCCGCCACAACATTAAATGCTTCTTTCTTTGGCTATTCGAGCTTGTTTTCTTTTTTTCCCGACCTAAAATGGCCGCCAAGAAACATTTGCATCACTTTCTATGGCCAATCTCGCTTGTTTTTTTTTTATTCTTGAAACTCGCCCATTCAAAGATGTCCGCCACCTTTTCTACAAACAAATAGGCTTTTTTCTAAGGGAAATCACCCTCGAAAATCGACGTCAGTTACAAGCTCCGTTTTTTTCTATTTTCTTCCAAAAATCATTGTAAAAGACTACCTTTGCCGATTTTCGTTGCGTTTTTGACTTTTTCCACGTCTCTCGACGCGTTTCCTTCGCTGGGCCACAGCTGTACCTTGAAGATGCTGATCAATCTCCCCACATCGACACAGCAGTCACGTGTGTCTTTCTCTTCGCATTTAGCTATTTACCTGTTGTTGGGGCTATCTTGCACGAGGAGATCCCATCCACAAACGTCGCCAGTGTAATAATGTGGGATTCACACAGGATTGTGTTCAATAAGTAATATTTATTCAGCCCCATCCAACAGTCAGCTAACAACTGACAATCCTGGAATTACCAGTTATAGGAACCTTGGTGTCATGTGGTTCCAAACACTAGGTTCCAAAAGTGGAACCTGAATACCCAGGAAGACAGGTCATCACACACTTCACCTAAGACATTCCCGAGTTCAGACCCGTTTTCAATTGCCCCAAAGATATTCCTGAAGAGAAAGCACAAATATTTGTGAGAGAGTTAAAGAAGGTTCCCGGTTAAACTTACCTTAGTTATCGTGCCTGCAACTAGAATTGAGCTTCCGAGTTGGAAGAAGCCCGCACATTGCACAGCGGTTGATTTTCCCATCACGGCTCCTTCAGGGCAGACGGACTCAGTCGTGTTCAGCACCTGAAGAGCAGAGAGAAAAAGAAACCATACAAGAAACCTAAGTGATACCTTATAGTTGAGAAAGGTATATTCTTGGAAAATAATCGTATGACAAGTTACTGAGAGACTAAACTTACCTGACATTATAGAGAATATTGAATGTACTCACTTGATGTATTTTCTCTGACCTAAAACAAGAAACGATAACATTTGTGATAAGCAAGGTCTTAAGGGAAAAGAACACATTGAGTAAGGAATACCAGAAAGACTGTTAAATTAAGAAGGAACATTAGTGAAAAACACAAGATATTCAAGGATTGACAGAATAGATAACAAGCAACTGCATAACGAATGGTTAGTAGAAGAACACAAGGAAATTAATAATATAAAAATTAGACAATAAACGCAGAGGCCTAGGGTAATGAATGTTACGTAATTATAGGTTAGAAGCAGTGAGAAAAGAAAAGAACCCGAAGCTACAAGGTTGCAGATAAATACTAGAGGAGAGGCTAGTTCAAAAGACCAAGGGGTAGGTAATTAGTAGCGTTAGACTAAGTTATAGATGAGGAATAGAGATAGAGTAGGGTAGGTTATTAAATAATTGTTCTTTGTTAGTTTCTGTTATGTATCCATGTGAAGGGATTGTCTGTGAAGAAAACAAGACAGCCAGAGAGAAGGTGCCAAGGAGGAAATGCAGAGGTTGCGAGCCAGTCTCTTCTTCTTTATTATTTTTTCCTATCCCCCTTCTCCCGTGTGTTTATTCTAGAGATTAGATTAAAAAGTTTGGTCTCTGGAGGATCCTGGAGGGGGAGTTGGGAACTAGCGTCATCTGTTCCTGTGCAAGTATTCGGTAAGAGTTTCTGGGCTTACTGTTCCTGACAGTACCAGTGTTCTATACCTGTTGTTGTGAGTATTTCCGACTTATATAAGGAATTACTACTTTCTAATTATGTTAAAAGGTAAGTATTGGATAGGTCTTTAAGAGTTTATTTGTGTGAAAACACATGAAATATTCAAAAAGTAGTGTGATAATGATATCTAAATATACACAGATACACAGTGTTATTCTGGACAATCAATAGTATCTTTTGCATTTTACTTAAACACATTTATTATTTTGGAATGGGTAAGGTGAATAGACATATTCTACATTTTTTAGTAGTGTATTTTACTATAACAGCCTTAGTCTTTTCCTATAGTCATAAGGAGTGACTGGTTTCAAAATTTAAGAAAAGCTAAGAACAGGATATCCTTATAATTAATTATATTTATATAACTTTGCAAATGACTAAAACTCTACTAATGGAATGTTATTAGATAATAGTATTAATATAGTATTTTTTGTAGGCCAAAATAGGTGAAAACATTAGTTTTGTATTATATATTACGAAAAGTGATCAAATTAACTGTTTATATTTTTATACAAGGAGCAAGAACATAAAGGAAAATTTATGGAAAGAGAACAGCCTCATACTGAGGAGATTTTGGATATTACCTTGAGTGTAATTGAAGAACTAATCGTATCTGTCACAGGCAATGAAAGTGAAGAAGGGGGAAATTAGTGCTGCAGACATGAGCTATGCTTTCGAAGACGAAAGCTTTGATGCAGATTTTCTGTAAGCATTAAATTATGTTGAAATTATAGAACAAATTAATTCAGAAACTGCTAACGAGGGAATTGATCTGTGTGACATATCTGATGAACTTGTTTCGGAAGGTCTGTTAAATTATGAGATGTTACAAGAATAAATGTATTGTTTAAAAATAATAAAGGTTTGAGCACAATCTACTAATGTATTCATTGTACTAAAAGTGAAACACTTATAGATTCAGTTATATATTCTTTAAATGTTTGTATTGATTTAAAATACGCAAAGTGGGTCTGAGGGTATGGATTGCTTAAAATCCGTATGGAGTATACATGCAGTCTTGTATGCACCTGCAAACTTGTGTTTTATACCTTCAATTCCCCAGTCTGTATACTTAGACTTCCACCAAACAGTCTGACACTGCTGTTTTAGTATTGTAGTGAGCCAGTCAGCAGTATGTTCTTTTCCATTGTACCGTGGTAAAACTGAAGCTGTAATAAATTTAGTGAGGAACTTTCTTTGCAGAACTGTAATGATCCACTCACTATCTAGATACTCATGGATTAAAACACGCCTTAGTTCATAGACTGTTTCAAACCCCTACAGACTGTGCATGCACTATTCTATGCACCAGCAAACTTATGTTTTATACCTTCAAATCCTCAATGTGTATCCTTACACTTCCAGCAAACACTCTCAGACTACTGTTTTAATATTGTAGTGAGCCATTCAGCAGTATGTGTTTATCTGTATACTGTGGTAAAACCGAGGCTGTTATACATTCAATCAGGCTCTTTCCTTGCAGAACTGTAATCATCCACTCACTACCTAAGTACTCATGCATTAAAATAGGCCTTATGCCATAGACTGCTTCAAACCCTTATAGACTATGTATGCAGTCTTCTATGTACTTGCAAATTTTTCTTTTACACCTTAAATTCACCAGTTTGTATCCTTACACTTCGACCAAACACTCTGTCACTGTTGTTTTAGTTTTGTAGTGACTCATCCAACAGTATGTAGTAATCCATTCACTACATGAAAACACTAATGAGCACATATACAATAACTGGCATATCCCCATGAATATGCCAGTTATTGTGCACTGTGACACCACCACCATGGATGCACCGTATTTACAATGTGGTGTATAATGGGACAAAAATGGCACATATATGTGATATATCTGTGCTGTAAAGGTGGTGCATTGTTTGAGTTATGTTGCAAGTGCGACGCATCTCCAGCAATGCTCTGGGGGCCCTATGCTCAGAATGCTGTGTCAATCCTTCCACCTGCTTCAAGCTAGTGCAGGGTTTTGACACAGCATGAGCCCAAAAGTGACAAAGTGAAATCTTGTAGATTTCAATCAGCCACTTTTAGGAGGAGTTCCTGCACCGGAACGCCCCCCTTCCCCCCATGTAGGAATGTCTCCTTCTGGTACAGGGATTTACAATGTGACGCACCTCCCAGATACGTCATATTCTAAATACCACATGCCATGGCGCATCTTTTGCACCACCGCTTCATCAGAAAAGTGATGCAACGGCGGTATAAAAGAGGCACAAGGGTGTTGTAAATGTGCCCCTAACAAACACTTACAAATTCACCCCGGCAGTTTCACTAGCAGTGCATTCTTTTTGAATTTACTTTTATTATTTTACATTAAAAATATGAAATGTAACTTTAAAAATAAAATAAATATAAGTATTTATAATAGAAATGTAGGAAATTACTATAAAAAGAAAGAAATATAATAATCAATACATTTTAAAATTATCATTTACAAAACTTTTCAAATTCACTGAAAAAAACAGGTTTCAGGCACGTTATAGTTAGGAATTAGCATTTAAAAAAACCTTAGAAATTCACTGAAAAAACCATAGGTTTCACACATGTTATAGTTATCTGGACATTTCACTCATACAAAACCATTGAAATTCCCCCGTTATAGTTAGTTAAGCTAACTATAACTTGCGCAATGTCATCAGTGATGTCATGAGTGATGTCACTGACCATGTCATGAGTGATATAATATGTGACGTCATCAGCAGTGCATTGCGGGTTTTTTAATGCTAATTCCTAACTATAACGAGCCGGAAACCTATGTTTTTTTCAGTGAATATATATATATATATATATATATATATATATATATATATATATATATATATATATATATATGTATATATATATATACATTACCTACTGGCGATAGCCAGTAGGTATATATAGTTAGGATTTTTTTCCTATGGGATTTTTGAAAATTCTATGTCGAATAACTTTGGCGTTTGAGGACAGAATTGGCTGAAATTTTCAGGAAAATGGAACATTTTGTTTCTGAGCAGCCCCTGAAAATTTGGGGGGGTTTCGTCAAGGGGGGGCCGAGAAAAAAGGGGGGTCCCAAAACGTGTTTTTCCCATGCAATTTTCCATAGGGCGGTTGGCCTCACTTTTAGCCTGAACGGCTGAATGGATTTACACCAAACTTGGCAAAATTGTAGGGACTGGTAGCCCGATGTGCCTTTGCTATGTCTCAAGATATAGGCTCCAGTGGTTTTTACGAAAATTAACTTTGAAAAATATATATTGGGCTACATTGGGCTATATATATGTTGGAGCCCAAATGTAGCCCAATGTAGCCCAATGTAGCCCAATGTAGCTCAAAGATGGCCACCAGAGACAAAAAAAAACAAATGTAGCCCAAATATCAGCCAGATGTAGCCCAACTATAGCCCAATGACAGAATGTCCCAGAGTGTTCTAAAGAACAACTAGAGTGCTAACAGTCCTACTTATTACAAAGGTATGGCACACCTGAAGCCATCTTGATTGGAATAAAGTAGTAACTCTTAAAACATTTAATTTAAAAAGGAACAAAATGAGGGGGTTCATTTTGCCATAGAAAGTATGATTAGCGAATATATGACGAAATCCCGCATACCATCAGTCCGCAAAAAAATCCTGCATGTACTATTAGGCCGCAAATTAAAATAACGAAAACTTTTAGAACGAATATGCCTTTAGCATACACTAAACAACTAAACTACCCTAAACCCTAATACACTACCCCCAGCATGACCCTACACTACACAAACAGTACAACACTACCCTAAACCCTAAAACACTACCCCCAGCATGACCCTACACTACACAAACACTACAACACTACCCTAAACCCTAAAACACTACCCCCAGCATGACCCTACACTGCGCAAACACTACAACACTACCCAAAACCCTAAAACACTACACCCCAGCATGACCCTACACTACGCAAACACTACAACACTACCCTAAACCCTAAAACACTACCCCCAGCATGACCCTACACTACACAAACACTACAACACAACCCTAAACCCTAAAACACTACCCCCAGCATGACCCTACACTACGCAAACACTACAACACAACCCTAAACCCTAAAACACTACCCCCAGCATGACCCTACACTACGCAAACACTACAACACTACCCTAAACCCTAAAACACTACCCCCAGCATGACCCTACACTACGCAAACACTACAACACTACCCAAAACCCTAAAACACTACACCCCAGCATGACCCTACACTACGCAAACACTACAACACTACCCTAAACCCTAAAACACTACCCCCAGCATGACCCTACACTACGCAAACACTACAACACTACCCAAAACCCTAAAACACTACACCCCAGCATGACCCTACACTACGCAAACACTACAACACTACCCTAAACCCTAAAACACTACCCCCAGCATGACCCTACACTACGCAAACACTACAACACTACCCTAAACCCTAAAACACTACCCCCAGCATGACCCTACACTACGCAAACACTACAACACTACCCTAAACCCTAAAACACTACCCCCAGCATGACCCTACACTACGCAAACACTACAACACTACCCTAAACCCTAAAACACTACCCCCAGCATGACCCTACACTACGCAAACACTACACCACTACCCTAAACCCTAAAACACTACCCCCAGCATGACCCTACACTACGCAAACACTACAACACTACCCAAAACCCTAAAACACTACCCCCAGCATGACCCTACACTACGCAAACACTACAACACTACCCAAAACCCTAAAACACTACCCCCCAGCATGACCCTACACTACGCAAACACTACAACACTACCCAAAACCCTAAAACACTACCCCCAGCATGACCCTACACTACGCAAACACTACAACACTACCCAAAACCCTAAAACACTACACCCCAGCATGATCCTACACTACGCAAACACTACAACACTACCCAAAACCCTAAAACACTACCCCCAGCATGACCCTACACTACGCAAACACTACAACACTACCCAAAACCCTAAAACACTACCCCCAGCATGACCCTACACTACGCAAACACTACAACACTACCCTAAACCCTAAAATACTACACCCCAGCATGACCCTACACTACGCAAACACTACAACACTACCCAAAACCCTAAAACACTACCCCCAGCATGACCCTACACTACGCAAACACTACAACACTATCCTAAACCCTAAAACACTATGCCCAGCATGACCCTACACTACGCAAACACTACAACACTACCCTAAACCCTAAAACACTAGCCCCAGCATGACCCTACACTACGCAAACACTACAACACAACCCTAAACCCTAAAACACTACCCCCAGCATGACCCTACACTACGCAAACACTACAACACTACCCTAAACCCTAAAACACTACCCCCAGCATGACCCTACACTACGCAAACACTACAACACAACCCTAAACCCTAAAACACTACCCCTACCATGACCCTACACTAAACAACCACCACAACTCTACACTACACAAACACAACACTACACTACACAACACTACACTACACTACACAATCACTAACCCACGAAAAAATTAACACAAACCCACTTACCTCTCTCGTCATCGTGGTTTTCACAACGCAAATGCATTTACCATACATGCCTTTAAAACGTAATTCTTTGTAAAGGCATGCGCGATAAATGCACATGCGTTTTGAAAAAATGCGGGATAATGGTATGCGAGGTCAATGACCTTGCGGGATAATGGTATGCGGACTGAAAGTCTGCGGGATAAAAAATGCGGGAAAATGGCTGCAAACCATGATTAGCAGCAGACTTCCCTGGTGAGCACTAGCTTTACTACAGTGATCTAATGAGCAACTAGAGTGCTAACATTCAGAATTTATGGCAAATGTGTGACACATCTGAATGCCTTCTTGATAGAACCAAAGTAAACAAGCATTGAAAATGCAATAGATCTCGCCCTCGTTTAAGTTAAAGCCATTCTGTTTGTAATGAGGTGGCTTTTTAGCTTTGCTTTTATTAGTGTTTTTAAAACTTTCATGTAAATAACATGCATATGTATGCATATATGTATATGTATGCATGCATTTATATTTATATAGATATGCAGATTATATATGTTTATATATGTATATTACCTACTGGAGATAGCCAGTGGGTATATATAGTTAGGATTTTTTCTCTATAGGATTTCTGAAAATTCTATGTCTAATAACTTTGGCGTTTGTGGACGGAATTGGCTGAAATTTTCAGGAAAATGGCACATTTTGTTTCTGAGCAGCCCCTAAAAATTTGGGGGGGTTTCGTCAGGGGGGGGCCGAGAAAAAAGGGGGGTCCCAAAACGCGTTTTTCCCATTCATTTTTCCATAGGGCGGTTGGACTCACTTTTAGCTCGAACGGCTGAATAGATTTACATGAAACTTGGCAAAATTGTAGATATGGTTTGCCCGACGTGCCTTTGCTATGTCTCAATATATGTGCTCCAGTGGATTTTGAGAAATTAACGTTTAAAAAAATATATATATCTGTGACAGCGCTCCGGTTAGCGCCACGGTTCGCGTACCTGACGCGTAACGGAACTTCGCGAAGCGAAGCTGATTGGCTCTCCGGTGTCTGTAAACATTCTAAACAGTCCGGAGCGGCCGCCATCTTGTCTCTCGGTACGATCGAGAGACAAGATGTGGTGAAAAACGAAGGGGGAAATGAAGGAAAGGGGGCAAGGTAGACCACTCCTGACCCCCTAGGATTGATGAGGGGGATATTAAAGTGCCCCGCGGGACAAAAAATAAAACATTTTTTTTTTTGCAATTTTACACCGTAGAGGCGCGTCTTGGTACGCGAACCGGGCAGCTCACCGGGCAGCTCACCGGGCAGCTAACCGGGCAGCTAACCGGCAGCGTAGCTGTCAACATTGTAAACAGTCCGGAGCGGCCGCCATCTTGTCTCTCGGTAGGTTCGAGAGACAAGATGTGGTGAAAAAAGAAGGGGGAAATGAAGGAAAGGGGGCAAGGTAAACCCCTCCTGACCCCCTAGGATTGATGAGGGGGATATTAAAGTCCCCCGCGATTTTTCGCGGTAGAGGCGCTTCCCGGTACGCGAACCGGGCAGCTAACCGGCAGCGTAACGGGAGTCCGCCATCTTGTGTTTTTGGAGCGTCCGGTTCGCATACCGGGTAGCGTCCCGGTAAGCGTAACAAGGGGAAAACCAAGAGAAACAGTAAAAAAAAAATTAAGGGAATAGATTTCCAGCAAACTTGGCAAAATTGTAGGGACTGTTTGTTTGATGTGCCTTTGCAAGGCCTCAAGATATGTGCACGTGTGGATTTTGTCTAATTAAGGTTAAAAAAAATATATATATCTGTAAGCGTGCTCTGGCACGCTTACGTTACGGGTTTTGTTTGCGCTGCAGAGCCGATACGTCACGGTTATGCGACGCGTCATGAGGCGTCTCACGTGGCTACGTGATACGTCACGTAATAAAGAATATATTTTACAGCTATAGATATTAGCTTTTAAAAAACCAATGAAATTCACTGAAAAAAACATAGGTTATAGACCATATATAGTTAGGAATTTGCATTTACAAAACCTTGAAAATTCACTGAAAAAAACATAGATTAGAGACCATATATAGTTAGCTGGACATTTTATTGACATAAAACCAATGAAATTCCATATATAGTTAGTTGCACTAACTATATATCGCACACCCGCAATCCACTGCTGATGATGTCACATATTACATCATTCATGACATGGTCTGTGACATCACTGATGACATCACTGATGACATCTCAAATGACATCACTGATGACATCACTGATGACATCTCAAATGACATCACTGATGACATCATGACACACCAATACCAGTTACTACATACGCACTCACTGATTCCTACGTCTACACACACATTCACTCATTCACCCATACAATCTCTCATACATACAGTCACTCATTATTACAACACTATCATATGCACTCATACACCTATGCAGACACTCACACACTGCCACTCATCCATGGAGTTACTCACACACCTAGTCAGTCCTGTAAAGAATCTATCACACTTCCATTTCCTCATCTATACAGTTAAACACAGAACACCATACTTCAGTGACATCACTGATGACATCACTGATGACATCTCAAATGACATCACTGATGACATCTCAAATGACATCACTGATGACATCATGACACACCAATACCAGTTACTACATACGCACTCACTGATTCCTACGTCTACACACACATTCACTCATTCACCCATACAATCACTCATACATACAGTCACTCATTATTACAACACTATCATATGCACTCATACACCTAGTCAGTCCTGTGAAGAATCAATCACACTTCGATTTCCTCATCTATACAGTTAAACACAGAACACCATACTTTTCACACATATACTAACACATACTTACTCTCTTATACAATCACTGATACAAGTACACATTGATATGCACAGAGTCACACACCTCCCAGCCAGCCACACACACACTCAGTCTTCCATACATCCACTCATTCTTCAATATGTAAAACATATTTAAACTTTACAAAAACACACAGACACTAGATGATGTCATCAGTGATGTCATTTGAGATGTCATCAGTGATGTCATTTGAGATGTCATCAGTGATGTCATCAGTGATGTCACTGACCATGTCATGAATGATGTAATATGTGACATCACCAGCAGTGGATTGCGGGTGCGCGATATATAGTTAGTGCAACTAACTATATATGGAATTTCATTGGTTTTATGTCAATAAAATGTCCAGCTAACTATATATGGTCTCTAATCTATGTTTTTTTCAGTGAATTTTCAAGGTTTTGTAAATGCAAATTCCTAAATATATATGGTCTATAACCTATGGTTTTTTCAGTGAATATATATATATATATGTATATGTATATTTATATATATACATATATATATATATATATTCACTGAAAAAACATAGGTTATAGACCATATATAGTTAGGAATTAGCATTTACAAAACCTTGAAAATTCACTGAAAAAACCATAGGTTATAGACCATATATAGTTAGGAATTAGCATTTACAAAACCTTATTTTACTCACACAAAACCATTGAAATTCCATATATAGTTAGTTGCACTAACTATATATCGCGCACCCGCAATCCACTGCTGATGATGTCACATATTACATCATTCATTTGTTTCAGGTGAGTCCAACTCAGATTTACAGATGAAATTTAAGTTATTGAGAGTACAGAGGAGATAATACATGAGCAGGCCTACCAACGAAGTGAGTCATGTCCACTGCACTCTTGAACAAAGGCCAGACCTCTTCTGTATCCCTGGACAGGCCTAAACCTCATCTGCACAATGTGATTCATAATGTGAGGAAACACAGGTAATGTAATTGAAAAACGTGCAATTTATTTTGCTCATTTCACCATCACATCACCTGTATTTCCTCAGCTTAGGTATGTCATTGTGCAGGTTTAGTCTAGCATATCCAAGAGTATGGACAAGGTGAGGACTGTATGCAACAGAGCAATGTACATTACTCACCTCCCTTGACACTTACAGAAGCCTCAGTTTCTCCATGCCTCCTACACAGTTCTAAATGAATATCATAAATACAAAAAGGTACAGAAATATTATACATGTTAAATGGTTTATTTTTGCTGTTCTCAGAATGTATCAAATTTCACTAAAAACAGTGAGTTGAAGGTATTGATCATATAACAGCAGGGAAAAAAACCCACAATCAAAATGATTGTGTTTAAAAAACCCATATAACATATCCAATCAGAAATCAAAACTCCTCAAAAGTAACTTACTTTCCATGACGTCGAAGGATGTCCTATGAACAGCTTATACTCTGTTGTGCTGCTATTATTTTCTGCCCGCCACTTTCTGAAAGAAAAGCTCCATCGTTTTGACAAATATGTTACATACAATAAATGACTTCTCGCTCTCTACCGCACATTTCCTCAAGGCCAAATCGTGTAAGAGCCATTTATAACACTTGGAATTCTTCTAAGCAAATCCCGTCATTTTCTTTTTCCGCAACTTTTAGAAAGAAAACGTTCAAGATCACTTTCAAAATCCTGTACTAGTAATATCTCACCCTTCTTGCTCACTCATGTTCCACATTTCCACATTTAACTTTTGACTCTGTACTACACTTATCCTCAAGGCCAAATAGTGTAGGAGCCATTAGAACCTCTTGAATTTCCTCAGAGCACATCCCGAGATTCTTTCCCTAAAATTTTGGTTGTAAAAACACCAGGTAAGAATTTTTAAGGTCAAAAGGCAATTTTTTTTTTAAAGTTAAAACAGAATCATTGCAGAATGACCAGACGTTTCTAGACTTTAAATAAGCTGTGTAATGTCCTGATGTTGTTGAAGGACCGTCATGATATATAATTGCTGCAGTTACAAAAGTCCTTCCTGATATTGACAACTGCGAAGCCACAAAATTTTTAATTAAAGTTGTCAATTTTGTTCCATCAGGCCTACATCGTTGGAACATTAAAATGACATACTGGCCATATGTTTGTATAAATAATGTGGACAGCATTGCTGACTTACATTGGCTACACTCCATGTTGTGATCGGCTGATTTTACTAGCTTATTAAAGGACACTGATTTACTGTCTGGCAAAGTTAAATATATAAATCTTTCTGAGTCTACACTACTAGTACTTGATGCCCTACAATTCTCGCAGTCACGCTGCCATTGATAAGAAAGGCCAAACAGGTGATCTACATCTACACCTTCATCTTGCAATACATCAAGCATATACATTAAAAACTCCTGACAATCTTGCTGAAAATTTTGAGAGAATTGCGTTTGACCTGAACATTTGTCTAACAGATTTCGAATTTCAGACACACTTTCTAATTTTGTTCTATCAGTGCTACATTTCTCTAACACAGAGTTCAGTAAGCAGCAAAAACTTTGATCCGAATTGATCACAATCTGTTGTTTTAAAGTTTCTAAAGAAAAGACAACATTAACCACTACATTAGCATAGCAGTTGACACCAGAACTATTTTCAAATTGAAAACCAACAACATCTTCAACAGAATCCTTTTTCTTTCTGCTTATAATTTCAGGTTCATCGACTTTTCGTCTTTTTGCTAGAACCTCCCTACTATTGGTCACATTTCTTCGTTTCCGGCCTACCACACGTTTCTCAAACAAAGGATATTGAGGCAAATGTGGCGCATACTCTCTTCTTAACCTATTGTATTCCTTAATACAATCTAGATCCGCACAAATGTTTGTGACATCACACTCAATCAAGTACAATCCCGATAAAGTTCTGACTCGTGACAATGCCACATATGCCATACCCTCCTTGAACACAGAACTGCCAATATTCACCAATGCACTGTCTACACTTAAACCTTGCGATTTATGGATTGTCACCGCATATGCCAAGCAAACAGGAAACTGCTTACGGCGAACATATAAGTCTTTTACAAGCAAAAACCTAGCAGAGCAACGACCAATTAGCTGTACTTCCTCAATGCCATCAAATTTAATTTTTAAAAATTCAATTCCATCTCTATTTCTGTATTTCACAAAATCAACAACATTACCCATTGATCCATTTACCAGACCTCTTTCAACATGTAAATTCCTTCTTAAAATTATACGGCAATTTAAGCACACATACAGAGTCTTTTCAAAACCTGCAGTTTTAGATATAGTCTTCTCTAATGAATCCAATTTTGATTTCAAATTCTCAGACAAAATAATTGTTGATCCCATATGCTCTACTCTGTCAATACCTTCCAGTTTCACAATCTCTTGGCTTTCTAAATGCAACATTTTGTTGTTGAAGATGGCACATTCTGCAAGAGTTGGCATCAAACATATTCCAGATTTCTTCTCAGTAATTGTCTGAAAAATATTCTCAGGCACAACGTCTTGTTCTGGATACAAATTTGACAGTAATCGTGCATGTAAAGCTTCTTTCCCATGCTCGGTCACTTTTCCGATTCTAACATCTTGTAGAATATTCTTGTAATCTTCATCCTTCGCCTGACGCATATTTTCACGCAGTTCAGCATAATTGAAGTTTAACCATATATTGACGTTGCCAATGCTCCCTAGGCACTTCCTGGTATCTTCATGCGTGAGCATTTTGAACACAGGTTGTCCTTTCACTGGTGTTAGCTGCAGAAGATCACCGAAAACAATGATGTGTTTGCCACCAAATAACACATCATACTCTGTTTTGAGAACTTCTTGCATTCTCAAATGCACAAAGGCAAGCATGACATTGGAAACCATGCTTACTTCGACAATGATAAGAAGTTTCATTTTCCTCAACACTCTTGAAACTTCACAACAAGCATCTCCAGATAACTTGTGGTATTGTAATTTGTTATCATGCTCCACTGGCAGCATCAGTAGACGATGCAAAGTAATACCTTTAATGTTATGTGCTGCCAGTCCAGTTGGAGCGGTGACAGCACAAGACAGCGATGACTCAGTCCTTTTCTGCAAAAAGCATGAAATTGCTTTAATGAGGAAACTTTTTCCAGTTCCCGCTTCTCCACTCACGTACAGTCGGACAGGCTTCAACGAAGTACATGAGCACTCTTTCTTCTCATGACTTAATCCATGATCAATTTGGTTGGTAACTTCGTCATATATTTTCCTCTGCTCAACGTTGAGTTGTCTTTCCAAGTCTTCTAAGTTAACCGCATCCTCCTGAGCATGTGCCATGGCTCTTTCCACTTCAATCATGGCAGTGGCAGCTTCATTTTCGATAACTGGTCCTCCTAGTGGATCCTGACTCAATGAAACAGAACTCTGACTGTCCTGAGAGCTGTCTCTAGCAATCTCGAATGCAATCGTTGCTTCCTGCTCGATTTCCGCATTCAACATTTCTAGATATTTGGGAAAAACAGGACATTCTATGGTCTCTTTGGCGGCATTGAAAGAGTCTTCGTAAGAGAGGAAATCTGCAAGCAGTTCCTCTTCTGCACGCCAAGGCTTGAAAAGAGCTAAATAGAAAAACTCTTTTCTTTCAGGAGATTCACCACTCAATTTTCGATGATTTACCAATTGACATTTTCTTTGCTTGACCAGACATCCCTCACTTCCAATTACAGCATACACTCCTTTATCAATATCTTCTTTGATGTTCCTCTTGAATATGTAATTTTGCAGAACCTCATACAGACAAACATTCTCCAGGTGACTGCTTCTATTTGGATAATATGTATCCAACATGTTGGTCTTCAAAATATCTGTACTGTTTGGCTCCTTTTCCGCCAAATACTCTATTTCCCGTACAGGTTTCAGAACTCCATTACGCGTTGCAGCAAGACCAAGACTCGCCCAAACGATACTCCTTGATTTGGCATAGAGACTTGCTGAAGACAACCGGTCAGAACATTCGTAAGCTCCGATTTCTCGATGCGACAACATCTTCAGACTGAAACTGTACAACTTCTTACTGAGGCTCTTTTCATGGGAAATGTCCTCCCACATATCCTTCAATTCTGTCTTTTCTTTTTTGGTGATGTAAGATGTCACATACCGAGCCACAGCCATACAGTTATCAGCTACAAACTGTATATCCATGTTAGCATTCCACATGGACAAAATCACTGGGTTGTAGTCGTTGATGTACTTGGACTCTTTGTTCCTTTTCAAATTGTATGTATTTTTGGGTGATTTCTTCATCACATTATGTCGCAGCGAAGACATCAAACTGTTCACTCTTCCTTTAGAAATCACCGGTCGTGGAAAGGCGAAACGACATTTGGTGTAGAACTTGTCCTTGTTTCTGAATTTACGACAACAGTACTTTCCGCAACGATGGCTTTGGAAGCGTAAAACTTGTTCTCTTAGGCTTTTGTCTTCCTTTGCCTTTGGAACAGCACATGTAGAATACTGTTCTATGAAACTCATCACTAAGTCATCTGGATCTGTTCCAAATTTGGGTGCATCTTTGATCCACAGCAGCATATGTATATGAGGAGCACCTCTTGCTTGGTACTCCTTCCTCCAGAAGAAATCCAACACCTCTCCAAGAGGTGGATTTTTCTTGTTCATGATGAAAGACATCATAGCTTCAAATCTATGATTGAAGTACCTGCATACATTCACTGGATCCAAAGAGCACAGTTCTCCGGGTGTCTTGAATTCGATATTTTCAATGTTTCCATTTGCCTCTCGTAGAAATTCAAGTAAGTCTTCCCAGCCATACTCGGCACAGCTGAGAGTGAGGAACCATGTGGGAGTTCCTAAGTTCCTCAGCATACATTTTAAATCACCATGACGACGGTACCAGTACTCATTAGTACCACGCTGACACGCCATGAGATTAATCAGGTGAGAATCCAAAATACTGTCTTGCACATTGACTTTATCCATAAAGTCACTTGCCGAGATGTTTTGCATGTGTACACCACTTTTCAAGATATGGTTCACTGCATATGACAGTCCAGACAGATCGCTTTCAAACAGGAGATGAAACAAATAGGGAATGCATTGACGAAACCTAGGATCTTCTGCATACAATCGTAAAGTCCGGTATTCAGAAGCAGGAATTTGATCAGGTCGCTCATCATATCTTCCTCCTTGACCTGTTGGAAATAGCTGTGGGAAACACCGAGCTTCCAAACTTTCCTCCCAAACACTAACGGGACTCCCTTTGGCTTGTTTCATTTGAAACAACTCAATAGCATTCCCCATGACTTCCTTGGAATGCAAAGGATGAACACTATAATGTTCATATATTTCTTCATTTTTAGAGGGTTCTACTTTCTCAATTTGACCAGCACACAAATCGCTATCCTCTTCTTCACTTACTTCCTCTTCTGCAACATACACATTCTTGTAGTACTTATTGTTTTTCTTCAAATACAATGTTGCCTTTTTGACTTTCCTAACTTCTACTAAATCTTGCCATATTTTCTTACTCTTTGTCGGAACCCCATTAACTAAGATAACCAGAGGTTCCTCTTCCACTTTCTCTACTCCAATTGTATTAATGTTTTTCTTCAAATCTAGAGGCAAATAAACAACTCTTCCCTTTAATCCTCTCTGTAAATCTGATGGAGGCAATTTCCCTGTCTTTGGCTCCATTCTTACAATAGCCTGAAAGGGATGGATACTTTGAATCAAAATAGATTTATAAGTATTTAAATCCTTCAATTCAGAAGGAATCTCAACCAATTCCAGATTATTATGAACCGCTCTGGCAGGCATCCGGTTTTGATTTAATTTGTTACAACAATAAGTACACACACGTTGATCCAATCCCAAATCAAAAGAATTTTCTACCATCAAGTATGTTGCAAAATCCTTCCATTCACTATTATTTTCCCTTTCACTTTTCGCATATAAATCCACTAACTTAGTCTGATTCTTATAATAAGTACGTCGACAACACACACAAGTGAAATTAGGCCTCTCACTTGATTTCACCTGAAACGTGGCAATTTCCTTCTGAAAATTATCTGTACTGGAAACCTGTACACTATCTTCCACATTACCCTCTTCTTCTGGGTCAATTTCAACATTCTCCTCTTTACTTGTAAAGTAACAAAACTCAATTTCTTCACAAATATTCTTCACATCTACTTCAGAACCATGCAAAAGAGCAGTGCATAATTGTTTAAGCATAATTGCTGGACTCTTAGCATAATACAACATTCTAACTAATTTCCTCACTTTATTATGATGCACTGCTAGCATCCTGAAATGATGAAAAACACTCAGGCATACTCTCCTGGAAAGACAAGTCAGTGAATGACCATGCAAACCTGTCACTTCCCTCACTCTGCAAGGATCTAATTCTTGCAACATCTTCATTTTCTGTTTCAAACTTTTCTTATTAAATGTCCGTACAAAATCACAAAGCAAATTGATGGAATCCTGTCGCACTCTGCAAATACTACTACACTTCCAGGTGTACACAGGTCCCTTAGGACGTCTTCCTAAAACCTCATTACCTAACACCTCTTCTGCCTCTGTTGTCACAAGTTTTTCTTTTTCAACCGGACTACCATCTTTCACCTCATAAGCTCGACCACTGGTGTCAACTGCATGCACCAAATCATTATCCTGAAAGTAACTCTCCTCATTAAAAAATGCCTCAGAACTTGAACTATGCATCCATTCTCCTGAAAAAACTACACAAAAATTACTACGATTAACTGTTCTCTTCCATCTACTATTTGTTTTTAAATCATAAATTACCTTGTTTAGTTTTCTTATTCTATTGATTATCAAAATAAATAACTTTCGCTTAATTTCAAAAGCCTGATCAATAATTTTCTCAACTTTTTTTTTCTCTTATTAAAAACCACTTTCTGTTGACCTTTCTTAATATTTTTTAACAAATTACCAATTATCCTGTTGCGGAACATTCGTCTACGAATGTCCCTAAACTGATTTTTCCTTCTACTACCATGCACAGAGTTATCTCCTGCTCTACCAGTAACATTTTTGTTTGGCCTTTCCTTTCCGTTTAAATTGGCTCTCTTTTTCTGGACTAAAACTTGTTCTGTAGGTATACTTTTGTTTCTACAAATGTTTCTAAGGAATGATTTTGTTCTCTTACCCGGAGCTTTCTTGGTGACTTGACGAGATTTTATTGTAGAGGACTGCTGCAAGCATTTACTAATCTGCTGTCTTTGACGTTTTGTAACCTTTCGGATTCTATCCTTAGACGGCATTGTCTAATTTCGAAATGATCTGCAGTTGAATCTGTAGTAAAATATAATAAAACATGTTATTAACCACTATTACCAAACAGTAAATCAATTACAGACGTCAAAAAATTAACATACTAGTTATAAATTATACATACAATAATTTTTAGTGCATTATGAAAATTAAAACTCACAAATAGTTGCAAAGAAATGGAATGCTTCTACATTTGACCTGTGATCTTTTATATGTGAATCTGAACTACTTTTATTAGTATATTTTACTATTTCATTAAAGATACTTCACACAAGCTGTTTTTGAAGTTGTGTTTAATTTTAAATGAAACGGTTAACATGGTTACTTTTCATTTCCAGTAACTTTTAAAAATAACTGTTTATAGTTCCATAGGCTCGAGCAGGTCAGCTTCCCACCCTATGTCATACAATTCTGACAAATCGGCATCCTCATCATGTTCTTCATCATCCTCAGGATTTAAATCATCCAAGGGATCTACTTCCACTGATGTTTCAATGACAATTTCAATGATAATATCGAGATCAACAGTTTGCTCATTATCACTCATGCTTGATGTTGTCGTTATCTTTAAAAAAAGAGAACAACAATGAGATGTTGCAGAGTAAGAGACACATCTCAGAGACTATAATAGTAAAATTGTTTAACAAGAGTAACATTTTGCAGATATTATTTAGCCATGTCCAGCGATGCTGAGGAGGTGAGGCCTATGTCCAAGTTTTCAGTGAACAAGACTCATCTCTTCTTAACCTTGGATAAGCCTCACCAACACTGTGTCCCCTGCTAATACTTAAATTTAAAGGAGCAGATTTATGTTAAATGGTGCATCCCCAGGGATGCACCAGTTAACGTGCGCCACTGCTCTGCCACCCATGATGTACCGCATTTACAATGCAGAGCACCATTGAGCAAAAACAGCACAGATGCATCACGCATCTGTTCCACAAAAACGGCGCATTGCAGGAATCACGTCATAAACGCAACATATCTACTGCAATTCACAGCGGCAAGCCACACATTGCATGGTGCATCTCTCCTTATGCCTGTTTCAAACAGGCGTAAAGATTTGATTCAGCAATGCCATAAAGGTGACTCAGTGAAATCTTCTTAATTTTACTGTGTTAGTTTTACAGGGCTTTCATGCAAATGACTGCCCACCCTGCAACAAAACGCCCACATGAAACCTAACGCACGTTTCATGTGGGGCAGGACTTTACAGCATGACACATCTTCCTTGATGCTTCAAGTTGTAAATATGTCACAACATAGCGCATCTTTTGCTCCGCCGCTGCGTCACAAAAGTTTGAGGTGAGGCTTGCTGATGAAATTTAGGCTTTTTGAAGAATATAGAGGAGATAATACATGTGCAGGCCTACCAATGAAGTGAGGCCTATCTTGCAACATGGTACATCTTGTAAATCACTGCTGCATTATAAAAGTGACGGAACAGCAGCAAAAAAGAGGCGCACGGCCATCATAAATCTGCACCTAACAGTTTAAATGATTGATTCAAGATGACGATAAGGTGTGGACTATCTAGAGGTTTGTTTGAGGTGAGGCCTACTCAGGGTTGCAGATGAAATTTAGCCTCAGTTTAATACTTCTCAGTTCAATATTTATTTGAAGAAGCAGACACCAATATGACCTTCTCATAAATGTGATTTTCTGGTCTAAATTTGAATACACAACACAGGTCCTATGTAGAAGCACACCCTATCAGTACTTAAATTAACCAAGCACACATGGGGGCGTATTTACAAGGACCTTGCACCACGGGGAAATGTCTAAAATTAAAATGGGAAAAATAACATCAAAGGGACTCAAAGACCTTGAAAATATGCCCCAAGCAACCTATGAAACTCTAGCAGTACATATCAAGAAACCTAATTGATTTTAAAAAACGTTTTTAAATCTATCATGTAAAACAATTATATACCTACATTCATGGGGAAGTGACTTAAAATGCCCTAACACACAAGAAAGCGTTTTTTTTAGGCCCTTGCACCTTTTTTTCCATCACTTTTAACATGGCTATGTAACTCAAACAATCAAAATCTAAATTTGCCAAGCACACATGGGAGCGTATTTACAAGGACCTTGCACCACGGGGAAATGTCTTAAATTAAAATGGGAAAAATAACATCAAAGGGACTAGAGGGCCCGATGTAGGTAGGACTTATTTACCGATTTTTAATTACCGAATTTTACCGATTCTGTAATTAAGAATCGCTAAATAAGAAGGGGGGGTATGTAGGAACATCCAGATGTTCCATTTACCGAATCGGTAAATATCTGTATTTACCGATTCGGTAAATACCGACCGGTAATGCTCCATTCATTCCTATGGGCTTTGAAGCCTTATGGTCTTAAGTCATATGGCACAGGTGTGCATGCACACATATGCATGCACACCTGAATCGGTATTTTAACATCAAATTCAATTTGATGCTAAAATACCGAAGTGATAAGGCTTGTGGGACTCAGAAGAGTCTCACCTACATACCAAATGTACCTAATTGGTAGAAATACCGATTCGGTATTTTAAAGAATCTGTAAATTTACCAATCGGTAAATAACCCGATTCTGTGAAATATGTGTCCCTACATACCAAATCTCAAATACCGGTCGGTAACGGACGAAAATACCGATTTTCGGCCGTTACCGACCGACCTACATCGGGCCCATCAATTGCTTGTTAATATATCCCAAGCAACCTATGAAACTCTAGCAGTACATATTAAGAAACCTAATTGATTTCAAAAAACGTTTTTAAACCCATCATGAAAAACAATTATTCAACCATATTCATGCAAAGTGACTTAAAATGCCCTAAGACACATGAAAGCGTTTTTTTAAGGCCCTTACACCATTTTTGCGTCACTTTTAACATGGCTATGTAACTCAAAGAATCAAAATCTATTTGTAAAACACTTGACACAAAGCAACATTTTAAATACACAACTTTCTTCTTAATTTTCTCCCTAAAGCATACTATTCTCTATTTAAATTAAATGAATCTTTTCTCACCTTAGCAAATACTTTTTGAGTTTGAAAACAGTCTCAGACACACACCAATTTGTCTTCAGAAGAGCAAAGGGTATGCACTCCAGAGATTGCAACCAACAATGGCACACAAATGCTGTAATTCATCACACATATCTCTAATGTCACCCAATCAAAACTCTTCCCTCACTTTTTTCAAATCAACACCCTTCCCCCTTCTGCCCTTTCTGCCCTTTTTCCATAGCAACCACCTCCTGAAAGACCTCTGGTGTTTGAAAGTTCACACAACAATGTTTCAATTGAACTCTGAACTTTCAGTGCACCTGCGTATCCAGTGCAATCTTTCATAAAATGATTTTTTCTTGACCATTCAAATTACATCTTTCAAAGAACTCATCCATGCTCCCTAACTTTCTGTTTTCAGCAATCAAAATCCACCAATCACTGCTACTGAATCATTAGCACAGAAACTCCACAGTTTTTTTCATTATAAACTCTTATTTTTTCAACTGCCATTTCATTCCCACACTTGATCTAACTGCAGCAGAACCTTCTCTCACCATGTTTTCTGTCTGGATTGTTGGACATAGTTACATCTACTGGGCTCAAAGGTATGCTGATAATAGAATTTTACCTAACCTCAATTTACAAAATGTGGAAATCAAGTGGATTGGCCACAGAGGATTAAAATGTCACCAATTGATACCATTGGTGAAAACCTTTTTGCATTTGCCAAAACCTGACCTGTTAATTGTGCACTGTGGAGGAAATGACTTGGGCACTTTGACTGGGGTAGGTCTGGAAATGCTTTTAAAGGACACCTTTGACCAATTGATGGCACTTTTTCCTCAAACTGCCTTGGTATATTCAAATATATGCCAAAGACAGAAATGGAGGTGGTCGAACCAATTTTGTCCACACATTGAGAAATCGAGGAAGCATGTAAATAAGTCTGTTTCAGCTTACATTAGAGACCATGGAATGGGCTGCATCTACAACAATAACTTGCGTTACTACATGCAAGATATCTACAGAGGAGATGGAGTTCACTTCTCAGATGAGGGGAACAGAGTTTTCATCCTGAATTTAAGACTATGTATTGGTACCTACTTATAAGTACCTAAATGTACCACAGACCCAAAAGCTCTTCTCAGAGCTACCCTAACTATGATCACTATAAACAAATTTCAAATGTAACTTTTTTTCACTAATTTTCACAATTTACGCTTTCCGGATCGCTACCCGGTACGCGCACCGGACGCAAACTGTGCGAAAATTTGAAAAAAAATGTTTTTTTTCGCACATATGGGCCTCCTCAGCCACCCTCAGAAAACCTAGGGGGTCAGAATACGTCTACCATGCCCCCTTCTACCCATTCTGAACATTATTTGCCCTCCATCTTGTATCTCAATTCTACCGAAACACAAAATGGAGGACTCCCGCAACACTGCCGGTTCGCGTACCGGGGCGCGCAGTGAGAAGCGATCGCATAAAAAAGGTGGGAAAGTAATTTACAGAAAAACCACTGGAGACACTTTCACCAAATATAGATTAGCTCATACTACATACCAATCCCTACCATTTTCACAAATTTGGTTGGAATTCCATTTAACCATTTAGCCTGCAGACCTCTCTAAATTCCCTGAGGTAAATTACTTCACAAAACACATCTGAAGTGTTGGAATTGACAACCAATTAAAATGTTACTTTCATTTTCTACTTTTTTTTACCTGACATTTGAATGGTTATGTACCTGAATATATATAAAGAAAGAGAGAGAAACACAGCCATTTTGACTACTACTTCCTGAAGTACATTTCAATAGCATTTTTACCTCTCCGTAAAGTAAGTTGATAATTTGTAAGGAGCACTTTAAGTTAATTTGTAAAAACGTTTTTTGATAATTATTTACTGTCCCCCTGCTATAGTTATATTTATAGATTGACTTAGGCTTCTCTGCTATAATTATGAATTTACTTACACTTCTTCACAGGCACTTTTTTTATATTTCTACTTCCTGCCTGTTAACATACACTACCCAAAGTTAACTTCACTGTTAAAAAACTTAGAATCACTTGTCTAAACTTAAACCCAACAGTGCCCTAACTCTTCTGATATAGTTATTTTTTATGCTATTTACAGCAAAAAAATGGAAGGGGAGCACGAAAATATCAATGTTTCCTTCGACATTACATCTGAGGAGATTTTAAGTGAAGAATTTTTAGATGAAGATTTTATGGATCAGTCTTTGGATGAACAATTTATTGAATGCTTACAAGACATAGAAACATGCATGTTTGAGGAGATTCCAGATGATGTAATACTGGAAGTTTTATTGAACTATGAAAATTCTGACCAATAAATTTTTATTTAATAATTCAAAATTGTTTGAGACATTATTCATTTTTATATCTAATTCATTAAGTACAACCAAAATAAATAAATAAATAAAAAAAAACAAAAAAAAACAACAAAACGAACAATCAATAAAAAAAACAAAAAAACAACAAAACGAACAATCATTAAACATACAATATTTGAAAAGTCTATCATTCTCTTTTCCTCATAGTACGCTCCCCGGACCGCTTTCCGGTGCGCGTACCGGGCGCACCCCACGCAAAAAACGATTTTTTTTTTCCCCCCGCGGGACCTTTTTAAAGCCTCCACATCAAACCTAGGGGGTCACGGAGGATCTGCTATGCCCCCTTATGGTCATTTCCCCCTTTGTTTTAGCCTCCTCTTGTCTCTCGATCCTACCGAGAGACAAGATGGCGTCCGGAATGTTTTTTTTTTTTTTTTTTTCCGCGGGGCCCTTTTAAAGCCTCCACATCAAACCTAGGGGGTCAGGGAGGATCTACTATGCCCCCTTATGGTCATTTCCCCCTTTGTTTTGGCCTCCTCTTGTCTCTCGATCCTACCGAGAGACAAGATGGCGGCCGCTGCGGACTGTTTCGAATGTTGACAGACACCGGAGAGCCAATCAGCTTCGCTTCGCGAAGTTCCGTTACGCGTCAAGTACGCGAACTGGAGCGCTACCCGGAGCGCTGTTACAGATATATATATTTTTTTGAACGTTAATTTATCAAAATCCACTGGAGCACATATATTGAGACCTAGCAAAAGCACATCGGGCTAACAGTCCCTACAATTTTGCCAAGTTTCATGCAAATCCATTCAGCCGTTCGGGCTAAAAGTGAGGCCAACCGCCCTATGGAAATTAACATGGGAAAAACGTGTTTTGGGACCCCCCTTTTTTCTCTGCCCCCCCTTGACGAACCCCCCCCAAATTTTCAGGGGCTGCTCAGAAACAAAATGTTCAATTTTCCTGAAAATTTCAGCCAATTCCGTCCACAAACGCCAAAGTTAATAGACATAGAATTTTCAAAAATCCCATAGAGAAAAAATCCTAACTATATATACCTACTGGCGACCGCCAGTAGGTAATATATATATATATACATATGTATGTATGTATGTATGTATGTATGTATGTATGTATATATATATATTTATATACACAAACCACTTCCCTTAAAAAGAGAAGCGCGGAGGCCAGAGGGGGGTCATGTGGAAGCCCTTTATTTCTCGGTGGTATCAGTTGGCAGCAGCAAATGCATTTCGGCTTAACACAAGCCTTCCTCAGTGCTTACGCCCCAACACAAAGTCACGCATATCTCCATCAAGGCTGTTTTGCGAGTGCTGCAGTCGACATTGTACTCCTCCCCTTAAGCGTTGGCTCACCTGTTGGAAGTCACGTGGGTATGTAGAGACTTCAACTCCCAGCATGCAACATGGTCTTGCAGCTGGGCCGGTGGTGTGGGTGCAGACAGTCTATCAATGTCCGCTCCAATGTCCTTTACAGCCTCGTATGGTGGGACTTATAAATGAAACCTCCGTGTCCCAAAGTTCCTCCTCAAGTCCCCTCGGACTGCTGGACCAAATCACAGAGAGATTCTGGCTATGCGAGGACAGCAGTGTAAGCACACAGCGTCCCGGGGTAAGTACCACCTTTTGCACTCCTTCTCCTGTTGCTTTGGTGGACAACAAACTATCTCGATCCCTCGAGCAAAAAACTGCACTGCAAGCAGCGCGGTGCCAGTCTCGTTCGTGTCTTCTTGTCAGCAGGGCCATCCGTAAGCGCTCCTGGCTTGGCGCGAAAATATACACAAACCACTTCCCTTAAAAAGAGAAGCGCGGAGGCCAGAGGGGGGTCATGTGGAAGCCCTTTATTTCTCGGTGGTATCAGTTGGCAGCAGCAAATGCATTTCGGCTTAACACAAGCCTTCCTCAGTGCTTACGCCCCAACACAAAGTCACGCATATCTCCATCAAGGCTGTTTTGCGAGTGCTGCAGTCGACATTGTACTCCTCCCCTTAAGCGTTGGCTCACCTGTTGGAAGTCACGTGGGTATGTAGAGACTTCAACTCCCAGCATGCAACATGGTCTTGCAGCTGGGCCGGTGGTGTGGGTGCAGACAGTCTATCAATGTCCGCTCCAATGTCCTTTACAGCCTCGTATGGTGGGACTTATAAATGAAACCTCCGTGTCCCAAAGTTCCTCCTCAAGTCCCCTCGGACTGCTGGACCAAATCACAGAGAGATTCTGGCTATGCGAGGACAGCAGTGTAAGCACACAGCGTCCCGGGGTAAGTACCACCTTTTGCACTCCTTCTCCTGTTGCTTTGGTGGACAACAAACTATCTCGATCCCTCGAGCAAAAAACTGCACTGCAAGCAGCGCGGTGCCAGTCTCGTTCGTGTCTTCTTGTCAGCAGGGCCATCCGTAAGCGCTCCTGGCTTGGCGCGAAAATATACACAAACCACTTCCCTTAAAAAGAGAAGCGCGGAGGCCAGAGGGGGGTCATGTGGAAGCCCTTTATTTCTCGGTGGTATCAGTTGGCAGCAGCAAATGCATTTCGGCTTAACACAAGCCTTCCTCAGTGCTTACGCCCCAACACAAAGTCACGCATATCTCCATCAAGGCTGTTTTGCGAGTGCTGCAGTCGACATTGTACTCCTCCCCTTAAGCGTTGGCTCACCTGTTGGAAGTCACGTGGGTATGTAGAGACTTCAACTCCCAGCATGCAACATGGTCTTGCAGCTGGGCCGGTGGTGTGGGTGCAGACAGTCTATCAATGTCCGCTCCAATGTCCTTTACAGCCTCGTATGGTGGGACTTATAAATGAAACCTCCGTGTCCCAAAGTTCCTCCTCAAGTCCCCTCGGACTGCTGGACCAAATCACAGAGAGATTCTGGCTATGCGAGGACAGCAGTGTAAGCACACAGCGTCCCGGGGTAAGTACCACCTTTTGCACTCCTTCTCCTGTTGCTTTGGTGGACAACAAACTATCTCGATCCCTCGAGCAAAAAACTGCACTGCAAGCAGCGCGGTGCCAGTCTCGTTCGTGTCTTCTTGTCAGCAGGGCCATCCGTAAGCGCTCCTGGCTTGGCGCGAAAATATACACAAACCACTTCCCTTAAAAAGAGAAGCGCGGAGGCCAGAGGGGGGTCATGTGGAAGCCCTTTATTTCTCGGTGGTATCAGTTGGCAGCAGCAAATGCATTTCGGCTTAACACAAGCCTTCCTCAGTGCTTACGCCCCAACACAAAGTCACGCATATCTCCATCAAGGCTGTTTTGCGAGTGCTGCAGTCGACATTGTACTCCTCCCCTTAAGCGTTGGCTCACCTGTTGGAAGTCACGTGGGTATGTAGAGACTTCAACTCCCAGCATGCAACATGGTCTTGCAGCTGGGCCGGTGGTGTGGGTGCAGACAGTCTATCAATGTCCGCTCCAATGTCCTTTACAGCCTCGTATGGTGGGACTTATAAATGAAACCTCCGTGTCCCAAAGTTCCTCCTCAAGTCCCCTCGGACTGCTGGACCAAATCACAGAGAGATTCTGGCTATGCGAGGACAGCAGTGTAAGCACACAGCGTCCCGGGGTAAGTACCACCTTTTGCACTCCTTCTCCTGTTGCTTTGGTGGACAACAAACTATCTCGATCCCTCGAGCAAAAAACTGCACTGCAAGCAGCGCGGTGCCAGTCTCGTTCGTGTCTTCTTGTCAGCAGGGCCATCCGTAAGCGCTCCTGGCTTGGCGCGAAAATATACACAAACCACTTCCCTTAAAAAGAGAAGCGCGGAGGCCAGAGGGGGGTCATGTGGAAGCCCTTTATTTCTCGGTGGTATCAGTTGGCAGCAGCAAATGCATTTCGGCTTAACACAAGCCTTCCTCAGTGCTTACGCCCCAACACAAAGTCACGCATATCTCCATCAAGGCTGTTTTGCGAGTGCTGCAGTCGACATTGTACTCCTCCCCTTAAGCGTTGGCTCACCTGTTGGAAGTCACGTGGGTATGTAGAGACTTCAACTCCCAGCATGCAACATGGTCTTGCAGCTGGGCCGGTGGTGTGGGTGCAGACAGTCTATCAATGTCCGCTCCAATGTCCTTTACAGCCTCGTATGGTGGGACTTATAAATGAAACCTCCGTGTCCCAAAGTTCCTCCTCAAGTCCCCTCGGACTGCTGGACCAAATCACAGAGAGATTCTGGCTATGCGAGGACAGCAGTGTAAGCACACAGCGTCCCGGGGTAAGTACCCGGGATATACTAGAGAAGCAGGTGCATTCTACTAGCTAGGAACTTCTGGTCTGGGCATGTGCGAAGGTGGAAGATGCTAAACATAGTTTGCCTCTAGGCAGACTACAAGAGCAGTTAATAGAAAGGTAGGACAGAGCACATAACTGCCAGAAATACAAAATGGCTTTCACAAAGTGGATAAGATAACTTCTAAATACAAAATGGCTTCAGCTAAATGCTAACCCATTGCTGTCAATTTACGACAGACAACCATTTTAGCATTAGCTGAAGACATTCCCATGATTCAGTAGGAACATAGAAAATATTTGCACATTCATTTTTCAGAAATGTATCAATATCCTAATTCATTGCTAGGTGGGCATTTTCCATTCTAAACATTTCATTTAAGCAGGTATATGTAAGCTATAAGCAGGAATACAAAGAGAACGGAGTAGACATTTTTAGGGCTCCTATATATTTCAGTGACTATTATATACGCAGGTGAGACAGTGGCGATCCTTATCAATGCTCTCAGGTAAAATAGGAATACCCCTTATCAGAGTACAGACAGAACACTATTTTAAAACGATGCCAGCAGAACAGTAAGAACAGTCACACAAATTCACTTCTGGTGGACCATTTTGGATGCTAGGGGCGGAGCCACTAGAGGCTATTCCTCTTCCATGATAATTCAGTCAAATGTGGACATATTCAACACCCACTTTATACAATTGCACTGGAATCACTTGTGCAACTATGCCAAAGTCTGTTCTAAGCCTCTTTGGTAGGCTTCTATCGTCCATCAAATCTGCTTCCGTTGTCTTCCTCTGCGTTGGGCCTCTCGATCCAGGCCTTCCATGAAAATAATGCTTCTCAGTATCTGTTGGAGTGCCCTCCTGGCAAACACTCACAGCTCACTTGAAAGTCTCAATGTCTCAATGCAGTGCACCAGTGTCTCTCCTCTGCGGCAGACACTACAGATATTGTGCCCTTCGTTGGTCATGGGCACAGATCATCTCGTGCAGACCTGGGTACTGCTTAAACAGAAAAAGCAATAAAATGTCATGTTCAGCTACATTCTCAGGCTCCAACACTCGTTATTCAGTGTCAGAGAATGCTCGGGCTGCTCTTTCATTGTATTTTTCCTTTCAACATGGGTACCACAATGTAGTGCCGTTTGCCAATCTTGGATCTTCCAGTGCACTGCCCTTCCGTTGGAGCAAAGAAAAGGGGGGTGGCCAAAACTCAGGCTAAGGGGCTCAAGGGACCGCGCGCTGTCAGAGGTTACCAGCACATGACAGGTAGAAAACTGAAGCGTCAAACCAGCCCTGCCATCAACAACAGGGATCCTTCTCTTTCTCTCTTTTGCACTGAAACTCTGGTTCTGTGGCAAACAGGGAACCAGCTCCTCCTTCTTGTCTGTTGTCCAACGCCATCTGATGGAGCAAGCACGATGCTTTGGAGATGCCATTGATGGTGCACTGGCGATCGCTGTCCAGCCTTGCTACTTTCTGGGTCCAAGACGTTTGCTCTTCATCTGTAGCTGTCACTGATGGGAATTAGGACTCATCTGAATCATTGTTCAGCAGGTTATTATGACTCTTCCTTTTATTCTGGAAGATCCCGCAGAACCTGGTGATATAAAAACCTGACACAGCTGTTACTTTCCTTCAATATAGTACAAAAACAATTCAATGTATTTAACAATGGGACTGCAGACAGATGGCCTGCAATCTTCAAAGGAGTGGCCAGAAGCCATGGGACAACTCTGGTCTAGAATGCACTGTCACTCTCAAAGGCAAAGGCAGTACTTCTAGTCTCTTCAATTGGGTACTCTTCCTTATCCTCACTAACTTCAATGTGAGAGCATTATCCTCTGCCATTTAAGGGTAGTTAGGTACATGGGAAGTCTATCTGCTGAAAACTTTTTTTAAAAAAAGGAAATGTTCTACACTTTTGCTCATGAATTTTACATTACTTGTACAGGACTGCAGACACTTCTAAAATGATTCTTCTTAATAAAAAGCACCTACATTATACGTTTTAGGACCATGCTCTCATGTTATAGGAGCAGCAGGACAATCTAAAACTGCTAATTTAACAGGTTTTCTTATCTATAAAACAATATTTCCTTCAAAACATTTTTTTTCTAAGGATCACATGGGCATCTTCCCTACGTTCTACTTTTCATCCAAACTATGCAACATAAGCTCTAATAAGGACTGTCAGTTTATTTACACGGACTAGCTAATAAAAAAGTAGCAATGCCCTTGCAAAACTAAAATAATTCTGTTATCACCTAGACTTGTAGAACAAAACTACCCACATCTAATTCCCCTTAAAGATCAAAATAAGGAAACAACAATCTAGACTACTGATCCTGTCATAATTTCATCAAACAGGATGGGCAGTAATAAAAACTATGGGCCTCATTTATGAGGCCGTGCGTCACTTTTACGCCGCCGGTGCGTCACTTTTTGTGACGCACCAGCAGCGTAAAAAATGTGCCTTGGTGCACCATATTTGCAAAGTGACGCATCTAGGTAGTTGCGTCACTTTGTAAACCCCTGCACTACATTACACCTACGCCAGGTATAATGTATGCAGGAGGGGCGTTCTGACGCAAGACAGGGCCATAGAAGTAACGCAATGAAATCTATGTGATTTCACTGCGCTACTTCTAGGGTACAAATGCGTCAATCTCTAACGCCTGCCTCCCAGCAGGCGTAAGACTGACGCAGGCCCTTTCACATGGGGCTTGCTCCAAGTGAAACGACGCATTGCTGGAGTTGCATCACTTTTGTGACACACTCCAGCAATGCGTCACTTTTGCGCCATACAGATACGTCAGAAATACTGACGTATCTGTAACTCCTTGCGCCATGATGCATCATACTGTAAATATGATGCATCATTGGTCTCGCAAGGAGGGTGCAGTGAAAAGTGACGCATCGCTGTTTTCACGCAGCGATGCGTCACTTTTCATAAATGAGGCCCTATATATTTATTCATTTTAATAATGCTATCAAGTTTAAAACAGTATTACTGAATAGCCCATTAAATGCCTCATTGCTATTTCACAGACAGTTTAGACAGGCTAAAAAAAATTGAGAAAAGGAGAGAGCAACATACATATTAGCTAGCCTTATTTTGCAGAGGAGCAAGCCTCCTTCCCCCATTTTGACAGTATTGAAACCTGAAACAGGTTTCACTTCTGTCAACACTATCAACCCCTGTCGGTAGCAACTGGGCATAAACAAAGTTATAGGAGGTACATAGCACTTTTGAGAGGGCTAAAAATCCTTTTAGCAAATGTACAGATTTCATTGCCTCAGCTTTTAAGCATTTGTGCTGTATAAATATGACAAAGCTTATCTGTTAATCAAAGTTCACATATACAATTATAAGCAGTGTGCAATATACTTTTCTAATAATATAGAAGTCAGCTATTTGTATTATACCTAAATGTATGCATTTACTGAAGCCTAAGGCAGTTTAAAAGCTACTGTAAATGGAAAAAATGCTGTTTAACTAGTGAAATTTACCCAATTTCGACTTTGATATTTGGGGCACTTAAAAATTAATATCCTATCATTTTTTACATATTAATCATCCTGAGAATGTTCTCTTCAAATTGTAGAGATTGGACATTAGACATATCTCATGTAAATCCTTAGAAAGTGAGTTTTTTACGCCTGCGCAGAGTGATATTTCATATGCAAATATCCTCATTATGTGATATAACACAACTTATTAAATTGTAATGCTAGGAGGTCATAGTATGAGTATTGAGTTTATAAATATTCAAAAACAAATTTCAAAGCACTTATATTTTAATAATTTTTTATAATTCATATTTTTTTCTTTTAATAAAACCAATAATTTTTGATAATTCCACATATAAAAAGCAAGCTGCATCCCTTGCCTATGATATTTAGACGCATTCATTCACAACTTGAAACATGACAAATTTTTTCGCCACTTTTTTAAAAGGACTGTTATTATTTAGCAACAGAACCAAGAATGTGCTTATATAAAAGACTTTAAAAAAGGAAATCCTGTTAAATGTTTTCCTGTTATCCAAAATATTAAACCTCATTTTTGTAACGTTAAAAAAACAGTAGTCTGAAATGCAGGGTTTCACCCGTGTTTATTCGTGGCCTACAAAAACGACAGCTGTTGCTAAGCTTTTTTTAGTGTTGAAACGTAAGCACGGTGGCTGTCCATTTAAAACTGAGACATTTCTAATTTCAAATTGTGTGTGCAGTTCAGCAAAATCCGCAAAAAACACAGTTGATGGACAGAATGTAGAACAATGTCATACATTCACCCCAGTACAAGGATCTGGGCCTAAATCCATCTTTTTTTGCACTCCACACCACCCTGGGTTAGATACTGGCTATATGCAAATCAGCTCTGACCCTGTGCCTCATGGGAACAGTCCAGTCCGAACTACCAAGCCATGTCTTTCCCAGACCGGAATCAAGTCAAGTCAAGTCAGTAAATTTATATAGCGCGCTACATACCCAGAGGGTCTCAAGGCGCTTGAGGAAGGATGGGGAGTTACTTGTCAAATAACCACGTTTTAAGTTGCTTTCTGAATGCTAGGTGGTTTTGAGTCAGGCGAAGGTGAGTGGGGAGTGTGTTCCAGGTTTTAGCTGCGAGGTAGGAGAAGGATCTACCTCCCATGGTGGTTTTGTTGATGCGGGGAACAGTGGCAAGGGCTTGGTTGGAGGATCGTAGCTGGCGAGGGGGGGAGTAGAAGGACAGTCGTGTATTGAGGCATTCAGGTCCGATTTCGTAGAGTGCTTTGTGTGCGTGGGTAAGGAGCCGGAAGGTAATTCTCTTATTGACGGGGAGCCAGAGGAGGTTTTTCAGGTGACCAGAGATGTGTTCTCTACGCGGGATGTCTAATACGAGCCTGGCTGAGGCGTTCTGGATGCGTTGGAGTTTTTTCTGGAGTTTTGCAGTGGTACCGGCGTAGAGGGTGTTTCCGTAGTCCAGTCGGCTTGTGACCAGTGCGTGGGTGACCGTTTTTCTAGTTTCGGTGGGGATCCAGCGAAATGTTTTTTTGAGCATGCGAAGAATGTTGAAGCAAGATGAAGAAACGGCGTTGACTTGTCTGTTCATCGAGAGTGCGGAATCCAGGATGACGCCCAGGTTCCGTGCGTGGTCCGTCGGGATGGGTGCTTTTCCCAGGGCCTCTGGCCACCAGGAGTCATCCCAGGCGGAGGGGGAGGTGCCTAGGATGAGGACTTCTGTTTTGTCCGAGTTCAGTTTCAGACGGCTGTGCTTCATCCATTCTGCTACTTCTTTCATTCCTTCATGTAAGTTGGTTTTGGCAGTGTTAGGGTCTCTGGTGAGTGATAGGATCAGTTGAGTGTCGTCGGCGTAGGAGATGATGTTGAGGTTGTGTTGGCGTGCGATGGCCGCGAGGGGGCTCATGTATACGTTGAAGAGGGTGGGGCTGAGTGAAGATCCTTGTGGGACGCCGCAGATGACTTCAGTGGCCTCTGACTTGAATGGTGGAAGGCGGACTCTTTGGGTTCTTCCGGTGAGGAACGAGGTGATCCATTCCAGTGCTTTTCCTTGGATTCCGACGTTTTTGAGGCGCTGTAAAAGAGTGCTGTGGCAGACTGTGTCGAAGGCAGCGGAGAGGTCGAGGAGGATGAGGGCGACAGTGTCTCCATTGTCCAATAGAGTTCGAATGTAGTCTGTTGCTGCGATGAGGGCAGTTTCAGTGCTGTGCTTGGCTCGGAAGCCGGATTGTGAGGAGTCGAGGGATTTGTTGGTTTCGAGGAATGCGGCAAGCTGGTTGTTGACCGCTTTCTCGATGACTTTGGCCGGGAAAGGAAGGAGTGAGATAGGGCGGTAGTTTTTTAGTTCGGTGGGGTCAGCTGTGGGTTTTTTCAGGAGGGCGCTGAGTTCGGCATGTTTCCAGCTTTCCGGGAAGGTTGCGGAGTTGAGGGAGCAGTTGATGACGTCTCGGAGGTGCGGTGCTATGATGGAGTCTGCTTTGTTAAAGATGTGGTGAGGGCATGGGTCTGTGGGGGATCCTGAGTGGATGGAGTTCATCAGACGGATGGTGTCCTCAGTGGAGATTGTCTTCCAGTCATTGAGGATGTTCAGGGGTGGAGGGGGTCCTGCGGGGGGTTGGGTGGGTTGGTCTTCGGGTCGGTTGTCGAAGCTGTTGTGGATGTCTGCAATTTTGCTGTGGAAGAATGAGGCTAGGGAGTCGCAGAGGGCTTGAGAGGGGGTGATGTCGTTGGAGTTGGCTGAGGGGTTGGTAAATTCCTTGACGATGTTGAATAATTCCTTGCTGTTGTGGGCGTTGTTATCTAGTCGGTCCTTGAAAGCAGCTTTCTTGGCATTCCGGATCAGTTGGTGGTGTATGCGCGTGGCGTTTTTGAAGGCGTCCTTGGTGCTGGTGGTTGGGTCTTTTTTCCAGGTCTTCTCAAGGGAGCGGCAGAGTTTCTTGGATTTCTTAAGATCATCGTTGAACCAGGAGGCCTTCTTGCTGCCTAGTTTGATTTGTCGTTTTTTCTGTGGTGCTAGGATGTCGGCGCTGTTGGATAACCATTGGGTGAGGTTGGTGGCTGCTTGGTCTGGATTTGAGGAGTGGGCTGGGGGGTTAAGAAGAAGCGATGAGGAGATCTGGTCGATGGTGATTTTGTTCCAGTTTCTTTGCAGAGTCGGTTGGGGTGGTTGTTGGATGTGGGCTTGTTGTAGGTGAAGTGAACGCAGCTGTGGTCAGTCCAAAGGAGAGCTGTGGTGTGGCTGAAGGAGACGTGTTTGCTGGAGGTGAAGATAGGGTCGAGTGTGTGACCTGCGATGTGGGTGGGGGCAGTAACAAGCTGCTTAAGTCCGAGGTTGGCGAGGTTGTCCAAAATGGTGGTGGTGTTGCGGTCGTTGTTCTTCTCCAGGTGAAAGTTGAGGTCTCCCAGAAGGATGTACTCTTCGGAGGGGAGCGCATGAGGAGTGATGAAGTCAGTGATGTCTTCACTGAATTGTGCGCGGGGTCCTGGTGGCCTGTAGAGGAGGGTGCCTCTGAGTGTGGTCATGGGGTCAATGTGGATCTGGAAGTGCAGGTGTTCAGAGTTGGCGAGATTGACGTCTGAGCTGGTTGAGATGCGAATGGATTTCTTATGGACGATAGCGATGCCTCCTCCTGTGTGGTCCGTGCGGTCCTTACGGATGATCTTATATTCTTCGGGGATGGCGATGGTGATGTCTGGGGCTGATGAGGCGTTCATCCATGTTTCTGTTAGGAAGGCGACGTCCGGAGAGATGGTGTCTAGTAGATTCCAAAGGTCAATTGCGTGCCTGTGGACCAAGCGGGTGTTGAGCAGGATGCATTGTAGGTGGTTGGGGTCGGATATCTGTTGTGTGTTCGTAGATGAGGAGTTGTTCTTGGTGTCGCCGAACTTGCAGGAGTAGCAGGAAAAGGGTCCATGGGTGCATCCAGGAGCGGCTTGGAAGCAGTTGGGGGAGCGGCCGGGGTTGAGGGCTAGGAGGGTCTTGGCATCGTACGTGATGCGGGAAGGGTGGACATTACGAGGACCAGGGAGACTGGCGCTGGGCGCGGTCCAGGCGCGGACGGGCGTAGACGGGCTTACCTTTGGCGCACCTTCGGCGCGGATGAGGCACGTTCGCTGCGCGTGGACGCTGCGCGCAGGTGCGACGGTCATATATGGGTAGTGGAAAGGGGGAGGGGCGAGGGCGGCTCGGCTGGGAGGCGGGGCGAGTTCAGGGAAGGCACACGGAGCCCAACAACAACAACAAAAACAAAATGGAGGGGGGAGCAGAGCAGGGCGCCGGGGGATATCGCCGGAATCAAGTATCCAAGGACCGGTTTCTGGCTATCAGCCTTCATCAGCCTGGATAGCTCGACTCCAGTGGTGTGGAGAGCCTGGGACTCACGTCTGAGCATACCCAGCCCACTCTGGGTGAAAATTGCAAAAAACACAGTTGATGGACAGAATGTAGAACAATGTCATACATTCACCCCAGTACAAGGATCTGGGCCTAAATCCATCGTTTTTTTGCACTCCACACCACCCTGGGTTAGATACTGGCTATATGCAAATCAGCTCTGACCCTGTGCCTCATGGGAACAGTCCAGTCCGAACTACCAAGCCATGTCTTTCCCAGACCGGAATCAAGCATCCAAGGACCGGTTTCTGGCTATCAGCCTTCATCAGCCTGGATAGCTCGACTCCAGTGGTGTGGAGAGCCTGGGACTCACGTCTGAGCATACCCAGCCCACTCGGGGTGAAAATTGCAAAAAACACAGTTGATGGACAGAATGTAGAACAATGTCATACATTCACCCCAGTGCAAGGATCTGGGCCTAAATCCATCGTTTTTTTGCACTCCACACCACCCTGGGTTAGATACTGGCTATATGCAAATCAGCTCTGACCCTGTGCCTCATGGGAACAGTCCAGTCCGAACTACCAAGCCATGTCTTTCCCAGACCGGAATCAAGCATCCAAGGACCGGTTTCTGGCTATCAGCCTTCATCAGCCTGGATAGCTCGACTCCAGTGGTGTGGAGAGCCTGGGACTCACGTCTGAGCATACCCAGCCCACTCGGGGTGAAAATTGCAAAAACCCCAGTTGATGGACAGAATGTAGAACAATGTCATACATTCACCCCAGTACAAGGATCTGGGCCTAAATCCATCGTTTTTTTGCACTCCACACCACCCTGGGTTAGATACTGGCTATATGCAAATCAGCTCTGACCCTGTGCCTCATGGGAACAGTCCAGTCTGAACTACCAAGCCATGTCTTTCCCAGACCGGAATCAAGCATCCAAGGACCGGTTTCTGGCTATCAGCCTTCATCAGCCTGGATGGCTCGACTCCGGTGGTGTGGAGAGCCTGGGACTCACGTCTGAGCATACCCAGCCCACTCGGGGTGAAAATTGCAAAAAACACAGTTGATGGACAGAATGTAGAACAATGTCATACATTCACCCCAGTACAAGGATCTGGGCCTAAATCCATCGTTTTTTTGCACTCCACACCACCCTGGGTTAGATACTGGCTAAATGCAAATCAGCTCTGACCCTGTGCCTCATGGGAACAGTCCAGTCCGAACTACCAAGCCATGTCTTTCCCAGACCGGAATCAAGCATCCAAGGACCGGTTTCTGGCTATCAGCCTTCATCAGCCTGGATAGCTCGACTCCAGTGGTGTGGAGAGCCTGGGACTCACGTCTGAGCATACCCAGCCTACTCGGGGTGAAAATTGCAAAAAACACAGTTGATGGACAGAATGTAGAACAATGTCATACATTCACCCCAGTACAAGGATCTGGGCCTAAATCCATCGTTTTTTTGCACTCCACACCACCCTGGGTTAGATACTGGCTATATGCAAATCAGCTCTGACCCTGTGCCTCATGGGAACAGTCCAGTCCGAACTACCAAGCCATGTCTTTCCCAGACCGGAATCAAGCATCCAAGTTCAGCAAAATCCAACTTATTCAGATGATGTGTTTGCCTGTTAATATCTAATACAATGTATCTAAGGAAAATGCTTTATAATTGTTTGTTTATTACAAAACACACAATTTAGTTTTTGAAGCCTTTTTTATTCCTAATGAATGTAAATTCTAATTTTATCTTTTAAGCATTTAGCAGTTTGTACATGTGCTTAATTGCATACTCTTATCAATTAAATAGTAACATATAATTTATTTAGCATATCATATGTATCATTTCTGGATTTTTATAACATTTTTATTTAATATTAATTAAATGACATTTTGCATAACAGACTGAAGACAACAAGAAAAACCACAAACATGCATTGAGCTAATTTTAGACATATACAGAAGGGGTCAAACACTCAGGACACATAATACAGCGCGCTTAATAGCCATTATTTCATAAATAGCGCAATCGCTATTTACTTACAGAAGTTGCAATGTAAAACCACGAACCACATAGACATTTAAACACACATTTAACCCACAGATCAACACTTAGGACAGAAACAAAGGACAGCCAGAAGACTGTACTTAAACCAAACCATTTGTAAATACTAGTTGTAAGTCCTATTTACAAGAAAAGCTTCTCAATAGTATTCCAAAGACTGCAAAAACAGCCCAACAGACTGTTTTATTTCCAAGACCTAAAATACACTCAATTCACTAGCTTTGTCTGGCAGAACACGAAAAAAAATCGCTCTGCATATCTCCATTCATAAAATTGTGCAGAAAAAGGATCCTTGTATGTATTTTTGTACATATTTGAATTCCGTGGGGATACAGAATCACCAAGGAAGAAATATGTTTTTATACCTAAACCTATTTAGATATTTTCTCAAGGGAGCCGGCTAATTTAATTCACATCTCTCTATGGTACCTTCAAAAAGCAACACATTCTTCGATGTGTGCTTGAAACAGGCATGCCTATAATATTGCACAATATGCAAATATTATACCCAAAGTAGTGCTTAAAGTACTCTTCGTACGTTGCACCGTTCAAACAAAATCGGACAGGGAAATATCTCATCATTACCTGCCTACACAAATTGCAATTCGCATATCTAATCCATACAAATCCAAAGTTGGCCAACACAAATTCCAAAATTCCAAAGCCACAGTAAGCGTTACTAAACTACCTTACCAATCCAAGGCATCAAAACCAACAGTAAGAGCCGCAGAACGACTCTTACCAAATAAATGGTTGTCCAAATTCAAACTGCCGAGTTCTGAATGACTTAACGGTCTTTTTTTTTTAAATACTCACGCCAAAATGGTTCTCAGTCAGGGGTGACATCATGTGGAGGATCAAAATCAAGAAGACCAGAAATATACCGGGCTGCAGAGACAGAGAATCCCCAGAATCTCCGTGCACAGAGTACCTCCTTAGTAGAGTCCTGTCCTGTCCTCCTCAGTAGATTTCTGTCTCCTGACAAGATCACTCCCTCAGATAGCCACTTCTGATGAGGTCCACGTTGGGGCGCCATCTGAAGAACATTGAAACTTGAAACAGGGGTCCCACTGATACTTGGTCCTTTTAAAGCAACAAAGAAGAAATTGGCACAGAAGCTGAAATATAAAAGAGCATCTTTACTAAACTCAAATGAGTGAGACTACCTCACACAGAAGCCTTAGCAACTGAATGAGGCAGTCTCAGGAGTACAGAAAACAGAGGATTTATATATGCTTAGGGTTACATTCTCAGCATAAGACCAAGGGCAGTCCTGGCTCATGTAAGCATGCAAAATGACTAAGATGGGCATACAAGATTTGCTTGCTCAACAAAGTGGGAGGAGAGTTACTTCTCCATACAGCAGCAAAATATCCTGACAGTTATACTAGAGAAGCAGGTGCATTCTACTAGCTAGGCCCTTCTGGGTATGTGCGAAGTTGGAATGCTAAACATAGTTTGTCTCTAGGCAGACTACAAGAGCAGTTAACAGAAAGGTAGGACAGAGCACATGGCAAACAAAATGGCTGCCAGAAATACAAAATGGCTTTCACAAAGCGGATAAGATAACTTCTAAATACAAGATGGCTTTAGCTAAATGCTAACCCATTGCTGTCAATTTACGACAAGGAGATGATGGACGGTGCATATTTATATTCCCTACCTGCAGTCTCTCAGGCAGGGAACACAGCAGTGACCAGAGGATGGTGTCCCTGGGACACTACATTCTTGGGCTCCTAGGGAAACGGTCACCAGTGCCCCTGTGAGGCTTTGGGAGCGGTGCCACAAGCTTCCTCACCTAAATTGAAAACTCTGCTTCATTTGATTCGGTTCCCAGGGCCTCTATGAGGCTTGGGGGAGTCACATGCCCCCTCACCTAAATTGAGCACGAGGCCTCAATGAGGCTTGGGGAAGGGGGTCACATACCAAACCAAAAAATGCTTTTTCTATGGAACCGTGTTCTAACTAGCAATATGTATATTGACAGCTAGACAGACAGAGAGGATGCCAGGCAGGCATGCAGGCAGGCAGACAGACTGACAGATAGACATTGCATTGTGAAGTGGGAGAGTGAGTTTTTAGATATGGGATGTGTGTTTACATAGACAAACATTGGGATTGCATAACAAAGACATACCAGAGAACACAGAGGGTGGAGTCCATTATTAATGCCTATCATTGTCTGTTCCTTATGTTTAATCAGAATGCAATGAGCATTTACTATTTGAAAAGGCTTCTACAAAAATGAATGTCAAGGATTTAGCAATTTGGAAATAACCTGGCAGGGACACTAGCAGAGTTCAGGACAAGGCAAGGTAACAGGGCAGAACAGGGCAGTACTTGCTCTTTGCCGGGACTAAGACATTCCTGAGAAGAGCTATAGAAATAAGAGTGTGCCTGAAGGCTGGGAGGAAAGCAGGACAGAAGCTGACAACTAAAGCAGGTTGAAACAGGTATTAACAACGAACTAGGATGTCTGCATTGGAAACTATGAAAAGTACAAATATCAGGAAAGTGAAAGCCAGGAAATGCTAGACAAACTATCATAAATGCTCCTCAGAAGTGATGTTGTCTCTGTGATGTGAAAAAGATCTTACAAGAAGGCATGAAGCAGATTAATCTCACAGAGCTCAGGAAGACACCAAGAAGCGCCTATGGAGAAGAAGCGCTAGGTGGTTCTCAGTACCAAGGGCACAAGCCTTGGAGTCTAACCGACAGTCTAGGGAGGAATGAAAATCAATATGGTTTAACACACAAGAAGGTAAAGAGAACATTGGAAGGTACACAGAAACAGGAACTGTGCTCAGGAAAATGCTGGACTAGAATAAGGGTCATAGTCAGGACTGGAATACACAGTACTGGGAATCTGCTCACTAACTAGGACAGGACAGGAATATGCAGTTGAACAGGTAGGTGAAATAGAAGACAAGGAATCTTTGGTAAAGATGAAGCTATATAGGGCCCAATTCACGAAGAACCCACATTTAGTAAAGTTACAAGTGTGGATGTCCCCACTCATGGCAGGATTCTCCATGCGGTGCACTCTCGGCAGCACTTTGTGTGGAGAACGCACCTCGAGTGCAAATATTACACCACAAGTGTGGTGACTCCACCCTGAGTGAAGAGAATCCAAACTCTGAACTTTACTATGTGTAAGTACCTTTGTGAATCAGGCCCAAATAAAATATCTGTATTTGCTTACTTGCACACCCAGCCATTTATCCAGGAAAATCCATCATTTGTTAAAGATACAAGTCATTTGATTCAGATTATTGATAAAGTAAGCCAAACCACACAATTGATGACACCTCTGGCTATGTTTGATGTTAAATTTCTGTACACCAAAATACCTTTGCATCATCTGAAGCTCCTAAGGTAAGAGCTTCTAAAAAGCACATCAACCAAGTGCTTATCAACTGTACCTTTCAAATAGCCATTTTATTTCAGTGGTAAACATTAAGTTTAGGAACAAAGCACTTCTATTGACACGCTGATGTATCCATGCTATGCAAATATCTTCACGGGCAAACTTGAAGACCATATATGTGCTAGGTGTGTTCCCATTGGTGACTTACTTATAGTATGGAATATAGGAATTAGACAGTTGGAAGAATGCATAGCTTATATCAGTGGTATCCATTCTAGCAGCAATTTCACCAGTACCAATACTTAAAACAAAATTCATCTTTTTGAGGATGTTTTACCATTATGCCAGGACAATATTTTATTACCAGACTTGGAGTAATTTTGGTATTTTTGTATTACTCTTTTGAAGAAGAAATTACTGAAAATGACCCGATTATGCCCGTTTATGCAATTATGAGTAATTTGGCATGAAAATCCTCCAGCAGGTGCAAAGGAACAACAAATTTAACGAGTGACTGCAGCTTACTGCTGCTCATGTTTTGCTGCATTTAGCACTATTTTGTGCATCTTTAGGGTCATTTTCACCGCAAGAGTAGAGTTTGCATTAAGAAAAGAACACTAAATGCTGGGTAATGCGCCTTGGATAATTCCACATAATCTCTCATAATTTTTTGTAATTTCATGAAATTACGCTACAGCAAAATATGCAAGTTACACCAACACCTACTCATCATTCAAAAAAGAAAATGGTAACTGATTTGTACAGAACAAGCCTATAAATGATCATTTGTATTTAAACACTGCTGGCACCTTGATGTACCAGTAGAATTTGATGATCTTTATCCAATGATGGGCATTTTCCACATGACAAATGTTGTGTTGCAGTCTGCAGAAGGTTATGTCAGTGGATGTGGCACAGACAATGCACTTATTAAGGCTGAAATCTTTGGAAGCAAAACTGTCCAGTCAGTATTGAGCAGAAGTCATTATGTTCATTCATTTCAAGGTATGCTCATCATATCTAAGGCTATAGAAACTTTTTGTTGAAATGCTTTCTGGAACAAAAATAACACATTTAGGGGCCAGATGTAGGCATCGAAATACCGGTCGGTAACGCCGTTTCCGACCGGTATTTGGATATTGAGATGTGGGGGTCAAAAAATCGTCCGATTCGGTAAATTTACCAATTCGATAAAGTTACAGAATCGGTAAATTTTCCGATTCAGTAAATTTACCGATTCGGTATATTTAACGATTCGGTATATTTACCGAATCAGTAAATTTACCGAATCGGAAAATTAGAAATGGTAAAATTGGTTTCTTGAGTTCTAAGTGACCTCTAAAATAACGAATTTGCATGAAATTCAGTATTTAAGAGGCTGTATTTACCATGTATTGAAAGCAGGTGGTAACCAGGTGCAGGCTATAAAAAAAAGACCCAAAATGCAGCAGTGTGACCAGAATGGCGGCATTCTACATGATTGCGAGGCGGCTACGGCTACAGGCAGAAGGAGAGAGGGTCTGGAGAAGGGAGGAGTAGGTCTACAGGCAGAGGAGCACCCTATTCCAAATGACTGAGCCAGAGATCCTACAAAGGTACAGGCTACACCCCCAAACCATCCTGGAGTTGATCAGGGACCTGAACCCATTTTTAGACCACCCAACACCAAGGGCGCACGCCATCCCACCCCATGTGCAGGTGCTGTGTAGCCTACACCTGCTTGCCTCTGGGAGTTACCAGAGTGTGATCGCTGTGGCAGGTGGGTTGTCTCAGAGCTGCCTGTTGCTTTTTTTCAGGAAGTTCCTAGAGGCAATGATGTAGAGAATGGAGCATTACATCAGCTTCCCTGAAGCTCACGCAGAACTGCTGAAGACCAAAACGGACTTTTATCAAATTGCACATTTCCCACACGTCATCGGCTGTATTGATGGCACCCACATCCCAATATGCCCACCTGCTGCCACAGAGTACATTTACCGAAACAGAAAGTCAACCCACAACATAAATGTACAGGTAATCTGTGATGCAAAGTACATTATCAGGGACATCGTGGCCAAGTTCCCAGGAAGTACCCACAACTCCTACATCTTTCAAAACAGTGGGATCTTCACACGCCTGACAGCGGGGGAATTTTGCGAAGGATACCTGCTAGATAAAACACTTGTGACAATCCCTTGATAGATATTGCAGATGTATGTGCATGTGTGCATGTGAGTAATGTCTTTCTCACTTTCAAATAGAGGATAGTGCATATGCCGTCTGCTCTTTCATCCTGACACCCTACCTCAACCCTTCCACCCCCAGCCAGAGGCGATACAACAAGGCACACAAATCTACTAGGAACATTGTGGAGCTCACCTTTGGTCTGATGAAAAGCAGATTCCGCTGCCTCCACAAAAGTGGAGGGGCACGCCAGTATACACCAATAACCTGCTGTAAGATGATTGCAACTTGTACAATGTTGCACAACCTTGTTACTAAGGATGGCACGGAGGTGGAATTGAGCGACTATGGGACCATGATGATGAACATGCACTGCCTGAACCCAACACAGCCGAAGTTGCGACACCAACAGATGGCAGACACAGACGGGCAGAGATCACACGCAACTACTTTTAAGTAAGTAAAGAGACACAGACAGGTGGAGTATGCACCCAACGTAGTTTAATTTTGTCACTACGCAGGTTTCAAAAGCACAATTGTACAACACAAATTATATCCATTCGATGATAGAAGTCGTGGGTCACTTCCCCATTAACTGAACCACTCATTTGCGTCCACGCCTACCAGTGCCAGATGTTGGTTGCTGGCTGTCTTCAATTGGCGTTTGGGCTGTTGCCTCACCATGGCGCCTGCTGCTCCTCCTTGTCTCAACGACAAGGGGGCTTGCCATGCTGCTCCTACTTGTGCTTCCTTCACTCTCTGGCACATCCAGAGCAGCAGTGTGTGCTGTTTGTGCATTTATCAGCACCTCAACAGCACTGGTCATCCTAGCAATGCCCCTGGACACCTCATTACTATTTTGTCTGAGTCCGTCTTGCATGTTTATGCATCTCCTGCATAGCAGGGAAGTGGCTGTGGCCAGGCGGCTGAATGCTTTATTTTGTTGCTGCGCACGCTGCCTCTCCTTGCGCCTTGATTATATTTCCTGATCTAGTTTGGTGCACAGTAGCTGCACCGATTGAGTCATATCACGCATCCCTGCAGCCATTTCCTTATTGACATCAACTAGTTCTCTGATGCCCTTCCCTATGTCTTCAATATTTATTTTATTTTATTTTAGGTTCTTTTATAGCGCTGGAACTCGATCTCCAAAGAGATATCTCCGTGCTTTGTTCTATCCGATGATAAAGCTAGACAGTAGAATCTGGATGGTAGCTGATTGACTCTAAGGGCTATAGAGTGGAAAATAAGTATGTCTTTAGGCATTTCCTAAATGCGGGCAGACTGGGATTGAGCCTGAGAGTGAGCGGCAGGGAATTCCAGAGGGTAGGGCCCTTATAAGATAAGGCTCTACCTCCCTGTCTCTCTCTTTTGATTCTAGGGATTGAAAGCAGGGCTTGGTGTTCTGAGCGTAGGGTTCGACCTGGTTGATAGGGCTTAAAAATTTCTGTAAGATATCTGGGACCGGTGCCAAACAAGCATTTGTGAATAGTACAACAAATCTTGAATTTCACTCTCTGGAGAATGGGAAGCCAGTGAAGCTTGTTTAGTAGGGGACGGGAGGGGGACCTAGCTGGAGCATTTAGGATCAATCTAGCAGCCGTATTCTGGGCTACTTGTAACCTCCCCAATTGTTCCTCGGTTGCAGATATAAGTAGCCCATTGCAGTAATCTAACCTGCTAATTACCAGGGTTTGTACCAGTGTTCTTCTATGGTGGTCTGCTAGGTAGGGGAAGACTCTCCTAAGTAGGCCTATCACCCTCATGCAGGTTCCTGTAACCTGTATGGCGTGATCTTTAAATACTAGGGGTTGGTCCAGCTTAACGCCCAAGTTTTTTACATTTTCCTTTGGACATGGAGCCATTCCTAGTTCAGAAGGCCACCACTCAGGAGACCCGAGAAGTGGAGCATCACCGAAGAGCATGACCTCCGTCTTGCCCACAGTACACTGTAGGCAATTGGAGGTCATCCATCCGACAATAGCTCTCATCCCAGCAGCAAATGAGCTTTTCACCTCAGGTGTCATGTTCTGGAAAGGAAATTAAAGCTGAGTATCATCAGCATAGGATATTAGTGTGAACCCATGTTCTCTCACAATATTCGCCAGGGGGGCCACATATACATTAAACAATGTTGGGCTCAAGCATGAGCCCTGTGGAACCCCCTTTGTGAGCTCCCTGTAGATGGAATTATGGGAGCCCAGGCGAACACTTTGTGAGCGGCCTGATATAAAGCTTTGTAGCCATGATAGGGCCACTCCATCCACTCCCACCCCCTCTAGACGACTGATGAGGATGTCATGGGACACCGTGTCGAAGGCAGCGGACAAATCTAATAGCACCAGAATCATTGAGCCTTCCCTATCTTGTGCCATCCGGATGGTATTGGTCACAGAGAGGAGAGCTGATTCTGTGCTATGGTTTGGTCTGAACCCAGATTGTGAGGGGTCCAGACCGTCCGCTGCCTCGATGAATTTAGACAGGTGGAAGTTGACATGTCTCTCAGTCATCTTACTCAGGTGGGGTAGGAGAGATATTTGGCGAAGATTGTTAAGATTAGACCATGGTAGCGTGATGTTTTTTCGAACAGGGTTCACAACTGCCTTTTTCCAGTCACTGGGAATCTTTCCTTGCTTGAGGGAGAGATTAATCAATGATGTAAAGCTCGGGAATAGTAAATTTCCTAGAGGAGCCATCATCTTAGCAGGTATCATATCTGTAGGGGATCCAGATTTTATTGAGTTAAGTAGAGTGGTGACTTCCGTTAAGCTAATCTCTGGGATTGTGGTCAAGGTAATCCTGTTATTATCACTCTTGGCTAACTTGGGACTGGGAGGGCCCATTATATCTCTAATATTTGCTGCCTTGGTGATTTTGTCATAGATTGAATTAATCTTATTCTCAAAGAATGTAGAGACATCATCACACAAGATTTGGCTGAAATCGTCCGGACCTTCGCAAGCTATGGGCTTGACGAATGTTTGCAGGATTTTATAGAGTTCTCTAGTGGAGTTTCCTGCCTCTGTTATTTGTTTCTCCAGTCTGTTTTTTCGAGATTTTTTTATATTTTTAAAAGAATTAGATTGTGCCTCTAGATAAAGTATTTTGCTAGTTGATGTATGTATTTTCCTCCACTTTTTCTCCAAACTTCTACATTTTTGCTTCTCAGCTCTTAACTCTTCTGTGTACCATGCTTCTTGCTTAGTTTTAGGGCCTTGCTTCTGTAATTCTAGTGGTGCAAGTAGGTCAATAGCTTCCAGGAGTGCTTTCTGAAATTTGGCAAGACCTTGTTCAATATCGTCTTCTACCGAGAGCGTGGGTTCTATCCATACTTTTCCTAATTTTTCTAAGGTTATTTTATGCCACTTCCGTTTCCGTATTGCAGGGAGATGTTCTTTTTGTTGTGGTAGATAAGAACCAAGTAGATTAAAATTTAGCATATCATGATCTGACCAGCTAATAATAGTGGGAGGGTGGCAATTTATTTTAGGGCAATTAGTTAAAATTAAATCGAGTGTGTGACCACCCAGGTGTGTAGGACCCTTGTTCTGTACATGAAGTCCTAAGCTGGAAAGATCACCTAGTAGAGACTTGCTATCGGGGTGATGTGGAAGATCTGTATGAATATTAAAATCTCCAAGGAGAATAAAATCTTCATTGACTCTAAAATAAGGGGCTAGTAGTTCCATAAGAGTTAAAGAAAAATCAGAACATGGACCGGGAGGGCGATATACCAATGCTCCTTTCCATTGTGATTTCGGGGAGAGGGAAAATCTGAAAATCATTATTTCCATCTGAGCATTGCATCGTTGGTCAAATATCGAGACTTTTAAACTCTCTTTATAAACAACAGCCACACCACACCCAACTTTAGACAATCGGTCTAAATGCAGAATCTTGTATCCAACAGGGACTCCTAGCATGATTGTGGGGATGGTGTGGGGTTTTAGCCAAGTCTCTGTAAGAAAGCAGATATCTGGTTTGTCTGTTTTTATAAGATCCCATAGATGTTGGTGATGCTTAGGTAGGGAACGTATGTTCAATAGAAAACATTTGAGTCCCGGATAGTTCTTGTCGGCGGCAAAATTAACAGTAGGTGTATTGCTTCCGTGGGGCAAGGAAGGTGTCTGATAAGGATGCCCAGCCGCGTCTATAATGAGAGTTTCAAGTGAGCTATCTCTTATTGAACATGTATGGGCAGCTTGATAACGACAGTTTATACAGGAGAAGGGGCCCTCAAAATTCGGCCAAGGTTCAGATATACATTTGGCAGTAGTACTCAAGACTAAACTAAGAAGTTTATCTTTTGTATAGGATATAATGGTTCTAACCTGTGTAACTGGGGCATCGGGTGTTGGCGCCATGTCCCTATGTCCCGTCCTGTCGCGGACGGGCGCAGACAGGCTTTTCTTCGGCGCTTCTTAGGCGCGCTCGAAGGCGCCCCCTGCGCGCAACCGCTGCGCGCTTGCCAGTGAGGCGTGGCTAAATAGCCCCAAAGCCGGTGACGACTAGAGCGCTGACCTACGCTCTAGCGGAAGTAGAATTATGGTATGCCTGGCTCTTACCTGTCCGCCCTCCGCTCTACGGCTATAATTGCCGAGTCGGACCGGGGCGGGCAGGCTACAATATCGAGCCCAGGCGGTGCAGGGGAGAGTGATAGGAAATTGTGTGCAAATAAGTGCAATTTATAAATGTGGATTATCAGATCAATCCTAATATAAAACGATTCTAAAATCAATCGCCAATATTCTAAAAATGCCAAGGCTGGGAGACACTGCCACTGCATATTGTTGTTAGGTTCCTCATTTGTCGTTGGACAGACATGATGGCCTTCCCCGCATCTTCTGGATTTTGACCATGCTCCCCTCAAGGCCACGGAACACACTGGGACCCTCCACAAGTGCTGCTACACTACTTTCTGGGAACCTGCGGCGTCTGGTACCGGTAAGGCCCACCACTGCACTGGACTGCAGTGTGGCAGAGCTACCTTCCCCAGGCAAGGTGTGTGTGTCTTCCCCCTCCATGTCACCTGCTGATGACTCCATTTCCACTAGTAGGGCAACTACATGCCTCCTGCTCTGTTGTGATGCAGGTGTTGTCACAGGCAGTGATGCAGGCATTTCTGATGATGACAGTAACAGAGGGGATTGTGTACGTTCTGGGGACGCCTGCAGCTCTGGGGCCACTTCTGAGTTTTGGGATGGTGGCTGTGTACTTGGCGCACCTGTGTCCTCTGATACATTCTGTACACTTGGACCTGGCTCGTGGCTCTCATCCCTCTCTGGTGCCGTGCCTTTCGTCTCCCGGGAACGCCTGCGAGATGTCTCACCTGTGGACATATGAGCATACATTAGCTAAGCGCTACTGCCTCACAGCCACTACAATTAAATACTTTTCACTTGAACAATGTACATTTTGCCTGTGCTTCATTATGTCTGAAATTATTTCCATGACTTGGTAGTTGCTGTGCTGTATGACATGGTCTTTCATTTACTGAATACATGTCCTATGATATATAGTGCTAGCTGTACTGGACTGGGGTTGACTTAGCCACATAGGGTAAAGGGAAGCATGATAGGGTGGGGGGGATTGCTGTGCAAGCGTCTTACCTTTTCTGCTGGCAGATCTGGCTGAGCTGTCTACATCTCCCAGTCCGCAGACGCTTTCAGGTTCGATGGTGGACACCACCATCTCCTCCAGGTCAGTAAGGGGGGGTGCTGGGTTTTTCCCTCCACCAGTTTTGCTCTCCTCTTGTGGTGTTCAGCAATTTTTTTTGTCAGGCTCCTGAGGTCATACCACCTCTTTTTAAGGTCCTCTATGTCTCTAGGAGTCACTCCAACTGTATTCACTTTTTCTTGAATGTCCAGCCACATTTTCCTTTTGGCAGATTCAGCCACAGTGAGGGACTGCCAAACAATTTCTGGTGCACCTTCACCACCTCCTCCACAAGGACCTGCAGCTCCATGCTGCTGAATTTTAGTTTCCTCTTCCTCTCTGGCTGATCTTTGTCTGTCCTGCTTGCCATTTTTCCAATTTAAAAGTGCGCAAAACTTTTTCTGTTGCTCAGGGACTCAGCTCAGCTCCAACTGCCTCTCCAAAAGCTTCCCATTAGTTACAGATGCCTGTGTAGCCACTTCCTGGTAGGGAGAGGGAGGGTGGTAGCACCTGATTGGCTGCCTGATTCAATTTCACTTTTATTTGCTTTCCGATTTGGTATTTCCCGAATCGGTATTTACCGAATCGGTATTTCCACTGCATTCCTACAGACCAAAAGGCCCATAGGAATGCATTGGAAATACCGATTCAGTAAATAATACCGATTGGCCGATTCCGAATTTTACCGATTCTGTAAAAAAAGCAGATTTTTTTACCTACATTGCATTTACAGACTCATAAATACCGAATCGGTAAAATTCGGTATTTATGAGTCGGTAAATTGCAATTACCTACATCTAGCCCTAGGTTTTGCATGTCTTATTTCAGATGTAAACAAGGCACAGGATGCACTTCATTCAAAAGACATAATGCAAAGCCAGGCAATGTTCAATACAATCAATTCAAAATCAGAAAACCTAAAAACCAAGGGCCTCATTTATGAGAAATGACGCATCGCTGCATAAAAGCAGCGATGCGTCACTTCTCAGTGCCCACTCCTTGCATCATGATTGATGCGTCATATTTATGATATGATGCATCATGGCGCAAGGAGTTACAGAAACGTCAGTATTTATGACGTATCTGTAGGCGCAAAAGTGACGCATTGCTGGAGTGTGTCATAGAAGTGATGCAACTCCAGCAATGTGTCATTTCACATGGGGTAAGCCCAGTGTGAAAGGGCCTACGTCAGTCTTACACCTGCTGTGAGGCAGGTGTAAGAAATTGACGCATTTGCGTCCTGAAGTGGCGCTGTGAAATCTTATGAATTTCACTGCGTCACTTCTATGACCCTTTCTTGCGTCAGAACGCCCCCCTTGCATACATTATACCTGGCGCAGGTATAATGTGGCGCAGGGGTTTACAAAGTAGCGCATCTAAAAAAAAAAAGGGACGCACCAGTGGCGTAAAAGTGACGCACAGCCTCATAAATGAGGCCCGAGGTTTGCAGAGTTTGTCAAAGAATGTGAAGAAAAATCAGAACTTTGCGAACACTGGGGAAATGTTTTAGACATGATATCTCTAGTGAAAAACTTGGTAGATGCTGATCGGGAAGGTAATTGGGAGCTGCACGTGAAGATTGTCTGATTACTGTGTTTTGCTAATTAAATTGCATAAACTACCTGAGATATGGGTTCTGGTAATGGAAAGAGTGAAGAAGTTTGGAGTGGAAAAATCATACCTCTACAGAAAATACAACCACAGAAATTTTGTGGTGAAAGACAGATAGGGAAGGTTTAATGCTGTGACTCCAGATAAGAAACTGGAACAGACGATCCACAGATCACATGAAAGCTCCAAGGGAATTGTTGATAAGACACTTAAAAGTTAATTTCATGTTCAATGGCAGCTAGTTTACCATGAAGTCCTTTCTATTTGCCATGTTTTCAGAGAGTTGACAAATTCAAAATTAATGGACCATCGTGAAACTGTTACTGACCACAACTTCATGAATACATTATTATGTGGATAATGATATTAAGATACATCTACTAGATGTCCTGGAACATGAATCAAAACTATAGACAGAACTGAAGCAGGAGAAATTTATATTGAAAGAGAAAAAGCTGTTTGACATAATCACTAAAGCTAAACTTCAACGCTTTATTTGCCATTGTAAGGGTTTTGTACAGCCAGCCACTACAAAACTGGTTACATTAAAACAACTTTCGCAAGCACATAGAGAGATAGATGTAGCAAAAGAAAGGAAAGAGTTCGAAAAAAATTAAATTCCGAAAAGGTGTCCTCATTAAAATCTGCTGTTGTTGTGTACTATAAGTTACAATTGTGAATAGTCAAGATTTCATCCATGCAAAACTTTGGGATGTCATTTAGACTGGCCTACAGATATCAAAGTCAGTGTGCATCTTGCAAGAACTGCTCATTGTTTTTGACAGTTATCATGAACTGTCTGTTAAAGAATACGAGAGAATCAAAGGAATGTCTATAAGTGGAACTACTGACCCTACCTGAATCATAAATTCGACACTTATACCTGTGCAACTTGATAAATTCTGGTCATCAACCTTGAACAAGATGAACTTGGAGATGTTAACTCGCCAAAACATTGTTGATGCTTCAGTGAACACTGAAATTACACTTATTACAAGTGGAATGATTGTCACTGAGAAGTTGGTGCCTGCAGAAAATAATTCAAAAGGTATGGACCATATTGTTCAAAAACTTAAGAGCAAATTGGAGAAAGCTGCCTTTTGATGTTGTGTCACATGTTGAGTGGGTTGTTCAAAATGGTTCCAGTCAAGTCATTGTACTGTCAAATGACACAGATGTTATTATTGTGCTACTTAGATGTTTTGCAATCTTCTTAAATCAAGGATTGTCAGAGTTATGAATAGGTTGTGGAACAGGTGAGAAACAACACGGAATCCCACTTCATATTCTGAATCAGAAACATAACCTAGAGATGCCCGGTGGTCTTATCAAGGCACATATTATTACGGGTGATGACACTATGAACAAAATTGGAACAAATCTTGGAACTTTAACTGCTGAACCTGTGACTTTTTTTAAAGGATTTGCTGGGACAGAAGAGGAATGTGTCTTTAAAGACATAGAAAAATACTTTGTGCATATGTGGAAAATGACTTCTGACTGTCACCCATTTGATGATTTTCGGTACAGTGAGTTCAAGAGACCATTTCTGCTAAGTGACTTTCCACCGGCATCATATACTGTGCATGGACACGTGTTATGTCAATTAATTTTATAAAGTGCAAACAGTTGCCCAGAGGCGTCAAGGTGCTACTGAGCATCGGAGCTTGTGAGCAGTTAATAGGTGAAAAACCATGTTTTCTTTTACTTACAGAAGGAAAGTAATTTTGTCTGAGATTTAATATGCAGTGGCAGGGAGTTGCAAAGTTAAGAACCCCTGTCACAAAACTTCTGCAACCCCAGGAGGTGCATCTAAACTTAGGGATCCTATCATTTCTTGCTGCACTTGAACAGAAGGGCCTCTCTGGTAAATACCATTTAGGCATGTCCTTAAAGTAATTTGGAAAAAGATCATGTAAAGCTCTAACCGTGATGCATAAGGCTTTGAAATTGACTCTTTGTTTGGCCGAGAGCCAATGAAGCACACTCAGAGCTGGTTTAGCAGATTGGAATTTGTGGATTCCCGACAAGAGCCTAGCGATAGCCTTCTGAAGGGATTGCAATGTATTTAGGTACTGCACCTGTAAGTCTAAATACAGCCCACTGAAATAATTTAATTTAGACAGTATCAATGCTGATACAACTGCTCTTTGTAGAAAAGGTGGAATACATGGAAGTGGCTTTTTGTCTAATATAAGAGTAGGGAAATTGGCTAAAATAGTGCCATTGACTTGGTCACCAAAGGAAAGTTTCTTGTCCATAAGGATGCCCAGATTCCTGACCTTTTTGGCAGGATCTGGTAGTGGTCCTAGATTCTGCAGCCAGCAAGAGGGTGTCCAGCAGGTAAATGTGAATCCGAATTTGTAAAGCACAAACTACTCGCCCTTACGGCTCTCAAGTCGCCTTTGTGGAAATTAAGTGAGCGATTTCCCAGAGTCACACGGTGCTGAGCAGAGCTGCCGCCGGAGCCAGGGATCGAACAGTGAACTCTGTGCTCCGAAGTCAGCTGCCCTGGCTGCTGCACCGCACCTCTCCAGGTGGTTTCTTTGCCAAAAAGATGAACCTCTGTCTTACTGGAATGCAGTTTAAGACAGTTTCTGCCCACTCAGTCTTCTATGGCCAACATGCAATCATGGAGCCTAAGTGCCGTTGTGACCGAGGGATTGGAGAAGGACACCACAATCTCGGTATCATCAGCTTATAATAGCAGGGAAAAAACAAATGATCTAATCAGATTCGCAAGGGCCGTAAAATACACATTAAATAGTGTCAGGCTCATTGAGAACCCTTGCGAAACTCAGCAGGGCAATCAGAAGTGCTTGGATTTGAACTCTTTTAAAGACACAATTTGTTCAAAATCACAAAGAAAAGATTTTAAAAGGGAGAGAGCAACTCCTCTCATTCCGATATGAGCCAAAAGGTCAATCAAGAGAGCATGATTAACAGTGTCAAATGCCACCTTAAGATCTAACAATATAAGCTCAGCATGTGCTCATTTGTCCAGGGTACATCTGATCTCTTCTGTGGCCATTATTAAAGAGCAGTTTCAGTGCTATGATGGCTTCTGAACCCAAATTGGGTATGATCTAGAAGATCATGCTGTTGAATGAAACTAGCTAATTGGATATTAAGGGCCTTTTCAATGATTTTTGCTGGAAAATTAGTCTGGAGGTGGGACGATAACTATTCGGATCTGTTGGATCCAGTCTGAGCTTCTTTAAGAGGATCAGTATCGATTCTTACTGCTGCTCATGTTTTGCTGCATTTAGCTCTCATTTGTGTATCTTTAGGGCCATTTTCGCCGCAAGAGTGGAGTTTGCATTAAGAAAAGAACACTAAACGATTGTGGAGTCCCTGATTACTGTGTTTTGCTAATTAAATTGCATAAACTACCTGAGATATGGGTTCTGGTAATGGAAAGAGTGAAGAAGATTGAAGTGGAAAAATCATACCTCTACGGAAAATTCAACCAAAGACATTTTGTGGTGAAAGACAGATAGGGAAGGTTTAATGCTGTGGCTCCAGATATGAAACTGGAACAGACGATCCACAGATCACATGAAAGCTCCAAGGAAATTGTTGAGATGACACTTAAAGTTAATTTCATGTTCAATGGCAGCTAGTTTACCATGAAGTCTTTTCTATTTGCAATGTTTTCAGAGAGATGACAAATTCAAAATTAATGGACCATCGTGAAACTGTTCCTGACCACAACTTCAAGACAAAACAATATGTGGATAATGATATAAAGATACATCTACTTGATGTCCTGGAACATGAATCAAAACTATAGGCAGAACTAAAGCAGGAGAAATTTATATTGAAAAAGAAAAAGCTGTTTGTCATAATCACTAAAGCTAAACTTCAATGCTTTATTTGCCATTGTAAGCGTTTTGTACGGCCAGCCACTACAAAACAGGTTACAAAAAAACAACTTTCGCAAGCACATAGAGAGATAGATGTAGCAAAAGAAAGGGGTAAATTTATCAAGGAAATTCTATTGAATGATCTTCTTCCAACAAACGCATTATTTGATGGAGATGATGCAAGTAAATCAGTGAAGCACAAACCGTACAAGAGTTAAAAAAAAATACAATTCCGAAAAGGTGTCCTCATTAAAATGTAATGTTGTTGTGGACTATGTGTTACAATTGTGAATGGTCAAGATTTCATCCATGCAAAACTTTGGAGATATCATTTAGACTGTCCTACAGATATCAAAGTCAGTGTGCATCTTGCAAGAACTGCTCATTGTTTTATGACAGTTATCATGAACTATCTGTTAAAGAATACGAGATAATCAAAGGAATGTCTATAAGTGGAACTACTGACCCTACTTGAATCATAAATTCGACAATTATACCTGTACAACTTAATAAATTCTGGTCATCAACCTTGAACAAGATGAACTTGGAGATGTTAACTCACCAAAACATTGTTGATGCTTCAGTGAACACTGAAATTACACTTATTGCAAGTGGAATGATTGTCACTGAGGAGTTGGTGCCTGCAGAAAATAATTCAAAAGGTATGGGCCGTATTGTTCAAAAACTTAAGAGCAAATTGGAGAAAGCTGCCTTTTGATGTTGTGCCACATGTTGAGTGGGTTGTTCAAAATGGTTCCAGTCAAGTCATTGTACTGTCAAATGACACAGATGTTATTATTGTGCTACTTAGATGGGTTCCAATATTCCTAAGTCAAGGATTGTCAAAGTTATGAATAGGTTGTGGAACAGGTGAGAAACAACACGGAATCCCACTTCATATTCTGAATCAGAAACATAACCTAGAGATGCCTGGTTATCTTATCAAGGCACATATTATTACGGGTGATGACACTATGAACAAAATTGGAACAAATCTTGGAACTTTAACAGGTGAACCTGTGACATTTTTTAAAGGATTTGCTGGGACAGAAGAGGAATGTGCCTTTAAAGACATAGAAAAATACCTTGTGCATATGTGGAAAATGAGTTCTGACTGTCACACATTTGATGATTTTCTGTACAGCGAGTTCCATAGACCATTTCCGCTAAGTGACTTTCCACCGGCATCATATACTGTGCATGGACACATGTTATGTCAATTAATTTTATAAAGTGCAAACAGTTGCCCAGAGGCGTCAAGGTGCTACTGAGCATCGTAGCATGTGAGCAGTTAATAGGTGAAAAACCATGTTTTCTTTTACTTACAGAAGGAAAGTAATTTTGTCTGAGATTTAATATGCAGTGGCAGGGAGCTGCAAAGTTAAGAACCCCTGTCACAAAACTTCTGCAACCCCAGGAGGTGCATCTAAACTTAGGGATCCTATCATTTCTTGCTGCACTTGAACAGAAGGGCCTCTCTGGTAAATACTATTTAGGCATGTCCTTAAGGTAATTTGGAAAAACATCATGTAAAGCTCTAATGGTGATGCATAAGGCTTTGAAATTGACTCTTTGTTTGGCCGAGAGCCAATAAAGCACACTTAGAGCTGGTTTAGCCGATTGGAATTTGTGGATTCATGACAAGAGCCTAGCGACAGCCTTCTGAAGGGATTTCAATGTATATAGGTACTGCACCTGTAAATCTAAATACAGCCCACTGCAGTAATTTAATTTAGAAAGTATCAATGCTGTTACTACTGCTCTTTGTAGAAAAGGTGGAATATATGGAAGTGGCTTTTTGTCTAATATAAGAGTAGGGAAATTGGCTGAAATAGTGCCATTGACTTGGTCACCAAAGGAAAGTGTATTGTCCATAAGTATGCCCAGATTCCTGACCTTTTTGGCAGGATCTGGTAGCGGTCCTAGATTCTGCCGCCAGCAGGAGGGTGTCCAGCAGGTAAATGTAAATCCGTATTTGTAAAGCACGAACTATCCGCCCTTATGGTTCTCAAGTCACCATTGTGGAAATTAAGTGAGCTATTGACCAGAGTCGCACGGTGCTGAGCAGAGTTGCCGCCGGAGCCAGGGATCGAACAGTGAACTCTGTGCTCCGAAGTCAGCTGCCCTGGCTGCTGCACCACACCTCTCCAGGTGGTTTCTTTGCCAAAAAGAAGAACCTCTGTCTTACTGGAATTCAGTTTAAGACAGTTTCTAAGTGCCGTTGTGTCCGAGGGATTGGGGAAGGACACCACAATCTGGGTTTCATCAGCTTATAATAGCAGGGAAAAAACAAATGATCTAATCAGATTCGCAAGGGGCGTAACATACACATTAAATAGTGTCAGGCTCAATGAGAACCCTTGCGAAACTCAGCAGGGCAAACAGAAGGGCTTGGTTTCGAAATCTTTTAAAGACACAGCTTGTTCAAAATCACAAAGAAAAGATTTTAAAAGGGAGAGAGCAACTCCTCTGATTCCGATATGAGCCAAAATGTCAATCAAGAGAGCATGATTAACAGTGTCAAATGCCACTGAAAGATCTAACAATATAAGCTCAGCATGTGCTCATTTGTCCAGGATCTCTCCAATTGGATATTAATGGCTTTTTCAATGATGTTAGCTGGAAAATGAAGTCTGGAGATGGGACGATAACTCGGATCTGTCGGATCCAGTCCGAGCTTCTTTAAGAGGCTCAGTATCGATGCTTTCTTCCAGTCACTCGGGAAGAACCCTGTGGTGATCATTTTAATAAAAATGATTTAAGGTTACTTGCAATGATCTTTGGGGCCAGTTGCATGATTATTATGGGTCATGGGTCATGGGTCATAGGGGAACGTGATTTTGTGGTTTTGATCAATTCTATAACATGTTGGTCATTTAGGGGGACAAGGCAGTAAGAGTAGCTATAGTTGAAATTTGGCTGACTGATAATTTTTCCTTCCTCATGGAAGTAGACAAGGCTGTGAATTCATTAAAAATGAGTTACAGAAAGAACCACTTCTCTCCTGTGAATCAATTAATGGGACATTGGAGAGCTTTTTTAATGTTAAAAATAATTTATTTTGTAGAATTCTTTGCAGACTCTATTTTCTGTGTAAAAAATGAGGTTTTTCTTCTTTTATCATAGTTTTATAAGCTGCAATACATTGCTTATAATTAGCTTGGTCAACCTGATTATAGTCTTTTCTCCATTGTCTTTTTTGTTTTCTGCAGATCTGTTTTTGGTTTCTCAGTCTGGTGGAGAACCATGGTGTGAAGGGTTTGGATCTGCCACATTTAACTGCCTTAATAGGAGCTAGAGCCTGCACTGTGGATCAAATCTAATTATCATGGTCAAGCATGAGGAGCTCTAAATTTTTAGACTTATAAGTCAGAGAGTCAGTTAAAGCCTGTTTGAAATTTAAAGAATCTATTTTATTCCAGGCTTGATGTGTGTGGAAGATATGGTGATTGGGAGCCTTCGCATTAACCTGTTTAAAGTTTAGGTTAAAAAAGACCGTGTGGTCCAACCAACTTAGTGGGAGAATATCTGTTAAAGACACCATATCACTGTTAAAACATGCCGTCCAGCGTGTAGCTCATAATATGTGTAGGCCCATCCACTAGCTGTGTGAGACCAAAGCATGATGTTATGTCCAAAAATTACTCATTGTCTTTATCCGCATGCGACTCAAGGTGAAAGCTAAAATCAACTTGCATGGTAAACTCTGGTGAAAAAAAAAAGACTCTAATAAAGCGGAAATCTCATGAATAAAAGCAGATTTCAAGCTGGAGATTCTATAGACTAAAATCCCATTCCAGGACTGGTTTTTAGATAGCTCAAAAATAAGTGCGAGAGCTTTGCATGTGTTAGATGTAGGACTTGGAATTTGGAAAGGAAAAGAATATGGTAAACTATTGCAATGAAGCCGCCTCTCCTAAGTGGCCTGTCTGCTCTGTAAATGGAATATCCAGCCTGCTCTGCTAAGACTAAATCCGGACCTGAAGAGGCATTAGCTCAGGTTTCCATTATAAATACTATGTCTAAATTGTTTTGGCATAACTTTTGGCCCAAGAATTCCCTTAGCCCTACTCCATCTGGCCACCCTATAAACAAACCTTGGTATCTGGTTTGATAAAAAGCTTAGCTTTGGTAACCAGCTCAGCAGATTAACTGGTACTTGCTTTGGCTTTTGAAAACTCTACCATAGATTTTTGCCACTGCTGCCTCTTCCTGCAAAAGAATCTGTCATTCGTGCTTTGGTCACCTCTTGCATTGATTATGAGAATGCACTGTGTGTCGGTATCCCTTGCTACCTTTTGGACAAATTGCAGGTTGTCCAGAATGCTGCTGCTCGGCTGTTGTTGGACCTTCCTAAGTGCTCCAGTGTTAGGCAGCATCAGCGTAACTTACACTGGTTGCCAGTTAAAGCTAGGATTCTGTTCAAGGCTTTGGTCATTGCTCATGATCGCGCTTTATGGTTATGCCCTGCCTATCTTAGGAAACGCTTTCAGGTTTACACTCCGGGCAGGTTTCTTGGTTCTTCAAACATGCTCCTGGCCACTGTCCCCAGGTTTCGTCTGAAACATAAGGGGGCAGCTAATTGGCCTATCTGGCCGCAACGTATTGGAATTCCCTTCCCCAGGATCTGCATAGTCTTGAGAAGCCTACTCAGTTTAGGAAACAACTCAAAACTTTCCTGTTTAACTAGTTTGTCCTGGCCTTCTTCTATCTGTTCTTTGTTACTCTTGAGCTCGTGCTGGGACACTCTTCTGGGTAGCTGTGATCGCTAAAAATTATGATAACAACACGATGTGGTGTTCTACAAGCAAGGAAAATTCAGTGTTGTGTCTAATTAGTTAAAAGAGTGTTCTACTTGATCAAAAGATGTGTAAATGTTTTTGATCATGCATATGTAGAGAAAGATCCATGTGAATTTGGTTGGGAAGATATTGATGGGGTGATAAAACAAACAACATTTCTAGAGCCTCTACCCACAGAATTTACACGTACATGCACATGCAAAACCTGCTCTACAATAAGATGTCCCAGTCGATATGCTCTTTACAAATGTTCAACATTCTGTAAATGGACTACTAGCGATTGCCGAAACAAATATATAAAGTGAACTATGAAAATATGCTTAAAACAGGATGATAAATGGTTTTTTTCCACATTCAGATCATGAACCGTGTTTGTTGTATACATAAAAGGATTCGTATTTGTTTCATTTCTATATATGTCTCTTCTTCCTCTATTATAGCCGCCATTTTCGAAAATTGGCGGAAGGGTTGCTCTGAGGAGTTCTTTCGGTCCCTAGAAGACTATTTGACCCCAAAAACCTATGTTTTGATACCAAAATGAAGATTATAGGTCTCATGGTTCCTGAAATGTTACATCATAACTGCAACACATCTGCCATTTTTAAAAATGTCGTCCAGAACAATTCGACCTCGTTCAGCAATGTCTACCCAAGCTAAATTACTTCTCTAATGATCTAAAAACACAAATCAAAATGAAAATTTATGGACAACAATTTCTTTTACGGTGGTATATCAGGGGCCAGGATTAAAACTGGACTGCCTGTAGTCCATGCCATGCTAAACTCTACATCATCAAAAACCATGTGTTCAGAATATGATGCATCTACAGCAATTACGATGCATGTAAAGAACATCTAGAGGAGCTTGTTAGACTACTCCAAATGTGTGGCTATCTGTGGGCATATCATGCAGCCGTAAACAAACAAGATGTTGCAGTTACTTTGGGAAGCACTTATTTGGCACACCAACAGCAAAGTGAGAATAGACAGAATCAAATTTGTGGCAAACTATTAACCTCAGCTCCTAACTATACTAATATGTACAGCATCTTAACAAGAGAGTGTTACGTTTTTTTGCATAGCTGCATGCAAAAAAAAAAATTCTTCAAATATGTGCCTATAATTTTTTTTAAAAAACAGCTTTCATGGATGCAGCTGTGCATGGGGGCGGCTCCTCCGCTGAGTTGGAAGAACATCGCCCCACTGCTCTAAAGCAGTGCAATTGCAAAGTAAAAATAAAATTATAATAATTGAACATCCGTTATTATCATTTTATTTTTACTATTGAAGTTGCACTGCAGTGCAGCCCCATTAATGTGGCGAGGTAGGGCCTGCCTCCCCTGAGGCCAGAGGAGGAGTGATGGCTGCACATAAAGTGCGCATGACGCTTTGGCCGGGCGTCTCGGGCCAGCCAAACTGTCATGCGCACAGTCCATGTTCTCTACAGACTGTATTATACAGCCTTACTGGAGAAAATGCCCAGCCTCCAAGCCCCTGTCTGAGCACTGATCCGCAGCACTCAGACCAATCTCAACACTGCTTAAGGCAGTGTTGTGATTGGTCAGGGGTTTCTAGGAGGCTGGGTGCTTCCTGCTGGGGGAGAAGCAGCGGCTGCGAAGGAGGCCTTTCTATAAGTTTGCTTTTCTTTAATGATTTTTTTCCCTAAACCACACACCTTGACCCCCTCCCTGCCCGCCACTGTTCCCTTCCAGCCACTACTGGCTGTGTGGAAAACAAACTCTTAACACAATCACATGACTGCAAGAGAACAATCGGTGGTGTAATCTGATAATGGTGAGCTGCGCGTAAAACAAGCTCTTACCACAAACACATGACTGCAAGACTGCATGAGAACAGTAGGTAGTGCGGTCTGAAAATGGCATGCTGTGCCTAAAACAAGCTCTTACCACAATCACAACTGCAAGACTGCTTAAGAACAGTAGGCGGTGTGCTTTGAAAATTATGTAGTACCAGAGTATCTATGTCTGAATATCGTCCAATATGAATATAGTGCCCTAAATATTGTCCATATAAATATCGCCCTGCTGGAGTAAATACCATATCTACACCCACTGGAATAATATTTGTTAAATAATATTTAGGACACAATATTGTGGTCAGATAATATATCTGTATACAATATTCCGACGTTCATCCCTGTAAAAAAGTGGACCCCTATGTTATTCCATAGTGCCACTACAAGCCAGAAAAGCTAATTGGGAAACATTTCTACAAAAACACATTGGCATATGCAGATTCTTAAATCAATGGCTCATTTCACACTGAATCGAACAGCATGGCTATGCTATGGTATGTTATAGATATATATCAACATTTAATAAAACACAAAGCACATTTTTTGTGTTCTGTATGACAACAGATACCCTCATGCTCTGGGTTATTTATGCAAAAAGGGTGTTTATAGTTCAATGACCAATAATTACTCTTTAAAAACACAACTTTCAAACTTCCTGTGTACTTTTGTTTTTTAAACAAATAAATCAGGCTAAGGGCTTGACACTAGTGATTCAGGCCAATCAGCACAAAGAAGCACAGAAGGAGTGGAACAGGAAAAATCGTGCGTTTTCATAATAACTGGCTGTGCGACTGAATGTATAGTTTTATTTCTTTTTTTGGTCTGGGCCTTTTCTCTGGAAAACAAAAGCAATACAAGGAGGGAGTGTGGCTGACGCCAGCCTACATGCGTGCTGCTGGTATGGGCAGAAATCTAGGGGGTCCCTTTAGTGAAACCTCAATGGCAGCAGCAGCCTTTCTATATGAATGTGACTCTTTTTTTCTAATTTATAATTAGTCTGATACATCACCGTGTGTTAAAATCAATTAAAACGAGTCGGGTTGATTTTAATAATCTTTTTGGCTTCAGTAATTTAGGAAGCAAGAGTAGTATAAAAAACAAATATATATATATATTTTTTACAGCTTTTGCAGTCGCCACCAGGACAGATGAACTGTTCAGTGCTGCTGAAATCACTGGCCGCGTTCTGTGCCATGTTTTTCTCTGTGCCCTGGCCTACATCCCATTCTATTTCTCATACAATGGGCCCATTGGAGCGTAAACCCCCCTGGGACATCCGCAAGGGTGGTCCTCTGCCACTAGCTACTGTACGGCTGGAAATCAAATAGGTCCATAATGAAACACATTTGCGGAGCCACGCACAGTCTGAAATATAAAGCTATTGCAATTACTGCTGGCATGTGTCTCCAATAAAAAGGAAGAAAGAGGGAAATAAGTGGAACATTTGTTCTTTTATTTGGTTTCAATGAAAACAAGGACAGACAGATTGGAAAGGCTAGAAACGGTTTAGCAAGGCATCAGTCAGGGATCTCTGCAAGTGGCAAATCAGACTTGAAAATTGAGAGAAGTTGCACACGACTAATATTGTTAAAATATATTGTAACTGATAGACGTATACATCACAATGTTCAAATAAGAATGAAATGATCAGACCAAGTATATTATCATGGGAGATTATAGACCTATTTACTGTTGATACTTTCGCTTTCTGAAATGCAGCACAATTATATTCCTGGCCCTAAAATTTAATGTTTGAATTATTTGTTGATTGTAACCACAAGTCCAGCTTGCTTTGACATTGCCAAGTCAGCAAGCCCACTCCAAATGGAAACACAGGTTTTGTTTCAAGTCTTGATTCCTCCCAGTTTGGGATAAGCAGCTATTGTGTGACATCGGTGTGAGTTTAAAGTGCTCCATTGTGAGCACACAGACTAATCCCAGGTCGGGGTCAGGAATTTCAACGTCCCTGACCTTTCACAAATCGTTATTTAGTCATGTTATTGTGTCAGCTACAGCTTGCATTTCACGTCAAACTATTGTTTACCCTAGGCCAGAGGGCTTTGGGCCTAAGGTAAGTCTCTTTTCTTCAGTACAAGAAAAAAATCAGCCTCTCAATCAAAACCAACAGAGTGTTCAAATTTACTTACTCACTTACCCCTGGTCAGTCTTCTGTCTGACACAAACCCCATTCACAAGCCATGTTTATTCTGATACCATTACAAAAGCAAACAGAAGTTAAATCCTCATGTCAAATACACACGGCTGAAAGAAACAGACTGGGGGAACAATGGAAAGGAAATTAAATGAAAACTTTCAGCAAAACATTCAGAAGTACTGCCAAAGCTAAGAGGTCTGGACTTCTTACTGCAAAAGCTTTTGTCTATTTAAAATACAGATATAATATATGAACGGCTATGTAAAATGTTGTTGGTGTGAAAGGGACACTTGCTAGTGCTCTAAAGGCAGAAAGAAACAAGAGATTACCCTGGCTTATCGACGCCATATATTCTCCTACAGAGTTGCAATGCACAAAAGAGGTCCGTGTGAGATGCTGCTAGCAATTGTATGCGGATTGAGCAGCCATATTCTTCAGGAGCAGGGCTCCTGTAATCATTTTTTTTCAACATGTTCCATGAAATGTTGCACCCATTTAGTATCCATGCACCTTACCGTTACAGAGGCAGGTTTACTGTCTCACCATCCAATAGTCCTAGACCAAACCAATATTAATTTGGTACTTTGTAAAAATACAAAAACCACCTCAGTTCCATAATAACCTCTCCGGACTCAAATTCGTGTTTTCATGACTCGTGACTACCTTCCTTATTAAATTCTTCACACTCCAATTGTTCAGCCAGAGCATCACATACCGGTTGGTTCAGAGTCAATTATAATCCAGTTATGTCTTGCATAAGACCAACACAGCCCAATCTTACGTAACTGCCAGAGACAGTAGCATGTTGGTAAAACTTTCACAATGGTTGAATGAACCTGGGCAAAGGCTTGTGTTTTATGCGCCGGGCCCCAGCGTCCAACTCTCATGAAATAGCTTCTGAGTTGATGTCCTAGCTGTGAAGATCAATATTCACTCTCCAGGCCACCTAGTGGGCTTGCATCTGGGCGTAGAGAGCGTTTCAGTTCACAGCAGGGCTGCAATGGTTCATATGGACAGTATCTGCATTTCTCACCATACCTTGTGTACCTTTTATGCACTTTACATATACTTTTCTGCGTTGCTGCTATTGTTTAGTTTAGACAGCACAGGGATTTCTCAGAAGAACTGTAAAACGTTTAATGTGAAAGTAGTTCTCAGCAGTGATACTATATGGTTAATATGGCAGAGCTGCCCATCTTACCGGTCTAAACTGTAGGCAAATGGAATAAGGAAATTAAAGTGCAATAACAAACATAATGGACTGACTGCGCACTGCGTTTTGCCTGATATGTCATGCAGTCTCTCTCTGTCCTGCATTGTTCTCTTTCTGATCAACAAGTAGTTCTGTTTTGATAGCTTAAAATGAGCTGTTTACTGAGAATAATCCCAAAGCAGCTGCAAACTAGCAATTACAGAGTGCCTTAAGTACAAGATACACTGTATATGCTCTTCATTACCCCCAATCAGGGACTAAAGAACAGTGTAACGTTAGCCTGTCGAACAGCAGACGACCAAAAGCAGAGGATTGTTTGACCACTTGACCCAACCCACCTTAACTCTTAGGGCTTCAGGGAATCATTACAGGGAGTACAAAGCATTGAGAGGAAGAAGTTAAGAGTGTCATCTGTAATGATACAAGTCTGGTCATGTTAGGGCTTGGATAGAGTCACAGATGAGAACCCTTCCCTAACACACCTCAGTTTAGTATCGATTATGTGTGTATCCCCATATGTCTCATGCATATCCCACCCTCAACACACACACAGACCCGCACACAGAAACACATACACTCTCTTACACCACCTGCACTTAGCATACTTCAACTTCTAGCTTTAGCAACAGATTCCTCTCCTGACCACCTAATCACACACAGGGCACCCACTGCACATCAAGCTCATCAAGTGTCCCTCTGCAATACTTTAATATGAAGACATATCATGCAACATATCTTCAAACAAGCTACATGTGTAATACTTCTCAGAGACATGATTGGGACCAACTGATAAACAGATTCAAGGCAGTCTGGTACTCACATGCTCAAGTCCATTGAACAACTACCACATTCAGAAGACAGGACTTGGTCTTGTGTCATCTATAAGTACTCCTGACCCTGCTCTTTGCAATAACACCCAGCCCTCGACTTGCTGTTGCTCCTCAGATGCCATTTTCCATGCCCACCTCCCAAACATCCACCGTAATCTGACGTATGGAACATCTGATGCAAACAAAATATTCATCAAGAAAGTCAACAATCTCATCATTAAAATAGACGTACTCTACTTTAACAACATTTTTCTCAAGGATTTAAATCTCCAGGATGCTGCAGTACCAAGATAAACATTTCAATTTTGGCACACTAAATTTCAACCAGCACATGACCACACAATCTAGTATCAGCGTTATGCCTTGATTTCACTATATTAGTCAGACAACCTTGTAATCCTGATATGGATCAATAATAGTATTCCTATAACTCCAGCGTTTTATTGACTCTTTAAGACCCATAAATATGAGAAGGATCCTCCCTTAGACCGATAGGGAACTGCATGGAGTCATTGCTGGAACACCTACGCAAATATGCCGACTGCTGTTTGAGACCCTCAGTGAGTAGACAAAGATCGTATTCTAGAGATTTGGCGCATATCATCTCTATGGCAGTAGGAAGGAATTTTAATAAAAACACCCAACTCCTCATTACATTAGATATCAAGGCGTTGTATACAAATATACCTCTAAACGACATCATAGAAGTTGTCAGTAGAACGCTAGAGAATGTAGACCTACAGGGAGCTAATAAACTGTTTATTCTAAAATATGTATCAATGGTATTTAAGAATAAAAATGTTCTCTTTATGGGCCAGTTGTTCCTCCAATGCAAGGGAACCATAATGGGAGCCATATGTGCACTTAGTCTGGCCTGCCTTTTCATTGGGGAATTTGAGATCAAGCATATTTACAACGAAATAGCCCCATTTTTAAAAAAAAATGTTGGCTTTTGGCCTCAGATCATAGATGACATTTTCTTTATATGGGAAGGTTCGACCGAACAAAGGGAGGAATTCTTGACATGGAACTAATCTTAGACTTACTCCCCATTTGGGTCCCTATTATGTAGAGGCCACACTTTCCCTGTTTGCGCCCTGGCTCACCTTAAAACAGGTGGTCCGGGTGCAAACAGAGAAAGTGTACCCTAATACATAGAATCCACTGCCCGAGGACAGCCATGAAATCGTACTGCCCTAGGGGCAGTGCATTCAAGTGAAATATGAAGCGGCTTTGGAGCAGCTGCTCTGTTTCACTGTGCAAGTGGCAACCAGCCTGCATTTTTTGAAAGGAGTTTAGAAATCCCCTTGCAGGTGGGTGCAGTGAGAGACTGCACCAACCTGCAAAGGGTTCCTGGGGGTTCATAGGACCTCTTTATCCTCCTTCAAAGGGCTGCTATCAAGGGGAGCACTGACAGTGGCATTTTTTAGTTGGCGCACTGTCACTACACCTCCTGAGCCCTTCTTTGCCTTTGCACCGCGGCTATATTACGGCACAGGTGCGGAGGCAAAGGGATTCCCTCGCGCTCAAATGAAGGAACAGCCTCTCAAGAAAGCGCTGGCACTTTATGTGCTCCAGCACTTTCAGTATTACAGAAGAGGATGCACAAGCATCTGTGGCCCCTTTTGTAATACCAAAGTGCCTCAAGGTGAGAAAAGTGGTCACAAATGCCTGTTGCTCCCCCGGGGCACTTACCGTACTACGTGCCATGGCATAAATGACAACAGGGTTGACTTTTTGGATATCTCAATTACGGAGGTATCTGATCAATTAGAGGTAGAACTGTACACTAAGCCAACTGATAAAAATGCCCTCCTTCACTATTCGAGTTTTACCCAAAATCTCAAAAGGATAATATCCCATTTGGGCAATTCTCTGGTTGCGGAGGAGTTGCTCCATGTTGGATGATTACTACAAAGATTCATATATATTGAATAAAAAAATTAAAAGATAGAGGTGACCCTAAACACTGATTACTCACTCATTTAAAAGAGCCCGATTTATAAAAGGGACAGTATAGTCACTAAAACATATTATATGCCCTAGGAGAAGCTGTAATGTAGACGAGAAGCTGAAATTTAGAGATCAATCGTTTATCTCTAATCTGAATATAGTGAGGAAAGGTCTAAACTCTAGGGAAGATTGGGAAAAATGTATTAGATAAAATGTGATATCCAATTAGGTCTTTTGGTCCACTATTGCAGGTACACCATGCTGTGATGGTCTCACCCAAGATGGCGGATTGAGTGCCCTCGCACGCAATGTATTTGAATAGGGTCCACCATCAATATAGGGGCTGATTCTGATGTCGTTCTAAAACTGCACCAACTGAATCGGTTCCTGAATCGTTTTTAACTAAATCGGGTTGTGCGAGCACAACCAACCGATTACAATGCTTCCCGACATCGTTCGGTCAGACTCGCATTGACTTTAGTGGGAGCCTGTGTTCCGAACGGGAACACGCGCTCCCACTGAAGAAAAGGGTGTTTGGGGAAAACCTGCCAACCTGTGGTGGGCACCCCATGGTGCCTGCCACATTGTGCATGGTTATATAGAGGGGTTCCTTGGGTAAAACCACAGGCCCTAACTGGATGCCTCCGGGAGAAGGAGGACCCCAAAGACAGATTCCGACAGCTGTTTCATGTCGGGCATAAAGAATCAGAATGGCTGACCAAATCGGTCATGGTAATTGCGCACTCAGAAACTGTGTCCAGAGAGCTGTACGATTCAGCTCCAAAAGACTCGGCCTGTCCAAATGCCTTTCGGAACCGAATCGGACAGCCCAAACGGTTTCCGAGCATTGCACTCGGTCGTTGGGAAATGTGTACGATTCGGTCGAAAACAAGGGTTCCTAATCGAATTCTGAGATATCAAATCCCATTCGGGGCCTTTCCGAATGACATCGTAATCAGCCCCATAATGTTTTAAACCATGATCAGGAAGAAGGACATTCCTTGTATAGATATAACAGTAGGTGTGATTCAGTTGGATAGTTTACATTTCGATATGCTGAGATCACGTAGATAAATGAGAAGTATGGGTTTGGACTCATGGTGGGTCTATATAATTTCAGTAAAGAAGACACAGTCCTATATGGGGGTGAATAATTACGAATCACACCCTCGCCGTAGCACATCATGTTATCATGATGCATATAGGAAAAGCCTTTAAATAGTTTCAAAGGGCAATTGAGGAGGTGATTGAACTCCTCTGGTGGCGGACATGAAATGTGGCTCTAAAATTGTAAGATGAGGTTTCCAATCCGAGTACCCATAGTGAGTTGGGATAATATGTTAAATCCTCCAGCATGTTGATAACAAGCAAGCAGGAATCGGTTTAATTAATGAAAAAGATGTGGATGCAAATATACTGGCATGCCACATGCCGAACCGAGGACCAACAGGGTGGTCTGCATTTGGTATGACTGACATGGAGGGTAGCTGCAGGCATTCGGCAAATGTTTTGTCGGATGTTTGTAATCAACAGGTTAAAGGTTGCAATTGTTATTTAGTCCTTTTTAGGTCGAGCCTAGAGTCAGTGTGCATAAGCTGCTCTGTGAGTAATGCCGTAAACCATCTGTGATGTTAGACTACAGCCCCCACTTTCGATTTGCTCTTTTGTGTGCCTTTCTGTAGTCCTTTCTTTTTACTCGCATAACACTGCTCTTTGTGCCGCCTTTGGGTGTGTTTTCAATTTCGTGGCAACTGCCCCTGTTACAAGTGCCCTTGAGATAAAATGAATGTATCCTTTGTCAGGCACTCTTTTATTAGCATGGAATCAATGATCCTCCGACATCTCTTGATTGTCCACGGCCACTCTTGTTTCCCTTTAAGCATATCTACGGTATGCTCCTATCTGCCAGAGTTACCCGTTGTACTGTTGCCATTACTCTCGCCCCCTCCCGTTGCCTGTGTTCAGCACCTTCCTCGTTTAAGAGAAAAACTTCTTTCCAACATGGTTTTATTTACATTAAAGATGGGCACAAATGCATTTCTGTAAGCACAGGAGAGGGGATGTGAGACTCAAACCCACTTCTTCACTTCCTAAATCAGCAGCTTTTTGTGTTATGCCAGATCCTCTCAGTGAAAGAATCCGCATCGTTTGCTAATATCTCTGTGAGTGCTGCCATTGTCGTGTTGTCTTTCCTTCCGCCTCGTCATGTTCTCTGTGTTCAGGACCGCCCTGTTTCAGTGCTAATAAACTTTATGCCATGGTATTAATTATTTACATTTGAAATGGGCATGTCTGCATTTCTGCACGAACAGGATTGTCGATGCAGAGACTCCACATCCCACTTCCCCAGTTCCAAATTCAGCTGCTCTTCGTGTTATGCCACATCCTCTCACAACAAAAATAAAAAAGTTATGCATCTTTTATTGTTTTGGTCATTGTCTTTCCACACGCGCCTTAAAGAAAATAAGTTGAATTCTTTAAACAACGCAAATGTGCCCATTTTTTAAACTTTTTTCTGGGATTATCATTTTTCCAATATTAAATTTTTTTTCACACTCCTTCAAAATCGCCACTGTATAAATGTCGAAACCAGGCTTGTGCTTTGTTCTTCCTCTATTTCCATGGTGACATCAGTTTAGCTCTGGAAACCTTGAGTTTTCCCTTGTTCTTTAAGCTTTCCTGGAGCTGCTTCCTCACCAGTGGCCGATAGGCTGAGGTGGCAGGAGCTACCCCTGGTCAGTTGTTGGCTAGATGCAGTGGAGCTGTGTGCCGTTATCTTGTTTTTCTTGGCTGCTTGTGGATTCTGGAAATCGGTAACTGGCTTTTAACTGCAATTTTAGTACGTTATGTGGAGAAAATCCCTTAAAACTGGAATGGATATAATGTTCTGGGCAATGTCTAATAGTGAATGTTTGCATTATGGTTTCTAATTTGAACTTCGCTAAGTCATAAAACGATTGCTTGTTTCACGTGCACAAAAATCACATTGAAGTAATAAAAATCATGTTACTTCATAACCCCACCCTGAGCTCCAACACTGGCTTCCTGTGAGCTTTTCATTTGGTACTATTGAGTTCTACAGCTATCGTGTGTGACTGCGTTTGGCAGCCACATCTTAAAAGCACCTCAGACATATATACAGGGCCGGACTGACTACCGGGCGTTTTGGAATTCTGCCGAGCTGGCGGCAGAGTTCACTGCAGTGGGGGCTGATTTCGTTCATGGAGACCTCTGTGTACTTTAAAATATTTAAAGCAAAACAAATTTCGTTCAGTACATGCAGGCCCCCATCGACGAAATCAGGTCAGCAGCACTCCATAACCCCGGTAGCCAGTCCCGCCCTGCTTATATATATATATATATATATATATATATATATATATATATATATATATATTACCTACTGGCGGTCGCCAGTAGGTATATATAGTTAGGATTTTTTCCCTATGGGATTTTTGAAAATTCTATGTCTAATAACTTTGGTGTTTGTGGACGGAATTGGCTGAAATTTTCTGGAAAATGGAACATTTTGTTTCTGAGCAGCCCTTGAAAATTTGGGGGGGGTTCGTCAAGGGGGGGCCGAGAAAAAAGGGGGGTCCCAAAACGTGTTTTTAACATTGAGTTTTCCATAGGGCGGTTGGCCTCACTTTTAGCCCGAACGGCTGAATGGATTTGCACGAAACTTGGCAAAATTGTAGGGACTGGTAGCCCGATGTGCCTTTTGTAGGTCTCAATATATGTGCTCCAGTGGATTTTGAGAAATTAACGTTTAAAAAAAGATATATATCTGTAAGCGCGCTCCGGTCTGCGCCCCGGTTCGCGGACCGGGGCGCGTACCGGAACTTCGCGTAGCGAAGCTGATTGGCTCTCCGGTGTCTGTCAACATTCTAAACAGTCCGTAGCGGCCGCCATCTTGTCTCTCAGTAGGATTGAGAGACAAGAGGAGGCCAAAACAAAGGGGAAATGACCATAAGGGGGCATAGTAGATCCTCCCTGACCCCCTAGGTTTAATGTGGAGGCTTTAAAAGGGCCCCGCGGGGCAAAAAAAAAAAATTTTTTTTAGTTTTTTTTGCGTGGGTAGCGCCCGGTACGCGAACCGGGAAGCGTTCTGGGCAGCGTACTACAATGAAAAAAGAATGAGAGACTTTTCAAATGCAGTATGTTAATTGATTGTTGGTTTTGTTGATTATTTTTTATTTTCTTTATTTTTTAAGCATTTTTTTTATTGTGATTGTGTTTCATAATTTATTAAACTTTCTAACATTTCATTGTCAGAAATTTCATAATTATCATGGAATATACATTGTAGTCTCTGAGGGTGTAAAATGTCCTCATTTGCAAGGAGGTTATCTACTGCTTGTACACATTGCAGTAGTTCTTTGTCTAAAGTTTCATCGAAAAATTCAATATCATTTTCATCAATGATTTCTTGGCTGCTCTCTTGCAGGACAATTTGAAATTCAACTTTCTGTTCGCCTTCCATTTTGCCTGAAATTTAGATTAAAAAAATATATATTAGTAGAGATAGGGCACTGTTGGGATTAATTTTAGATAGGCAGTTTTTATCAGTGAATTTATCTTTGGGCAGTGTATAGTATCAGAGTGGAAGTAGGAATATAAAAAAGTGTATGTGATTTAACGTAAGTAAATTCATAATTATACAAGAGAAGCCTAACTCCATCCATAACTATAACAGAGAAGTCTATCTAAATCTATAACTACTACAGAGGGATAGTATATAACTATCAGAAAAAGTTTACCATATTAACTTATAGTGCACAATATACTTCAGTTTTAAAAATAAAAACTTACCTTTAGAAAGAAGTTGAAGGAATTAGTGAAAATACTATTGAAATGTACACCAAGAAGTAGTAGTCAAAATGGCTGTGTTTTCTTCTCTTCATTTATATATATTCAGGTATATAACCAATGAAATGTCAGGTAAAAAAAGTAGAAAATGAAAGTAACATATTAATTGGTTGTCAATTCCAACACTTCAGATGTGTTTTGTGAAGTAATTTACCTCAGGGTATTTAGAGAGGTCTACAGGCTAAATGACTAAATGGAATTCCAATCAAATTTGTGAAAATGGTAGGGATTGGTATGTAGTATGAGCTAATCTATATTTGGTGAAATTGTCTCCAGTGGCTTTTCTGTGAACTACTTTCCCACCTTTTTTGATGGTGCGCTTCCCAGGGAGCGACCCGGTACGCGAACCGTTGAGCGCCCCGGTTCGCGAACTTTAAGCGTTACGGGAGTCCACCATTTTGTGTTTCGGTCGAATTAAGATACAAAATGGAGGGCAAATAATGTTCAGAATGGGTAGAAGGGGGCACGGTAGACTTATCTTGACCCCCTAGGTTTTGTGAGGGTGGCTGAGGAGGCTTATATGTGCGAAAAAAAAACATTTTTTTTTTAAATTTCGCGAGGTTAGCTCCCGGTTCGCGTACCGGGTAGCGTCCCAGGGAGCGTACTTTGTTGAAAATTAGTGAAAAATGTTAGAGTAAAATAATAATTGTGAGTGATTAGATGTAGGGTAGCTCTGAGAAGAGCTTTTGGGTTTATGGTACATTTAGGTACTTATAAGTAGGTACCAATGCACATTCTTAAATTCAGAGTGAAAACTCTGTTGCCCTCATCTGAGAAGTGAACTCCATCTCCTCTGTAGATATCTTGCATGTAGTAACGCAAGTTATTGTTGTACAGGGAGCCCATTCCATGGTCTCTCATGTAAGCTGAAACAGATTTGTTTACATGCTTCCTCGACTTCTCAATTTGTGGACAAAATTGGTTTGACCACCTCCATTTCTGTCTTTGGCATATATTTGAATATACCAAGGCAGTCTGAGGAAAAAGTGCCATCAATTGCTCAAAGGTGTCCTTTAAAAGCATTTCCAGACCTACCCCAGTCAAAGTGCCCAAGTCATTACCTCCACAGTGCACAATTAACAGGTCAGGTTTGGGCAAATGCATAAAGGTTTTCACCAATGGTATCAATTGGTGACATTTTAATCCTCTGTGGCCAAACCACTTAATTTCCACATCTTGTAAATTGAGGTTAGGTAAATTCCTGTTTTCAACGTACCTTTGAGCCCAGTGAATATAACTATGTCCAACAATCCAGACAGAAAACATGGTGAGAGAAGGTTCTCCTGCAGTCAGATGAAGTGTGGCAATGAAATGGCAGTTGAAAAAATGAGAGTTTAAAATGAAAAAAACTGTGGAGTTTCTGTGTTCATGAATCAGTAACAGTGATTGGTGGATTTTGATTGCTGAAAACAGAAAGTTAGGGTGCACGGATGTGTTCTTTGAAAGATGTATTTTGAATGGTCAAAAAAAAATCATTAAATGAAAAAATGCACTGGATATGCAGGTGCACTGAGAGTTCAGAGTTCAATTGCAACAAAGTTGTGTGAACTTGCAAACACCAGAAGTCTTCCAATGAGGTGGTTGCCATGCAGAAAAGGCATGAAATGGCAGAGGGGGGAAGGGTTTTCATTTGAAAAAAAGTGAGGGAAGAGTTTTGATTGGGTGACATGAGAGATATGTGTGAAGATTTACAGCATTTCTGTGCTTTTGATAGCTGCAGACTCTGGAGTGCATACCTTTTGCTCTGCTGAAGACAAATTGGTGTGTTTCTGAGACTGTTTTCAAACTCAAAGTATTTGCTAAGGTGAGAAAATATTTCTTTAATTTAGATAGAGAATAGTGTGCTTTAAGGAGAAAATTATGAATTATGTGGCGCAAATTGCTTGTAAATATGATCCCACATGTGCATGGAAAATTTAGATTTTGAATGTTTGTGTTACATAGCCATGTTAAAAGTGATACAAACATGCTGCAAAGGCAATCAAAAAACGCTTTTATGTGTCTTAAGGACATTTTAAGTAATTTTCCCATGTGCAGTGTTTTGAAATTATGATTTGAAAATCGTTTTTGGGGAAAAGGAATTGTTTTTAAATTTATGACAAGGACATAAGGGTGTATGCTTCTTTATACGGCAATTGACTGTCCCTGATGTTATTTTTCCCATTTTAATGTAAGACCTTTCTCTGTGGCGCAAGTTGCTTGTAAATATGCTCCGACCTGTGCATGGGAAATTTAGATTTTAAATGTGTGTGTTACATAGCCATGTTAAAAGTGACCCAACCATGCTGGAAAGGCAATAAAAAAACACTTTCATGTGTCTTAAGGACATTTTAAGTAATTTCCCTGTGGGCAGTGTTTTCAAATTATGAATTGAAAATCGTTTTTGAGGTAAAGGAATGTTGTTAAAATTTATGTGCGCCATATGCCCACAAATTTCGTTTTCAGGGGTGCAGCAGGGTGTTCTTGAGACACCCCTGCACCTTTGGAAAAATTCCTAATTTGCGATGAGCTAATTGCTAATCGCAAATTGCACCTTCATTCCTATGGGCCTCCTGCTCCATGGAAATGAATGGGTAATTTGCAATTAGCAATTTGCTCATCGCAAATTAGGAATGGTAAAGAATCGCTATTTATTCCTTAAAATTCGCCTTTTTGGAAATGCAAAATAGTTATATGATACATATGGCGGTTAATGTCTAACAAGATAAGAAGCTTAGGGATACATTTATGATGACTGGCGCAATGAAGTGGACATCACTTACTTCATTGGTAGAGCTTTACATGTATTATGTCCTCTGTATTCTTCATCAAGCGTAACTTTAATCTGCAATCCTGAGTAGGCCTCACCTTAAACAAACCTCTGGATAGGCCACACCTTATCGTCATCCTGAATTAATCATTTAAAATGCTAGGGACAGATTTATGATAGGTGTATGCCTCTTTTGTGCCACTTACAAAACACTGTCCACGGGGAAATGACTTAAAATGTCCTTAAGACACATGAATGTGTTTTTTTAAAGCGTTTGCAATTTTTTGGGGTGACTTTTAACATGGCTATGTGACTCAAACAGTCAAAATCTAAATTCACCATGCACAGGTGGGAGCATATTTACAAGGAATGTGCTTCATGGGGAAAGGTCTTATAATGTAATATGGGAAAAATGACATCAGAGACACTGAAATGCCTTATAGAGAAGCATACACCATTATGTCCTTGTCATAAATTTTTAGCCATTACTTTTCCCCAAAAACGATTTTCAAATCATAATTTGAAAACACTGCACATGTGGAAATTACTTAAAATGTCCTTAATTCAAAATTTGCTATTCCTTATTTTGCGATTGCACTGAAGGATTTGCAAATTTTGCGATTCCTTAAATGCAATGTATCAAACAAAAAATATGTAAAAAATGATATTAAGGATTTGGAAACTACCACCAACTTCTAGTTTGTGGTAATTTGCGAATTCTTTTCAAAAAGCATTTTTTTCTAAAAAACAAAAGGTCCCATTTGACGCCCATACATGCCCTTAGGGCATGTATGTGTGCCATATGCCCCCAAATTTCTTTTTCAGGGGTGCAGCAGGGTGTTCTTGAGATACCCCTGCACGCTTGAAAAAATTCCTATTTTGTGATGAGCTAATTGCTAATCGCAAATTGCAACCTTCATTCCTATGAGCCTCCTAGGCCATGGAAATGAATGGGTAATTTGCAATTAGCAATTTGCTCATTGCAAATTATGAATGGTAAAGAATTGCTATTTATTCCTTAAAATTTGCTATTTAGGAAATGCAAAATAGTTTGATGGTACATATGGTGGTTCATCTGTAACAAGATAAGAAGCTTAGGGATACATTTATGATGACTGGCGCAATAAAGTGGACATTACTTACTTCATTGGTAGGCCTTTACATGTATTATCTCCTCTGTATTCTTCATCAAGCGTAACTTTAATCTGCAATCCTGAGTAGGCCTCAACTTAAACAAACCTTTGGATAGGCCACACCTTATTGTCATCCTGGATTAATCATTTAAAATGCTAGGGACAGATTTATGATAGGTGTATGCCTCTTTTGTGTCACTGTGCGTCACTTTTATGATGCAGCGGCGGTGCTAATTTGCAATTAGCAATTTGCTCATTGCAAATTAGGAATGGTAAAGAATTGCTATTTATTCCTTAAAATTTGCTATTTAGGAAATGCAAAATAGTTTGATGGTACATATGGTGGTTCATCTGTAACAAGATAAGAAGCTTAGGGATACATTTATGATGACTGGCGCAATAAAGTGGACATTACTTACTTCATTGGTAGGCCTTTACATGTATTATCTCCTCTGTATTCTTCATCAAGCGTAACTTTAATCTGCAATCCTGAGTAGGACTCACCTTAAACAAACCTCTGGATAGGCCACACCTTATCGTCATCCTGGATTAATCATTTAAAATGCTAGGGACAGATTTATGATAGGTGTATGCCTCTTTTGTGCCACTGTGCGTCACTTTTATGATGCAGCGGCGGTGCAAAAGATTTGGTATGAGGCGACAAAATTACAAATTGATGCATTTAGGCAGATGTGTCATGGTGTAAAAAAAACGTACCACATGAAACCAATGCAGCAGTGATGCAAAAGATGCACCATGTCGCAAGACAGGCCTCACTTGGGGCCATATGTATCAAGCTAATTAGCATTCGCAAAGATCAAAATTCTACGAATTTCGGCCTTTGCAAATGTAAATTAGACAAATGGTATGTATCAAACAAGTTTGATGCAAAATAAGGAGTAGCAAAATTTGCTATTACTTATTTTGCAATTGCACTGAAGGATTTGCAAATTTTGTGACTACTTAAATGCAATGTATCAAACAAAAAATATGTAAAAATGACATTAAGGATTTGGAAACTATTGTGGTAAATTGGTGGTAATTTGTGAATTCTTTTCAAAAAGCTTTTTTTAAAAAAAACAAAAGGTCCCATATGACGCCAACACATGCCCTTAGGGCATGTATGTGTGCCATATGCCCCCAAATTTCTTTTTCAGGGGTGCAGCAGGGTGTTCTTGAGACACCCCTGCACCCTTGGAAAAATTCCTAATTTGTGATGAGCAAATTGCTAATCGCAAATTAAACCTTCATTCCTATGAGCCTCCTAGCCCATGGAAATGAATGGGTAACTTGCAATTAGCAATTTGCTCATCGCAAATTAGGAATGGTAAAGAATCGCTATTTATTCCTTAAAATTCGCTATTTAGGAAATGCAAAATATTTTGATGATACATATGGCAGTTCATCTCTAACAAGATAAGAAGCTTAGGGATAGATTTATGATGACTGGCGCATCACTAGGGATGTGCCAGTCATCCTGCGCCGCTGTTCCGCCACCCATGGTGTGCTGCATTTACAATGCGGCGCAGCATGGGGCAAAAATAGCACAGATACGTGACGCATCTGTGCCGTTAAGGTGGCGCATTGCTGGAGTTGTATCGCAAGTGCGATGCAGCTCCAGCAACGCTCAGGGGTGCACCATCTCCACAATGTTGCGTCAAGACCTATGCCTGCTTCAAGCAGGCGCAGGGTTTTGACGCAGGTTTCTCCTATCTGATTGTAAATGCGGCACACCATGGGTGGCAGAGCAGTGGTGCACGTTAACTGGTGCATGCCTGGGGATGTTCCATTTAACATAAATCTGCCCCTTTACATTTAAGTATGTGCAGGGGACACAGAGTCGGTGAGGCTTATCCAAGGTTAAGAAGAGATGAGTCCTGTTCAGTGAAAAATTAGACATAGGCTTCACCTGTTCAGCATCGCTGGATATGGCTAAATAATAGCTGCAAAATGTTACTCTTGTTAAACAATTTTACTATTATAATCTCTGAGATTTGTCTCTTACTCTGCAACATCTCATTGTTGTTATCTTTCTTTAAAGATAAAGACAACCTCAACATGAGCGACAATCTGCAATCAGTTGATTTTTACCTCATCATTGAACTTGTAATTGAAACATCAGTGGATGTTGATCCCTTGGATGATTTAAATCCTGAGGATGAAGAAGAGCGTGATGAGGATGCAGATTTGTCCGAATTATATGACATAGGATGGGAAGCTGACCTGCTTGAGCCTATGGAAATATAAACATTTATTTTTAAAATTTATAATTAATAAAAAGTAAAAAGGTAAACCGTTTAATTTAAAAATAAAGACACCTTCAAAAGCAGGTTATGTGTAGTGTCTTCAATAAAATATTAAAATATGCTCATAAAATTAGATCAGATTCACATATAAAATAGCATAGGTAACATAAATATAAATGTCATTTCTTTTCTGGTATTTCTGTATTGTAAATTTGCAAGGACTAAAAAATCTTCTATTTAAAATGTCAAGTAGTGTGTTAAGTTTTTGATCACTGTTATTGTTTTACTGTTTGGTAATACTGGTTAATAACATTTTTTATTATATTTTACCACAGATTCAACTGCAGATCATTTCAAGATTTCACCATGCCTACAATAGAAAGACAGAGAAAGGCTGCAAAACGTCAAAGACAGCAGGTGAAAAAAAATGAGCAGCAGTCCTCTAACAAAAAGATTTGTCAAGTCACGAAGAAAGCACCGGGTAAGACCACAAAATATTTCATAAGAAATATGTGTAGTAAAAAAAATATTACTACAGAAAATGTTTCAGTCCATAAAACGAGAAGGAATTCAAATGGAAAGGAAAGGCCAATGAAAAATGTTACTGCTAGAGCAAGAGATAACTCTGTGCATGATAGTAGAAGGAAACAACAGTTTAGGGAGATTCGTAAACGAATGTTCCGCAACAGGATAATTGGCAATTTGTTAAAAAATATTAAGAAAGGTCAACAGAAACTGGTTTTTTATAAGAGAAAAAAAAAATTGAGAAAGTTATTGATCAGGCATTTGAAATTAAACGTAAGTTATTTATTTTGATAATCAATAGAATTAGGAAGCTAAACAAGGCAATTTATGATTTCAAAAGAAATAGTAGATGGAAGAGAATAGTTAATCGTAGTAATTTTTGTGAAGTTTTTTCTGGAGAATGGATGCATAGTTCAAGCTGTGAGGCATTTTTTAATGAGGAGAGTTATTTCCAGGATAATGATTTGGTGCATGCAGTTGACACCAGTGGTCGTGCTTATGAAGTGAAAGATGGTTGTCCAGTTGAAAAAGAAAAACTTGTGACAACAGAGGCAGAAGAGGTGTTAGGTAATGAGGTTTTAAGAAGACATAATAAGGGTCCTGTGTACACCTGGAAGTGTAGTAGTATTTGCAGTGTGCGACAGGATTCCATCAATTTGCTTTGTGATTTTGTACGGTCATTTAATAAGAAAAGTTTGAAGCAGAAAATAAGGTTGTTGCAAGAATTAGATCCTTGCAGAGTAAGAGAAGTGACAGGTTTGCATGGTCATTCACTGGCTTGTCTTTCCAGGAGAGTATGCCAGAGTGTTTTTCATCATTTCAGGATGCTAGCAGTGCATCATAATAAAGTGAGGAAATTAGTTAGAATGTTGTATTATGCTAAGAGTCCAGCAATTATGCTTAAACAATTATGCGCTGCTCTTTTGCATGGTTCTGAAATAGATGTGAAGAATATATGTGAAGAAATTGAGTTTTGTTACTTTGGAAGTAAAGAGGAGAATGTTCAAATTGAGCAAGAAGAAGAGGGTCATGTGGAAGATAGTGTACAGGTTTCCAGTACAGATAATTTCCAGAGGGAAATTGCGACGTTTGAGGTGAAATCAAGTGAGAGGCCTAATTTCACTTGTGTGTGTTGTCGACGCACTTATTATAAGAATCAGACTAAGTTAGTGGATTTATATGCAAAAAGTGAAAGGGAAAATAATAGTGAATGGAAGGATTTCGCAACATACTTGATGGTAGAAAATTGTTTTGATTTGGGATTGGATCAACGTGTGTGTAGTTATTGTTGTTGCAAATTAAATCAAAACCAGATGCCAGCTAGAGCAGTTCATAATAATCTGGAATTGGTTGAGATTCCTTCTGAATTGAAGGATTTAAATACTTATGAATCTATTTTGATTCAAAGTATCCATCCCTTTCAGGCTATTGTAAGAATGGAGCCAAAGACAGGGAAATTGCCTCCATCAGATTTACAGAGAGGATTAAAGGGAAGAGTTGTTTATTTGCCTCTAGATTTGAAGAAAAACATTAACACAATTGGAGTAGAAAAAGTGGAAGAGGAACCTCTGGTTATCTTAGTTAATGGGGTTCCGACAAAGAATAAGAAAATATGGCAAGATTTAGTAGATGTTAGGAAAGTTAAAAAGGCAACATTGTATTTGAAAAAAAATAATAAATACTATAAGAATGTATATGTTGCAGAAGAGGAAGTAAGTGAGGAAGAGGATAGCGATTTGTGTGCTGGTCAAATTGAGAAAGTAGAACCCTCTACTAGTGAAGAAATATATGAACATTATAGTGTTCATCCTTTGCATTCCAAGGAAGTCGTGGGGAATGCTATTGAGTTGTTTCAAATGAAACAAGCCAAAGGGAGTCCCATTAGTGTTTGGGAGGAAAGTTTGGAAGCTCGTTGTTTCCCACAGCTTTTTCCAACAGGTCAGGGAGGAAGATATGATGAGCGACCTCATCAAATTCCTGCTTCTGAATACCGGACTTTGCGATTGTATGCAGGAGATGCTAGGTTTCGACAATGCATTCCTTATTTGTTTCATCTCCTGTTTGAAAGCGATCTGTCTGGACTGTCATATGCAGTGAACCACATCTTGAAAAGTGGTATACACATGCAAAACATCTCGGCAAGTGACTTTATGGATAAAGTCAATGTCCAAGACAGTATTTTGGATTCTCACCTGATTAATCTCATGGCGTGTCAGCGTGGTACTAATGAGTACTGGTACCGTCGTCATGGTGATTTAAAATGTATGCTGAGGAACTTAGGTACTCCCACATGGTTCCTCACTCTGAGCTGTGCCGAGTATGGCTGGGAAGACTTACTTGAATTTCTACGAGAGGCAAATGCTAACGTAGATAACATCGAATTCAAGACACCCGGAGAACTGTGCTCTTTGGATCCAGTCAATGTATGTAGGTACTTCAATCATAGATTTGAAGCTATGATGTCTTTCATCATGAATAAGAAGAATCCACCTCTTGGAGAGGTGTTGGATTTCTTCTGGAGAAAGGAGTACCAAGCAAGAGGTGCTCCTCATATACATATGTTGCTGTGGATCAAGGATGCACCTAAATTTGGAACGGATCCAGAAGACTCAGTGATGAGTTTCATCCAACAGTATTCTACGTGTGCTGTTCCAAACGCAAAGGAGAAGAAAAGCCTAAGAGAAAAAGTTCTGCGTTTCCAAAGCCATCGATGTGGAGAGTACTGCCGTCGTAAATTCCGAAACAAGGACAAGTTCTACACTAAATGTCGTTTCGGCTTTCCACGACCGGTGATTTCTAAAGGAAGAGTAAACAGTTTGATGTCTTCGCTGCGACACAATGTCATGAAGAAATCACCTAAAAACACTTACAATTTGAAGAGGAACGAAGAGTCCAAGTACATCAACGACTACAACCCGGTGATTTTGTCCATGTGGAATGCTAACATGGATATACAGTTTGTGGCTGATAACTGTATGGCTGTGGCTCGGTATGTGACGTCTTACATCACCAAAAAAGAGAAGACAGAATTGAAGGATATGTGGGAGGACATTTCCCATGAAAAGAGCCTCAGCAAGAAGTTGTACAGTTTCAGTCTGAAGATGTTGTCGCATCGAGAAATCGGAGCGTACGAATGTTCTGACCGGTTGTCTTCAGCAAGTCTCTATGCCAAGTCCAGGAGTATCGTTTGGGCGAGTCTTGGTCTTGCAGCAACGCGTAATCGAGTTCTCAAACCTGTGCGGGAAATTGAGTATTTGGCGGAAAAGGAGCCAAACAGTACCGACATTTTGAAGACAAACATGTTGGATACATATTATCCAAATCGAAGCAGTCACCTCGAGAATGCTTGTCTGTATGAGGTTCTGCAAAATTACATATTCAAGAGGAACATCAAAGAAGATACTGAGAAAGGAGTGTATGCTGTAATAGGAAGTGAGGGATGTCTGGTCAAGCAAAGAAAATGCCACTTGGTAAACCATCGAAAATTGAGTGGCGAATCTCCTGAAAAAAAGGAGTTTTTCTATTTAGCACTTTTGCAACTTTTCAAGCCTTGGCGGGCAGAAGAGGAACTGCTTGGAGATTTCCTCTGTTACGAAGACTCTTTCAATGCCGCCAAGGAGACCATAGAATGTCCTGCTTTTCCCAAATATGTAGAAATGTTGAATGCGGAAATTGAGCAGGAAGCAACGATTGCAGCCGAGATTGCCAGAGACAGTTCTCAGGACAGTCAGAGTTCTGCTTCATTGAGTCAGGATCCACTAGGAGGACCTGTTATTGAAAATGAAGCTGCCACTGCTATGAATGAAGTGGAAAGAGCCATGGCACATGCTCAAGAGGATGCGGTTAACTTAGAAGAGTTGGAAAGACAACTCAACGTTGAGCAGAGGAAAATATATGACAAAGTTACCATGCAAATTGATCATGGATTAAGTCATGATAAGAAAGAGTGCTCATGTACTTCGTTGAAGCCTGTCCGACTGTACGTGAGTGGAGAAGCGGGAACTGGAAAAAGTTTCCTCATTAAAGCAATTTCATGCTATTTGCAGGAAAGGACAGAGTCATCACTGTATTGTGTTGTCACTGCTCCAACTGGACTGGCAGCACATAATATTAAAGGGATTACTTTACATCGTTTACTGATGCTGCCAGTGGAGCATGACAACAAATTACAATATCACAAGCTATCTGGAGATGCTTGTTTTGAAGTTTCAAGAATCTTGAGGAAAATGAAACTTCTTATCATTGACGAAGTAAGCACGGTTTCCAATGTCATGCTTGCCTTTGTGCATTTGAGGATGCAAGAAGTTCTCAAAACAGAGTATGATGTGTTATTTGGTGGCAAACACATCATTGTTTTCGGAGATCTTCTGCAGCTGACACCAGTGAAAGGGCAACCTGTGTTCAAAATGCTCACGCATGAAGATACCAGGAAGTGCCTAGGCAGCATTGGCAACGTCAATATATGGTTAAACTTCAATTATGCTGAACTGCATGAAAATATGCGTCAGGCGAAGGATGAAGTTTACAAGACTATTCTACAAGATGTTAGAATTGGAAAAGTGACCGAGCATGGGAAAGAAGCTTTACATGCACGATTACTGTCAAATTTATATCCAGAACAAGATGTTGTGCCTGAGAATATTTTTCAGAAAATTACTGAGAAGAAATCTGGAATATGTTTGATGCCAACTCTTGCAGAATGAGCCAAATTTAACAACAAAATGTTGCATTTAGAAAAGCAAGAGATTGTGAAACGGGAAGCTATTGATAGAGTAGAGCATATGGGATCAACAATTATTTTGTCTGAGAATCTGAAAACAAAATTGGATTCATTAGAGAAGAGTATATCTAAAACTGCAGGTTTTGAAAAGACTCTGAATGTGTGCTTGAACTGCTGTATAATTTTAAGAAGGAATTTACATGTTGAAAGAGGTCTGGTAAATGGATCAATGGGTAATGTTGTTGATTTTGTGAAATACAGAAATAGAGATGGAATTGAATTTTTAAAAATTAAATTTGATGGCATTGAGGAAGTACAGCTAATTGGTCGTTGTTCTGCTAGATTTTTGCTTGTAAAAGACTTATATGTTCGCCGTAAGCAGTTTCCTGTTTGCTTGGCATATGCGGTGACAATCCATAAATCGCAAGGTTTAAGTGTAGACAGTGCATTGGTGAATATTGGCAGTTCTGTGTTCAAGGAGGGTATGGCATATGTGGCATTGTCACGAGTTAGAACTTTATCGGGATTGTACTTGATTGAGTGTGATGTCACAAACATTTGTGCGGATCTAGATTGTGTTAAGGAATACAATAGGTTAAGAAGAGAGTATGCGCCACATTTGCCTCAGTATCCTTTGTTTGAGAAACGTGTGGTAGGCCGGAAACGAAGAAATGAGAACAATACTGGGGAGGTTGTAGCAAAAAGACAAAAAGTCAATGAACCTAAAATTACAAGCAGAAACAAAAAGGATTCTGTTGAAGATGTTGTTGGTTTTCAGTTTGAAAACAGTTCTGGTGTCAACTGCTATGCTAATGTAGTGGTTAATGTTTTGTTTTCTCTAAAAAATGTAAAAGAAGAGATTGTGGTCAATTCTGATCAAAGATTTTGCAGTTTGTTAAATTCTGTGTTAGAGAAATGTAGCACTGATAGAAGTAACATAGAAAGTGTGTCTGAAATTCGAAATCTGTTAGACAGATGTTCAGGCCAAACACAATTCTCTCAAAATATTCAGCAAGATTGTCAGGAGTTTTTAATGTATATGCTTGATGTATTGCATGCTGAAGGTGTAGATGTAGATCACCTGTTTGGGCTTTGTTATCAATGGTAGCATGACTGCGAGAACTGTATGGTATCAAGTACTACTAGTGTAGACTCAGAAAGATTTATATATTTAACTTTGCCAGACAGTAAATCAGTCTCCTTTAATAAGCTAGTAAAAGCAGCTGATCACAACATGGAGTGTAGCCAATGTAAATCTGAAATGATGTCCACATTATTTATACGAACATATGGCCAGTATGTCATTTTAATGTTCCAACGATGTAGGCCTGATGGAACAAAATTGACAACTTTAATTAAAAATTTTGTAGCTTCGCAGTTGTCAATATCAGGAAGGACTTTTGTAACTGCAGCAATTATATATCATGACGGCCCTTCAATAACATCAGGACATTACACAGCTTATTTAAAGTCTAGAAATGGCTGGTCATTCTGCAATGATTCTGTTTTAATTTTCCAAAAAAAAATTGCCGTATGACCATAAAAACTCTTACCTGGTGTTTTTAAAACCAAAATTTTAGGGAAATAATCTCGGGATGTGCTCTGTGGAATTTCAAGAAGTTCTAATAGCTCCTACACAATTTGGCCTTGAGGATAAGTGTAGTTCAGAGACATAACTTCTAACCATAGGACTGGACGTCATGAAGAAATACGTGCACTTTCAATGAGTTCAGAAAAACTGTTTCTTTTTATAAGCTAATTGAAGCAGCCAATCAAAACATGGAGTAGAGGGAATGTAAGTCTGCAATGCTGTCTACTGTTTTACATTGCTTTGTGATTAAAAGTGATGTAGAGAATTAAATAATTGTAGTAGTCATAGAGGTAGTGTAAGTCTGCTTCATAGTAAGCAGTATCAGTGTCATAGGAAATGTAGAACATGACTGAGCAAGAAGGGGAAGATATTACTATTCCAGGATTGTGAAAATGATCTTCAACATTTTAATTCTGAAAGTTGCGGAAATGCCAAATGACGGGATTGGCTTACAAGAAATCCAAGAGTTATAAATGGCTCTGACCAGATTTGGCCTTGTGGAAAATTGTGGTAGAGAGCAAGAAGTCATTTATTGCATGTAACGTGTTTTTAAAAACGATGGAGATTTTCTTTCAGAAAGTGGCGGGCTGAAAGTAATAACAGCACAAAAGAGTGTAAGCTGTTCATAGGACATCCTTGGACGTCATGGAAAGTAAGTTAACTTTAAGGAGTTCTGAATTTTGATTTCTGATGTTGTATGGGTTTTTTAAACACAATCATTTTGATTGTGTTTTTTTTTTCCCCGCTGTTACATGATGAATACCTTCAAGTCACTGTTTTTAGGGAAATTTGATACATTCTGAGAACAGCAAAAATAAACCATTTAACATGTATAATTAATTCTGTACTGTTTGCATTTATGATGTACATGTAGAACTGTGTAGGAGGCATGGAGAAGGTGAGGCTTCTGTAAGTGTCAAAGGTGTTGCATACAGTGCTGCACTTCTGCGTATTCTTTCATATGCTAGACTACATCTGCACAATGAGATACCTAAGCAAAGGAAACACAAGTGATGTGATTGTGAAATGAGCAAAATAAATTGCACGTATTTCAATTACATCACCTGTGTTTCCTATCATTACGAATCACATTGTGCAGATCAAGTTTAGGTCTGTCCAGGGAAACATAGGAGGTTTGTACTTTGTTGAAGAGTGCAGTGGACATGACTCACTTCATTGGTAGACTTTCACAGATATTATCTCCTCTGTACACTTCAACAAGTGTAAATCTCATCTTGAACTCTGAGTAGGCCTCACCTCAAACAAACCTCTGGATAGGAGACATGTTATTGGCATCCTGAAGCGACACTTTTCTGAAACAAGAGCAATGCAAAAGATGCACCATGTTTTAAGATAGGCCTCACTTCATCTGCATCAAGATACTGTTAGTTTAAAATGTATATCTTTAGGACTGTGTAGGGGGCCTGGAGAAGCAGAAGCTTCTGTCAGTGTCAAAGTTGTTGAAAAACTATTTGTCCTTCAATCTTTTCCCTTGTCTTTTGTAATTTTTAAATACATGTTTTAATATTTTTCAAATGTTGGTTCTCTCTTTCACAGATTGAAAGTATAAAAACAAAAAGTGAGTAATTTAACGGCAATTATAAGGTAAATATTTTGTACTCTTTTCGTTACATTTCTATCACATTCACCTACTATTAGTTCCACTGCTTCATTTCTTTAACCCTCAGTTTCCTGCCTTTGCTACTTTCCTCATTCCTTTCTCTATTACCTACTTACTCAACTCCTTCCACTCTTTTTCTCAGTCCCTCTCTTCTCATAGTTCCTCAGTCTTGTTCACTCACTCCGTCTCTATTACTCTTAGTGTCTGTGAATTACTTTCCCACCTTTTTTTTTGGACCGCTTCCCGGGAAGCGGCCCGGTTCGCAAACCAGCAGCGTTACGGGAGTCCACCATTTTGTGTTTCGGTCGAATCAAGATACAAGATGGAGGGCAAATAATGTTCAGAATGGGTAGAAGGGGGCACGGTAGATGTATCTTGACCCCCTTGGTTTTCTGAGGGTGGCTGAGGAGGACCATAGTTCTTCACTCTTGTTCACTCTCTCTGTTTCTATTAATGTCACTGTTTCTGACTGATCAAAAAAAAAATTTAAAAAAAAGAACAGTAACTATAAGGGAAGGAAACAGACAGTTATGTTAAAAGAAAGACAGCTATAGGGAGTAAACTAAGGATACTGTTACCCGCAATCCACTGCTGATGATGTTACTGACCATGTCATGAATGATGTAATATGTGAGATCATCAGCAGTGGATTGTGGGTAACAGTATCTCTTGTTTACTCCCTAGAGCTGTCTTTCTTTTCACATAACTGTCTGTTTCCTTCCCTTATACTTACTGTTCTTTTTTTAAAAAATAATTTTTTTGGTTAGCTTTCGGTTCGCGTACCGGGTAGCGCTCCGGGGAGCGAACTAAAAGAAATAGAGGTTGGCAGAGTTCCAAATATTCTACCAATTTTTTTATAACGGGGAGGTAGTTCTGAAAAGAACTTTTTTTTAAATTTTTTTGTTGTTTTATTTTTTTTTAGTATTTTTTGAACATGTTTTTTACTTTTTTTGTATTTTCTGAACGTTTTTATATTTTTTTTGGTTTTTTTTGGGGGGGGGAAACGAAAACGATCCATTGTAAAGGGCTCAACAGGAGCAACAAAAAAAAAAGAATTTATTTTTTGGGGCGCTTCGGGCAAACATGATTTTCAATAGCTCTCATAATCAAAATGATGCTACTTTCCCTGTAGCAAATGAATTGGTTGCAGTGCACGCACACTTGCTTCACTTCCCCAAACAACATTTGAATGTTTGGGATCATCTCCCTCGCCTCTGGTCCCGACACTTCTGGAACAACCGATCTTCTTGCCATCGCAGGGGGATTTTGTTGCTCATCACGTAGCTGGGCAGCACTATAATTATTAGGATGCCACCTACTCATATGCCGATGCATAGTGAAATTGCCGTAACTGTATTTTTTTTCAGTCCCCCTTGACAGTCTATCACCGCATATACGGCAAAACACGTAGCGTGCATTTACTTTTTTTTGCCCCTCAGGAAATTTAAAGAATTGCCAAATGTAGTTCTCTTTTCGATTAAACCTCCTGGGCTCCTCTGGCAAAAACCTTGGCTCTTCCTCCTCTTCCTCCTCTTCCTGTTCTTCCTCTTCTTGTTGTAAAATTACTTCAGCAGGTGGTCCTCTCTTCTTTGGATTTGGTGGAGGTGGTGGGTTAGAACCAGCTGAAGCTACTAATGAAGCCATGTCACAATGTAAATAAAGGGTCTTTCTCTCACCAAGATGAAAGTCAGAGTGAGGAAAGAAGGAGGGGTTTTCATCATTTGGGAGAAGCAAAAGTTCTAAACCAATGAAAAGTGTTAATTTTAGATCACATGACCTAGTATTACATCATTAGGAAACCAAAAGTGAAATGAACCAATGAAAAGTGTTATTACCGAGTCACATGACCTGCTGTGTTTACGTTACGCGGTCCGGGCCGCGCCGCGGATCGCTTCCGGTTCGCGTACCGGTGCGCTTCCGGGTACGCTAACGTAGCACGTCATATGACGTATCACGCGAAAACGCGAAACGTCATGCTGACGCGACGCGTCACAATGTTGTTTTCTAACGTGACAGTTGCGCAAACTGAACGTTTACCGGTTCGCGGACCGGGTCGCGGCTCCGAATTGAGCTAACGGGAAGCTAACCGGTTCGCGTACCGGGAGCGAAACAATAAAAATAATTTAAAAAAAAATTGTATTAAAAACCTGTAAAAAATATTTTTCGATTTAAAGAAGAATACATTGTAAAGGATTTGATATTTGCTATTAAAAAACCATTGAAATTCACTGAAAAAACCATAGGTTATAGACCATATATAGTTAGGAATTAGCATTTACAAAACCTTGAAAATTCACTGAAAAAACCATAGGTTATAGACCATATATAGTTAGGGATTAGCATTTACAAAACCTTATTTTACTCACACAAAACCATTGAAATTCCATATATAGTTAGTTGTACTAACTATATATCGCGCACCCGCAATCCACTGCTGATCATGTCACATATTACATCATTCATGACATGGTCAGTGACATCACTGATGACATCACTGATGACATCTCAAATGACATCACTGATGACATCACTGATGACATCTCAATGACATGACTGATGACATCACTGATGACATCTCAAATGACATCACTGATGACATCTCAAATGTCTTACATATTGAAGAATGAGTGGATGTATAAGTGTCTGGATGAAGGATTTAGTAGGTGCGTGACTGACTGTATGAGTGAGTGATTAAATGTGTGTCACTGAGTGCATGGGTTAGTGAGTAAACTGTCTTAATTTGTGCATCATTATGTCTGTTGTTCTGTAAACTGCTGCATGTGTTGATCAGTAGCTATATGAGTAAGTATATGGGTTATTGATTGGTTGCCCAAGTATTTGTATGGGAGACTGAGTGTGTGTGTGGGTGGCTGGGAGGTGTATGACTCTGTGCATAGATGTGTAAGCAGTTGATTCACTAGATATATGGATTCAAAAGTGCATGTGGAAACAGGTGTATGGGTGGTTGACTGAGTGCATTGGTGAGTGAATGGATATCTGAGTGCTACATGTCAAAGTAAGAACATATGTAAAACACAGTACATGTGAGAGTTGACATATATAAATAACTGTGCATAAGAGCCAGTGAATGTGTGAGTGGCTGTATTGATCATTGTGAACTTGTATCAGGGATTGTAAAAGAGAGTAAATATGTGTTAGTATATGTTTGAATAAGTAAGGTATGTATAACTGTATAGTTGAGGAAATGGAGGTGTAATTGATTCTTTGCATGACTGAGTAGGTGTGTGAGTAACTCCATGGATGAGTGACAGTCTGTGAGTGTCTGTTTACACTGAGTGTATCTAAGGTTATTTTAGAGTCTGAAGAAGTTCATCGTATTATCACATGAATGATGTCATCAGTGATGTCATCAGTAATGTCAAATGAGATGTCATCAGTGATGTCATCAGTCATGTCATTTGAGATGTCATCAGTGATGTCATTTGAGATGTCATCAGTGATGTCATCAGTGATGTCATTTGAGATGTCATCAGTGATGTCATTTGAGATGTCATCAGTGATGTCATCAGTCATGTCATTGAGATGTCATCAGTGATGTCATCAGTGATGTCATTTGAGATGTCATCAGTGATGTCATCAGTGATGTCACTGACCATGTCATGAATGATGTAATATGTGACATGATCAGCAGTGGATTGCGGGTGCGCGATATATAGTTAGTACAACTAACTATATATGGAATTTCAATGGTTTTGTGTGAGTAAAATAAGGTTTTGTAAATGCTAATCCCTAACTATATATGGTCTATAACCTATGGTTTTTTCAGTGAATTTTCAAGGTTTTGTAAATGCTAATTCCTAACTATATATGGTCTATAACCTATGGTTTTTTCAGTGATATATATATATATATATATATATATATATATATATATATATATATATATATATATATATTTATATATATATATATATATATATTCACTGAAAAAACCATAGGTTAGAGACCATATATAGTTAGCTGGACATTTTATTGACATAAAACCAATGAAATTCCATATATAGTTAGTTGCACTAACTATATATCGCGCACCCGCAATCCACTGCTGATGATGTCACATATTACATCATTCATGACATGGTCAGTGACATCTCTGATGACATCACTGATGACATCTCAAATGACATCACTGATGACATCACTGATGACATCTCAAATGACATCACTGATGACATCATCTAGTGTCTGTGTGTTTTTGTAAAGTTTAAATATGTTTTACATATTGAAGAATGAGTGGATGTATGGAAGACTGAGTGTGTGTGTGGCTGGCTGGGAGGTGTGTGACTCTGTGCATATCAATGTGTACTTGTATCAGTGATTGTATAAGAGAGTAAGTATGTGTTAGTATATGTGTGAAAAGTATGGTGTTCTGTGTTTAACTGTATAGATGAGGAAATCGAAGTGTGATTGATTCTTCACAGGACTGACTAGGTGTATGAGTGCATATGATAGTGTTGTAATAATGAGTGACTGTATGTATGAGTGATTGTATGGGTGAATGAGTGAATGTGTGTGTAGACGTAGTAATCAGTGAGTGCGTATGTAGTAACTGGTATTGGTGTGTCATGATGTCATCAGTGATGTCATTTGAGATGTCATCAGTGATGTCATTTGAGATTTCATCAGTGATGTCATCAGTGATGTCACTGAAGTATGGTGTTCTGTGTTTAACTGTATAGATGAGGAAATGGAAGTGTGATTGATTCTTTACAGGACTGACTAGGTGTGTGAGTAACTCCATGGATGAGTGGCAGTGTGTGAGTGTCTGCATAGGTGTATGAGTGCATATGATAGTGTTGTAATAATGAGTGACTGTATGTATGAGTGATTGTATGGGTGAATGAGTGAATGTGTGTGTAGACGTAGGAATCAGTGAGTGCGTATGTAGTAACTGGTATTGGTGTGTCATGATGTCATCAGTGATGTCATTTGAGATGTCATCAGTGATGTCATCAGTGATGTCACTGACCATGTCATGAATGATGTAATATGTGACATCATCAGCAGTGGATTGCGGGTGCGCGATATATAGTTAGTGCAACTAACTATATATGGAATTTCATTGGTTTTATGTCAATAAAATGTCCAGCTAACTATATATGGTCTCTAACCTATGGTTTTTTCAGTGAATTTCATTGGTTTTTTAAAAGCTAATATCTATAGCTGTAAAATATATTCTTTATTACGTGACGTATCACGTAGCCACGTGAGACGCCTCATGACGCGTCGCATAACCGTGACGTATCGGCTCTGCAGCGCAAACAAAACCCGTAACGTAAGCGTGCCGGAGCACGCTTACAGATATATATATATTTTTTAACCTTAATTAGACAAAATCCACACGTGCACATATCTTGAGGCCTTGCAAAGGCACATCAAACAAACAGTCCCTACAATTTTGCCAAGTTTGCTGGAAATCTATTCCCTTAATTTTTTTTTTACTGTTTCTCTTGGTTTTCCCCTTGTTACGCTTACCGGGACGCTACCCGGTACGCGAACCGGACGCTCCAAAAACACAAGATGGCGGACTCCCGTTACGCTGCCGGTTAGCTGCCCGGTTCGCGTACCGGGAAGCGCCTCTACCGCGAAAAATCACGGGGGACTTTAATATCCCCCTCATCAATCCTAGGGGGTCAGTAGGGGTTTACCTTGCCCCCTTTCCTTCATTTCCTCCTTCTTTTTTCACCACATCTTGTCTCTCGAACCTACCGAGAGACAAGATGGCGGCCGCTCCGGACTGTTTACAATGTTGACAGCTATGCTGCCGGTTAGCTGCCCGGTGAGCTGCCCGGTGAGCTGCCCGGTTCGCGTACTGGGACGCGCCTCTACGGCGTAAAATCGCAAAAAATTTTTTTTAATTTTTTTTTGCCCCGCGGGGCACTTTAATATCCCCCTCATCAATCCTAGGGGGTCAGGAGTGGTCTACCTTGCCCCCTTTCCTTCATTTCCCCTTCGTTTTTCACCACATCTTGTCTCTCGATCGTACCGAGAGACAAGATGGCGGCCGCTCCGGACTGTTTAGAATGTTGACAGACACCGGAGAGCCAATCAGCTTCGCTTCGCGAAGTTCCGATACGCGTCAGGTACGCGAACCGGGGCGCTAACCGGAGCGCTGTCACAGATATATATATTTTTTTAAACGTTAATTTCTCAAAATCCACTGGAGCACATATATTGAGACATAGCAAAGGCAGGTCGGGCAAACCATATCTACAATTTTGCCAAGTTTCATGTAAATCTATTCAGCCGTTCGAGCTAAAAGTGAGTCCAACCGCCCTATGGAAAAATGAATGGGAAAAACGCGCTTTGGGACCCCCCTTTTTTCTCGGCCCCCCTTGACGAAACCCCCCCCCAAATTTTCAGGGGCTGCTCAGAAACAAAATGTGCCATTTTCCTGAAAATTTCAGCCAATTCTGTCCTCAAACGCCAAAGTTATTCGACATAGAATTTTCAGAAATCCCATAGAGAAAAAATCCTAACTATATATACCTACTGGCTATCGCCAGTAGGTAATATATATATATATATATATATATATATATATATATATATATATATATATATACCACCACCTGATTGTTTTCAAAAGATATATCGATGACATATTTATCATTTGGAAGGGTGACAAAGCTAAACTCCAAAAGAACATCGAGATCATGAACACCCATCATGAAAGTTCACTCATACAATTGAAAAACAACAGATAGCTTTCCTTGATGTCCTAATCACCTTAGAAGACAACAAAATAAGTACCAGAGTGTTCACAAAAATAACAGACAGAAATACTTGCTTACTCTATAAAAGCTTTCATCAGGAAGCTCTTAAAAAACTCTTGCCGCTTTCAAAATTCATCAGACTAAAAAGAATAATCTCAGATCCAATGAATTTATCCGCTTCCATCAATAATCAAGTCATGAAATATCGTGCAAGAGGATGTCCGCAAGACATTCTGGATGAATCGATCAAAAGAGTAATTCAAATGCCAAGGGAAACTGTTGTAATGTACTTTTGCTTCACTCCTTTGGTTTGTTCTATGACACTATGACATTCTGCCATTCCTTTCTGTGTACATACTTTTCTCCCTCTTTTGATTCTATGCCAGAGATGAATCTGAGAGCCTGGAGGAGCTGGCAGAGTTGTTGAGAGCTGTTGGTGATGTTTTACCATTAAAGCCTACTTTGGAACTTTTCTAGTGTTGCTATCACCTTTTTAACACTGGCGACGTTGGGCAGCTTGGAAGGGACAAGCCACATCACCACTTAACCCTGAACCCACTTTTTCACCTGGTTTTACTCGTTTTTTGAATTGGATCAAAAAAAAATCGTTTGATTTGGATTTAAAAGTTCCCTGGACTTGTGTATTTACCAATTTGGAATTTATTGTATTTAACAATTTTTATGCTTGGATTTCACCACTGCGTTTATATGGACTTAGTTTTGGACTTTTTAGACTGTTCCAGACTGAACTTCGACGTTACCTTGGACTTTGGACTTTTCCCCTACATGGATTCTCACAGACTGCCTTGTTTCCCTCAGGTAACCTTTATATTGTGCGCTTTTCATTTTTTCTAAAATTTTACTCCACGCTGGGCCTGAAACTACTCTGTTTACTTTCAACTGTCAACAGTCCTACCTGCCGTTCCCGGCACGCTCTGTCTCGCTCTCCATTCTGACTCTTCTTCAGCCCAGAATTCGCTGGATCAGCGCTGCTTCCTCGCGCATCCTGCCATCGCGCTAGTAGCTCGTTCCTTCTTCCGGCTGGCCTTGCGTGTGACGAGTGGACGTGGTGATGTCACACACATACGACTTTCTCAGTTGCTTAGGAACCCCTCAGCGCACATCTTCACAATAATACGTGGGAGTTTGAGCATTTTCACCCGAATTGGCGATATCTTCTTTTCTTTTGGAATCACTTTCATTTTGACCTGATTTGCTGAGACTTACTTTTCCTGCTCGCTAATTTTTGGATATTTCGTGACTCTATAGATTCATAATATGTATCAACTCCTCAGTGATACACACACTCTGACTGTGAATTTTTCTTATTCTTCATGTGATACACACACTTTAATTAATTTGTGTTTTAGTTTCTTACTGGTTTTACATCTCTCAGTTTTTGACAATGAGTTCATCTTCTTCAATGACTCAACCCCCTGATTTTCTTTGTGAGAAAGGTGAACCTATTCTCCCATGGAAACGATGGAAAAATCTTTTTGATTCTTATTTATTAGCTATAGGTGGTGAGAAATGTTCAGCTGTAAGAAAACAAGCTATCATACTACACAACTTAGGAGTAGAAGGTCGTAATATATGACAGTATTGATGAAATACCTATTAATGATGATTCTGGTGATTCACCTACAGATGTTTTTCACATGTCTCTAAAAATGTTAGAAGATTATTTTGGTCCCAGAATCAATGTGGTTTTAGAACAACATAAGTTCTTTATGAAGGTACAGGAATCTAAGGAAAAGGTTGGAAATTACGTGGCTTTCCTAAAAATCTTAGCACGTACTTGTGAGTTTGGGGAACTTACAGATTCCTTAATTCGTGATCAATTAGTTAGATGCACGAACAGTTCAAGAGTACAAGAAAAACTCTTGTCGAAAAATCCTTCTCTGAGGGAAACTTTGGCCATTGTGGAGGGTATAGAAAACACTTCTGGTTGGGCTAAAGAGATGAAAGAACACAAAGTTTCTCCTGATGGTTCTTCCAGCTCCACCAGTATTCATGAGGTTACCCAACCCATGATTCCCTCTCAACCTTCTTCCTCAGATGATAGCATTTGTAAGGTTAGGCAAAGCACCAAGTCAAAAATTCCGTTTGATCGCAGCAAGATCAAATGTTATAGATGTGGTAGTTCTAACCATTCTTCTTCATTTCCCAACTGTTATGCTAAGTCTTCCACTTGTCTCAAATGTGGTATAAAAGGACACTATGCCAGAGTTTGCAAATCCACTTCTAAAGTACACTCAGTTGAATGTCCAGTATCTTCTTCTGATGCTCCCAGATTGGTAATTTCGAGTGTCACTAGTGATGGCAACATTGACGCTGATCCTATCTTCATGCCTGAGTATAATGTAATAATTGGTGGAGAAAATGTTATTGTTTTAGCAGACTCTGGTTCACCCTACACTTTAATTGGAAATGAGAATTGGAACAAAACCTTTCCTAAAATTGTTTTATTTAAACCTGACATTAATGCTGTTAGTTATAATGGTTCTCACATTGAAGTATCTGGTTATACTGTCATGAGAATTCATTTCAAAAGACGTGAAACAGTTGGTAAAATTTATGTTGCTTATAGAGGCGACAATCTTTTAGGTTGGAGACATCAGAGGGATTTAGGCATTATCCTCAATCCTAATGCTCTCAAACCCTTTGACCAAGTCATGCTTATTGACCAGATCTCTTATTCTAATAGTTTTTTTGATGAATTTCCCCATGTTTTCTCTGACAAATTAGGTTTACTGAAAGGTTTTGAACATCGGATTATTCTAAAGAAGAATGCAGTTCCCTGTGTATATAAAGTAAGGAAGTTTCCTAATATGATGCTTGCCCCCCTTAAACAAGAACTTTCTAGACTTACAGAATTGAAAGTTATAGAGGAAATTGAGTCATCAGAGTGGTTGGCCCCAGTAGTTTTGGCCCCCAAGGATGGTGGTAAGAGCATTCGCATGTGTGTGGACCTTAGGGGGTTAAACAAATGCATTTGGGTAGACCAACAACCCCTACCCAATATCCCTGAATCTATCACTATGTTATCTGGGGCTAAGATATTCTCTGTTCTTGACTTGTCCTCAGCCTATCACCAGGTTCCACTTCATCATGATTCAAAACATCTTACATCTTTTGTCACTCCTCTTGGAGCATTTCGTTTTGTTAGGATGCCTTTCGGCTTAGCTTCAGCAGTGGCTTGCTTCCAAAGAATTATGAAATTGGTGGTAGGTGATGTTTCTAATGTCATTTTCTTCCAAGATGACATTTTAATTTTTGGCAAGGACAATTGTGAACATGATAAAGTTTTAAGAGCGGTTTTATTGAAATTGGCTGATAAGGGTTTGACAGTAAACAAAGCAAAGTGTAAGATTGCTGTAACTTCAGTTACTTATCTTGGTCATGTAATTTCAGGAGAAGGAATTCAGCCCAAGTTGGAATTAGCTAAGAGTATTACAGAGGCTCCCACCCCACATGACAAGGATCAAGTCAGATCATTTCTTGGACTAGCCGAGTTTTCTGCTAAATTTATTAAAAAATGTGCCTCTGTTGTGGAGCCTATTAGAAATCTTCTTAAAAAAGGTGTTCATTTTGAGTGGAATACTGGTTGCAATAATGCGTTTCAATTAGTGAAACAAACTATCAGTCAACTACCTAGTTTGGGTCATTTTGATACAAAAAAAAACTCTTCTCTCCACTGATGCTAGTTTATCTGGTTTAGGTGCTGTCCTTTCTCAAGTGGACAATGGTGTAGAAAGGGTTGTGGCATTTGCCTCTAGAGCTCTGAAGAAAGCAGAAGAAAATTATTCTTGCATTGAAAGAGAAGCTCTTGCAGTTGTTTGGGCCATTAAACATTTCAAATTTTATTTGTGGGGAATTCCTTTTATTGTAAGGTCCGATCACAAGCCTTTAATACAAGTATTCTCTTGCATGGAGAGTGAGAGATTAACCCCTAGACTTAAACGCTGGAGCGAGGGGTTAGAAGAGTTCAATTTCATTGTGTAATATTTTCCTGGGTCTTTGAACAAGGCTGCAGATTGTCTCTCACGTTTGCCCTTACAAGATCACACCGAACATCTAGATTTGGACAATGTAAAAGTATCCTGGCTGAGTGAAAGTGCCGCTTCTTTGGATGATTGGATTACTGCTCAGACTGGTGATCAAGCTTTTTCTCTAATTAGAGATTTTGTAGTGAAAGGTTGGCCTAATAACAGCAGAGATATTAACAAAGAGCTTTTACCTTTTTGGTCAGTTCGTAACGAGCTAACTATTGTTGATGACATTGTGATGTGTGGAGAGAGGTTAATTCCTCCTTCCTCAATGAAGTCAAAACTAATCAACCTTGCACATGATGGACACATGGGTAGAAGTCTTACCAAAGCACGTTTGAGAGAAAGGTATTGGTGGCCCTACATGGACAGTGAGGTTGAACTGATGGTTAAAGATTGTTACCAGTGTGCCATGAATGACAAGTCCAAAGTTGCATGTAAGGCACCATTATCACCAGTGACGATTCCTGACCACCCATGGTCCAAATTGGGTTTGGATATCATAGGTCCATTTGATTTGTTGACACCTTCTGAGAGATTTGTAATTCTTCTTGTTGATTACACTTCAAAGTGGGTGTCCACTAAATGTGTAGCCTCTGTCACCTCTAAAATAGTTATTGATTTCTTGCGTGATGAATTTGTTTCTGAAGGAATTCCCAAGTGCATCATTACAGATAATGGTGTGCAGTTTATCTCCATTGACATGGAGACTTTCTTGTTTGACCATGGCATAACACATCTTAAAACTACACTTTATGCACCCCAGGCCAATGGACTTGCGGAGCGGATGAATCGTATTGTCAAGGGGTGTGTACAGAGAACTATTGAGATGAAAGCTTCTCTTAAATATGTATTAAGGGATACCTGGTGGGCTCACCGCACCACTATTAATTATGTTTCCAAGTCTTCTCCAATTTTTTTGTTGCGAGGTAGACAAGCTTGTTCAAAATTGAATCCCTCTTGGTTGCCTCCTCAGTCACTTCTCCCTATGGAAAAGAGGGATGTGGAGGACAGAATTCTCAATTAGCAACAAAGATATAAAGAGCGCTATGATATGAAGAATTCTACAAAACCTGTTTTGTGGTGTGTGGGCGAATGGGTTCTGGTAAAAAAACCAAGGTTTTCTAAAAAAGGTAACTCTGAGTTCATGGGTCCTTTCAAAATCACCAATATTCACAAGAATGTGGTTACAATACAAAATGGTTGTAAATGGAGTATGTCTAGGCTTGCCAAGTTCTCTCCTGTGTTACCTTCTACTTCTTCCAACTTTGATTATTCTTCCCCTGCCCCTTCTCCTGCTGGACAAAGTCATGTATCCTCAAAAAGGTTTCCACAGAGAACTCATCAAGCTCCTGTTCGTTACAGAGATTACATTTGAGTTATAAATTTTGTTCCTATCCCCTTTTTCATGTATTATTTCCCTTAAAGTTGTATCACTACATCTAAGTTTGCATTCATAATGTTCTTCCTTTTCTATTTTTCTTTAGTATAAGGGATGTGTTGTAATGTACTTTTGCTTCACTCCTTTGGTTTGTTCTATGACACTATGACATTCTGCCATTCCTTTCTGTGTACATTCTTTTCTCCGTCTTTTGATTCTATGCCAGAGATGGATCTGAGAGCCTGGAGGAGCTGGCAGAGCTGTTGAGAGCTGTTGGTGATGTTTTACCATTAAAGCCTACTTTGGAACTTTTCTAGTGTTGCTATCACCTTTTTAACAGAAACTTTATTGGCACCTAAAATTTCGACACCAGAGAAGAAAACAGACTGTGTTTTGAAGTTTTCAACCGAGGCACAGAAAATCAAGGATATAATAAACCACCATTGGCCGTTGATCACCACAGAACCTGATTTACAAGGGCTTTTCAGTGAACGCATCACATTCGCATTCCAAAGATCTAAGAATCTCAAGGAGATACTCAACTCTAAGATAACTACCAAGAAAACTAATAAAGGAATGTCCAGATGTGAAAATTGTGTACATTGTAACAACGTAATGGTTGGCAATATTTTTATGCATCCGATGAAAGGCAATAAAATACTGCTTCATCATTCAAGTACTTGTGATACAAAAAATGTCATTTACGCAATAAAATGCCCTTGCGGCAAGATATATGTAGGACAAACTGAGAGGAAAATCAAAATAAGAATAACTGAGCATAAGAGTAATATCAGATTGAAGAATCTGAAATCAACTTTAGCAACACATTGGATAGAGGCCAAACATCAAATCACGCAAATTAAATTTACTATACTGGAGGTAGTGCAACAACGCTGCAACATGGATCCACAAAAATCTCGCCTAATGGCTGAATTTTATTGGATTAAAAAACAGAATTCTTTACAACTCTTCGGGATGAATGACAGGGTGGAATTTGCATGTTTCCTGTAAATATTGTAATTCACTGCTAATTGGCTGACATCTACTCTTTATCCCCACATGATAGTGGAATGACTGCTTTTTCAGTGAACAGAATTCAATGTTATTTTTTTCACAGAAATGTAGTGTTACTCACAGCTAATGTCAACTTTTATGGTTCCATGCTTTATAATCAAACAAAATGATAGCGTATTATGCATCACGCGTTGATTTACACTATTAAGCCACCATCAGGGCCACATCAGACCACAGCATCAAAGGTGCAGCTCTATTTTATCATTGCCCGTATAGTTAAATTATTTTGGCAGCCTACGATTGGTTAAGCGCTGCATGTGACTTCATTGTGAAGCTGCTATACCCGTATCACATGACGAGTACCACTTCGATAAAATTGCACCGAATTGCTTAATCCTGGTTCCTAGCTGTACCAGGAAATACGAAAGTTTTGAACGTTTGTTTGCTCGAACACGAAAATCGTTTTCTACTAAAGCAAGTTCACCCGCATGGCGCTTGTGTTTTGAGAGACACCGCCCGATATTCAATGGTGGAAGTTCATTGGCTTCTTGATGCTAGCCTCTTGAGTAATGTTTTGTAACTTTCGAATATTGTCGGTTTAACTTATCGTTACTCGACAGGCTGCTTTGGTATCACACTTTATGCCATTGTTAATCACGTTCGTACATTTTCGCACACCATGAGAATTGAAGTTTATGGTTCTTAGATCTGTTTAAGAAAATTTCGCTTATCGAGACAAGGTACACATGTATTCAATTTACATTAGCTATATTGATACTGCATGACCGATTGAAAGAAGTTTTGCATTCATTCCCTCACCACAATCCACTTTATAAGGGTATATCACAATGCATATCGATTTGTGTAATTGAAATAACTGTTGCTGTTTTTACCTTTAAGAGACTGACTGGGTTTCATAAAAGCATGTTTATGTTAGATGTATTTGCAAAAAATGGTTTAGTTTCCTTTAAAAAGACTGACCTGGTCCTGTATTTTTCCTTTATAGACCCCTGGCGAAGGGTCGATTTCAGGATACCAAAAATGCATTGGGTGTTGTAGAAAAGTCACAAATATGATGATCCACGTTATGAAATAACAATTGATTTGATGAAAAAGTTAAAAGACAGATGAAATAAAGAAAAATGTATGAATCCACAATATGAAAATTTTGGAATGTATTTATTATACTTGAAAATCTCATCGTGATGAAACAGCTCGCTGTGGCCTATGCCACAAATCGGCACTGCTAGCCTGGTGTTACGGTGGAGGCTGAATTTCCGTGTGGTGTTTGCGTGGAAAGAAAGAAAGAAAGAAGGAAAGAAAGAAAGAATTGAAGAAAGGAAGAAAGAAAGAAAAAAAGAAGAAAGAAAGAAAGAAAGAAAGAACTTTTAAAACGTTTTTTTTTAAAGTGTTACAAGTGCTGCAAACCAAACACAAAGGCCGGTTTTCTTCCTGGATCCGGTTTATTAAAAACCATTGGTGAAATTAAGCCCAAAATAAACTTGTGCTGATTAATTGTGTACTATGTATATAGTAAAAAGAGGATAACTTAATACAGAATGTTTCCAATAGACACAATCTATTATGCTGTGAAATATCAAGAGTCAGATAAAAAAGGGCAATCCAAAACTAATTTACAACAGCATTGGCAGGAGACAGGAACTGATAAAGCATGGATTGTGGCCTGTGCTCATATCTGGTATAAACTGTCCTTCTTGCATTTCAGGCACTAAGCAGAAAGGCAACAATAAACTAGTTATAAAGTAAAAACAAACACACTGACATTGAAGGAAACAGCTTTGTGCGTGGATGTGCTTATTGTAAGGGAGTAAAATGTAGTCCCTCAAAGTGACGTTAGCCAGTAGCTGCTTAAGGCTAAACCAATGCCACTGGCTGTATGCTGTAGTGAGTTGAAGCAAAATGTGAATGTCGCATCAACAGACCAAGGGAGGAAGAGAGGCAGCTGAAAGCCCCTTCAAGTAAGTATATTATACAAAGAAGTTTTGTAAAATCAAACGTCTTGGCAACGGCAGACCTAAAATTGATTTTTCTGCCCAAATTTATGTACTTTTGTGCTAAATTACATCATTCTTCCTAGTTTCTTTTGCTACACCACTACAAGCAATACTATTGGAATTTGTGTGGACGTGAAAACAACCCTGGTTGGGTTGGAATGCATTGATCTTTCCTTACAGAAGAGGCAAAGTATTATTGCATTCGTTGGCACCACTCAGACTACAGACCCCCACATGCTAAAACAGAGAAAGATATGGCAGCCCCCACCCCCCTGATCACTGTTCAGACCAAGCCCCTTACAAGACTATGGACACAGTTCAACATTCTGCCTCGCACGAAGTATGCGTGGCAGAATCTGACTTTCATAATGGCATTCAATAGGGTGGACTTGACTGAGATTCGTTTAATCAATAATCACAGAACCTAAATCACAGAAACAACTTACACAATGGAATATTAACAAATTGGGAGATTTGTATATAGCAGGAGAGCTTATGATCTTAGATCACTTCAAGGAGATGGGAGTGCTTGGCCCGTCAACATATTTTTATATTTCAGGTTGTACAGATCTATGTGAGAGAGATACCCTACCTTTGCCTCTTTGACACCAGCGTTCAGAGTACTTACACAGCTAATCACGTTATGGTCGTCAGGGAATCATGTCCAAATAATTTACAGTGATAGCAGAAGGTATACAAATCTCTACTATAAATGTTAGGACAAAATAGGAGGGAGATATAGCGAAGACATCCATAACAAAAGTGGTTCTCAATCTGAGAAGATGTCTTTGAACAGTAGACAGAATTATACATTTTACTTTTTCCCACTGAGTGCATTATAAGCCTGCATGGCATAAATGCAATGAATTTGGAAGTGTCTCCCCATGCCTTCATTGCCACATTGACAAAGCAGATTACATACATTTGTCAGGGTTATGCCCACCCATTGTGAAATGATGGCTCCAGATATGTGACATCATTTCAAAAAAGATAAAGGTTGAATTAGCCCTGATCCCTTAGATATCTAAGAGGTGAAAAAGTACATGGCTATGACATGCCTACTGGCAAAACGAATGGTAGAACTGACTAGAGGCAAGGAACCTATACCCAAAACTAAAAATTAGATAGATAAGCTGTCATTGCCTGTGGAACTCGGAAGGCCGAGGCTCAGGTTTAAGCTCAGGCTCAGGGGTGAGTCTTTTACCTACCGCTCTCATCGTTTTTAATTGAGTACTATGTCCCCAAGGCAAGCCAAGCCTTGTTGAGATTTATGTCCTGGTCTTTGTTCTTTTGATCAAATGATAGCCACAGGCCCAGGCACATAATGGGAAAGTGTAAATCCCCGGGCCCCCAAGAGCCAAGTATTGAATTTATGAACAGTACTACCCTGGATTCCTTTTGGCAAGAGGAGTGGTGGCCATTACCACAGAAATCAACTTGGTGGAACGCAGACTATCGCTGGACAGAGGGGGGGGGTCTGGTCCATCTCTCGGGGGACGGGTTAGACAAGCCTTGCAGCCTGCCTTAAAAGATCATTCAGTTCCCCAGCGCAATAAAAGCCTTTCTCCTGTGGCGCAACCTCCTGCAGACCTCATCATGGCAACCCTAACAACAGTCTTTGTGCTCCCCAACCTAAAAGGAAGAGGCAAACCAAACAACCACTTAAATTAAGGGGCGCAGAAGGATCCATAAACGTATCTACTCTTCAGCCTATTAATGAGCCTAGCACTAATTGTTCGGCTTCAATGAGCCTCCAAGTCACGGATTGGGCTGATCTGTTTAGCAAACTCAATGACGCAATACAGCTTAGCATTGTCCCTCTAATTGAAAGAATATCCGCATTGGAGACAGTCCTCAAAAATTTGATCAACTTAAGAACACAGTGAATTCAACCTGCTCAATGGGAGGGAGGTTAAATCGCTCACTACGCATGGGGTGAACACCTTGCGAGCCTCTATGCCCAGGGGTCAGGTTGCAGATGGGCAGTAATTCCTACTTCCAACCCACCACAGCTGCTCCTCCGGACTCCGGCTCCTCCAGTTACACAAGTCACAAGAAAAACTGGAGCAGAGGTAGGCCACAAGAGCATTTGTGTGGAACAATGGGCTCCGGGGGACTTGGGGGGCAGAGTTGATACATTAGGTGTACAGCTCCCCTGCTTAAACTTGTCGCTTGATTGTTGTCACTATACAGCCATCCTGGCAGAGGTTCCGAGCTTAAATCCCAATGCTAAAGAAAATGTTGGTCAATTATAAAACATGGTCTGCTATTGGCTGGCAAACAATGTTGACTTCAACTATAAGGACTATAATGATATTTTGTTCGTCAGGAGGGTTGGGTGGGTTGCTCATATGCCTAAGACCTTAGATGGGGATTGCATCATAATTAATTGCAGGTCACCCGACATGGCCAAAAGATTACTCCACAGCTCTGCCGCATTGACCAGTAGGGAAGCCTCATTAACATTCTCCCACTTGGCTTCTTCTATCGATCCTTGCAGTACCCCCTCACCCATGGTCAGAACGACTCTTCATCTTTATAGGCTTCCAACTATTCCCCCTGCACTACTAACTTCTCCTGTGAGTAACAGATTTGATAACCTAAGTACCCACGATCAAAATTATTTACTTCAGGATTGATCTTCACTTACCTCTGGGACCAATTCGCTAAGTCCAGCAAACGGTCACCCAAACGTATTAGCTGCAGAGCCAACACCCCCTAGTGTTTTGGGGTGTCCATTAAAAATTTGAAGTTGGAACATAGCAGGAATCAGAGATAAGTTAGCTGACCCTAATTGGCTTAACTTTACTTCCGAGTTTGATATTATTTTGTTAAAGGAGACCTGGGCACTTGATCCAATTGGATGAAATGGTTATGAAAGCTTCTGCGTAGCAGCAACCCCTTCTCCTGGCTGATGGCCTTGTGGGGACCTAATCACCCTAGTAAGGTTTGCTGCCAACCTGAGAGTATTTTCATCCCTGTCAAGTACTGTGACATTCAGATCCTTTGGGTTTTTATTTCTAAAAAGAGTTTAATTTTTTTCTTGTAAATCTTTACAATTCTGTTGGGGATCCTGTGTGCCAGATTGAGGTGCTCTTTGAAGCTGTCTCCTGCCTTGAGGTCAGATATTACACTTATCTTAAGTCATTTTGGATAATTCTAGGTGGGGACTTTAACACTAAGTTGCATCATTATCACTATGAGGGTAATCCCTTTGCCCTAGAAGACCTGAGTTGAACTAAAGGGGACCAAAGCTCGTGGAAGCCCTAGCCCAGGCTGGACTGAGAAATGTAATTAATTATTGTATTTATTTATTCTAAGTTTTATATAGTGCAAATATTACCCATGGGTATCAAAGTGCTTTACAGTTACACATGTCGTAAATCATTTAGAATATAACAGATATATCAGTAGTAGTAAACACATAGTTCTGATGCGTATCTTTTGTACATGGTTACAACAATAACAATAGTAGGACCCATTAAGTATAGTAATGGACAGCCTAAGTAAGTTTCTTGTGGAGTTCAACATATAGGTTGAATAGTGATGAAGATAATGTTGAGCCTTGCGCAACTCCAATCGAATTTGGGGATGGCGGTGACAGTGCCTGGTAAACTATGAATCTTTGCTTTCTGTTCTGCATGAAGGATTCAAGCCATTTAAGCACATTTCCGGATAATCCCATCCTGTCTTCAAGACGGGCTAGTCATTTTTCATGATGTACCGAGTCAAAAGCAGAAGACAGGTCAAAAAGAATTAGTAGACACGTTTCATTGTGATCCAGTGCCTGTAGTGCATCATCCACTATATGTAGGATTGCTGTTTCCATACTGTGGCCTGGTCTGAATCCAGATTGGCAGTCGTCCAACAGACTGAATTTAGTAATGTGATGGTTCAATTGTTGTTGCATGCATTTTTTCAGTAGTTTGGCTAATAATGGAATATTGGTCACTGAACGAAAATTATTTGGGTTGGCCTGGTCCCCTGTAGGTTTTTTTATTGATGGGGAGGACTTGACCTTTTCAGGCAGTCTGGTAAGGCACCTTGAGATAGCGAGGCACTGAATATTGTTGTCCATATGGGGACGACGATGTGGTTGATTCTTTTCAAGCATGTTGATGGGACGGGTCATTGTAATGGATATTTGGTTTTATAGGCGAGAGAGTTTTGGCAATGGTATTCTGGTCATATAACTTGAAGGCCGACCTTTTTTAGTCATAGATTGTAACATCATTCTGTGATGACAATGGGCTAGAGAGGTTGTCTACTGCCATCCTGAGTACCCTTTCTAGAGAGTTGGCTTTGTCTGTAAAGAAGGCTAAGAATTCCTCACAGCTCAGTTTGGGTTTTTATAGATTCCTGAGCAGATTTGGCCAATTTATTGGACTGTTGTTTTAATATCTCTAATTTCTGTGGTCTGTTTTTAGCATTATCCAGTTCAGATCTAATGAATTCCTTTTTGGATATGAGAATGCTTTTTATTGTAGTTGTGTCTAGTTTTTCTAAGAGTTTTTAGCTGGGGGGTGATGGGTGCTGTCTCCATTTCCTTTCAGCTAGTCTCAACCTCTGCCTTTCTTCATTTAGTGTCCCATTAAACAAGGGATTTTATCTTTCTCTGGAATTCTTTTCAGCCTTAGTGGCATGGCGGCGTTGATTATATTCATCATTGGTGCATTGTAGTGATCCGGCCGTGAGTTCTCTTACATTCATCATGGTATTAGGCAAGTTTAAATCCTTATCACAGTGTGCCACTAATTGCTCAACATTTAGGTCTCTAGTGTCCCGAATCCACTGTTTGAGTTTGACAGGTTGCATGGTCTTATTCTTTTTTATTGTCGGTATATGAAAGGTTATGGCATGGTGATCCGTCCAATCGCATGGATCAATTGAGTGAATTATAACAGCCTTATCTCTAAAGATAACCCAATCTAAAGTTGACCCTTTTGAGTGTGTCAGCAGTGTGCAGGCTTGAGTAAGATTTAGGTCTGTTAAGAAATCTTTGAGTAAGTTGACCTGTTTGTCATTACTATCGTCCCAATGTAAAATAAAGTCACCTAGGAATATATCATTAGTGTGAATGTTAGAGTTAGCCATGATGATCTCCATTAACTGGTCTATGAAAGGGTCATTGTTACCTGGTGGATGGTAGAACACATGCAATTTGCACATTTGATTATCTACAGTTCTTATAGCAAGACCGAGGGTTATTGCAATAACCCGGGCATTCAAGTCTCTCCAGGGAACTGCCTACCTTTGTGGGTTGGGGAAAATGGACCATTATAGGCTATATCTTTATTTCAAGGTCCCTCAATAGTTTGGTCAGCCCAGGAGTGGTCCATGAAACCACTTTCAGCGACCATAATCCCATAGAGATTGGGCTACGAATTGATGTAGGTCCAGGTGTAACTCCTGACCCTGGTCTGACTGGCTTAACCACAAAGGTGAGGGTAATGTGGCATAAGCTCTCAATGGCCAATGTGAACAAGCAAGTGGTTTCACAAAACATTGCTATTATCATGGAGCCTTTGTTAACCCTGGATATATCTCCCGCCCTAACGGTTGAAGCCTTTCCCCAGTTAAACAAATCTACTGCCCACACCATAAGGGACATTGCAAGTAAACCAACGGGAACCAATCCGGGTTGGTTCAACAAGTCATGCCGGTTGGTGGGCCACTGTTTGCGAGAAGTTCTAAACACCTTACCTCTCAAATAAGATACCATTAAGGAGGCTAGGAGAGCATATAAATCCACCATAGCGAAGAGGTAGGCGGAGCTTAGAGAAGCTTCATGGGATCAGTTAGTTTCAACCTGTACCTCTAGAGACTCCAGGGGCTTTTGGGCGGTAGTTAATGGTAGGCAGCTCAACGTGGCTATGCAAGATGATATAGGTTCCTCCATCCCTCCAGCCACCTGAGTTACATACTATCAAAAGGGCTATGCATTGGAAAAAGACCTTCTTTTTAATCAGGGTGATATAGATAGTTTGTACCCTTTGGAGATCAGGTTTGATTTGGACGAGGTTTACAAGGCTATCATGGACAGTCCGTTGAATAAAGCACCTGGGCCACACAGAATCCCCATGGACACTTTTGGGCATCAGTGTTGGTTAATGTTAAGCCTGGGCGTCCGAATCGGCTACGCCCACGGAGTAGGGGTAGTGTTGCCTCCTACGCATTTTGCGTAGACAGCGTAGCCGGCAACACTACGCCCACTCCGTGTGCGTAGCCGAGTAGGCCGCCACCCGCCTCCCTCCCGCCCTCCCCTACATACATTATTTAAGCAAACTAGCCTTAATAAAACAATTTTAAAGCACTTACCGTGTCTGGGGCTCGTCCGGGGCTCCCTCTTGGAATAGCGTCCCCTCATAGATACCAATGCGCATGCGAGGCCGCCCGCGCATGCGCATTGGTATCCATGACGACGCAATTCCAAGAGGGAGCCCCGGACGAGCCCCGGACACGGTAAGTGCTTTAAAATTGTTTTATTAAGGCTAGTTTGCCTAAATAATGTATGTAGGGGAGAGCGGGAGGGAGGTGCGTAGTGGGGCTACGCGGAGTGCGGGAGTGGGCTTAGTTTCTCGCCCACTCCGCGTAGCTCCGCGGAGCCCCACTACGCCCACTACGCCCAGGGTTAGTTAATGTTCTCAATGCTGCAACACAAATTGGTCTTACCCCTATCTGGAAAACAGCTACTATAGTCCCTGTATTTAAGAAGGGGAATCGGTTGGACCCCACCTGCTACGGACCAATTTCCCTATAATGCTCAGAAGTAAAGGTGGTAGGGCATATTGTTCTCCAGCATGTGAAGTTTGGGCTCGGGCTAAAGACATCATTTGCCCCATCCAATATGATTCAGGGAAGGGATGGGCACTATCGAACAATGCTTGAACTTCAGCCTTATTATGGGGAATTATGTCGTAGCAAAGCAGGGATCTCTTTACCTTGCATTTATGGATCTCAGCAGCGCCTTTGATAGGGTGAATAGGTCCAAGCTTTGGGACATCCTAGGGGCGCTGGGGCAGCCTGTCGAGCTGGTTAATTTTCATAGAGCCTTGCACACGGACGTACATGCTCGTGTCAGATGTGGCACTGGGGGGGGAAACAACTGAACCTTTAGGCCTACCATGAGGGGTCAGGCCGGGATGCGTGCTGGCCCCACTACTGTTCTTATTATATATTAACAGCTTAGATGCACGTCTGAGCACAAATGGAGTTGTTGTGCCAAGGGTAAAGACAAGAAAGGTCATGTCCTTGTTATATGCTGATGATACCGTACTGATGAACCGAACAGCTAACTGGCTAAAACTCCAGGTGGATCCATTTGTGAAGTTCATGGATGACATGGACCTAGAAACTAACATTTCTAAGATGCACTATATGGTTTGTGGGAGGAGGACAGCTAAGACGAGTCCCATCTTCATCAAAGAGCAACACATTACTAGGATTTCCACATTCCCCTACCAGGGAATCTCTTTTGACTACCAGAACAACTGGCTACTGTATATCAAGCAGCTGTTCTAAATTCACCCAAGCCTGTGCTGCCCCTGGTACAAATTTTCAAAATGAAGTATCTCTCAGTCCTGACTTATGGAGCTGCTATTTGGGGGTCTATAAGTGGAAAGTATTCCAATTGGAAGAGGACCGATTTTGTAGGAAGCTCCTGGGGGTGGGCCCAAACAGCTCCTCATTTGTGACTCATGAGGAATTGGGCCTAAACTACGTGGAGGGCCAGGTTAAACTGGCTCCACAGATATTATGGATCTCGGTTTGGGCAAATGAGAGCCTGTGGTTTAACAGGAGTGTGATTGAGGAGCTCATGGATTGCACCTACTGGCTTAAGATATCGTGGATTAATTATATAAACTCGGTCGCCCACTTCCTCAATCACACAGACATTTTCGATAGCCATTTCTCATCAAAAAGGCTGATTGCAGAGTTTTAATGGAAACATTTCTCAATAAAGTCAATGAGGAAAGGGAAGCTAGGGTGCTGATTAAAGACTCTACTAGATCTTTCCTATTGTTGAAAACTGTTAGTGGCCCTGAAAATCATCTCACGACAGTTAAGCACCCCACAGATAGATGCTTACTTAGCAAATTTCGCTTTGATACTATCTGTACAGTGATTTGCTTGCCGCTGGGCCAGTGTGATCTTCATGCTCTTTTAATTTGCCCTTGCGACGACCGTACCCCCAGGCCCTAATACATCTGGTCCTATTTTGTAAATACTATGGGGCTTATTTACAAGCCAGTGCATCACTTTTTTCTATATTAAAAGTGACGCATGGGCGGCGCAAGTGACTTGTAAATAAGCCCCCACGAGTTTATCGTAGAAGATATTTATTACCACTTTTAAAAGTGAGGAGCTTCACCCAACACCGCCCTACCTTTTTATTTTTACAACCTTTACAGGACCAGGTGGTGATGACAGCAGTCATCGGCTATCTAAAACGTGTCCTATTTAGGAACAAAATATTGTGTGCTTAGTAATAATAACACGCATGCTAGGCCAGGGTCTTGTTTATTTTATGAGTCTATGCATATTTTAAATTGGATGATCTGAATTGGTATGTGCCTAAAAAATGTTTTAAATGTCTTTTGTGTCTTTTTTAAAATACATATTATTGTGTTTCCTGTTTTTTTAACACATGATTTCATCTTTTATGATTATTGTGTATAATCGAAATAAAGATCATTTACTTACTCATACATTGCGAAGACAAAGCCTATACCTATGTCAGTACACTGCCCACTATTTCATGTACAATGAATCTTTGAGTATCCCCTTATACAATATTTCACAGATCAAAATATGGGCATGTAAATCAATTGCCCCAAAAGAGAAACAAGTAATTGGGGGACTCTCGGTATATTGTTTGCAGTGTGATTAAAGCCATACCAACCTACTACGTTTCTTATGTCTTGGTAAGCATAGCTGCTGGCAGAATTGTAACATGTTTAGGAGGTTTAGCTTTGTGTACTCTTATTGTCAAAGTATAGTTCATGCACAGTCTATCCCGATATGAGGTAATGCTCGTGTTATCAGAATATTTGGTTTAAATATGCCATATTTACTGGTATGAGGGACTCTATTAAACGTCCACAGACACAGACAGAGTTATGTTTATACTGTTTCGTGCAGCTGTAAAATCTAATCAAAATAAATAAAAAAGAATACTTACACATGTGAAATCATTGACTGTATCTACAGGTATGCCTATGCAGGGAAATATTAATCATAAAAACAACAATAAATATCAAACAATGCTTCTATGAACAAAAGGCACTAATTCTGCACAAATCCGAGCGTTCAATGAACAAGGTCCTACCATCAGTCAGTTGATGTTTCAGATTGTAGAAAATATGTCAGACAGAGGCAACAACCTTTTACTTCTACAAAAATAGCATTTTTGGTTAAACAGTTATCGTGTAAATTACCAAAATGACTAAATGACAGGCAGGAAATGTCCTGTTGTCTTAAACGTTTAGACAGGGGTCCACAGACCTAGGACATTTGATTTTGCCTATGAACTCAGTGCAGCAGAAGGATACCAGCAACATTCATACATCATTCTTTGCATCATTAATTCGCTTTTTTCTGTTCCATGTAACCTTTATCAATCCATGTGTATCATTAGGCAGATGCTCCCAGTTATGTTATGGCTGGGACTCTGACATTTGCTCATTAGCAATTTGATGGCCTTTCCATCATTATTACCTGAGTACTACTCTGCACATTCTATACCACTTTAGAAAAAATTTGAACACTTCCATGTTGGCAGCTAGAACTGTTCACATCTCAGTGTGGTCCTATTCTTCCTTTAGAGTTCTGCATAAATTGTTAAAAACTCCCCTGATGGTTTACACAACATTTCACTGTTTGCCACATGGCTACGTTGATTGTCTGTACTCATCAGGGTATATGCACTGGTATTAAATTACTTTGCCTGCAAATGACACAAGAACAGTTAATGATCTAGGATAAATGCACTTCATGTATATAGAGTTGTTATATGTTTTGAGTGAATTGTTGCAAAGGATTGATAATGAATATTAAGAGCTACTATGAAACTGACTTCTGTAGTCTGGCTTCGCTATTCATGAATTGTAAGTACCTAAAATGAACAACATGACGCATGCATGTCATGTGTCCAAGGCTGTGGTGCGGCGGAAACGTGTAATGGCAGAAGGCAACTGTTAGATCTGCGGGTCTCTAGTTGGCAATGGTATTCACCTTTGTCCAAATAGGGACCCTTACTTCTAACTCAGGATAAGGGGATTACATTCCTTAATAACCCCTGCTCACCCCCTTGGTAGCTTTGCACGAGCAGACAGGCTTATCTCAGAGGCAGTGTGTTAAACATTTGTGAATATACAGAATAATACAGTGAAAACACTGCAGATGGACACAACACAGGTTTTATAAAAATATGTATTCTTTATATAGACTTAACACAAGACCACAAACACCAAAAATCCAAAATACTACACTCAAGGTTGCTTTAAAGATGATAAAAGTTACTTAGTTCAAGTTGATGATAAATGCGACAAAGTTCTCAACAAAGTACCTGGATGCATAACTCAAAGTTAACAAAAGGCTCGCAAAAGGGGAGATGCGTTGGTTCCGTGATCCGGGAGAGATGATGCGTCATGCCTCAATGCATGCGCAGAGTAAGGGATGCGTCGTAATCCTTACCGGTGCGGAGGTGATGCATAGATTCTCGGCCTGCGGGCCCGTTGCGGTGCGCAAGATGGCGCCTTGATGTGATGCGATGATCCGGTGGCGATGCGAGAAAATGGCGCCCTTGATGTAACGATGTGATGACGATGCATAGAAGCCCTGGCAGCCTTTCAACGACTCTGTACTTTGGAGCCGCGACAGGCCCTGCGACACGCTTTTCCGGTGATGCAATGGCGACTTTCTCGATGGCGTCACGCTCCTCCGGTGATGCGACAGCAGGCAACTTCGATGAACACACGCTTCCAGGGAGATGCGGCAAAGGCTCGCTTCTCCCGCGATGCGACGATTTCAGCTGCGGCGGCGACACGCTTCCTCTTGATGTGTAGCGCTTCCAGCTCCCAGCGACATGCAAATGTCTGTAGTTGAGAATTCCCAGCAAGGAAATTTAGAGGGGAGCTGGAGATGAAGTCTTTTGTCCCTGAGACTTCAGCAGGAGGCAAGCACAGTTCAAGCCCTTGTAGAATATTCTGAAGATGATGAAAATCCTTAAAAAAATCCTTTTACTTTTTGGCAATGAAGCAACCACTGCAGGCCAACCCAGCAAACAGCACACTGGCAGAGGGGCAGTCAAACTCCTGCAGCTTCCTTGTTTCTTCTCTTTGGCAAACGTTTTCTTGTTCCAGAAGTGATCTAAAGTTCTTAGGACTGGGTCCCAATATTTATACCCCAAAATCCTTTGTTGTCTGAAGGCAGAGAGGCCTCTGCCTAGTCCAAACCAGTTCCTGAGCACTTTGTTTACATGACTCTCTTCTTCCTTTCACTGTGCAGGGCAGAGACATCAGATGCCCCACAGGAGGTGGAGCCAGCACAGGGGAGGGAAGATACAGCTCTGGGGCACTTTGTTGACATGATTCCTTCTCTCCTTTCACAGTGCAGGGCAGAGATGTCAGACAAGCCACAGGAGGTGGAGTCAGCATTGTAGAGGGAAGGCCCAGCCCTATTCAGGTCCCAGGTGCAACTCTTCCCTCCCATCTAGATGCACATCTCTCTATTCACCACTGGGTTGCCCCAGCCTGCCTCCTGGAATCCCCCAGCCCTGTCACTCATAAACCCAGACAAGGAATACACAACCTAGCAGAGGCAGGCCTGGACAGTTAGACAAGAAAATACCTACTTTCTAAAAGTGGTATATTCAAACACAGAATATTAAAACAACTTTACTAAAATATGTATTTAATTATTCTGAGTTCATGTATACTAAATTCGAATTTCTACCATGTTCCCTGAGTCAGTTAGAATTATAAGAATGTAATAATCTAACTGCCCATTCTAGCCTATCGAGAATAGATAGCCTTCAATAGTGAAAAACGTAAATGGCTGTAATTCACTATTAGGACATGCTACACACACCAGAGCATGTCATACCTTATACGTACAATGCACCCTGCCCTTGGGGCCTACAATAGGGGTGTCTAATATAAAGCGAAGGGAAGGTTTAGGCACTGGCAACTGGGTGCACTTGCCAAGTCGACATGGCAGCACTAGACTGCACACAGGCCTTGCAATGGCAGGCCTGAGACACACTTTACAAGCTGCTTCTGTGGGTGGCACAACCAGTGCTGCAAGCCCACTAGCAGCATTTGATTTACAAGCCCTGGGCACCCATGGTGCACTGTGCTAGGGGCTGACAGGTAAATCAAATAACCCAATCATGGAATCACCAATTAGTACAACAATTTAACATAGGAAGCACTTGCACTGTGGCACTAAATAGCAGTGGCACAGTGCCCAAAGCACATAACCAGCAAAAACATATCAAAACAGAGGAGGCAATCCGTCAAAATGGAAGGGAGACTCACGTCAATGATGCCAGGTCTAACAGCAACTAAACGAAAAAACAAACAATGATTCTGCACTGCTTTGATATATATATACCCAAACAACCTCCAGTATTGCTGAAGGAAGGAGCCACAAGCGGGGACTTGTAAAGAGGTTCGTTATTTGTATGCAGATACAGCGTAATGCATTTCGGCGGGGGCCTTCCTCAGACGCCTCTGCCCAACTGAAAGTTCGTGCGCCCTGCTGATATAGGTCTCTGCAGCACTCTTGATTGCTGAGTGCACGCCTCCCCCAACCATGTGATCGTCAGTTGCAGCGTAGAACTATTGGCACTGCAACTCCCAGCATGCTCCAAACCTGGGTTGGTGTTACGTGGGCAAACCAAGGTAAATTCCTTGTGTTTTGTGGCATAAGCAGAGCTGGGCGAACTGGATCCAGTCAATAAAAACTTGAGAGCCCCTCAAGTCCCCGCAAAACGCTTCAACCCCCAGGGTACAGGTCCGCCAGGTCGTGGGCTGGTAACAGTGCACCAACACCATTCGTGAAGTCACAGACTGCCCTTGAGCAACGTCCCATGCTTTCCTGCTTTGCTGTCGGTGAGCTGCCTCATGCCAATACCTTGACGGAGAACATCCTGCTGACGCAGACACCAGATGACAGGCAGCCAACTTGCGAAACGTGAGCTCCTTGACGTGTCTCTGGTCGACACGAAAAACATCCCAAACAACCTCCAGTATTGCCGAAGGAAGGAGCCACAAGCGGGGACTTGTAAAGATGTTCTTTATTTGTATGCAGATATATTCACTGAAAAAAACATAGGTTTTTAGGGGTGTTATAGTTAGCTCGATATTTCACTCAAACAAAACCATTTAAATTCCTCCGTTATAGTTAGTTGTACTACGTGTAACTCGCACGCCCGCAGTCCACTGGTGATGATGTCACATATCATTCATGACATGGTCAGTGACATCACTAATTACATCACAGATGACATCTCAAATGACATCACTGATGACATCACTGATGACATCATCCAGTGAATGTCGTTTGGTTTCATATTTAAATATGTATTATTATATAAATAGCAATCTGCATTTAGTAATCAGTGAATATATTCCTATCTTGAGAGAGGATTTAGTAGCAGTGTGATTGACTTTTTACTTGACTAATTTATAGTTTCTCACTAAATATATTGGATAGTGACTAAACTGTCTGAATATCTGTATTACTTTGTCAATTGATATTTGTAAACTGCTTTACCTGTTGGTTACTAGCTGCATGAAAGTCTATATTAGTTATTGATTAGTTAACTGAATATTTTATAGGGGAGTGAATGTGTGTGTGGTTCCGTAACTGCCCAAAGATGTGTGAATAGTTGATTCAGTAGGTATATGAGGTAAAGACTACATGTTATAACAGTTGTTTGGATGACTAAATATCTTTATGGATGTGGTGATGAGCAAATATATCTCTCAATGGTACATGTCCAACAAACTAGAAAAATAAAAGGCAGTGTATGTGACATTTGTTGTATATAAATAGGTATACATAAGACTCAGTGATTGTATGAGTGACTGTATGGATAAGTGTATACTTGTAATAGTGATTTTATAACACACTAAGGGCCCGATGTAGGTAATCCTAGATTACCGATGCTTAAATACCGAAACAAACCGATTCGGTATTTAAGAACTGGCAATCGGGATGTAGGGAATTTTACCGATTTAATCACCGAATCGGTATGAATCGGTAATTACTGAATCCGTATTTACCGATTCGGTAATTGACATTCATTCCTATGGGCCTCTAGGAATAAATGTCAATTACCGAATTGGTAAGTACCGATTCGGTAATTGGGGGGAACATTGAAAGGTGGCAGGGTGTCACTTTGACACCCTGTTGCACCCCTCAATTGTGCATGGGTGCATGTATGTCTGCAACATGGCACTGTTTAAAAAGCAAAAAAAATGCTTTTTAAAGGGTTTTCATTATTTACCACCAACTTCTAGTTGGTGGTAAATAACGAATTCTTAAACCCCTGTAGCACTGATTACAGTGCTACCTACATGTCAAAATACAGATTTGGTAATTTTACCAAATCTGTATTTTACCGAATCTGTAAAATTACCGAATCTGTATTTTAACATGCCCCTACATCCCAAACTCCAAATACCGGTCGGTAACGGCCGAAATCGGCCGTTACCGACCGGTTTTTGCCTTCCTACATCTGGCCCTACATATGAGTTACTATCTATATGAATAAATAAAGTGGTGTTTGTATACTTGTGTAGCTGAGTAAATATAAGTATGATCCATTGTTTGCATAAGTGAGTAGGATGACTGCATAAGTGAATAGGATGTGTGCTGGTCTGTAATGTCAATATAAGTGTAGAAGTATATTTGATAGTGTTCTATTGATCATTGACAACATATATTAGTGAATCTATAGGTAAGTGATTAGATGTGTGTGTAGATCTAGGAATCACTGAGTGGATTTTTAGAAACTGGTATTGCTGTGTCAATGGATTCAAATATGGTACTCTGTGTTTTACAGTGAGTGATGAAAGGTTATACTAGTGTATGATGAGGTGTATCTGATTGTCACATGGATGATGTCATCAGTGATGTCATTTGAGATGTCATCAGTGATTTAATCAGTGATGTCAATGACCATGTCATGAATGATGTAATATGTGACATCATCACCAGTGGCTTGTGGGCGCGAGAGTTACAGTTAGTACAGCTAACTATAACAGAGGAATTACAATGGTTTTGTATGAATGAAATATCCAGCTAACTATAACACCCCTGAAACCTTTGTTTCTTTCTGTGAATTTCTAAGGTTCTTTATGATAATTCCTAACTATAACCTGCCTGAAACCTATGTTTCTTTCAGTGAATTTCAATGGTTTTTTTTAAATGAAAATTCCTAACTATAACCTATCTGAAACCTATGTTTTTTTCAGTGAATTTTTTTAAATGATAATTTAAAAATATATTTCTTGTTCTATTTTTTTATATTCTTTAACTACATTTTTTAATCTACTTATTTTTAGATATATTTTTTAAAATGGCACTACACATATTTTTTTTTAAAATTAATAAATATATATATATGTTTTTATTATTTTATAGATTTTTTTAATATACTTATATATATATTTTTTTTTGGGGGGGGAAGTCGAGCACCCAAAGCGCACCCTTCTTGTTCACTGCGCAGAATGTATCCGCCATTTTAGGATTGATGTGTAGAGTCCGCGTACGGTGTGCGATAAGTACGACTTTTCGAACGCGGACGGTTTGCGACTGGCATGCAACTTGTGGCGCATACGTGAGATGTACGTATTACGTGCCGTGATGGTTGCGTGGTTGCGCATGACGTAATATGCATATTGGACACGGTGGGTGGTAGTCCCCGGGTATTTGGGGTCCTTGGCGCCCCCCTACCATTTTTTTGTAGCCCCGGGGGTGACGGTCCCTGGGGCTGGAGGGCCCCTCTAGGCCCCCCATACAATTGAATAATTTTGCCCCTGGGATTTGGCCCTCCCGGGGGCTAATTATAAAAAAAGCTCTTTTTTATTTATTTATTTTTTTACAGCAGAGTCTGCACACCCTACGCGCACCTGCCGGGTTTCTTTTTTAAAGAAAAAAATGTGTTGGCCCTGGTGGTCCTTCTGGGACCCCCAAAGCAGATCTAGAGGGTCAAAGTATTTCTACCCTGCCTCTTTTCTATGTTTTGCACACTTGTTGCACTAACTTCTTCAACCTCGCTTCTACCGAGGCAAAAAATGGCTGTCAACAGTTCCTGGTTTTGAATGTTGACAACCACTTGACAGCCAATTAGCATTCAGCGCGTGATCGGAAGGGTGCGCTTATGGTGCGCACACAGTGTGCTAAGAGTCTGCTGATCCACTGCGCCCATATAGATATATATGCTTTTAACTGTAATTTTCTCATGAACTACTGAACAGATTGACACCATTTATAAAAAAAGGCACAAGTCTGAACTGAGGGCTACATCTCTGCAAAATCTGGTGTAATTCCATTCAGCAGTACGGGCTGTAGTTATGACTAAAGGTCCTATGGGAAATTGCATAGGGAAAATACATTTTGGGACCCCCCTTTTTTCTCAGTCCCCGCTTGATGAATCACCCCCAAACTTTCAGGAAAGTAGTGGAATTGAGCTGGCCATTAGTTTTGAAAATTTCGCAAAGATTCATCAACCAGCGCCAAAGTAATTCCAAATAGAATGTTGCGGATTTCCTATGGAAAATAGGTCCTTACTATAACTATCCAACTGGCGACTGCCAAAAGGTAATATATATATTTATATAGATATATAGATATATATAACCTACTGGCGGTCACCAGTAGGTAGTTATAGTTAGGACCTTGTTTCTATTCAAAAAGCATTTTTTCTTTTCCCAATACCATTAGCGCTGATTGATGAATCTTCGTGAAATTTCCCAAACTTATGGCCCGCTCCGGTATGCTCCAGTCCTATCTTTAAAGTTTCGGGGTTGATTCGTCAAGCGGGGGCTGAGAAAAAACTTAAGGAAACTTTAGACAAGGTTACAGCTCAAACTGCTGAACCGAATTACACCAAATTTGGCATGAAGGTAGCCCTAGCCTCATAAAGAACTCTATTTCATAAATGGTGTAAATCCGTTTAGTAGTTGCTGAGAAAATAAAAAAATAAAAATATCGATATATAGAGGCACAGAGGATCTGCGCACCCTGTCGATCATGAGCTGCATGCTAATTGGCTGTCAACACTTCAAACTAGTAAGTGCTGGCAGCCATCTTGTGCTTCGGTAGAACCGAGGCACAAGAAAAGAGAAAATCAAAGGCGCAAAACAAAAAATGGGGGCAGGGTAGAAACACCCTGACCCCCTAGGTGTGCTTAGGGGGTCTCACAACGAACCACAGGGCCAAAAAAGCATGTTTTTTTCAAAATGGCGAGATGCGCGCTGTCTGAACAGATCCAGCTGTGAAAATAAAAAAAACTAAGCGCGGACTCCCGCGCTTTGTTATTAATTAGCCCCCGGGTGGGCCAAGTCCCGGGGACATGTACAAAAATATTTGCAGAGGCCCAGGGGGACCCCCGCAGCCCCGGGCATCACCACCGCCTGGGACTTTCTATAAATATTTGCGGGGGCACACAGCCCACCCCTACAGCCCGGGGAACCGCCACCAACCGGGCTTAATTTTTTAATGTATGGGGGCCTTAAATTCCCCCCAAGCCCCAGGTACCACCACCCGCATGGCTTTAAATAATTATTGATTGGTGTGGCGCACAGCCCCCCCCATTGTCCTGAGCATCGCCACCCCAGGCTTCTTTTAAAAAAAATAATACCTGTGGTGGGCTAGAGCCCCCCCACATGCCCCAGAGACTGACACCTCCCCAGGGCACTAATATGTAAATTTGGGGGTCCATTAAGGACCCCCCAGCCCCGGGGACCACCACCTCCCCGGGGCTAAGTATACATAAGGAGGGAGGCCGCACGGCCCCCCGCCTGGAGCCTGTGATGGCCCTGGGGACCGCCACCCCCAGGGCCGGCTGCTGCAGTGTCCTGGGGTGCCCACCCCCAAGACACTGCTGTTTGCTATGGCAGGGCGGGAGCCCCGCGGCACCCGCCCTAACATAGCAAAGTTAGCAAAGATAGCAAAGTTGGTTTGGATTTTGGAAGAGAGAGCAGGAAACCTGCTCTCTCTACCAAACTGCAAACCAGATTGCTTTTCCAAACGGGGAGCTGCATGTCAGCAGCTCCCAGTGTGGAAAAGCAATGCCAGCCCCAGCAGGATGTGGGGAGCCGGCAGAGACGTGTGGGCATTGGGGCTCCCCCCTTGTAGAGGGTCAGCCCCTGGGGATGGGCCCTCTTCATAAAAAATTTAAAAATTTAAAAATAAAGGCCGGCAGCTCCTGGGGATGGGGTCCCCGGGGCAAATAGAGGCATTAGGAAGGGGGCCATGCAGCCACCCTCCATAAGAAATACATTAAAATCATGTGGCCATACCCCTGGGGATGGGGTCCCCGGGGCTGGAATTGGCCACGGGAGGGGGGTACATGTGACCCCCTTCCAGGTCATTTTTTAAAATAAAAATATGAGTAAGGCCCTGGGGGGTGGGGTCCCCAGAGCCCAAAATAAATAAAAAGAAGGGGGTCCACGCAGCCCCCTTCTAAAAAACTTTAAATAAAACAAAAACCCGGGATTGTGCCGGAGGCTTCGCACGCTCACAGCAACAGTTGGCAACCGTGGCCTGTGGTGCGTTCTACAATGGGGAATGAATTCCCCTTGAATACTGGGTGGTCCCTGGGGGCCAAGTAGCCCACCAGGTACCTCCAGTAAGCGCCACATGGCCGCCTTGCAGAGAGGTGGACCAGGACACGCCCCTTTTTACATCTCTCTGCAACCAGCTCTGTGGCGCTTACTGGAAGTAAGTGGTGGGATAGTTGGCCCCCAGGGACCCTCAGGATTGGGGAGGAATTAATTCCCCAACCTAAACCGCACCACAGGGCGTGTTTGCACACATGCCACCTCTGGCCCCACCCCCTTCCTTCACCACTGTTCGTTCGATTAGCTTTATTCGATTTCAAAAAAAGAAAATCATAAAAGCGACACCAATACAGCGACACATTGATACATTTCACTTCATAAAAAGATTAAATGAACTTAAAAATAAATTAAATTAATAAGATGAATCAGCTAATCAATATACAAAAACAATCAAAATACAAAATCAAGGTATCGAATGCCGCATGCACAAGTTAAAAAAAAAACAGGAGAAGACTGGCCACACAATACTTATTGCCATCAGGAAATTACTCCACATTATCCGACATTATGATGGGACATATAGTGTTCTGGGGTAAAAGTCACTTAGAGACCAAACTGATATGGGACCATCCCCTATTTGTGGCTGCCGGGATTGGAGGTATGGTACGACATGTTTATGTTTAAACTTCACAAGTACCAAATCGCCCGCGATGTTTTTTGTGAGAGGACCCAACCAGCCCACCCTTCGGACACTTAATATGGTCCCGTCTAAATAGGAGGGCAGGGGTCTATTTTTGGTGAGCCAATACACAACCTTATTCCTTAGGTCCTGCTGTCTCTCAAGTTTTCCCTTAGGAAGTTCAGGTATTCCCGAGAGGACACTCACAATGGGAACTGCCTCAGGTGGCAAGTCTAAGTGGTTAGTTTTGTGGGGAAAAGTGTCTTGATTAGACTTGTCTTTACTCCTCCCCGCCCTAAGGTGCGAAGATTGTGATGGCCTAGCGGCTTTAGTAGCTTTTGGGGTATTTATATCTTTCATATGTCGGGCGAGTGGTGGTATACTGGGGGGCGTGCTTTGTGTGGTAGAAATTGGCGCATCTCTAGGGACTAGATGCTGTGATAGTACGGGTCCTGCCATAGATTTAGTAACTGGAGAGTTGGTAACAAGTGAATTGACTTTTGTAGCTTTTATAGCTTCCTCAACACCCCTAAGCCTGTCCTCTAGACTATTTATTTTATCAGTCAACGGAGTTATGATTGATTTCATCATGGTTTCAAGCTCCAACAATGGGAAGGCCTGTGTAGGTATTCTCACATTAGAAGATGAGGAAGTTGGAGCTTTTTCTGGGACCAGAGGGATGTAGGAGGATTTGCATAATAGATTAAGTTCATCCAGTAGTGATATTACCGGGGCTATATTAGCTGACTGAGGCGGAGAACCCAAAGCGAAAGAGCTATCTAGAAGCGGGGATCGTTCTATTCTGTCTATATCATTTGCAATGGGCGGTATAACGCGCTTAAAGTACGTGTCCAGTGTTCCCTTAAGCAGATCACCCTGGGAGGTGAGATTTATAAGGTCCGCTTTTCCAGGCATATCGTTGGGACTATCACCAATGAGGAAGTATTGTACAATATCAAGAACCCAGGGAGGAGCCTCTTAATGTGTCCAGAAAAAGTCAATGGGTAATTGTACCTTTGAATCAGAAACTGAAGGGGGGGTGACCCGACCCGGCCTCCTCTGGCCTCTGACGGCCGCAGACGGCCCCGCCCTTGTCCCGGGCTTCTCCCGGCACCGACCCGCGCGCGATCCCGCGACGCGGGGGGTAGCCGTGGATTTATGCCCCTCCTGGCGCGGGTCAGAGCGGCTTCCTGCCGCTAAGGATTGTGGGGATTGTGGTTCCCTCGGGCCGATCACGGCCGCAGTAAACGCCGCTTTCTGGGTCCAGCCCCTGACTTCCCCCACCAACACGCAGGGCTCCAAAGTGCTGCAACGAGTCCCCCCGCTCCACCGGGGGTAGCCGTGGATTTATGCCCCTCCTGGCGCGGGTCAGAGCGGCTTCCTGCCGCTAAGGATTGTGGGGATTGTGGTTCCCTCTGGCCGATCACGGCCGCAGTAAACGCCGCTTTCTGGGGCCAGCCCCTGACTTCCCCCACCAACACGCAGGGCTCCGACGTGCTGCAACGAGTCCCCCCGCTCCACCGGGGGTAGCCGTGGATTTATGCCCCTCCTGGCGCGGGTCAGAGCGGCTTCCTGCCGCTAAGGATTGTGGGGATTGTGGTTCCCTCGGGCCGATCACAGCCGCAGTAAACGCCGCTTTCTGGGTCCAGCCCCTGACTTCCCCCACCAACACGCAGGGCTCCAAAGTGCTGCAACGAGTCCCCCCGCTCCACCGGGGGTAGCCGTGGATTTATGCCCCTCCTGGCGCGGGTCAGAGCGGCTTCCTGCCGCTAAGGATTGTGGGGATTGTGGTTCCCTCGGGCCGATCACGGCCACAGTAAACGCCGCTTTCTGGGTCCAGCCCCTGACTTCCCCCACCAACACGCAGGGCTCCAAAGTGCTGCAACGAGTCCCCCCGCTCCACCGGGGGTAGCCGTGGATTTATGCCCCTCCTGGCGCGGGTCAGAGCGGCTTCCTGCCGCTAAGGATTGTGGGGATTGTGGTTCCCTCGGGCCGATCACGGCCGCAGTAAACGCCGCTTTCTGGGTCCAGCCCCTGACTTCCCCCACCAACACGCAGGGCTCCAAAGTGCTGCAACGAGTCCCCCCGCTCCACCGGGGGTAGCCGTGGATTTATGCCCCTCCCCTTCACCACTGTGCAAACGCACACCCTGGCGAGTTGTAAGTTGGGGAATTAATTCTCCTTCAATACTGAGGGTCCCTGGGGGCCAATTAGGCCACCAGGTTCCTCAAGTATGCGCCAGGTCACTGCGTTGCAGGGAGGTGTTCAGAGGCCACACCCCTTTTAAGCCTCTCTGCAACGCAGCTCTGTGGTGCTTACTGTAGGTACCTGGTGAGCTAGTTGGACCCCAGGGACCCTCAGGATTCAAGGGGACTTTATCCCCCAACTCAAAATGCACAGTGGTGAAGGGAGGGGGTGGGGCCTGAGGTGACATGTGTGCAAACACACCCTGTAGCGCGTTTTAAGTTGGGGAATTAATTCCTCTTCAATCCTGAGGGTCCCTGGGGGCCAACTAGCCCACCACTTACCTCCAGTAAGCGCCACTGCGCTGCTTGCAGAGAGGTAGCCCAGGCCATGCCCCTTTAACACCACTCTGCAACGCAGCTCTGTGGCGCTTACTGGAGGTAAGTGGTGGCTAGTTGACCCCCAGGGACCCTCAGGACTCTAGGGGACTAAATCCCCCAATTTAGAACGCACCAGGGGGTGCATTTGCACAGTGGTGCAGGGAGGGGGCATGGTCTGATGTTACAAGTGTACAAACGCGTCCCGTGGCGTGTTTTATGTAGGGAAATTAAGTCCCCTTTAATCCTGAGGGTCCCTGGGGGCCAACTAACCCACCAGATATGTCCAGTAAGTGCAACAGAGTTGCATTGCAGAGAGGTGTAAAATGGGGTATGGCATCAGACCACCTCTCTGCAACGCAGCTCTGTTGTGCCTAATGGAGGTACATGGTGGGCTTTTTGGACCCAGGGACTCTCATATTCAAGGGCACTTAATCCTCCAATTTACAATGTGCCACAGGAAGCCTTTGCACTGTGGTAAATAGAGGGGGCGGGGCCAGTGGTGACTTGTGCAAACATGCCCTGTGGTACGTTTTAAGTTGGGGAATTAAATCCCCTACAATCTGAGGGCCCCTGGGGCCAACTAGGCCACCAGGTACCCCCAGTAAGCGCCACAGGCCTGAGTTGCATAGAGGTGGTCCAGGCCATGCCCCTTTTTACACAACTCTGCAACACAGCTCCGTGGCGCTTACTGGAGGTACCTAGTGGGCTAGTTGAACCCCAGGGACCCTCAGGTTTAGAGGGGTCTTAATGTCCCAACTTAAAACATGCCACAGGGCGTGTTTGCACACATGTCACCTCAGGCCCCCCTCCCTTCACCAGTGTGCAAACGCGCCCCGTGGCGCGTTTTACGAGGTAGTTTTAATCCCTCTGCCCTATTAGGTACTAGGGCCTTACAGAGGATGTCATGCTAATTACAAGGGCACCCCAACGCAAAGTGTTCCCAAGTGTATATAGGTGTTTTCACTGTATTCTAAGTGTCTTTTAGCATAGCACTGGCTCTAGGCCTGGTTAGTCAGAGTCAGTTGCCACCAGTACCCATTTGAAAAAGTTGTGGGTACAGGATGATTTTGCAACAAGGTCTTTTTCTTCTTCCCTGTTGGTTCTTTCTGCATGTGTCTTGCTTCTTCCTGCACTTTTCTTAGTCTTTGTGGACTTCTGTTGTCTCTTTCTGCATTTCTTTTGCTTCTTTCTACGCATCCTTCCTTCTTTCTTCACATGTTCAACCTCTGTAGGCATAGTTAGAAATGAGCATTTAAAAAACCTTTGAAATTCACTGAAAAAACCATAGGTTTCAGGCACTTTATAGTTAGAAATTAGCATTTAAAAACCTTTGAAATTCACTGAAAAAAACATAGGTTTCAGGCACGTTATAGTTAGAAATTGGCATTTAAAAAACCTTAGAAATTCGCTGAAAAAACATGTTTCTGGGGCGTTATAGTTAGTTGGACATTTCACTCATACAAAACCATAGAAATTCCCATGTTATAGTTAGTTCAGCTAACTATAACTTGCGCGCCCACAATGCACTGCTGATGACGTCACATATTGCTTCACTCATGAAATGGTCAGTGACATCACTCATGACATCACTCATGACATCTCAAATGGCATCACTGATAACATCATCCTTGTGATACAGTGGCAAACCTCCTCTCACCCTAATATAACCTTTGATATACACACTCAAAAATACAAACTAACATTTTCAAAACAATGGACATACCAATACCAGTTACAACACACCTATTCAGTAATTCCAAGATCTACACAGACATCCACTCATTCACCAACAGTTCTATACAGTCACTCATACATATACTCACTCATCATATCTACTCATACACCCATACATCCTGTTACACACCACGACTCATCCATACAGTTATTTACACACATAGTCACACATGCAAACAAAGTATCAAACATCCATTTACTTGCATATACAATTATACACACACCACCACACTTACTTCTACAGAAACTTACACATACTTACTCTCTTAAACCATCACTTATAAAAAACACATACTTATTTATACAGGAATACTTCCAAACTCTCACTCTCACATATACTCACTTATATACACAAATACTGACATATACTAGTCTAAAACATATGTAGTTACTTTTAAAGACACTATTGAGACAGCCATTCACTCACTAACACACCCATACTCACACTCATCCACCCATACAGTCCTGCACACATACTGTCTTCAAAACATACAAACAGTAACTCACTAATTCATGCATCTATGCACTAAGTAATACACCCCAGCGAACCACACAGACTCTCACACACTCATACTGATACTCAAAAAAACAACTAATAACGCATATAGAAAATCATGTAGTTACTCACAAACCCATGCATTCACTTATACACAAAGTGAGAGACTGATACAGATATTTACATATTTAAACATTACTCACTAACTCATGTATTCACTAGGATAAACTACATCAGTCAGTTTTACAATCAATTTTATAAAAAAATAACCATTTACACCGTTATATACTCATTTATTCTTTCATCGACCTTGAGATATACATATATAAAACATTTTTAATTTTCAGAAAAACACACATTTGAGATGTCATCAGTGATGTCACTGACCATGTCATGAATGATGTAATATGTGACATCATCAGCAGTGGATTGCGGGTGCGCGAAATATAGTTAGTACAACTAACTATATAGGAGCAATTTCAATGGTTTTGTATGAGTGAAATGTCCAGCTAACTATAACACCCCTAAAACTTATAGTTTTTTGAGTGAATTTTAAATGTTTTTTAAATGCTAATTCCTAACTATATAAGGCCTGAAACCTATGGTTTTTTCAGTGAATTTGAAAGGTTTTTAAATGCTAATTCCTAACTATATAAGGCCTGAAACCTATGGTTTTTTTCAGTGAATTTGCAAGGTTTTTTAAATGCTAATTCCTAACTATATAAGGCCTGAAACCTATGTTTTTTTCAGTGAATTTCAAAGTTTTTTTTAATGCTAATTCCTAACTATATAAGACCTGAAAGCCCACCAGGAATCTCCAGTATGCGCCAGGGGACTGCATTGCAGAGAGGTGTAATGAAGCCACGCCCCTTTTTATACCTCTCTGCAACGCAGCCCCCGTGCATGTTTGAAGAGGGGGAACTAATTCCCCTTGCATACTGGGGGCCCCTGGGGGCCAACTAGCCCACCTTGAACCTCCAGTATGCGCCAGGGGGATGCATTGCAGAGGTGTAATGAGGCTATGCCCCTTGTTACACCTCTCTGCATTGCAGCCCACTGGCGCGTTTGCAGAGGGGGAACTAATCCCCTTGCATACTGGTGGTCCCTGGGGGCCAACTAGCCCACCAGGAGCCTCCAGTATGCGCCAGGGGGCTGCATTGCAGAGAGGTGTAATGAGGCCACACCTTTTTTTACACCTCTCGGCAACGCAGCCCCCGTGCATGTTTGAAGAGGGGGAACTAATTCCCCTTGCATACTGGGGGTCCCTGGGGGCCAACTAGCCCACCTGGAACCTCCAGTATGCGCCAGGGGGCTGCATTGCACAGAGATGTAATGAGGCTATGCCTCTTTTTACACCTCTCTGCAACGCCTGACGCCAAAATTCCGAACAATTGAAAATGACTTTTCTTGAGAAATATTTGGATTTGGATTATCATGTCCTATACTTTGGAATTTTTGAAAGACTGACTTTCAGGATGCTATAAATTACCCAAGTCTGCCCGAATTGTGTGGGTAACATTGATACCTAGTCACTTTGAAAAAGAATGTACTTACGTCTCGTCTAACATTTGGAAGAAATATCTAGTTATATGACAACAGGATACCAACATAACTTGAAGGAAATAAGAACGCCCTGAAGAAGTTCTGTTGTACGGAACGAAACGCGTCAGCTGGCTGTGGTACATAAACTTAAGGAAAATAAAAGCATTTGAATATACACCAAGATTCAGCGCTTCAATAAGGACTCTAAGTGATATGATTTGATTGGACTTATTGTGCAAGTGGTGCTGTGCCAAACTTTGGAATATTCTCCACTACTCTCTACTACTTACTCTCTACTACTCCAATACTCTCTAATACTCACTCTCTACTACTCATTCTCTACTACTCTCTACTACTCTCTCTCTACTACTCACTCCCTACTACTCACTATCTACTACTCTCTACTACTCATTCTCTACTACTTTCTACTCTCTACTACTCTCTCTCTTTACTCACTCTTTACTACTCACTAACTACTACTCTCTACTACTCACTTTCTACTTCTCACTCTCTACTTCTCTCTACTACTCACTCTCTACTACTCTCTCTCTACTACTCTCTCTCTACTACTCTACTGCTCACTCTCTACTACTCACTCTCTACAACTCTCTACTACTCACTCTCTACTACTCTCTACTACTCTCTACTACTCACTCTACTACTCACTCTCTACTACTCTCTACTATTCTCTCTCTCTGCTACTCACTCTCTACTACTCTCTACTACTCACTCTTTACTACTCTCGACTACTCACTCTCTACTGCTCTCTACTACTCACTCTACTACTTACTCTCTACTACTCTCTACTACTCACTCTCTACTACTCACTCTCTACTACTCTCTACTACTCACTCTACTATTCACTCTACTACTCTCTACTACTCACTCTCTGCTACTCTCTCTACTGCCCTCTACTACTCTCTACTACTCACTCTCTACTCTATTACTCACTCTCTTCTCTCTACCTCTCTACCTCTCTCTACTTCTTTCTCTACTATTCTCTACCTCTCTACCTCTACCTCTCTACCTCTACCTCTCTACCCCTACACCTCTACCTCTCTACCTCTCTCTACAAGCACACATATACACATATATATATGCATATATATGCATATGCATTTATGTATGTTTATATATATATATATATATACATATATAAACATATATAATCTGCATATTTATATAAATACAAATATAAATGCATGCATAAATATACATATATGCATACATATGCATGTTATTTACATGAAAGTTTTAAAAACACTAATAAAAGCCAAGCTAAAAAGCCACCTCATTAGAAACGGAATGGCTTTAACTTAAACGAGGGCGAGATCTATTGCATTTTCAATGCTTGTTTACTTTGGTTCCATCAAGAAGGCATTCAGATGTGTCACACATTTGCCATAAATTCTGAATGTTAGCACTGTAGTTGCTCATTAGATCACTGTAGTAAAGCTACTGCTCACCAGGGAAGTCTGCTGCTAATCATACTTTCTATGGCAAAATGAACCCCCTCTTTTTGTTCCTCTTTAAATTAAATGTTTTCAAACTTACCACTTCATTCCAATCAAGATGGCTTCTGGTGTGCCATACTTTTGTCATAAGTAAGACTGTTAGTGCTCTAGTTGTTCTTTAGAACACTCTGGGACATTCTGTCATTGGGCTATACTTGGGCTACATCTGGGTGATATTTGGGCTACATTGGGCTCTTTTGTTTCTGGTGGCCGTCTTGGGAGACTGCATGTCAGAATTTTTTAATGAAATAGAAGAGAATTTGGGAAGACACTCAAAATGTGCCCTAATTTTTCTTTCTGCAGCACTAATCATACTTTCTATGGCAAAATATACCCCCTCGTGTTGTTCCTTTTTAAATTAAATGTTTTAAGAGTTACCACTTTATTCCAATCAAAATGGCTTCAGGTGTGCCATACCTTTGTAATAAGTAGGACTGTTAGCGCTCTAGTTGTTCTTTAGAACACTCTAGGAGGCTGCAGTAGAACACAAAGGAATCAACAGACAGTCTCTGTCCTTGTTGGATGCACATATTTTACTGAGAATGTCAGACTATATTCTCACATGACTGAGAAAGATAATGTGAATTTACAGAAAATATGCTTTCAGTATAGCTTATAGATCCCCTTCCAAACCACTGTGGGAAAAGCATGAGATAATAGTTTTCTTTCAAACATGATTCATGATATCCCAGCAGAAGGCTTTTTCACATGGTAAAATCACCTTAGAATACACCACAATTCCTAAAATGAGTATGGTACCAGCAACACATGATTTATAATGTAACTAAAGTCCTAAAACCCTCTATTAACTACAATGCTTTTTAATGAGGTTCTATCATGTATATTGGTCCCAAGATGGCTGCCAACACTTCTTGGATGAAGTGCTGACAGCCAATCAGATCTCACGATGAGATGTGTGGTTAGGCTCCGCCCAGATATATATGTGTATTTGAAGTTAATTTTCATAAAAACCACTGGAGCAATTTTCATCAAATATAGCAAAGGCACTTCTGCGTACCAGTCCCTACAATTTTGCCAAGTTTGGTGTAATTCCGTTCAGCGGTTCGGGCTGTAGCCTTGTCAGAACGTCCTATGGAAATTGACATGGGGAAAACAGGTTTTGGGACCCCCCTTTTTTCTCAGCCCCCACTTCACGAATCTCCCCGAAACTTTCAGGGAAGGAGCGCAGCGGAGCTGGCCAAAATTGTGGAAAATTACACGCAAATTCCTCAACCGGCGCCAAAGTTATTCCCAATAGAATGTTGCGGATTTCCTATGATAGCTAGGTCCTAACTATATATACCTACTGGCTATCGCCAGTAGGTAAAATATATATATATGTATATATATCCAAACTTAAACTCCCATTATTGAAGGCGCCACACCCAGTCGTGTAAAATGCCTTTTATTTGCATGAATTGTGGGGCCAGCAGCATCACCGTCACATCACAGTAAGTGTGCCAAAGAGTCCATACGCGTTTCTGGCGGCATTCGCCCTTGATCACTGGTTTTGGCTTCGGTGAAGAGGAGGCTGCAGAGGTGAGTCTTACACTCGTGATATGATACATGTCCCGCCCATTGGGGAGTGTGCTCAGCGTGCATTGTGGTCTTGAAAGTCTTACTCTATGAATTGTAAACTGTAGTAGATGCAGCATGTTCTTCTTTATTAAAATAAAATCCCCCACTGGGTGTATGATTGACTTGCCATGTTGGTGCTCCGCTTTTTATTCTCCATGCAAAACGGACACGACATTCCTTCTATGCTATGCACCCAGTCGTGTAAAAGGAATTTTACATGACTGGGTGTGGCGCCTTCAATGTTGGGAGTTTACATTTGGATATATAGCGGCCTTCCCAGGTCGCGAAGGTGCCCCACTGCCGACGGAGCGGATCCAGTGCTGTGACTGGCATAGCATAGAAGGAACGTCGTGACCGTTTTGCATGGAGAAAAAAAAGCGGAGCACCAACATGGTAAGTCAATCATACACCCAGTGGGGGATGTTATTTTAATAGAGAAGAACATGCGGCATCTACTACAGTTTACAATTGACAGAGTAAGACTTCCAAGACCACAATGCACGCTGAGCACACGCCCCAATGGGCGGGACATGTAACATATCACAAGTGTAAGACTCACCTTTGCTGCCTTCTCTTCACCAAAGCCAAAACCAGCGATCAAGGGCGAACGCTGCCAGAAACGCATATGGACTCTACATCTACCTTCACCCAAGTTTGTGCTCATTATATAGTGGTTAAAACATAACATGTGACACAAAAGAAAAAAGAGTTCGTGTAAATTAAAAAAATCACTAGTTGTCATGGAGATTGACAGGTAAGTGATGGACATAGTAAAGTTATTGGCAAAAAAGTGCAAGTCATCCAAAGTAAAATAAACAAGTTTAAGTCACTTAAGGCAGAAATTCGATACTTTATACTGTTCACGTTCTGCTATGTCCTATGTTGAACAGTATGAATTGTTTGTCTACAATTATTTGTGCCTCCCTTGATAAAGTGTGTTATTGTTGTAGTTTCAAGCGCCTGTTTGTGAGAGCGTGTGATGGAAATGGAGAAGGTATTGTGGGCCCAAGAGTACAAGAGGGGCGCTACGTGCGCAATCTGTAACTTTGGATAATTGTCAATAGCCTCTGTGTCTGACCGGAGCGGGCGGAGCGTGTTACCGATGCCTGCTTCTCGATCACTTTACCCTACAATTTCAACTGGAAGTTGGTTGATACATATATATTGATAGAGCGCGCGAGGTCACCCAGCCAATGATTCCGCCGTTTCCGGCTTCAGGGCCCATATACTTTCAATTCACACTATTCATTGACCAGGCGACTTCACGGGCTGCTACCAATTGTGTGTGTTCCCTACTGTGATTACTCAGTGTACCCGACTTACCATCCACCAACACGAGTACCTATGACATCAATGAATCAGGGGCCTAGCTGTAAAAGGAAAAGCAGCAAAATGCAATTTCAAATGACATTCAATATTGTTTAAATGACCACGGACAACTGGAAGTTTTAAAATGTTTATCTAAAGTTCGTTATCATCAAGCATGAGATACACGAGTATGAGGCAATCAATAACCAAGATAATGAAAATTATATAGCTATAGAGAAATAACGACAGGGTAACCATTCAAAAATGCAATATGGAATGCAAATGGGAAAATACTAAATTCTCAGAAATGTTTAAACATGGACAGACTGTGCATGGGTTACTATAGGAGGGCCTATAAAGAGTAACACGCTAAACTTAAAGTAAAGGGACCTTTAAACAGCCTAGGTAAGGAGGTTCTAGACCATATCAGGAAATGACAAACAGCAATGCAAAATATAATCTCTAAAAGATTGGGTGACATGGGAACATATCATGAAAAATATGCAAATGACTTTCGTTCAATAGTTTGCGGTAAAAGCATGGAAAATCAACATATGCAAAGGTGTCACTTTATTATAGCAAAAGGTAGAAATATAGAAAGGTGCAAGTTTAAAAGAACTTAGAGCAGTATTTACCTAGACTGGTGTGGAAACCAAACCCTGGCCACGGGTCAGTTAAGGACAGGAAACCCTCAAGGAAGGATACCCCTCAAAGAACAGCAGGTGCAGAATGGACACCACGGACAGGACAGGATACCCTCAGATTAGGAATCAGGACAGGACCTCAGGACAGGACAGCAAACCCTCAGGACAGGACCGCTCAGGACAGGACCGCACCCGCAGTTTGGAAGCAACGCCTGCGCTCCACCCTCTCTGCAGCTATCGATCAAGACCCCGATTGGGTCAGCGAACTCCCAGCAAAGTGCTTCGCCAGCACTTTAAGGTTCAGTAGAACCTTAGTCTATGGTCAATTTAGGACAGAGTGCTCCGCAGCTCTCTGTATCTTCAGTCACCTATTGAGTACGATGGGTCAGTGACAGGTCAGCTAAACCAGACAAGTCGGACAATTCCCTAGGTAAACCCAGGGTAGATATACTCTTTTGGGACGGTGTACCACCCCCCAATGTTGCAAAGTGTCAGAATTCCTTAATTTGGATTGGTCCTAAAGTAGGATTTGGGTAACACACCAATCAGAACACGCTAATTCGAGCCTATATTAGCATACTTGGGTACCGCCTAGAGAGATTGGGGTTCTCATGAGAACTGTGCAGAAATACGAGTGAAAATTTACATTGTAACACATGAGGAGCAACATTCGCCGTTCTCGTAGCGCAGAGGTGGCTTTCCCAGGCGCATCTTGACTGTGGCTGCCAGCTGGCTGAGTTCCACTGTCCAAAGTGGCCACCTTTCAGTATTCTCTGGTCATGCGCAGAAGAGACCGTCAATATGGCTCCCAATCAGTTTGGACCCCCATTCCCCGCGGTACATGAAAAGTAAGCGAGAACAAATTAATACACAGAAATAGCGTTATGAAATCACATTCACAGGGTTGTACCTTCAACTTATCATTATAACATATACTTATGCAGTCTAAATGTTAGCTACATGGAAACAGGCACAAGAGCAGTGGCACGAGCAGTACCACATGATGGGCACAGCTATGTATTACGCATGCGCATAATTTTCCCTCCAACTCTGCAGACGCGTCAGGACACGTGAGTGTGGCTGACGCATGCGCAGTAACTAAAATACAAGCGGCGGCCATATTAAAGGACACGGATTAAATGCATTAGAAATACACATAGGCAAGCTTCGGGAACTTTGCCCAAACAAAAATAAACGTTAGTAGAACATACATTTGTTACCTTATTACACATAAACGAGGTTCTTGACTTCGGCAAGCCGCAAAATATGCGAAGCTTTGCTTCATCAATCCCCTCTTTGATGATATTTACTATCATCACAAAAATGGAACCAGATGCCAACTTTCTTTCACACTTTATACAATTCTATCTCTTCCAGCAATCGTTCCAATTTCTCTCTTTCAGTTTTGGTAGGGTGAGAAGTCTTCACCTTTTTGTATATTTGATCATTCACTTCTTCCAATTCAATCTCATCCACACTTCGTTTCACCCCTCTGGCATTTACTTCATGCTTTCCGGTGCGCTTGCGGCATTTGCAGCAGACAAATATGAAAAATAAGATGAGACCTATAATCCCAATTGGCATCAGTACTTTGAGCAATAAGCCTTTACCTATACTAGCGAACCAATGACCTACATTTGAGAGACCATCTACCAGTCTCTTCCAGGCACTATCAACCTCGAGTGGTCTGAGTTCCTTTGCCAAATTAGTAATATTTTTCACATATCTTTTGATCTGTACACTTTTATCCGGAATATAAGTGCAACAATGTTGCGCCTTCAACATCCGGCAGACTCCGCCCTCTTTTGCTAATAAGGTGTCAAGAGCAAGTCGATTCTGCAAAACCATTGATCTGATCGCAACCATTTCAGTATTGACCAGCAGAAATCCATGAGCTGTCTCAGTAGACAATACATCCACTATAGTAGACAATTTGCAAATTCTGTGAGTGTTCAGAACCACTCCCACTCCAGGTATCAGTGCACTGAAAATACTACCCATAATTTCACCTATACTTTCTCTTTTACTACGCACTAAGCCATTAGTATTTTCACTGCTTCCAGCGCCTCCATTCACATGGTATATTTTCGGGAAGACAATGCCAAAATAGCAACTTCCATACCAGTGATCCGGCAATTTGAAATAAGCCTTGTCCCCACAAATATAATAAATTCCAGGAAACACAGGCTCTGACCCATTTTTGAAACCCCAACCTCCAATTACCTTGTAATTATGTTCGCATTCACTGGAACCAATGAAAATGTTATTATAATAGCTAGTCTTCTCGCGGTGAAGACATAGCTTGCCTTTCTTTTCAAAATCCAGCAACAGAGCAGGACCCGCCCCACCAGTTGAGGTGCCTTCCATGTTCTCTGCCCACTTTGGCTTTTTCTGACTTTCGTCATTAGCCTTCTTTTGTATTTTAATTCTCCTTTTCTCTGCCATGTTTAGGAACATCTTTTCCTGCTCATGCAAAGAACAAGTCAAGTTATCTCTGTGTGCGTCCGCTATGTCAATGTTACCTATAGTCAGGAAATAATCTCCCATGTATCGTATTGCGTCACTTTTGGTATGTACAGGATTCAAGTTCCCACGTATAGGAAGCTCAGAAAAGATCACGTCATTGTTAGAGTAATAGTACTGTAACGGTCCTCTTTTGTAAAATAAGCTAGCTAAAATGCTACAGGAAATTCCGTATGTCAGTGGCAAGTGATGGTATGTCACGCCTTCAGCCACAGAAGTAGGTAGCTTCATGCAGACATAGCAATCTTCAATTTCCATAGTCTCTACATAGTGTATTAACAAGTTTGCGAAAACATTTAAGCGTGTCCTGTTTTTGATTCTATGATAATGTAGTTCCTCATCTGATGCTTCTAAGTCTTGTTTTGTTTGTCTCAGTGCTCTTTCATGTCTAGCTACACTCTGTGTTGTCAGCTCTTCACTGTCAGTATTTACAATTTCAGTAGGGACAATGTTAGTATCTTTACTCACAGCAAAGGGTATAAAGATTGTTAGTCCTATCCAGAGTAATATCAGGACAACTACACTACAGACACATACCTTGCAGCAAGTTTTGCAACAGCTGCGACTAGGTCTACCATTCACTGTTGAATCAGACATTATGGCTCAGAAGAAGTTTCTCGACCCCTCTTTGTGACTTTACACGAGTATCTTACTTTGTGCAAATTCACGGTGGCTCTTCTTCCTCTTCGTCAGAGTACTCAGGGACGGGCTCTCCGTCACTTACGTCAGTGATGTCGAGATCTTCAAGCTCTTCTAACACAAGTGTCCATTCAGGTGACTTGTACTTTTTGTTTTGTCTCTTTATCCGATCACTCCTTCTTTTGGAAGAGTCTTCTGGTTGTTCTGCTATACGAGCACTTCTCCTTTCTTCTGCACGTTTTTCTTCTACTGTTTTTATTCTCAATCTCAATTTCTTTATGTATTTAGGCTCAAGATGCTTCCTTTTCTTAAGTCTCTTGGCTGGTACTTGGACTTCGTTTCCTTCTCTTGCCCTTTTATTCTCCTTAGCTTGTGGCAATTCTGCTTCAGTTTCCTCTTCTTCTATCTGACTAATTCCAGGGCTAGTATCTGTTTCTTCTGCCTGGGTACTAATCTGGCCTTGTTCAGGTATACTGTGTGTTTGCTCTTCAAGTGTCTCTGATTCTATTTCCTGAACACTTTCTCCTAATCCTATCTGATCCTGTTCAAGCTCTTCGATCTCTTGATTTTCTTCTGCTCGAATTATTACACTATGTCTAGTCTGTCCCTTCCCAATATCAGGTGTCAGTGGTGGAGTATCAATTACTTGTTCTGTATTCCTCTCTTGTTCGAGATCCTTCACTTGTTCAGTATCGGGCACTTGTTCAGTCTTATTCACTTGTTCTGTATCAATCACGTGCTCTGTCCCTGTCTGACCTTCTCCTTCCTCAGTTTTGATGTGAATCTCAAGTTTCTGAGGCTCTTCGCCTATGCCTTGCTTTTCCTGACTAGTCCACTCTCTACCTTCCCAAAGTCTTTCATTTGTTCGAATAGGGTCTTCAGTGAGGTCAATCAATGGAATCCACTCTTCTGGCCATATGCTTGGCAGCTCGTCTTCAGCCACTTCTGGCTCAGCTCCTTGGACTCCTTCAGCAGGCTGGGCTCCTGGTAGTTCGTTGTCAACTATTCTTGGGCCAACGTCTGCTGATTCTGCAGCTTGACTGGTACTGGGCTGTACGCTGTCAGCTACTTCTGGTCTGGCTCCTGCAGAGTCCTCTGCTGGACGTCCTTCTGCTTCAGGCACTTCGTCTGGTGGTACCTTCTGGGTGTGGCTGGCGTGTATCCAACGCGGAACCCCGGCACACTTGACTGCTGTGGTAGTAACCAGAATCACCTGACGTTTTTCTCCCCACCTTGGCTCCAGGCAGGTCTTCCGAGTGTGCTTCTTTATCTTCACCCAGTCCCCCGGGACCAGTTTGTGGAGAGGAGTCGTTGGATTGAGGATGGCGTCTTCTCCGATCTGGCGAGAGAGAGAACGCACTTGGTCACCCAATCTCTTGCAGTATTCAAGTACCAAATCATCAGTAATACTCAACAGTTTGCTTCCAGGCACCCATGCTTGTCTCATCACTCTTCCCATAATGATTTCATGGGGACTTAGGCCTGTTTTGCGATCAGGGATACTTCTGAGTCCCATCAGGACCAAGGGCAGGGCCTTTACCCAGGTCAATTTAGTTACATCACACAGTTTGGCTAGTCTGTTTTTGATAGTTCCATTTATTTGTTCCACTACTCCAGAAGCCTCTGGACGGTAGGCACAGTGAAGCTTTTGGGAAATTCCAAAGGCCTTACAGAGTTCATCGATCACTGCATTCTGAAAATGTGAGCCTTGATCTGATTCAATAGTGACTGGAACCCCGAACCTGGGTATCAGTTCTTTTAATAAACACTTAGCTACTGTTTTTGCGTCATTTTGGGGAGTAGGGAAAGCTTCCACCCACTTGGAAAATAAACAGACCATGACAAGGACATATCTTTTCCCTTCACAACGGGGCATGGTGATGAAATCGACCTGTATCCTTACAAAGGGACCCCCGGACCTCCCAATTTTTCCCAGTTCCACTACAGTCTTCTTTCCTGGGTTCATCTTTTGACATGACAGGCACCTCTGGCAGAGGGATTCTGCTACTTTCCTGAACTTTTTACTGTACCAAGTCTGTTGGAACACTAGAATCATGGCGTCCCTACCAATGTGTGATCCTTCATGTATCAACCTCGCCATTGTGCTAAGTAAGTGTCTAGGCAATACAGGCATCCCAGTCGGACCTAAGATGACACCATCCACACGTCTTGGTCGACACCCATCATCCTTCCACTTCTCTCTTTCTTGCCAAGGTGCCGCCTGCTGCCACTCTTTCACTTCATCCCATGTAGGCACTTCCTCAAACACCTGAAGTTGGCAGCTGGTTCCTGGCCCCCCTCGTTTTGGATTCACGATATACCGATCTCTTGCGCACCATTGGGCCACTCGATCAGCATAATCGTTTCCCAGTGATACCTTGTCCATGCTCCTCTTATGAGCAGCACATTTTACCACTGCCAGTTCCTTTGGTAACTGGATTGCCTCTAAAAGGTCTTGAATAACCTTTCCATTTCGAATAGGGGTACCTGATGAAGTCAGGAACTCCCTCTGTAGCCACAATTGGCCAAAGTCATGCACGACTCCATAACAGTACTGACTGTCAGTGTACACTGTTATGCGTATGTTCTTCCCAATTTGGCAAGCTTTTATCATAGCAATCAATTCGGCTACTTGTGCAGACTTGATGTGATATAAATAACCTGCTTCCTCAATTTTCTCGAAGGACACTACTGCATAGGCAGCACTCAGGCCTCCTTGTTCATGCCTTAGACATGAACCATCTACAAATAATTCTTTGTCATGCTCAGGCAAGGGCGTTTCTTTTATGTCTGGGCGTGGCTTGGTGTTGAATTCAGTTAAGTCTATGCAATCGTGTTCATCATCCACCCCCCCTTCCATATCCTTTGGGTCGGGGAGTAAAGTGGCTGGGTTCAGAATACTGCACCTAACAATGTTTACATTTGCAGCACCCACAAGAATCCTCTCATATTTAGTCAGCCGACTAGGGGTGAGATACTGTGTTTTTGTTCTGGTCAACAAAATTACCACTCCATGCGGAACATACACAGTTACCGGATGTCCCATGACAATTGACTCACTCTGTTCTAAACTGGCACAGGTAGCAGCTACTGCTTTCAGACAACCTGGTAATCCAGCAGCCACTGGATCTAAGGTGGCAGATAAATATGCCACAGGCCTTCTGGTTGTGCCATGTTCTTGAGTTAGGACAGACAACGCGCAATTATCGCGAGTGTCACAGAATAGGGCAAATTCTTTGGAATAGTCTGGCATTCCCAATGCAGGGGCTGTACACAGACAATCTCGCAGTTTGGTGAATGCCGTTAAGCTTTCATCATCCCATTCTACAATCTCGGGTGTTCCTCTCTTGGTCATTTTTATCAAGGGCCTAGCTAGGACTGCAAATCCCAGAATCCACTGCCTGCAGTATCCTATCACACCCAGGAACATTCTTATTTCTTTCTGAGTACGGGGCAACTGCATCTTTTGAATTATTCTCACTCTTTCCGATGTCACTTTTCTGACACCTTTTTCTATCTGGTGCCCCAGATATTTCACTGATTTTGCACAAAACTGTAACTTGTCAGGGGACACTTTATGTCCCTTTTCACACAGATGATTCAGTAGGGCAATGGTGTCAATCACACAATCCTTATGACTTTTAGACGCCACCAAGAGGTCGTCTATATATTGCACTAAGACAGAGTTCCCAGGTAGGACTAAAGTTTCCAAACATTTTTTCAAGATCTGATTAAAGATAGAGGGGCTCTCTGTATACCCTTGAGGGACCCGGTTCCAGCAATATACGTGACCTTCGAAGGCAAATGAGAAAAGAAATTTGCTATCTGGATGCAACGGAATGGAAAAGAATGCATGACACAAGTCTATCACTGTGAACCACTCAGCATCCCAGGGAATCTGATACAGAATCACTGCCGGGTTCGGGACAATAGGGCAACAGGGAACTACTATTTTGTTAACTTTTCGCAAATCCTGCACTACTCTGTACTTGCCACTAGGTTTCTTAATGCCCATAATCGGAGAGTTACATGGGCTACTCATCACCTCCTGTATGATGTTTCCTTCTAACAATTTCTTGATTTCCACAGCAACACCAGCTTTCACTTCTGCATTCATCCTGTAGGGTTTAGTATTGGGGTATACCGCATTGTCCTTTATTGCTATCTGTATGGGGTCCACATTTTTCATCAACCCTACATCTTTCCCAGTAAAGTCCCACACCTCCGGCTTCACTGCTTCCTGGAGTTCTTTGGGTAAATCCTGCATGGTCATTCGTTTAATTTCCGAGTCAGGGCGGACTAACATTAATTTATAAATGCCGTCTTCATCTGGGGTCTGAATTTCAACACCCTTTGGTGTGCAAAAGATGGTACAGTTCATTTTGCACAACAAATCACGTCCCAGTAAGTTTACTGGACTGGTGTAGCAAACTACAAATCTATGCATTTCCTTAAAGTTTCCGATTGAGATCTCCATGGGCTTGGTAACAGGAGTACTAATCAATTGATTAGATACACCCACTACTTGGATGGCTTCTCCCGAGAGGGGTAGGTTTGGAACGTCCACTGTTCTCACAGTAGAACGGGTAGCGCCAGTGTCCAACAGAAAGGTGACATCATTCCCGTCAACCTTTCCTTCAACGTATGGTCCGGACTGGTCTACCGGCAAGGAGGCGCCAAGTACGCACTCCTCGTCCTCCCCTCTCAGGCCCCGTCAGTACTGGTCATCACAAAGGAAGGTATCATTTAGAAGATACTGCGAAGTTGCTGCATTTCTGTTCTCATTGCTTTCCCAGACTTCTATCTCATCTCCCTCTGCCTGTTTTCCCCTGTATACTTGCTTTGGTGCTCGGGGCACCTGAACTGTTTTTACCTGTGGTTGAGTCTTTCTCGGTCTCTCTTTCTGCGTCTGTGGAGTTAAATCAGGAGTTTTGGAGTTATCTTCGGGCAAGTAAGGACACTCGTTACGCCAATGTCCAATTTCGCCGCACTGATGGCAGGGAAATTTCTTCATAGCCTCCTCCCTGCTCATTTTGGGCCGGGGCTTGCCTCCTCCCCCTCCCCCAGGGCCTTCATTCTTAGCATTTTTGACCATGTTACTCAACTGCTTTTCCTGCTGCTCTGCGAGCTTCACCTGAGCCCACATCACTTTTTCCTTTAGAGCCTTTTTCTTTTCTGCCATCTCGTCCTCGCAGTACTTGGCGTACCGCAGGACCTCATCTACCTTCTTGGAGTGCCAACAGATTTTGTTATCTTTTATCCACTGACAAATCTCAGGTCTTAAACCATTTACAAACCTGTAAATGAAGTGCGTCATGTCCTTCATCTCGATGTTATCTATACCACTGTATGTTTTGAACACCTGTAACAGCCTTTCATAATAGGAGTGCACTGTCTCTTCTCTTTCCTGCGTTGTTCTATCTATCCTGGTCCAATCAGTTTCCTTTGCTGGGACCTTTAGTTTCAGATGCTGAATTACCTGCTCATATTTTCTCATCACTTCTTTCGATGGTTCCCCAGTTTTTTCATCTCTTGGGTACTCCTCGCTAGGCCAGGCTATAGCTATTTTACACTCGGTCCATAAATTGACTGGGACCACAATGTCGAAAAACCCATCCAGGTCTTTCCACAGGCATTTCTGTACCTTTACAAACCTTTCCACTTGCCGGTACCATTCAACTGGCTTCTCCCGCAATTTTGGGAAATCGTTAGTAAAGGACACAATATCCTGTCTGGACCACGGAACGTGCACATACCTCCCACCGGGTACTTCGCGCATGGGGCATAAAGTTTCGGGCTTGTCTACTTCTCTCAGAGGGAACTCAGGGGTAGCTTGTCTGGAGCGGGCCTCTTCTTTCTTATGTGCCCACCTTGTTTTCCATTTTTCCACGTCTCCCCATTTTTGCAAGACTGCAAGCAATTCTTTAATCTGCAATTTTCTTCCAGACACATTCAGACTTTCTAAATCTTTGTCGGAAAACTCAGCTCGGTATGGTTTCTGCAAGGGCTTCGATCTTGATATATCTATCCCCATACTAGCTGCAGTGTCGGTCAGTTTTTCATGGAGCACCCTAGTACTCCGGGTAAGACTTTTACACATAAACAGCAACTCTTCTTCAGAATAGGTATTCAATCTGTCTAACCCCACATTTCCTGCCATTAATTCCTCTATTTCTACTCTCAGTTTGTAGAGGTCTAAAGGTTTCGTTTGCGGAGCCTGTTTTTCTAATTCACGACTCCAATTTTCAATTTCTTCTGGCGTTACCAAAGAGACACTCCTAGTACCTGTTGCTGACTCTAATTTAATTTCTTTCGTATCAAAAGGATTATGCCTCTTCTGCACTCCCTTCCCTGTTTGTTTGTTTGGCAGATCCAAGAACACAACATCAGACTCACACTCACTGGACTGATCGTCTATTAGTAAGGGCTCTTGCCTCGGCGGGGCCATTATCGGGTTCATAACTGGAGGGTTCAGACCTCCTTGATTATTCCCGTACAATGGAACCACTGGTCCGATTGTTACCGGAATAGTCAAAGCTTCAGGACTGGTATTTAACTGGGAAATTTTCTGAATTATTTCTGACCTCTGTTTAGCTATGGCCTCTTGCTCCCTTTCATCTAACACTCTTCCTAATGTTCGGTCAGGTATCATCTGTGGGGTCAGTTGAGGCGTAAAACTCGGGGCAGTAGGATGCGTCTCACTTGGTCCTCCACCATAATTTGGTTTCGGGAACAAAGTTCCTGTCCCCAACGACCTGCGCTCTTCCCCATATGGAGGCTGCAAAAAGGGTACCCCTGAACCTACTGGCTTTTCTTCGTTCTCATAAAGAGGTCTGGGGTAAAATGTTCTTTCACAGGAATATTTTTCCTCTGAGCTCTCGGGCATCCTAGGATATATATTGCGTACCTCCGGGGGCTCGGGTTTCTCAAAATAGGGCAATACCTGGCCCCCTCCCCCCCTACCTAGGGATCTGTCCTTCTCCTTAATAGATGGACGCTGGTGGTTCTCTCCTGTACTGGAAGTTCGGGCTCCCTCATTATAAGGGGGCGGACTTCTCGTAAAGATGTCATCTAACAATTCATCATCTGACTCTCCAGGAGCTCCCCAATGCTTACACTTTTCTGTCCTTTTTTCTCCCCCCGCCGGGGTACATGCTGGCATCATAGGAAACAGACCCTCAACAATCATGCTCTGCCTCCACTGTTTCATCCTCTTATCCCTGGTCTCTTGTTTCAGCCTGGGGTACCATTTGGTCAGACCTTTGTCCATTCGGGGTTTCTCTCTTTCAAAAGCCTCAATTTCCCATTCCTCTAATGCCTCATACTGCGTTAGTCTCGGTCTGGGATGTAATTCATTCATGCGGGTTCTCAAATTGAATAAAATCCTACCATTAAAAGTACCGTCTAACGGAAAAGCCAATACTCCGTCATCTTTTGTGTACTTCACCCAATTCTCCAACCACACACAGGTGTTGTACCCTCGGTCAAACATCATGAATGAGGCAGGAGTATTCGGTGGCGGGACAACAACGCCTTCCCTAGATTTAATCGGTTTGTCCGTTTTGAAATAATTCTTTACCCTACTTACAAGGGACATCTTTCTCTTTCCTCCGTACATAATATCGTATCTATTGGCTTTCCACTGATCCCTTTCGAACCCTTGGTTTCTTGGATCGGGTCTAGTCTCTGGACAATACGAGTGCCACATACGATTTCTACGCTTAACTTTGTTTACAAAGCTACCTCCAATCAGAACGCGCCTTGCAATTCTGTGCGACCAATGAGGTGCACGCGTTCAAATAATTTCGACCAATGGGTGCGCGGCCCCTTCGTGAGATAGTTCTCACTCCTCGGCGCTTCACCCCTCCTTTACAATTCCAGCCCCGCTACCCGCCCGCTGCTTCTACCAATCCCAGCGCGGCACGGCGTGACGTCAGAGGCGCTTCGCGACTGACTCCCTCCCTTCACAAGGTAACGGAAACTTTCTTTCCTTTAAAGTGCTCAGTGCTTGGTTATTTTACAACAAATACACATTCGCCACAGTGCTCAAGTGTCTAGACAGTATAGCTTTGTTTCGCTGCAAGTAAACTACTTCCATTTACTTTTCACGCGCTGCGGGTAGATCTCTTCCGCCTACCCTTCACTCTAGCATCAGTGAACCTGTTATTCCCCTAAACTCATCCACTTCTTTCCGGGATATGTTCCGAGTCTAAGGTTTCGCAGCGGACCCCTTTGCTTTCACCCAAGCTCCGAGGAACCTGCTACTTTTCCGATGTGACCCTTACTAGGTTACGCCACTATGGGAATTTTGCCAATGAACCTCGTTACTGACATTTATTCACACACGTATTCAGAAAAACCCTAGTTAGTGCTTCCCGGTTATCCTAACCTGCACCTAGCTTTCCTTTAAGCCTGTGACCTCAGGACAATGGATTCTATTCACCACTTGCCCTTTCAATTCCCCGGGGAGTTCGGACAACAAGAAACTAAACGGTTGACAAACGCATGGATTAATACATATAACAATATAAGAACAAGAATAATAAAAATACAGCAATTCATGAATTGTTTTACAAGATATTATTCGTGCGTATTCACAAGAGATTGATCAGGTCTCTTTAGAACAGCCGCTCTTTTAGCAGCATTAATGTACTAGCAGCTTCCGACTTAACTAGTCTAACTAATCCTGCCTAACCTTTAGCTAGTCCCTAACCATCCTCTGATCTACCAGAAAACTGATAGAGCGCGCGAGGTCACCCAGCCAATGATTCCGCCGTTTCCGGCTTCAGGGCCCATATACTTTCAATTCACACTATTCATTGACCAGGCGACTTCACGGGCTGCTACCAATTGTGTGTGTTCCCTACTGTGATTACTCAGTGTACCCGACTTACCATCCACCAACACGAGTACCTATGACATCAATGAATCAGGGGCCTAGCTGTAAAAGGAAAAGCAGCAAAATGCAATTTCAAATGACATTCAATATTGTTTAAATGACCACGGACAACTGGAAGTTTTAAAATGTTTATCTAAAGTTCGTTATCATCAAGCATGAGATACACGAGTATGAGGCAATCAATAACCAAGATAATGAAAATTATATAGCTATAGAGAAATAACGACAGGGTAACCATTCAAAAATGCAATATGGAATGCAAATGGGAAAATACTAAATTCTCAGAAATGTTTAAACATGGACAGACTATGCATGGGTTACTATAGGAGGGCCTATAAAGAGTAACACGCTAAACTTAAAGTAAAGGGACCTTTAAACAGCCTAGGTAAGGAGGTTCTAGACCATATCAGGAAATGACAAACAGCAATGCAAAATATAATCTCTAAAAGATTGGGTGACATGGGAACATATCATGAAAAATATGCAAATGACTTTCGTTCAATAGTTTGCGGTAAAAGCATGGAAAATCAACATATGCAAAGGTGTCACTTTATTATAGCAAAAGGTAGAAATATAGAAAGGTGCAAGTTTAAAAGAACTTAGAGCAGTATTTACCTAGACTGGTGTGGAAACCAAACCCTGGCCACGGGTCAGTTAAGGACAGGAAACCCTCAAGGAAGGATACCCCTCAAAGAACAGCAGGTGCAGAATGGACACCCCGGACAGGACAGGATACCCTCAGATTAGGAATCAGGACAGGACCTCAGGACAGGACAGCAAAGCCTCAGGACAGGACCGCTCAGGACAGGACCGCACCCGCAGTTTGGAAGCAACGCCTGCGCTCCACCCTCTCTGCAGCTATCGATCAAGACCCCAATTGGGTCAGCGAACTCCCAGCAAAGTGCTTCGCCAGCACTTTAAGGTTCAGTAGAACCTTAGTCTATGGTCAATTTAGGACAGAGTGCTCCGCAGCTCTCTGTATCTTCAGTCACCTATTGAGTACGATGGGTCAGTGACAGGTCAGCTAAACCAGACAAGTCGGACAATTCCCTAGGTAAACCCAGGGTAGATATACTCTTTTGGGACGGTGTACCACCCCCTAATGTTGCAAAGTGTCAGAATTCCTCAATTTGGATTGGTCCTAAAGTAGGATTTGTGTAACACACCAATCAGAACACGCTAATTCGAGCCTATATTAGCATACTTGGGTACCGCCTAGAGAGATTGGGGTTCTCATGAGAACTGTGCAGAAATACGAGTGAAAATTTACATTGTAACACATGAGGAGCAACATTCGCCGTTCTCGTAGCGCAGAGGTGGCTTTCCCAGGCGCATCTTGACTGTGGCTGCCAGCTGGCTGAGTTCCACTGTCCAAAGTGGCCACCTTTCAGTATTCTCTGGTCATGCGCAGAAGAGACCGTCAATATGGCTCCCAATCAGTTTGGACCCCCATTCCCCGCGGTACATGAAAAGTAAGCGAGAACAAATTAATACACAGAAATAACGTTATGAAATCACATTCACAGGGTTGTACCTTCAACTTATCATTATAACATATACTTATGCAGTCTAAATGTTAGCTACATGGAAACAGGCACAAGAGCAGTGGCACGAGCAGTACCACATGATGGGCACAGCTATGTATTACGCATGCGCATAATTTTCCCTCCAACTCTGCAGACGCGTCAGGACACGTGAGTGTGGCTGACGCATGCGCAGTAACTAAAATACAAGCGGCGGCCATATTAAAGGACACGGATTAAATGCATTAGAAATACACATAGGCAAGCTTCGGGAACTTTGCCCAAACAAAAATAAACGTTAGTAGAACATACATTTGTTACCTTATTACACATAAACGAGGTTCTTGACTTCGGCAAGCCGCAAAATATGCGAAGCTTTGCTTCATCAATATCAACCAAACTCCTACTCCGCACTGGAAGAAGGCACGCACACAAAGGCGGCAGAGTTAGTGCTTCTTTATTTTATCTAGCCTCCCTCGACCCCACAACTAAAGGAATGTGTTTCAACTGTAAAATCGGGGACAAGTCAAAACATTTAGGGGGTTTTGGTACTAATTTAATTTTCCATACCAAAATCTGTTACCGATCACCCTTGACATATTAAGATTATGCTTCCATGTTTGTCTAGAAAAGCAATTTATTTAAAAAAAAAACTCTCCTTGTATGTCTATGTAATTTCTTTTACCATTTTGGGTGTCTTTTATGGAAGGTTGTAAAAGATTTGATGTCAAACTTCCCCTAATGAATAACAGACCATTGAAATGCATTGGGACCATGATTTTGAATAGATGAAAATATAAAGGTTTTTATCTGAGAAGAGTTAGAGTAAATACGTACTAATTAATTCAGACAAGAGGTTTCAGAATAGCACTGCTGATTGAACCAAACTTTTACAAAAGGAGAAGAACTATGTAGAGTTGTGTGAGTTGGCAATGACTGAACCCTTCTGGCTCCTGATGGACTGCAGAGGACTGTGACATATCATCATATCATCATATAGTAGTGAAGTGAATGCTGGTTGAGAATGTTGAGTTTGCGGTTACATGCAGAAGAATAAAGACGTGTTAAACTAAGCTCTGTCTGTTGCGTAGTCATTGACGAGTACCCAGGCTGAAGAGGATGTTGCAACTGGTGACAAGATAGGGAAAACGTAACTCAAAGATCAACAGCACTCTCCCAGAGAGTTTGCCGTGGTCCAGCAAACTACTCATGTGAGCCTTGTGTGCCTCCATCGAAGTTCAGAATAAAAGTTTGGCTATGTGGAGTCAAACCACAGCCCCAGTCCATGTGAATCATTTGAAGATAACAAAAGCTGCACTGAGAAGTCTGCACATTGTTTGCCAAGAACCTGCTGAGAAGGCTGTAACAAGAGGTACCGCTCAACTACTCAACCAAAAGCTATGCATCATATGGAGTAATAACGCTAAAGTTGGATGCAAGCAGGTTTAGAAAGAGCAGCAAGTTGTGATTGCAAATTGCAAGGTGTGCTGCGAACAGAAGCAGTGTGAGACAGAGATCAACCTGGTGTTAGAGAGTACAAGGAAACGCCTAAAAGAAAAGTAAGTCTAATATAAGAAAAGGTAATTTGCTTATCAGAACTGAGTAAAGAGAGTCATCATGCCCCATTGCTGGGGGGAGGGACCCCAGAGAAAGCACCCGGGACTGTGCTCGCGTAGCCGTCCATAAACAAAGTAGTACACCACCAAAGCTGCCAAGTTTGAACAACTCCAGAGGTTTCTGAAGATCAGAAACCATGAGCAGCGATCGGAATAATGAAAGTTTGCTTTTCCAATAGAGACCAAGAAGGTGGTTGTGTTTCCTGTAATTATCAAGAATGACACTGAGACCAGCACATTGCAAGGCCTCAGAGATGGTTTGCTTAAACAAGATAACTCAGCAGTGGCAGTAAGAACACTATTCTCCACATCAATAAGTTACAACAAATGGTTACAATGCCACCTTATTCTTGAAACCTCCATTCGATACCGCCAAAAAGCAAAATATTTGCAACAGATGGACTGCCTAAATAGAGGCATTTGATTGTTTCATTAATGTAATAAGAGAAGCAGATAACTAGAAGATGATCAAAAACCTTAAGAATCTTGCTGGTGAAGGTGTAAAAGAAGCGATAAAGAAAATGCTAAGATATGATGAAAATGCATTTTGTCAAATCAAAGCAGCCTTGTTTCACTTTCAACCCAATGCCGAATGTAGGTTATGAATGATACATTTTCAGTCAAGAAAGAAGGATGGTGAAACTATTGACAAACTTGTTGAGATGGGTATCCTCATCAAACATTGTAAATTCAATGAATTTAATAATGAGGAAGCTATATGCCTCAGAGTGATTAACCGATGCCTGTCATTCATTCAGTCAGCAAATGCTAATCAAAACTCTTACGGCCAGATTCATCAATGTCCCGTTTTGCGAGTCCTTAATAGCGATTATTAAGGAATCGCTATCAAAGACTCGCAAAACGGGATTCATGTAGAAATCGCAAAAATAATTGCGATTTCTACAGCTTCCTTATTTGCGATTAGCAAATTGCTAATCGGAAATAAGGAATCACTTCCCATTGGAATGAATGGGGAGTAATTCCTTATTTGCGATTAGCAATTTGCTAATCGCAAATAAGGATGCGATTTCAAGGGTGCCAGGGGTGTCCAAAGGATTGACACTGGTGTTGCGCACACACATGTCCAAAGGACATGTGTGTGTGTAACATGCAACTTAGAAAAATGCACTAAAGTGCATTTTTCTAAGTTTTCGCTATTTACCATGAAGTCAGACTTCGCAGTAAATAGGGGCCAAAAATTGCGATTTCGTAATTCTAAAATGATTCATGAATTGCATTTAAGGAATCTCAAATAGAGATTCCTTAAATGCAGTTCCTCGCAATTTAGCGATTTTGCATTTTGCGATTTTTGCATTTGGGATGATGAATCCCAAATGCAAAATTTGCGCTCGCAAAGGGCCAGATTCTCAGAATCTGGCCCTTTTCGAGCCGGATTTCCTTTCATGAATCTGGCTGTTAGTCGAGAGCGAGTTCTCATAGGTGCCAGAGTTGATCGACAAGCTGCTGACATGGAGGCTGGAGGTGCTCAGAGTTAGTTAGTCATGAGCCGAAGGACATAGAGTGATGTCTACACAGAAAAAGGTTAGCTTCAGGTGAGGATTTTTGATTCCACACCAAGGTAAATGTACTCCCATTGGACAGGTCAGTGAAGGCTATTGGAAGGAAAACCATTTTGTAAAAAAGTAAGCACATCACAGCACGTAGAAAAAATGGCCACCTGAACATTCCAGAATCAATGTTCAATTCACAAGGACAAGTGACAACACCAACTGAGGCACGTCTACACCAAACAAAGTCGATCGTCATCTAAATCATCATCAAAAAGTTCATCAGTATCAATATCAAGTGAAAGTGAAGATTGTTGCGCAATGTTGATGTTTACCTCAGAGAAAAGTTTGCATGTTGGGAAGCCGCATGTGAGGAAAAATACAGGTCAAAGTAAATCCGCATGACAAAGTACCAAAGTTATTCAAATATTGTCCGAAGATTACACTATACATTAATGGTTGCTCAATACCTTTTATTATCAACAGTGGTGTATCTATAAACCTTATGCCTGAGGAGAAATACAATGAACTATCTCAATTGTCCGACTTACGAACATTGAAAACTAAAGGGTATACATGGGCTGAATCGATTCCATTAAAAAGTCAAGGTTCCTTTGTAGTAACGATGAAACACAAGAAAACGAAAGTAAAAGGGCCCATTCATGCACTTCAAGGTAGGGCGTCAAGGACATGTCTTCTCAGCTGCAGCGCAGCTGCTGAGTTGGGACTAATGTCAGTGAACTGTAACATGAAACCTGTTCACAAAATAGTAAATCAATTCCCTTCGTTGTTTCATGGGTTGGGAAAACTCAAGCCTATGAGAGTACAATTATGCATTGAGGATGTCTGTACTACTGCTCAATACCAGAGACAAATTGCATTTCACTCACAGGAAGCGGTTGGAAAAGAACTTGATCCTAACTCAAACATGATATCATTGAACGTTCTACTGGTCCAACAGCATGAGTTTCTCCCAAAGTGGTAGTACCGTTAAATGACAGTGAAGGAGCTGTACGCATCTGTGCAGATATGTGTCAAGCAAACAAGTCAATTGAAAGAGAACGGCATCCAGGCTCACACATTGCTGACATTGTGGAGAAGTGTGGCTCAATGGTTAGAGCGGTAGACCTTGATGCAGAGCTCTGGCCCGGGACCAGGGTTCGATTCCCGCCTCGGCGGTTATTGGGCTTAAATTCCTCAGACCTGATATTCTCACCTCAGTGCCTATTCTAATCATGGGTCCCACTCTGCAACTCTGGGCAATAGCTTGCTTAATCACCACAATGGCCCCAACAGCGCTGGGATGCCTGGCTTCACCTTGGGGATGCCCAGGAGTGAACATTTCACAGGGAAAAGCCAGGAAGGGTTCCTTAGCGGTATGAGTACAAGCGCTGGGAGACCCTGGTCCGGGGTAGCTGTGCGCTATACAAGTACAACACATTTACATTGTAACACAATTGAATGGTGCAAAGGTATTCGCTCACCTTGATTTGAATAAAGGATATAGTCAGTTGGAACTTCAAGGAGAATTGCAGGCATATTACAACCTTTTCTAAACGTATTGGTCTGTTCCTTTATAGAAGACTAGGTTTGGTGTGAAATCAGTGCAGAGCTTTTTCAAGATGTTTTTCAATATATCATACAGCCTGTCATGAATGATTTCAATTATTGTGATGAGATATTTGTTTTCGGAGCCACACAGAAGGAACACGAAAAAGCTCTCAAGCATAGGTGTCATTTGTTCTAAGATGCTGATTTAACTTTGAGTGCTGAGAAATGTGAGTTCCATATGACAAAGTAAAAATTATTTGGCCATATCTTTTCTGATGGGGGTATGGCACTCGATACAGCTAAAGTGCAAGTATTGTCAACTGCCAGTCCCACACATGATGTTTCCATGTTACGTTCTTTCTTTGCTGACCAGGTACTGTTCAAGAGATAAACAAGACATTGCCACTATGAGAGCTCCATTAAGAGACTTGCCAAAAAAGAGTTTTTTATTTCATTTGTCACACAAATGCAAGCAAAGCTTCAAGAAAATCAAACAAGCTACACTACTGAAATGCCATAGTTTGATTCAAAGCTTCATACCGAGGTTGTTGTTGACGCTAGCCCTGTTGGGTTGGGTGCAATTGTTAAAAGTTAGGCTGCAAACGTCAACATTATCGGCGCCACCTTGCTCTTCTTGAACCCATTCGTGCACGTAAGCGGCAGCCATTTTGAGCACCATGGTCTCCCTGCCCCTCGCTGATAGCCAGCGCGTCTCTCTCTCTCCCTCAACCTCGCAGGCACCCCCCCCCCCGCTCTCACATGCCTTGAGTCGTAAACCCCTCTTCAGCGCAGCTCTGTCCCGGAATCCCATCCTGTTCCCAGCGCAACACCTCCCTTCACTCCTTTCATGGTCCCAGGCCCTTTGATACAAACCCCCTTTCCTGCGCGCCCGTTTGTCTTCCTCGTTCCCAGGCCGCCACCTGGCCCTGCGGATACTGTTTATTGCCCCCCCCCCGTACAGTAGGAAGCTTCCCCTATTAAAGGGCCCTCGAATTGTTCAAAGCCCCCACCCTATGATATCCGATCAACCCCACACATTCCGTGAATCGGCGGAATGTCCAGCTGCGCGATAATCAACACCTATTGTGACCGGGGTGGGGACTTCAACTGTAAATGTGTGTGGGAACGGGCCTGAAGGGGAGATTCCGAGGATGTCCTTTCATACTTCAAAGCATTACAAGAATGTGTTACCTGCAATAAAGATCATAAAACTGTGTATAAGAGGCCAGGCCTCAGAGATGCGGTTAGAGCACCTCGTGACGATACTGGCTGTCCGAACTGATGTGTTCTCCTCCGGAGAGAATAAACCCTTGTTTCCTGCCTTCCAGTCTCCAGCGCCTGCCTCTTCATTGGTTAATATCTTGTGGGTTTAAGAGGCGACACCGCCGGGCACTACTTAAGGATCTTTTATACTGATTGGTAGCCTGACCTTTTTACAATTGGCGTCCCAAGCGTGGGGCCCATCAGCGACACGTGGATCCAGTGGGAGAGGTCCTGATGACAGAGTGAATGACTGCAACGATCGGGAGTGCACCTGTCCGATAGACCCTCGTCTGACAGCCGATCATCCGAACTTCACTGGTTCCGAACAGACCTCTCTCGAGTGATCTACGGTCCTGACTGGGAACCATCAGGAGTGCCGCGAGGATTACGAAGAAAAGAGGACGATCGGGCGCTGGATTCGGAAGACAAGAAACTGTCCATGCGGTCCGGGTAAGGTCGTGTAAACACGACGAATTGCGAAATGATTGTTCAATTGTTTAGAAAATACTAGTATTACTCTTTGTTGATTTATTTGGAGATTCGCTGTCTGCAAACGGAGAAACAACAGGCTCTCTCTTTGCAAGCAGTGAAGGATAGGTAACGCAGCCGTCGTGCCTATCTTTCTCCCCCACTGATTAATTATTTGAACCTGAACTATTGTTCCCAGACTGTTTTCTGGAGATTCTCTTTCTGCAAACTGGAAGGCATCCCCCCCGCCCCCTTTTTTTGCAGATAGTGAAAGGGTAGGTAACGCAGACCTTTGCGGGCCTACTTATTCTCCCCACTGAATTGTTTTGATTGACCGAACGTTGACTATTTGATATTGGTTCATGAGGTATTCACTGCCTGCAAACAACGTAGAATAGGAATATTCTGTCTAGTCTTTGCACGCAGTGATAAGATAGGCAGTGCTGACTTTTGTCCCCGTTGTGATCCGTCATGTCTGTCTTCTCCCCACTGATTGGTAGCCTGTTTAGCCCGGACCGCTTATTAGAGATGAACCATCCGGCTCCACTGGAGGGCACCCCTAATAAGGACATGTTCATGAAGCATGGATTGATCGCTATAGCCTATAACAAGCTGTGGCATAAATATACGAAAAAGGATCGAGAAAGTCAGTGGCCACTGATAGGATCCTTTGATGATGACAAAATAAACGCGCTAGAAGCAGCCCTCGGTAAAAACAAGACAACGCCCACTATGCTCGATAGTTTCGGCATGTGGCGCAAAGAAACTGAACAACGTAAAAAGAAAACTGAGAGTAGGTTGGGAAAAGAGCTGCGAAAAGCAGCCCACCTAGCTGCTCAGAAACTAGAAGGAGAGATAAAGGAAAGAGAGAAAGCCAAACAGAAACTAGAAATGGAAACATCAAGCCAGTGTCCGGTTAGAACGTCCCCCATGCTCTACCCTGATTTACCCTCGAAACAACGAGCCAACGATGATCTGCTGTTAGGTCCTCCGACCATCTACATGCCCCCTCCATATGCCCCTTCCCAACCCTTAGCACAGCACTCACCACCCCCAGGTACAAACGAAGGTAGCGCCACAGCTTCAGCCCCCATGGCCTCTGTGCCGGCCGAACCCCTTGTATTAAATACTACGCAAACGACAACGTTAGGCGACCCTGAGACCCGAAGGGCTGGTTCTGCAAGAACAAACAGACTAAGCAAAGATGAGCGAACAGGGATCGACAAGATAGCAAGGACACTGGTAGAAAGGAAGGAAGATGAAGAGTATATCACGGATATGTTTAACTCGTATACAGGGAGTCACAGACGACATTTTACCGTACGACTGTGTTACCATGTCTTGAACGCATACGAGGACCGATATCGAGACAAAGGTCCCGAGAGCCTAACGACTCTGTACCGGAAGGTCGATATCGGGGATGAGGGTGAGTGTGACGGACCTCCTTACGCGTACGCTTGAGGTTTTCCGCCACCTCACTGAACGAGAATCGGGAACTAAACCCACGACATCCGTAGCGACCGAACCACAAACTGAGCAATCTAACACCATGATGCCGATACGAGAGGCTGCCCCTTACTGGGTTCCTCCACGAGGTGCAGGGACTAACGATGATGCAAACCACCAAGATGCGAAAGGAAGGGTAGTGTACAACTGGGTCTACCAGCCATGGGACCGGCAAGAGATTCTGACATTCCGGAAATCTCTGCCTGACCTACGTAAAAACCCCACTGCCTTCTATACTGAATTGGGTACAGCCCTAGGTTCAACGATTATGACCCTGGCTGACATCGACTTGTTTTTCGGGTTATGTCTACCAGCTGATGTGTGGAAGCAAATCCGGAAAGTCGACCACCTTGAGCTGTTTGGACATACCTGGTCACAACTCGATAACATTGATAAACAACGAGGACCTGGACAAAAGCCTTTGAAATCCATTCTAGACCTTCCAGATAAAATCGTACAGAAATTAAAAACCCTGATTCCAGAAAAGAAAGTGGACTGGTCGATAGTAACGGCCTGTCGCCAGAAACCCCAGGAGGATGTATCGGAATACTTCTCCCGGTTTGAAACGGTGTTCTCCGATTACAGCGGCCAGGACATGACCACTGCAACCGGACACCATCTGTTTGTCCAGAATTATGTTAAGGGTCTGTCGTCGGAGGTCTCCCAGAAACTGCAGGCTAGCGAGAGTAGTTGGGCAGCCTCCAAACCTACGGCTATCCTCCAGATGGCCCAATATTATGAACATCAGAAAAATGAAAACGATAGGGCAACAGAGAAAAAGAAGAAGGACTTGAAAGAGAGGGTGATGATTGCCCAACTGCAAGGGGTGACTATAGGACGAGACCAATACCGGGGAAACTATCGGACGAACGTCCCTAAGGCTGCATTTCCCCAGGACCGCACTTTGACTCCCCACAGTGGATGTACAGACCTTAGAGAGGACCAGTGTGCTTTCTGAAAAGGAACTGGCCATTGGAAATCCCAGTGTCCAGTTCTTCTGGAAATAATCAGAAACAAAGACCCCAAGGACATAGCAAGTGGACCGAGAAATAAGGGACAACAGCGAGGGCCCCCAAATGACACGACTAACGACAGATCGGGCAGACCAAATACATTTGATCGACCCAGACAGAACCAATACCAGCAATCTGACTACGATGACGCCCACAACTTTGCATAGGACTGCCAAGGGCAAGGGAGGGATCCAGTCGAGCTCTATGTTGACCAGCAAGGCCCTTACGTCACTGCTAAGGTCCTGGGTACCAAGTCTCCATTTCTGGTGGACACTGGCGCAACACGTAGTGCGTTATCTAAACGACTGATTCCAAGGGCACCCTTGTCTGGCTCACTTATAACATCGACAGGTTTCGATGGAACGCCCTCCACTAACCCCTTGTCCGCCCCGATCCTCTTTGACGTAGAAAACAACACCACTGACACCACGTTTTTGCTTTCCTCCAATAGCCCTGACGCCATTATGGGACTTGACTTATTGAAACACTTCCGAGCGACGATCAGATGTTCTCAAGACGGAGTTCGAGTTTTCCTTTACGACAACCCCGTTCTGCTTAGACATTGCCCTCCCGACGCATGTTTTCCATCACCGACTCTGACACATCCCTGCTTGACACTCTGCCTCCGTATCTGTGGGCCAAGGCGGATTCGGACGTAGGGCGCATGTTGATTGACCCAGTGCACATTACTGTCCGACCAGACGCAACACTCCCAAAACTTCCACAATATCGGATATCGCCCGAGGGCGAGAAGGCATTGGTAAAGATTATTCAGTCACTGATAGACGCAGGAGTGGTAGAGGAAGTGGTTAGCAACGTTTGCAACAGCCCTATCTTGCCCATCATCAAGAAACAGGGAGAGGGAGATGAGAAAGCATACCGTTTTATCATTGACCTTCGAGAGATCAACAAAGTGGTGGTACCCCAGTACCCTGTGGTCTCAGACATCACCACCATCCTGACTTTGATTCCTTCTACTGCCACCACCTTCACTGTCATTGACCTCAAAAACGCATTCTTTTCCATCCCCATCCACCCAGACAGCCGATATCTCTTCGGCTTCACCCTAAAAGCCCGCTCATATAGGTTCTGCCGAGCACCCCAGGGCTACACAGAAAGCCCTAGCATCTACAGCCAGGCCCTCAAGAGACAACTGGATCAAGTCCAGTTACCCGATGGAGTGGTGTTAGTGCAATATGTCGATGACATCCTTTTGGCAGCCGACACCACTCCATTAGCAGTTACAGCCACCATTCAACTCCTGCACTTCCTTGCGGAAAATGGCCACAAGGTCTCCAAGAAAAAGTTGCAATTCTGCCAACCCCAGGTCACTTACCTAGGCCACCTTTTGTCCAAAGAAGGAAGGAAACTCACTCCCGACCGGATCCAAACCATTCTCGAAACTCCTGTCCCTAAAACCCAGAAACAGGTTCGCTCCCTACTAGGCCTCACCTCCTTCTGCCGACAGTGGTTACCAAACTTTAGCCTCATTGTGAAACCGCTGCTTTCTCTGCTAGGTAAAGACGTCCCCTTCCCACTCCCTTGGACCCCTGAGTGTCAAACCTCCTTCACGGAACTACGAGATGCCCTTTGTTCGGCCCCTGTCCTAGGTACCCCTGATTACAAAAAGCCCTTCTCCCTTTACACCCACGAAAGGGAGGGGTGCGCTTTATCTGTCCTGACCCAGGCCATTGGCCCAAAGCAACGACCGTGCGCTTACTTCTCTGCCACTCTTGACCCTGTAGCCAGAGCCTTGCCTGCCTGCCTTCGAGCTGTAGCTGCTGCTGCAATCTCTATCCGACAGAGTGAGGGGATCGTACTCTCGAATTCCCTCACGATACTGGTACCCCATGCAGTTGACACCCTCCTGAACCAAACCAAGACGCAACACCTGACGAGTGCACGACTGACTGGATACGAACTGACTTTGCTTGCACCCCATGTCGCCCTGAAAAGATGCACCACACTGAACCCGGCAACTCTGTTACCCTTACCAGAGAACGATCCCAATGTGCACCCTGTACATGACTGCGTGACTCTTACGGACGAACAGACTAGAAGTAGGGTTGACCTCAGAGACACAGCTTTCCGTGACCCTGACGGGGAGCTGTGGGTGGACGGTTCTTGCATCAAACTCCCCGATGGCACCACTTCCGCTGCCTATGCAGTCACCACGGCTCGAACTGTAGTCGAGACAGCCCGCATCACGCAACGATCTGCCCAGGCAGCGGAACTGATTGCCCTGACACGAGCCTGCATTCTGGCAGCAGGAACCACAGCGAACATTTACACCGACAGCCAGTATGCCTTCGGGGTGGTTCACCATTTTGGGCTCCTTTGGAGGGAAAGGGGATTCTTGACCTCACACGGCACCCCCATTTTGCACGGGGATCTAGTCTCCGCCTTGATCGAAGCTGTCCTTCTCCCCAAAAAGCTTGCAGTCGTCAAATGCCAGGCACACAAAAAGGTGACAGACATCATTGGGCAGGGAAATGCGCTAGCCGACTTCACTGCCCGAACGACAGCTGAAAATAGGAGGACAACACGTATGTATGTGACCAGGTCACAAGCAGAAAAATGGACTGACGCTAGGGACACTATTAGAGACATTCAAACGGCTAGCACACAACACGAGCTGACTGAATGGACACGGGTGGGATTAAAAGATGACGAAGGCTGCTGGCGGACAAGAGACACAAACAAATGGTTGCTACCTGACTCGTACCTGATTCCCATACTGGCTATGGCACACTCCCCTGCCCACATAGGATCAGCCCCCATGATTGAACTTGTCTCCAGAGTTTGGCACAATGATAAAATCACAGACTCCGCCAAACGCCTGGTCCAACAATGCTTGATATGCCTGCAACACAACCCCGGGAAAGGAACTGTAGTACCCCGGGGAGGATTTGGGGTCCCAAATCACCCATTTGAAGTCCTGCAGATGGACTACATCCAGCTAGACAGGTGCCAAGGCCTGAAATATGTACTTGTCGTGGTGTGCGCATTTAGCAAATGGGTGGAAGCATACCCAACCCGTGACAACACTGCTATGGCCACTGCAAAAGTACTGTTAAAGGAGTTTTTCCCCCGTTACGGCCTTTGTCGTATTTTATGGAGCGATAATGGCCCCCACTTCATAGCCGAAGTTATCCAGTTCATCTTAAAGGGGTTGGGCATCAAGCAGAAATTCCACGCAGTCTTCCACCCCCAGTCTGCTGGACTTGTTGAGCGACACAATGCCACACTAAAGCTTAAACTGGCCAAGATAGTGGCTACCACGGGTCTGAAATGGCCAGACGCCCTCCCACTGGCATTGCTATCGATGCGTTCCACCCCCACCAGACATCACTTAACACCTTATGAAGTTGTTTTCGGTCGACCCATGAGTGTCTGGTCTGCCCCGAAACCAACTTCCATTCATGACGTCCCGGACGTCCTAATGTCTGATTATCTGTATAAATTGACCGAAACTCTGTCTGTCATTCATCAGCAGGTGCAGCAGGCCATCCCCGATGCTTCCAGGGGTCCGGGTCACGCCATCCAACCTGGAGATTTCGTGCTGATCCGAAACTTTCAGCGGTCGAAGAGTTTGGAACCCCGGTGGACGGGCCCCTGGCAAGTGTTAACCACCAGTTTTGAAAAAGACTTATAGCAAACAGATAATTAAATGCCAAAACCTCTCACTCATATATTGACATATATAGCTACAACAATCACACAATTCTCTATGTATATAATAGCAGAGAGATATATAGTTTGATATACAAAAAATCTTTTTATTTCATATCATTGATTATCTAATTCTTTTAGTTGTCCTATATAGACTTTATAAATAGATGTTTATAATACAAAATTGTATAAACATATATCACGAAAAACCAAAGAGACAAATCGGTCGATAGTCTATAATGGTAGGCAAAAGCGGAGAGTAGTGTCAAAACTCTCCGCTTTTGCCTACCATTATAGACTATCGACCGATTTGTCTCTTTGGTTTTTCGTGATATATGTTTATGTTTTCATGTTTTTCTTTTTATGTGTATACCTCTAGAAAATGTAATATACAATTTTGTATTATAAACATCTATTTATAAAGTCTATATAGGACAACTAAAAGAATTAGATAATCAATGATATGAAATAAAAAGATTTTTTGTATATCAAACTATATATCTCTCTGCTATTATATACATAGAGAATTGTGTGATTGTTGTAGCTATATATGTCAATATATGAGTGAGAGGTTTTGGCATTTAATTATCTGTTTGCTATAAGTCTTTTTCAAAACTGTTATTTCCCTACCTATAGCAAACCTATTTGCGTAGGGGTCCCCTGTTTCTCAAACTAAGTGTTAACCACCACCCGGACGGCTCTTCGTGTGGAGGGGAAACGGCACTGGCTGCACGCACACCACTGTAAGAAGGTCTCCTCGACCCTGGCCACGACAGAAAACATTGACAACCAAGTAGAGCTCCTGAACAAAGACCGACCGTCGCTAATCTGCTATCCAGATACCGAAGCACTTGAACTTTAAAAATTCTCTGATCCCACTGTGCCATCCAGAGAAGGGTATTTCCTGCGTCGAAAGGAGGGAGCTTCGGCTAAGTAGACCACGAACTAAGTTGAATCTCAGAACGGTGACCCAAAGCAACCAAGGGTTACCTGGAGAGAAGCTAAACTAAGTCTGTGGTTCTGCCCACTACCGAGCACCTTGAAGATGAAGATGATGGAAGCGCCAGATAAGAAGATGATGGAAGCGCCAAATAAGAAGATGATGGAGGCAACAGGAAATACCCACTACAGAAACCCAAGAACAGACAGACTCCACAGCTCAAAGACAATTGCACTCTTCATCACAATCCTTTTCTGCTTTCTCCTCATGACCACACTCTGGATTGTGGAAGAAAATGCACCTGCACACGAAACATTCCTGACCACTGCTCAGCCTACCACCATGAAGGAACATTATCTGATTTCGCTTTCTCCTCAACTCAGAGAGAGGCGAAAGGAGTTTTGGAATAACTCTTTCGTACAGCTCCTTCACCAGCACAATCTCACCACCAATGCCACCAACTGTTGGATCTGTGGGTTGCTACCCCACGCCACTGGACACTCGATACCATTCATCCCTTCACCCTTCTCAGTTCATGGCTCCTGTCTTGCTTGGCTGATCCTCCTGCAAGAAAGCTATAAGGACAATGCCACCTCCAGCCAAACCGTAACGCATTTCTTCCACGGGGTCTGGCGAAACAAAACAAAGGCACACTTCTGCCCGCAGACCTCCAACCACTCAATCCACATGGACATCCCTGCTAAAGAACGAATTGAAATGCAGGTGTTCAACAACCCAACCAGACCCACCTTCTCCTACCTGCGGAAACGAACGGCTGCCACTCTGACTGTGGCCCTGTCAGTCATCAACGTCACAGGCCACATGTGCATAGAAGGACATGGGACACAGCTGGTGGGCTGCAGTGCTTGCCGTTTTACCAGAACTTTGGACTCCACGGATCCACCTTCCTTTGTGTCGTCCCCAAACATGTATTTCGTCTGCGGCACAAAGGCCTACACCTGGCTCCCCAAAGGCTGGGGGGGCACTTGTTTCATCTCCTTCATCCTTCCTCCGACTTATGTGGCCCCAGCGAATCATCATAGACAAAAACGAGCCAAGGACATTGAGCAAGCCGACTCAACAGGAGCGCAGTTCCTTGATGCTATGAAGGGACTTGTTCCCCTCTGGGGCCCGATGGCAAACAGCCGTGCCATCCGACATCTGACTCAGGCAGTTGAGACAACAATGAACATCACAGCTGGTATCTTTGCTAACAACACTGCCGAGCTTCAAGCGGTCCACTTGGTGGCCCTCCAGAACCGCCTTGTCCTAGATGTGGTTCTTGCGGACCGTGGTGGAGCATGCCGCATTATTGGGTCCAGCTGCTGTACATACATACCAGACAACTCACCCTCAGTGTACAAAGCCATCGAACATCTTCACAGACTCTCTTCAGAAGTCCACCAGGATCAGGAAGAATGGTCGCTTGGTGGTTGGTTCTGGAACACCGTTAAGAACTGGGGCTGGAGACTGTTCACCATTATCCTGATTCCTGTAGTTGTAATATGCGGTCTATGCTTAGGAATTCAATGTCTGCCACCTCTGTGTTCACTATGTACAAATTGTATTTGCCCTAAGACTGTGGACTTTGGAAACGAACGCATGGGAGCATTATATGATGCCGAGGTTAGGAATTTGATGAAGATTGACATTGAGTAGGCAAGTTGGCTAGATATGTTGAAAAGGGAGGACTGTTAAAAGTTAGGCTGCAAACGTCAACATTATCGGCGCCATCTTGCTCTTCTTGAACCCATTCGTGCACGTAAGCGGCAGCCATTTTGAGCACCATGGCCTCCCTGCCCCTCGCTGATAGCCAGCGCGTCTCTCTCTCTCCCTCAACCTCCCGTAAACCCCTCTTCAGCGCAGCTCTGTCCCGGAATCCCATCCTGTTCCCAGCGCGACACCTCCCTTCACTCCTTTCATGGTCCCAGGCCCTTTGATACAAACCCCCTTTCCTGCGCGCCCGTTTGTCTTCCTCGTTCCCAGGCCGCCACCTGGCCCTGCGGATACTGTTTATTGCCCCCCCCCGTACAGTAGGAAGCTTCCCCTATTAAAGGGCCCTCGAATTGTTCAAAGCCCCCACCCTATGATATCCGATCAACCCCACACATTCCGTCAATCGGCGGAATGTCCAGCTGCGCGATAATCAACACCTATTGTGACCGGGGTGGGGACTTCAACTGTAAATGTGTGTGGGAACGGGCCTGAAGGGGAGATTCCGAGGATGTCCTTTCATACTTCAAAGCATTACAAGAATGTGTTACCTGCAATAAAGATCATAAAACTGTGTATAAGAGGCCAGGCCTCAGAGATGCGGTTAGAGCACCTCGTGACGATACTGGATGTCCGAACTGATGTGTTCTCCTCCGGAGAGAATAAACCCTTGTTTCCTGCCTTCCAGTCTCCAGCGCCTGCCTCTTCATTGGTTAATATCTTGTGGGTTTAAGAGGCGACACCGCCGGGCACTACTTAAGGATCTTTTATACTGATTGGTAGCCTGACCTTTTTACACAATCCTTGCACAGCAAAGCAGACATCCAAATACTTGAACGCATATGCAAGCATAAGTTTATCTCAAAATTAGCGTTCCTATTCACACTGTGAGAAAGAAAGCTTAGTAGCGGTGTGGACTTGTGAGCATTTCCATGTATTCTGACAGATCATCAAGCATTGTTGACCATCTTTGCCAAAACAAAGGCAAAGGTGCCTCTTCACACTGAATGTTGGGGTTACGATTAAAAGAATACAACTACACAATCATGCACCACCCAGGGAAAGATTGAAACTCTGCTGACTACTTCTCAAGAGTGCGTCTGCAATGCCCTGGCTCCCCTTCCAAGATGGCTGAAGCATACATAAATTTCCTTGTGAAATTAAGCACTCCAGCTGTCATTTAGTTGGAACAAATCATCACTGCTATGAGCTAAAATAGTGACATGTTAAAACTAAAAGACATTATTACACATCGAACTTGGCACCAGCACCCTCAACCTCTTACCAGTGACAGTTTGTACCACAAGTTCAAAAATGTCAAAGATAAATCAATCAATCAGGATTTTTAAAGCACGACTGCTGCTCCTGTGAGGGTCTCGAGGCACTGTGGGATCATGCTGCTGGATCATACTGCCTGTACCTATTGGTTACAAAAGGGGGTGGTAATGGACGGAGCATCTGAACCAATCAAACACTCACACCCAGTCAAAAGATCTGGGTTTGATCCATCACCGTTCTTTAGCCCACTCTGCCACCCCAGTTCAGACATGGCTATATGCAAATCAGTCTGACCCTGTGCCTCATGGGAACAGTCCAGCCCGAACTGCCAAGCCATGCCTTCCCTGGACCGGAAACAAGCTTCCGAGGACCGGTTTCTGGTTTTTTCTTTGCATTGCAGCCGTCTTCAGCCCGGCTTGCTTGAATCCAGTGGCAAAGTGAGCAAGGGACTCACGTCTGAGCACACCCTGCCACACTTATGGTGGCCAAAGTGGTACCAAAGGGGGTGGTGACCTATTGGTTAAACATCCAGATGCTGAGGTCCTTCTTGAACTGCTGGGGCGATGGTGAGGCTCTGAGGTGCAGAGGGAGGTGTAGGAGGCTAGCTTAGTATACGGTTCACACTTATTTAAGGGAAACACCTTGCACTAATCCAGGCAACTCGAATGGTGATTTTAGTAGCCTTTGATAACCTTTTGAAAGCTCTCAAAGTGCTAGCTGTGGAGAGCGGCCTCCAGGCTTATCTTTAAGGAGTGTTAAGCAGTTTGTTTTACCATTTTATTCATGTAGTGTAAAAGAACCACACCGCGTATATATAAAAATATGTCTATTTAAGACACAACACTCACTACCACATTGGTATATCTCCTACCAAGAGATATAAACATAAATACACAATAAAACCACATTTTCAAAATGGAAAGTAGCCAAAATACAGTGGTCTCCAAGGGAAGACCAAACCATATACTGGTCCTAGTCGGAACTAGCACCAGGAGACTCAGAGGAGCTGGAGACATAATAAACTACTCAAGATAAGCACCCAGGAACCCCATGGAGGTTGTATGCAGAGTGGAAACACAGCAGTGTGTCCAATAGAAGTCAATGGGGACGTCGCGGTTGCAGTTTTGAAGAAGGACCCTTTCCAGTGAACCCTGAAGAAATCCTGTGGAAGACAAAAGGTTGGTGAGTCATCCCACCTGTGGATACCCCTGGAACCAGAATACCTACAACAGGGAAGCCTGGTGCATAGGTTCGAATTGACGTCAGAAGCCGCTGTAGACCACAATGGAAGACTTCAGGAAAGATGCCGCTGGTGAAGACTGTACAGGAGTCCAGTGGAATACAATGGAGGACTCTTGAAGTGAAGAACCTGTAAGCAGAGGGGACAGTGTCTATGCCACTTGGAGGTGACCAGGAAGCACACAAGGTTATTTAAAAAGTAACCGTCATGTTCTCTGTAGATTATTTGTTCAGTTACTGTGGGGTGCCCTGCCTTTCAAGATATGAATGTAAACTTGCGGATGTGGCGTACATCACGAGTTCATCGTCTGGGGCGACCTGTTTGGCCCCTCTGTGATGTATGGGTAAATGTATGTTATGTTGAGACGGCAGACATCTTGGAATGTCAAACAAGTGTGCATCCTTGTGGCAAAAAAGTATGTGCCTCTGACTGGATCAGATAGATGCACTGGGTGTATCTTAATGGATGAGAACCGGCAATGGTACCTAAAACAAGTTCATCCAAATGGATGGGATTGAACCACAATGGTATTTGAACACGTATATGTCGATGTGTAATATTTCATAACAACACTATGCAGTGTGAACATACCACTAAAGGCGTAGGGTGTGTGTAGGTGCATTGTTTAATTGTGCAACTAGATTGCCTGACCCCGTCCAAATATAGTATGTGGACAGAATGTCTGTAGGGGTACAGTGCAATACCTGCATATTTCAATACAAAATATTTCAATACACACATTTTTGTCAAGTAGAATTATAGTTACAGAACAAGAGAGGGTAAAGTAAGAGGACAGTCAGATGTACATTACCAGGCCGCTCTGTCTGCCAACTGCAGAAGAATACATACATATTTCAATGCAGTGTCTTACAACAAGTATGGATCTACCTACATTCCCTTTAATTAGGTTTTAGGTCAATGTCACCACCCCTGGGGTTGTGAACTATATTTTCAAGGATCCACCACTTAAGGTTATCAGCAGAGTGACTACATTGGTGAAAATGTTCCACCAATGGTGCTCCCTGCGTTCTGCATCTGATTCTTCTGCAGTGTTGTAGAATACGCAATTTGATCTTCTGTTTAGTTTGTCCCACATAGATTTCATTACCTGGGCATTTTATGGCATAAATGACTTCATTCCTATTAGATTTGGTGTGGTGTTGTACTGAATATATTCTGCCTGACCAATTAAATGTCTTGCCCTTCAACATGAGCGAACATGCTTTAAAATGGCCACACTTATAGTGACCCACGATTGGAGGTAAGTTGAGTTGAGTACCGATATCTGGAGTTTCCTTTGTCTTAAGGAAGGGTCTCACCACGTATTCTCTCACGTTTTTTTTCCCTCTTGAATGCAAATATGGGTCTGTCTTGCATATCGATTTCTGTTGCATTTATTACTCTTGTTTTATAGTGTTACTTTTGGTATTGAAGGTGATGACACAGACCGATTTTTTGGCCATATCCTCCTTCGGTTTGATCTCAAGGAGGTCGTCTCTGGGAAAGTACCAGGCTGTTTTTCTAGCCCAGGCAGAAGGCGTTTCGGATAACCTCTTTTGGTAGGACGTTCCAACGGTGTGACAGTTTCTTCAAAATAATCCCCTGGGCAGGTTTACAAGCCCCTTGCACCACTTTTGCGTCACTTTTAACATGGGAAAAATGACGCAAAAGTGGTGCAAGGGGCTTGTAAATCTTCCCCCACATGTCTAGTGCAGTTACGCCTCAGTCTCAAAAATGTTTTACTGTAGGGGAGGTTATCCCGCAGGTTCCTCATTTTATGGGAATCATATTTCACAAGCGTATTGCGTTCTGTAGACTTTCGGTATAAAGTGGTGTATATCCTGGAAACCTCTACCTTCACAGATAGATCCAAAAAATGTATTATTTCATTATCATAAGCCATAGTAAACTTGATGTATCTGGATCTGGCATTCAACCAAAAAGATAAATCAATCACGCCTAGTGAGTCACCCGCCCAGATCAAAAGAACGTCTTCTATATATCGTTTCTATAACGGATTGTTTTTAAGCAAAGGATTGTCATGACTATAGAAGTGTTCATCTTCATTGTTGTCCATAAAAAGGTTAGCTAGGCTCGGGCTAAGCCTGCCCCCATAGCTACACCCTTGCATTGAATGTAATACTCATTTTGTAATAGGAAATAATTCTTACTCATAGCAATGTCTTAGAGCATGACCAAAAGATCAGTTGGAACCCAGCGAGGACTTTCTCTTTCGTCCAAAGCTTTGCGTGCAACATCAAGTGCCTCTTTTTGAGGAATGCTGGTATAAAGAGACGTGATATCGAGTGTATCTAGGTACTGATTCTCTGTATCAAATAGTTGGTCTTCTATAGGTTGTATTATATGCATGGTGTCCCTAACATATGATCTGGTTTCTACCACAAGTGGTTAAAGAAATGCATCAATGTACTTAAGTGGCTCTAGGATAGAACCCCATCCAGACACAAAGGGCCTTCCAGGAGGACGTTTAAGGTCCTGTGTATCTTTGGAAAGGGTATATATTGTCATAATCTGCGGATCTTTTTTGTTGAGGAAGCCATATTCATGTTCTGTCAAAAAGACTTCCTCAAGGTCTTTTTGTGTTAGGTTGCAGATCAGTTAACGTATGTCCTGTGTAGGATCATTATTAATTCATTGATTAGCTTTCCCGTGCATTTAGTTGTTGTTTGATCTCTTTAACATAGTCCTCAGTGTTTTGTACAACTATAGCGCCCCCTTTATCAGCTGCCTTTATAACAATGTCCTGATTGCTTCATAAAGTCTGCAGACTCTCTCTCTCCGCCTAAGTGATGTTATAGTTAATGTAATCTCTGTTTTCAAGTATATCCATAATCTCTTTTGTGACTATCTGTTCGTGTGCCAGGATTTTGTGGGATACTAGATGTGCAGCCGGCGTGAAGGTAGAGGGGGTTCTAAATTGTGTTGCTCATTATGTATCACCGTTGGTGGGTTTTTGTGAAAATAGTATTTTAATCTGATCTTTCTGAAACATTGTTTTAACTCAACATTGCCATTAAATGAATTGGGTAGGGTGGTAGGAACAAAATAAAGTCTTTTAGACAAAACTTTGTTTTGAAATCAGTTAGGGTATACTCAGATATATTGACAATAGGGCTGGCCTGTTCATTATGCAAAATAACCTCATTCTTCTCTGCCTGTGGGGGCCCCTGGTGTAAAATCACCATCGGTAGGTTTGCCTCCAAGTTTGAATCTATCCGTGAGTCTCCTCGGGTAGAATCTCACTCTTGTGTGGCCCCTTTGTGTGTTAGGCCCCTGGTTCCTACCGGAACAGAACTCGGGCAGACGGAGGTCTGCCCGAGTTCTGTTCCGGTAAACGTCCTCTGTTTGGGTTCTATGTCTGTTCCCATAAAAAAGGCAAAGAAGTTTGGTTGATGGACCTGCCAATTGTGCCTGCCCCTGTATCACTCTCTGAGCTGCTGCCAGCAGATGAGTCAGAAAAGGTGGCAAAACATCTAGGCCCTTATCTGCCTTTATTTGTGAAGTAACCACGGCTTTCCTGTTCGTAATAGTCATCCGACAGGTATGGGTATGCTATTCTCTTGTCGTACGCTCTGATGTCTATAGCTACTTTATCCACCTTCCTTGTTAATGTGATGTTGGTAAATTCTAAAATCGTTTTTTCCATGCATTCTAATGCCTCCTTTGCATTAGTCAGTGCTTTCTCCTCAAATATTTCCTTTTTCAAGTCCAATATTTTTTTAGTCCGTTTTTTTACATTGATAGCCGTCTCCACCCCCAAAGCCATCCAATGCCTAGAACAGGTATTTGCCACAAATCTAAATCCTTCTCGGAATTTAGGTATGTTAATAAAAATGACTGGTTCGTGCCTGACCTGTAGACCTTTTGGGATGATGTTAGATTAGAGATATTTTGTCACAACGTGCCCATGTGATTTCGCTCTTATTAGTTTCTTTTCTAATCTCTCCAATTTCACTAGCTTTTCATTTAATATGGTGTCCAGAGAAGGGGTACCTATACCCAAAAAACAATATTTTCCCTGGTCCTGTATAAGCTTGTTATTCCTCACTTTATGAGAGGGTTTCCCTCTCTGACATAATTTCTTACAATGGTAACAAACCCTACTTGATGATTCTAAAAATCAGGGAAGAAATGTCGACGTAGTGATCGCTCATGTCTTGAATCTCTGTAACCTTACATTTATTGACTTTGCTGGTTACTGTTGAAATTCAAAAGAGGACAGAGATATTGTGCATTTTTGTTTGTGCTGTTTATGAATTTAATATTACTGTGGTTTATTTCCCCATTTGTCACTTCAGTCACTATTTATTGTATGTGTATATGTTTATGTTGTCTGTCAGCCTTTTGGAAACATTGAATAATGTAATATATAAATAATAAAAAAGTAGAGTTGTTTTTGACTTTACAGATAAAGGGGATTGTTTATTGATTGTGAATTCTTTTTGTTATGCATCTCAGGCGAATTTAGTTTTTATCTTTAGTCTTTTCAAAAGCATTTTGTTTATAAAATAAATTATTTAGTTCTACCCAATGGAACCACTTGCAGATTATAGCACTATTACCCAGATTCCGAGGGACACAGGGTCATCCCATTGCATTTATTTCTAGCCAGTAAGATAGTTAACTTTAATATGAGAGAGAAAAATAGAACCATCAGTTGTGCTTTGTTTAATGCGAAAACTTTAGTTAAACAATCAGTGGAATGTGCAGAGTTTATAAAAATGCCACTGCGTGGAGATAGCCTTTATCATGGAATCTTGGGCAGACGTTACTTGCAATCATCATTTGCTGGCCTCCATGCTTTCAGGATGTCCATTGATCGGTTGGATAGGACACATAAGAAAGGGGGAGGACAGGTAGTAATTCTCAGAGACTCCTTCTTGGTCCCATGTTCACCAGCCTCCTTCAATGAATGCAAAGCATTACTCTTTGGTATTGAACTTTTTAAAAATCAATTTGTAGGAAAGTAGGATCTGTTTTATGGTTACCCCAACTTTTTGCCTGGAGCTATGCTGTTTTTGACTAGTCTGAATGCGATCCGGCTAATCAGGACCACAGTCTCCGTTCTTTCTCCCCTAAATTTGTTATAGTAAGTACTTAGGTACCTCCTAGATTAGATAATAGGGTACCCTTATAAGTCCTTAGTATATGGTACTGAGGTAGCCAGGGCATAGGTACCCCAGGGGTCCCTCATAGGCCGGAGAATGTGTTTTGCCACCCATGGGAGACCACACAAACTTTAACTATAGGACTGTCATTGCAGCCTGTGTAAGCTTGTGCTAGCACCACTTACGAACAATATGAATTCCCTATATCTAAGGTCACTTCACTTAAAACGTATAGGTCACCCCGAAAGCAGGCATTTCAATCCTGAAGGCAGCATGCTCAGTTCTAACTGTGAGGGTGCCCCTGCATGTGTAGGACACCACTACAACCTTTGGAGTCCATTCTTCTGGGTTGTAAGTGCATCAGCCATTATGATACATAGAGTGGCCATGCGTCATTATGCGATGACCATCTCTAAACTTGCTGTAACGAACCCTGTCATGTTTTGTATCAAACATGTTGGAATCATACCCCTACACCCTGAACAGCATGGGAGGTATGAGTTCATGCACTGTAAAGCTCCACCGAGAGGCCCTCAGTGCTCCCGGTACCAGTCTTCTGGACCCAGACAGCACAACACGGCCGCTGCCGACCAGAGACCCAATTCTGCCCTCCTGCTGCTGAGCCAAGCTCGAACAAGAGATGGCAGAACTATAGGTATATTTTCACAGGGTAGTGTGACCACCTCCCAGACAGTGTTTAGTGTATTGTGGCCGGGTGGGAGAGCTTTCCAGCACCACTCAGTCTTCTTGAGGGACACATTTGGTGCCCTCCTTGCATAGTCCAGTTCAAACCAGCTCAGGGAGCCGTTGGCTCCCGCCTTGGTGCGAAACTGGACAAAGGACAAAAGAGTATCCTCTTCACTGTTTGCCCCCTTTCTTGGGAGGGAACCCTGAATTGTCCCAACCCTTTCCTTAGGGTATTTAAGGTTTTACCTGAGGGTGGGTCCCTAGATTTGTTGTGGGACAAGATTCATATCAAGACACCTCTTCTTGTTCGACCGTCCCAACACTTTGGACTACGCTGGACTTCTCTCTGGGCATCAAGACTACAAATGGGAAGACTGCTGCTCCTGGTCTAGTCTCCCTGCTCATCTACTGCAATGTCCGTGCCTGTGCTCCATACCGGAACCTTCCAAGGCTGCGGACATTTAAGACACCAGAAGGAATCTCCCTTGAAGTGAAGGCCGCACTTCTCTGCATCTACAGGCACCGCAGTGAAGCTGACCGATCTGCTGATCTTGGGCTCCCATGGACTCCAAAAGGCTCAGCAACAGAGGTGGTGGTTCTTCACATCCACCGAAGTCTGCCCTGCCCTCTCACCAAGTTTGAGGCCATTATTCCTCATCCGAGTCGCAGGAACCGAACCCGGTGCATTGCCTTGGCTCGCTGTTGCAAAGGCTTGCAAAGGTTTGTTGGCTTCCTTCCACCAAGATCTCCAGGCTCCCAGTAGCCTCAACCTCAAGCATCTCCTGTAACCAAGATCTTCATCCTCACAGCATTACTTGCATTGTGGACCTGTATCTTTGGTGAGCTGCTCGAGGTCCTCTTGAGGGTAATTCTTAGTTTAAGTGGGCCCCCCTGATTGCTAGGGGCCTGCTGTGACACCCCTGATTGTGGCGAGTCACCTGGATCTTGCTGGTCCCTACATTGCACCTCCTTTGCTTTCCATGTTGTTTGCAGTTGCCAAGGATAGTTGGTGCTCCCGATAGACACCGACCCCTCAACTCTCGACATCCAACATGGGACAGCTTGTGAACTGTTCCTGGTCTTCCACAGCATCGCCTGGTCCGCATAACTGCAGCTCCAAGGTCACCATCAGCTCTCCTGCAACACCCAATGTCAGTGAGCATTCATCTTCCGTGCCTCCTGGTCACTTCCAAACGACATAGACTCTGTCCCATCTGCTTGCAGGTTCTTCTCATCTTGAATCCACCTTTGGGTTCTACCTGACACTTCCACCTTTTCCAGCAGCGGCATCTTCCTGAAGTCCATCATTAAATTTGACAGCGGTTTCTGTTGCCAATTCACACCTATGCCTGTTGTAGGTATCCTGGTTCGTAGAGTATCCCTGGGTGAGGTGGCTCTCCAACCTTCTGTCTTTCACAGGGTTTCTTCAGGGTCCACTTGGAAGGGTCTTTCTTCTTTAAAATTGCAACCTCGACTTACCCATTATTTCTATTGAGCGAACGGTTGTGTTCCCACTCTGCACACGGCCTCTGTGGGGTTCAAGCTTGCTTACCTCTGGGTGGTTCCTTTGGACCCTGGCAATTCTACGTCTTCTGGGAATAGTCTTGACTTGAGACTTGGTTTGCATACCGCTATTTTAGTATATGGTTTCATCTCCCCCTGGCAACCACTTTGTATCTGTGCTACTTACCTGTTTCTATTGCAAAGTATTGTGTGCTTTGTGTATATCTCCATCTAGAAGATATCTGTATGTGTTAGTGAGTGTCTTAAAATAAATACATATTTTTATAAATACACTGTGTGGTTCTTTTTCACTTAATCTATACCAATAAGATTATGCTCTGGTAAAACAAGCTGCGTTACACTCTTTCTGGACTAATACAGAAGGCTGCTCTCCACAGCTACCACTTAGAGAGCTTTCCAAGGCTGTCTAAGAACACTAAAATCACCAGAAGTGTTGCCTGGATTATTGTAGGGTGCCCACTTTCATAAGTGTGCACCAAATGCTAAGCCAGCTTCTCACAAAATCCTTTAATGGTTTACTACAATATCGTCCACCAGGCTCCAGAGGTATGTTTCCACAACAGCTGCCTGCTAGAATTATGTTCCCTCAAGAACAACTTTTGATGATTTTAACTACCACTTAGAGAACACTCTATACAAGGAAACTGAGGATCTCACAGACACGATGTTGGGGTTTGGTTTCTCTCAAATTATTAGTAGTTCAACTCACTCTGCAGGACATACGCAGAATTGTATTCACTAATAACCCGAATGTCAAACTTTTGATTGCCCTGGCCCTAACTTGGTGCGACCACAAGGCAGTGATGCTCACAACCCAACTCCTCTCTACTATTGTTTGCAGCTCTTAGACTAGCAACACCAAATACTTTCCTCTTTGGCAGAAAATGAAAGCCTCAGACCCGAGCCGAAGATCCCAGCCGATCCGGATACTGCTTCTAGGGAATATGAACAGTGGATTAAGTTGGTCATCGACAATCTTACTCCAATGAAAAATAAAACATTAAAAAGAAGTAATCCTTCTGTTCCTTGGTACAATCTGGATCTTAAAGCCTTCAAACAACACTGTCGGAGACAGGAAATAATATGGAGAATGGATTATCGCTCAATTGAAAAAGAAAACTACAAAAAATGCAAAGCCAAATACAAAGTACATATTCTATGTGCCAAATAAAATTTTATTCAAAGAAAATAGAGCAAGCAAAAAACTCCTCTAAGGTGCTCTTTCATATCATCACCAACTTAACCACTATCCCCACAGCCAAGTCCAAATAATCCAACAAACATTTCTGTAACGCTTTGGCTGTTTGTTTTCAAAAGAAGGTTCAGGACATCTTTGATAGATTTGCTACAGTTAGTCAATCTAACCAGCAGCCTGGTTCCTTAGACTGCGTTGTACTCGAGTAGTCTAGGTTCTTCACAGAATTTTCCAATCTATTAGAGGAGCAAGTTAGACAGCTGATCATGAGCACCAAATCATAATCTCCCCTTGATCTGTGCCCTCCCACCACTATCCAGACGGTCCCTGATATCATGGCAAAAATCCTGGTAAATATTTTCAACTCCATGTTTCTAACAGCGATTTTCCTAGAAAACTGGAAAAAGGCTTCAGTATTGTCACTCTTAAAAAAAACTAATCTTGCTCCCCTTAATATTAACAACTAGTCTCCTATAGCAAGGCTGCCCTTTACAGCCAAAATGGTAGAAAAGGCAATGAACAAACAGTTAACATGCTTTATTGAACAAAATAACCATTTAGATGTATCCCAGTTCGGGTTCCATAGTGGACTTGACATGGAGACTTCCCTTATTGTTGCTATAGAGGGATTCTCTCCACCTTGGATTTTTTTTAAACATATTTTTTATTTCGTTATATAAAATATGTCAACATAAAACCATAGACACATATTTGTAAATCCATACCTGTAACACCATGGACATGCTAATCTGTACAACGTTAGGACTATGAGTGTTGACACAGTATTACTAATTTAACCTGACAGATAGGCTCTGTACATAGTAGGTCTGTTATCTATGAAATCCCTGGATAGTGGCAGCAGAGCCTATTGGTACTATTGGATCTCACCGCTGCTTTCGATACGGTAGTCCACACTTCTGTGGTCGACCGTCTAAGTAAATTGTGGGTTAAAGATCGGCTCTTGCTCTCCAAAGTCCTTCTTAACTCATAGAGACCAATCGGTAAGTTTAACTGAATACACTTCAGAACTCTACATCCTGCCCTGTGTCATTTCTGCGGGCTCATCTTTAAGTCCATCTTTGTTTAATATCTATGTTACCCCTCTGGCAGCTCTCATCAGATCCTTTGCATTTTCATTGGTATATTATACTGATGATACCCAGATAGTGGTGCCCCTTTCCAATACCAAGCATTGCATTGATGAACCCTTTTGAAATTGTATGTCTGCAATCAGAGACTAGATGGGCAGAAATTGCCTTAAACTAATTTTGGCCAAAACATATGTGATGCTGTCAGACATAACCACAACCTTTTGGACCCTTTCGTGCTGGCTGCAGAACATAGAGTTCTGTCTATCCCAAAAAATAAAGTTAAGTACTAGGAAATCATACTGGACAACAGACTAACCTATAAAAGCTAGGTTGGATGCCATAACCTCTTCCTCCTTTGTTTTAAAAACGTTGAAGAAAATCTGGCATCTGATCCCTTACGACCTTCTAAAAACAGTAGCTAATGCATTGATTCTCTCATGCATTGACTACTGCAATGGGCTATATTTTAATCTGTATGTGAACCTTATCCAGAAATTACAAACTGTGAAGAACTCTGCAGCCAGAATGCTTTTACATTTACCTAAATTCCGCTCTGTTACCTCAGCCCTGAATGATCTTCCTTGGCTTCCTGTGAAAAAGTCAATTTAAATTGCCTTTAAATCCTTAGGTGGAATAGCCCTGAGTGCTTGAAATCCAAATTTAGGAGGTGCATTCCAAATAGTCCCATCCGTTCCCGCCTTGGGAAAAAACTTATTGTACCTGGCTACCAGGGGCGGCAGAGGTTTTGTGAAAAATACTGCAGTCCTTTTGAATGAACTGCCCTTGGGTATAAAAATAGCCCCCACTCTTAGCTTTACAGAAAATAATACACTAACGGTCAGGAAATCACTACTTATTCTGGGCATAAGAGCGCTTTATAAAACCCAAAATCAAATGAATCAATCAATCAGAGCAGGATACAAAGGCTCCCAGAACTGGTTCCAACTAGAGTATGCAATACACCAAGTCATGTCTGAGAGGTGGTCACGCCTCTCTGCGACAGGAAACCTATTGTTCTACCTTTCCCTGCTCAAGCTTGGCTCAGCAGCAAGATGGAAGAATTGTGGCTGTGGTCGGCAGTAGCACTAGCTTTCTGTCAGAACATGAAAGACTGTAACCAGTAGTACAGAGGGATACCCCAATTGAGCCCCTCGGTACATGGTATCATGCTTTCAACACCAGAATTGGTGTTGGGGTATGATTCTAACATGTTTGATACCAAACATGACCAGGTTCGGTGTAGCCACTATATAGTTAGACATCTCATAATGACTAATGTCCACTATATGTATTAAAATAGCTTGAGCCCACTTACAAAGCCTGGGAAATAAACTCTGGGGTGAGTAGGGGTGTCCTGCTCATGCAAGGACACCCTCACACTTATAACCAAGCACCCTGCCTTCAGGACTGAAAGGCATGCCAGAGAGGTGTCTTATAGGTTTTAAGTGCCGTGACCTCAGATATAAGAAAATGTATATCTGTCATGAGGGGTGATAGCTCCAACGCACATAGGCTGCAATGGCAGGCCTGTAGTCACAGTTTGAGTGGTCTCTCATGGGTGCCACATACATGCTGCAGCCCATGGTAGACCCCCGGTGAACCTATACCTTGGGTACCTTAGTATCATATACTAGGAACTTACAAGGGTACATAAGTAGCCAATTGTAGATGTACAAGAGTACTTACCATGGTCAATTTAGGGATGAAGCACAGTGACTGTGGTACTGATTAGCAGGATTCCAGTCTGGCTAGTCAAAAAACATGCTGACACCAGCAAAACAGTGGGGGGTAACCATGAAAGCAGATCCTACTTTCCTACAGAGGGTGTTCCATGTCTTAGCCACCAGGTGATTGAAGCAGTGGCCTCCGCTGTTTGCTCGGCGGAGGCATTGGGTGGCGGCCAGGGAGAGGGATCCAGAACGAAGTTCTCTGGTGTATTGGTTAAAGTTCACTCATTTGTTGAGGTATGCCAGTCCTTTCTATGTGTAGTGCTTTGTAAGCGTGGGTGAGCAGCTTGAACCAGCATCTCTTTCTGACTGGTAGCCAATGGAGTTTCCTGAGGTGAGGGGTGATGTACGTCTGTCTGGGGAGTCCGAAGATTAGTATGGCTGCTGTATTCTGAATGTTCTGGAGTTTGCATGCGGTGGGAGGCATTTGAAGACCTTCCTGAGCATTTGGAATGTGTGAAAGTAAGTGGAGAAGACAGTGCTGACCTGCTTCTTCATGGATAGTTGACTGTTGAGGATGATGCTGGGGTTGAAGGAGTGTTTAGTGGGTTTGGGGAAAGGCCAGGGCCGAGCTCGAGTGGCCACCATTCATTGTTCCATCGGATCTCCTTCCCTTTCCCGAAGATAAATAATTCTGTCTTGTCTGTGTTGAGTTTGAGACAGTTGTTCATCCAGACGGCCACATCCATCATGCATCTTTGGAACTTGTCTTTGATTGTTGTAGGGTCAATAGTCAGGGAGAGGATGATTTGGGTGTCTTCGGCTTAGGAGATGATGTTGAGTCTGTGACTCTTGACGATGTTAGATAGGGGTGACATGTTTCTCTTGAAGAGGGTTGGGCTGAGGGACGAGCCTTGAGGTACACCTCAGGTGATGTTCTTAGGGAGCGAGGAGTAAGAAGGGAGAATGGTCTACATACTTCCTGTGAGGTAGGATGCAATCCACTTGAGGGCTGCTCCTTGGATTCCGATCTGGTGGAGTCTGTTGATCAGCGTGTGGTGGGATATGGTGTTGAAGGCTGCTGAGCGGTCAAGGAGGATAAGGGCTGCTGTTTCTCCATGATCTAGAAGCATTTTGATGTTGCCCATGGCTGCAACTATAGCTGTCTTGGTGTTGTGGTTTGCTCTGAAGCTGGTTTGGGAGGGGTCCAGCAAGTTGTGGTTCTCCAGATTTCTGGTTATCTGGATGTTGATAGCTTTTTGATGACCTTGGCCAGGAAGGGGAGCAGGAAGATTGGTTGGTATTTCTTGGGATCTCCTCGGTTGGCAGATGATTTCTTCAGCAACGGCTCCACGTCGGCATGTTTCAGTTTCTGGGGGAAGTTGGCTGTGATGATCGAGGAGTTAAGGACCTTGGAGAGCTCCTTGCTGATTGGTTGATTGTCAAGGTTGGAAATATGGTGGTGGGAGGGTGCAGCTGGGGCTCTGAAGTTGATGGATCTCATGATGGATGCCATTTCTTTCTCAGTAAGGGTGTTCCATGAGGCGAGCTATTGTTGGTGGGCATTGGTCGGCGTGAGGAGGTTGATGTTGTCCTTGGCGGGGTTGGTGTGCAAAGTCTTGGTAGATGGTGCTGATTTTGTTATGAGAAAAGTCTGACAAGGTGTCACAGAGAGCTTGCAAGGGTGTGGTGATGTTTTCGGTTCCTGAGGGGTTGGTGAACTCCTTGACTATAGTGAAGAGTTCCTTGCTATTGCTGTTGTTGATGCGAGTGGCTAGGGCAGTCTTCTTGGTGCTTTTCAGGAGGTGGTGGTACCAGTTGAGAGCGTCTTCTTTGAATCATTTTCAGTCCTCGAGGGTCTTACTGGTGCACCATCTTCTTTCCTTCTGTCTGTAGTTGTGTTTCAGGGTTTTCAGTTCTGCCGAGATTCAGTTGGGGTGTCGTGTTTGTTTCTTGGGGTTGGTCTGTTTCCCTGTTGTGACTTGGTCCTCGCTTGCTGAGATCCATTTTGCAAAGTTTTCCGCTGCTTGTTCTGTGTCTTCGGTGGTGGTGAGTAGGTGGGAGTTGAGGGTGTTGGCTCACTGTTGCTCTGATAACTTAGACCAGCTGCGCCGGGTGTCACTGGCACTGAAGGCCAGGGGTTGGGGAGTTCCGAGATGATGAAATGCACGCAGTGGTGTTTGGTCCAGGTGAGCTCCTCAGTGTGGGTGTATGTGACTCTGTCGCTGGCTGAAAAGATGGGTTTGAGCATGTGTCCTGCGGTATGGAGGGGGGAGTGAGGGAGTGAGGGAGTGGTTATGGCCTCCGTGGGTGGGTATCAGAACAGCTGGTGGGGGAGCAGGAGGTAAGTGCGGGGGACCTCTTCCAAGAAGGGTGAAAGTGAGCTTCTTTAGTTTTGACTCCATCTTACATTTGTCGTAATTTTGTGTTGCCTTTACACAGGCTGCTCTATTCATAAAGTGTCTCTGCCCTTTGGACTGCAACGTGTTGAAAACCCCCTCTGTCCTTGTTTTGAAAACCAATCTCAGACACCAGCTGGCCTAACTGCATACAGACATGTCCTGCCATTACTGATTGATCTATAGGTGCTGTAATTGATTGACTTATGGGTTGGGCAGAAACACACTTAAGGGGGACGTTCTGGTTACATGATGCCTTGTTTTGAATGTTTTCCTATTGGCTAATATTTTGCAGATCTTGTATGTCCATATTAGGTATTTTGCATGCTTGCAAAAGCTAGGACTGCCCCTTACTTTTGTGCTGTGTTTGTAACCCTAAGCATATAAAGGCCTCTGTGTTCTGTACTCTTTAGACTGCCTCATGCAGTTGTTAAGGCTCCTGTGTGACGTAGTCTCACTTAATTAAGTTTAATAAAGATGTCTTTTCATATTTCAGCTTCTGTGCTAACTTCTTTATTATCAAGTACCCCTGAGAATGAAGATTTCAGGTTCTTCAATAGTGGGGGGAGCATCAGTGGTGCTGGGGGAAGGAGGTGAGACCGAGGCCAAGGCAGCCTAGGCCTCACTGTGGAAAAGGCAGGCGGCAGGCACAGAAACAGGCACGCAAAGTTGTTCAAGGCTCTCAGGGGGCAGAAGGAACACTTGTAGGGAAAGCTAGCAGCCGAGGTAAGCAGGAGCCAGAGAGGCAGGGGTGAACTCTAAGTGCATGAGCAGAAAAAGGAACTGCGAGGCGTCGATAGAGGTGACTTTACCTAAGAACTGTGGCAAAAGGGGGGTGGCCCAGCCCATTCTCCTCTGGGCTCTAACTAGTGCAGATGAGCCCGCCCTTGACCCGGACTTTTGCCTGCACACTGCCTGCACACCACCCACCTGCATTTCATAATGTGGGAGCAGGCACCCTGCAATAAGGGGGGTGGCAGCAGGAAACAGTGGGAACATGTAGGCCATCCTACTCCCAGTAAGTGGAGGCTGCTGAGAGTTGTGATCTTGCTGTGGGTGCAGTAGAAGTTCCACAATGTGATAGTAGGTGCCCTAATATAAGGGGACTGGAGGTCATAAACAGTGGGAAAACATAGGTGGTCCTACTCCCAGTAGTGGAGGCTGCTGGGAGTTGTGATCTTGCTGTGGGTGCAGTAGAAGTCCCGCAATGAGGGGGCATGCACCCTGTAATAAGGGGTCCGGAGGTGGAGGATGGCTGGAAAACATAGGCGGTCCTACTCCCAGTAGTGGAGGCTGCTGGTAGTTCTGGTTTTTGTTGTGGGTGTAGTACAAGTCCCACAATGCAGGAGCAGGCACCCTTCAATAAGGGGGCTGGAGGTGGAAAACATCAGGAAAACATAGGTGGTCCTACTCCCAATAGAGGAGGATGTTGGGAGTTGTGGTCTTGTTGTGGGTGCAGTAGAAGTTGAACTATCTGTAACTCGGGAAGACATAACCCTAAGAGGTTCAAACATTGTTATTCAGGAGTGTCTGCGACAACAGATAATTGAAGTGGCCCATGAAGGACATCATGGAACCATGGCCACAAAACGAGCTCTCTGAGCCCAAGTCTGGTTTCCACATATCGATGAGAGAGTTGAAAGATAATTGAAGGCCTGTCAATTATGAAACTGCCTTTTATTGAAAGCAACTCAACACACCTTAAACAAGTCAGAGTTGCCAAAGCATTTATGGGAAAGATTTTCTGTTGACTTCTTCAGTCCTCTTGACAATGGACATCACCTAATGGTGATTGTTTATAAATACTCCTGTTTTTCATTGATAGTAGATCTCTCATCCATCACTCAAGAAAGAGTCATTGAGAGATTAGATGGCATTTCCACAACACGGGGTGTTCCTACGATCTTGAAATCTGACAACAGCCCACCTTTCAACATTCAAGAATTCAAAGACTTTCTCAGTCACCTGAATGTGAAGCATCAGAAGAGGCCAATGGTCTTGTTGAATGTTTCATGAATACTCTAGAGAAAGCTGGCAAGTGTACTGTACTAGAAAAGCTCGACCTAAAACTGTCTTGAATTCGAGCTTACCATTCAACCCCTCACTTGACCACAGGGAAAAACCCTGCAACCTTGATGTTTGGGAGAGCTGAAGAACCGGAATAACCCACTTACAGGGTCTCAGCAGCGGGAGAACCGCTCAAATCTCCTATACCCTTCATACGTAGTAAAAGGAGACACAGGAGCCTTCGTCTGCAGGAGGAACCCAGATTTATTTCAATAGCCTGGGCTATGGAACAGAGTACAAAGCCAGTCAAAGACACAACAGAGGAGGCTGCTACTTAAATCCGTAGCTAACAAGCCTTTTAAATATTTCATACTCCAGCCTTTTGGCTGCAAGACCATTGTTCAATCATAGCAGTGTTTATTATTGATTAGCCGGATCCAGGTGGTGTTTGCAGCTAGTGACCTGATCAAGGTAAAGCACACAGTCAAATGTTGGTTCTGCTTTGATCGGGGCTTGGTTTCCTCAGGTCTCTTTGCTCAGTTGCCTTGATCCAAAGCCCCGGCTTTACGCGCCATTCTCCGATTGTTCTGGATGAGAATGCGGCAATCAGACCATTGTCCAGACAACCTGACCATGGTGTCAGGGATGTTTGTCAGGCTGGGAGCAGGAGCAGAAAGAATGGATCATTTACTCGGTGTGAGGGCCATGTTGCTTTTTGACGGGCTGCAGAGAACGGGGGTTGGGTGGGAGATGGTCTCTGGGCAGAAATGCAGGCCTGCAAAAATGGGTTTTTATCGTGGTGGTGGAATTTCTTTCGTAATTTCAAGGGGAAACAACCAAGTGGGTCCTGTGGAAGTTTTTGCCACGAGATGGCAAGGCAAAAACAAGCATTTGCAATGCAATAGGTCTCACATTTAAGAGAGTTTGAGCTAATGGCATTGTAAATGACAATGCCTTTTTATGTGTTGATTTGTAAAACATAAATAAAAGGCATTGCCAAATGCGAGACCTTTTGCTTTGCAAATGCTTGTTCTGTTTGGTTATTGATCCGAGTTTTAATCAGTAACTAAAATGAAAATATCTACCTGAAAGCGTTTTTTTTCCCTGTGGGTGAAGAGAAGCAATGGGACAGAGCAATGTGAAGCGGGAACGATAAAGGTCGCAGGGGTGTGGAGAAGCAATGGGCAAGAGAGAAGAATGCGGGTGAGGAGGAGAAATGTGTGAAAAATTAACCTCAAGCGGGCAGGGAGAAGTGCACAGGTGTGAACGCATGGGTGGGAAGTACAAAAGGACAAATGCTACATCGAGAGGGAGGGGAAAAGCACATAATGACAGAGTTAACACGGGGCACCTCGGAAAAGAAGTACATGAGGGAGACAGTTGGAACAAGTCGGGCAGCACAACAGGAGCAGAAAAAAAAACCGCTGCAAGCACATAATGACAGAGTTAACACGGAGCACCTCGCAAAAGAAGTACATGAGGGAGAGAGTTGGAACAAGTCGGGCGGCACAACAGGGGCAGAAAAAAAAGCACATAATGACAGAGTTAACACGGAGCACCTCGGAAAAGAAGTATATGAGGGAGACAGTTGGAACAAGTCGGGCGGCACAACAGGGGCAGAAAAAGAAAACGCGGCAAGCACATAATGACAGAGTTAACACGGAGCACCTCGGAAAAGAAGTACACGAGGGAGACAGTTGGAACAAGTCGGGCGACACAACAGGGGCAGAAAAAAAAACACATAATGCCAGAGTTAACACGGAGCACCTCGGATAAGAAGTACACGAGGGAGACAGTTGGAACAAGTCGGGTGGCACAACAGGGGCAGAAAAAAAAAACGTGGCAAGCACATAATGACAGAGTTAACACGGAGCACCTCGGAAAAGAAGTACACGAGGGAGACAGTTGGAACAAGTCGGGCGGCACAACTGGGGCAGAAAAAAAAAAGCACATAATGACAGAGTTAACACGGAGCACCTCGGAAAAGAAGTACACGAGGGAGACAGTTGGAACAAGTCGGGCGGCACAACAGGGGCAGAAAAAAACGCGGCCGCAAAATGAAAGTAAAAAACGCGGCCCGAAATTAAAGCCTTTGCTGCAGCAAGGGGCGGAACGGATACCTTTGAAGAGCTGCTGAAGGCACCAAGCTGGGGAACAGATGACTGGCTTTGATGTGCACGTGCTTTTTATGTCAATGCGCTTGCGCATTGAGCTTGCTTTTCACGGGCACTGCATGAAATCGCCAGTTTGGTTAAGCTCTGGATAAGCCCCTATATTCTCACAAGCTTAATGCGCAAGCGCATTGACAGCCGAGACCTAATCAATGGAGTCCAGTAAAAAGGGATTGTCATTCAAAAATACATTTCCTCAGAGCCATGAAGGCTAAGTTACATCAATGGACCACCAGAAGATTGAGTACTGAGGAATGAGTCTGTGAAAAAGACTTGGATTGTAAAAGGAAAATTAAGGCCTATGCAGACAGGCGGTGACATGCAAAAGATGTTATTTTCTCTGAAGAAGAACAAGTGTTTGTTCATCAATCTAAAAACGAAAATCTGATGTTCCCTTTGATGCTGAGCTCTTTCATAATGTGACCCGCAAACAGACACATGGAGACCGCCCAGGGTTCTCAGACGTCCATTACGCAAGAATCCTCAAATTTCCGAAATGTGGCACATCGCTCGTCAGGCACTGATGTCAAAGACACTGAGTCTGACATGACAAGTGAAAAACCCCTGACTGCTGTTGTTCCTACATCACCAAAGGAGGTCTTGGACACTTCTACTGGCTGTCCCAGTTTCCGAAAACATGGTAGGGACATGGGATCAAAGCACAACAAAGATTCATTAAAGAATGATTATGTGTGTATTTGTAAAATGTTTTATTTGTTATTTAAAAGGGGGTGTAGTGTTGTGTGAGTTAGCAATGACCAAACCCTTGTGGCTCCTGATGGACTCCATAGACCTGTGACCTAAGAGTTAGAGCGTAGCGACGTGAATGCAGGTGTAGAATGTCGAGCTTGCGGTTACACTCAGAAGAATATAGATGTGTTAGACTAAGCTCGGTGTGGCATAGTCCTTGACGAGTACCCAGGCTGGGGAGGACACTACACAGCATAAGCTGAGATTGCACTCAAGGAAAGGTGATTTTAATAATAATCACCAGTTCATTACACATCCACCAAAATACCCTTCTTATATTTTTCCTATAATGTGAGGAAGACACTAGTTGCACACAGAAATCTACGTAAAATATTGCTACTTCACAAACAAAAAATCCAGACACAAGCACAAAAAGGAATGGCTGGTTCAATACTTGTTCAATATTTGTTGGTGCTGTTTGGCTGGGGGATTGTAATAAGAGGATCGGTAGCCGAGTAGTATAGATTGATGGTTTATTGATGGATTAGGATAAATAATGTAATCATTCAAGTATCATCAAAAGATCATTTAAGTATATACAAGTCTCTTCTAAGCCCCACCAGGAGCAGCTCTCTTGCTGCTCATCCCTCTCTTCCAACTGTCATCCATCCACCAGGCACACCACACATTCCATATTACCTCACACACTCAACATTCCACCATTCACCCAGATAGGCTGAGCAGCAAGACAGGATACTAAGAAAGGTACGTGGCATCCAAACCAGGATACCACAGGGATGCTGAGCAGCTTGTGGTTTAAGCTGTTTTTACATGTCCCGGTACAGACAATTCAATACTGCACAGCATCAACATGTGGGGCCCAACATATGTCTAGCTAGTTGCCCCAAAAATCTTTAAGATGGCATTGCATGGGTGCAGTCAGGGGCCGCACACCCTTTGGGTAAGGGTAAAGAATTGCCATGCCACCCTTTGCCTTTCCTGAGGTGACTGAAGCATTGTGACGAACTGGTTGACTCAGTAGGTAGTTCCTCTCATGTCTGGGAAGTGGAGTGCAACCAGGAACTTGACCAAGAACTGGGCTGTTCGTGAATTTGCTCGTCTTTCCATTCTGTAGCCATCTTCAGATTCACTCAAGGAGGGAAGCGCCAACTCCTTAATTATTTTCCCTCACACTTAGGAAAGACAGTAATTCTCTGTCGGTACATCCTCTTCCTCGTCTTCATGTCATTGTTCCTTTGAATAAGGAGAAGAGAAATAAAAAACACAGGCACGTCAGTGTCAAATAGTTGCACAAGTAGCGGACTTACTTATGTTACTGATCTCAGTGTGATTGGTTGGGAGATTCATGAACAGCAGATCGGGTGGGTGTGGAACAGCAAGATTATTCTTTTTCTGTGTGTCTATATTTTTTAATTTGCATTTTGTGCAGCCTTTCTCTGTACTCAATTTGTTTTGTCGAGGTATGAGTGTTGAAGTAACATATCTATGTTCTCTATTTTAATGTGGTTTGCTATATCTATTTTGTTGTGATTCAAAAAAGTCATATTTTCAGTTACTTTGTTATTCTATTTCTGAAGTAAAATGTACTTAATTAGTCTTGTTTGGATGTGTTGGTATGGTGGTGATTCTCATTGTGTGTGTACATGCAATTGTTAGATTGCCATTTCATTGCACTTGAGCTTTCCTTTGTCATGACCTCTCATCTATTGTTTTCTGTGTGACTCTACAGCTTGGGAGATCTTTGAGTGATGTATGGCTCACTTGGATGGGTGTATCTATGAACCCGTTTGTCTTGTAGCACCAGTGGGTGTTTGCTGTAATGAATTTTCCTTTCTTCTACCTAATATTCACTTTTGTAAACGTGCCCGTGGATTTATACTCTCTCCCTGTGCCTCTCCTTCAGTTTTCCCTCCCTACATCTTTTTTTAGGTGATATGCTCCATTCTTGGGTGTACTCTATACACCGAGGTGATATGTTTTCAACAATGTAATATTACATCTGCTTGGGGAAAATGTATGCCAGTAGAAGTTAAGCTACTACTCAGTCTACGCATAGAAAATCATTTCCAATTAGCATAGGCCTCAGAAGTGCTCAGAGCGCAAATTTGTTGTCAACCAGACTGGAGTGGGGGCGATAAACTCACTCTTGTTCACCCTGGGCAGCCCATGTGATTGCACGTATTATATGTAACTTAATAAAGGGCAGATTTACAAGAAAATAACGCATCTGGAGAGATGCGTCACTTTCCCTGCACCACCCTGAGAAACCCGTGCGCCACCATGGATGCACCGTATTTACAATATAGCGCACCATGGCGCAAGGATTGGCAGATGCGTCAGAATTTCTGACGCATCTGTTGGGGCAAAGGTCACGCATTGTTGGAGTCCTGTCGCTAGCACGAAGCAACTCCAGGAACGCATTTTGAGGCATAGTCCCACTACACTCCGTCACTCCTTATGCTGCAGGTGTAAGGTTTTGACACAGTGGCGTCCTAGAAGTGATCCAGTAAAATCTTGTAGCTTTCCCTGCATCACTTTTACGAGGCTTTCCTGTGTGGGATCGCCCACCCGGCAAACATTATACCTGACGAACGTATAATGTGACGCAGGGCTTTCCAACATGATTGCGCTCCCTAGATGCGTCACAGTGTAAATTGGTCGCATTTTTCACGCCGCCGCTGCATCACAAAAGTGATTTAACGCCGGAGTAAAAGTGTCACAAAGGGCTTGTAAATCTGCCCCGAAGTACTCAAAAGAATCATCCTCAATGAGAAAATATTAAAATTAGACAAAATTTCCTTTATCTGAATAGGCAGCTGAACAAACAACATGCTTTGTTTATGCAATAGCAATTTACGATTTGCAAATATTTCTTTAGAATAGGGTTGCATTATTTTTAGGAGGGTTCGGAGGCGAATAATTTCTTTTGCTTGATCTACTCCGTTGACCCGCATAGTGCTTTGAAAACAAACAGTTGAAATTGGTCCGTTTTTTTCAAGGCTGAGGAGGTGGTATAACTCTCCTCTCTCAATGATGTCGGCAGCCCAGTCCAGCAATCGTCCATACCTAAAGTGCTTTAGGTTAGGCATGGGAGTAGTGATCGTCGCTTTAACAAGTTTCCACGTTTTTCAGAAAGGAGGTGAACAGTTCAAAAAATGCCCCAGCGTCACCTAAATAATTCTTCTCAGTGCTTGCTATCTCACAGACGTCATGCCTCTTAACCCCCTGCTCCACCATATTTTGTGCGGCTGCCCTTAATGTAAGATGGAGTCTACTGATAAGATGGCCGCTCTGACAAGAAAAGTAAATAGAACCGGCGTCTTCCTGCCAACTATAAATGCGGTTTTGTTTTCAGGTCATACACTAACAGACGGTGAAATATTAAGCATTCTCTTGCAATTCCGTGGAAAACAGCCTCCGGAACAGCCACAATACTTACTTATTTGGGAGTGCAACAATCGGCGCGGGGGTTGTTGAGAATTGCTTCTTGGATTTGACAAATGTGATAAGAATATAACCAGAAGGAACTTCTCTGAGGGAATAATATTTGATGTTATTTCATTTCCTATTTCAGCGACTGCATTCTAAGAACAAGCTCCGCTGGGGACAGTAAAGCCAATGATGGCGCTGGCGTTAATGAAATGTTAGCTTGGAAACAGCACACCTGCCGTTCTTTCCTTACTACAGTAAATACAATATCTAGAAGAGTATATCAAAGACACCCTCGGCCTTGAGTGCATTCCTGCTCTCGGCAGTAGGCCTCTTACTGTGAACAACTTGACAAAGTCTGCAGATCTAACCTTTTTGTTTGTAAAACGCGCCTTGTTTACAAGGACGCCCATATGGGACTTTTGATGATTTTTTACGATTAGATACTGCATGTCCATAATTGTCACATGGTACCCACACAGATACTGCGAGCAGACTACATTGACGGGTTTAGATACCCCTGTGTTATTTCACGATTTGCACTCTGGTTAATATGCAAACTCCATCTGAAAACCTGTAAGTATGCCATTTTAATTATTGCATTTAATTGTGTGTGCATTAAATAACTTTTCCGTCTTAAAGAAAAGCACTAGCTGGACACTGAATTAATGAATGTTAATATTGCGTTTTTGCTGTGGTCTGAGTTGTAGCCCACAATCACCTCCCTGAATCTGCATTTATAATGCGCTACCTTGCTGACCTTGGAGATAAATGGTCAAAGTGGCAATTCGTTCCCAATATGAGGGTCTAGGGTACTGAGGCCCCAGGATAACAGAGGTGAATATTTGACACAATTTCTCATATAGAAGGGTTTTTTGGACAGTGAATTCTCTGTCAAATACAATAGGAAGGAGTTCACATTGTGAACACAAGACAAACAACTAGGAAGGGGTAAAGTCTCCTTAAAGGTCTGGCTGCAGTAAATGTTGGGTGTGGACATGGGGATACTTTGTTAATATCATTTTATACTTTGGGGATTAAAATCTGTTTGTTAAGCCTCTCTGTGCAGAGACAACATGGCCATCTTTATGTTAAAGCTAATAGGCTTTCTTTATTGATTTTTAAATGTGGTGACAAAAATAGTAGGTCTCCCATTTCATGCTGTGAATGACTTGACACAGACTGTAGACCTCACCTTGATGATCATGAAAAACTTTACATTTTGGAATCAACCCATAAAGAAACTCTTTTGGTTAGAGTCTGTTGGTTTGTAAATTGTCACCTGGTACAAACACATAATGGGAACAGACTAGATGCAAAGGATTAGTTGCACAGTACGATATTTGTTAGGAATACGTGATTTGCACACTGCAATTCTAGGAGGTCCCTGTAGGAAGGGCATCAATGTCAAGTCCCCTTAAAGGCTTGTAAATATTTGTAATTGTAATTAGTTGTATGTTTGTTGGATAACGTTTCCTTTTTAAAGAAGCGTTAGATGGACATTGTTTACTGTTATTTTTGTGTGCTGCTGAGTTTTGATTTCCTAGCACACATCACCTCGGTCAACTTTGCCTTAGTATCCTGAGATTCAAATGCTAAAAAGGGATGCGTGGTTCCTGTTTGAGAGACCGAGGTACAGAGGGTCTATGACACAAAAGTAGAAAGACCCAAAACGAAACATTTGGGCCCAGTACGTACCATCTGCTCTGAGACATCCCAAGCCAGATTTTTCAATTACAAAACAAGAGGTTTCTGCATTACAAATTCTCTGATGAATACAATTGAAAGGGATTTTTAATTGTGAACTCACTGCCATAGGTGATCTATGTGACAAGTACAATAGGATTGTGTTTTACATTGTAAAGTATCTGACAAATGGGATCAGAAAGGGTTGTCTACTTTGACATATACAAAAGGTTGAGTTATTACAATGTGAACATTAAGACAATGTCACTTGGAAGTAGTTTTGCGTTGTAAACTCTCAGACAAAAGCAACAGGTACGGCATTCACATTCTGAACTCTATGACAAAATAAAACAGTAACGGTTTTTACATTGTGAACTCTGTGACAAATAAAGCAAAAAGTGTTTTACGTTGTGAATGCTTAGGCAAACACAATAGGAGGATGATTTATATCATCCACTCCATGACATACATGACAAAAACCACAGGAATGGGCATTGTGGGGCAGATTTATGAGGCCCTTGCGCCTCTTTGCGCCGCAATTGCGTCACGTAATTTGACGCAATGGCGGCGCAAACAATGCGCCCTATCTAGGAGATGCATCACGTTGGAAAGTCCTGCGCCATAAGGAGGCGTTCCTGCGCAGGGGGGGGCGTTCCTGCGCAGGAACGCCTCCTAAAAGTGGCTGAGTGAAATCTATGAGATTTCACTCAGTCACTTTCTAAGTCAATTCCTTACGCCTGCTTGAAGCAGGCGTAAGGGTGACGCACCATGCATTGTAGGGGTGGCCCCTGTGCATTGCAGGAGTCATGTCGCACTTGAGACATGACTCCAGCAATGCGCGGCCCGTGCGCCGAAAGATGCGTCACGCATCTTCCCTGCCTTGCACCACGGTGCGTCGCATTGTAATGCGGCGCACCATGGGTGGCGGAGCTGTGGCGCACTGTGGCGCACATTAACTGGCGCATCCCTGGGGATGCGCCAGTTAACATAAATCTGCCCCTTCGTTTTTATATCTTTGAAAATACAATAGTAAGGGTATTTTCATAGTAAACTTTTTGACAAATGGAATAAGCAGTGGTTCAATATATATCTCCCTGACACAGAAAATGCTTGATATCTGTAGAGAGGCGTTTAAGGTTCATGTCAAAATATATTTTGCCTATCTAAAATGTTTGATGGGTCTCTCTATTCAGAGGCCACGTGGTCAATCTAATTTATTTTCACATTAAGGCACCAAATGGCCACAAGGCATTTCATTGGACATTTTGAATGACTTGACAACGATTGTAGGCCTAGCCATTTTAATTGTGAAAGCATATTTTTTTCCAATAGGCCCACATAGGAGCAGTGCTGGGCTTTAGGATTAAAGCCTGCGTGTGCACAAATTGCCATATGATACCTCACAGATAATGAGAGCAGATGTCCTTAACAGAGTTAGGTGCTCTTTGTGATATTATTTTATGGTCCATCATTTGAACCCTGGTTCGTCTGCAAAACTCCTTGAGGAGCGGTTCCAATATGTAATTCCATCTGAAAACAAGTAATTATTTGTCACTTAGAGTAGTGTGCACATTAAAATACTTTTACTTTTTTGAAGAAAAACACTGTTTGGATATTGATTTGTTGTGTTACATTTGTGTGTATTGTTTAGGTCTAAGTTTCTGAGACCACAACAACTCCCTGAGTTGGTCTTAGACTGCTATGATTCAATACCCTGCAAGTCAGGTTTTACATTTTGAATTCTTTGGCAAATGCACTATGAAGGAAGTTTACATTGTGAACTCAAATGCAAGATGAATAGGTTTTACATTGAGAATTCTGTGACTACTATATTAGAAAGATTCTGAACCCCTTGACAAAATTAGGAAGGACTATTTATTACTTAATGAAACAGTTGTAAAAAGTAATGATGAGTAGATAATCTTCATGCTCCAAATGTGGCCAAAAGGCAACCAGTTCAGTCCCTGGATTGAAGGCACCAGGGGCCTCATTTATGAAAAGTGACGCATCGCTGCGTGAAAACAGCGATGCGTCACTTTTCATTGCGCCCTCCTTGCGACACAAATGATGCGTCATATTTACAGTATGACACATCATTGCGCAAGGAGTTACAGATACGTATTTCTGACGTATCTGTATGGCGCAAAAGTGACGCATTGTTGGAGTGTGTCACAAAAGTGACGCAACTCCAGCAATGCGTCCTTTCACATGGGGCAAGCCCCATGTGAAAGGGCCTGCGTCAGTCTGCTTTGAGGCAGGCGTAAGATATTGACGCATTTGCATCCTAGAAGTGGCGCAGTGAAATCTTATAGATTTCACTGTGTCACTTCTATGACCCTTTCTTGCGTCAATACGCCCCCCTTGCATACATTATACCTGATGCAGGTATAATGTGGCGCAGGGGTTTACAAAGTGACGCATCTACCTAGATGCGTCACTTTGTAAATATGGCGCAACAATGCACATTTTTTACGCCACTGGTGCGTCACAAAAAGTGACGCACCGGTGGCGTAAAAGTGACGAACAGCCTCATAAATGAGGCCCCAGGTTTTTCCACCAGCTTCCTTTGTGGCGTGCTTTGGGCATTGAAAACGCATGAAGATTACCTGTTCATCATTATTTCTTATGACATATATCCATGAGATATTTGAATGGCTAAATATTCTTAAATAAACTAGCAGCATGTTGAATACTTTAGAGTAACTACAATGTTCTGATTGGAAATTCTAAGCCCTGAAGAAGTCCCATGAGGATGAAGCATGTTAGCTTTTCATTTTGGATATTCCCTTTGGCTTAAATAAAATTGGTTGTATGAGAGTAGCAAGACAATATTGTTTTAGTTACTAACTACATCCAGGATCATTTCTCAAATTCTTGAAATGACAATGAAGCATGGACATTGATCTGCATTATATGGTCGTCATCGTCAATGCATTAAGGCTTCTCTTTCACATTTTGACTGCAGAGTGTTAGACTTGGCATCTTTGACATGGTTTCCCCTGACTTTTAGGCTTTAGTGCCTTTATTTTTGATGTTATTATTATTATTATTATGTTTCTTATATAGCGCCTGAATCGACCCCCGAAGGGGTATCTCCGCGCTTGCCTTGGGAACCCGTCCTGGCTTTTCCCTGTGAGATAGCCCCTACAGGGCATCCCCAAGGTGAAAGCCAGGCATCCCGCCGCAGGGGGGCCGTTGTGGAGATTAAGCAAGCTTAATGCCCAGAGTTGCAGAGTGTGAACCCATGATTAGGTCAGGCACCGAAGCAAGAATTATCGAGTCCATGGACATTTGAGCTCAAGACCCTGCCGCGTCGGGAATTGAACCCTGGTCCCGGGTCTGACCTCTGCTTCAGGGTCTGCCTGCTCTAACCAGTGAGCCACACTTCTCCACTTGATTTCGTTTTTGTTGGCTTAGATGCTTTGGGCACATTGCCACTGCTGATCAGTGTCAAAGTGCAAGTGCCTCTAGTTTAAATTGTTACAGTTGGTTCTTCCTGATTGGCATATTTGATTTACTGGTAAGCCCCTAGTAGAGTGCAATGAGTGTGCTCGGGCCTGGAAATCAAATGCTACTAGTGGGCCTGCAGCACTGATTGTGCCACCCACATTAGTAGCCCTGAAAAGGTATCTCTAGGCCTGGGCGTAGTTTGCAGACCTTTGCTACCCGGAACTCTACGAAGTTACCAAAAAACTTTGTGAAGTTCCGCAAATGGAGCAGTGCAGTGTGAACTGCAGTTTGTGCTGGTATTCATGCAGCTCGCGTAGAAATTCTACCCGAGCAGCATCTCGCACTCATAAACGTATTGTTCCCGATCGGGAATTTCCCGTTCGCGAGCGAGGAAAAACCTCGTCTGCACATTGCGAAGCAAAGTTTTCTGCACTCCACGTGCTCCGTGGATTGCAGAAAACTCTGCAAACTCCACAAACGAAGTGAAGTTCACCATCCAGGCCTAATCTCAGACCTGCCACTGCAGTGACCTCCCAAGTGCACCTATTTGCCAGACCGTAACCTTCCATTTTCTTACATGTAAGGCACCCCTATATTAGGTCAAAGGTACCCCCCCCCCGGGCAGGGTGCAGTGTATATAAAAGGTAGGACATGCACTGGTGTGTGTGACATGTCCTGATAATGAAATACTGTCAATTTTGTTCTACACTATTGAAAGGCTATATGTCCCATATGATAGAATGGGAGATACTATGAAACATCTTAAAAGCATAACTTCCCATGGGGACAAGTAGAGAAATAAAGTTTAGGCTCTCTGAACTCAGAATTGAATAGCACATCGTTTAGTAAAGACGGTTTTTAAATTACGTGATGGAAAATGCTTTTTTTTCGAAAGTGGGCATTTTATTGTTTAACCATTCTGTGTGCCTCTGCCTGTTTGTGGATTGATTGTCTGGTTTTGAAGTGACAGGGGCTAGGGATGTGCATTAACTGTAGACAGCCACTGGGGAAGGTTGAGGTGTCCCTGGCCCTTCCTGGAGGACTCAGAGCTGAGCTGAATAGACCTTGGCTGCATTTAGAGTAGTGTGAGGGGTTTTCCTGGCACCTGAATATGGCCTGTCTCCCTTGCAAAATGCTGTCTCCATCCCCTGTGGTCATACTGCCCCAGTGAGGACAGTACTGGTTTGGATATGGCTCAGAGACCCTTGCACAAGGAAAAAAAAATTGAGTAAAAGTAGTAGACCTTAAACCCCAGAACTGCAGATCCATTCTAGACTCAAGAGGAACCTTTGCCAAGGAGAAGAAAAAGAGCTGTGAGAAGGAGTACTGCCCCTTTGCTGTGTGCTGTGTGGGGTTGTCCTACAGTTGCTGCTTCTGCCATAGAAAGGGCAAAGACTGGAACTTTGCTATGAACCGGCTTGAAGAAGAATCTCCAAGGGCCTGTGTGTGCTGGCCTCCTGTTCTGAAGTCTCAGGGACACAAATACTTCACCCCCAGCTCACCTGAATTCTATTGCTGAGAGTTCTGACCTGCCAGGAGGTACCTATTCCAGTTTTGGGCCTCTGGAGGTTGTCCCTGCTGTTGAGAGCTGGAAGCAACTTGAAAAAGCAAATAAACCGTTATAGGTGAATGGTGGGCTATAGAAAGGGAAACTTACAAAATGGAGAAAGCCCTAGCTAGGGAAAGAGGAACTCTCTTTCTGATGAAATTAGAGACTACACGGGGGTATTTGGCATTAGATACATGAGATTAAAAGATTAGATTGGGGGATTGTGTGATATGTAAATCGAAGGGGAGCCTCCTGGAAGTAGTAATTAGATGCTAGACTTAAGCTCATAAGTATTCTTTTTTTTCCCTTTTAAATGTATTATTATCTTAAGAATGCTTATACATGTGTGGTGAAGTACCTCTAAGTTATTTCTCTTTTGTTTGGACGGTATAAGATACTTTTAGTATAATTTGTAAATGAAGTACCCTTGTTGACAATAAAAAAAAGAAAGTAAACCTGTCTCTGACACCGTCAGCCATGCCGATGTGAACGCCTCGACTTGCACCAAGGCCGTGGGCACCGCTCGTAAAGTGCACAATGCACCGTCCGGCCTGCACTGCAGCTCCAATGCCCTTCAACACCCTTCGACGGCAGCATTCATTGGCATTTCCAAACACCAGTGCTTGCACCAACTCCATCATCGCTAGCACCTGCATCCTGTTATCGCATCTCCGATAACTGCAGAGGGTAACTCCACAAACTCGCCAACTTTGAACCATCACTGAAACTGATGCCTCACTGCCAACACAACTGACATCCCCAGTCCTGGATTCGACATGTCACCTCCTCGCGGACACAATACCTCACCTCCTCCGTGGCAGCCAGGGAGCCATACCTTGACCTCGACAAACTCCTCACCTCCACCTCCTCACCTCCATGATGTTGTGTATCATCATAGACTTTGTTATCTAAAGGTACTGTTTGTTTGAGGGTCCATGCAACTCTGTGCTGGATGCCACGCACCTCACGGTTGGTGCCGTAATTTGCTGTCACGATGTCGCAATAGCACCAGGTAGAGCTATTTGTTTCTACAAGCTTTATTTTGGAAATAACTGTTTTGAAGTGCTACTTTACTAGATGGATGTTGTATTTTTGTCATTTTGGACTGGTTGAGTTTCGATAAAGATACTTTATTTTTCTAAACTGGTGTGGTGTCCATTTGTAGTATTATTACTGTATTCCTATGTGTTTCAAGTACAAATACTTTACACATTGCCTTTGGGATAATCTGTCTGCTCATGCCAAGCTACCAAGGGGGTGAGCAGGGGTGATCTAAAGTGTGTATCCCCCTTACCCTAACTAGAAGCAAGGGTCCCTAATTGGACAAAGGTACCTACTTCTGCCAACTAGAGACCCCCACTTCTAACATTGGTGGTCAGCAGTGAGGATTTTAACTTGTATTTGTACTTGACCAACAGTGATTGGTGTACATCATTAGTATAGTGCACACTACTACTCAACCACATACTGTGTTTTATTTTTGCTTCTATTTTTTATCTGAACCTTGAAGTATCCATGCACTATGTCTCTGAAAGGTAAAACAGCAAGTGAGGCTGCAGAATTGGAGTTTGACATTGAAATGTCAAGTAGTTACAAAGTAGATCAACTCATGCAGGTCTGCTGGAGCTTTGGATGTCCCAGGAGGAGCAACCCTAGGAAACAGGAGCTTCAGAAGACCTAAAGGGGCCTGTGGAAGGCCAGAGAAGCTGGGGAGTTAGATGATGGAGATGTGGATAGGGGTTTGCCAGTAGGTGGCTACAGATCCTAGGATTTGCCTGTTGAGAGAGCAGCCTCTGTGGCTGGCAGCAATCATTCCTCCCGGAATTTAGCTCCAGAGGAAAGGGAGGAATGGTAAAGGGCCATGAACTATGAGTTTGAGGTCATGAGGCTCCACACAAAGGCAGAGGCGAGCAAGGAAGCTCATGAATTGAGAATTGGAAATCTGGACATCAAGGTCAAGGAGGTGGAGTCCAGTCCAAATGATAGCAGTGTACAACCAGTTCAAGCGGTAAGGTATACATTCCCAAAGACCTAATGCAGAATTTCCAGAAGGGGGGGGGATATTTATGCTTGGTTTGCATCTTATGAGGCAGAACTGCATATGAATGAGGTCCCTGAGAAGAATTGAGTGGAGGGCCTGTAGAGACACTTTGAGGCCTATGGGAAGAACACCCTGCCACCTTTGGAGGAGGCAGGTGCTCTCACCTACCCCAATTTGAAGGAGGCTTTATCCATCAGGCATGGACTCACACTGGAGCAGTACCGAGAAAAGTTTAGGTCTGTCAAAAAGCTTGAATCCAATACATGGGTTGAATGTGTGAATCTTTATTGCAGAGCACTGGATGGGTGGAAAAAGGGAAGCAATGTAACCGATTACTAGGGGTTGAGCAATCTGATTGGTTGGGAGCACTTGAGTAGTCTTTGTGTTCCAGAGCTTTGCCAGCATCTGATGGAAAATAAACTGACTGATCCCAGGAAGCTTGCTCAGGAGGCGGACTGCTGGACTAGTACCAGGGTCCACAAGGGGTATTTAGGAAACCCAGCCAAAGGTGAGCAGGGTCCCCAGCAGAAGAGTGAGGGGGAAAAGTAACCTAACAGAGTTTTCTAAAGGGCCCCAAGAAAGTTCCTAGGGTAAAGATTCCCAGCCCCCGAGTTCTAAGAAGCCATAGCCCCTTAAGGGTAAGCCAGACAACCAAGGTCCCTGCAAGTGTTATGCATGTGGTCAGTAGGCCTGGGTGGTAAATTCCATTCCGTTTGCGGAATTTGCAGAATTTGCAGAATTTGCAGAATTTAGGTAATTTTGCGTTCCGCGAAGAATGCGAAATTGCCTAAAATTCTGCGTTCTGCGACTTTGCAAAATTATTTCCCCCCGAGCACGCAAACAGCGATTGCCAACAGTAAAAAAACATCGCGAACAAGCAGCTCTGTGTGTTCACGGAATTTCTGCTTGTTCACAGAGATTTTTTACTGTTTCACAGAGATTTGCGTAACGCGATTACGCAAATTCCGCCACCCCTAGTGGTCAAGAGGGTACCATGCAGAATGATCCCAAATGCCACAAGTGTACTGTCACCATGGTTAGTTAGTGTAGTACTGGGGAGAAGTTGGTTCCTACTGAGGGTGGGGAGCAGGCTGTGATGACCCATATCTCATTAGGAGATAGAGAGATGGTCCAGGAAACCTGACTGCTGGATAACACTAAAAAAGTACATACAGTGGGTGGCCATCAATGGGAGGAGGGTAGAAGCTCTGAGAGACACATGAGCCAGTGTGACATCTGTCTGGTGTCAATGTGTGTTTAAGGAGCAGTTCATACCCAATGTACTTCACCCTGTAGTTGCTGCAGACAACACTGAGTGCCTGTGTAAGGTAGTGAAAGGATCCCTTTGAGTGGGGGGTCTCTGGTCCTTTGAAGTTCATTATGAATTTATCCATGCCTGTTGACTTTCTGCTTGGCAATGGCCTGGAGAGTTCCCCTTGGAAGGAGGTGGAGCGCCAGGCTCATTTTAAGATGTTGGGTCTATCTGAGTGGGCATGTGTGACCACTCGGTCAATGGCAGCAATTAGGGATACTCAACAGGACCTGGAGCTTGAAACGGAGGCCCAGGTGCCTACCAGAAAGAGAAGGGGCAGGGGGTGTGAGAAACCCACCTCAGAAGTTCACATGGTCCATCAGGAGCCAGACCCTAAGGCGGATGCCCTGGAACCTACAGTGTCCGAACTGAGAGACCTGCCTGAGCTAACCCATTGGCTGCAGAAAGGAGGCCGCTTCAGGGAGGAGTTCTGCAAGGCACAGATGGATTGATCTACTTTGGGAAACAACCTATACAACGCAACTTTTACAACACACTACCATTACAACGAAACTTTTACAACGCAACATCCATTTCAACGCATGCATTTACAATGCAACCATTACAACGCATGACACTACAACGCACACCACTACAACGCATGTCATTACAACGCAGTCTTTACAACGCATACCATTACAACGCATAGCATTACAACACATAGTACTCTTACACTATCCTACACTTACCCTACTGTTGCACCCCCTGGAGTTAGAATAGTCATTTTTACCCCTACATTATCCAACACTTACCCTACTGTAGCACCCCCTGGAGTTAGAATAGTAATTTTTACCCCTACACTATCCAACACTTACCCTACTGTTCCACCCCCTGGAGTTAGAATAGTAATTTTTACCCCTACACTATCCAATACTTACCTTATATGCAATGTAATGTTATGCGTTGTAATGGTATGCGTTGTAAAGGTAGTATGCGATGTAATGGAATGTGTTGTAAATGTAGTTTTTAAAAATTTGTTGTAAATGCATGCGTTGTAATGGAATGCGTTGTAATGGATGTTGCGTTGTAAAAAATGCGTTGTAAAGGTAGGCGTTGTAAAAGTATGCGTTGTAACGTCATACATCCATCTACTTTTGTTGGTGTGCGGCAACAAGCTGCAGACCAGGCAGCAGGTGGTCTGTCTGGATCATATTTAATTTATTGGAAGAATGGCCTCCTATATAGTGAACCTGAGGTTGCTTAGCTCAGGGCAACCCTGTGCTGGTGGCACCTGAGTGCTACAGGACCTTTCTACTGGGCCCGGCTCATAATATGCCTTTAGCAGGACACTTGGGGTGTGACAAGTCCTATCACAGGCTTGTCACCCTCCTACTGGCCCCAAATGCAAAGGCACGTTGGCACACATTGTTAGTCTTTTCCGACTTGCCAGGCAACTGACAAGAGTGGAGGGAAGTGTGAGGCTCCCCTCCAGCGTTTTCCTCTGGTAAGCACCCCTTTTGAGCTGGTGGACATTGACATTGTGGGGCCAATGGAACCCAAGACAGCCTTAGGCAACACGTTTATCTTGGTCTTAGTGGACCATGTCACCCGGTACCCGAAAGCTGTCCTTCTTCAGGACAACCACGGACCCTGCGGTGAGCTGTGCATTGATGGTGATCTTTTCCCTTGTGTCCAGAGAGGTGGTCTATGACTGTGGTACAAACTTCATATCTATATATACAAAGAAGTGTGGTGTAATGTACAAATTCACCACTCCTTATCATCCCCAAGGAAATGGGTTGGTTCAGAGATTCAACTGAACGCTGAAAGGCATTATAAAGAGTTTTGCAGAACCCATGAGACATAAGTGGGGCATCTTCCTACCATGCCTGTTGTTTGCCTACAGGGAGATATTGCAGAAATCCTTAGTTCTCAGTCCCTTTGAATTACTGTATGGGCACCCTGTGTGAGGACCTCTGAGTCTCATGAAGGAGGGCTGGGAGAAAACTCATGGTAAGACTCCCAAGATATGTTCAGCTACATGCTGGCCTTTAAGAACTAGACTCAAAGCTTCAGGGAAAAGGCTCAGGGAAACTGGAAGCCAGCCTGGAGGAGATGAAATGATGGTACGACCAGAATACCTATCTGGTTGGAGTGTGGGTGATGGAACCAGTGGAACCTTTTGCACTCAAAGACAAGTGTACTGGTCCCTTTGAGGTCGTGGAACGCGAGAGTGAAGTCACATACTTGGTGAACTTGCAGACACTCAGGAACCCTTTATGGGTCCTGCATGTGTGCCGCCTCAAACCTTACTTTGAAAGGTCTGGAGTGACAGTGCTCCTTGCTACAGATGATGGAATGGAAGAGGAGCGTGAGTCTCTTCCTGATCTCTTTTCTGCCACATGATGGGTCAGTGACTGAAGTGAACCTCACTTCCACCCTGACCACAGATCAGCAGAGGGACTGTCACCAGGTGCGGGGACAGTTTGCCCCCCTGTTCTCCCTGACTCCAGGATTCACCAATAGGTGTGTCCCTGATGTGGACACTGGGGACAGTTAACGTAAAACACAAAGTTTACAGAGTAACTGACAAAGTCGGGGCCAGCATTATTTTTTTTTAAACATATTTTTATTAGTATTTTCAGTTAGGCTTTACTATTCAATATGCAGTGACATACCTCTTTTAGTTGTTCATATAGCGATCTTAGCATGTTAAAATCTGTAGTACAGCATATACGGTCTACAGCCATGTAGGGGCCAAGTATAATTCCGAAGTAAACAATATACTGCATTCTGCTAATAGTTACTCACATCTGTGCTACCCATACATACCCACCCTTATCATCCCAACCGCAACTATCTCTCCCTACAAAGTGTTAGCCTGCTACATTCCTACTCATGCCACCAGGACTAGGTCTCAAGGATTCACCGAAATAGTAGTACTTCAGAGAATCCCTAGGCATGGGGTTCGGAGGTGGCAAGAGGAGAAGGGGGAAAACGGGCATGGGCCCCCCATAGGAGGAGAACCGGCACTCAGGAAGGTAGCTGGATAGTCGGGGGGAAAAGAAGGGAGGAAGACCCAAGAGAGCGAGGGGGAGGGGGAATGTGGGGCAACTCCCCCGGCCAAAAGTACAATTCCCCATCAAGTTTGGGTTGCTGCCCATAACATAGATGCGGCCAATTCAACCGATAGATCTAGGGCTGCATCCAGATCCTCTCCCGTCGCTGCTTTAAATTGTTCTAACACTTGTGCCCAATCAAGTGCTATTGTTTTTTTCCTCAATCCCCTATATTCCTCACAGGCCAGTGCCTCCTCTTTTGCTACCGCCCATCTAATGACCTCCTCTTTCCAGAAGCCCTCTCGTGGCGCCCTGAAAGATTTCCACCGTTGTGTTATTAGTCGTTTAGTGAGGATCAGAGCAAAACCTGCAAAGCAGTGTAGCAGTTTTGTTTTCTTCGGGAGAGGGAGGAGACCCAATAAACACACTTCCATGGCATCCCAACCATTGCGCTCCATCAATGCAGGCAATCCACCGGCAGCTTCAGACCAAAACCCCCCCAGGACAGGACATTAGCATAACATTTGTGTAAAATCAGCAGGATCGTGGGGACATCTGGGGCAGCGCGCAGCAGCCAAGGGGTACATTCTATGAATAGCTTGCGGTGTAAGATAGGCTCTGTGTAGTATTAGTAGTTGGATGGACTTCAGCCGGAAATTACGGGACACCCGACGGGGATGTTCCAGGGCAGCATCCCATTCCCTGTTCTCCGTTTCCCTTGCCAGTGTCAAATCCCACTTATGATGGAGCGGCAACAGTGGTACCTGCAGGTTTTCACGCAACCCGTGGTAAAGCCAGAGTACAGGTGGCGACAATGGCCCATGATGTGCAGGGACCGCAACAATTGAAATGAAGGGGGTTCTGCCTGCACCACCAACCAATATCGCCGAACATATTGTACAACCAACGCATGCGTGATGACAAGAGTCTCCGGTACTGCTGTAGTGCAGGCAAACTTGTCATGAGTCATCAACTGTGGTTGACCCACCTGTTTCCAGTCCCATACTTGGCCAGCTAACAACACCCCGCGTTGGTTAGGGAGACCACAAAGAGGGATATTCGGTGCATATGGGTGTGGAATTTTAGCAGATTTCTGTGCCTGCTTCCAGTAGTGGATGGCAATAGACAACAGGAAGGGAGGGTCATGCATTCTGTCAGCTCCAGGGCACAGTAGTGCCTGCAGCTTTCCACTCCATAACTGCGCCGGTGTGTGACCAATTTCAAACAGATTATGGCCGGCCAACCAATAGGCCAACCATTGCAACTGTTCCACTATACAGTACGTTTTAAAATCGGGCGCTCCCATGCTGCCTGCCGTGTTTTCCAGCTGCATCTTGGATAATGCCATCCTGTGCCTCCCTTGTCCCCATAGCAAGAACGTGAGCAATGTGCTCAGTGATCTAAAAATCCAGGCCGGTAAGATCACAGGAATATTTACAAAATTATATAAGAGTCGAGGTAGCATAACCATTTTGAACACTGCTAACCGGCCTGCTAGGGACAACGGCAGGGTGTTCCAGAAGGCGACTTGCAATTGGAGCGAATTGATAGTCTGCACCACATTCCCATCTATAGTATTGGCGGAGGACCTATAAATTTGTATCCCCAGATATTTAAATGTTACAGGTTCTACTCTGAACTGTTCTCGCCCAAACGGTAGGTGGGTCCCCTCGTACGTGCCAGAGAAGGAATATGCTACTGATTTGGCAGCATTAAGGCGCAGCCCAGAGACGTCACCGTGCTGCGAGAATACGCTGGCAATGACCCGCATGTCCACACCTAGGTCCTTAAAAAGTAACAACATATCATCCGCGTAGAGTGAGATCGAATGTGTTATTGTCTGTATCAGTATACCATACGGGGCCATGAGACAGAGCAAACGTTGTGTTATGTTATGTTATGTTATTCGAGATTTGTAAAGTGCACGGGCACCCAGAGGTTTCATGGCGCTAGAGGTAAGAGAAGATGGTAAACAGTAACCTAACCGTGCGCTTGCTTGAATAACCAGGTCTTCAGTGCACTCCTAAATTCCATCAGATTAGTACAGTTCTGGAGTGACAAGGGCAAAGAGTTCCAAATCTTTGGGGCCAAATAGGCAAATCGGCATCCACCTAGACGATTCTTTTTAAAAAGGGGCAAGGTGAGGAGGGACAGATGGGCAGAGCGGAGATTACGAGTCGGTTCATGTTTAATTATGAGATGGTTAATAAACTTGGGGCTTTTACCATGAAGAGCCTTAAAGGCCAAGCAGCCTACTTTGAAGGTTACCCGTTGGGCTATAGGCAGCCAATGAAGAGTGGCTAGCAATGGTTACGCTGAGCTCCTGGCGTTGCTTTTAAATATTAGTCTGGCCGCCTGATTTTGCACAATCTGCAGGCGTTTGGAAAGAGCCAGGGGAAGGCCTAAATAAATGGACTTGGAAAAATCTAAACGGGAGAGGACCAAGGCGATTACCACCTGAATAAGGGCAGAGTGTGTGAACAGATGAGCAATTATCTTAATCTTCCGTAGCTGGAAGAAGCTAGATGAGATCACCGTTCCTACCTGAGTTTTTAGTGAAAGATCAGAGTTCAGGGTGATCCCAAGGCTTTTCACCGAAAGAGAGGGAGACGGAGGGGGTCCCATTGAAGGCGGCCAAAAATGAGGGCCCCAGCTGGTTACACTTTTACCCGGGAGTACCAGCTCGGTCTTTCCAGGGTTAAGTTTTAGATGGTTCAACTCCATCCACCCGTGAATGTGCAGCATGGTGGCCTGAAATTCCTCACCGGAGTCTGTTGAGTTTAATATGAATATAAGCTGCAGGTCGTCAGCATAGTTGTATATTGTAACCCTCCTGTTTTTTAAAGATTACAACAGCGGTTTGAGGTACAGATTGAACAGGAGGGGGGACAATGACGAGCCCTGCGCCGTGAAGTTCTCAAGCTTGACTGCCTGGAACCGGTCATTCAAAAAGGACTTGACCCATCCGAGGGCCGCGCCTCGAAGGCCGGCTTGTTCGACACGGTGTAATAAGATGGTGTGATCCACTGTTTCGAACGCTGCCGACAAGTCCAGGAGCACCAAGGCCTGATGTATGCTCTTATCGGCATTAGACCTCATAGTGTCCAGGACAGCGAGGATCACCGCCTCGGTAGAGTGCGCCTGGCGAAAGCCGGCTTGGTTGGGCTCCAGGTAGTCAGATGTCTCTATAAATTTAGAGATACAGCTAGCCACATGGGCTTCTAGAATCTTTGCACCAAAAGGGAGGAGGGATATGGGCCGGTAATTCGCTAGATTAGAAGAATCAGCACCTGTTTTTTTAATTAATGGGACCAGCGTGGCGTTTTTAAATGAATTGGGGACTATTCCCTGCAAAAGGGACTCATTCAGGAGGGGAAGTATTCCTCGGGGGAGTGTTGAATAAACTTCCTTTAGTGCATGCGGGGGGCAAGGGTTGTTAGGAGACCCTGACTTTATGCGGTTCATCAGCTCCGCTAACCTGGATTGGTCTATAGGAGGGATAGCCTCAAGTTGGTAGGGATTTCTGCAGATATCCACTCTGTACACATTGGCCGAGCTGATCTGAATACAGTCTTTTATAATGGCGATCTTATCCTTAAAGAAGTCATTAAGCTGATTACACATCATTTGAGTGGGAGGTTGAGAGGGGGAGGTTCTTACATCATTGCATAGGTCATTTACGACTCTGAAAATTTCTCTGGATTTGTTTTGGGCATTGGAGATTTTTTCGGAGAAGAAAGCTGCCTTAGCAGATAGGATAGAATTCTTATATCTCCTGCGGACAGAAGTATATGATGATCTATCTTCATCAGAGTACCCGTGTCTCCATTTTCTCTCCAATTGGCGTAGTTCTAATTTATGATTTTTTAGGTCTGCGGTAAACCACCTATGGGCGTCCATGTGGCGAGCACGTGAAAACTTGGTTAGTGGGACGTGCTCATTGCAGGCAGCTAAGAGCCATTTAGTGAGATCTTTGTGCCATTGGTTCCAATGCCAACACAAACAACAGGGGCGATAGGGGGCAACCCTGACGCGTCCCCGTATAAATACGATAGGCAGGTGATATGATCAGTCCCGATTTGGCGTGAGCAGTGGGGTCTGTATAAAGCAGCTGAATCCACTTGCAATATTCGGGTGTATACCAAACTTCTCAAACACAGCAAGCATATAGGGCCAGCTTAAGGTGTCGAACGCTTGCCGTATTTTTAGGGACAGGCACCCAGCTAATGGCCATGTCTCTGTCACTGCGTGCATCAGGACATGCAATCGGCAGATATTGAGGGAAGTACTATGTTTGTGAATAAAACCACATTGATCTCGGTGTATAAGTTTGGGCAGCAGGGGGAGCAATCTGGATGCCAATAGCTTACTCAGAATGTTATATTCTGTATTGAGTATTGATAATGGGCAATACGATGTCAAGTTGGTGTGAGCTTTACTGGGCTTCTGCAGTGACGTAAGTGGGAGGCAGCGTACCCTCCCTGAGGGAGGTGAAATCCAGTTGTAAAAACTTTAGCTCCAATGCATCAACAAAGGTGGAGTAAAACTCCACAGGTAGGCCATCTGAGCCCGGGGTTTTTTTACGGGCCAACGCAGCCTGATGTATAGCGTTGGTGTTCGACAAAGGAGGGTGTGTGCGGTCCCAGTGGATATCAAACACCGCATTAAAGTTCCCTCCTAATAACCATGGGTATTGTACCCAGTCTGAAAGTGCCTGTGTTAATCTAGAGAGATAGGCCTCCTGATCTAGGTTAGGGGCATAGACAGAGCCCCAAACCACCTGCCTGCCATCTAGCGATCCACGTACCAGAACATATCTGCCTTGGTCATCTATCCGGGATTCACTATGAGTAAATGGGATTCCCGCTCATATCCATATTGCAGCCCCTCTAGAAAAGGCGGAGTAAGACGTAGCGTAAAATTGGCCATCCCACCTCCTCTGTAGTTTACTTGCCTCAGATCGTATAAGGTGTGTCTCCTGGGGACTTACAATTTGGGCCCTGCGATGACGTAACTTGCCCACTATTCTATGTCACTTTTGGGGCGATTCCATCCCCCGAACATTCCAGGATATGACAGTATACAATTTCTCAACCTACATTCGCAATTGGAAAACCACCAGCCCCCCCAATCCCACCCACACCCCACCACCCCAGACCCCCCCAACCTCCAATCAGAATAAGCAGCCAGCATAACCCCAATGCAACAAACCCGGAATACTGGGTCCAACGATGGAACTTGGCTGACCAAACTGTGCAAAACAGGAAAAACATTACACACTTAGAACTCTAGCTTACGTTCGTGGGGTAGGCCACATGCGGAACACACAAGTTACCTGAGCAATGGGAGAGATACAAGCCCAAGTCGGGCTGGGCCATTACATTAAGCGATATTACCCCGTGACTTTCCGAAGTGAACAGTAATGCAACTAACACAGTATGCAATAAAGACCAGTGGAATGTGGAGCAAACCATATTGATGAAAAATCACAGAAGCTGGCGGGCATGAGTTCAGTAGAGTGGGGTTTGCAATCTTCCAAAAGGAAGTGGGGGGAGACACTATAGTCAGCCTAAGGGGTATTAACTGAGGTGAGTAGATGTCGATGGGAATAAGGCCATAATTTTCCCCGAGTCAGAGTCAGAGCAGGCTGTCTCAGAAGGGCTAGAGCTAATCTCTGGCCGTGGAATTCTGAGCACCTCGGCCGACTGGAGGGCCTCTCACCACACCTCGCCACCTGGTGGCATGGCAGGGAGGAGTCCCCCCGCTCTGTGTGACCATACCCTTCTTGCGCCGGTGGCGGGCCGCTGCGTTTTTGGCTGTGTCGGATCTAGTCTTGTTCTAACAGGATATCTGGAAAGTGTCAGTCCAGCTATTCCATGCAGTCTGGAGTGTCAAAGAACAATGCCCATTGTTCGTTATTAATCTTGAGCTTGGCCAGGAAAAGTAGTGCAAATGTTAGACCCACAGCCCGGACTCTTGCCTTGAACTCCATAAAAGAAAAGCATTTCCGCTGGACTGCCAGGGTGTATTCTGGGAAGATAGAAATCCTCGCCTTCTCTATCTGCAGGGGGGCCTGTTCCCTCGCCACCTGCAGCAATCTGTACCGGTCCCTATAATTCAAAATACGGGCCAGCAGCGGGTGTGGATTAGCTCCAGGTACAGGGTGCCGCGCCGGAACCCGGTGAGTTCGCTCAACTGTAAAGTGTGGCGAGAGACCTGTGGGCGCCACTGTGGTTCGCAGCCATTACTCGATGTAGGTCATGGGGTTGGGCCCCTCCGCCTCTTCAGGCATACCCACTATTCTGAGGTTATTTCATCTTGCCCGACCTTCTGCATCATCCGCCCGGGCGTGCAAGGCTTCAATCTGTTGTTGCATCCTCTTCTGTAGTGTAGTTCCTATATTCCCAATAGGCTCTGCGCATTGGAATAATATATTCAGCAGTGTAGACGTAGGACTGAGGTTCTCTAGGTCTCTACTGACTATATTAGACTTAAGGTTTGCCAGCTAGCTCAGAGGTCACTAGAAACTTTCTCGAATAAACGAGGAGGAGTTTAACCTCCCTGGATAGACAAGAAGGGATTAGCTTCTGACAACCATAAAACATGACAACTTTGCTCTCCCTGAATAAGAGTGTATCTCTAGAGTCGTGTGAAAACAATAGACAGCTATTTCACTCAGTCAAATGTGCGTACTTAGTTTCACCAGAATGCAGAGAAAAGAGAGACAGGCGTTTTCAATAAAAGGTGTTATTTATTGAGCAGTCTTCTTCCTCATACAAGAGAAATGAATTGCCACGATTGTAATACTTATGGTATAGTAAAGTGCATACAGTAAAAGGAGGATTATAAAATAATACTGTAAAAGCATTGATATGGTTTCTTAGCCATATGATACTTTAAAATAGATAAAATATATACATACATATATACATTGACTAATCGTACTCAACTGGTGCTTCTAAATACGCCTACCCCGGTGTACCTGACCTAAGCCTAATATGTGGGAAGGAGTAAGTAAGTAGCAGTTTAAGTTAAGTTTGTTTTGCCAAGAATCTGACTCAAGAATTCTCTGTAAGGATTTAGTCAGTTCCGTACCAGGGTAATAGAAAGCAGGAGGTCTTGTATCTCTTTCTCAGGACTCGATATCCCAGTAACCCGCGAAGGTATCTGGAAACACCGGAGCTGGATTTCTCGGCAGGAGAAAAGACAGCGTCTCTTTCAGTGCGTCAAGGAGGAGGGGCAGCTTCCGTGGGCTCTCGCATCAGCTGGGCTCTCGGGCAAGTAGATAGCTGCTCTGCTCCAGAATCACCACCGTGTGTTTGCTTAAGGCAACGTTGGTATATTTATACCTGAAAGGTGCCTGGGTTTGACGTAAGGTTGGACATAAGACGTCAATAAAGATGTCACTAAGAACTGGCCGTCCTTACAGTGCTTTACAGGAGTTCTAGGACGAAATCAAAACAAAAGCAAGGGGGATTTCCCAGGTTGCTGGAGGCTTGGTTTTGTTTAGAGAACTCGGTGTGCTTACTAGGGGGCCGGAGAAGTAGCCTTGCTTAATGTGACAGCATGTGCTACGACTGAATTATGGATATGATTATTATGCCGTTGTATGGACATTATTGATTATTACCGGACAAGGGCATAAAATAGGAATATCGATTCAGGGTCCTAGATAAAACACTACACCCACTCCACGAATTAATGTCCATCATTACTAAAACTTAAGCAATAGTAAACATAAAAGGTGCATGTGTATACCAACCCACCCCAAAATACATTTTTGCATTTGAAATGGTGTATGCGAAATACATGAAAATGATTATAGGTACTGTACGCTTTTCAAGCAGTGTAATCATTCATTAAAAAGGATGCATACATATATCGGCATGAATGATTTGCGAAATTTACACATGAAATGGCTCTTAATACAGAAAAAAGGGTCGAGACCATTCCATCACATATAAATATAGTTGCTGTAAATGTGCTAGAGGCTGACGTGATATATTGTCTTTAGAGTTCCTAAAATAGAAGCTCTGTTCTCTAAGAATAGTTCTACTTCAAGCAGAGTACATGTGCCAGAAAAAAGGTAAATATTTTGGAATCGGGGAGAAAAAAAAATAATTTCGCTTTCAGGGGAGAGAGAAAAAAAATAAAGTTCCAAATATGTTCAGTAGCTTTTGTTTATCAAAGCAGAAGGCCGAATTCAGAGTTCAGGGAACGCTGTGTACTAGTTTGCTTAAAAGTTATTCTTTTTGTTCGGAGGAAAACATCATTTCAGACAGACTTTCAAAAAAGTGGTTTACCGCTTCAGGTGAAAGTTCGACTAAGTTGGAAAATGCTGCAACTGTGCAGTCGTGAGCATGATTGCTATCATCGATGTCAGGATCAGCAATGCTCACAGAAGGTCGTACCTGGGTGATGTTGCTCTCATCTCGTACTTCACTACCCTTTAATCGCAGTGGTGAAGTCTCAACGAATGCCGTCATCAGGATTGGTAACCGCTGGGGACAACGCGATGCATGAGCTGTTACCGGACTTAGCAAAGTATCTGTATCCAATGGTACTGCTGATTGTAGTGTAAGACAGACGTCCAACACGCATTCTTCTCCGCATAGCATTCATCGAAGCACAGGTAAAATACAATTCTGCCAGATGGGTCTGAATGAAAGAAACCAGGTCATATTCAGATCTCTTAGCCGGGCTAATCCAAGGACTTTAGTTATGCGGTCCCGATAGCGTATAGCTAGGATCGTTTCTTCCATTGTTGCTGGAGTCTTGTCTGCATTTTGGCTTGTCATAACGAAGCAGGAGTATCAAAAATAAAATGCCTGCTACGAGTCCCAACAGGAGTGGTAGGCTGCCAAAGACAGAATGGACAAAATTAGGAAAAATGCCCAGAACTGTTGTGAAGGGTGTTAACAGTCCCGAAAAAATTGTCTTAAATACATGTGGGATCTTTGGACTGGGTAAGAGTGGTCTGCTTAATTCAGGCACTCTGTTCATCACCACCCCCTTTTCTGAATCATTTTGTCCACCATAAGCGTGGAAGGGTATACTCAGATGTGAGTCCCTTGCTCATTGCACCATCAGGATTCAAGCAAGCCGGGCCGACGACGCCTGAAATGGCAGAAACCGGTCCCCGGAAGCTTGTTTCCTTCCCAGTACAAGAATTGGCTTGGTAGTTTGGTTTGCCCTGTTCCCATCATGCACTGGGACAGGAACAGACTAATTTGCATGTAGCCAAGTTCTGAGCTGGGATGGTGCAGTGAGCTAAAAAACGGTGATGGATCAAGCCCTGATCTTTGGACTGGGTAAGAGTGGTCTGCTTAATTCAGGCACTCTGTTCATCACCACCCCCTTTTCTGAACCATTTTGTCCACCATATGCGTGGAAGGGTATACTCAGATGTGAGTCCCTTGCTCATTGCACCATCAGGATTCAAGCAAGCCGGGCCGACGACGCCTGAAATGGCAGAAACCGGTCCCCGGAAGCTTGTTTCCTTCCCAGTACAAGAATTGGCTTGGTAGTTTGGTTTGCCCTGTTCCCATCATGCACTGGGACAGGAACAGACTAATTTGCATATAGCCAAGTTCTGAGCTGGGATGGTGCAGTGAGCTAAAAAACGGTGATGGATCAAGCCCTGATCTTTGGACTGGGTAAGAGTGGTCTGCTTAATTCAGGCACTCTGTTCATCACCACCCCCTTTTCTGAATCATTTTGTCCACCATAAGCGTGGAAGGGTATACTCAGATGTGAGTCCCTTGCTCATTGCACCATCAGGATTCAAGCAAGCCGGGCCGACGACGCCTGAAATGGCAGAAACCGGTCCCCGGAAGCTTGTTTCCTTCCCAGTACAAGAATTGGCTTGGTAGTTTGGTTTGCCCTGTTCCCATCATGCACTGGGACAGGAACAGACTAATTTGCATATAGCCAAGTTCTGAGCTGGGATGGTGTAGTGAGCTAAAAAACGGTGATGGATCAAGCCCTGATCTTTGGACTGGGTAAGAGTGGTCTGCTTAATTCAGGCACTCTGTTCATCACCACCCCCTTTTCTGAATCATTTTGTCCACCATAAGCGTGAGGGTATACTCAGATGTGAGTCCCTTGCTCATTGCACCATCAGGATTCAAGCAAGTCGGGCCGACGACGCCTGAAATGGCAGAAACCGGTCCCCGGAAGCTTGTTTCCTTCCCAGTACAAGAATTGGCTTGGTAGTTTGGTTTGCCCTGTTCCCATCATGCACTGGGACAGGAACAGACTAATTTGCATATAGCCAAGTTCTGAGCTGGGATGGTGCAGTGAGCTAAAAATCGGTGATGGATCAAGCCCTGATCTTTGGACTGGGTAAGAGTGGTCTGCTTAATTCAGGCACTCTGTTCATCACCACCCTCTTTTCTGAATCATTTTGTCCACCATAAGCGTGGAAGGGTATACTCAGATGTGAGTCCCTTGCTCATTGCACCATCAGGATTCAAGCAAGCCGGGCCGACGACGCCTGAAATGGCAGAAACCGGTCCCCGGAAGCTTGTTTCCTTCCCAGTACAAGAATTGGCTTGGTAGTTTGGTTTGCCCTGTTCCCATCATGCACTGGGACAGGAACAGACTAATTTGCATATAGCCAAGTTCTGAGCTGGGATGGTGCAGTGAGCTAAAAAACGGTGATGGATCAAGCCCTGATCTTTGGACTGGGTAAGAGTGGTCTGCTTAATTCAGGCACTCTGTTCATCACCACCCCCTTTTCTGAATCATTTTGTCCACCATATGCGTGGAAGGGTATACTCAGATGTGAGTCCCTTGCTCATTGCACCATCAGGATTCAAGCAAGCCGGGCCGACGACGCCTGAAATGGCAGAAACCGGTCCCCGGAAGCTTGTTTCCTTCCCAGTACAAGAATTGGCTTGGTAGTTTGGTTTGCCCTGTTCCCATCATGCACTGGGACAGGAACAGACTAATTTGCATATAGCCAAGTTCTGAGCTGGGATGGTGCAGTGAGCTAAAAAACGGTGATGGATCAAGCCCTGATCTTTGGACTGGGTAAGAGTGGTCTGCTTAATTCAGGCACTCTGTTCATCACCACCCCCTTTTCTGAATCATTTTGTCCACCATAAGCGTGGAAGGGTATACTCAGATGTGAGTCCCTTGCTCATTGCACCATCAGGATTCAAGCAAGCCGGGCCGACGACGCCTGAAATGGCAGAAACCGGTCCCCGGAAGCTTGTTTCCTTCCCAGTACAAGAATTGGCTTGGTAGTTTGGTTTGCCCTGTTCCCATCATGCACTGGGACAGGAACAGACTAATTTGCATATAGCCAAGTTCTGAGCTGGGATGGTGCAGTGAGCTAAAAAACGGTGATGGATCAAGCCCTGATCTTTGGACTGGGTAAGAGTGGTCTGCTTAATTCAGGCACTCTGTTCATCACCACCCCTTTTTCTGAATCATTTTGTCCACCATAAGCGTGGAAGGGTATACTCAGATGTGAGTCCCTTGCTCATTGCACCATCAGGATTCAAGCAAGCCGGGCCGACGACGCCTGAAATGGCAGAAACCGGTCCCCGGAAGCTTGTTTCCTTCCCAGTACAAGAATTGGCTTGGTAGTTTGGTTTGCCCTGTTCCCATCATGCACTGGGACAGGAACAGACTAATTTGCATATAGCCAAGTTCTGAGCTGGGATGGTGCAGTGAGCTAAAAACGGTGATGGATCAAGCCCTGATCTTTGGACTGGGTAAGAGTGGTCTGCTTAATTCAGGCACTCTGTTCATCACCACCCCCTTTTCTGAATCATATTTAGGATTTGGCTTAACAATTCTGCGAAATGTAGGGGGCAGTTTGTTGATAAAAGGATATGTATCTCTGCCGTTGTCCTTGCGACTTGCAGATCATACGTTTCTTTTGATGACGTCAAGGGCACAGTTGTCTGCAAAAGGACAGACTTCATTCTGCTTAAAGTATCAATTCGAATAGAAGAGATATTAAAAAATGGCCACATTTTTGCCTCCCTGTCTGGAGTGCTGTTTGGAAACAATACTTGCATACAGCAAGTGACCATGGAACTAATGCTAACGAGATAAGCTTTTCCTGGCACCATGCCACAACATCTGTGGTCCACTATTAGAATATAGCTCCCGTTAGAAAGCCGTCTAAAGAATGGCTCTATTCGAGTTGCAGGTGTGCCATGCTGGTGACATGAAAGGTTATTTGAAGTCCCCTCACAGGCCCCATGCAGGTTGATACCTTGACACAGTAGTATACCACTTAGTGACCTTTTACAATTATTACCACTAAGAAATACATTCTGTTCCTTTTCACTATAACATATGTGTGTAAGGTAATTTCCATGATGACTTAATGTACCCTTTACCCAACCTTTCATACTGGCCTGCTGGTATATACTCTTGACAGAATTTAAATTGGAAAGTTGTTATCGGAATAGTTATTATTCCGTGTATTATCCATTCAATGACAGGTCGTTCTGACATTGTCAATGGTAATCTCTCAAGTTTTTCAATGCCCAGAATTGTATATTCTGCTCCTTTCTGTGCCAAGCTGATTTGTGTATCAATAAGGTTAAAGATAGAGAATAATGACGTTGTGTTGATTAAACGCCAAGGCACGTAGCCTGAACGCAGATTTTGTAACGTCCAGCCTAGCTGTACAATAGAACGTAATTGGGACTGACCATGTTGTAACATTAGCAGGTCCTGCTCTATTATATCTATAGAAGATGATACAATACTGTCCAGTGAATATATTCTGGAAGACAGAGTCATTAACCCATTGTCCACAACAGAAAGTGATTTTTCCAAATGAATACGGTCAATTTCCCGTATTTTTTCTGCTGTTTCAATTTGCGTTTCTTTCCAAGCTTCGTTGTAAGCTGCATATATACCGGCCGCTATGAAACGTTTTGGACGCTGTTTGCGTGGTCCCATTATGAAATCACGCAAGTCAGCACCGTCTTTAAGTAAAGTCAAGTGTTGCTTAATTTCTGCCAGTGTGGATTTCTGTAGCCATTCGAGGCAGAGTTTTCCTACACTGTATGTTGTAACTATCCCTGGATGTTGTCTCTGGGAGTATCTAGGGTCTGACCTGGTCAATTTGAACCCCTGTATTTTGTTCAGGAATCTATCTTGACAGTTATTTGTGTCTGTGGGCCAGATCAACCATTTTTTCCAATCAGGATGTGTTCTATTTTGTTTAAAAATATGGGATACGTCTATCTCAACATCTGTAGTGCTATTATTGTCAGGTGTTGGCTTTGGAATAGACGGTTTGTTTAAGTCTTTAATTTTGGTTAGGCCATGACAGGTTGTCTGTTGAATGGTATCATTCAAGAATATAATTTGTTCTGGGATCATGCAGGCTCTAAATAATGATTCTATACCTTGGACCTGCCAATCTTTGGTACCCCAGATGGTTTTTGTTTCAATATTGTTTTTCCAAAAATCAAAAACAAATGTAGTCATTTGTTCATAAAATGCTTCTGAATAGATTAATTTAGTGTTTGTCAGCATTGTTTTCATTCCTGTCTTCTTTAACATTTTGAAATAAAAGACTTCTGCTTCACTTGTGTTAAACCCTGAGAAGTATGGAAATTTCTCATAAAATGTTTTTGAACTGCCTTTTGGTGGAGTTGCACAATGTTCCCATTGATTATAGTTTAAAACATTTCTAGGTTGATCAGATTTATGCAAATAGTGATGTGCAAAATGGTTGTAGCAGTACATTTCTTCATAATTAGATGAACCCTGCAAGTAATCATGTTCTGTAAAGTTTGCTGACATTACTAAATCTGACATCATATCATTAATACTTTCAAAGTCCCAATCATCAGAGAATGTGCTCGGTTTTACAAAGTCACTCAATGAAATCTTAAACTGGTGTGGATACTTCAAGAGCTCGACCGGGCCAAAAATTTCGTAATCTGTTTTGTCCCAAGCTACCCCACCGGGTATTGGATTGGCTGTGACATTCACGGATGATAGTTCTCTTTTCTCGATGTGAGATGACTTGTGTGGCTTTAGGACCAAGTTGATGTTCTGACTTGCTGTGTCCATTGTACTATATTTTCCCTCAATGAATTTTCCCAAACAAAGAACCATGATGAGCCAAAGCAGGAGGAAAAGTACACCTAACACAATCCAAAATTCAATCCATGGAGAAATCTGATAGATTTCTTTGAGTTGATGAAAGAGTTCTGTTACTTTGTTTTTAAAAGATTTCGTTGTTGGTTGTTCTTCAAGCTCGCTTGGATCCTCAGAAAAGTCATCAAAATTGATGAAGTAGCCAGATGCAGTTCTATCAATTGTTGGAATCGCTTCCGGATTTTTATTTGCTTTTGGAATTTTCTTTGTTTCATTAGCATAGTCTGTGGCTACATCGTTGTAGACAGGTGTTTCTTGATGAATTGTTTCAATTTGGGCTTCAAGAGGCACAAGTTCCATGGCATTATTGCATAGTCCCTCTGCTGCGAACCCAAGTATTATGGTGTTCACTCTTTTCAAGTGAGTATCTAAGTCATCATCTGTTAGATAGATGTCATCGACATAAGATAATGCCTCATCATCATACATTTGTAGTAACTCTGTTACTCTTGCTGAGAATAATCCTGGGCTATTCTTGAACCCCTGTGGGAGTCGACAGAAATTCCTGGGAGCCCATTATTGAGAAAGCGGTGAAATACCTGCTTTCAGGTGCAATGTTATGACAAAAGAATCCATTAGAGATGTCTAATGTTGTTTTGTATTTTTTGTGCACGATGTTATTCATTAGTGCTGCACTGTGTGAGTTTTGTACTGCAAATGTCTTGCAACATGAGTTAAGGTGTCTGTAGTCCAAAACTAGACAATATGAATCGTCTGGCTTGGAGACAGGAAACAAAGGATTGTTCATTTGTGAGGTGCAAGTTTCAATCACCCCCTGGTATTCAAGTTGATCTAGGATCTCCCTGACCTGTTTTTTGCTTCTTGCTTAATTGGGTACTGCCTTTGTGCAGTCGGTTGACATTTTAATTGGATTTTGTGAGGAGGAGAGTCCTCATCCCATCCTACATGATTTTTATATAATGCAGGAGCTTGGGCTACTGCCCACTTTCTTGCAAGTGTATATTTTTTATGAATTGGAATGTGATTTGAGAAGGCAGGCATAATCATTTCTTCGCCATGAGGGCACTCCCTGACAAACTCTGGTGGCCAGTCCTTTTCAGCTAAAAGGATGTCATAGCCTTTGGAAAGGTTATCCCAAAATAGACCCCTTACTTTCCTAGTCTTATCTCCCTCTATACATAATGTTATCTCGTATATTTTATGAGGTTTGCTAACTCTGCTGTCTGCAGTTTCCACTTGAATGTATTCATTTGTGTCCACTGTCTCCAGATGATTCATCAGGATCTTGCGAGCTATGGTCACTTCTGCTGCGCTGTCTAGCACTGTCTGGGCCCACTCTCCGTTTTTCAGCTGTGTCCTCAGTATCCTCGGCATGTTTGACTATTTTAATGCTGGCTACCTTCTTTCTTGAAAATTGTAATTTTTTACTTTGATGAGCAGGTTCTTTGTCTTTGGACTTGACGTGCTCTTCCCTTTGTTCTGACTGTCCTCTTCTTTCCGATTTCTGCGAGGAAGTCTGAAAAGATCGAGAGGGACATGTATCAATATCTTGATATCTATCAGGTTTCTTTAGATTATCCCTATTTCTAATGTTGTATCTTTTCTCAGACGGCTCCCTCTGGGGAGACTTGTGTCCTTGGTCCGGAGATCTTTCTCTCCGCCGAGGAGATCTTCCTCTGGACTGGAATCTTTTTTCTTTGGGAGTGGATTGTTTATTTCCATCCCAGCTCTTTTTTGAAGTGTTTAGATTATTTTTAATAAATATTTTTTCAGGATTTTCAGTTAGTTGGGGTTTTACGGGTTTCCCACCCAAACCATCTCTTCCTAGTTCTTCATAGGATTTTTCTATGATTCTGGCAAGTTCAAATGGCTGTTCTTCTATATCTGTTTCTTTCAATTTCTGGAGGAATGTTATATCCTCCGTTGCCAATTGAACCAACTCTCTATATGCCTTTGTGAATTCTTTTATTTTAACTAAGAGTTCTTCACTTGACATTTTTTCAATGTCTGGATGTGGTGTGTAGCTGGCTAGAACCGGCCATGTTGCTCCTGGTCTACCTAGTGGACCGAGCCTGGTGATGTGAATATTATGTTTTAGGGCACCTTTAAACTAAGCCTGGGCGTTGTACGCGTAGTCGCGCTACGCGAAGCTACGTGAAGACGTTCTCGCACTACGCGAGCTTCGCGAGCATGCGTAGTAGCTTGCTGGTCCCGTTCGCGAGCCGTTTTTCTTGCTCGGGAGCGCGTAGTGCGTGGTCGGGGCCCTGTCTGCGTGTTCGGGGGATTGTAGCGTGCGACCTTACCCATGTGGTTGGGCTATGGGCGCGGCGATCTTGTTTTTTCAATTGTCCCGCCCGCCCGCGCCCCCTATTTCCTCTTCCGGGTCGCGAATAACGCGTTCGCGTGGTGCACGTCTTGTTCGGGAACACAACTACTTGTTCACACTGAGAAAGTACGTGTTCGCGTGAAATCTCGCGTGAACTTACCCACGTGGTTGCGATGGGCGCGGCCATCTTGTTTTTCACACTGTATGCTATGGTTCTGGGCCTAGTTTTCTATCCACCTTATATCTGTTCAATCTTTTACCTATTTTCACAGTTTTTCTTACTTTTTTTACTTCTCATCTATTTCTCTCTGTCCCTAAGTTTATATTTTGCATTTTATTTCTACTTTTCCACCTTTCTTTTTAGCTTTTCTACTGTTTTATTTTACTTCTTCATTTAAGCTCCTACTTCTTCCCCCTAACTTTTTTTCCTTTTGTTCTAACTTTTCTTTTCCACCTCCACCCCAGAACCATGGCAAAGGGGAGCAGCAGAACCGGCTCGAAGGGCAAGGCGCCTGCGCCCAAGAAGAGCTGGCTGCCTTGCGGCAGAATGCGACCTGCAGGGGTGCAGGCCCGGAATCTTTTCGGGGAGGTGGAGGTGGCCGCCCTGGTTTTTTTCATGCAGTGCCACCTACCCTTGACCTTGGCAGCAGGCGGCAGGCCAGGGTCCGGTTACCTCCCAGAGGAGCGTCACCGCCGGTGGGCGAAGGTGCGCCGGGCAGTGTACCGTCGCTCGCAAATCCGGCGCACCCACCAGCAGCTGGCCCACCGGTGGGCAGACATTCTGGACAGGGAGCAGGACCTGTTGGACCTGCTAGGTGTTGAAGTCGTGGGGCTTGGTGAGTAGCTAGTAATATTAATAATTTAATATATATTATAGTAGTATAAGTATTGTGTATAATTCTTGGACGAATAAGTAACACGGTTACTGGTGCACTTAGTTACATTGCAGATGAATTCCGTCTCAAATTCTTCTGTTATTGTATGACACAGGTGCTGCTCGCCACTTCTCTTACTGGCTTGTAACTTAGCGCTGGCTTGGGCTGCTGATTATTGATGTTAGAGTTTTTAGAGAACTGAAGTTAGTTGATGCTATTGCTAGAGTCTAGTCCTTACATTGTCCTTTAGTGAAATAGTGGTGGATGGATAGTATGAGTTCATATTTTTTTAACGGTCTGCATGACGCCTCCTCTGTCACTGAATGCTTAGTTAGTTCTTATTACCCCACCCCTCCATTGAAACCAGTTTGAGTTTGTTTACTGAGTGGTAGGCTTAGCAGCACAGCAATAGCATGGTCAGGTGAGTCAGTAGCAGTTCTGATGCAAGCAACCAACAATTACGTGTATGTACAAATTTATGCATGTGTCCTCCATCTCATCATCTATGCATGTTTGCGGGCAAAAATAAAATTGAAATGCTGACTTACTGAACAATTGGCCCGTCTGGATTCTTGAATAGGTGTTGTAGGTCAGGTGGTACTGGCTTCCTTAGTATATTCTGCAATCAGAATGTTTATGGCACATTTGATTAGTGTTCTATAAGTAGACGGTCTGTGGATCTTGCAAGCCAGTAGTCATTTATACTTTGAAGTCAATTTTTGTTTGGAATTGTTGTTCCCTAAAATGTTTGAGAGGATTTTTGAATGAGGTCTTTGTTTCACAGCACTTAACGTTTCTCTTTCTTTATTATTTCTTACATGATCAGCACCACCCAAGGGCAAGAAGACGGGGTCAGAGTTGGCGGGACAACCACAAGAGGAGCGCTCCTCTACCGCGGATCCTGCTGCTGGCCCCAGTAAGTCCTACAGTGCTTATATTAACAATTATATTTCCCTAACTTTTTAACGCACTTTATTTTTTCCAACCGATTAATCCTCCTTCCTAATTCAATGTTAGCTAAACCTTCTTTGGTCTTAAATTTGTTTTCCAAATTTTGGGTCACTAACTATCCAATGCCATCCCTGACTTTCAGTTCCTTCAAACTGCCTCTGCCCCAAGACTCTCTGTGCTACTACTATTAGACTGTGTGTAGCTAAGCTTGCCCTGTGGGCCACTCTTTAGTTAAGGTATTCTTTTGAATAAAGCTGTGATAGAATAGCTGTAGGCACTGGGTCCACTCCTGTCTTTTGCGTTGTCCTCTGTAATCTCCAGTCTTTGTCAATTCCCACCAACAAAAATGCACAACCAGATGTTTGCCTACTAATTTTAGTTCAGTTAGTATACTTCTACTACTGTTGTGGTTATTATTCTCTGCACATACACATACAGAACTATGCACAAGAAATTAGGATGTTGTTGATGTTGGTGATAGGGAGGTTGGACCTTACCCCCTGGTCACAGAACTCAGTCAGAAGAACCCATAATCCAATGACCGTCTAGTCTACCTACCTAAGTGTCTTGGTCATAGTCATTTGTCCCACTCCCGACCCCCACACGGAGATAGTTAGATATACCCAATGATTTTATTACACAACCCAGAACAGAAGAAGAAGAAGACCCTTTCGCTCACTCACTCGTTTCAGTCCACAACACCCAAGACACTGAAAATATACCACAGAGTCTACGTGCAAGTTCAAAAACTTTATTTTTTTTAATAACAAGCTTTGTATGTTGTAACTTGTAAGTATTTCCATGAAAAACATCCTGCTCCACCATGCAAAATGAAGAAGATTAAATACTGTACATTTTGTACATCTAGTGCACGATAGAGAAATGTGTGAATTGTGGGAGACCTCTCACCGTTGAACGTATACTGTAAGTGGTTACACATGCATCTTTCGAAAGCTCTGCAAATCCCTTGTTTCGTAGAAGGCAATCTTCTCTTCTCATCTGCCTATGAGAAAAATGTTGCACGTTAGACAGTGAATAAAACTATGCCAGTTTTTAGCAGTCATGGCAAAAAGTGCAATATTACATTATGGATAAGCAACAGGGACTAACAATACTGGTTTGTCAATTGTATGCGACACTCATTTGGCCTTAATGGTGTCTTTCTTACTGTGCAACAAGCTGCAAGGTAACATGGGCAAAGCAGTAGACACGGATCTAAAAATGGTTATATGGCTCAGGCTAACTTTCCAAAGACTAGAGTAGGAGTAGATTAGATGACCCTAGGGACCATCTAATAAATGAAAACTAAACTCTGTCTAATGTGACTGCTGTACATTAGGACGCAATTTGGACTAGTTACACTGTCACAACGATTCATGTTATACGTAACTGTTTTTTCAATCTTCCTTCCTGGTTAAAAAAGTACAACTAGTAAAATAGGGGGAGGTGTGCAGGCATCTAAAAAGGTGTACTTAATTTCATAGGTGCACAATCAATACTAACCACCAGTGCCGACGGGGCCAGCGGCGAAGAGATTGCCATCCAGGAGGGGACAGAGGATGCGGCACCTGCAGGAGCATCAGTGGGGCAGGAAAGTTCAGCGGTGGGCAGTGGTAAGTTATATTCATTACTTATTTGCATTACTAGGTGGAAGGGGGACATTTTTTCCCTCACTGTGCTATGAGACTTATTAAGAAAGTATGAATTTTAAGTTGTACTGGACAATATACAATGGTTGAAGAAGACACCCTTTGTAGCATTACCAGTTTTAGTTGAGTAAACAAGGCCTCTTCCATCAGACTCCAACTCAGCTGTGAAACTTATGGAGAAGACTAAAAGTCAGATCAGATGACCTTGAGGCATGTGTTGAACAAAAAGGGAAAGAAGTGAACTAGGGTGGAAGGAGGAAGGGAGGACTAAGAGATGTAATAATAAGACTAACTACCATAGAAGGATACTTTGGAAGGTTCATTCACATGGCTGATATGAATCGGATGCATGGGTTGTTAAAGGATGGGTAGAACTGTAAGGTCAAAGAAAATGCAGGCCTGGTTGGGCAAAAGAATATGGGTGCATGGATACAGTGGATAGCAAGAATCATGAGCGGAGTTTGTGTCAATGAAACCCAAGGGAAGGAAGGAGTGGACGCATGGGTGGTTGGTTTGCTGGTGAAAGTGAAACCAGCTAAGCCGATAATAAAGAATGATAGACATTTACTTTTAATGGGTGGATGCACCCTAAATGTATTTGTATTCATCATAGGTGAAGACTGTCACTGGAAGCAGAGTCTTACTTTGAAAAAATAAAAGGAGATACAAAAAAGACTTTTGTTCTTATGTTTACTCAAGCCCACCCAGTACTAGGGCAAGTATAATGTCGGAAAAAACTTCAACAAATGCTACAGGCAGGGGAAGCAGGAGGACAGATTAGATAGATACTAAAAGTTGACACCAATTGTATGGACTGCGCTTGATAGTGCTACAATGCCACTATGTACTGTTGAATTCATTATGAAGAGTTTGCTACAATTCTGTTTCTTTTTTTATAGATACTCCTACTCCTTCCTCAAAACCATCACGGAAGGAGTTGGCAGCCAGGGCCCGGCAAAGGAAACTGCAGGCCATTGAGGAGGAGTACCGCAAGCTGATGGCTGAGGCTGAGGAGGAGGAAGAGGCGGCGGCAGCAGCTGCTGCCTCTTCCAATGCGTCTGGCCCCAGCAAGGCTCCACCTGCAGGAGTACGGCGCCGCGGTCAGGCAGCCGCTCACCGCCGCCATGATTTAACATCTGCCACCCCCTCACAGCATGGATGCAAATGTAGGTGCCGTGCATTTCGGCAACAACTTCTCCTCCGGGTGGCCAAGCTGGAGGACCAATTAGAGGATCGTGTAAAGATTTTAGTGGACAAACACCTCAAAGCCCGCCAATTGTAATGGACCCTGTTGATTTGCCCCTTTTTTAATACTTTTGGTGGTGGGTGGGAATTGGGTGTTGGGGTTATTTTTGTGGGACATTCTTTGGACTTGGACTATGGTTGGGGTTAGGGTGGGCACTGGGGATAGGAGGATATTTTTATACATGAATAAATGTTATTTATTTTCAACTAACACAGATATGATATGATGTTGTTTTGTGGTGGGGTTACTGTTGTACGTCACAAGGTTTACTCTAGATGCAGGGCAGCGGCCAGTGTTTGATTGAAATACTTTATTAACTGACCACATGTGTAACATGCAAACAGATAGATGCTGTGCCCCTCACTCAAAGTAACATTTGTCCTATTAGTACTACCAGCCTCTCCTCCATTAGACCTCGCAGCAAACTGCTCTTCCTACCTGTGATTGATGATGATTACGTTTGGCACCGCAAGGGCTGCATGGTTTCCCAAGACAATGGAGAATATGCCGTGGTTGTGTGATAGTAGTCGAGTAGACTCCTAGTCCTAGACAGACACTGGCACTAGCATTGGAAAACAAAAACAAAGAGACAGTCATTTGCCTGAGAAAGAATGTGAGAGAAGTAGAAAATTACAGTACTAAGGGGCCGATTATGATAGAGGATTTTCCGCCTCCTCCGGGCCGGCGGAAGCCACCGCCGGCCCGGAGGAGGCGGAAAATCCTCTGCGGAGTCACCAAAGACCCACCGCCGCATTACGATGGCTGGTGGGTCTTGGATTCTGTCCGCTGCTTTTCCGCCGCGGTCGGATTACAACCGCGGCGGAAAAGCTCTCCTTTGGCTGGCAGTGTCTATCAGACACCGCCAGCCAAATTAGGAAGCAATAGTAAACATGCTTTTCCGCGGCGGTTTTTCCGCCGTGGAAAAGCATGTGTACTTTTGCTTTTGGGGGCCCGTTGCGGGCCCCCAGGGCGTAGGCGGGTGGAGGGTGCACATGGGGGGTACCTATGGTACCCCCCAGCATTTACATGCACAAAGCGGCAGGCACCGCGCGGTGCCTGCCGCTTTGTGCATGTAAATGTTACACATGCACTTTTAACATTGCGGCGGGTGCTGCTTGAAGCAGCACCCGCCGCAATGTTAAATATCCAGGATGTGACCGCCAGGGTGCCGGTCACATCCTGATTTGCACGGAGGGACCTCCGCAGTCCATGCGGACGGTCCCTCCACCTCTGGGATGGCGGACGGACGCAAGTCCGTCCGCCATCCTAATCGGCCCCATAATACGGACCAAAAATACAAACAATATTGCAACAGCTAAACGAACTCAAAGAAATCAATGGTGTCGGGGACTGAAAAAGTAGAAGAAGATAACTGTAGTTGCGTTGGAGTCATTAAAACACAATACAAATCGTAAACGTACATGCTCTAAAATTAAATTCAAACAATGCCAGCAATGATTTACATTTATTCGTTGGGTCACTTTGGGAAATTAATTGCCTTGTACAGTATTACATAGAGTGAACTTGGGTGGGCAAGCAGAAGAAGATCCTCGCCCTGCCTCGTTGACTTTTGATTTTATTAGTGTTGGTTTCACCACATCTGCCCCAGCAAGCGTGTGATCAATTGTTGGTGTATATTTAATGTAGTAACATCACACCTCAATAAAAACCACACAGCCCGGGGGAAGAGGGTTAGGGTTTGATGAATGGATGGGAACGGGGGTTTGGGGAAAGGTTTGACAAAGAAAAACAGTACGCATGGAGACAACAAGCAAAACAATGAAGACGATGATTGCTGATCCACAATTCCCCAATAAATGTAAAGTCAATTAAGAACAACGAAATGGATGCACGATGAAGGTTTCATTAACTGGATGGTTAATAAGAAGTGGTAATTACTTAACTACTACTACACAATTCAAAGGAAGTACTTCTTATGATATGAATGATATGACTTTTGCCTAGGCTGTATGCCCTCTGAGAAACCGTAATACCTGTTGTAGCGGGCTGAAAGCTAGCAAACAAAATTGAGATTCTTTAAGTGAACAATCAATTACCAAACACAAGCATAAAATAAATGAAGAGGAAAAAAGAATCAAAGAAAAATATGAAAATGATACTAAAGTTAATGTATTATCCAGGGCCAAATGTGTAGTTGTATCTCGTCATTCATTTTTTCCTCCCTTCCATGGACACTGTTGTGACTGATTGATTGATTATATCATCCTTGGGCGCCTCTGGCAGAATGATGATGATGAGGAGGATTGGTAAGGTAAGTGTAAGTTGTTGCTCCACGTATAATAGTATAGTAGCGCTGGGTGAAAGGCCGGCCTGTAAGTGTTGATGAAAGAAGAAATGGGGTATTACAAAATAAGTTAACAGAATGAAAACATAGAAATCAATTACGGTGTAGTGCGAAAAAGACAAGACTCGTGAGCAAGAACATTTTCAGACTGCGGCTAATTGGATACATTGATTAACTCTACTCTTCTAGTTGCACAGCAGTCATCAGAAAGAACAACAAGATAGCAGCCAGCACAGAACAGTTACAGGGCCACAACACCGGGACGTGAGTCTGTGGCCCAAACTCCATTTACCTACATTTTTCAGAGTTTCGGACAAAAGGCATATACATCAACCTAGTATTTCCAAAGCAAGTGATTAATGTTATTGTAAATCAATGTGCCAATGTCAATCATACCACTATTCCATTCCACCACTGCACACACATGTAGCCTAGGTCTGCTGTGCTTCTTCTTGATTGGTTGTGTGTTTACCTTGTATTCCACTTCCTGAACATATTCCATCATTCATCTCTGATCAAACTGACTGACAGCGTGCAAAGATGGTATCATGGTGGTCATCATCATCATCCGGTGTGGCACGTGTACGTGTTCTCCAACTGACCAAAAACAGCAACTAAGTATGTATTGAGTGACTACAATTAAGTCCAGACTGCACCTGCAGTAGTAGGAGTACAATTGGATACATATTAAACAACATGGAAACATTGACCATCACTCGAGACACAAGCACTTTGAAACTACTAGTATACTTCGACTTCATGCACATTTGCTCTGAGTCAGCAAGCAGCCAATGCAATGTATAGCATCATTTATTTCATATACCTGTCTTTCTCTTCTTTGTGACTGTCAGATCACAGATGCAGCAGTGCCTTCTGAAAGTGATGACGAGTTTACTTTAATTTTGGAGCCCTGTTCAAGTTCTGACATTGAAGAGTTGTGTATGCCTGCAGACAGAGGTGTAGCCTTAAGACAGTGATGCATTTCAGATTGGAAACAAAACAGAAGATGGCTGTAGTCACATACGTTTCAATTGTTATGGAGGGACTGTTAGAGGCTACATTATTGCACTATTGCCCATCTCCATCCAAAGTATGGCAAGATGGAAATGTATTTAGGGTGAGTCAGGAAGATGGAGCAGGACTCTGATGAGTGGAGTGCACAGTAAATGCTCAGATGTGCAACTCCAATAGGTAATTAAAAGAGAAAGGAAGATGGAGTTGGTTTTTAAGTTTGAGTCAGAAAGACAGATACACACAAATAACTAAGGAAGGGAGAAATAATGGAAGGGAGAATGTAACAATTTCCAAGCCTAGTTGTCAGGGAAGAGGAGCTCGTCCTCAAACCCTGGTGGTTCTTCTGACAGAAGTAGGTCCTGTAACCCAATACTTATTTCTTCCGACTCGCTCTCCTCTTCCAGCTCTGATTCACGGACTTGGTAGTCTGGTGGTATCAAGTGCTGGTTCATTTTTATCATGATTAACCTCTCCACGCTTTTGGGCGAGAGACTGGTCCTTCTCACAGTCACAATGGCACCAGCAGCACTGAACACACGCTCAGAAGAGACACTTGCAACAGGGCAAGCTAGATACTTTATCGCCAGCCTGCTGAGCAGTGGCCATTGGCTTCTTGTCCTATACCAATACACCAATGGGCTTTGCTCCATGAACACCTCTGTTGTGTCATCCAGATAGGCCTGGACCATCCGCTCAATGTTCATTGGTGCTCTGGTTTGCTCGTCCTCTTTTTGCTTTGCGACAGCAACGGACTTCCCCATCCCTTTCTGTAGAAACCAAGCAGCTATTTATTTGCTTGTGTCTGATGAATCAGATCCTGTTGGTGCGGTTGGTGTTATTGTTTGTGCTGGTGACTGCTGGGAAGCAAACGCACTGCTCGCATGCTGTGAAGAAGAATTTGACTCTGTAGGATGCTCAGTAGTACTTGCACTGTCCTGGGCTGGCACTGGCAGGCCTCTAATTGAGAGCCGTTCGTTTTCTAAATCAGTGGCTTCCTTGGCTATTACAGTTTTGTACTTGGAAACATCCTCTTCTGAAAAAGGAATTACTGCATTACTGTTCACAAATAATTTGTACTGTGGATCCAAAATTGTGGCAGTAATGTAATGTTGATGAGACACAATCTTATTTTGAATACTTGTATTCTCAGATAGGCGGCTTGCTAAGGACTTCGCTAAATTACATGCTTCACGTTTTCCTTCCACACCTTCGTACGTTTCAGACACCTCCTTCAGCTCTTGTTCAAGCATGTACAACAATGGGATTGCTTGGCTCATAGTACAGTCCTCCCTGCTGACTGCACGTGTGAAGACCTCAAAAGGAAGTAGCATCTCAGTCAGGCATTTAATGAGGTCCCATTGTCACATCTCAACGGTCATGGCTTTAACAGCATTATCCCCTGATCTTCTTGTCATGACATAAGCATTAAGTGGTATGTACTGCTCAAACAGCCGTTCGAGCATGTAATACGTAGAGTTCCAACGTGTTGGTACCTCCTGAATGAGTGCTTTGACTGGCATGTTACACTCACGTTGAATGACCCGTAGCTGCTTCCGGGCTTTAAAAGAATGATTGAAATGCGTGCAGATTCTTCTGCAAATGGTCAGTAAGTTGCTGACTTTGCTTTCACTTTTCAGAAAGTCTTGAACCACAATGTTAATGCAGTGTGCCAAACACGGGACCCTGAAATAGCGGCCATCTTCCATGGCCTTAACTATATTACTGCCATTGTCGGTGGCAACAAAACCAATATTGAGGCCTCTTGGTTGGAGCCATTCAAAGACCTTGCTGTTGAACTCATCCAAAATGTTTGCAGCAGTATGCGATTTCTCCATAGCAAACATGGCTACAGTAGCATGTTTGCGAGTATCATTAAAAATCTCAGTAGTGTCAATGCCTGTAGATATCTTGTCTCTAACACCTGAAAAAGAGATCCAGTGTGCTGTGATGCACATGTAATCTGTGGCTTGACTACTGCTCCACATGTCTGTTGTCAGGTGGATACTATGCACAGCACTCTGCTGCAAGGCTTTTCCAAGCAATTCCAGCACGTCGTGGTGTAGTGCTGGAACAGCAACTCTGGCAAAATAGTAGCAGCTGGGAACATTCCATTTTGGGCAGAGGGTTGACACAAATTCCAGGAAACCCATCCCTTCAACAAAAGAAAAAGGGAGAAGGTCCCGAGCTAACATTTTAGCAAGCTTAGCATTATACATACGTGCTATTGGGTGGTTGCGCTCGTACTTCCCCTCCTGCCTAAACATGCTAAGAATGGTACGCTGCTTGCTATTTCTTTCAGATATGCCCGATGCAGTACTTCGTGTCGCAGACTTCGCACCCGTACTCCTTGGTGTCTCCGGGTTACTCTTACTCTGGTGCCACAGAGATGTTGCTGATCCGGAGGATCTGGGTTCTACCACTGCAGTGCTGGGGAGTGGGACAGGGGTACTTAGTGTACCACTACCAGATAGAATGTCTCCCTCTTCATCCTGTCCGGTTACCCGTGGACCTTCTACTGCTTCCCCACCAACATTAATGGTTCCTGCTTTTATGATACGTAGGTGGTCCTCCCACTGGATTGGGTGGTGTTTTTTCATATGGGTCATTTGGCCTCCGGTACCATAGTTTGTGCCAAGCTTACCACGACTAACAGAGGAATGACAAATGGAGCATATAGCAATGTTGTCCTCATTTGTGCTAACTGTAAAGAAGTCCCACACTGGGGAGCTTAACTTTTGTTTCCTGCTAGAAGTGCAACTTTCAATGCCGGATGAACTGGAGGTTGTGTGGTGAACTGCACTATGTGGCTGTGCAGTAGTAACACTACCTCCTTCTGCTGAGGTGGAACTTGTGCTGGATGTAGGACGCTGCCGGCTTTGTGCAAATGTAAAAATGGAAGCTGGAGGTAGTTTTGGTGTGGCCTGTGTTGGTGGTATGCATGCTACATCCCTAGTCGCAGCCATTCTTGATAGGGTTAAAATGTTGGTCTCCATGTCCTCAGGGCCGGGAGTAATGCTTGTGATGACTGGGTCTGACTCATCATCACCATCATTATCCGGCTGCTCAACATCGCACTCCATAAGTGGTAGCCTTCCTGGAACCTTCCTTTTCCCTAGTCTGGTCTACTTGGGATGTCTCTCCCTCACATGCTCAGATCGTTCTGGCTCCCAAGTGAAGTCAAGATCATCAGAAGGGATGCTTGGCGAAGAACTCAATTGACTAACCCTCCTTTTCCTTGGTGGGGATTTGGAAACCAATAGATCTCCTGCATGATGTGCTGCCTCTTCTTGCTCTGCATCAGGCTCAATTTCCTGAACTGCCCCGACTTCGGGAGGAACAACTACTATTGCCAGTGGTGGTTCTTGAACAACTATTGCAGGCGGTGGTTGTGTTAGTTGTTTTTGTTGAACATCTACTATTGCGGGCGGTGGTTGTGTAACAACTGCTATTACAGGTGGTGGTTGTGGTTGTTCTTTTCGTTGAGCATCTACTATTGCGGGCGGTGGTTGTTGAACATCTACTATTGCGGGCGCTGGTTGTTGTTCACCACTTTTCTGCTGTGTTCCCTCTTGCGTGGAATGTGTACTACTTTGAGATTGAGATAAGTTCAGGTCAGGCTCAGTATCACTGCTTTCCACCATTAGGCTGGCTACCTCTTCCCCACTCATCGGCTTGGGCCTGGGGTGGTGGCTTGGGCCCCCTGATGCGGAGGTGCTGGCCCCAGCTTGGACCCCGGTCACTGCTGCTGCAGGCGTACTTTTTTTTCTCCCAAAAAAGGTTTTCGGGTCAACACCAGACTTAAATGTCAGTTCCTTCTTCTGTTCTTCCTTCTTCTCAGCAACTTTCTTGGTCTTGGAGGACCTGGTACCTGCTTTCTTTGGGCCCATCTTCCTCAGATGTCAGCAGCAGCACTCAGTTGCACAAGTTGCTGAGAATGATGTCTGGTCAGGTTAGTCACTCACACCACACGTGACGTAGTACAGAAGGACGTCCGTCTGGCAGTAGAACAGGCGATGAATGATGACAAACACCTCCTCTTCAGTCTTTTGTGCACCTACAAGCAAAGAAGACAGAACATCAGTTGAATATGGATTTTTTTTAGCTTTAATTACTACTAGAAGTATTAGTACATCCAGTAAGAGTAAGAATAGCAAAGAATTAAAATGCAAATGTAGTGGAAGTGGAACTTGTTTATCCATAATTTGTGCATCATGGATGCAGCATCAGTGACCTGCAGCAGATAGCAATGGGGATGTGAACAGTAGTAAGCCAACAGGGACAATGGCAAGACACAGGCCAATTTGTCAAAAACAAAACGGCACACTACTACTACCACCACAGCTCCACATGGGCACTCATCACAGGTACATGGGTAAAGGGCAAAGGCCAGAAAATAATAAACTCAACCAGGCCTATATCTCTCCCTATATGGCCAGAAAAAGGAGGATGCATACATCACAGCTTAATGCAAAAAAGAAAATCCCCATGGCTACAAGGTTTGAAAGTTACACAACAACACAAACAACAAAGGCATTTGGAATTTTCCCCCAAACAGTTAACTACACCCCACACACCACATTTGAAAATTCAATGCATTGCCACCCATGCCCTAAATGATGTTAAATTCAACAGACAAAATGGAAACCGCTACATCAAGCATCCCCGCTGACTATCTCTGGGACTCTAGGCCTACTGGCAGCAAAAAATCACACAACATTGTAGGCCTGAGGCAAGCCGGCAACCAGGATGGAAGGTCACACAAAATGGCTGCCCCCACATGGCCTGGCCAGTGCCACCCCCAAAAACATGAAAAGAAAGAGAAGACAGACAATACATTCCTATGGCAAAAGGACAATGCTTGGCTTGACAAAATGGCCGCCACCAAGCCGCCCACATGGTCAGGCCACCCTCAAACAACAAGGTACATAGAGGACAGAAACAGTAAGTGGTCCATGCTCCAAAAACTACAAGCAAATGACAACCTGAGGAGTTTCTTTTAGCAAAATGAACAGCATCAACATTTTCGGGAACGTTTTAGGCAACTCGAGAGATATTGCTCGCGAGAATGCAAATTCAGCGTGTTCTGCGGCGCGAACTGAACAAAACGTCGTGATCGCGCCCCCGAGCACGCACATTGAGCGCGCGAAGATGACAAAAACTGTAAGGTCGCGTTGCAGCACTGTGCAAACTTACCAAAACTACGCAAGCTGAATTCTAGGGTTACCTAGTGTGCAGGAAAAAGCCATATTATTCAACACAACCAAAACCTGCAATTCAACACCAAAGACACATTTTTCTAATTAATCCAAAGCCATCCATGACCCACATGATGTTACACTTACAACTTAAACACCCCTATAACAATTGAACAACTTTCATGCACCCATGATGAGGAGGACTCTAGTAGCTTGGAGGCCTGTGGCAAAAACACAGAGGCTGCTACTAGTACCAGGAATTAAAATGGCCGCCCTCCACATGGAAAATGGCCGCCCCCACATGGCCTGGCCACCCCCAAAAACATGAAAAGAAAGAGAAGACAGACAAATAGACAATACATTCCTATGGCAAAAGGACAATGCTTGGCTTGACAAAATGGCCGCCACCAAGCCGCCCACATTGTCAGGCCACCCTCAAACAACAAGGTACATAGAGGACAGAAACGCTAAGTGGTCCATGCTCCAAAAACTACAAGCAAATGACAACCTGAGGAGTTTCTTTTAGCAAAAAAAACAGCATCTACATTTTCGGGAACGTTTTAGGCAACTCGAGAGATATTGCTCGCGAGAATGCAAATTCGGCGTGTTCGGCGGTGCGAACTGTACAAAACGTCGTGATCGCGCACCCGAGCACGCACATTGAGCGTGCGAAGAAGACAAAAACTGTGAGGTCGCGTTGTAGCACTGTGCAAACATACCAAAACAGTACAGGCCTCCCCCAAAAACAATATTTAGGAAAGATTAAAAAGCACAGAAAACAGTAGTTAAAAAAAACATTTATACAGTACACCAATTCTCAATTATAAAACTTACTTGTGAAAGAAAAGTTCAAATCCAAAATTCCTCAATAAATCCAATTAAATGCTATGATGCAGCAGACAAACACAAAGAGTGATCCTTCCAGCTCCAATTCCAAATGAAAGTGAACACCACATGGACAAAGCACTGGGAGGAGCCTGGTGGACAGGATCAGGAAGTTGGAGACTCAGGGGTACTTCCTTTCTCTTGAAAAAAAGAGTAAAAACAATAAGAGGACTCCTAGCCCAAAAAAATACAGCCAAATCACAATCTGAGGGGTTAAATGAACATTTTTGAGAAAATTTTAACATGCTCGAGAGATATTCAGTGCCAGATTGCAGTTTCTGCGTATTCGGAAACGCGATCTTACCTACATAGCTCTGTAAGGAAGATCGCGCGTCCTAATGACGTGTTCGCGCGTCCGAATGACGTTATCGCGTTCTCACAGTCGGCTTGGATTGTGCGGCCGGATTCCAAACATCGTAGCGAACGCGACCGGGAGAGAAAAGCGAGAAAGCGAACGCAGAACCACGGTAAGTCATTATCGCGCACGCGAGAATGCTATTGAGCGTGCGAGGAAGAAAAACTACTACGCTACGCTGTAGATTGCGAAGTAGGCGACAGCTTCGCGCTCTCCGCGTAGTGCGAAGTTGCCGAAACTTCGCAAACTCCGCGAACGGAGCGTAGTTCTCCGCCCAGGGTTACTTTAAACCAGAGCAGGTGCTCTTGGTATTTTGATGGGATTTCCACCTCCTCGAAAGGAGTGTATTCATCCGGAGGTTCCTCTATTTTGTAATAGTGGAATTCGTGTGTGACAGCATTTGCTGCTGGAAAGTTTTTCCATGAATAGAATACCTCTGTCTGCCGATATTCATGTGCCTCAATTACGAATACGAATATACCACCTCTTGATGTTAGTCCATTCTCTATAAGTTTAAGAGTTATAGTTTTTCTTATGTTGACCGGAATGAGTATTGCATTCGGGTCGGTCTGCAGGAGACTAGTGTCATCCGCTAGGAGTCGAGCTGCTATTCTAGCTGCCTCCCTCTCTTCTTCACTTTCTGACATTTTTACTGACAGAAAGGTTTTTGTTGCAGATCAGGTTTCAAGGAAACAAAGATTAGGTGCACAATATTTTTGGAACACTGTATCTTTCAACGTTGACTAAACCAAAAACTATACATAGAAATCTCTTCCTACTAAGTTCTGGCGGATTTTTAACCTTTTACCCACTCCAGATGTCTGAACTGGGGTGGCAGAGTGGGCTAAAGAACGGTGATGGATTAAACCCAGATCTTTTGACTGGGTGTGAGTATTTTATTGATTCAGATGCTCCGTCCATCACCACCCCCTTTTTTTCCTCTACCATAGCCCTGCTTCCACACTAGAGAGCGTTGAGCTGAAAAAGACAACCTTGAAAATGTGATGACATGTACCCGTTCTGCAGGTGGTAGGCCATCCTTCTGTACCTCCTTTGTTCATCTGTGCCCAAGCTGCAAAATTCCAGTCTGGGCGGGTCTCTAGAGTATTGGAAATGCATTTTATGTTTTAACAAGTGATCTAAAGTCAGCCCCTTAGCAGCTATCTCGTGAGGCTGGTGAGACTGGACTCCAATGCAGCGCAATACTAATAAATAACTTGGTTTGTATTCTCTACTGTTTGACTGACTCTTAATTTCTTGTGGAAGGCTGAGAAGCGGTCGCGAGTGACCCGGGTGGCCAGATTCGGGTCACTTCCTTCACACCCGGTGCCACTCCTGAACCCTGGTTTTGTGTGGACTACTGTGGGCTAAATGCTGTCACCAGGACTAACGGGCACCCCATCCCCAGAGCTAATGAGCTCATTGATCATTTGGGAGCTGCCGGGTACCTTAGTATGTTGGAACTAATGTCTGGGTACTGGCAGATGCCTTGACTGATGGGGCAAGAGAAAGGTCTGCGTTTTCAGTGCCAGAAGGGCCCACCAGTTCTGTGTCATGCCCTTTGGGTTGAAGAATGCCCCGCCACATTCCAGATACTGGTCAACAAGGTACTGTCTGGGCTGGAGTAATTCAGTGCTGTCTATCTGGACAACATTGTTGTGTTCAGTTCCAGTTAGGAGGAACACTTGCAACACCTCTGCGAAGTGTTGAAGGCACTGCAGAAGGCAGGCCTCACTATCAAGGCCATTAAGTGCCAGATAAGAAAGGGATCTGAGGTGTACTTAGGGCACCAGATAGGAAGCAGCCAGGTGACACCCCTACAACCTAGGATCAACACCATTCTGGCTTGGGAACCCCTCAAGATCCAGACAGAGGTGAGAGACTTTGTAGGTCTCACAGGGTACTACAGATGGGTTGAGAAGGGGGTATGTCACCATTGTTGCCCACTTGGCAGAACTAACTTCATGGAAGCAACCAAGGAAAGTGATGTGGCCCAATGCCTATCAGACTGCTTTTCATACCCTGAAATCTGTCACGTGCTCAAGGCACCCAACTTCTCCCAAGAATTTGTTGTGCAGAAAAATGCTTCAGAGCATGATGTGGTCGAGCAGTACTCTCATACTTGAATGATGAGGGCTTGGACCAACCCGTAGCTTTCATTAGTAGGAGGCTACTTTCCAGGGAACAGAGGTGTAGTGCAATTGAAAGAGAAGCTTTTGTAATGGTCTGGGCACTGACGAATCTAAGACCCTACTTGTTTGTGACTCACTTCTGGTTTCAGACAGACCACAGTCCCCTCAGATGGTTGATGCAAATGAGGGGTGAAAACCCAAAACTGTTGAGGTGGTCCAGCTCCCTAAAGGGAGTGGACTTCACAGTGAAACAGCGCCCTGGTACAGAACCCGCCAGTGCTGATGGTCTGTCCAAATTCTTATGCCTTTGTGATGAGAACTCTGAAGAGAGTGGGTAGTTCTTTCCACTTTTCAGCTGGAGGGGACATGTGTTAGGCTTGGCATCTTTGGCGTGGTTTCCCCTGACTTTTTGTCTCTACTGCCTGCATTTTTGATGCTGTGCTGGATTTTGTTTTTGCTGGGTTAGATTTTTTGGCACTTTGTCACTGCTGATCAGATTCAATGTGCAAGTGCTCCCTGTGTAAATTGTTGTTACAATTGGTTCTTTCTGACTGGCATATTTGATTTGCTGGTAAGTCCCTAGTAAAGTACACTGAGTGTGCCAGGGCCTGGAAATCAAATGCTACTAGTGGGCCTGCAGAACTGATTTTGCCACCCACATGAGTAGCCCTGAAAAGGTAACTCAGAACTGCCACTGCAGTGTTTGTGTGTAGTTTTAAACTGCCTTGTCAACCAGGAAAGTGCACCCACTTGACATGCCCTAACCTTCCCTTTTCTTACATGTAAAGCACCCCTATGGTAGGTCTACGGTACCACCATGGGCAGGGTGCAGTGTATGTGAACGGTAGGACATGCCCTGGTGTGTGACATGTCCTGATAGTGAAAGACTGCCAATTTCATTTTTCACTATTGAAAGTCTATCTGTTCCGTAGGATAGAATAGGAGATACTTTGCAACATCTTACAAGTATAACTTCCCATTGGGACAAGATAGAGAAATAAAGTTTAGGCTCAATAAATTCAGAATTTAATAATACATCTTTAAGTAAAGATGGTTTTTAAATTGTGTGTTGGACAATGCCTCCTTTTGAAAGTGGGCATTTTCTCGTTTAACCATTTTGTGTGTCTCTGTCTGTTTGTGGATTGATTGTCTGGTTTGGGAGTGTCAGGGGCTGTGGATGTGCATTCACTTTAGACAGCCACTGGGGGGCGCTGAGGTGTGCCTGGCGCTTCCTGGATGGCTCAGAGCTGAGCTGACTAGTTTTCCTTACACCTGAATGGGGCCTGTCTCCCTTACACAATGCTGTCTCCACCCCTTGTGGTCATACTGCATGAGTGAGGACAGAACTGGTTTGGACATAGCTCAGAGACCTTTGCACAAGGAGAACAAAAGCAAAATGGAGTATAAGTAGTGGACCTTAAACCCCAGAAATTTTAATCACTTCTGGACTGAAGAGGAACCTTTGCCAAGGAGAAGAACTGGAGAGATGTGAGGAGTACTGCCCCTTTGCTGTGTGGGGTTGGCCTGCAGTAGCTGCTTCCACCAAGGAAGGGACAAAGATTGGAACTTTGCTATGAACCTGGTTGAAGAAGAATCTCCAAGGGCCTGTGTGTACTGGCCTCCTGTTCGGAAGTCTCGGAACACAAAGACTTCATCCCCAGCTCCCAGTTTTGATCCCGCTGTTAGGAGGTGGAAGCAACTTGAAAGTAGCAAGAAATCCTGTCTCTGCAGCTGTCAACGACACCACTACACTGCTTGTGAAATGCACAACGCACCGCCCGGCCTGTACCGCAGCTCAGACGACCTTCCATGCTTGCAGATGCCTGAAGTTATTGGCATTTCACAACGACAGTGCTCACACCAACTCCGGTATTGACAGCGCCTGCATACTGTTATCTTAGCTCAGATAACGACCAAGGGTGACTCCATGAACTCGCCGACTTAGCACCATCACCAAAACTGATGCCTCACCGCAGACACAACTGACTTGCCCTGTCCTGGATTCGACATGTCGCCTCCTCGTGGACACGATGCCTGTCCTCCCCTGTGGCAGGGAGGGAGCTGCCCTTGACATTGTCCTCACCTCCACGATGCCGTGCATTGTCATAGACATCGTTATCCAAAGGTACAGTTCCTTTGGGGGTCCATGCGACTGTGTGCCTGACGCCACACCCCTCACGGTCGGCGGCGTACTTTGGATTTATTGGTGTCACGATGTCGCAATAGACCCAGGTGGAGCTATTTGTTCTCTACAAGCTTTATTTTGGAAATGACAGTTTTGAAGTATATTTTACTACATAAATGTTGGATTTTTATTGGTTTGGTCTTATTGAGTATAGATAAAGAGTACAAATACTCTACACATTGCCTTTGGGATAAGCCTGTCTGCTCGTGCCAAGCTACCGATGGGGTGAGCAAGGCTTATCTAAAGTGTGTATCCCCCTTGCCCTGACTAGAAGCAAGGGTCCCTACTTGCTCAAAGGTACCAACCTCTGCCAACTAGAGACCCCCATTTCTAACACAGAGTGGTATTTAATTCTGATTTATGGCACTATGTAAGTGTAGACATTGCCTTTTTACTTTAAAAGAATGTTTAACTGGCTCCACTAACTCTTCACCTTTTAGCTATGTATCTAGTTATGGAATGCAGCTTTAGCTGTACTGCAGAAGTAATACATACCACTTGCCAATTGATGTAGAAAACATCATATTTGTCAGCCTTGGTTTATCAGGCATTTATGCAGTTTTATCATTGCATTTATTGAAATAAGCTTAATACCATATCATTACAGTACAAGCACATAAAGTCGCGGCCAACTGCTATGTTCTTCTTAGACTGATAAGGAAGATTTTTCCTCTTCTCCCGTTTGAAGCCAGACGTATGTTGGTCCAAGCTCTTATTTTATCATTGCTGGACAATGCGAGTGCAGTTTATTTGGGTGCGCCGCAAGGAACCATTAAGATCCTACAGACTGTTCAGAACTGTGCAGCCCGCCTCTTAATGGATGTTTCGAAACCTAATTCGACTAAGTTAGCGCTTAGTCAGTTGCACTGGGTCCCTGTGCAGGAAAGAATCAGGTTTAAGGCAATGTGTATTATGCATAAGTCCATTGTTGGTAATGGCCCTCCTATGATTCAATCCATGGTGCAATTATATCGCACCAATATGACTCTCAGATCCAACAATAAACAACTTCTTGCAGTCCCTAGAATCAAACGGTCACGTACAGAAGGCCGACGGTTCCCTTACAATGCGGCTAAACTCTGGAACCAGCTTCCGGATTTTATTCGTCTTGAACATGACTATCTCAGGTTTAGGAAACAGCTGAAAACTTTTTTCTTTCCATGAGCAGTGGTGAATGATACAGTGTCACAGGAAGCGTGGGGATGCCCTTGGGTAGCCATGCGCTATACAAGTACGTCTTCATTCATTCACTCATTTGTGAGATGTGTCCCCACATTGTGGAATGGGCTCTTTATTTTCCCTTTGTGTTATGATACTAGAAGTAAGGACCAGAGCTATGCAACCAATTCCATTCTCCCCACCAAACACCAGGTCCTGTTTATGTGTCATACAATCCCTGTGTGATAGCTGAGTCCCAATCTCGGTATCTTTAATATCTGTGTACCTTTGACTGGAGTGAGGTGGTATGTAGAATCAATAGAAAGACCCAGACTGAGCACCTTTTAACTCTGATCTAGAATAATTGGCAAAGCATGAATATTGTGGAACAGGTCATGGATATGAAGTCCTGGAGAGGCTGATAACTTTTGAACCAGTAATGATGAATGGATTTGGCAAGAGAGGATGTGAGGTATTCAAAGAAGAATTTATTTCCCATGTTATTCAACCTTCTACCAATTACGATTTCTGGTGTCACCTGATGCCTAAATTCTGGATTGTTGTGAGAGATGTAGGGTAATCCTGGAAGCATAGTCTACTTGGATGATCAGTGTTTGATCATTGCTTTCCCTATCCATTGTCTGCTGGATATTTTGTGCTCTGTAACTAAAGTCAACTACTATTGAGCTTCCAACGATTCATCCATGAGCCTGAGAGAAGGAAATATGTCAGTGTTGACTGGCTGACACAAACTACTACAATGAAGTCTGGCCCCATAGAGAGGCAATGCGCTGATGTGTTCTGATGTTGCGATGAGCTGAGCTGGTCTTTTCTCTCTTTCCCTTTTGTACTGCATTTCCCCACACTATCATTGACACTGTATACTGTTCCTCTGAGCTTTACTCAATAGTCCTCATTGAGCTCTATGTTCCAGCCATCGCTCTCCTCCACTCCATAGTACTGTGACTCTGCTCTCCCATTCCTTCTTCTGTTCCCCGGTCCATCTGTGACTCTATTTCCTATGACTTTACTTTTCAGTCCTGTCTGTGCCTCTAGTCTCCATTCAACATTCCTCTACTATCTTGTCCTGTGCCTCTTGTCGCCAATCCCACTTTGCCTCTTTTTTGCAGACACATTGCGTTCTGGCTGAACAGCCTCCTTTTGCTCCTACTCCTTGGTTATGTCTCTTAATCCTCTTTGGTTTATCTCAGCTCTCAGAAATTCTGTGCTACTGCTCCACAGTGAATGCATAACGAGATCTTTTCACTGCATTTCTAGACAATTTTCACTCTGATCAAACCCAACAGAGAGAGAAAACATTTGTAGACTTTTCTTCTGCAGCTGTTCTGTTCCTAGAGCATTTGTCTCCTTAATGGAAAATGTATTAAGACGTTTTCACTGTGTGTTTTCCTTTTGCAATATAAATTGCTGCAGATGTCATGCACATGTGGAAAGGTCTCCTTCTCATTTTCACTGCATTTCAAATTCATACCAGAATATGACACTCATATCACTTGTGATTCTCGGTGTTGTGGCTCTGCAGCTGCCCTTGTGTTGCATTACTCAACTTCAACCACAGAAGAGCAGCAAGAGCTGCCTCCTTGTCAGAGACCCTAATACTCATCTATTCATAGATTTAATGCATAATAATATTTCAGATAGTTCGCATGTCCTATCAGTCCTTGATGATGTGACTTTCTAGGTGCATTGGCACCAAGCTTCTCTTACAATTTAATTTCCCTGGCAGACTGGATGAATTGAATTTCACTGTACTCACATGCCATTCTCTGTTCAGAATGGCAGTGTCTGGAGCATTTACGATTGCACACAAATGGCAATGCTCTTGCCTCCCCATGCCCATGTGCCACATCATTCACTCTTTTCCTATCACGCAGCATGTGGTTAATGTTTGAGATGACGCAGATGCTGAAAGAGAAAAACCTCATTCACTAGACTGAAGTGCCATGGTTCACAACTGTCAAACTGTTGTAAAGCACAGACACAAAACACAGACACTAAACTGCCAACATGTTTGCCAAGTTCTCTCTGGACTTGTCATGCTTGACCAAAACCACAGCTCACTAATGCCAAGATCCCTGTTCTAGATGAATTGTGCATATCGACTTTAAGATACACAGGAAACTCTGGCTGTGTAGGAGGGAAAGGTGGTGTGGCTGCCCAACAACCTCTATCTATCAGGTTTAATCCTAGTGCTGCAATCATCCACAATTATTTTCTGTCCTCTAGTAAATGAAAAATGTGATAATCAAAGAGTTTCTGATGTATTGACCGCTTATCACTCCACTCACTCAACTATGCTCCTGAGTGGAAGAAGAAGTTCTATTTGTACTACAGATGGATCATATTGTGGTTCTGCAAGATGTACTGCTTTGTTTCGAGCTGTCACCAATGGCAATCACATAAACAATTTGTTTGTTGTTGTTATTTTGAAGCACAAAATCTGCACATTATTCAAGGTATCTGTGTGACCCCCTCATGCACTACAAGTGAAGTTCTCACCCTATAACGGTGGTGATTCTTAACCTTTTGGATTTCGTGGACCCACACTTAATCAATACTGGAACCTGGGGACCCTCACAGATTCTTTATTGGAGCCTAGGATCCCTGATAAGTCATTACTGGAAGCTGTGTACCCTGACCTAAGCATTTGTGATGACTTGAACCACAAAACAATACACTAGGAATACAGAAACAAGCATTCAGAAAACAAATAAACAGATAAACAATTGACAAAACATTCACAAATAACTATTAAAGATATTAATTTTAGTTGGAAGGCTGGAGCTTTTCTAAATTCAATTGTGGCCACTCATTGTCCATACGATATTCTGTTTAATGCACTTGAACTGCTCCCTCAAATCAGTGTAAGAATAGTAACTTAATTTTTAGACCCAATTTCGAACTCCTTTGCTTCTATATTTATATACACTTTATTAATTTGTTAATATTATTACATTTTGTTAGCAGCTGTGGACCCCTTGAGTAGGGTCCATGGACTCCGGAGGGCCCCTGGAACACAGGTTAAAAACTACTGCCCTAGAAAACCCAGTACCATTTGACTGAGGTCCCCTTCTATATTGCTGTCCATAAATAGTTCTGAAATCATTCACATTACACCCTGAGCTCAATGATTTCATTTAGAATCTATGACTCCTTAATGTTAACATACTTATTCTTTTAAGTCTAGTGTCCCCAACACAAATCCCAACCGTTCGACCCCTTTAAAAACAGGGTTTCCAACTTACCTGATGTAATTTTACTCTTTGAAAAATAAGACAAGCCTGTTGTAGCGTTAACGTATTGATCACCCTAAAATGATCATTTGCCTAATTTTCTCCTATCCCAGATTAACCTTAGCTACAATACCAATTCTGTACGGTCCTCCGATGGATCTTGTTCTGTGCTGGAAGCGGACTGGAATTCTCAGAGGATGAGAAATTACTAAATGAGGACCGGGAATAAGATAATTGCTAACATACAATATTATTTATAACTCTCAATTGATCCCACCTCTAGTTCTGATGAAACCACCAAATTAAAATGAGCTTAGCCACAATAAATAATGAGTCAGAATCAGAAGAGTAATTCTTCTTAATTTGCATATCTAAGTTTCAAATGAATAGCATACAACTCTAAATGCAATTAGGTCAGATTTAATAAAGCATTTATAAACTCTACGAGATCCAAAGATTTACAGGAAATGACCTTCCTCAGTTCAGGGAGATTTTTTCTTCAGAAAGGTTGATTGGAAATCAGTTGTGTCTCATATCAACCTTTTAGGAGCGTTCAGTAAATTCCAAATGACCAGTTCCAGTTCATAAGACAGAATATCTGCCTCTGTCCAATTCCGTAGTGTTAATGCCACTGCTGCTCTGATGCTAACCCTTTCAGCTGAAAAGGTTCCACGACACTAGCAAATCAGCCGGCAGCAGATCGCAGTATGTTTTTTACAGTTCACGTAGTTTCGAAAGTCCCAATCGTCACTCTCTATACCGCAAGATGGGTAAAAGGTGATGCACATTAGTTCCAAAATCTAGGAAATTATACTCCAATTATTCTAGGTTTACACCCCTTGACATCACCAAATGTGTCTGACCACTCTGTCCCATTGGTCGCTCTCGATAGGATGAGATGATGTAGTAAGTAAAAGTATACAGATCCGGAAGAATTAGGTAATCCATTACCCACAGTTTCCTTAGAGCCACTGTAGTTTAAACATATGATCATTGTAGCATTTAGAAAGTAGATGATTTCATGCTCTCATCCTTTGTGTATCCTTTCTCAAGTATTTGGTCTAGGAAGTAACACTTTTGTTGCAAGTCTAATCTAATACGCCACAAATATCAAAGAAGACGATTGAGAGTTAGAGCACAAATGGTAAATTTATGAAAGGTTCCCCAAAGGCTTCACAATATTCAGTTCATAAGTTCATATTAGGAAAGGAAGCAAAGTTGAGGCCTCCATGAAATATAGCTCATGCACAATGAAATTGTGCTAAAAATGAATCTCGTGTAACATAGAATAATGCATTCATTCTTCAATTAAACATATTAATATTACTTCAATATGAATTACAATTAAGGGTATTCATAAACACTTTAACATACCACTAAAACTCACATAACAATTAACAGATTGCTAGGGGGCATCATTTAGACTGCACTGAAAAGTTTGTTACTTAGTGAACAAAATCTGCAAAGTCAGGGCAATAACAGGATTGAGCGGTGGATGGTAATGTCCCAGTTAGAGTGCTATTTGCACATAAAGCTCCCTAACTTTTTTTAGCCTAACCAGTATTTTGCACATTCCTTGGTAATCTCCCAAAAACAGTTACATATACTGGCAGCTCCCAGTATGTAATTTGCCTTTCTGTCCCCTGAGCTGAGAGAGGATATAATGTCTAGAGAAGCCAGCAGAAGAAACAAGTCCGGAAACCTGATCTAGGCAGTATTAATACAGATTACTTTTTTTTATAACCCTCAGGCTGTGGGAGCACCTTAGAGACATGAGTGCATCCCCTGCTTTACTATCAGTTGGTGTCAAGTAAGCAGTCTTCCAGTATCAAGGCATAAATGGAGCTTAATTCAGCCGCCCTCTGTGCTTAGAGCTCCTTTAAAACATAGGGAGCAGAAACTGAAACTGAAACTGTTTGCAACTTTGTAGCTGAACGCGTGCTCTCTCATCTAGTGTTACAGAAACACAAAGCATCAGTGGCAACATTGTGTGGACTGGGTAGAAAGTAACTTTAACGTTATGTGGATTTTTACATGGATACAATGTAGACTCCAGGAGACTACGCAAATTCAAAGCAGTAGAATCAAAGAATCATGTTGTGTTGCTATGGTGAACCTAACTATTCCAGAACTGTTGCTGCTTTGGGATTGCCCAGCATCCCCAACTCTCAACTAGATATAGTTTTCAAAATAGAAGCAGTTGGTTGGATAATCATATTAAAGCCAGGACCAGACTTCAAAGTTCACTTGCATCTTTCTCATCCGGTCTTTATATTTAAATTATTGTTTTACTCCATTCCAGGAAGCACTAACAATAAATTGTGACCTGAATCAGAAATACAAACCAGCAAGTGGGAACTCCCTCCCGACCGACCTGCGCCTGACCCAAGACCACCTCTCCTTCAGGAAGAAGCTCAAGACCTGGCTGTTCGAGCAGTAACGGCACCCCCCCCCCTCCTAGCGCCTTGAGACCCTACGGGTGAGTAGTGCGCTATACAAATGTCTTGATTGATTGATTGAAGTGTCAACATTTGTGGGCTCTCTAACTGCTTGCATAACTTTATCTTTTCCTTTGATCATTCCAGGCACCAAATCATCTATAAACATATTGAAAGACATGCAAAAACCCTGGTAGATTTTTCCCTCACAGATACCATTAGGTTCTTCTCTCTGTTCCTGTTTCCCGAGCTCACATTCTCATGCTGTGTCCACCCCCATCAGAGATGCATGTAGGTGTAGGTCTACACTTCTAAGCACTATGAGGCCCCGTTCTGGGAACCGCTCATAATACATGCAGGCATGAGTCAGAAACACGAACTTAATTAACCTTGTCAATATTTGAGAAAATTCAGACTGTTTGAACAACTGCTTGAACAACTTATTTCACTTCTTCCTTTGAAGTCCCCTGCTCCTAACATTCAATATAGCTGTGAAACAACGTTTACAAAACTCTACTGTGCGTATTTTCTTTCTTTGTAGATGTCATTAGTCGCTCATTGAGGTTCGTTGTAATCCCATGCACTGTGAGCAAGCCTTCTCCTTATTTCTCTGTTCTCTGTTTCTGTCACTGTTTTCCCATTATCACCCTCTCGAAGTAAGTCCTACCACTCGAGGAACAAGGCATCTCTGACATCTGAACGTTTTTTATCTATTCCTTTTCTGTTTTCTCTGGGCGTTATTCCCTGCCTGGATCCATAACCTTCATCCACTATGAACCTAACACATTCCCTTCAGTGTATTTCAGTTGTGATTATGCTGTGAATGCCTGACAAAAATTCCTTTAATAGCTCATCTCAATGTCTTTAACCTTCAACCATGAACCCCCTAGAATATTTTTTATGTTTTTTATTTTGTTTCTCGGCATTGTTCCCTTTCATCCAAAAGCTGTTCATATGGCGTTCTCTCTAGAAATGTATGTCTTTGGACATGATTACCCTGGACTCCTAGTTTTCTTCATTTTTGGAAAGACAAGACGGTCTATTCTATGTCATCGGCATTGGGGCATTACAGAATATGCCGCTTCATGCTTATTACACACCCTTCCTGGGGCAGGAGTGCCAATTTCTGTTGCACAGTAGGAAGCTGCATTTTTGTGCTCACTTTGATCTATGTCTGGGGCCCTTCTTCAGCTTTATGTCTGTCTACCGTATTTTTTTTATTTCTTTTTTTAAAATGTCAACAGTTTTTTTGTCTACTGTATTTGTAATCGTGGTGGCTGTTCTATTCAATACCCTATCGCCCAGTCCAGAAATTCATACAATTGACTTCTATTTATTTTTCTTACTTAGCTGCCTTCATCCATGGACGTCAATTCACCAAAACACCAGGGGTAGCGGAAATGACTTCACATGCCCCTTGAGCTTCACTTTCACTCACACATAAGTATGCTCATACAAACACACACATTCACACATACACACACATACACACACACACACACTTACACATACACTCTACCTACACAAGCACACACTCTTTTACACAAACACACTCAAAACTGCAAGCACACACACAACATACATACATTTTAAATCATTTTGCTTACTTACCTCAGCTGCCAGGCATAATCATAATACAGCTATCTGTACTCTATTTTTTAATTAAACTAATAGCAAATAATATATTATTCACTATTAGTATAATAAATAAAATTGACAAAAAAATGAGGTGAGTGAAGCCCCCACCGACGTGGACGGGCTGCTTCTGTACCTGCCTCTGATTTTGCCACTGCTGACGTTAGGGGTAGCAAAGATAGTGCCAGGGGTCACAAGGGACATGCCAGGGGTCGCAGCAGCGACCTCTGTTGACCCCTAAATAAGTCCACGCCTTCACCTCACAGTTTGTTTACCTCTTCAACCCTCTTTGTTCTCTCTTGCCTACCTGGGAGGCCGAAATGCCCAGTTGTGCAAGTGATAATGTTCCAATTGCCTCATGAGATTATAAAAACCTTTTCTTCATCTTTTTAACCCTCATTGTTACCGTATCTTTGACAGACAGATGTAAGGAAAATGAACTATGTGGCTATGGCAGTGTCTCGTAGAGGAGCTCTCGTTTCCCTAAATGTCATCTCTAGTGCTTTACCCCTGGTATTTCATGAATCGACGTCCACAATGCCCATCCCATGCCATCCACATGACAGACATACATGGAAGAAAGGGCATCCCATAAAAGCCCATACAGTGGAGAAGAGAGGGGACTCTTCACTAATTCCTTTTTAAATGGACGGTTCATTGACGTAACAATCAGAATTCAACAAATAAACTGACACTGAAATGCATTCACCTGCTGCTAAAGAGCCCGATGCTTTATTTCAGTGTTATGCCCCCCTGGTGTTTCTAACCCAAATTAAATTTAACGTATTTTGACCAGAGATGGCGAGTACGTACTTTATAGTTTTATCTCTCCTTTTACGAAATGCACATGGATTAAAGGTACACACTACTGTAGGTTTCATATTGGGCTTCTTGCAATTTGTGCTTTGGCTGCAGAGAGAAACACACAGTAAGAGAAACAAGTTATCATCACATAAAACATGATTTTAAATATGATATGAATAAATAAATACATCTCGTTCATCGACTTTCCACATACTGTAAACTATGCCTGTACCTGCAAGGGTGAGGTACTATAGCGTGTTCGGTGTGTTTGGGGAATGGAATTTCCACTGGTACCGAAAGAAATAGAAGGTGGGTGGGGCAGTGGACTTGTTAGATATTTTAGGAATACAGAGAAGCGATTCGCAGAATCACCCTTGGAATTTTCTTGTTGGTATATTGGTCCAGAACAGTGCTTTGGACTAATAAAAACGACTCTTTGCTGTCTAGGTATTCACACAGACAACAGTAGGACGGAATAACATGTTGAGAAGTCTGTTTCGCTCTTGAATGTCGAAACAAGTGCAGTGACACATAAAGGGTGTTTCTGAAAGCCCTATAGAAGTGTACTATCTCAGCCAAACGACAAGCATGTTAGTGTCCATGAGCGTCAAACATGCCCAGGAGGGTGAGAAGGAGATCAGACTAGTGTTTATGAAATGTTCGTGAATCAAGGAAAGTCTCACGTAGATCCTGATTGTTGGCCGACTCATAGTTCACCGTCTTTTCTGCTTTTCATGTCTATGTCCTTGTGCAGTTCTTCTGCTCAAACTGCCAATATTTCCTGAGTTCTAGTTGGTACTGTACATGCATGTGCCGTTTTCTCGCTGGTTATCTTGAAAACGTTACCTCGCGATTCTGAAACTGAATGGATGTTGGCAAACTTTTTGTACTTCAATCAACGTAAATAGCCTACTTGCCGAAAATTGCAGACAGTATGGGCAGTAATCATAGAATTCTCAAGGGATAAAACCAGGGATGGAAGGCGCTTTCAGTTTGAGCTTCGGGCTTAAACTCAGTTGAACACCAATTTTCTTCTCTGAGAAGAACTGCTATTACTGTACAGGGTACTTGAAAAGGAATCATTAAAGTACTAGTTTGCTACTACGAAGTGCTGTAATCACCCTGCTGAGAAGTGGTGACATTTTCCATTTCAAATTAAAAAGGTGCAGTAACACAAGTACTTGCCAATTTAAAGCAATCAGCACCTACCCAGTAATTTGATTATTGGTCTGTAATTCCGTGATATGATTGCAGATATATGATATTACTGTCTTTTTGGACTGGAATGTTACCTGTATGGTAAACAAGCACCACACTGAATTTCTGACTGCCTGTGAAAGTGGTAAAGTGCCTTTTTGTTTCACACTGGCATCACTCTCATCTAGCTTATTTACAAAAGCCCAGACCAGTCCCTGGAAATGCGAAGTTCAGAAACTGTTCTGCAACCGGAAAGGGCTTGCAAAATGTTCCTTCACAGAGCACATAGGACTCCTGTCCATGCACTGTGTAAATCACATGAAGTTGTGGTAATGGTGCATCAGGTTTTAGTGAATCATTAATGTGATCAGATCTTTTCCTCTGTGTGAGGGAGAGTACGGTCTACTGACCGCTCTTGTGCAAAGGTCTCCTGCTATTTGAACCCCAGATCTTTGTGGTGACACTTCATGTACATTTTGAATGAATGCACGTTTAATAAGTGTGTGGCATATTTATGCTAATAGAACTCTGTGTATTGTGAACGTCTGAATACTGTGGCCAGTGGGATCAATCTTGTGTGGCCCCTGGTTTAGCATGAGGTTAGATACAGATTTTCTAGAGATGATTGACCAAACTATCGAAGATATGATATTGTGCAGCCAAAATATTGTGGCGAAAATAGCGAGGATAAGACTATGGTGATGTGAAGTTTCTATGGTAAGCAAAGCTTTACTCTGCATAACTCCACTTATACGTTCCTTTGAAATGTGGTAACGGGTCTGCTGGGGTGCACCTTTCAGCCCAAGTAGTAGCGAAAGTAAGCTGGTGAAGGAAACTGTACATAATGAAAAGGGGGGGCCCTCGGCCCCCCCGCACGCATGGCGGCGCGGCGACCGCCGCCCCCCCCTATTTCCTTTTCGTCATTCGGCGGTGGGGGCGTGCCCCGGGGGTGCGGCCCACCGCCGATTGGCCGGCGGCCGTCCTGACCCGGATCCAATTTAGTGGTTCCGGGTCAGGGGGGACGGGCGATAGGAGGGGCCAACCGGCCCCTCGGGAATAAGAGGTGGGGAGCGCCCAGGAGACCCCCTTGTCCCTGGACGCTCCCCCGCTGTACGTTGTGCCCCGCGTTCGGGGCCTCTTTGTTTTGGTAATTTTTTCCCGTTTTTCTTACAGCGTGGAGCCAGCAGTATCGCAAGAGGAGCCGCGGCATCGCCTTTTCGGCGTCGGGACAGCGAGAGGAGACTCCGTCGGGGAACTCGAGGCGCCGGTGTAGGAGCAGGCAAGAGCGGCTGTGGAGAGTGGTGCGGGCCTCCACAGGCTCATCGAGGTATTGTGCGGGGCGGGTGTTCCAGGGACGGCCAGCCAGTGTGTTGGGTGAGCGGCCGGTTTGAAAGGAGACCCGACTGATCTTGAGGGCTGCAGTCTGTTCGGTGAGCGGCCGATTGAAAGGATACCCGACTGATCTTACAGTCGGGGAATATAGGGCTAGAGGAGCTCGATAACACGGCGCATGTACAAGAGATTGCGGGAGCATGTATTGGTAACAATAAGGTGCGGGCAGTTTGGTGTGAATCATCTTTTTCCCTGTGATCGCGCCTTCCGCTTTCCCGCGCTTACAGTCACAGGCCGGGGTAGAGACGGTATACGGAGCAGGGAAGTGAAGCAGGGTCGACCAGGGCAGGACCTGGATGGGAGACCCCATTTCGAGTGTAAAGCGGTAATAAGAAGGGGAAGAATTTGCAATTTAACAAAGTGAATGAGTTCTGATAAATTGGCTGCAGAATTGTTTTACAATTATTAGAGAAAGTGAATTGATGTTTATGGATTTTTCTCACAAGGTCATTTCTTTCCCTATGAAGCAATTTTTTGATTACTATCGTTACATAAGTACATCTATCTAATTCTTTTTGCACGCTACTTATTTATAATTCTTTCTATTGGGTGGGACACAAGTGTGCAAATTGCTGAAAACAAGGTGACAGTTTGTTAAGTTTTTTACGACTGTAAATGTGGTAATTTACTGTTTAAGTGATTTAGTGTGCATATCCCTACAGTTCTGGGGATTAAGTGCAGGTACAAGTTCAGAATTGTCCTGCCCTTGGAAGGAGTGTCATTTTGAATCTCGCTTATACACGGTGATAACACTAATTTTAATTCCAGGCAATTTACCGACGTTATTGGGGGCAATCACTAGCGGACAGGACGTAAGAGCATCCAACGCGCAAAGTGGTGTGGACCGGAGCCGCAGAACAGTATCGCGGGCGGGGACAAAGGCCTGGTCGGTAAGAGGGGTACGGGGGGCTAGCACTCATCGCTCCAGGTGGCCGCCGGGTGGGTCTACATTAGGTTTACTCACCCCCTTACATAAGCGGACAAGCCGCTAGTGTTGCGGTCGCCGTTGCATGGTGCTGAAAGCCCCCTGGTGACCCTCCATCAAAAAGGTACACAGAGTTGGCCTGTTGTGATATTGAGAGAGTAGGCTGCGGTTGTTTGGGGTAGCATCATGCCAGGTCCACGGGGTGGAAAGAGGGGGCCCAACATGGAGGCTATGATGCGGGCCATGATGCGTGACATGAAAGAAATGAAACAGCAGCTAGGGAAAGTAAATGAGCTGGAAGCACGGTTTAATGAGAGGCATGGTGACGCCCCAGGCCCATCGGGTAGGCCTATCCGCAAGAGGGTTGCACCAGTGCCAAGGGGGGATTTTATCACCCCACTTACGAAGTCTAAGTCCAAGAGACCCAGGGATGAAACCCCCACCCCAGGGCCAGTAGAGCCGGTACCTTCCGTGCCGTCGGCAGTCGTGCCACCCCCGCATATACCTATGCCTACACCCCTTGCCCCCGTGGTGCCGGTGCCTGCAGGTCAACCAGTAGACGCTGGGCCTGCTTCCCCACCGGTGCCCACAATCCCGGCACCCGCCCTGCCAGCTGTGCCGGTACCACAGGGCATAACCCCAGTGGTACCTGTTGTCCCGGGGGGTACTTTCGAGTCAACGCCCCCTGAATTGGTATCCCAGATAACGGCCTTGATGCCTTGGCTCCAAAAAGGGGGAGCTTTCCCGAATTCTGCCGACCATGCAGCAGAGGCGGCGAAGTTTGTGGATAAAATCAGATTGGCAGCGGTTGCCAACAGTGTTGCATTGCCAGTTTCTTCTCCCCTTGCAGGTCCAAGTGTTCCCCAGCTGGACGGATTGAATGGGCAGCCGCTCCCGGTGCCCGCACTTGGTAAGGAAGTGGCATTGCCGCTCTTGGGGGACGGTGTTCTACCTTCCAGGAGCGAGAATTTGGCCCAGCATGTGTCATTAGCTGTGAAAGAGATGATTTGGGCGGATAAGTACGTGTACATTTATTCTCTGTTGTTAGATAATAGGGAAATGGAGCAGGCGAAAGCACTAAAAGAGTGGATGCTTCCAAGCGAATGGAGGGCGCAGTGTACTAGATTTAGGGTTGAGGAAACTCTCAACAACTGGATGAAAGCATGGGCTGTGTTCACTGCAATTAAGGCTGAGCGCCCTCCAGATTTACAGGCAGCATTGGCATGCTACTCAAGCAGGATGGTGGGGTGGAGTGAACAGTATTCTGGGGAGGCATGGAAGGGGTATGATGTCAATTTCAGGAAGGCATTGGAATTCAATAGATCATTGCCATGGGACACGGTAGACTCCATGGCGTGGCATAAACAGTTCTCCGATACCGCACCCCCCCCTCAGTTCAGTGCTGTCAAGGTGTTCACACGGCCATAACAGCCCTTTCCGCCCCCCCAAACGAGTGAGGTACCTGGGAAGTTTAGGACAAGTGGGTCAGAGAAAAAAGGGGTGTGCTGGGATTTTAATAGGCGCACCTGCACAAGGGCCGCGTGTAAGTTTAGACATGCATGTTCCTCCTGTGGGCACCCCTCTCATCCAGAAACTGCCTGTAGGTCCAAGCAGGGAAATACAGGTCAGCGGGGTAGGGGAAAGCCACTTTAAGATAGACCGGTTGGGCCCCCCCACTCCAGTGGATGTGGCGGCAATGATTCCATGGTTGAACAGATACCCGGACCACACATCAGCCACCCTACTCCAGGAAGGTTTTTCTAAAGGCTTCAGGATCCCGGCAGCGGGATACACAGGTAGCGCGCACTGTAGAAACCAATTGTCAGTCAAGCATAACCCGGCGGTAGTGGCCGCCAAAATTGACAAGGAGCTATCATTAGGCAGGATAGCTGGCCCTTTTTCTAAAGTGCCGGTACCCAATTTTGTGTGTTCCCCGCTAGGAGTTGTCCCCAAAAAAGAGAAAGGGCAATTCAGATTGATCCATAACTTGTCAGCACCCAGGGGGACGTCACTGAATGATGCCATTGACGAGGGTATTTGTAGTGTTAAATACGCCTCTTTTGACCAGGCTGTTAACTTATTACAGGCCACGGGTCCTGGGGCGCTGATGGCGAAATCAGACATAGAATCAGCTTTTCGCCTCCTTCCAGTTCACCCAGCAGATCAGCGTCTGTTAGGTTTCACTTTTGGGGATATGTTCTACATGGACAAATGCATGCCTATGGGTTGTTCTATATCTTGCGCCTACTTTGAGATGTTTAGTTCCTTTCTTGAATGGGCCATGAGACAAGTGACGGGCCATCAGCGGGTCATGCATTATTTAGATGATTTCCTCTTCCTCGGTACAGCGGGATCTCAGGAGTGTGCACTGGCATTGCAGGAATTTTGCGTGCTCATGCGGGCTTTTGGGGTCCCGCTTGCGCCCGGGAAGACAGTTGGCCCGACCACCTGCTTAGAATTCCTCGGCATTGAGATCGACTCACTAGAAGGATGCTTTAGATTACCTAGGGACAAAGTGGACAAATTCAAGTCAGCACTGCATTTATGCCTCCGCAAGGAGAAGGTTACTCTGCAGCAACTACAGGAGGTGGTAGGCCAATTGAATTTCGCACTGAGAATCATCCCCATGGCTCGCCCTTTCTCTCGCTCCATCGCTCACGCGATGAAGGGGCTGAGGGAAAAGCACCACCGCACTCGCCTATCGGCTGAAATTCGCCAGGATATGCTTATTTGGATGGCATTCCTGGAGGATTTTAACGGTAGGGTGGTCTGGCCCGGCCCGCTCACAACATCAGCGGAGTTGGGCTTATGGACTGACGCGGCCGGTAGTGTGGGCTTTGGCGCCATCCTAGGGAACAGGTGGGTCGCCCAACAGTGGCCGGAAGAATGGACGACATGGGGTCTGACCAGCAACATTGGCTTCCTTGAACTCTTCCCAATATGGGTGGCACCCATGGTCTGGCCCGAACACCTATGTAACCAATCAGTGGTGTTTTGGTCAGATAACATGACAGTGGTAGAATGTATCAACCAGCAGGGGGCGCGGTGTCCTTTCATACTTCGGCTGGTCAAAGAAATTGTTCTGCGGTGCCTTAAACTGAATGCTAATTTTAGGGCCAAACATGTCCCTGGTGTTCTAAACAATGCAGCTGACTCCCTCTCTCGCTTCAAAATGCAGGTTTTCAGGGAGCATCTCCCCTCAGCAGACCCCTCGCCAGCACACTTCCCAGCAGCACTTTGGCAGATTGGTGCCCCAGATTACAGGACCTCGTGGTCGCTAGCCTAGCCCCCAGGACCAAGACGGCTTACGAAGGGGCGTTTCTGTCTTATTGTTCCTTTTTGGGGACACAGTGGGAAGCGCTTTGGGCGGAGGAAGATGGCTTTGCAGCCTATTTAGAATGGATGCATAGGGAGGGGCGCTCGGTGGCAGCTGCGAACAGACATAGGGCAGCGGTGTCATTCTTCGCTCAAGCTAGGGGCTTCCGGGATCCCACTAATACCTTTATGATACGTAAGGCTTTAAGGGGATGGCGCCGTATTCAGGGACACCAGAAGGATAAGAGAAAGCCCATTGGATTGGCCCGGCTGACAGCCTTACTGGGCACGCTGGAGACTGTTTGTAGCTCGGAGTGGGAGGTGCTTCTTTTTAGGGCGGCATTCTCTTTGGCATTCTATGGGGCGCTGAGAATTAGCGAACTTGTGGCAGGTTCAAAGTCGGACCTACTGGGCGGCTTGCAAAGGGCTAGTGTGACGGTAAGGGGGGACACCATGTGGGTGATTATCCAGAAGTCTAAAACAGACCAGGAGGCTAGGGGTCACACCATAGTTCTGCAACGGGCCCCCGCCAACCCGTGCTGCCCGGTCAGGCACGTGGAATTATTCCTCGGACTCTTGGTAGGCTCAGCGGTCAGGACATTGCTCTGTCACGCGGACGGGAGCCCCTTGACCAGGTATCAATTCAGGAAAGTATTGGAGATGGGGGTTAGGAAAGCAGGTCTGGACCCTAAAGAGTTTGGCTCTCATTCCTTCAGGATTGGGGCAGCAACTGAGGCGGTGGCGGGGGGCCTTCCAGTGGAAAGAGTGAAGACAATTGGGAGGTGGTCTTCAGAATGCTATAAACGTTATGTTCGGATTGACATGCTATGATTACATGTCGCTCACGCTTGGTTTCTTTCCGCTCTCTTACAGTTTCTCAGACCTGTTACGCAGGGGAGGAATCTGTCGTCGGGCACCGGCAACATTCATCAGCACGGAGCGGCGACCAGGAAACAATGAAGAGCAATATCTGGATTGTTGGTCATTCATATGTGAAGCGGGCAGAATGTGTCTTTATGTCAGGTGACAAGAGGAAAAGGGCGGCACAACTAGGGTTGGACATCACGTTCTTTGGCAGAGGGGGGTTGTGTCTTCACGAGTTTAGGGGATTTTTCCAGGGGCTTCTAGCACGCCAACAATCTCCACCGGCAGTGGTGATACTTCACCTTGGGGAGAATGATTTGGCAACACTGGGTAGACGCATTCTGATTGAGGAGATTATTTCAACGGCGGGTTGGATGGCTAGGACCTGCCCCGGTTGCACATTGGTATGGTCACAACTCATTCCTCGACTACAGTGGCGGGGGGGACATTCGGTCAGGGCGTTGAATCACTCGGTAAAGAGGATCAACACACGGTTGGATAGGTTGTTTCGATCCCCCTTGTTACAGTCAATACCTCATGGGTGTATCTGGGGCGACAAGTATTACTTGAGGGACGGGGTTCATTTAACTCAGGAAGGGAATGTCTTGTGGTCTGACAATATCTGGGCTTGGCTAGAGGGATTTGTGAGTAGGAGGCTTCCATAAGTAGGGGTTAGAGGGGGGAGGCCAGATCGTCGGTTAACAATGCTGGCCTGTGGCGGTAAGGTCATTATCGGTGAGCACATATTTGAGGTCTGAGGGGGCGGGCATCATCCTATGGAGGTTCCCGCCCAGGGGGAGGGGCCTGCGGGCCACTCCCACAACTCCAGGGGCAAGGTAATAGGCAAAGGAGCGCGGGTAGGAGTAGTTCACGCTTTCCTTAGGCTGGTAGCCACCCCGCGCGCGTGGACTCATGACGCCACCGGCGCAGAGTAAGGGCCCTCCTTTAGTGGGTAAATGGAGTTTAGGGCGTAGACCGGGCAATTCCCGGGGTAACACTGCGCATGCGCACTTCTAGGGGGGAGGCGCAGCTTGTAGGACCTGACACCGGTAGTGACCCTGCCATATGGCCAGAAATGTACAAAAATCAAGTTTAGGATGTTTAGTCTAAGTTAGGAACAACATGTATTAGAGTTTTGTTAAGGTCAGGCTCTCAAACTTGTTGATAAGAATGTGAACTAAATGTCCTGCTGATTTTTGTATTCATTGTTGATCATGCAATTAAAACCTTTTAATTTCATACTTTAATAAATACGGCCGGGCGACTAGCGCCCGCCTTCCAAAAAGTAAAGACGTCTCGTGTCCACGTTCCTGGGTGTTGGGTGCCGGATTGGGGGGGGAGGCGGCAGCTAGTCGCTGACCATGTGAAAAGGGGGGGCCCTCGGCCCCCCCGCACGCATGGCGGCGCGGCGACCGCCGCCCCCCCCTATTTCCTTTTCGTCATTCGGCGGTGGGGGCGTGCCCCGGGGGTGCGGCCCACCGCCGATTGGCCGGCGGCCGTCCTGACCCGGATCCAATTTAGTGGTTCCGGGTCAGGGGGGACGGGCGATAGGAGGGGCCAACCGGCCCCTCGGGAATAAGAGGTGGGGAGCGCCCAGGAGACCCCCTTGTCCCTGGACGCTCCCCCGCTGTACGTTGTGCCCCGCGTTCGGGGCCTCTTTGTTTTCCCACCCACCATCCCTTGGAACAAAGTTTTGAGTAGTTTTATGTCTGGTTCAATGGTAAATTTCGAAGGTACGGTCCACAGGAGAGACGGATCTGTTGTTGTATTTTGTGATAAGTTTGTTTAGGAATTTTTCCCCCTTTTTAGCAAATTATGTGTGTAGTGAATTGTATTTGAAGCCATGTGTCTTTAGGCCTTTTTTCCCTTTGTAGCTATACGTTGGTACTGTTATTTAGCGTAACATGTGTAAGCGAATTGTATTTTAATGCCATGTGTCGTTAGGCCTTTTTTCCCTTTTAGCTATACGTTGATACTGTTATTTATTAGCCAGTGTAGCTGTCCTTTAGAATTTTTCCCATAGGTCGTCGTATTTATTAGGTATGGGGCATGCGGTAAGGTCATTATCGGTGAGCACATATTTGAGGTCTGAGGGGGCGGGCATCATCCTATGGAGGTTCCCGCCCAGGGGGAGGGGCCTGCGGGCCACTCCCACAACTCCAGGGGCAAGGTAATAGGCAAAGGAGCGCGGGTAGGAGTAGTTCACGCTTTCCTTAGGCTGGTAGCCACCCCGCGCGCGTGGACTCATGACGCCACCGGCGCAGAGTAAGGGCCCTCCTTTAGTGGGTAAATGGAGTTTAGGGCGTAGACCGGGCAATTCCCGGGGTAACACTGCGCATGCGCACTTCTAGGGGGGAGGCGCAGCTTGTAGGACCTGACACCGGTAGTGACCCTGCCATATGGCCAGAAATGTACAAAAATCAAGTTTAGGATGTTTAGTCTAAGTTAGGAACAACATGTATTAGAGTTTTGTTAAGGTCAGGCTCTCAAACTTGTTGATAAGAATGTGAACTAAATGTCCTGCTGATTTTTGTATTCATTGTTGATCATGCAATTAAAACCTTTTAATTTCATACTTTAATAAATACGGCCGGGCGACTAGCGCCCGCCTTCCAAAAAGTAAAGACGTCTCGTGTCCACGTTCCTGGGTGTTGGGTGCCGGATTGGGGGGGGAGGCGGCAGCTAGTCGCTGACCATGCGCTTGGAGCCCACTGGAGGGCTGTTGAATTGAAAAGCCAAAAGCAATCTAAATTGTTTTGACATTGTAACGGACCCCACCTGTGGGATAAATTGAACTGCATCCCCCAGCATGCAACTCACTGGAGAGTGCATGCGTATTTGGTTAAATTAATGGCTGCAGTTACCCGTGACTTGTCATTTTGCTGCCCCATGAAGAAGAAGCAAGCAGCTTCGAAACGCGTAGGGACTTTTAAAACACAGGCGGAAAGTGCAGCTTCCTAATAAAGACGTTTTGTAAACTTACCTACTTGTGGAGTGGCGTCCTTGAGATCGAGGAAACCTTGGAGAAGACAGTACGCGGCAGCCTCAGCCGTGGAGAATGCACCGCCCGTTTGAAATGTGGTAACGGGTCTGCTGGGGTGCACCTTTCAGCCCGAGTAGCAGAGAAAGTAAGCTGGTGAAGGAAGCTGAACGTAACGGTTGGAGCCAACTGGAGGGCTGATGAATTGAAAAGCCAAAAGCAATCTAAATTGTTTTGACATTGTAACGGACCCCACCTGTGGGATAAATTGAACTGCATCCCCAGCATGCAACTCACTGGAGAGTGCATGCGCATTTGGTTAAATTAATGGCTGCAGTTACCCGTGACTTGTCATTTTGCTGCCCCATGAAGAAGAAGCAAGCAGCTTCGAAACGCGTCAGGACTTTTAAAACACAGGCGGAATGTGCAGCTTCCTAATAAAGACGTTTTGTAAACTTACTTACTTGTGGAGTGTCAGTCAGTCAGTCAAAAATAACTTTATTTGGTTTGTCACAACCATAAAGTATATATATAAAAAAGATTAACAGTTAAGTCTAAAAAATACATATTCCTAATCATGCTGTAAAATATTTACAGTTTCTAAAAAATTCCCTTTCCAGCCTCAAACCTTGATCTTATTCTGCTTTTGGCGAGTAAGTTGTCTACTTGTGTCTTAAATTTTACCCCGCGGCATATTAAAATGTTCGATGTGGCACCCATCCAACTTGTTACTGCCTGTCGGCATGAACGAATATTTAAGTCATTTAAGACTGATTTCAGCAATTTCACTCTTTCTTCTTTTACGGACTCACACGTGCACATTAGGCGGCATAAAGTTTCTGTATGGTATCCAGATAGACGGCATGTCTTTGCTTGCTGTTTGCTTTTCCAAGTGAGGACCAGATCCTTTGAGCAGTAATCACCTAGTCTATATGCCATAAACTTCCTTTTCAGTGATAAACAGAAGTGGGCTGCTAAGTAGGTTGTACAAATTTATTACAACCCATGCATGACGGCGTTTGGCCAATCTCCTTTTATCTCCCACAAAAGATAGTGACTTTGGCCTGGTGTTGCACGCTTTATTGAATGTTGTTCGTTCCAAATTGCTGTTCCAAACTTCCTCGATCTTTAATGTCTCCAGGGCAATTCGCAAATAGTCACCCCAAGTGTTTTTTTTTTTTTTGGTCATATTGTGTCTTTATTTCCGTCCAGCATAAGTTGTTCAATGTTCCTATTTCTGATGCTCTAAATTTCCAGCACAATTTTGCAAAAATTGCTTTCCTTTGGTATTCTTGATTTTGTAGGCCAAATTCTAAGCGTATTTGTGCGGAAGATGAGCCTTTAAAAAGATTGAAGACTACTTTATAAACTTTAATCTGTAATTTGTTTAAGATATTGGTTTCTTGTCCGTGCCACATTTCCAATCCATAAGACAAAGTTGGAAGCAATTGTGCTGCCATTATTTTTAGGAGGTGTCCATGCGAGGGGCATTGCAGTTTATTATAAAGCTGTTTATAGGCGAAGATTAAAGATTGGGCTTTAGCTGTGATGCCCCTTTTTTGATCCACCAAGGACATATTTCTGCCCACTTTGATACCCAAATATTTATGAGTTTTTTTCCTCAATTTGTGTGTTCTTTGTGTACCATTTGTATTTTCCTCGCCTGGGGCCCGCTAGTCTCACCACATTGGTTTTTGGTTTGTTTAATTCCAGGCCTAATAGGTCGAAGTAGTCAGTTAGTTTATTTATGACCCTTTGCAGGCCTATTGGAGTTTGGCTCACTACCACGATGTCGCCCGTGTATTGCAGGAACTGAATTGGCTCGTTTGCCAATTTTGGTGGATGACCATTTACTTGTAGCAGGTAGTTGTTTAGGTCTGCTAAATATAAATTGAATAAGCATGGTGAGAGCACACAGCCTTGTTTTAATCCGTTGGTTATATTTGTTTGTGACGATATTCTTCTCCCATCTCTGAGTTTTACTGTGGCCCATGTGTCATTATATAAAGATATTATTGTATCTATTAGTATCTGGGGGAGGCCCCCTGCTTCCAATTTTTTCCACTGGCGGTCGCGTGGCACTCTATCGAAAGCTTGCGGAGTGGCGTCCTTGAGATCGAGGAACCCTTGGAGAATATATATATATATATATATATATATATATATATATATATATATATATGTATGAGCAAATGTCCCAATAGTGAGAGGAGCTCTGTGGCTGGTGCCGGTGGCGAGGTTCAGGACACCCTCGCAAGATACCTTTCAGCAAAAATCGTTTCAATCAAGAAACACGCCGCACACTACTCCATAGGTTCAATTCTTAAGTTTATTTTCTGTAGGAACCCCACCTACGCGTTTCGGACAACAATCTGTCCCTGGTTTTGTACCGTGACCAGGGACAGATTGAACCTATGGAGTAGTGTGCGGCGTGTTTCTTGATTGAAACGATTTTTGCTGAAAGATATATATATATATATATATGTATATATATATATATATATATATATTCTCCAAGGGTTCCTCGATCTCAAGGACGCCAAATAAGGTTTAATGCGAAGTGGTGTGCGGTGTCTTCTTTCAGAAGGATTTTTGCTGCTCAATATATATATATATATATATATATATATATATATATATATATGTGTACATATATATATATTGAGCAGCAAAAATCCTTCTGAAAGAAGACACCGCACACCACTTCGCATTAAACCTTATTTAATTCTCTGTAGGTTCCCCACCAAACGAAGGTTTGGTGGGGAACCTACAGAGAATTAAATAAGGTTTAATGCGAAGTGGTGTGCGGTGTCTTCTTTCAGAAAGATTTTTGCTGCTCAACATTAACTGCGAGGGCGTCCCGGACCTCGCCGCCAGCACCAGCCATAAAGTTGTTCCTCTCGTATTGGGACATTTGCTGCAACGATACATATATATATATATATATACACACACACATCTTTGGGGTGCACAGATGAGGGGTTACAAATTTCAAGTCCATACTCACCTATTTGCTCTTGCCCTCTTGATAGACTTCTCCTCAATATTTTTACCACAATATTCTGGCCATACAGTATTTTTGTCCTTGATATTCTATCAAGCAACCTTACCAAACCATACAAGTGCATTAACTGCATTTCTGTAGCTTGAGGCTGAAGACCCAGACACTGATTGAAAAGGGGTTGGAGGACTGGCTACACATATAATTTCAATGAGGTTCAAGTCAACAGAGGGCTACGGATTACCTCCTCATGAGCCCTTCCAATTGGTGGGTTGTAGGATGAGGGGTGAGACTACAGTTTTGGTTATTCATATTGAGGAGGCTTCTAGGCAGAGCCTTCACCTCTGTCTGTCCATAATTACTGCTTCCAAAAAGCTGGTTAAAGCCAGTTGTAGAGGCTTCACACATCATTGTGCCCTTGTTTGGATACTCCTGCCTAAAGTCAGCATTATTATTGCCTACTATGAAAGTTATCACCTTGAAAAACAACAGTTACAGTGAAAAAATAACAATTGAAAGAAAACCAACTCTAACAGATTTTTAAACCTTAGTGAATCCACATGCTGTGCCTGGAAAATGTGGATTAAAGTGAAATGCAAACCACCACACTTTGCTAGAGGCAAAATTTCTTCATGACAAAGGAATGGAGTGCTCTGCAGAGTACTTGAAGGATTGCTGTTTGACCAGGGATTGAATACGCAGGACAATCAGTCCTCCACAGCTGAAGATACATCACTTTAATTCTGAACATCCTACTGGAGGAGCTAAGCGTCTGAACAAATCCGAGAAGCTAGTCTGACTGCAGTGAATGGAAAGCAACGTACCTGACCCTGTATCAGGATAGACTGTGCAGGAGGAGACACCGACCATGTCCCCAGTGTGAGGGACAAACACTGAAGGCAAATAACTACAAGGAAGTAAAACCAGGAGTAACCAATGTGTGAAAATGATCCCAGGTCTCACTGAGTGGTTCTTATCTTATCTTAGGGGAGTTTATAAAGTACATGGTGACCCGGAGGAATCCCAGTTCTGATTGAGCAACACTGACTCTAGGCACAAACGCCATGTTGCTCAATCAGCACTGGGATTCCTCCAGCTTCTTGCCTCCAGGTTCTTGCTGTAAACTACTCCAAGAGTTTGAAATTGTCATGTATTGTGTATGATGGACATCCTGCTGTGTGCCCGAGAAGCTGGTGCTACTACTGCCCATGTTGGAATCAATGTCGTATATTCCTCGTCACCACTGATGGAAGCATTGATAGGCCTTGAGGACACAACTACTGAATACACCCACCAGTTGACAACAACTGGGAGATTACAACTGCTATCAAAGCACCCTGTCTGCACCAGCCTAATGAGACCACTGTTGCCAGAGACATGTGCCTCTGTGTACGCTCATCCAGCTGCCTAGTTTAGATTATGTTTGCAGTTCGTGGGTCAGTGAATGATGGCTGGAGGGCAGGAGGGAATGGTTTAATACAAGCGGGGACAGGAAGAAAGTAGCATGCTTCCTCTGTGTTGTGCCCTAGGCAGGGAGAATGTGGAATTGGGATCCAAGCTTAAGGCCGTGCCATTGGTCTCGGACTACCCTTCTCTGCCTGGCAGGGAAGGGGAGGAGGGTTGCTTCAGCCTTGGGCTCAGGCACTTGCGGAGGTTGTCCTTTCTTGGGAGGGTGGTGGATATTCGGGAAAATTAGATGGGGCCATGTCTCTGATGTTGTGACTGATTTGAAATAGATTGTTTTTGTTCCATATAGAATCTGTATATAAAAGTATATTGATGTATAATGTTGAGGTTATCTGTCACTTGTTATTAGAAAGAGAAATATGCTTTGCTGCCATCAACAAACTTTCTTAGGAGAAAGCATTGTAGGAAGATATTTTTGCGGACAAGTAGAAAAGGGAAAAAACAGGAAACAGGTATTGTGGCAGATATGGAGCTGGTGGGTAGTAGGGCTAAATATCTAAATGGAGGGTAAATGAGAAGAGCATTGCAGCTGTGAATCCTATAATAAATCTGATCTTCCATGATTTTGTGCCCCATTAAACTGTGTGAATGAATATGCCTGGTGCATCCTCGCACCTGGCCTTGCGGTTTCTGGGAGGAAAGTGGGAGGAAGAGAAGGGTAACAACTGGACCTGACTGTGGAAAGCAGTTTATGCCTCAGTGTGGTGCAGTAAGGGATGGTTGAAGCTGGAGCTGTGCTCCTACCCTCAGAACCTGCCTCTGCCGGGATCTCACCAAAGGCGCATCTGCACTCGGTGAAATCAGGTCTGGTGTAATATATTTTCCTGTGCAGAGTGAATGTAACAATGCATTTATAAGAGAGTAAGCAGTCATTTGTCCAGTTAGGTGAGCTACACTACCATTTAACCTGTGCACTACAACATTAATTTCATGAATCAGCATGTATTAGTTCACTTACTTAAAATATCATGATATTTTATTGGGACACACTCATTTTTGGTAGCAAGGCTGAAATTTGCCAGTAACAAAACTCTAGCTCTACTTAATGCATTGATCATAACTTTCCACAATATCATAGATTGCATCCCAAATGACAGCATCAATGTCGTCAGAAGTGTCATCATACATCACATTGTCATTCACAGCATTGATAGCAACACTGAAGGTGCCACCAATCCTAAAAATCAGAATCAACTAAAGGCGCCATTGCCCAGCAGGCTCAGTGAACAGTCACTGGTGTTGTCCACACTAATATGAAATGTTTCTGAACCCTTAGTCCATTTTAGCTATGACAATTGTACTTTAAACAGATGAGTTGACCTCTGTCTAAGCCTTGTAATTAGTATATAAGTTCATAGAATTCCGTACACAGTGAGCCCCTGGTGCAGGGCATTTAATGGATCCAATGCATAATACGTGTTTTGACATCTCATTATACTCATCCGTTGGCTCTGCCCAGTGCCTTTATGCCTCAGGCCCTGACTTTTTGCCAAACCATACACTGATTGCCCCATCGCCACTGCAGCTACATGATGTTATTGTTAATGGGATTTGTAAAGTTTATTCTGACCTTATTTGTGGAGCCATGAACAGTGCATTGGAGGAGATATGGTTGAGTTGCTTCCGATAACTCTCAAATTTCAAATATTTATATCACTAATTATATTTTTTCTTTTAAAAATACTTTTTACGTTTCATAATGAGTAATAAAGGAGGAACAAAAAACTTGATGGATAAGCCTGTAGGCACAGGTAAGGGCGAACAATTAGAACAAGAGTGTGAGAGCAGGCAGAAGGAGCATGTACAGTGTTGGATACTGTTATGGGTTTGTGCTGGTATTCAAATGTATTGTATCTCTTGAAGGTTTGCAAGGAACTTGTACTTGTGTGGATCAGATCAGCCTTCAGAATCACTTCTGCCATGAATCTCCTCATTGGTCCTGGCTCCGCATAGTGGGGAGTTTGGGAGCATGATTTATTTGTTTTTATTAACTTGCACAATCTACTGGTATTTAGTGTTCATATTTCTAATCGATTTGATGCTTGAGAAGGAGTTGATTGACATATTGCTAACGTGCTTGCTGAGTGCACTGTTTCACCTGTAGTACCAGTAATGAGTGTTGTAAGGCTAAACCATGTGTGTGGAGGAAGGGTGAAATGTTGGAGACAGGAAATAAGCCCAGAAATCTGACCCTCAGTTCAATATTGATACAGGCGTTAGGGCGGAAACAGAATTAGCAGGTCCTTCTCACCAACCTACAGATGTGGTAGCCCCAACCCAAGTTCCACAGACAGTGGGTCCACAGATCTAAACCAGTTAGCCGACCTCTCACATAAGTCCCTTGGTAAGCCCAGTCTCAGTAATATTAGTGGATGGGGTGAACCAAATCAGGGTTTCGTCCCCTGGACCAACTTGCCCATTGACATGGGGTGACATTTTGGGAAAGGGACCTCGATGTGTCAGGTGTAATCCAATCCCACCGTCAACTGAGTATAAACTGAGTTCTCTTTTGACTAGGTCCTCCTTGGGCACTTTGACGGATACTTCTCTCCAAATGAAGGACAAATACAAAGCAGAGCAGTATCTAGATGAGATAGAACCTGTACTGGCTGGGAAGTTATTTATTCAACTCAGATTCAGGATCCTGCCACTGCACTCTATTACTGCTAACTGGGCCCACTTCATTAGAAAAACAGAGCAAGTATGTCCGTCCTGTGGAACTGCAAATGAATCAGTGGAATATGCCCTTATCTTCTGCCTAGCATACAAGAAAGCCAGGGCAAAATGGTTAATTTCAGTATGTCGGAACTTAGGAACCAAGCAGCATATAGAAGCTTATAGAATTTCGGAAACTAAAACAAGCCAACACATAGTATTTGCTATTTCAAGGTACTTATACTCAATGTGACAATTTATGAAAAAACTTTGTTCACCATCAACCAACTCAGGTGACATTGCGGTTGAGTCGCTGTTAAACTCTTATTTAATCTGGACTCTGCCTTCACTCCAAAGTCATCTCCAATGGGCTTGTTGGCTTGCCCCTGTTCTTGAAGTCTCAGGGCCATCAAATACTTCCTCCAACTCTGCTGCAGCTTCTGGACTCTGCCATCTGTGAGTCCCCCCTTGCATAAGGTGACAATCCAGCCTTGGGCCTCAGAAGTGGTTTCTGCAGCTGTTTATGCTTCAAAATTGATGCAGTGATGACTTTGCACTGATCAGAACCCATGCATTTGCCCTTTGATCCAGGAGCTGATTGAAGACATCACCATGAAGGACTGTGTGGCTCGACAATGACAGATAGCGTGGCTCGACCTCGATGCAGCACCTGCATCATAAAAAGGTTCAACTATGAAGCTTTCATCAACTGATTGGATCGGTGCCGATGCTTTACCTCCATCCACGCGATCAGCGCAGTGCCCCCTCGGCTACTCGCATCAAGTCTTCGACATTGATGCGTGTTCCATCCAAGGTACTTTGTCAGTAGCACCTGTCTGAGTCTTGTAGTCACGTGCCCTCCATCGCAGTTGGCTTGAACTTTTGATGTACCCTGGTCTAGCATAACCTCAAGTAACCTTTTCAATGACATTTGCTCCTAAGCGCTTATGCCATTTATTCAATATTTCAACTTCTATACACTGGATTTTTGTTGTTTTGGTCTTGTTCTGTTCAGAATATAATAATCTACTTTACTATAACTGTGTGGAGTCTCTCTGTGGTGTATTCATTGTGTTACTTTGTGAGTGTGTTGCGCAAATATTTTATACATTTCCTCTTTTAATTAACCGTGGGAAGAGAACTCCGCTCTGCTGGCGGAGCTTGCAGATTTTTGCATACTACGCGTTCTGCTGAAAATGCAAAGTTTATGCAAAACTCTGACTCTGCAGCTGAGCGGAGTTTAGCCCTGTACCCTCCCCACCTTAACCACCCTCAATAAAAAAATGTAAAAATTAAAATTAAGGCAAATTAAACACATTTACCTTTATTGCGGCTCCGTCTGCCCTCCTCCTCCTCGCCGTGGTCCTGCAGAATCCCCTACTCTAGGTGTACATCATGGTAGGACTGCGCATGCGTGCACAGTCCTATGGCCACAACGTACATCTGACGTAGGGGATTCTGCAGGACCACAGCGGGGAGGAGGAGGGCAGCTGAAGACGCAACGATAAAGGTAAGAGTGTTTAATTTACCTTCATTTTTTATATTTCTTCTAAAAATATTGATTGAAAGGGGTGGAGGCGCGGAGCAGAGTTTTTGCCCAACTCCGTGTAGCTCTGCATAGAGCATGTATGATGGCTCCGCCCGGGCATACTTTCAATAAACCTGACTGTTTTGTGCCAAGCGACCAGAGGGTCAGCACAGGGTTTCTTTTAGTGTGTATCTAGCTTACCCTGACTAGAGTGGTGGTTCCTGCCTGACCTGAATGCATACCTCAGTCAACCAGAAATCCCGTGCCCGATTCACAGAACTAATTTAAGACAAAATCCTAAATCTACTATCATTTTAGTATTTACAGAAGGCACCTACTCATTGATGAGTAAGTGCTTTCTGTGAATAACAAAATTAGTAATTGCACTTACTGATTTCGTTATTTACAGAAGGCACTTACTCATCAATGAGTAAGTGCCTTCTATGAAAACCAAAATGAGTAAATGGTAGTACATTTAGGAATTTGTCTTAAGTTAGTTCTGTGAATCGGGCCCTCCATTTCTAACACTATCTAATTGTATACAGCTTGTTCCAAACTGGAATGGTGTGGTGAGTAAAACAATGATGGATTTAGCCCAAATCGATGTACTGAGGGTAGGTGTTCGACATTGTTCAGCATTTTTTCCATACTTTGTTCTTTTTGCATTTGCCGCCCCAAGTGGGACGAGTATGCCCAGACATGGGTTCTGTGATCACCATTACTCCAGCGTACTTTCTCCCAGGTCCAGTAGTGTACTTATTTGATAGGGCCAGAGCCCTAATACTTATTCTCCAAAGTGCCTTTAATATCGGGGTGAATTCAGAAGAGCCTTCAGAGCCCATCCAGGGCTCCAGACTACCAGTAGGAGGTAAATCAGCACTTTGTGTGAGAGCAGGGCACAGCCTATTCAGACGCAAGTGTGAGTCTCCTCTCGCCCTCTCAGCCCCGAATGGCTTTCAGTATATACACGAATACAGATGTATACATGTGATACCCATCCCTTCCTGTGTGGTGGCTGTCTAGAGGGTAGGCACAAAGTGTACCTGCCACCCAGGCCACCCAGGTCAGACGTGCTTTGAAGACAGGCTGCTAGGCACTTAGAGCAAAGTAAAGAGCAGAGAAATGTCCACTTTCTAAAAGTGGGATATCTAAAATAGTAGTGTTAAATCCAACTTTACCATTAAAGAGGATTTATCCTGCTATCCCAACTATACCAAACATCATAAAGCCACTCCTTTCAGATCAGGAATTATCACTTAAGAGCATGTAAGAGTATCCTCAATGCTGGCCTATGGAATGAGTAGGCCTCCCAGCAGTGAAAAACGAATTTAGCTGTTTATCACTACCAAGACATAAACAACTTAAGAGTACATGTCCTGCCTTTTAATTGCACTGCACCCTGCCCTTTGGGTCACTTGCAGCCTAGCATGATTGAAAACCTCTGAATGATCTACCCACTGTGTCGAAAACCATCCTTCTGATTAGACCCTCAGCCTCTGAATAGACCCTCAGCCGCTTATATTGGTAAATCTTCCGTGTGATGTACAAGCAAATAAATCAGCTGCCTGCGAGGAGCCCGCCTGTAGTAGACTTTACCTCAACGGCAACAGAGGAGGCTCTGATATTGTGTATTATATGAGGACACTAATTATTGTGTTCATGTCCAGTGATCTAAGTACATGGTTATAAAAGCCCCCACACGGCTTCCCAACCAACTGCCCCTGAGAAGCACAAAGGACAAGGGTCCATCCTCTGCCATGAGCAGGAGGAGGTAGGGGACAGGCAGATACACACCACACATGGGTAATGTGAAGACAAAATAATAGCAGCCCAGGTACTGCATGCAGTTAGCTCCATCTCAATCCATTACCCCCGGGCCGGGCTGCCAGTGCCACGGCAGAAGCTGGTCTGCCCTCCAACGGCAGCCACAGACACTGGACCATAACAATGCACTAATACCAGGTACTATTTTATCCATACCACTCACCATAGCCATATTTCCCCAGGTTGCTGGCAGGCCAACATACCTGTGAGAGAGATGGGCACTGTTGCTCTGTGCACCTTGCAAGCAAAAGAAGCTAAAACAAACATGGAAAGGGGACTAAAGCAAGCCCGACCCACACAACGAAAACTATGTATAAGAATTACTAGTGTTGGAACTTATTTTACATTTTTCATGCCTATTTTTCACTTTACTGATTAATTCCTCCAATTCCACCAGCAACATTCAAAATTCTGCCCACCACTAATTGTATACCACTCCACAAGAGACTTATAAGTAGACTAAATATGCGAATCAGGCATATACCAATATCACCATTTCACAAAGTTTTTGGGGAGAAGCATATGCACTGTAGAGTTGGTTAGCAGTGGAAAACTACTCTGAGTCCTAAGGCCAACAAAAAGATACAGCAAAGAGTGGGAGGTAAAAGGCACACAGTTGGGATAACTGCTCTAACAGACTTGGTGAGTAAAAAAACTATAGATTAGGCCCATATCTCTGTACTTGGGTGCGTGTTTGACATTGTTCAGCATTCTGTCCATTTTTTGTTGTTTGTGCACTAGGTAGCCTCAAGGGCAGGGTGTTGTCTTAGTAAAAGGTAGAGCAAGTACTTTTAAGGTTCCCATGTCCTGGTAGTGACAAACACCCAAGTTAGTTTTTCACTAATGTGAGGCCAACTCCTCTCATAGGCTAGCATTAGGAATTCCGTAATACATTTTTAATCTGTAACTCCTGATTAGAAAAGAGTAGCTGCATCATGTTTCATGTCTTTGGAATACTAATGATACATTCTCTTTAATGGTAAAGTTGGATTTAACATTACTATTTTAGAAAGTGGGCATTTCTCTGCTCTCTGTACCCTGCAGTCTGTCATTTGAGATGTCATGAAAGAGTCATAAATGATGTCAAAGAATGTCATGAGTGATGTAATATGACGAATCATATACAGTGCATGGCGGAGCGAAAATTATAGTTAGCTCTGCTAACTAGGACTGGTGAATTTCTGAGTTTTTTTCAAATGTTAATGTAGTCACTAACAATTTCACCTAAGTATAGCGTTACTTTAACCTTTGTTTTTTTCAGTAGGTATATATATATATATATATATATATATGTATATATATATATATATACACACACACCTGCCGTTCAAAGTAATTTACAAAAAGTGCCAGCAAGGGATTTTATTTTAAAGATATTTATCACAGATAGCAGACAGTTGCTACTATGTCTTAGTTAGTCTGTTCCAACCTAATTGGTATCTGAAAAATTGATCTTTAATCTAACTTAATAGACAGAGAAGACATAAGAAGAAGAAAGCAACACGGAAAAGTTTCATACAAAAAATATTTCTTTCATATATATTTTGAGCAAAAATTCATAGGGTACATGTTATCAATGAGAAATAATCATCATACTTTCAAATGAACAAGAAAATATCAACTTATTTCTACAATTCATTTGAGAAAAAAGTCCAAACCAGTGTAAATGAAAAACAAATGACTCTTATTTTCCTTAAAATAAAGATCACTTGTATAATTAAGAACAGATGAGGGAAAGGACTTAGTCGTCGACGTTTCGGTCTTAAGTGTAACAACTCTTTCAGACCATCTTCAGGACAAACAAATTCATTTGTAGCTGTGACCCCTTTCTTGGATTGATCCTTTTTTTTAACTTCAGGATGTATTGGATATTTCAAGACTTGTAGCAATGGTCTTGATGTTCTGAATAATCAGAATTACACGAACCAGTGAGAGCTCAGAGTTCTACTTATGCTTGACAACAGTCGTTTTTGGTGATTCAATGTTAATATTGACTTTCGTTATTGTAGCCGATTTTTAGAAAAAACTGGTACCCGCATCCACGTAGAGATGCTAGCAGCTTCCTGGTTGAGATGCTCTGATCTAGCCCAGTCACGTGCCTTTCAATGTAGACAGACTCCAGCATGCTCGAGTTGGTTGTCAAATGTGGTATATTGTCAGAAAAAACAACAGGGACATGTTTCAATAGCCGTAGCTGCCTTTATTAGACCAATTGTGATTGCCATCTTTTTTCCTTTAAATACATGTTCCCGGGCCTACCACAGGCCTTAAAGTGACAGTGGTAATACATTTAAAGTGACATAGTGCATTACCATTTAAAGTGACATGTGCAACTCGCCACCTTATACTGTATCTTATTCAATTCATTGTGATGTAGAAAGCTTTGTCATACATATTGTATAAAATGATATATCACACATAACAGGTGACGGTTAACTGGGATAGCCATTTATAAAATTCTTAACTCGCTCTAGGTGTCCCATGCAATGTATTTCCGATGTTATATCTAGCTGATCCAGGGCAACTGCCCAATGTGACCTTCTAATGACAGAACCTGTGTTCCTTAGAGGTCTAGTTACCTTCCCCAGTATTGTGCACCTGTTGCTCATTTCGATATTCCTCAAATATGTTATTTCCATGTTTTATTTGCGGCAAAGACCGCAAATAAATTTCAATATTCACACTTATAAAAACCTAAATACAATATGTAACCCTGTGAAAAGCATATAACAACAATATATTAAACATGGTCTTGATTGTAGTGGGAAATAGAGTTATAGCAGTGCCATATTCATAAAATCTGTGAATGCAATGTATCCCGGCGGGCTACCAGCAGACAGTTGGGAGACAAATTCATTAGTTCTAATGATGACTTCTCAGAAACAAAACCTTCTGACCTTACAGATTGACATACAGGTCCTCTTCACTGTTGAGTCCCTGTGAATTTTTCATGTTGAATATCAAGACGTATCTTGATTCCAATTGCCTCAGCAACCTCTCTCTGTTGCCACCTCTAGTTCTCACCGACACTTGATCTAGCACAAAATATTCTAAATTGCTAATGTTACTGTTGTGGACCTGCTCAAAGTATCTAGCACCATGGTACGATTGGTCCTTGTGTTGCAAGATACATTGGTGTGCTTTTAAGATGGTGCTCCCTATATAGAGTTTGTGACAGCTGTATCTCAAGGTATATACAGTTTAATCACTCCTGCAGGTTAATGGTTTTAGGATCTGCCACTTGGTATCTGTGAATGGCAGAGGTACATCAGTTGTGTTTACCCCAAACTTGCACGCCTTACATTTGTGACAGCGCCGAAAACCCTTGCTTCCACTGAGCCAACCCCGCTGTTGTTTCAACCCAGGGGTGTTGTTGACTAAATCATGCTCATGGATCTAACCTTCCGGAAAGTAAATAGTGGTCTTTTTTCAATTCTAAGACCTACTATCTGGTCACTACAAATCAGGTGCTAATGCTTTTGAAAGATGGCCCGGATCTCTTTATGTTGATTGCTATAGCCTGTGATGAATCTTATGGGTTGCCCTGAATCTGTCTGTTTGTGTGTGTGTTTTTCTTCTGTGAAAATGAGCTTTTCTCTGGGACTCTGATTGGCTTTAACCCTTGCTGCATCCAACGTTGCCTTGCTATCCCCTCTCCTTAAGAACCTCCCTGTTAGTTTGTTGCAGCTTTGAACTGTTCTTACTCACTGCAGTTTCTCCGCATCCGGAGATTCTCTGCATAGGGTATGCTGTTGTTTAACTTTGTGGGATGGAAACTACGGGCATGTAGGACCGAGTTTCCAGCTGTACTCTTCCTAAATGTCTTGGTTTGCAGAGTCTCATCCCCGACATAGAGAGTCAGATTGAGGGACTCAACCTCTTTCTCATTTAAGTATGAGGTAAATTGGAGATTATGCCAATTATCATTCAGTCCCTCCACAAATTTCATGGCAGAAGTTTTATCTCCATGCCATATGACAAAAAGATAGTTTATGTAGCGCAACCAAAGGATCACAATCTCAGACAGTTTAGTGGCAAATTTCTTTGTGAGCACCTGCTCCTCCCACCAACCCATATGCAAGTTTGCATAACTGGGGTGAAGCAGGTGCCCATGGCTGTGCCTCCCATCTGCTGATCCAAATCAGATCAAAACATAAAGATGTTATTACATAAACACCACTTGATCATATCCAACAGCATTTCTGTGTGCTTATATAGTGTTATTGGCCATGAGCTTAGGAAGTGTTGTGCTGCCCTTAATCCATCTTGATGTGAGATGCTAGTATATAGGGATGTCACTTCAAGTGTAATCATGATGCAATCTCTTTGCCATCCTACATTGTAGATCTTCTTCAGAAAGTCTCCAGTATCCCTAGTGTTTGACTGTAGCTTTTTAACTGGGACCTGTAGAAAATAATCCAGATATTTAGAGGTGATTTTGAAGAGACTTCCTGTGGCCGAAAAGATGGGTCAGCCAGGAGGTGCATCGATGTTTTTGTGCACTTTTGGTAACAAGTAGAGAACAGGTATCACTGTATTTCTGCCTGTGAGATAGATAAACCCCCCTGCTCTCCAATGACTTAAATCTGAGTAAAAGTTAGTGGTTATCTCCTGCAAGGTTTTTCTGTTTACTTTGGCATAGCACAGGTGGTCACTGAGTTGGCTTTGTGCCTCTGCCTGATACATGGCTAGGGGCCACAATACGACAGTACCCCCCTTTTCCGCTTGTCGCCCCACTATGTCAGGACAGGAATGTAGCTTTTTAACCAAACTCAAGTAGTTTATTTTGGATGGATCAGATGTTTCCCCCACCTCAAAATGTGTGTACAGTTTCTTTAAATCCTGAACTAAGAGATCAGAGAATGTATCACTGGAATCCTTTGGAACCATGGGTAGGAAAACCGACGTAGGTTTAAATGGAGTGACCGGTCTCCCATACACATATAAATTCTTCTCTCTGGCCAAAATGTATATATATATCCTACTTGCGATTGCTAGTAGGTAGTTATAGTTAGTTAGGACCTAGTTTCCATAGTAAAAGCATTTTTTAACTTGCCTATAACTTTGGCGTCGTTTGACCGATCTTTATAAAAGTTTCCTAGAAAAGTGTCAAAGTAGGTTCTGTATGTCATGGAAAATGTGGGGGTGATCCATCAGTGGGGACCGAAAAATAGGGATGTGAAAAAAGGGTGCATTTGTAATGTTAATTCCCATAGGAACACGTTGTAGAATCTACAGCCCGAACTGCTGGATGGAATTACACCAAATTTGGCAGAAAGGTAGATGTTGTTATGCAGAGTGTGCTTTTTGTTATTTGGTGCAACACTCTCCAGTAGATGTTGAGAAATTTAAGCCAAAAACTATAGATATATCTCTGGCCGCAGATACTTCGTAGTGCATTCGCGATAAATCACCAATGTGCTTGCCATCAGCAATGCTGTGTTTGGCTGGATGCAACCTGAAGAGAAAGTTGCAGCTGCCATTTTCTCATTCGGGAACGATTCATGAGACTGAAACTTTGTGTGAACAAGGTGGAGAACTCTGACCCCATGTCTGAGAAATGGGTGAGTTAGTGAAACAATTTTTGTATCCCAAAAAGATTTTTTCTTCATGAGTGTTATTCATGATGATCAGCATGACCCCACAGTGTACCATGGCGGGGACATCATGAGTATTGCGGCAACACCACGAATATTGGTGGAAATTAAAACATTTATATCAGTGAATCATTAATACACATTGGATTATATTGACATTCTGATAAAGGTTGTTATTGTGTTATTTAGATAGGGATTTATCTAGACTGATGGTTAGAGTTAAATATGTAGTTATAATTTTTGAATGTGGTGATGGCTATTGAATTCCTGCTTTTGCTTTGGCTTTGGCGCCGTATCCATGGGGATCGTGATTATCGATGTCATTGCGATCTCCGGCCTCAACACGGAAATGGAAAATAGGTTTTAGACATGGCTGTTCTAGAAATACACTAGAAAAGCATGAGTTTGAAGTGTACAGTATTAAACCCCTAGTGTGTAAAATACTGTAATATGTGTGCATATATATGTTTTTCACTTTATGGAAAAAGCATGATCGTCACGGTTAATGGCATCTTCACCACTCCTCAAACAACCACGAAAAGGGAAAATAGGTCTTAAAGATGTATTTGAAAGAAACTTAGTACAAAAACATGAGTTTAAACATGTTTTAATAGCATGTGTATAGTAATATGTGTAGCACAATGTTTAGAATGGATTTTTTGTTGTTACATTTTTGGATGTGCTGGTGGCTGTTGAATGTCTACTTTTGTTTAGCGATTTCTTGACTTATTTGTGACCATCGCGACTTCACTGCAAAGATTCCTATAAACTTAAAAATAGGATCTCTATAAACATTTTTCAATCTGTGGACAGAATTGATTCGACCACTTCCATTTCTGTGTTTGGATATATTGGAGTACAATAAATATAACAAGGTAAAGGGCCCTAGGGAATTTAAAAGACCTGCGAGGATAGAATCCCTAACAATAACAGTCAACACAAGAAATCCTCGGGTCAGGGTATACAACTATCGATAGAAAAAGAGACGGCAAAAATGATCTCCGGATGCTTCTGAAGGAGTCCTTTAATTAAGGCGCAATCTCATCACCCACTGAGGTGGCATGCTTCATCATCTGGGATTCTCCTCTTGATGGGGACACCTAGCCCCACCAAGGGATACAACCCCCTCATTGTTACTGTGAAGGAGGAGCACAGGGATGTTTTTATTTCTATGCTGTTTAGGATATACTAAATCCTTTGAATGAGAAGACACTCGACTGGTTAGGTAACGGGTGCAGTGCAAAACAGAAATCCGTTATAATGCGAGGGAAATGATACTAAAACTAGCTACCAGGAGCAACAAGAACTTTATTGATTTGTTCCTGGTGCCAGGTTTAAAAACAGGGTAAATGCAGCCTGAAATGATAACTGCATGTGGTGGACGCAAACAGGTCTACATGTTTCAGCCTGGACGACCCTAGAACGTGTCACTGCTTTTGTCAGAACCATCAAAAGTTATGCTATTGAGTAAAAAAGTGAATAGTGATAAATAAAAAATATGAATACAAAAACGGTAATTCCACAGTTGGTGTTTGATTTAATGGTTGTACCTGTGGAAGACAAAAGCAAAAAAAGGAAATCAAGAATGCATAAGGCTCTTGAAACAAACAATATGGAACAATCATGACCATGTGAGATGCTGTCCTCATCCTTGGTCCTTTACCTGAGAGAAACAAGAAAACAAAGTAAAATAAGTGGCTTACCCATTATTTACGGATAAGGAATCTCACCTCAACCTGGCCACAGCTCAGGGGAGAGGCACCGCTCTGAAAAAAGGAAGTTTGCTGTGTTGAAAAGAATACATGTCTGTAGTAGTCACTTTGACACATTTCCAACGGTATAAGTTAAAAACTGTTCACAGACTATATCAGCATAAAGTGTAAGTCTGTTAGCCCACTTGTGGCACTTGGTAAAAATAGAGAGAAGACTCTCTAGAAAAGTGTATTGGTAATGCTTCCAAACCTAGCGCTTCGTTCTGATGCCAATTGTTGGAACGTGAATCTATAAGTACAACAATGGCACATATGTAGTAGTAACATAGGTGCTCTTTTGAGAATGCATTAGTCAGAAGCATGCACTAAAAGGCACATGGCAATAAAAGAGAAAGGACTCTTATGTACGATGTATAGCTATTGCATCTTGATAATGCGTTTTTATTGCCAATTGTTGGACAGTAGTCCAAAATGGAGCCACACTGTGATGGTAATAGAGGTGCTAATGCTCAGGAAGAGCATAAATAGGGAGCACTAGGAAGCACACAACCGCTGATACAATATTCCAGTGTATCAGTGTCAATCTGAATACTGAGGCAAATGACCTAGGATCTGTGTAGTACACTGTGAAAACTGGTGAGAGAAAACTAACGGTTAGGATAGTAATCCTGCTAACAAATCTCTAGGCCAATCTGATCTTAACACAATAGATATGCAAAGTTTGGTCTACTCGTGTTATTTAGTTTGGTTTAGTGCAGCTTTTGTAGCACACATATACACATACAAATACCGGTATTGAGGCTTGAAAATTGCATTTATGAGCACACATTCATAATAGATATTATCCGCTGCCCTACACAGCAATACAAAATATACACATTGCAACTACCTTGAACGCGGTCGCATCCTAATGTCGACGGCCTGACTGCTGACAGCTAGTCGGGCGGTCCCCTTCCTGACAGGATGGCTGTTGTACGAAAGTCTGACTGCAATCATAATAAGACCCTGAGAAATGAGGCAGCTGTGTTGTATGAGAGGGTGCTATAATATTAAAAGGTAACTAATAAATTGACATTTGTGTTTTGGATTGAGATTGGTACATTGAAGTAAGTGCTTGCAGTTATGTAGCTAGGTTCATCTGTAGCCTTAAAACTGCAGCATAACATAAAAACTGTTTTTGTATTATGTGTAAGCCAGTAGTAAAGTAGTTGGTGCATTGGCTAGAATAAAAATTCAAATATGCTTATTTTTGTTTACAAAACAATATCTGCATGAGTACAGACAGAATGCCTACTAAAGTGCAGAGGAAAAAGGAACAGAAAGAACTACAGTATCTATGCAGAACTGAGACACAAAGAGGGCGAAATGAAGAAAAAGTGGTGAAAGAAAAAGAGTTACTCTTAAGAGGAAAAAGTCATGTTTTCAGTAATGTCATAGATCTGTCATTGTCATGAGTGATTTAATATGTGGGGCAATTATAAGTGCATGGCAAGGGTTTGAGTTATAGTTACCTTAGGGCATGAATTATAGATACTTACTATAACTAGACCTGGTGAATTTCAGTTGTTTTGTTAATATTTTAACAGTGTATTTTAACTGACATTTTCACCTAAATATGATGCTCACATAACGTCACTTTAAACTTAGTTTTTTCCAGTAAATTTCTAACGTAAATTAATATGTTATTACCATATGCAACATGATTTGACAATTCCCTACAGAATCAACTCAATCTACTTTTTAGTAATTTCTTCTCCTCCCTTTCAGCACTTCCTCTCATGATTTACTACTGAATCAACCCACAAGCCATAAAATAGGATGGCTTCTGTTATACTCTATCAGAAGGAGCTGTGAACCTTCTCCAAGCTACTCCCCTATGGAGATACGGTGCCCTCCCCTCGGTCAGGGCCAGAACTATGTTTCTTTCCTGCCATTGAAAGCATTTTTCCATGGTGTCTATACGTTTACCTGTCCATGAAAAATGTAACTTTGCAAACATACTGAAAAGAGCTTTTATGTAATGTGAGGGCATACTATTTCCAGTGTATAGCATGCCACATTTTTATGTTTTAGGCATCTATCCCTGTGGACATAAAAGGTACACTTTAAAGAAGACTTAGTTCATAAATAAAAATATTTTTTTCTAGATGGCACAATCATTTTTCCTTCCCAGTATAACTGCACTGTTTTCAACTACAATCAGGAGAGTGACCTCAGTCAAAGGTGATCATTATGTTTTTGACCAGTTGAGGGCGAAATCTTGGAGGGTGTGTTTTGGCCATTCTGTACTAATTTGTAAGAACCAAATGATGGTATCTGAATGCTCGATGATAATCTCTTCAGAACAGAGGCCCGTTGAGGGTGACGCACAGGTCTTTTTAAGATCCCCTAGAGGTGCCTAGGAGCATACTCAGGGGTTCTACAGGCTGTCTGGGGCAGTAATAGCTGGGTGAAATTCTAAACATTCTCAGAGTCATTTGAGGGCATGATGGATGTATCTGATGGCACACCAACTGTCCATAAACGTTAGTTCGGAGGGTTTAAGTGCCAGCTTTGGGAAGGGGAAGTCTAGGGCCCTATGAGAACCTTCTCATGAATTCTAGGGGCATGTTAGATGTGTCAAAGTACACACCAAAGGTCTCTAAAACCAAAGCTGAGTTGCTTAAATATCTGATGACATTGTCTCAAAGTAGACTGGGGGAGACAACTTAGTGTGTTTAAAGCTTGAATGGAGATGCCAGAGGGGCAGCTGACAGCCTATTGAGTGTCTCTGATGGTCAGTTATGATTTTCAGAAATTGGTATGGGAGTGTCTTATAGGAACGCGGGATGTCTAATTGTTGCTGGGGATCTCTGAGAGTTTGCAGTGAATATCTGAAGACAGATTGGGAGTCTCTGAAGGATGCCTGGCGGCTAATGAATAGGCATTTGTGAATTAATGTGGATTGTGTTCTCTGTGGCAAAGGGCTGCCTGGGATATATATCAGCTAGGGTTGTCAGAATGCCTTCTATGGGTCTTTGAGGGCCTGCTTGCAATGTCACCATATATGCAGACAGTTTCTGAGGGACATTTATTGACTTGTTGTGGGGTGGTGAAAAGTTGACTGGATATTGGCTAACAAATCAGGTGATCACCTGGGGTGTCTGAAGGCTGGTAAGGCCCTAATGTGTCTATCAGAGGACGCTTTGAGGATCCCTAACAGCTGGTTTAGCATTCAACGGTGGGATAGGCATGCTTTAAAGCTGTGTGGGGTGTCGGATGGGCGACAAAAGTTACTAAGGCAAGTTCGAGGGATATCAGAATACCTTGAGAGATTGTCAGAGTGCATACCAGTGTATGAACAAAGTCATGGAATGTTGTGGGACCTGCTGGATGTATGTGAAAGACAACTAAGGTCCTCTGATGTTGAGGAGTTAGTCTCTAAAGCCGTCTGGAGTGGACTCAAATCAGTTGCAATTTTTGTGGCCATCACAGAGGGGAATCTCACATGTTTAAATGCAAGGGGCAGTTTTTCCCCAGACTTTGTGCCTCTGATGGCCCCAAGTATGTGATTCATGTTTAGATACAGGAGGGCAGCCAGAGGTTAAAAAACATAAAGCTTCCCTTTCACTCTGGTTCTCTAGCTTGTATCTGTGCAGCCATTAAATGTTATATATAATAATGTATCTCTGAGCTGGGCAATGCTAAAACCTTCAGTTTCCAATCACAATACGTGTGTCTGAAAGCTTCCACCTATTCAATTGTGGTGTGGTTGTGATTTCCTGTCAAGACTGGAGGCTAGCATTATGTATATATCTTTTATTGCCTGCTCTTTGCAGCACTTTAGAGTAAACATCACCAACACCAAAATTCTAGAACTAGGATATCCCTTAAGCCTACATAACTTCAATCAAAGTAGCCTTCTTACTCTTTTATCTGCTGCTCTTTGACAGATAAGTATGGTTAATTTAGCTTTTTCGGTGGTGTATTTATTCAGTTTAAAGTTACAAAATGTTTAATATTTAGTAATTGTGAATGTATTCTGTAAGTTGTTTTGGAAATAATAATAGCATATGTCAGCTAATAATTATAGAGAGGTTTTATGTGTTTTTGTAATCGCTGACCCAATTTATGGGTTTGTAGTGTTTGGTATCTATTTGCAGCATATATCGATAGGTATTTCAATTTATGAACTTTACGTTAGGAAAATAACATAAAACGTTATCGCTTCGGTCTCGAGCTTGGCAGCAGCAATGGCTAGAAGGCACCGACCTGTGTTTGCACGAGGCTACCTTTCCACGCGCAGATGGGATCAAGTGTTGCTTTCGAGGGCGCCTTGAGAACAACTTTGTTCTGCTGAAGTGAACGTTGTGTAGTTGCCATTTTGTAAAACGTTGTCTTTTGCATTGGGACTGAGTGGATTGAAGCGAGGATCGCCATTTTGGGAACGGTGGTAATGATCATTAATTTGGGCCAACTGTCACAACAGCTGATTCTCATCATTTTGACAGTCGTAGGCTTAGCTAGGATAGAGGCAGTGTGGAGAATATAATAAAAAAAATCACAAAAACTTCAGAACTAGAATGTCCCAAAAGCCTATATAACTTCCATCACAGCAGCCATCTTCCTCTTTGAAACTGCTCCAGTCCCATTACTCGAAATATTTGTATTACCAAATTACAGATTGTAGTCCTCTTCTCCTCTTCCTTCTTCATTGGGTGTTTGAAATAAAACAACACCAGACAAAATATAAAATATAAAAAGTTCTTCTAATGTCTGATCTTGCAAAAAAATGATCCTCTCCAGAAAATAGTCCATCTATCATTTACTCCCTCCCCCAAATACTCACCTGGGAGGGAGGGATAATGCTAGCCTCCATGTTGTTAATGAAATCCAGATCCTCTTTTTACCTACTTGGAAAACCTACATTCCTTGTCAAGATTGGAGGTTAGCATTATGCATGTTCAAAGCTGTGTTAATACCACAGAAGATACCTCGCAAACACACCAGCATTTGACCAGTGAGGTACATGCAAAATCAACCAACGGGCAATCGTTGCCGAAGTAAACAACTGGTTATCTCCATCACTTTTGAATTCCTCCGGTCTATTCTCATATTTTCTCAACCACCTCACCACATGCAACTTAGGTTGGTCATCAAACTGAATAGAATATAAAGAAGATATGGTCTGTGTTCTCCTAGTGATCTGAAAAACTACCCCATCTGGATTATAAAATCTATTTCCAAACTCTAAAGCTCTTACATCCGAAACGCAACAGAATGATATCAAATGCGGGGACACTCCATTTCAGTAACCAGGTGCTCTATAAGCTGTATAATAATAATAATATTAAACACAACAAAGTTGCCATCTTAGCTGACAACTGCTTTAAACTCAAAAACCTATTAATTGACCAATCTTCAAATAAATGAAGAAGTAAACCCACATGCCACATATAACTGTACCCGAGTCTAGGTGGTCTCTGCAATTTAATTCTCTTCCTTAATCTACAAAGATCTCTACTGATAGAGCAACCTCCTACCAAACCATGACCCGCTGCAACCGTGACCTATAACAATTTATAGTTTGTGGCTTAAACCTTTCCCAAACAAAACACATTTTATAACTCTTTGGCAGATGCTTCCAGGTGCCCCAGATTCTCTGAGTAATTCATGAGCCTGCTGCAAAAGACCTACGAACTGCGCTCTTAGTCCTGAAATTCTCCAATCAAGTAGGCTCAAAGCTCCTTCCATGACCACAGGATGTAAAACCCCTTTATGGCCCTAAAAATACATACTCTGACTCTTGAATTAAAAAGGGTTCCTCTGGGGTTCCTCTGTTGCCATCTCCAACAGACCTAGAAACCAAGCTTGTCCTGCCCAAAAAGGCATCACAAGAATTATTTGACATATCTGCCTCCTCACCATTAGCAACACTTTCTGTATCATTGCAAATGGAGGAAATGCATACCCCTGTATCTTCCTCCAACCTTCCTGAAAAGCATTTACCTCCTCTGCTAAAGGATCCGGTTTCCAACTGTAATAACGTTCTAATTGGACATTTGTCTTGATGCAAACAAATCCGCCTCTAGTGGACCCCAAACCTGAAGTATTCTTTGGAATATTTGCACATTAACTTCCAATAGCTTAAATCCCTTAGATGTTTGGAATTACAGCCTGCCACAAAATTGTCCTCCCCTGGGAAATACTCTGACTGTAATCCAGTCTTTTGTTCTAGACAATAACTCCGAATCTGCTTCACAATCTGAGTCAAACTCTTCAATCTGCTTCCTCCCAAGCAGTTTATATACTGAACCACTTATAAATTGTCCATCTTCAGGGAAGTATTGATGTTCCTCAACTTTTTCCCCAAACTTTGCAAAACAAACCGACCTGCTTTCAATTCCAAACCATTTATGTCCTCTGAATTCTGCCCCAAAGACCATCTTCCACCAGTCTTTAGATGCTCCAAACACACCCCCACAACCAAAGAGGCTTGCATCTGTTTCCAGCACGAAATCCGAGCATACACCAAAAATTGTGTGGCCTTTCTAGGCCTCTAGATTGTCCACCCACCATTCCAATTCCTCCTGAGAGTCCTCTGATGGAAACATCTGTTCTCCATAGCACAAGCCTTTCCTTAAAGTTGTGTTCTTTATTCTCTGTAAAGCTCTGTAATGAAGCGGACCAGGGAAAAATACTGAATTGAAGAGGAAAACAAACCAATCACTCTCGCCAGAGCCCTCAAACATACACTTTCTTTCTTCAACAAACCTTTCTCCTCCGATTGTATCTTTACCACCTTTTTTTCCTGTAAACTCAGAGTCTATTTTGTTGTGTTTTCACTATGAAACCAAAATAACTCCAAACACTGACTGGGCACCAGCACAGACTTTTCTCTGTTGATCAGAAACCCCAGTCCTTCCAAAAGATCTACAGCCACAAGCAGTAGCTCTTTCAATTCCTACGGACTCTGTGACATCATTAAAAAATCATTCCAATACATGATCATTCTTATACCTCTCTCCCAATAAACTTCACGACTACTCTCAGAACATTTGTAAAACACCAAGGTACCGATGCCAACCGAAATGGATGGCATGCAAACTGATACAGAACTCTTAACCACCTGAACTGAAGAAACCTGTGACACACTTCATATTGAAATGCCTGTAAATGAGAAATTGATTCAAACCTCTCAAGTTTATCACTGGCCTCCAATCTTTGTCCTTTTTTCTGACCAAAAAGATTGTACTCATAAATCCCTGATATTCCTCAGACCCTTCTCTATGGAGCCTTTTAGTAAAATCTCCTCCACTAAAACCTGTTACTCCTCTTGAAAGACTTGACTTAGCTATTCCATTTGTTTTGGATCCTTTTTTACTTAATTTTCCCACTACCTTTCTTGGGATAAATCCAAAACCAGTCTTTATACTTACCCTGAAACTCTTGAGCAAACTGTGCTCTTCCTAAAAGTGCATACGTTTGAGTCACTTTCAACACAATATAAAAGTGGAATGTAGTTCCATAAATTGCAGCTACTGTTACATAAACCTGAATAAGTAGGAGAATATTATTCAAATTTCTGGCTGGGTAAGGTCCCAGTTCACAAACAGTTAATTTCAAAATTTTGGCTAAATTGCAGCCTTGTATAGCCCAGTACGTTGCACCAAGTTCCAAGACAGCAACAGAAAAATGTTGAGCCTCATTTATGAAAAGTGTTGCATTGCTGTATGAAACCAGAGATGCAACACTTTTCAGTGTGCCCTCCTTGCGACACCTCGTATGCACCGTATTTACTGTACAGTGTTCCATGTCACAAGGATTCAACAGATACGTCAGTCTTCCTGATGTCTCTGTTGGCGAAGTAATGACGCATTGCTGGAGTGTGTTGCAAAATAAATACAACTCCAACAATGTGTCCTTTCACATGGGGCAAGTCCCATGTGAAAGGGTCTGTGTCAGTCTTTCGCCTTTTGTGAGGCCGGAGTAAAGATTTGACACAGTGGTGTCCTAGAAGTGGCATAGTGAAAACTGATAGATTTCACTGTGCCACTTCTATGGCCCTTCTTTGCAGGGGAACGCCCAGACAGCATACATTATACCTGATGCAGATATGATTTAGCGCAGGGGTTTACAAACTGACACATATATGCTTAGGTGCAGACCAACCACGTGTCCAACAGTATCAGCATGTTTTATAACTTGCCCCCTCCAGCACTCTGCCAATAATGATTGTACCCTTGATTGAAACTCAGTCAAAGCCCAATGATGCTTCTTGAAGCCTAATAATTTTATTGTATACGTGGATAGTGTAAAAACACATTACATCACACGCCACTGGTTTGGTGACATTTTTGTGACCACTTACATTAGCTCACAATGGCCGTTTACTGTACAACTTTAGGGACAAAGTACACACACTGTGGCCCTGAAGAGCTGTGTTTCGTAAATAATTGTCATAATAACAGCACAAATTGGGCCATAGAAAGGCAGCAAATCTGGGGGTTAGCACTTAGGAAAGGTGAATTTCCTACAAAGAACTTATAAGAGTAAGCAAGCTATGACGACTAAGAGAACTACCTTAACACATCTCACACAAGAAGCAGTTCACCATGTTCTTTTGACTCAACTCAAGCATTGAATGAACCACAGTCAAGAGAATCTTCACATAAGTAAACACCTGCTGACATGTCAGGCTCAGTGAGCATTCCATCACAATATTTTGGAGCAGTGCAACATATTCTGATGAACAACCCAATATGGCAAACCGGCTAAAAATTCACAAGATAATGTGAACATCTAGAAGGAGTAATGACCCAGTTTTTTTGCCATACCCTGTTTATCAATGAGGATAATTTGGGTACCCATTCTCCATGGAAATGGGAAACCTCTTACCCATTAGTTAAGTGACTAAAAAAGTGCACCAGGACAAGTGGTTGTTCTGTAAAGGTTTGTTGTAGACTATTTTCAAGGGGTCCAAAATAGGCAAGAGCAGTTTTCTCCCAGACATGTTTTGGAAAATCCAACATGTTCAAAGGATGATGTGTTATTTTGGGAGATAAACAGTTACACAAATGACAAGCCTGGAGCTCTCTCTCAACTCTCTCATTAAGAAACGTGAACCAAACACAGTACCGGAGGGCAAACGTGGTGGCAACAATTTCACAATGATCCTCATGCGCCACTTCAATGACTTGCTGTTGTGGACTTTCAAGAATGACAATTCTTGAGCCTTGCAAGATAATCCCTTTTTGTGTAACTGACAGTTCATTATGCACATACTTGAAGTTCTGATGTTCACTGTCATCATCAAGAGGTCAAGTATGTGTTCTCCAGGATTGATGCATAATAATGACTTTGAGGATGATAATATTCCTATCTGCATAGGTAGCAGCACTTATTTGCTCCATGGACACAGCTGCATGGATCTCACAATGAAGTTGTAGGCCCAGGCCACTTTAGAAGGGGCACCCGGACAATATATGGGCACCCGAGAAAAGTAGCCGGCAGGGTTTTGATCTTTTCCGGGCCGGTGCAAAATGGTATATTTATTTATTTATTTGAGAATTTTGTAGAGCGCGTAGCGGCCCCAACGGGGCGTCCCGGCGCTGAGAACTCTGAAAATAGAGGTCATAGGGTCAGATGTCCAGTTTTTAAGAGGAAAATAGATGTGTTTTCAGGGATTTGCGGAAAACTAATTCTGTCTGGCAGGTGTGTAAGGCTAGTGGAAGTTTGTTCCAGCGCTGAGAGGTACAGACCTCAAAGGTTTTTCCGCCTGCCCGAGATCGTTTAAATCGGGGGGTTTCCAGGAAATGGAGGGTATTGGACCGTAAAGTCCTGGAGTTGGCGTAGGGCCGAAGGGTGTTTTTGAGATGTGCCGATCCACTGCCTTTTGATGTTCGAAAGGCCAGTGTCATGGCCTTGAACACACATCTTTTAGCTATGGGCAGCCAATGCAATTTGCGGAGGTGAGGAGTAATATGGTGTCTGGCCGGAATTCTCTCCACCAACCGGGCGGCGGCGTTTTGGACCGTCTGGAGTTTATGGCAGAGGCCCGCTGTGATGCCAAGGTAGAGGGCATTGGCATAATCAAGGTGGGATATGATCAGTGCCTGGATCACAGTCTTACGGCAGTCCGCCGGCAGGTAGTTGATCAGGCGTTTTATGGTTCTAATCTTGGCGAAACAGGAGGTTGCTACTGTTTGTACCTGATTTTTAAAGCTAAGTTGAGTGTCCCAGCGGACTCCGAGATTTCTCACCGAGTCTTTAGGGGTGGGAGCTAGGCACAGGTCTTCTGGCCACCATATACTAGAATCCAGGGGGGAAGGTGTATTGAAAAAAAGGATCTCAGTTTTTCCGGCATTGAGCCGGAGGGAATTGGCATCTATCCAGCTCGAGATGTCCCTGAGACAAGATTTCAATGGATCAAAAGCTGAGGCGGAATGGGAGTCAAAAGTAAAGAGAAGCTGGATGTCGTCGGCGTAGGAAGTAGATTTGATCCCCATCTGTGCAATCAGCTTGGCCAGGGGGGTGAAATACAAATTGAAAAGGAGCGGGCTCAGGGAAGAGCCCTGTGGGACTCCCCATTTAAGTGGTCTGGCAGGAGAGGAAAATGGGGGAGTGAAGACCTGCTGTGTGCGGTCCGAAAGGTAAGATGAGAACCATTTCAGGACAACACCGCCCAACCCAAGGTCCTCCAGTCTTTCCAGCAGGATTTTGTGAGAGACGTGTCGAATGCTGCCGATAGATCCAGCAGCACCAACACCGCCCTCGACCCTTGGTCAAGCGTCCACCTCACCGAGTCAGCCATTTCAATTAGGGCCGATTCGGTGCTGTGGCCTGATTAAAACCGTGCTGGGAGTCGTGGAGAAGCCCATTGATTTCAATGTATTTTGACAATTGGGAGTGTACCAGTCTTTCCAAGATCTTAGCTGGGGCAGGCAAAAGAGAAATAGGCCTGTAGTTACTGGGGTTGTCTGGGTCCAAATTGGGTTTTTTGAGGATGGGGACGAAGGAGGCATGTTTGCATTTGGCAGGGAAACAGCCCGTTCTGAGGGAATCGTTCCAGATGAGATTAAGGTGAGGGTTGAGAAGGGATGCATGTTTTTTATATTGCTTGGCAGGCCAAGGGTCTTTGGGAGAGCCTGATTTGCATTTGATAAGTTCGGCCATAGAATCTGCTTCTGATATGTTATCAAATTCGAGTAGGGTGGGCTGCAGAAGCGAGGGGGTAATGAGTTCCTTTTTTCGCCCTACAGTGTTGAGGAGGGGGAAGGAGGAATAGATGGCCTCAATTTTATCCTCAAAGAATTTAGAAAGTTTGTCGCAAAGCGACTGAGAGGCGGGCTGAGTACGAGTCAGCGCAATGGGGTTTGTGAAGGATCTCACAATGGTAAAAATTTCCCTAGGGCCATTGCTGGCAAGTTTGATTCGGGATGCCAGAAAATCACGTTTGTGTTTTTCGATCATTCTCCGGTATTCTTTAAGGGCTGATTTATAAGTGGTTTTGCTGTCCAGGGAGAAGTTCTGTCTCCAGAGGCGTTCAAGGGATTTACAGGAGGCCTTTTTCTGCTGAAGCTCATCAGAGTACCAAGGTGCGGAGGGTGTCGCCCTGTAGGTTTTTGTGGGTTTGATAGGAGCTAGGGCGTCCAAGGCCTGAGTAATCCATGAGTCCAGGTGGTCAACCTGTATGTCCGAATCAGACGACAGACAGGGAAGAGAGTTTTTTAGATATCCCAGGAGCGATTCAGGGGTGATGCGGCTCCAGTTTCTGCCTGATGATTTAGGGATGATAGCGGGTCTGACGTGGCAGAGAATGTCGATCTCAAAAGGGATGAGGAAGTGGTCTGACCATATAACCGGGATGGGAGTTGTGACCCGGATAGATGGTAGGTTAGAGCAGATCAGATCTAAAGTGTGACCAGCTTTATGCGTAGGTAGGGTAATTATTTGGACTAACTTGCAGGCAGCTAGCGTCGAGATGAAATTGCTGCTGTGTGAGCAGGATTCGTTATCGACGTGGAGATTGAAGTCTCCTAGGGCGGTGAAGTTGGCGTAGCGTGAGCTAAGCTGAGTGAGATAGTCCGCCAATGCCAGTAAGTGAGATACATTGGAATGAGGGGGGCGATAGATAAGAATTCCAGAGCAAGAGGAGGTCGGGGAAATTTGAACATTGAAGGGGAGACCTTCAATACTGTCAATTTGATCAAATGGGGGGAAGGTGACCGTCCATTTGGTTTTATGAATTAACGCAACACCACCCCCAGATTTACCATTGGGTCTGTTTGCAGAGATGATGTTATAGCCCTCTGGCAGTGCGAGGGTGATGGCGGGATTCATGGTGTCATTTAGCCATGTTTCGGTTAAGAAAAGCAGGTCCCAGTCGTTGTCCTGAAGGGACTGCCAGATGTCAATGGCGTGTTTACTCAGAGATCTGCAATTGATCAGGGCAGCTCGGAGGGTAAGGGGGGATTGCGCTATATAGTCATTTTCAATCAATGAATCAATCATGGAATTTGTAAAGCGCACTACTTACCCGCAAGGGTTTCAAGGCGCTGGGGGGGGGGGGTGGAGCAGCAGCTAGTGGTCGAAGAGCCAGGTCTTGAGCAGTCTTCTGAAGGCCTGGAGGTCTGCGGTCTGTCGTAGGTGGAGGGGGAGGGCGTTCCAGGTCCTGGTGGCGCGGTGGGTGAAGGATCTGCCCCTGGAAGTGGTTCTGTGGATGCGCGGGCTGGTGGCCAGGGACAGGTCGGCGGAGTGGAGTTTCTTGTTGTGTGCGTAGAAGGAGAGTCTGTTGTTGAGATAGGCTGGGCCAGTCTTGTGGAGTGCTTTGTGTGCGTGGATCATGAGTTTGAATGTGATTCTTTTGTCGACGGGGAGCCAGTGCAGGTCTCTCAGGTGTGGGGTGATGTGGTCCAGGTGTTGGACGTCTAGGATTAGGCGTGCGGGGGCGTTCTGGATTCTTTGGAGTCTGTTGATGAGTTTTGACGGGGCTCCGGCGTAGAGGGCATTTCCGTAGTCGAGTCGGCTGCTGACGTGGCGTGAGTGACGGTTTTTTGTGTGTCCGCCGGGATCCATCTGTAGATCTTGCGGAGCATACGGAGGGTGTGGAAGCAGGAGGAGGAGACTGTGTTGGATTGGTTGGTCATGCTGAGCTTAGAGTTGAAGATGACTCCTAGGTTGCGTGTGTGGTTGGTTGGTTCCGGGGGGGATCCCAGTGAAGCTGGCCACCAGGAATCGTCCCATGCTGAGCGGTTAGGCCCAAGGATGAGGATCTCTGTCTTGTCCTTGTTCAGCTAGATCCGGCTTGTCTCCATCCAGTTGGCGACGTCCTTCATACCCTGGTGCAGGTTGGATTTGGCAGTGAGGGTGTCCTTGGTGAGGGAGAGGATCAGCTGGGTGTCGTCAGCGTAGGAGTTTATGTTGAGGTCATGTAGGCTGGCGATGCGAGCGAGAGGAGCCATGTAGACGTTGAACAGTGTCGGGCTGATGGAGGATCCCTGCGGGACGCCGCAGATTGTTTTGGTGGTTCCGGATTGGAACGGGGAAGGCGGACTCTCTGGGTTCTGTCGGAGAGGAAGGAGGTGGTCCAATTTATTTATTTATTTTATTTTTAAGAATTTGTAAAGCGCTACTGTCACCATTGCAGGCATCCTGGCGCTAACAGAACCCAAATAGAAGCAGAAGCAGCAAAAATACCGGGGGAGAAAAAGGCTAGCCAGGGAAAAGCCAAGTTTTCACCTTTTTCCTAAACTGCAGAAGTTCGTTAGTGGCCCTAATCCCGATGGGGAGAGTGTTCCAGAGTCTGGCGGCAGTCACCTGAAAGGATCTACCCCCAGCTCTGACCTTCCTAAACCTGGGAACGACTACCAGTTTGGCATCAGATGTGCTGAGAGAGGGTCCTGATTATTCCGGCGGATCGTCAACTTGCTTCGTGGGCTCAGAATCCCTACCTGCTTTCTCAGTCCCACTCCTCGCGGCCCCCGCTCCGCGGGCGCCGCTCGTGAGCACTACCATCTGGGACACACCCCCCCGGGGAGGAGCTGCTGGAGAACACTACTACCCTTGCGGGACTGCAAGGACCAGCGGGCGCTGTGTTCTTGACTCGCCGCAGCTGGTCCTCTTCCCGCCCCCTCCCGCCTGGATTTAAAAAGAACTGCGGGCAGGGACCTCGGCGCTTCCTGTGCTGAGAGAGGGTCCTGATTATTCCGGCGGATTGTCAACTTGCTTCGTGGGCTCAGAATCCCTACCTGCTTTCTCAGTCCCACTCCTCGCGGCCCCCGCTCCGCGGGCGCCGCTCGCGAGCACTACCATCTGGGACACACCCCCCCGGGGAGGAGCTGCTGGAGAACACTACTACCCTTGCGGGACTGCGAGGACCAGCGGGCGCTGTGTTCTTGACTCGCCGCAGCTGGTCCTCTTCCCGCCCCCTCCCGTTATTAATAGGTAATAGAATCCGCGTACGCGGGAGCGCGCGGGAGCGTGCCGGGAGAAGCCCGGGACAAGGGCGGGACCGTCTGTGGCCGTCAGGGGCCGAGGGAGGCCGGGCTGGGCCACCCCTCTGTCAACATCCCTAACGGTCCAAATATCCAGTAGCTGTGAAGGGCTTGTCAGATAAGCGCCAGTCAGCAAGACTCGTGAGTAGGCCGGGACTTGCAAAGATGTCCACATCCTCCATCTGTACCACGCCAACAGTCGACCCAGGGCATGCAGCCATTGGCCCGTTAGACAAATACTTTAATCGACCTACCTCTGAAATTGACAAAGAGATTACGCTCGCTGAGAGGCGCGCTGAGCGCAGACTGTCCATTGAACTCTTGAGAATTCCGGTTGACAAGCGTCCAGCACAAACCTACCCCACACTTGTCACACCCCTATCATCACTTAACTTACACGTCCTACCTGAAACAGATTCCAATGCATGCACCAATGAAGTAAACAAGGGGTCTGCAGCAGATACAATAGCTTCCGGTTCTGGTCACAATGACCCTACTACAAGCATTGCAGAGAGAGGCTTACCCATTTCCCAGCTCCAAAACAAACTAGGCTCAAAAAGGAAAAGGGGCGCAGCACCCAGAAAATGTCATGTAGCTAAACCTGCACATAAACTCAGGAAAGTAGCTAGTAACACGCGCTCTGGCAAGGGTGAGACTGAAGATAGTCGCAGCGGGAAGGGCACAAAAGTAGGAGAGGTTGTGCCACCTGATGGTTTAGTCACTGGCATCAGATGTGCTGAGAGAGGGTCCTGATTATTCCGGCGGATCGTCAACTTGCTTCGTGGGCTCAGAATCCCTACCTGCTTTCTCAGTCCCACTCCTCGCGGCCCCCGCTCCGCGGGCGCCGCTCGTGAGCACTACCATCTGGGACACACCCCCCCGGGGAGGAGCTGCTGGAGAACACTACTACCCTTGCGGGACTGCAAGGACCAGCGGGCGCTGTGTTCTTGACTCGCCGCAGCTGGTCCTCTTCCCGCCCCCTCCCGCCTGGATTTAAAAAGAACTGCGGGCAGGGACCTCGGCGCTTCCTGTGCTGAGAGAGGGTCCTGATTATTCGGGCGGATTGTCAACTTGCTTCGTGGGCTCAGAATCCCTACCTGCTTTCTCAGTCCCACTCCTCGCGGCCCCCGCTCCGCGGGCGCCGCTCGCGAGCACTACCATCTGGGACACACCCCCCGGGGAGGAGCTGCTGGAGAACACTACTACCCTTGCGGGACTGCGAGGACCAGCGGGCGCTGTGTTCTTGACTCGCCGCAGCTGGTCCTCTTCCCGCCCCCTCCCGTTATTAATAGGTAATAGAATCCGCGTACGCGGGAGCGCGCGGGAGCGTGCCGGGAGAAGCCCGGGACAAGGGCGGGACCGTCTGTGGCCGTCAGGGGCCGAGGGAGGCCGGGCTGGGCCACCCCTCTGTCAACATCCCTAACGGTCCAAATATCCAGTAGCTGTGAAGGGCTTGTCAGATAAGCGCCAGTCAGCAAGACTGGTGAGTAGGCCGGGACTTGCAAAGATGTCCACATCCTCCATCTGTACCACGCCAACAGTCGACCCAGGGCATGCAGCCATTGGCCCGTTAGACAAATACTTTAATCGACCTACCTCTGAAATTGACAAAGAGATTACGCTCGCTGAGAGGCGCGCTGAGCGCAGACTGTCCATTGAACTCTTGAGAATTCCGGTTGACAAGCGTCCAGCACAAACCTACCCCACACTTGTCACACCCCTATCATCACTTAACTTACACGTCCTACCTGAAACAGATTCCAATGCATGCACCAATGAAGTAAACAAGGGGTCTGCAGCAGATACAATAGCTTCCGGTTCTGGTCACAATGACCCTACTACAAGCATTGCAGAGAGAGGCTTACCCATTTCCCAGCTCCAAAACAAACTAGGCTCAAAAAGGAAAAGGGGCGCAGCACCCAGAAAATGTCATGTAGCTAAACCTGCACATAAACTCAGGAAAGTAGCTAGTAACACGCGCTCTGGCAAGGGTGAGACTGAAGATAGTCGCAGCGGGAAGGGTACAAAAGTAGGAGAGGTTGTGCCACCTGATGGTTTAGTCACTGGTATAGTCAGTAACCTCCCAGAAACTGAACTCTCATCAGACGCGAAACCATCACCTCCTCCCAATTGGTTTCCGGATATAGAAAAGTTGTTACGGTCATTGTTGCTGCCAATAGAGAAACAAATTACCAAGTTATCTGACCGTCTAGATCACTTTGAGCAAGCTACACTAGACAATTTTTCTCGACAAAGGCTCTTGTAAAAACTCAAGCAAGGTTGGTAGAAAATAACAAGCCCCAGAATAACACCCAAGGTATAATGCAGGAAAAGGGACGAAGGACACAAACCAGCTCACCACAGACATCTAAGGTGGGAAGTGCGGTTGGGAAGAGCATACCCAAGTCACATGATTTAGTTTCACCAGGTACTATCAACAATAGCTCTACGAGTGCAACAACCTCGCAGAAGGCAGTGGTAGTTGGGAAGGGCACAGCCAAATTACATGATCTAGTCCCACCGGGCACTACCATTAATAGCTCCACTAGTGCAACAACCTCGCAGAAGGCGGCGCAAGCTAGGCCACTCTGCTCTAATCCTCCATGTATACAGGGAGTGGGGGGTAAGGCAGTCCCTGAGAAGAGCACTATCCTATTCAACACCCCCTCCACAAGTAATTTATCAATAGCAAGTAAACCGGTACCCAACCTTATGCCAATAGTCCAAAATAGGTCTTTTCCTTTATTGACAAAACCACCCCAAAAGAAACCGCCGATGAATCTTACGCCGGACTCCTTCCCCTACGTAGCCATTCTCACTAATGTCCCTCCACTTTCAACGGGGCAAAGAGAAACCTTTCAAACACTAAAAAATAAGGTTATGCACTGGCTAAAGGTGAATCGGCCTTTGCCTGGGGAGGTGGACGGATTAATACTGGGGGTGAGAAGAACAGAATGGATAGGCTGTACTCCCAAAACTCTGGGGGGGGACTGCATTGTGGTCAACTTCCAAGATTCACGGGTTGCAGCATGGATAACAAGACTAGGCTGGGATATAAATAACGGAGGGATCAATATCGTTGACCTAACCTTCTTCTATCCACGCCCTATTAGCACCTTGACTGGACTGACCAATGAGCAGTCTCGCCTTCCCAATCCACCATGGCCAAAGATCCCCCAACTTGCACCTCTAATAACACCTCAATCCCACTTCTTTGGCCAGACCTCCAACCCCTTGGCTGGACGGCAAGATGCACCGGGGAGATGGTGACCACCCTCAGTGCCCTGTCAAGCAGGCGGGGGTGGAAACAACATGAATTATCATGATGTCTGTAATGAACATGATCCAGATGCTAGAATAGAGCCAACTAACTCAACCAACGGAGATAATACTGAGAGTGAAGGGGGAGGGCCTGGAGAAATAAGGGTGGAAGACGGAAAGCAGGAGTTACCTTTACTAACTGCGCATGACGCCAATGACAGGGATTTGCCAAATCAAACTATGGCATTGATTGGGAACCGTGCCCCCCAAACAATTAAAATACTCTCCTGGAACCTGGCAGGTATGGCCAACAAAATCGAATCAGACTCATGGGCTGAATTATTAATCCCCCAAAGTATTTGTCTCTTTCAAGAGACATGGGCAAGGGAAGAGATTACATACAGGGGCTTCCAGACATTTTCTAAACAGGCTAGCTGGGGTGGCAGAGGGCGACCATCAGGAGGATTGGCCATCTGGATAGCTTCTGATTTGGGTTGTTCAGCTTCACCCTACATTGTGGAATCGGAGGATATTCTGGCCGTACTTCTTGAATGGCCAGGACTCTATAAACTACTTGTGATTAATATTTATTCCAGGCCAGTCCCAATAACTGCCTCTTCTAAAACCATCGAGGCACTGTCTGGTCTCTTAGAAACTATTCCAGAGGATATACCATATTTAATAGGAGGTGATTTTAATTCGCACTTCGAACCGTTACCTGGATTACTTGATGGACCCTCCCTAGAGGAGGATTCAAGTTGGCAGGTACCCCCTACGGAGGCCCCACCTCCTAGAGCATGGACACCACTGGCCGTCCAAATAAATACTTTAAATCTCAACTACGGCTTGAGAGCCTGCAATGGCCGCACAAGATCTGATATCCCGAGTCAATGCACGTTTAATAAAGCCGGGAGGCAGTCCAGATTGGATTATATCCTTGTACAACTGCACACGTGGAAAAGGGTGGTGGATTTTAGAATCATCCCAAGACAGAATAGTGATCATAATGCTCTAATGCTAGACCTTACTAGCCCCTGTATGGAGGAGAGTGTGTTGAGTAGGCATGAGTTAAGTTCGGGACACCTCTTGGAAAACAACAGGAGGAGGATCAAATGGGGAAAATTGGTAGCCAGTGAAGATAAAGTTGCCTCCTTATATGCCGGAATAATTCCAATTCTGGAGGAGGCTTTCCATTTATGGAATCCGGAATTCACTAGGGAGGCCACCAAGGATCTAGCACAGGTTCATGATCATTTAATTAGAAATCTTCAAGTACATCTTTTTAGTACTACCCAACCCAAAATCCAGAGTCAGAATAATGGCACTTGGTTTAACACGGCTTGCCGAGCCGCAAAACACGATCTTTTATCTATAATAAAAAGGGGTGGCACGAGGGAAGAAATTGCAGCTCGGAGAAAGGCCTACAAACTTTTGGTCGCAAACGCTAAAATAGAGTGGGATATATAGCACTGGGAGAATCTATCGGAGTCCCTAGCCGCAAGGGACTCCCGCAGATTCTGGAGAATAGTCAATCACGGAAGTGGGGATCTCCCCACGGCCATAGAGCCCAATATTGCTGCAAATACGTGGCAAAAACACTTTGAGCAGCTATATTCCCTTGAGATCGGGGGGCAGAAGCAGCACTGCCGTGTATCCACCCGGGGCAGACTGCCGAACCCTTTACCATTAAAGACATTAGGATGGCGATTGCTGGCCTATCCTCGGGGAAGGCTCCAGGGCTAGACGGGCTGCCGGGTGACCTTTTCAGACATGAACCGGGAATCTGGGCACCGTATCTTATGATTCTATTCAATGCAGTATTGGGTGGAATGAACATACCAGATACTTGGCTGGGTGCGGAGGTGGTCCCGATCTACAAAAAGGGGTCGCCCCTGCACCCAGCCAACTATCGCCCAATTAGCCTTATTGATGTGTCCCAAAAGCTCTTTGGAAGATTGATTCTTAATAGGTTGCAGTGCTGGATGGAGGAGACTCATATTTTAAGCCCCCTGCAGGCGGGTTTTAGGAAGGGAGTCTCAACAGTCGACCAAATACTTAGATTGAGTGTTATATATTGGAAGACAGTGCACTTAGAAGCGGGGTCACTGTATGCGGTATTTGTGGACCTCCGCGCTGCTTTTGATTTGGTCCCACGGGCTAAACTATGGGCGGTGCTGTCTGACCTGGATGTCCCGAAAGACATCCTCCACATCCTAGTCAGGCTGCATTCAAACAACTATGCTCGAGTTAGATTTGGAAAGGGAGGAAAGCTGACTGATAGATTCCCAGTTCTTAGAGGGGTGAGGCAGGGCTGTGTGCTGGCCCCGACCCTGTTCTGTCTATTCGTGAACGGGGTCATAGACTACCTGAACAGGATCAGTAACATCGATGCCCCAAAATTGAACGGCAGCAGGGTGCCAGCAATTATGTTTGCGGATGACACCCTGCTGCTATCAAAAACACCAATGGGGCTGCAAAGGGTCCTGAACGGGTTCTTGGGGTTTTGCAATGAGAGAGGTCTAGAAATAAATTCAATTAAGACCAAATTCATGATTCTCAGCCCCAAACCCAAAAACTGCCCAAATCCCCGCCTGGGGCCTACACTTTTAGAGAGAGTCCATTCAATAGAATATCTTGGTATAACTCTCAACCAGGACATGACCTGGCTGCCACATAAAATTAAAGCAACAACTAAACTGGTTCAGCGGGCGGGAGCTATTATAAGAATTGCAAAAAAATCACCTTTACGCCCGCTGACACCAGCCATTCACATCTACAAAACACAAGCCAGGGGGGGAATCACTTATGGAGGTAAGCTATGGGGCCATATATCTCTTCATACGGTCCAGGTTGCAGAAAACAACTTCATCAGACAATTGGCTGCACTCCCACCGAGTACCCCATTACTCCCTCTAAGAATGGATCTGGCTCTACGACCTATTTCGGAGGAACTGGGCTTAAAACCTTTGGCTTATTGGAGGCGCTTGTGGAGTAGTGAGGACCTGGTATACTACAGAAATGAACTGCAGGAACTCCTTAGATCAACCTATGCCACTAAAATTCCGTGGCTAAAGTACATCAGGGACATGTGCTTCCATCTCGGAGTACCAGAACTATGGTCTAACCCGGAAGCAGCGTCTGTAAGGGTTTCCAGAAAAGAACTCTCAAATATATTCTACAGCGCTATGCTCCAGAAAACTATAACATCACTCCGGGAAGGATCATTATCTGATGTTTTTATTAAAATAAAAGACTCTTACAGCCCTGAATATGTACTGGACAGTATGACACCTGTGTATGTCCGGAAAATCTATATGCAATGTAGGTATGGCTGTCTCCCACTTAGAGCCTTTACCAAATCCTGGGAAGGTAATTCGGAATCAGGGGCATGCCCTGCATGTAATTATAAAATGGAAAGTGACCTCCATGTGGCCCTGTTTTGCAGAGCCTATACTCGTCCTAGGAGGTACTGGCTGGCCCCCTACCTAAGGAATTTGGGTTTTAGAACTTTTGCCCCCGCTTATAGAGTCCTCAAAACAGATCTAGCACCCCCTACTGTGTTTGCAATGGCTAAATTTTTGACTGCAATGTGGCGAACCCGGACCTTAATCATCAAGAATGCTAAGGCTATATGAAATATCTCTACATTTCCCCACTAACCCTCTGGTATTATAAATGTTTTAGTAATTTGTTTTAATCCTGAGTGTTTTATAATTACAAATGTTTTATGATGTAAATCACTTGCACATCTTTTATGGTCTTCTATGACCGAAATAAAGATTTTTTGAATTGAATTGAATTTATTTATTTTATTTTTAAGAATTTGTAAAGCGCGGCTGTCACCATTGCAGGCAATCTGGCGCTAACAGAACCCAAATAGAAGCAGAAGCAGCAAAAATACCGGGGGAGAAAAAGGCTAGCCAGGGAAAAGCCAAGTTTTCACCTTTTTCCTAAACTGCAGAAGTTCGTTAGTGGCCCTAATCCCGATGGGGAGAGTGTTCCAGAGTCTGGCGGCAGTCACCTGAAAGGATCTACCCCCAGCTCTGACCTTCCTAAACCTGGGAACGACTACCAGTTTGGCATCAGATGAGCGAAGCTGTCTGGAAGGTGCATACCAAACAAACTTGGATCTTAAAGGGGCTGGACCGCACCTGTGAAGAGCCCTAAAAACTATACAGAGGGCCTTAAATTGGATCCTCTGTCTAAGAGGAAGCCAGTGTAGTTTTGCCAGGGCAGAAGGTCCATGAGATCTCCTAGGCAGCCCCAAAGCCAATTTAGCCGCCGCAGATTGGACCCTTTGGAGTCTGTCCAATCCAGGGCCTTGTCTCGGATCCCTGCGTCGTAGAGGCGTGTGCGTAGTGTGTGGTGGCAGACGGTGTCGAAGGTGGCGGAAAGGTCCAGGAGGATGAGGGCTGCTGTCTCGCCGTTGTCGAGTAGGAGTCTGATGTCTTCTGTGGCGGCGATGAGGATGGTCTCGGTGCTGTGGTTGCTGTGGAAGCCTGACTGGGAGGGGTCCAGGATGCTGTTGTCTTCTAGGTAGCTGGTGAGCTGGGTTTTGACGATATTTTCAATGACTTTCGCTGGGAACGGAAGCAGGGAAATGGGCCGGAAGTTCTTGAGGTCACTTGGGTCCGCCTTGGGTTTCTTTAGTAAGGCGTTGATCTCGCCGTGTTTCCAGCTTTCAGGGAAGGTAGCGGTTTCGAAGGAGAGGTTGATGATGTTCCGCAGGTGGGGCGCGATGAGTCTGTCGGCTTTGTTGACGATGTGGTGGGGAAGAGGATCAGATGGGGTGCCTGAGTGGATGGTGCTCATGGTCTTGATTATGTCTTTGGTGCACACGTTGGTCCATGTGGTCAGAGGGTCGTGGTTGGTGGAGTTTGGGGTGTTCGTCGTGGTGGGGTCCTTAGGGTTCAACCGGGGGTTGAAGCTGTTGTGGATGTCGGTAATCTTGCGGTGGAAGAAGGCGGCGAGGGTGTCGCACAGGGCTTGTGATGGCGGGATGTTGTTGGTGCCGGAGTTAGGATTGGAGAGTTCTTTCACGATGTTGAAGAGCTCTTTGATGTTGTGGGAGTTGTTGTCGAGGCGGTCTTTGAACTAGGCTCTTTTGGTGGTCCTGATGAGGTGGTGATGTATGCAGATGGCGTCTTTGTGGGCTGCGCAGTTGGCGGGTGTTCTATCGCTGAGCCAGATGTTTTCAAGTTTCCGGCAGGTGCGCTTGGAGGCCAGGAGCACCGGGGTGAACCAGCTGGCTCTCTGGCTGGTGTCTCTGTCGGTGGGTTATTTTACTAGTGCTAGGGTGTTGGCGCAGTCTTCCATCCAGATTCTGAGGGTGCGGGCCCCCTCCTCTGGGTCGGTGGGGCTGGTCGGTGGGTTGAGTGCGAGGTGTGTTTCCAGTTGTTCCTTGGTGACTTTGCCCCAGCGACGGCGGGGGATCTGTAGGGTGCGGTGGTGTGTGACGGGTTTCTGGAAGGTGAAGTGGACGCAGTGGTGGTCGGTCCAGGTGAGCTCGGAAGCGTGGCTGAAGGCAACGTGTGGGCTGGAGGAGAAGATGGCATGGAGCATGTGGCCGGCGATGTGGGTCGGTGTGGTGAGGATCTGTTTCAGTCCGAGGGTGGCGAGGTTGTGGATCAGGGTGGAGGAGTTGCTGTTGTTGTTGTTTTCCAGATGGTAGTTCAGGTCACCGAGCAGGATGAAGTCGGTGGAGGTCAGTGCGTGCGTGCTGATGAAATCGGCGATGGAGTTGCAGAATTGGGGACGTGGACCGGATGGTCTGTAGGCAAGGGAGCCCCTGAGGGTGGTCTTGGGGTCCGTGTGGATCTTGAAGTGCATGTGTTCGGCGGTGGTGAGGGTGTCGTCTGTGTTCGTGGAGACCTTGATGGTGTTCTTGTGGATTATGGCGATGCCTCCTCCGACTCGGTTGGTGCGGTCTCTGCGTGAGATCTGGTATCTGCTGGGGATGGCCATTGCGATGTCTGGGGTGGAGGCTTCGTTCATCCAGGTCTCGGTCAAGAAGGTGACGTCTGGTGATGTGGTGGTGAGTAGGTCCCAGAGCTCGATGGCGTGCTTGCGTGCGGAGCGGGTCTTGAGCAGGATGCAGCGTAGTCGGTTGGGTTCCGTTGCTGTGGGTGCATCGGAGTCGATGCAGGAGAAGTTGCAGTTCCGGCAGGAGAAGGGGCCGTGAGTGCGCTTGGGTGTGGACTTGAAGCAGTTGGAGGTCTGTCCGGGGTTGAAAGCAATGAGGGTGTTGGCGTTGTAGCGTTAGCGGGCGTCACGGATGGTGAAGAGGCCAGGGGTTCTGGCGCTGGGCACGGTCCAGGTATTCTTGCAGTCGCTGCCCCCACCTCTCAATGATAGGGGCATCTCAGCCTTTGGATTGCCAAAAATAGTGAGCAGTGCAAGAGTAAAATGTTTCCCATTCAGAAACACATGAAAGTGTTTACAAGCCCACACAATTGCTATGCTTTCTTTCTCAGGTAGTGAATAAGCTCATTCAGTTTGTAACAAACTTCGGCTAGCATAATCTACAATACACCTTTGTGCGTTTGCACATCCACTATGTTGGGAAAGAATCACACCCAAACCCACTGGGCTGGCATCCACATCGATCTCTGTATGCAATTTTGGATCAAAGTAAGCTATTTCAGTAGCATTTTGAAAAGCATGCTTAATCGTTTTGAAACTTTGATCACACTCCCTGGACAACTGAAATTAAACATTCTGTTTTGTTAACTCTCTCAACGGGCCGCTCACAGTGGCTAAGTCAAGGATCTGCCTCGAAAAGTAGCTGGCCTTATAACAAAAAGAATGCAACCTAGCTACATCAAAGACTGAAAAGTGGCTGGATCTGGAGTCATTCCTCCTCCACGAAAATGTAGCTAAAGAATTTTTGTTTTGTTTTGTGAAACTCAAATTTTTCAGCATTCAACATAAGACCTTCACCAGCAAGTAGACAGCACACTTGTGTAAGGACTCTATCATTTTCCTTTTGTGTGGCCCTAAATACTAGTATGCCATCACTGTAATTGAAAACATGCATGACAGGCTGTATAAAGTGATGAATGACATCTTTTATTTTTTTTAGGAGCTTATATTGCGCACAGCTACCCCCAACTGGGGTGTCCCAGCGCTTGGACAGGAGAAGGATGGGGGGTACTCTGAGTGGTTTAAACTTTCGAGAAGAGCCAAGTCTTAAGGTCACAGCGGAAGATAGGTTCAGAATTGGTCAGACGCAGTTGCAGAGGCAAGCTGTTCCAAGTTTTGGCGGAGAACACCGCAAAAGCTCTGCCGCCCATTCTAGCGTGGCGAAAGCGGGGGGTAACAAGGAGGCGCAGGTGGTTGGATCTTGGAAAAGATTGTCAACCAAAGACACTCCAAAACTCAATCTTTTGTATCTGAGCAAACCAACATGAGTTGAAAAGGTAGTAATATACCTGCAATTTTCTTCTAGTTTGAGCTGATGATATTCTTTGCTCAGATGAAGGCGCAAAAAGACTTTGGCACCGTTCAACAGGGTGATCATTTCTGCAATGTCCGGACCTGGATGTTGTTTTCTTTGGATTGTCTTGTTTGCTTGATGCATGTCCACACAAATTCGCACAGACCCTCCACTGTCCTTTTTAGGTACCACCACTATCGGTGACACCCCATTCTATTGGACTAGTAGGGCACTCAATGATATCATGTTTTAGGAAAGTCTCAATTTCTTTTTAAACAGCTTCTTTTAGATGAAATGGAATTTGACAATGTCATTGAGCAACAGGACACATTTCCTCATTAATGTGGAGCTGCACATTCATTGTCTAATGTTTTCGTCATTCTCAAAGCAATTATGGAAACTGATTCACTATGTCGTGATGAGCATTGATATTGTAATTCACAGAAATTATTCCCATGCCAGCAGCAGTGCAGAAACTGAGTACCCTGAAGGATGAAGTACCCTGAAGGACATAAATTGAGGCTTGAACCTTTGGCTTTATAATTTTCATAGTAACTGTAATTGTACCTTGACTTTGCAATGGTGTTGAGGTTACCCACAATATACTTTGGTTTTCAATAGTGTGAGATGGGGCACCGGAGACAGTTCATTGTATTTTTCGGCTGGCATAATATTTATCGATGCACCACTGTCTGTGATGAACAGCATATAGGAACCATTGATCTTAAGCTTGATTTTAGGACAGTGACAAAAGGAATTTCATGATTTCACATGTCTATCCTTTTTCAACTTGCATTCTTCCATGTAGGAAGACAAACCTACATGCGCATGTCTGTCAGCATTGACATTGCACACCCATCTTTTTCACTGTCACTCGACAGTGACATCGAAGAACCGCTCAACGTTGAATTAGATGAGTATTGGCTTTTTTCAGTTTCTACTTGTCTCAAATGATGTTGTCACTTACTTCAGTGGATGTGACTGGAATGCTTCTGGAACTTTCTGGCAGCTATTTTGTTGTCATCACATGACGCTCTGGCAACTATTTTGTCTTCATGACATGACGTTCTCACTTTTTCTCTTGCTTTGCAAACTGTTACACAATGGTGCTCTTTCCCACAACCTTTCACATATCTATCCAATGGTGGGACATTTACCTTCATGTGGAAAGGAAAATTCACATCAAAAACACAATTTGTTTTTCTTTGGAGTCAACAATTTATAATTTTTTATGTTCTGCCTTTTCTTGTTCTTCACATCAATGAAGATTCACTCTGGGCCCCTCCGGCCTCTATGTCAGTGGTTTGTTTATCGGCACACTCTTCTGCTCTGGCAGCTATGAGCACATGCGCCAGACTAAGCTTTTCTCTCAGCATTGGGCGTCTGAAGGAATCAGAAAGGCAACCATCTATGACTCTGAGCCGTATGGCTTCTTCATCATTAAATCCATCATATCTGCACTATTTGATGAGCAATTCAAGCCTTTCAACAAACTCATCGATCATTTCAGCAGCCCTATGTTTAACTTGATTGAAGATGTACTATTCATAGTCATCGTTCTGTTTCGGATTGAATTTGGTATTAAGCACTTCTTTAATTTGACGGTATGGAGTTTTGTCACCTCTTGGTGTTTTCTGCATCATTTCCTTCGCTCCTCCACCTGCTAAATTTTTGAGATATTTGATGATCTCTTTGTCATCTGCTTCTTCCAGCACATCAATAAAATCATTGAACACTTCGATCCAGACAGTCCATCTTGTGCCAATATTCTGCTTGTTGGCAACATCGAAAACGGACCGTGGTTTTAGGAAGGCGGCAGCGCCGTTTTGGGCAATCTCTTCGGCAGCCATTAAAGTGCTAAAAAATTGCACTATTCCAACCATCATTCATGGCATCTTTTGCTGATTTGGCAGGATTCAACAGCCTCGCAAGCCCAGGCCCCATACTTGTGCCTGGCACTGAGGTCAGATGACTCTATTTACTCTTCATGTTTGGTAAGTAGATGATCATTTCTTGTTTCCAAGACACGCCATACTTTGCGATCCTTCATGCTTTCTTACACCTGGTTGACCTCTGCCTTTTAGTATTTCTTTGTGCTTATTTACTTTGGCTCTCAGCATTCGTTTGCACCTGGCTGTCACCGTTAGTTGTGCTCTCTGTACCTGGTTGATACTGCCTTAGACGTTTATGCGCTGTATGATTGATGGTTCTGTGTTAAGTTGTGCTGTTGTACTTTTCATCGGGGTTGTGTTATAAATTTTTTGACCAATAATAAATTAACTTTCCATAGAGCCTTCACTTTCTTCAAAGGTCTTGTTCTGGCTGGAGTTGCGCTTTGACTCTATATATCCCAACCATAGATTCTTCACTTTGACTGAAGTGTACATGGCACGCAAGTGCAGCTTACTGGACCATGGCAAACTCTCTGGGACATCATACAAAGACGTGTTGCACACCGTTCTTCTCTCAATTTCTTCTTCCATGTGTAAACCAAATGTTTATCTCATGCGTGCTCACCGTTGACGTGCTAAGCCCACAACAGCACGTGTGGAATTCGACATCATCAAAACTTGGGGCTGCTTTTGCCCCAATGCCAGTGGCGACAGCTTTTTTTCATTGTTTGCAATTGCATCAGTTTCTTTAACTATTCAATTTTTTTCCCAAACTTCTTATTCGTCTTTTTAATCCTGCGCACATTCTCAATCTCATTCATTTAAAACCTCCTGCAAGAATTTGCAATTTTCTGGGTTTCTCATGTTACGGCGGGCCATCCGAACCTCTAACCAATAACACGTGCTGAAGCAAGGTTCATTAAAAAAGCAGTTTATTTGACCCAATGCATTTCGGACCCCACGGGTCCTTCGTCAGGGGTAACTGTAAAATCAATTAAACATACTCATCAGTAAATGCATAAATGTATACACTGGTTAAATTTCAACATTTCCTAAACCGGCATCATATATTGCACTAATCACCGCAAGTTATCAAACTTTCATAATCGAGGTAAACCTCCCTTTCCCTGTGGCTCCATTCTCCCCTTATCCTCTATGTCTTCCCTCTTCCCCCACTATCCCGCCGTGAGTGCCCTCCCTTCTTTTTCCAACCGTTCTCCCACTCCTCTTTTGCAGCCATCTTGCTGAAACCCCGTGCTCGGAGAATTTCTATCTCCCGCTGTGGCAATTCAAAATTAACCAAACCTTACCCCCGCTTTCCGACTTCATTACTGTGTTTACAATTTTCACTCTCCCTCCTCCACATTTCAACCGAATACAAATTGCTCTGTACTCTTCAACCCTTCATCCAACACTCCCGCTCCATTGACACACCGCCTACCTGCTACTACTTCTTTCTTCTCACTTCCCCGGCATAGATCTTAACATTCTTTGCAATCCCCCTTGTTTAAACCCCTCCTAGTTCCTTCACTTCCTGTTCCCTCCCCCTACCAAAACTCCTTCTGCCACACAGCACTTGCGTTTAACACTACACATCCCAAGGTGCATTATGCTTTTCACCGGTCCCATGATAACATTCATCTATTGTTTGTTTTTCAACACTGATGATTTTTCTACTCGCAAAACTAATGCTTGTGAATCTTCAGTTGCCACTAAAATGTCCGTCTGACTCATTTAAAATCAACATGCCCAAATGAACCAGAGTCTTCCGTCTTGCAAGGAGAAAGTCGACCAACTTTTCCATTTTCGCAACACTTTTGTCCATATGGGTGCAACGCGGTAGGGCTAAATTTTTAAACATCATACAAAGACGTGTTGCACTCCGTTCTTCTCTCAATTTCTTCTTCCATGTGTAAACCAAATGTTTATCTCATGCGTGCTCACCGTTGACGTGCTAAGCCCACAACAGCACGTGTGGAATTCGACATCATCAAAACATGGGGCTGCTTTTGCCCCAATGCCAGTGGCGACAGCTTTTTTTCATTGTTTGCAATTGCATCAGTTTCTTTAACTATTCAATTTTTTTCCCAAACTTCTTATTCGTCTTTTTAATCCTGCGCACATTCTCAATCTCATTCATTTAAAACCTCCTGCAAGAATTTGCAATTTTCTGGGTTTCTCATGTTACGGCGGGCCATCCGAATCTCTAACCAATAACACGTGCTGAAGCAAGGTTCATTAAAAAAGCAGTTTATTTGACCCAATGCATTTCGGACCCCACGGGTCCTTCGTCAGGGGTAACTGTAAAATCAATTAAACATACTCATCAGTAAATGAATAAATGTATACACTGGTTAAATTTCAACATTTCCTAAACCAGCATCATATATTGCACTAATCGGTGATTAGTGCAATATATGACGCCGTAACATGAGAAACCCAGAAAATTGCTCATTCTTGCAGGAGGTTTTAAATGAATGAGATTGAGAATGTGCGCAGGATTAAAAAGACGAATAAGAAGTTTGGGAAAAAAATTGAATAGTTAAAGAAACTGATGCAATTGCAAACAATGAAAAAAAGCTGTCGCCACTGGCATTGGGGCAAAAGCAGCCCCAAGTTTTGATGATGTCGAATTCCACACGTGCTGTTGTGGGCTTAGCACGTCAACGGTGAGCACGCATGAGATAAACATTTGGTTTACACATGGAAGAAGAAATTGAGAGAAGAACGGAGTGCAACACGTCTTTGTATGATGTTTAAAAATTTAGCCCTACCGCGTTGCACCCATATGGACAAAAGTGTTGCGAAAATGGAAAAGTTGGTCGACTTTCTCCTTGCAAGACGGAAGACTCTGGTTCATTTGGGCATGTTGATTTTAAATGAGTCAGACGGACATTTTAGTGGCAACTGAAGATTCACAAGCATTAGTTTTGCGAGTAGAAAAATCATCAGTATTGAAAAACAAACAATAGATGAATGTTATCATGGGACCGGTGAAAAGCATAATGCACCTTGGGATGTGTAGTGTTAAACGCAAGTGCTGTGTGGCAGAAGGAGTTTTGGTAGGGGGAGGGAACAGGAAGTGAAGGAACTAGGAGGGGTTTAAACAAGGGGGATTGCAAAGAATGTTAAGATCTATGCCGGGGAAGTGAGAAGAAAGAAGTAGTAGCAGGTAGGCGGTGTGTCAATGGAGCGGGAGTGTTGGATGAAGGGTTGAAGAGTACAGAGCAATTTGTATTCGGTTGAAATGTGGAGGAGGGAGAGTGAAAATTGTAAACACAGTAATGAAGTCGGAAAGCGGGGGTAAGGTTTGGTTAATTTTGAATTGCCACAGCGGGAGATAGAAATTCTCCGAGCACGGGGTTTCAGCAAGATGGCTGCAAAAGAGGAGTGGGAGAACGGTTGGAAAAAGAAGGGAGGGCACTCACGGCGGGATAGTGGGGGAAGAGGGAAGACATAGAGGATAAGGGGAGAATGGAGCCACAGGGAAAGGGAGGTTTACCTCGATTATGAAAGTTTGATAACTTGCGGTGATTAGTGCAATATATGATGCCGGTTTAGGAAATGTTGAAATTTAACCAGTGTATACATTTATGCATTTACTGATGAGTATGTTTAATTGATTTTACAGTTACCCCTGACGAAGGACCCGTGGGGTCCGAAATGCATTGGGTCAAATAAACTGCTTTTTTAATGAACCTTGCTTCAGCACGTGTTATTGGTTAGAGGTTCGGATGGCCCGCCGTAACATGAGAAACCCAGAAAATTGCAAATTCTTGCAGGAGGTTTTAAATGAATGAGATTGAGAATGTGCGCAGGATTAAAAAGACGAATAAGAAGTTTGGAAAAAAATTGAATAGTTAAAGAAACTGATGCAATTGCAAACAATGAAAAAAAGCTGTCACCACTGGCATTGGAGCAAAAGCAGCCCCAAGTTTTGATGATGTCGAATTCCACACGTGCTGTTGTGGGCTTAGCACGTCAACGGTGAGCACGCATGAGATAAACATTTGGTTTACACATGGAAGAAGAAATTGAGAGAAGAACGGAGTGCAACACGTCTTTGTATGATGTTTAAAAATTTAGCCCTACCGCGTTGCACCCATATGGACAAAAGTGTTGCGAAAATGGAAAAGTTGGTCGACTTTCTCCTTGCAAGACGGAAGACTCTGGTTCATTTGGGCATGTTGATTTTAAATGAGTCAGACAGACATTTTAGTGGCAACTGAAGATTCACAAGCATTAGTTTTGCGAGTAGAAAAATCATCAGTGTTGAAAAACAAACAATAGATGCATGTTATCATGGGACCGGTGAAAAGCATAATGCACCTTGGGATGTGTAGTGTTAAACGCAAGTGCTGTGTGGCAGAAGGAGTTTTGGTAGGGGGAGGGAACAGGAAGTGAAGGAACTAGGAGGGGTTTAAACAAGGGGGATTGCAAAGAATGTTAAGATCTATGCCGGGGAAGTGAGAAGAAAGAAGTAGTAGCAGGTAGGCGGTGTGTCAATGGAGTGGGAGTGTTGTATGAAGGGTTGAAGAGTACAGAGCAATTTGTATTCGGTTGAAATGTGGAGGAGGGAGAGTGAAAATTGTAAACACAGTAATGAAGTCGGAAAGCGGGGGTAAGGTTTGGTTAATTTTGAATTGCCACAGCGGGAGATAGAAATTCTCCGAGCACGGGGTTTCAGCAAGATGGCTGCAAAAGAGGAGTGGGAGAACGGTTGGAAAAAGAAGGGAGGGCACTCACGGCGGGATAGTGGGGGAAGAGGGAAGACATAGAGGATAAGGGGAGAATGGAGCCACAGGGAAAGGGAGGTTTACCTCGATTATGAAAGTTTGATAACTTGCGGTGATTAGTGCAATATATGATGCCGGTTTAGGAAATGTTGAAATTTAACCAGTGTATACATTTATGCATTTACTGATGAGTATGTTTAATTGATTTTACAGTTACCCCTGACGAAGGACCCGTGGGGTCCGAAATGCATTGGGTCAAATAAACTGCTTTTTTAATGAACCTTGCTTCAGCACGTGTTATTGGTTAGAGGTTCGGATGGCCCGCCGTAACATGAGAAACCCAGAAAATTGCAAATTCTTGCAGGAGGTTTTAAATGAATGAGATTGAGAATGTGCGCAGGATTAAAAAGACGAATAAGAAGTTTGGGAAAAAAATTGAATAGTTAAAGAAACTGATGCAATTGCAAACAATGAAAAAAAGCTGTCGCCACTGGCATTGGAACTCTCTGGGAGAGCACCCTCGACTCTTTGGGTTGTAGGGTTGACATACTCCCTATCTCGTTGCCAGTTGTAGTGCCCTCTCTAGCCCTGTAGCATGTAAATGAATTTCGCCACTCTCAAAGCTCAGTATTAAAAATCTTTATTTCTCAGAATGTAACCGATAACTGACACGTGCTGCATCATGACTTTTATTAACCACAACCAATCACTTACATCAGTAGACTACTGAGTCCGTTAGGGACCACAGGGGTCACGCGCTCTATAACACACAAAACACTACAACATGTTTGCTGACTTCTTAAATGTTTACTTTAACATTTACAGTCCCATCTCAAGTTTAAACTTCAATGTTCTAATTTTAGATACCAAACATTTCACAGGAGTCACATTGCTATTTATTATGTGTTTTATTTTTGCCAGGCTCTTCCCTTTTTGTATTGCCTTTTTTACCTGTACTCTGGAGCAAGTACACCTAATCAATCAACGTTTTTGAAGCCCCAGTGAATCCCAGTGGACAAGGAAAATTATGGAAAACTGTGACAGCCAATGAAAGATCTGGGTCTCGGTTAACATTTGCTAACACATCAGATTATGCTATCTTGAACATTTATGGGAAAGATAGAAGATGGCGCATAAACGTAAATGCATCACATTTTCTGTGCTGAGACAGAATTTTTTAGCAGTGTACATTTGTTAGAAAATAATCTACATAATCATATTTCAATCGCAGCCTGAGGATATCTAGGACTAAATTGATGTAGAATTGTGTTGCAAGAGCTTCATTGCTTTGCAGCATCGTTTTGCATTGCTTCAGAGGTTAACATACTGTTTGTGGGAAAGGGTATATTTTAACAGGGATCTATTTAGAAAGTGGAAATTAATTATATATCTGAAAGTAAATGATAAGATTAAGTATGGACAAAATCCAATTAATTCTGATGTCTGTTTTTCCTGGATGATCTGTTTTACAGTAATGAAATAAGCAAGACTGAGAAGGATTTTGTCAGTCTGTGGGACTGGAGAACATACTTTAGCAAATACACCACAATGTGTTCTCGCATTCATGAAATGTTTTTCATTTTCAAAATATAGAACTTGATTTAAACAACAGTAAATTAAATTAAATATTTTCGCTATGAAAGTGGTGAATTTTATTCTAGAGATATGCAATGATCATGCTAACAAGAAGTGTTTTCGTCCCATTCCGAGGAGGATATTTCACTCCTGCTAGTGTTACAGTCAATGTTCCCTCTAATTTGTTTCCTCTGTGTGCGGCAGTGTAGGGTATAAGTGCGCTGCTGGAGCCATGGCTTTGTGCGCCAGGCACCAGACCGTGCTTGTGTGCAGCGCCAAATATCACTCCAAACGTTTACTTAAAAAACTGAAAAGATGGTGCATTTCCACCTGCAGTTTATATGTTTAAATCCTAATATAGAACAGTGAGCTACTAAGAATCAAAGAGCTGCATGCAAACTGTAAGGTATTGATTAGAACATTATGAATATTCCCCTAGTCTTTCATTATCCTAATTTTTGATTTTGAGGGCCCTTGGCCAAACCTATTTCTGGGACCCCTGATCAGAACAGCTTTGAGTTTATGATCTAATCTCAGCTTTTTGATGACCATGTCACCGACACTGCAGAGGCACATTTGTCCAAATTCTAAATGTGCTTCCATCTAATATTCAGGGATAGTGGTATGTGTTTTCAAAATTGTAACATAGCAGCCAGAGTGAAAAGGAGAGGAGAATAGTGAGAAACAGGACTTAGTGGCGGAGAAAGGGGGAGAGAGGAATAAAGGAGAAAAAAGTCATGGCGTAAAGATGAGAAATGGAGAAGGGGTAATGGAGAAATTGGTAAGAGAGGGACGGAAAGAGAAAGGCAGCCAGAGGGTTTGGAGAATTGAAAGGGAGAACAGAGAATGGAAACCCGGTGAGAGAGAAAGCAAAGAACAGGCAGCAAGAGGGAAATGGAGACAAGAATGGGATGGGGGATGGGGAAAGTGGGTAAATGTGGAGCGGGACAGATATGAGGAAGAGGAAAAAGAAGAGGAGACGGCGAGAGCACCTGGGGAGTGTAAGAAAAAAGGACAAAAGATTTGTCAGAGAAGGCAGCGAGTGTGGTATGGCAATGCTTCTCTGCATATCATCGTTGGGGTTCTATAAGGAGCCTTTTCGCCATCTTGTCATTTCTAAACACGCGCTCCATGTAACCGTGCTCACCTGAACGAACTAAGAAGGGTGGAAGGCTGGTTAAGCCTTGCTAAGATTTTTTATTTTGCCAAGATGCCGGTCTAAGCAGATGGCAGCTGCAAGTGTGTAAATGACTGTTCCATCTGTCTGGAGTACTCTCTTCACTAACACTTGGTTCCCTTCTCTTTTTGAAACTCAGTGGCAGCAACATTGTCGTGGCGTCTTCAGGGCTTTAAGTGGAAACATTTTCAATATTACATACAAGCCATAGTTGCTGCTTATGCAACTAGAAACCACTTACAAAGCCAGTAGACTTGTTGCAGGTATGATGTTACTTGTTGTATCATACATCTGATGACAAGCACAAAAAAGTTTCAAAATTATCAATTACCCCGCAGCTGCACTCTATTAAGAAGAGAAATAAAGCAAGTCTACAAACACGTTATGTGCCTTACACGCCATGTTTGTGGAGTTGCTGCATTTCTTTTCTTAATAGATCGCAGCTGCCGGGTAATTGTTGGCCTTTGTTAAAGTTTTCAGGTTAACCGTAGCTCCCGTCTGGAGCTGAAATTAACAAGAAAACTTCAACAAAGTAACAAAATCACCCGCAGCCCAGCTCTATTAAAAGAAATTCAGCACGTCTATAAAGACGGCGTGTGCTGTACAGACTAAATAAGACGTGATGTGTAACAACCGAAGTAAAAGGTCCAGTCCTGATGGGAGGTTACAAATGAAGACAAAGCAGTACTAAGGAAGGACTAACAAGCCTATTAACGAATCAGAAGCCAGCATTTACCAAGGAGGACAATGAAAAGAAAATTACAAATATGGGCAGAGAGTGGGCGAGGCTTCAATTCCATACTCCAATTCAGCATGCCTCGCAGAGCAGCGCTCTTGACAGAATACATATTTAGTTCTAGAACTCCTCGCATCTCATTAACATTAAAACCTTATTTGGATTTGTTGGATGCATAAATATGCTCTACATATAGCACAGTCATTGTAATATAAACAAAATGACATATTGGAGACCAGAATGCCATTGAAAATGACAATGAATAAAGAACTGCAATCAAACTGACAAATAAATATTATGCATTGTATGGAATACAATCATAGTGCTGCAAATTGATTAACACAAATGCATGTACAACAAATGTAACAAAGTTTATTGCTCATCCTAGGCTGGTTAAAAAGTGAGAAAATAAGAGGGCAAATAGCACAAAAATATGACAGTGCAGAACTTGAATAATTATTTCGAACATTTGACTTTCTTCTGATGATTTTCTGAAACACACAACATGCGTCCATCAGATTCAAACAGAGGGGCCTTATCAAATTATTTGCGTCACTAAGAAATGGATGATGAGAAATTTGAGACAGCAAAAGACTGAGTTTGGCCCCTTATGAGCCACAGCATCTTCAAACCAGAAAGCCTGTGACAGGCAATGGTCAGAATAACTTAAGAGTGTGAATGGAGAAAACTGTTAAACAATTAATTGCTCAAAATGTGCTCGATATTGCATGGGCAAATACACTTATTTATGTCTCCTGTACAGTTCTGGTTTCAAACAACTGACAGTGGGCATGCAAAAGGGAAGACCATTTGCACAAGGAAAGATCTGACCAGAGAGTCAAGACTGGACCAGTCAAAATCCAGGGCATTTCAGACACTCAAGCGGCTATATTTGGCTCTGTGCTATTCCCCTTCTTTACAGCAATGTGGAAGGAACCACAACTTCCCCTATTCCACAGGTAACCAGAAAACACAGGTAGCAGAAAATCATAGATTGTAGCATTTAGAGGCAATGCCTAGGACACAACAGACAACTACGGTATGCTTCTGCATTACCCTACATCTCAGTGCATCTCATTACCATGTCCAAAAAGAAATCTACCCTAATGTAAACTGAGATCACAGACTGTAGGAAACATGCTAGCACTATCATTTGTGATGCCGACCTAGCTTTCAGACCCAAGCGCTGACAAGTGCTTTGGTATTTTTTATTACACAAGAGGTTTAATTTCCTGGGGTAGAAGGAAATGTCGAGTGTTGGCTGGTGTTAGAGGTGTGTGTGTGTGTGTTGGGGGGGAATCCGTATTTTGTTATGGTTGTCTTTTGGTATCTCAAATAAGCTAGATATCTAATTCTCTAATAGGGGTAATTTTATTTTGTGCCCGGGTCTTTTTTCCGGTCTATTTTCTGACCCTGCCTTCATCGACTGTAAATATGTCTCTTTTTGGGAGTGTGCTCTCTGACTTTGGCCCCTAAACGAGTTTTCGCCTCTGCTATTGTGTCTGCTGTGACATGTCGCCCTGCTCCAAGCAGCGTTAGTGCGTATTTGATTTGTTTCCAGTGTCCAACTAGCGCAAGCTGCAAGCTCAGATCCCTCCAGGTTTGCGCTATGACGCACTTGTAACTTCAACCCAAGATGAATCTACGACCAGTTCCAAGCGGGCCTTCTGCCAATTAATGATCTTCTTATGCAGCCAACACTATAGGTTCTGCATCGCAGATTTTTTTAGCACTGAATTAAATCAAACTAGATTCATCTGGAAGCACAAAGACCTCGCGTCCGGCAATGTGTACTTCTCGAGGGAATGCAAAACCTATACGTTCCGCCAAGGTTCCTGATAATGTGTTTATAATTTTTACCTAGGAGTATTAATGCTGCAGACGGCAGCCAGTCAATAAGGCTGGGATCTATACTACTCCCTGTATCATTCGCTGTATTAATTTACATTGTAAGTATGAGCCTGTTGTAGGTATTATCCTAGAACACACTTAGTGGCTGTTGGTAGATTATGTGCTTTTGTTTAAAGTATTCACGTTAATCGCAGCTCATAACAGCGCTGCAATTAACATGAATACTTAAACAAAAGCACACAATATGCCCCGCAGCCGGGCTCCTCATTCAAAAGCAGAAAGCAAGTGACCACAGGCTGCAGCAAGACTTACCTGCCGCTCCCTCGTTTTGTTGAACTTGTGTATTCCGCCGCCCTCCGCAACCAGGAAACACCCATTTTTCGCACCGCTGCTTTTAAAAAGCGAGTGGGGTGAAAAACTAATGTTTCCTGGGAGGTGCTGTGTGTGTGCGTGCTCCACAGACAACGCCTCGCGTTCCGGGTAACAGAGATGCATGCGTGCAGCTTATTGGGGACAGTTGTTACAGCCTATTCAAATAGTTTGTTGTGCTACCTGTTTTTTTGTAAAACACTCACATGATGCTTCTTGGTTTTTGCAAAGCACTTAATGTTTAGATATACAGGACCCGATCCATAAGAGTAATCTGAGACAAAATCCCAACTTTACGACTTTCGGTATTCACAAAGGGCATTTAGGAGTAGTAAAATTAGGATTCCTAACTTAACTACTCCTAAGTGCCTTTTGTGTAAACCGAAAGTCCTACATTGAGGATTTTGTCTCAGATTACTTTTGTGAATTGGGCGTGCAGCCTCTTGAAGCTGAATTGATGTTTTGCCGAGTGAAAGATGAGGGTACATTCACCACAGGGTTAATAGTCAACAGCCATTTAAAAAAAAAATTGAAACATTGGCACCATTTATTGCACTCTCAATGTAATTTCTTATTTCAGAAGAAAAGGAAGCTAATTTTGTGACCCTCTCTGTTAAGCCATTGAATGAATGCAAAGTTATTACGCCGTAAATGGTAAGTAGAGATGCCAACATTTCTATCAGTTATATTGAGAATTTAGAGAATTCTTTTGTCAATGTGCATGCTCATATAAGCACATGCAAAATGTTCCTAGAGAAAACTGTAAGGCCCAGATTTACTATCGTCTTGCATTGTCATTGCATCACTGGGATTTCCCAAGCCATGCAGAGCCACCTTTCGTGGGTTTGAGTGGTGTAGTAAATTCAGAGAACGCAAGGCAGCGCATTTCACTGCTGTTGCTACCCTGCGTTAAGGAGGCGTTCCATGGCTGATGTATGGGTATTCCGATGCATTCACCCATGGATTGTGATGCAATCCCAGATTTAATAAGGTTTACAGTGTTCACAATTCCCACTGGTAGTTGGTGTCCCCAAACTACTAATCCACCCCAGGATAGGCTATTTGCTGCTACTTACTTGATTGCACCTCGAGGGCTCCGTGTAGCGGATCAAGCGCTCACGTGACGCCCTCCTGCCGGCTGGCCACGCCCACCTTCAGGCCACGCCCCCTTCCCGCCCTTCTTAAGCGCCAGTTCTCGAGCGCTCACTGGGTTCATATCTCCTGAGGCGGAAAGCCGGGAGACGCTCTTTTTAAACTGTGATATTGTGATTTTAAAACTTTATTTGCTGCTACTTACTTGATTGCACCTCGAGGGCTCCGTGTAGCGGATCAAGCGCTCACGTGACGCCCTCCTGCCGGCTGGCCACGCCCACCTTCAGGCCACGCCCCCTTCCCGCCCTTACGGCCATCTATAACAATGTGCCATTTTAGTACGCGCAGCGGACGAGCGCAGCGGGAGCGCCGACTTCGCGCCGAAGTCGCGCATAAGTCAAGCCCGCGGCCGATCGGGGCCAGGGGCACGTCACTATGCCAAAATTCTGTCCTATACGTCTAAGGACCTCGTCGCCCTCCAAGGCCCCTGGCCTCTCCAGAATTCCGTCCATAGACTCGTCTCTGCACTAGGCCTTGCCCCTACCCTCCCCACACCTCCGCTTCCCCCGTTACGCACCCCCCTGTCACCCTGCCCTCCCATCGCCGATCCCTGCCCCACGACCCCAGCACTATCTGTCATCCTACTTAATACCAGGTCAGCGGTCAAGCACCAACACGAGCTGTACGTCCTACTCGACTCCGAGAAACCGGACTTACTGCTCCTGACCGAAACCTGGTACTGTGACTCCTCCCTCCCTGCTCTCCTGGCTACCCTTCCGCCTTCCTACGTGGCACTGCGTGCCGATCGCCCGGCGGGCAGGGCTGGCGGTGGGGTCGCCTTAATCGCCAGGTCCGATTTGCATTTTCTATCACTTCCTTTTCCCCCTATGCTCCCTGCTGACTTTTTAGTAGTCCGCTCCCTCTTATCCTCCCCTCCCATCACTTGCCTTCTTGTGTACCGCCCTCCTCAGCCCTCACCTTCATTTTTACCAGCTTTTCAAGACCTACTGGCCAATCTGGTGGTCAATTATGCCTCGGTTTTGGTGCTGGGGGATTTTAATTATTGGCCCTCAGACCCACACGAGTGCCCGGCCTCAAAAGAATCCTTACTATCTTTCAACTTCGTCTCACATATAACTGACCCCACTCACTCTCACGGGCACATACTCGACCAGGTCTGGTCTCTCAACCTTCCATTGGCCTCGGTGGCTGTCTCTCCATGCCCCTGGTCCGACCATGCCCTCATCTCCTTCTCCATCCTCCACAACCCAATTTCCAGAACCCCGCGTGGCAAAAACACCTGGGCGCGGAACTGGAACAGGCTGGATCTCCCCTCCTTGACCTCCCTGCTCCGTAATTCCATTCCCTCCTTCTCTGGCCTATCATCTGCCTCTCAAGCCAAGGCCATAAACACCTGGCTGGCGGGAGGTTGCGACTCAGCGGCTCCCCTACGTCGCATTTCCATCCGTCGACTCAAGGACTCCAATAGATGGTTTAACGACCACCTAAAAGAACTCAAATTGAGCGCCCGACGGGCGGAGAGGCAGTGGAGGAAAGATTATAGCCTTTCATCTAAAACCCATTTCCTGGCTTCACTGGCTAAATATAAATCAGCAATCCTGGCTGCAAAAACCGACCACTTTTCCACGAAAATAACGTCTGCCGACAACAAATCCAGGGTAATCTTTGGCATCGTGAATGACCTGGCATTCTCTGACCGAACTTCGTCCCAAATCCCTCCCTCCCAGCCCCTCTGTGATCAACTCAATCACTACTTCTTGGACAAAATCACAACTATCAAGGCTAATATTCCATTACCTTCATCTGCTTTTGTTGATCCCTCTCCCCCCACTGTCCTAAACCCTCTTACCCTCATCCCTCCCTTCACTCAGGAATCTTTTTTGGCTATACTCCCCAAAGTTAAGTCAGGGTCTCCGGCGGACGTCTGCCCCGCACGCATCTTACAGCAAATATACTCTAGCTGCCCTGATCCCCCTATCGCCTTTCTCAATTGCTCCTTGGCTCAGGGTGTCGTGACCCCTGCACTCAAGGCCGCCACCATAGTTCCTCTGCTGAAGAAACCCGGCGCGGACCCGTCCATCTCGGCTAACTTTCGCCCCATCTCCCTGCTGCCCTTCCTGGGCAAGGTGATGGAACGCCATGTCACCGCGGTACTGAGCGCTCACACCGAGGCGAATGGGGGGCTGGCCTCTCGCCAGGCAGGATTCCGCCCCAGGCATTCGACCGAATCGGTCGTAGTTTCAGTCCTAGACAACCTCAGAAAGGGTATGGATGACAACAACCGCCAGGCTCTGGTCCTCCTTGATCTCTCCGCCGCCTTTGACACGGTGGACCATACCATCCTACTTGCCCGTGTCAAGGCGGCCGGTATCGGGGGATCAGCTCTGGTCTGGCTCTCCTCCTTTCTGAGGGACCGCACTCAGGCGGTCCGACTGGGCGACTTCACCTCCACCCCTCTCCCTGTCACCTGCGGTGTTCCCCAGGGTTCCTCTCTCTCTCCCTTACTCTTTAATCTCTATATCTTTCCTCTTATCTATGCACTCCAGCAGCTGGAGGTCACGGTTTACAACTATGCGGACGACCTCCAGCTCATCTTTGATCTGTCCCCCTCTCCTCTCTCGGTTTCTAATTTTCAGTCAACTATGACATTTATCAGGGACTGGATGAACCACAACCATCTTAAACTGAACCCCGACAAGACCGAGCTGGTTCTCACTGGTGGTTCATCCAGCCCCTGGAATTCTCTTTTCTGGCCCCTCTCTCTTGGCCCGGCACCGTCCCCCTCCACTGTGGTCAAGACACTGGGTGTTAAAATGAATAATCAGCTCACTCTTCACTCACAAATTAGTTCTGTGGTGTCCTCCTGTTTCCTCACTCTCCGAACTATCCGCTCTGTCTCCCGCTTCTTCTCTCCCCAGGCACTTAAGATCATCATAGCCGCCCTGGTAATCTCACGATTGGACTACGCCAACGCCCTCTATCATGGCATTCCAGCGTACAGCCTGCGTAGACTCCAAACCATCCAGAATCAGGCGGCCAGGTTGATATACGGCCTTCCACGCTATCACCACTCCACCCCCCTTCTTAAAGAGCTTCACTGGCTCCCCGTGAAACAACGCTCCCTCTTTAAGATAGGATGCATGGTTTTTCAGGCCCGCCAGGGCACTGCCCCCGCTTTCATCGCCTCACTAATTAAACCCTATGTCCCCGCTAGAAATCTCCGGTCTTCCTCCAAGTTCCTTCTCCAGATCCCCCGCTTCTCACGCAAAAAATGGGGCGGTTCTAATTTCTCAACTCTGGCTCCTACCTTCTGGAATTCACTTCCAGACAATCTCCGTTCTGCAACTCAGTATCTCTCTTTCCGTAGAGACCTGAAAACTTTCCTTTTCAGCCAGGCTTTCCCCGCTTAATACTTATTCCACCCTTCCATGGTCTTTCTCCCTCAGTTCTGAACCTCCAGCGCCAAGAAACCGCAAGGTGTACGCCGCGCTCTACAAGTGTTTTAAATTAGAAATTAAATTAGAAATTAGTAAATCTGGGATTGCATCCAAATAGTTCACCTCACAGACCCAAGCGTAATGAGGAGAAATAATGTAATTCTCCTTGTTACATTCTGCAGCACCTATAGAAAGAGGAATATGCCTTTAGAGATTGTTTTTGTGAAGGAAGGTGTCATTTCCTTCACAAACACAATCCTATTTGTAACCCAGATACCTAGGTGCAAGGGTGTCTGTGTTGGAGATATGCAGCATGCAGTGCGCCTGCACAGGGAAACTGCAGAAGTGCATTATATCGTTATACATATAGTGCATTTGTGCTCTCGCCCTGTCACGCAACTCAGCTCAGCAAGTTCCCTTGTGTGACTTATTAGTACATCTAGGCCTGCCATTCTTTCATTTAGGAGGTTGTCATCTCATGGCCAGAATTTAAAAGAGTTCACTCACACAATGCAGTGCAGCAGGTAAAGTTGCTGTACTGCATTGTGTTGCATGAACAGAAGAGTACAGAACTGCATCATATCTACTAAGAAGTGGAGCAGTTCTGCTCTCTACCTGTGCTTGAGAACGTTTGCCAGTCATGCACCAAATGCAGCCACCCTTGTGCCATAGAGCAAGGGTATCTGCGTTGTGGTCAGCATAGTTTTGTACAGGAAGGGTCCGTTCCCGTACAAAAACTATGCTTTAAGACATTTTCCTCTATGCACCTGGGCTGTCGAATGCAACACACATGAAAAGAGAAAGAAAACCAGAAAGGAAAATATTTATTTTCCTTTCCTCTGCCTCAGGGAGTTGTAGTATCTTGGCACAAATCCCTGACTACAATTCTTCTGTAAATAGGAATTTCCGTCAAAACCAAGGGTGGTTGCATGGGAATGTCCATGCACCACCCATGGAACACCCCATTGATGGCAAGTAACACAAGGCGCTGCACTGCACTACTTTGGGTTACAATCCAATGAAAAACACTATTTGTGCTGGACTGTAAATCCCACTGGTAGACTTTGTAACTGCTCTACATTAAAAAACGTAATACAAACCCAATTCAAATTCTTTGTAAATCTGTCCCTTGGACTCTGATTACGAGTGCCCCAAAAGGATAGGTGCCCTTTATCACACAGGAAAAATCTATCTCCCCGAAGGAAGTAATTTATAAAGTACACTATTCTGAGTTTGTGGAACAACATGTGGATATCAGCACCAACATATGCATGACACAGTAAATTCCATGCTCTTTGACACTGTTACATTCTGGCAGGATCGATGTGCTGAAATTTAACCAATGGTGCAGACTATATAAAACAAGAAACTACTGATTATGGTGAACTCTGCACACCTCATATTTCTGACCACTGTGCACAAGTGTTTTGCACAGGGTTCAGAATTCCCCTGCCCACTCATAAATAGTACTAAAATTAAATTTCACCTCTTGTGGGTGGGTAAGGTCTCAGAGCCATCTTTGAAAAGAAGACTAGCCCTGCACCTCAACATCAAGTCAGTATTTGCCTGGGGGCATCTTTCACAATGGCCCCTGAAATCCTTAGACATTTCATGAACGTTCTGATTTGGGCGGGTGAAACATTGCTCCATAGTTCTGTACTAGAGATTCTTCTTCTCTACTTCTGCTAACTTTGGGCCCGATGCACAGAACTAACTTAAGACAAAATCCTGAACTTACTACCACTTTGGTATTCACAGAAGGCACTTGGGGCATATGTATCAACATCTGTGATTGCGATTCTCAAATAGCGATTGTTTGGGAATCGCTATTTGAGAATTGCAAAATGAGATGTATTCAAAAAATTGCAATTCTTTAGCGATTACTTAGTATTCCTTAATTGCGATTAGGGAATTGCGAAATCGCAATTAAGGAATACCTTCCCATTCATTCCTATGGGCCAGGAGGCCCGTAGGAATGAATGGGAAATCATTCTCAATTTGCGATTCGCAATTTGAGAATCGAAAATTTAGAATAATTTCAAGGGTGCAAGGGTGTCATAAGGTCACCCTGATGCACCACTGAAATGAGCATGTGTGCGCATATGGCGCACATACATGGCCTAAGGGCATGTATGTGCGCCACATGGCACTTTGAAACATGCCAAAAAGTGCATAATTGACAGAAATCGCAAATTACCACCAACTTGAAGTTGGTGGTAATTTGCGATTCCTTAGGGAGAAATCGCACAACTTGGGTGCTTGATACATAGCATTTAAGGAATCGTAATTTGCGATTCCTTAAATGCTTACGCAAAATTAAGGAATCGCAAATTTTGCGATTCCTTAATTTTGCGATGCGATTTTCTTTTTACATCGCATTTTGCTAATTTTTAGTCGCAAACGCTGCTTTTTTGCGAATCGCAGAGTTTGCGACTAAAAATCAGTTTCATACATATGCCCCTCACTCATTTCGATAGTCACAGAAGTTAGGAGTCCTAACTTTAGGACTCCTAAATACCTTCTGTGAATATAGAAAGTCTTAAAGTTAGGATTTTTTTCAGTTTAGGAGTAGTAAAGTTAGGACTCCTAACTTTAGGACTACTAAATGCCTTCTGTAAATACCGAAAGTCTTAAAGTTAGGATTTTTCTCCGTTTAGGAGTCCTAAAGTAAGGAGCCCTAACTTTACTACTCCTAAATGGATAAAAATCCTAACTTTAAGACTTTTGGTATTCACAGAAGGCATTTAGGAGTCCTAAAGTTAGGACTCATAACTTCTGTGAATACCGAAATGAGTAAGTGCCTTCTGTGAATACCAAAATGGTAGTAAGTTTAGGATTTTGTCTTAAGTTAGTTCTGTGAATCGGGCCCTTTATGATTTGAGCTTGCACATATGTTAGAGACAGTACCTTTTTCTTTCAATGGAGCACTTGGTCCACATCTGTGTCGGGCACACCCAGTTCATGCGCATCCTGAATCCAACTGTGGGAAAAACGGGCCTGCTTAGACACGTTGGAGGGGGAAATTCAGTAACTGGTAGCCAGACCAAAAGACACAAACCAAGAGAGGTTACTTTACCAATAAACTTTAAAACAACAGTAATACTGGGACAATGATGCAGAAGCTGCCAAAACCATCTATCGAACAACCCAACACCTCCTATATGAGGTGGGTGATAGAGCCTGGAAACTACTGGACTGGCTCAAAAAACAAGAGAGAGCCAGCAGATTGGTACTGGAACTTCAGACATTTGATGGGAGAGGTATCATTGGAAAGGGAAGAATAGCCCCTTTCCAATTGTACCCCTCCCTAGTGGATCCCTTCTTGGGGATTGCTGTAGGGTGGCGATCCCCAAGCAGGGATCCACCCACTAGGCACCAGGGTGGGGATAGCGGCACCCTTGGGCAAGGGCATTTGCACCGCCAAATGTTTTGGCCATATTCAGTCTTTCCGCCCCTCTTAGGGGTAGATGGGGCAATAACCCCTGATCTGCCCTGCCTTGGGGCGCAGAAAGCACACTAGACACCAGGGATTATTTTTTGTATGTAAATGTAGGGTTGGAGGCTGCCCAGACATGAGCATTTCTATGCCCCCAACCTCCACAACTCCTCTTAGGATTGTTTCTGCTCAGGAAATTGTCCCTTCCTGCACAAAACAATCCTGCATTCAACGTAGACACTTGCACCATGGTGCAAGGGGGCCTGCGTTAGCGCTAGGCAGCAAATTGTGTGCCAGTGGAAGGGGAAAGGACAGGAATGCACAGTATTTCATAAATGTGGTGCATTCCTGCCTTTTCACATTGGCTTAGGGCAGCTCAGCAAGAAGACTTGCGGTGCTGCCCTACCCCAGTTCCTCATAAATGAGGCCCTCAGTGTTAAGGTTTCACGAAATGTCAAGGCTTTTATTTTGAGTGTGGATGATTTGGCAAAACTGTTTTATGGTTTTATTGGTTCAACTGTATAGGTGATCCTTATAACCTCTATTAGAGTGTGTTTAGGTGTTTCTGTTTTAAGTAGCATATATTAGCATTGGAAATTGTTGTAAGGGTACCTGTCTGTGGTTTAGGAATCAACTGAATGCCTACCAGTGCATCGTGCACCTCCACCAATATATAATTTGCTCTTTGGGCAGCAATCGATGGCTTAATAAAGTGAAAATGCGAATACTTAACAGAATCTAAATACAAGCATCGTCATAAGCACAATTGTTTTCATGAAATGAGCTCCTCATTTTGGGGAATTGGTGTAGGACAGTGCCACAAGTCTTGCTGCGCTGCCCTATTCCAATGTGAAAGGGCAGAAAGGCACTGTATTTAAGAAATACGGTGCATTCCTCTCCTTTGCCCCCATGCTGGCTCACAATTTGCTGCCTAGCACCAATGCAGCCACGCTTGCAGCATGATGCAAGTATATCTGCGTTGCAGGCAGGATTGTTTCTGTGCAGGAACGGGCACCTTCCTGCACAAAAACAATCCAGAGAGGTGTTTTCCTCTTTCTTTGTGTCCTGAAGGCAGCACACATGGAGAGAGGAAAAAACGAGGCAAAATAAAAATAGCTCTCCTCATAATGCCCGCTCTGGGGAAGCGTAAGGTTTTTGCCCTGCCAGAGGTTTATGTGATTAAGTAAATCTGGGACAGCGTCAAAGTGCATGTTAGTTGATTGGGAAAACACACCGTAACGCCCATGTAATGCCTCCCTTGTGCAGAGTAACCTTGCCTTACTCCATATCTATGAGGCCACTCAAAGCCACGCAAAGTGGCTTTGCGAGGCCTCGTAGATATGTTTGAGAGGTTTGCACTGCCGGGCGTAAGAAAAAGTGATGCTCCAGCTTTACTAACCTCTCATAAATAAGCCCCAGAGTTCTTCTTTTTTGAATGAACAAGTACAGAATATTAGTATTATTGCGAAATCATAAATGGACATGCTGCAGCTAGGTATATTAAATATTTTACTTCTATCCGTTAGATTATACCTTCCAGGTAAATTCGTGGTCTCACAGGTTTCTGAGGTGCAGCAGGGTGGCGTCACTCCTCTGTGCGGTCGTTGGCACTGGCTGGTCAAACAGTGGTCTGCCTTTGTGCCTGTGTTTGCACAGCACCTTCAAGAGCCGCCTATAAATTGAAAACAGTGTTTGCTCTGGTGGAAAGACAATGGCGCTCTTGTATTGCTGCTAAGTAAATACTAGTTGAGGGAGATGTCAAGCACTTTAGCAGAGGTAAAGTAAACGGCATCAGTGGTCTGCGTTTCCTAAATGTCCGTCTTAATGAGTTTCATTGTCTTGTTGATTGATTAGAGGCAGTCCTGAGTTTTGCCACTCATTGCATTACAATTGAGTCATCAAGGTGTTTTTATCTTTTCAATCAATATTGACACAGACAGATTGAAGGTTGCCTTTCTCCTGTGAACCTCCAATCAGCAGCATGAGATAAAGAGGGGCGCCGGCAGGGGGGGTAGCATTCTTTAGTTGCAAGACTGAATAAGAACGAGTTTACACAGTACATATTGCATCTGAGAACGGATACATTCAGTACTCTGGGCTATCAGCGAAGTTCATGTTTTTTATTTGGTATAGAGAAAAACTGGAAAATGAGCCGGCTTATTTTGAACTTTCTGTATCCTTTCAAATACTGCCATACTTTTCACTGTGTCACGGTTGTTGGCTTTCAAGGAGACATTGCTGTATTTTGAGAGCAAGTTCTGCACGGCAGATAATTCATGTTGTATTATGTGAACTGAAGTTACTGAAGTAATATTTTTGGGGAAAAAACTCAGGTGGAAGATTTTTCGGGGCTCATAGCAGATCTTACACTAAGTGAATATGCAGCTTATTAACTATTGAATATCAACAAGGGCGTCACTAATTTGGAGAAATTCCGTAAATCGTCAGTTCTGCCATCCTGCTAAATATGTTTTGGTTCACTTGTCCAATCCAGTACGCTCAACTGGCCATAAGAATTTTGGAACAGTCAGCCAGCTATTCCATTTTGAAACATTTGCACCAACCAGAAATTAATTTATTTGAACTTCGGTAACTAAAGAAAATACTGTTTCAAACCAAACAGCTGCCTGAAGGATTTGCTGCAATTTCTATAAATGAAAATCTTAAAGTAATTTATTTTCGGAAGTATAAATAAACACAGATATCTGCACTCGAGCCAAGAAAATACATTTCCCGTGTAACCTTATAAACCGTTTCATGATACATGTGCCAAGAAGAAGACCAAGCATTAAAAGGGGAGAGAGAGAAAATAGGGAGGAGGAAATGGTGTGAAACCACACTGACATGAAAACGGCATAAAAGATTGCTTAGGCCCTTATTACGACTACGGTGGTCCATGAGACCACCGTAGTAGTGGTGTCGGTCCAACCACAGCCACACTGCGGCACCACCCGCAGCATTTTAAGTATGATGGTGGTGCCACAGCTGAACTGCCAAGCATATTTTCAGTTGTGTAACCACCACCCTCTTCATGGCGGTCGCAACACCACAAAGAGGGTTGTGGTGAGGCAACAAAAGGGGCCCTACAGGGTACCCTTGTGCCTCTGTGCCTCGGTATGCATGCAGGGGGACACAAGAAGTGCCCCCCTGTAGATCTGGACCCCCAATTCCTGCACAGTGTGGCGTGTATGCCACACCGTGCAGGAAGGTGCACGTGATGGTCTGTGAGCGGTGGTCAGGGTTGGTTTGGGATTGAAAATCGGCCCGGGCACGCCCCAAAAAAATCGGCCCTCATTTGCATAATCACTCCTCAAATCACTGCTTTGGCGTAATCATATGAACAAAACTTTAGGAGGGGGGTACAAAAAAATGCATGCGTTAGTTTACAGTGGTGAAACAAGTTAGGCCACTTCTACTCAGGCCCCCTGCTCCCACTCAGTATGTGCACACATTAATGGGCCGGCCAGCGCGAGAAAGAAAGTGACACCTCTGACTGTTGCTAAACGGAGGTAATGATCGCACATCTGCTTCTAGAAAGGCCACTCAGACATCCACTGGAACAATGGAGACAGCGCCCAAATGGCCCCCCAGACTGGTAAAAAAAAGAGGTCCATGGCAGCACTCGGACACCGGCCCATCGTGCATTGCCCGAATGCCCGAGTTACCAATCCAACGCTGGCGGTGGTATGCCCGTTAGGGTCTTTAATGAGCCTGACAGACAGCCGCTGTCAGATCAACATTGGACCAGCCAATGGACCAGTAGAAAACTCCTAGTCTGGCGGGCAGTCCAACAATGGGTCTGGAGGTCCCACAGTGGAGAGGTGCTTTGCACCATCCGCTGTTGGGTTAGCAAACTCGTAATAAGGCCCTTATTCTTTAATTAATTGCCCTAAACATGCTAGAATCCACAATTGCTTTCTATGATCCAGCTTTTATGTGTTTCTTTTCTGACATCTAAAGATGTCTACATGTGGAATATATGTTTGAAACATGATCTTTGCTGCACTAATATATAAATGTGGCCACTTGTGCATTGTACAGGTGCTCATCTAACCATACCTGTATTTTATTTTCAGTCATTGTTGAATAGTTTGCTTTTTAGTAAGGTGACAGCAATGGTGCATAACATCACATATTGTTTTTATATCTCATTTGGGGGTTTAAAACAGCTTAAGGGCTATGTGATATCAAATTAATGAATACAGGTTTAAGAAATGTCCTTTACTTCATGCAGCCTGGGGATTGCAGCAGCTGTTGAAATGAGGTCTTTTGGGATTTACTTTGAATCAAAAATGTGACTCAAAGCATATAAGCACTATGGTTAGAATTGTACCTATTATGTGAGCCATTTAAACATATCGGCCTATTTTGGTCTCAAAACCTCTTTCCCACTATTACTTGTTTTGCTGATGGGGGAATCTTGAGAACTTATATATGGATTTTTGCTTTGTAATGCATTGATCCAAATATTGGCCCAATATATATCTAATAAGCAAAAACAATGTTCACAAGGAACTCATTAAATACATGATTACAGTTTCTGCAAGAATGAGTATATCTTGCATGAATGAAGCAGAGACAGAGAAACAGATAGGATGGAACCTTAATTCAATTAGGTCTATTAATATTCTGACGATTTTTTTTGCGAAACCAACAAAACAAGTATTGCAACTGTACTCACTTCAGCCGAAGTAAGTGTAATTAATTTTGCATTACGATTTTCGAAAGTACAAAAACAGGCATAAACGCAATATTCAGTTGTGTATTTACAATATAAGTTAAAAAAGAGTGGAGGATCCCCCGTATTGTTTTTCAGGGAGGGGGAATATTCAGTCATGCACAATCAACAAATCCCTGTTAGAGTAGTGGCAGACTAGGATCGCTGAGAGAAAAAAACTGCATAGGGAAAATTAAGGTAGTCAAATACTCAGTGGATTGTCCAATGGACACATCAGACATGAATGCAGGACTAAGTCTAAGCAAACTCACACAACATGTAAAAGTAAAACGCTACTGAATAATTATAAAGATGTACAAAAATTTATTTGAAGCCTCCCAACTGGGTTACAGTCTAAAATATAAACAATATGTAAAATATAAAATACCATCTAAGATGGTGACAATATTAAAATTATGCACAGTCAAAGTGTTGTAAGTAAGTCGACGCGGCGTTTCGGTGTTACTCAATCTTGACACCTTCTTCAGGACATATACATTTGACTTCTTATCTTTATCTTATATTGGAGAAGCTTGTCAATTGCTATATCTGTTGGTGATTAGTTCTCACCAGGTTTTCTTCACAGGGTTTCATGCACATGTGAGAAGTCTTATATTTAGGACCGGCAATTGTCAGTTTACACGGAGGAACCACCGTTGTTGATAAAGGGGGCTCCCTTTAGGGACTGGTTCGATAATTTGTTGAAGAAATTTTTCTCATTATTCTTGTCCCATTGGATGTGGGTAGATGTTCAGGTTATGGCTATTAGGACTCTCCACACCTGTCCGGGCCTTTATATGCAACCAGGGAATTCAGAGTCTTTTTGCTTCAAATCGGCCTCCCTGTTCCTCCGTGTCGCCTCACTTCTCGAAATCCGAAGTGACTTCGGATTTCGAGAAGTGAGGCGACACGGAGGAACAGGGAGGCCGATTTGAAGCAAAAAGACTCTGAATTCCCTGGTTGCATATAAAGGCCCGGACAGGTGCGGAGAGTCCTAATAGCCATAACCTGAACATCTACCCACATCCAATGGGACAAGAATAATGAGAAAAATTTCTTCAACAAATTATCGAACCAGTCCCTAAAGGGAGCCCCCTTTATCAACAACGGTGGTTCCTCCGTGTAAACTGACAATTGCCGGTCCTAAATATAAGACTTCTCACATGTGCATGAAACCCTGTGAAGAAAACCTGGTGAGAACTAATCACCAACAGATATAGCAATTGACAAGCTTCTCCAATATAAGATAAAGATAAGAAGTCAAATGTATATGTCCTGAAGGTGTCAAGATTGAGTAACACCGAAACGCCGCGTCGACTTACTTACAACACTTTGACTGTGCATAATTTTAATATTGTCACCATCTTAGATGGTATTTTATATTTTACATATTGTTTATATTTTAGACTGTAACCCAGTTGGGAGGCTTCAAATAAATTTTTGTACATCTTTATAATTATTCAGTATTTACAATATATACATTTTCACATTTCACAGTGTTTTTCTGATCCCCAGTGATGTGACCATAATCAAACGAAGTGCGATATACGTAGTGCTCAAAAGGAGGAGATACAAAAATTGTTATTGGTATTATAAGAAGAGGAGCTCTTGTGAATGTTAGTACAAAATCAATTTTCTAACAATTTTTTTGTTTTCTTAGGCTCTCTCTTTCTAGTAGTCTAGGCAACACATGTAATGTACTTATACCACCAAGATAATGGTCCACCTGTAGATTTTGATGTGGGCAGATCATAAGTTCGGCTACGGCGGAGACTACTTCATGAATGGATATATGTGTGTCCACCCAGTTCAGCAGAAACAGTGTTCTCAAGGAACTCATATTTCATTCCGATGCTAATTTTCACAGCAATTATTGTATCCTGCTTGATTTAAGCAAAAGAGGTCAACAATAATAGGATAGGACCCTAGTTCATTTAAGGCAAATCAATATTTAGGTAATTTCAATGTTGCTACCCACAGTAGAAAAATGTTTCTTCCTCACTTTAGCCAAAGTGAGCGTTGTTTATTATTGCATTATAATTTTAAATAATTTTTACCTCCAAAAAGGCATAGGAGAAATATATTTCCTGTCAGTATATCTACATTATATACATTTGCATTTTTGAAAATAAATAATGCGCCCCAGTGAGATGACCATAACCAAACCCATGTAGTATATACAGTGTAGTAGAGAATTTACAACAATGGTTATTGGTACATAGAAGAGGAGCCAGTTAGAATATAATACAATCAATTAATTGGATTTGATGGGGGCTCTCCCTTTCTAAAATGCTGACGAAGTTTCGACCCTCTCGTGGTATGGAGTCTCTTCAGGACAAGAATTCTAGGGACAGGATTGAATCCAGAAGCCCAACAGTGGTATCAAATGACTAAATCAGGATGTCTGAGTGGTCATTCTCTTTGAATAAGCTGTAGGGTATTTCCAATTGGAAAGCAAAGCCACAGCTTGGCTTCCGAAGATGTTTGCAGTAACAAAGATATTGTAAACCCTTACTAGAATTAGCAGGTGAAAGTTTCAATGTCACTATATGGGACAAAACATTGACCGATGAGTGGACACAGCCAGGGAACTAATCGATTGGTGAGGTGGCACTGTTAATCGCAACTAAGATATGCAGACATATAGGGCCAGATGTACAACCCTTACATTTTGTAACTCGCAAATAGCGGCGCTTTGTGACTCGCAATTGGCAAATCACAAATGCAGTGTACAACATTGTCACAGATTCCCAATAGGGTCGCAAATTGGATGCCTCATCAATATTTATCAGGCAAGTGCAATTTGCAACCACATTGGGAATGGCTAGCAGTCCCAGGGATGGTGGCCTGCTGGGGTCAGCCGAACACCGTGTCTGGGACTGCTTTTCAAAGTTTTTTTTTTTTAAAGGTAGTTGTTTTCCTTAAAGGAAAATGAGGACCTTTCAGTTTCCTTTTTTAAGGGCTGGCAGTCCTATGGACCACTGCCTGCTCTTAAAAAATATTTTCAAACACACAAAGGGGAAGGGGTCCCCTTGTGACCCCTTCCCTATTGCAATTGGTTTACCACCTACTTCAAGTAGGTGGTAAACTGTGAGTGTTTTGTGGGTGCAAATGCAGTCACAAAACAAAAGTACATGGCAGTGAGTCTCCCTATCAAGAAGGGATGCCCCTTCCGAATAGTGAGAGTCGCAAATGCTATTTTGGAGTCAGTGACTCGCAAAATAGTGTTTGTACATGCCATGACCCTTTTTTGCAGTCGCAAACGGACCGATCTCCTGTTTGCGTGTGCAGAAAAGGATTGAACATCTGGCCCATAGTCATTTATTTACTCTCTGTCACCATTAGGCAAACCCTGGCATTGAGGGACAGCAAAGTAAAATAATGCCCCCCTAGCCATGTGAGATGATTTCCATGGCATTGGGGGGATTTTATTTTTTATTTTCAAAAAGAAAATCCAATTTTCAGTATTTTCTATTTGAAAATAAAAAAATATAACTGTTTGGTGCAGGGCTTCATCTTGGTGAAAGAGCCCTGCAACAAACTGCATTATGCATTGACAGTTCCAGTTAATGCAATTTGAATGACCACCTACTTGGTGTTCATTTATAAATGTGGCAGGCGGTCCCCCACCAGGGAGGCCGGATTATTTACTCTGTCCCCCTGGAGGAATAACGAGCTATCCTCCCATTTATAGATCATTCCTAAAGTGGTCAAGACTGAATAAAACCATCACTCAGGATTATTAGGTACATTGATTCTCTTTTAAGACCTATATTATATTTTGCGGCCTTTTTAACGAGCCACAGTGTGGTCAATAGAAATGATCATAGATTATTGGAAAAAAAGACCACATACATCAACTATCTCATCAGTCAGATACCTGAAGAGAGTGCTGCCTTTAGTTCCAAAATTCAAATAAGCAGGAGATCATAGTGGAAGAATCGTAGTGTGTGCTGGAAAGTCCTGCCAATAACCTTAAGAAAAAGAACTTCAGCAACCCTGCCAAGACTATTTTTTTGTTTTGTTATATCTTCTCCAGTTTCTAGTTTTTGATTTGGATTTGGATTGATATAGATTACTAGAATACCCATGTTTTCAATTAATGAATGAATCAATCAATCTATCAGCATTTTTAAAGCACACTCTGTCACCCCTAGGATATCTGGGTGCTGAGTCTCTGTCTAAGAGCCAGGTCTGCCAGTGAGGGGCTGTATGGAGTGGTGGGGGGAGGTCATTACAGTTCTTGGCTGTGATGTAGGAGAAGGAGCAGCCACAGCGGTGGTGGATGAATGGGGAATATGCGAGGGCTAGTGAAGTGTGGCATAGGTGTCTAGCTGGTTGGTTGAAGTTCACTCAATGGTTGATACAGGCATATCCTAGGTCATAGAGGGTGTTGTATGCATGCATGAGGATCTTGAACTGGCATTCTTCCTGGATGGGGAGACGGTGGAGGTCTCTGAGGTGGAGTGCAATGTGAATTCATTTTCGGAGGTCCAGGATGAATCTGGCAGCAGCATTCTGTATGGTCTAGAGTCTTCTGAGGAGCTGAATGGGGATGCCAGTGTAGAGGGCATTGCCATAGTCGAGGTGGCTGGTGATGAGGGCCTGAGTGATGATCTTCCTGATGTTGGTTGAGATCCATCTTAAGATTCTGTGAAGCATTCAAAGTGTGTGAAAGCAGGAGGTGGCAACTGTTTTAACTTGTCATTTGATGGTCAGTTGGCTGTCAAGGATGATGCGGAGGTTGTGTGCATGGTCAGTGTGGATATGAGTTCTGCAGGCCACCAGCTGTGGCCCCATTTGGACGTATTCTTCCTGAAGGTTAGTACTTCAGTTTTGTCAGAGTTGAGTTAGAGATAGTTGTCATTCATCCATTTGGTTAAATTCATCATGGCATTGCAGAAGTTGGTTTTGGCATTGGCGGGGTCCTCAGTGACCGAGAGGATTAGTTGAGAGTTGTCTGCATAAGAGAATATGTTGAGTCGGTGGAATCTAGCAACGTCAGCGAGGGGGCTCAGATTTTGCCAAATTCTATTGTAAGAAATGTGGTTATTAATTGTGCCGAGTAATAGGTCCACAATGGTCTCCTTACTGGGAACAAGGGGGCTCATTAGGATGGCGGGCGGACTTCAGTCCGCCTGCCATTCTAGCGGTAATGGGACCACCCGCCTGCCAGGTGGCAGTCCTGCACACCTGATAATGATGCGACCGTCACCGCGGCGGTCGCATCTGGAAAGGCCTTTTAATATAGACATCCTAAAATGGTGGGAGGTTCCCACTAAGCACCACCATCATAGTTGTGCCCCTGCTCTGCCCGGCAGGCAATCGTGACGATTGCCACCGGCAGAAAAGCGGCACACGGAGTTCCGTCTGCCGCGATACCCACCGCCATCATAATATGGCGGGGGTAAATCGCATGACGATGGCGTAACGATCGCCACCACCGGATCATTACACCATCGTAATGAGCCCCTAAGTACCTCATTTTAGCACTTTACTTTCTCAGGGTAGCGAACATGAGCAGTCTAAGGCCTACTCAGGTGAAGTGGTGTGGACATAATAACAACCCTCAATAAATCATTGTCCAGTCAGTGCTTTTTCTTTGGAAAAGGAAAAGTACATTTATTACATACCCTCACACACACACAGACACACGCACACAGATACACCCAAACACGCAAACACACACATTGCTAAATACAGTGCATTCATTTACAAATATATACATCAGGCAGATAGAAATACCTTTCATGACATTCTGAAACCACATTTGACTACTAGTGGGTCCAGACCCCTAAAATAACAATGCTACCCATCTATACCAGACATAACATCACAATGTAAGGGGATGTCACTTTAATTGAAACAGGCCTATCAGCTTTGTCAGTGGTCACTAAACTTGGCTTTGTCAAGGGGTCACCATATCAATATATAAGGCAAGCCAATTGGTTCTGTCAGAGGGTCATCACATCAATATCTAAGGCAAGCCTATTGGCTTTGTCAGGGGATCATCAAATGAAAATAGTACAATAACTATGTTATAAGTCACCATCATATCAATGTCATTATTAATCATGTTTAGATGCAATCATTGTTAATAAAAACATTGTAATGTCATTACAATGGCCGAAGGACCTGACTCCCTCGGGTAGGGACTCTCCGAAGCAATGTCTGAAGGCATATAAAGCAGCTATAATTGAGGAAAAGGAAAGATATTACTCCAAAATCACTGGGGATATCACCACTCCCAAGGAGCTCTTTAATATCTTTAACTCCCTTGCGGCTCCGACAGTACCGGACAAAGTGGAGCCTTCACAGGAGCTCTGTGATAGCTTATCTTCCTTCTTCTGCTCTAAGATCTCCGATATTTATGAACAGTTGGAGATTCTTAATGCCAGTCAGACACTTGATGCCTCCGCCAAAACCCGTCTGAACAGCTCTTTCAGTAATATGACCTTGGCAAGTTTTTGTGTCTTTCCTATGTTATCACCTGAAACTGTAGACCTCTTGCTCGAAGCTATTAAATCCGGGTCACCCTTGGATCCCTGTCCCCTCAAAGTCATGAAAACAGCTAAGGAGGCTTTGACCTCGCATCTCACGACTGTCCTGAACCTAGCCATATCATCAGGTCAGTATCCCTTGATCTGGAAGGCTGTGGTGGTTAGGCCATCCTTAAAAAGCCTTCCTTAGATCCTTTAAACCTTAAAAACTTCCGTCCAACTTCCCTACTGCCACTCCCTGCTAAAATCCACGAATCCCATCTGAATTCACACCTGAGTGCTTACCTCAGGTCTCCAGAACAGTGGCCACGTGTTTTGGACTAATTCGAGTCATAAGAAAAATGTCCCAGTTTTTGTCACTTGAAGCCCAAAAAAAGGTAATTGTGGCCCTAATATTGGCCAGGCTGGACTACTGTAATGCCCTTTATCTGGGAATAAACAAGGGTCAGCTGCGCCGCCTTCAGCTGGTACAAAATGCCGCTGCTAGGCTGGTACTGAATCTTCCCAAGCGTCACTCGGCTTCTTCTGCTCTCTGTTCATTGCACTGGCTCCCAGTGGAAAGTAGAGTCTTGTTTAAGACCCTATGCCTCACCCACAATGCATATAATGGGCATGGCTCAGTGGGCATAAAGAATATTTTCCATAGGTACGCTCCTCCTAGGAATCTCAGGTCAGCTAATAAAAATATGCTTGTGCTTCCTAGATTCAAAAAGATGAGATGGGGCGGAAGAGCCATTTTACAGGCAGCGGCTGAGGTTCTTTAATTTTGACTCCATCTTACATTTGTCATCATTTTACTTTGCCTTTACACAGGCTACTCTATTCATGAAGTGTCTCTACCCTTTGGACTGCAACGTGTTGAAAACCCCCTCTGTCCTTGTTTTGAAAACCAATCTCAGACACCAGCTGGCCTAACTGCATACAGACATGTTCTGCCATTACTGATTGACCTATAGGTGCTGTAATTGATTGACTTATAGTGTAAAAAGGCAGGGCCGAATTCAACCAAGAACCCTTCAGTATTTGCCCGGCGTTAGCCGCCTCTCATACCATTCAATATTACCAAACAAAAAGGCAGGCGCTGGAGGCTGGAAGGCAGGAAACAGGAGTTTATTCCGACGGAATCAGAACACGTCAAATCAAACAACAGGGTATCTTCTCGAGGTGCTCTAACCGCATCTCTGAGGCCTGGCCTCTTATACACAAGTTTATGGCTTTATTACATTTATGACATCCGTGGTATTGCTTTGAAGTACGAAAAAGGCATCTTTGGAATCCCCGGTTCAGGCCCGTTCTCACACATATCTACAGTAGGGGTCCCCACCCAAATCTCAGCATGATGGCTATCGCGCAGCTGGACATTCTGCTGGGAACAGGAATGCGGACGATCGGTCGGATCTAGGGGTGTGAAGGCATTGATTAATCCCCGCTCCTTTGATGTGAGGCGAGGTCCTACTGTAGGGGGCAATAAACTGCATCTGTTGGGCTAGGTGATGGCCTGGGATCAGGCCGGACAATCGGGCAGGGAGGAAGAAGTTATCAAAGGGCCTGTTCTATGAATGAGATGAAAGAGTGAAGGGGTTCAGCAAGGGATGTGGCTCGGAGACAGTGTCGCGCTGGGGACGCGTTTATGGCCCAAACAGGAGAGACCGGGGGCTGTCGGGGCACGGGGAGATGCTTGCGAGGCCGGGGAGTGAGGGGGAGAGACGCGCAGGCTATTGGCAGTGGGCAGAGAGGCTATGGCACACAAAATGGCTTCCACTTACGTGTATGAAGGGGCCTAAAAAGGGAACAAGATGGCGTGACCATTGTTTCACGATTTTCACTTTACTTTCAATAGTGGCTGTAGTGAACATAAATGAACGCCGCTTATGTATACCTAATTTAGTCATTTTCCACAGTCCCCAGTTTTTATCATAAGTTAGTTCATTTCTGTTCATGTCACAGGTGAGAATGTACAAGCTGACATTAGGTATACAATCCGCTTTGGTAGCCCATATGCATTACGGGCAGATGGAAATAATTCTGCTATCAATGCTGACAGACTCGTACATAACCATATGTAGTCAAGGTGATAGGCGAGGAGGCAGTGCATACAAAATTAAATTAGCTGTGTCATACATTAGACCTGGAGATGGGGACATTACTTAGATGATGTAGGGAACTCGTTCGAATACAAACATGATGTTATACAAAAAAATGTTCTGGCAGAATAAGGGCTATTAAGTACAATACTTGAGGTCTGGACTCAGTGGGGATCAAAACTAGACAGAATGTTCCTGTGTATGACTGGTGTTCTATAATCATCATGATACAGAGTTGACTCTTTCTTCGTTATCCATGCACAGTTGAAAGTGACCGATGTAAGGTTTCGAAAGCTCGATTGGGTGATAATCAATACAAAGTGGTTGGGAGAGGAATTCAACTTAATACAAGTGACAGTCAAGGGGTGGTATGTTCAAAAAAGGTTCTTCTTTCCAGTGTCTTATTACAGCGAGCCATCACTGGTAGGCTCTCATTGTTCTTCCTCTTTTTTCGTTGGCACTGTTGAGCACCGGCGGTGGAGCTATGCGTCCAGCTCTAATCCAGATTTCGCGTTACAGGGTGTGGCCATTCTTTGCTCTCGGACCACAGTCCTGATTGTCTTGCTCCTAACTGATCTATCATAGGTACTTTAGGCGGGGTACCCGCATTCCGTTCTTCTTTCGTGGCAAACCCTATTCTATCTTTGTGCTGTGTTTCTTCTTGAAGTCAAGTTAAAAAAAAACTCCATATGGAAAAAACAAAGAGGGGGTATGGGGGCGTGCTTTGGGAGGCCGAGGGAAGAGAGGGTGGAGTGGGATCAGATCTGAAATGGACCAAGGAGGACAGAAATCTCAAGCAAGTGGGCCCATCAATCGGGCTCAATGGGCTGGGACTTTCGGCACGAGCTGGTCAACATGTAGGGGCTTCTGGACAGCCCTTCTTTCTTTTCACTTTCCATGTTGAGAATGGTGCCTCGTCCCGCATCTCTTTGCTCTGTGGCTCCGCCATGGTCGAGGTCATAGATGTTCCCCGATCTGCAGCCAGGCTGTGCGTCACGTCCGGCCCCTCTCCTCCGACGGCTGCATGTTATCTTTAAATAAGTACAAAAACAAGTCTTAGAGAACTGGCAGGGGAAGACGTTCACACACTTCAATTTCTCTCCCAACCCCAAGTAGTTGGGGAAACGTTTATCGGTCACGATAGGGTGGATGTTTATTAATCCTTACATCGGGGTATGCTATTAACTCATGAATCATTGCTGTGGTGCAGGTTTGCAGGCATTTTTACTATTTTCCATCATCATGTCTGTTTGGTGTTTATTCCTGTTACATTCGCGAACGTGATTTATCTTTAAAAACAAGGTCATCAGCTACACTCTTTAAGGTTTTCTGGGACGGCTGGTACAGAACTGGGACCATTCTGGAAAAACGGGGACGTTTCGGACACTCTACTTTTGTGCAATGGGCGGTGGTAATCTGAATGGTGAAGGTGGTGTTACTAAAGCACTAAAAAACCACTGACATATAGTTCCCTTTTAAGGGCCAGATTAGGGGACATCAGTCGTCTTACCTGTCCTTTCTTTCTCAGCCAATTAAGTTCCATCATTTTACAGAAAGGAGAGGTAGTAATATGGCAAGATACGATCGTTTTGTTTCTGTCAATTTGTTCAAACACTGTCGTGTTCAAAGCCAATTATACATGTACCAGCGAGGTACAGTGTCGTCATTTATTCAAAAGGGAGCAAGGGAGCCCTCAGAGGGAGAGAGCGTTGTGCGCATCAAATAGGCTATTAGTACACGTACAACATAAAGAGAGAGAGAGAGAGGAAAAACGTGTATAATAATAGGCTATTCAGTGCACACACACATAGAACAGTACGGGTCAGTTTTACGTGTAAAAACACAAGCTGAGGGAAAACATAAATTCCTAGTTTACGTACACACAAATACCAGATAGAGCGCAACAGTACATACATCAAGTACGAAAACCTAAGACAAGACACAGAGCTATTTTGGGCAAAAGAACTTTGTCGTGCGTGTTGCGTATCCTCAGTATTCCCTTTAATTCATTTGGGGGTCGAGCTCTTTTTATTCTCCTTCCTTCCTAATAGTAGACAATTTTTGTTGGTAACCTCGTTTCAGAAATACTTACTCCTTTTTAATTGGTCGGACACTAGTCCAGTCGTGCTTATACTCACGGTGGGGTCTTTCAACCTCTAGCAAATGATGATGATAATGGTACAATTCGAATTTTTCTATGAGGATGGAAGAAGAAGGGGTAAATCTAAAACATGACAATATCCCTAATTTCTGGGCTGAGGGGGATTTTGGATGAACCCCGGCCCGGGGTACTCTTAACTTCTCTTATTTATACGCCACATAAATTGACTCACTGGTGCGCTTTATTTTGGGTATGCATTTGGGATATCGGTTGGGGTCGAGTTCGTTGTACTGCAGTAACCTTTCAAGTTTCTGGTGTAGGCCACTCTCCCATTTATTAGCTCCAGAGAGAGTCGTCTCTAATTGAGGAATGTGCTATACTTTTATTCGTCTTTCACATGCAGGCACCATGTTCGGGCCTAATTTTCCTATCCCATCAACCGTTCGATCAACACCTCAGTCATACAAAAAGCATTCTTTTGTCAACCCAGAAGTGTGCCACACATAAGCATTCATACGGCACAAATCAGGGCCCATGCGCACATTCATACCATACAAATTTTCCACGCTCCCAGCTCCTGTATACAATGTACCATCTCACAGAGCTAGCCTATTTTTTTTTTCTTTTTGCGTGGGACACGGTGCGTTTTAGGTCTTCTCCATACTTCAGCTGAAATTCCGATATTAACCTGCAGAAAAAGAAAAGAGGGGGAGGGGGCAGCGTTCAAAGCACATCAGCGAGCATACACACGAAAATGTTTTTACCTACCACGTACCTGACTTATCTCTTTGGGATGCAGTACCTTGCATCTCGGCATTGAAGCCCAGAGGAACTGATAGTGCGGCAAAGATAACCGATGATAGGCTGTTTATTACATAGATCGCCGAAGGGTGGTAGTACAGACCGCATGTAGGAAAGGGTCAAAGGCCAGGGGTATTCAGTATAAGGTGAGGGGGGGTGACGGAGTCATGTTTTTATTTGAAGGAAAGAAATGGTCTACAGTGGTATAGGGTCGTTCTTATTCGCAGAGCATGGAAACATTGGGGGGTGGCAAGTTTCACTGAGGGCTTTTGTGCCTTCAATAGTATGCGTTTTGCCTAATGTTAGACTAGAGGGCATTCCTCTGGTGAGTTTTTAGGAGCGTTTAAAAACTCCTCTGATACACGGGGTGGGCAAAACAAGGATTATGATGTTTAGGATTCCGAGGACCAGAATACGCTTGGGGTTCATCACTAACAATACTTCAGGTCAATGTACTTCTTCTGGGAATTTACAACTGTAGTGTAATTAAGGATTTCTAGTTTGAAAAAGGCGCGCTTTCGATCCACAAGGGGGCTGTGAAGTAAAAGAGGTCTGGTCTACTGTCCTATTCATAGATATACCTAAATATCAGGATCTTTACCTATTGCTTATGGTGCAGGAATGTAAAATACGACAGATCTTGACTATTCTTTTCGCACTATTTCTGTATACTATGTCCTTTTAATTTTTCATAATCAATATTGCTTCATTTTACTTGCCCTTTATTTATTTGAGGATAGTAGCCTTTATTCGAAAACCTACCAATCTAAGTGACTGTTATGATGCTAGTTCCATATATTTAAAACAACCTTTATTTGTTGAAGATGTCAGCATTCAAATACGGGCCACCAACCATATAGGCCGGTCACGGAGCAGACAGGAAACGCATGAGGTAAGGAGAGATTACACTGTAGTATAGAAGTACATAACGGGCGAGCCATTTAATTAAAAAAAACTAAACGTGACTAATGGTTGCAGGATCAGTGAAGGTTAATTTTATAATTGGAAGTATAACAGGATCAGTTACAATAAAATCGTCCATACGCACACCATGGGCGAGTATCATGAGTAACATTACTTCGAAGCTATAATAATACAATAATCAATAATGAACAAAAAAACCCACATCAATAGGGTTGTCCGCATGCCCAGTCAGTACGCCCGCCGTGTGCACAAAGACCGCATACATATCCCATGACATCAAGGCTCAGCAACTAGAACGTCATAAGGAGTTGCAAGTCCCGCCTATACTGGCGCCATTTTGGTCGAGGCCGGGCAGGTCCAGAGTATAGTCCAAATGCCTCCAATAACTAGCGGTCAGACCAGAATCCCTTTCGGCAGTTCAAAAAAATTCCGTTAACGCCAACGGAAAGGACAGGTGGCATGAACCGTGACTTAAAGGTGAGGAAGGCAGAATCTTCCCTACCGGGCCACGCTGAGGTCCCACCGGAACTGATCGAGTTGGTAGTCTACAGTATCTCTTAGTAATTTAGGACAAAAGCTGGCGTTAGCATGAGAGCACCGCCATCTCGTGACAACATCGTGGCCACTCCGGAGAGCGGGACAGCAGGCGTATCCCTCCGTCGATGCACTGTATCGTCCTCCCTCACGGCACCAGATGAGGGTAAGGCGGCGGTCACCCCCACCGGAAGCCCGCGGGAGTCGGGGGCCAACGACTTCCGTAGAATCTCTAGAGCTGAGAGAACGTCTTCAAGAGTGGGGTTCATGCCCGAGCAGGCAAGCATCCGAGTTCCATGGTAGCCCAGAGCCATCTTAGTGGACCAGGCCCAAATCCGGGGAGCCGGCCGCCATCTTGACAGTCCCACAGCAGCTGCCCTTCACCACAGCCACCAGAGTGGCCCTCCCCCCGGTCAGCCAGCCGCGGGGGACCCACAAGTGGAACGCGAATGGCAGTCTTGGTGCAGGAGAGGAACCTCCATCTGGAGGAGGAGGGGGCCGTCCGCGCCGCCTCTCCGCGGGCGCCCTACGCCATCTCCTGGTGCAGGTATACAAAATGGCTGGACCAGGCAACAAAGGGGGGAGCCATCAGCAAGGCATCCCCCGCACACAACTTGCTGGACACCACCTCTGGACGATCCGGGGACGGGCCTCGGCGCGTTGTGTTGCCTCCGGCTTATTCGCACAACGGTCCCTTTTGGTCGGCCTCCATCCTCCACCCCGGGCCGCCACCGATGTCGCCTCGCCGGCTGATGACTGCAGGCAAGGCCCCGGTCTCCACGTGCCGGAGGCCTCATTTTCCGGACGAGCGTAGCTGCGGATCTGCTGCATTCCGGAGCCCCCAGGACGGATGGTAGGTATTAAGGTTGTCGTTATTGGGCAGGGTGGGCGGCAGGATAGACACGTTTGGGCAGCGGGGTCGGCGGAGCCGAGCTACCTTGCGGCCATCACGGTGTCGAGCTCGGCTCCTCCCACTAGTTTCAAATTTCTCTGTTCCTAGTGTTTCTTTTTTAGCGGGGTCAAAAAGATCCCATCAGTGGCCTACTGACTTTGCTTGATTCCTTTTGTTTTTCCTAGCGATTTTTATGTCATAGTTTGTTGAAAAGATACAACGGCAAATCCGTATTTTATATACATGTCCTTTTTATTAGGGGTGCCCTCCGGTGGAGCCGGATGATCTACCTCTAATAAATGGTCCGGGCTGAACCAACTACTGAACAATGGGGAGAAGATAGGCATGACGGGTTACAATGGGGACAAAAGTCTGCACTACCTATCCTTCACTACTTTGCGAAGACTAGGCAGAATATTTCCATTCTACAGTATTCGCAAATAGGGAATACCCAAAGAGAGAACGAATTCCAAACAGTCAATGTTCGGACAAACAATCAATCAATCAAATGAGGAATAAAATAGGCGCGACGGGTTACAACGGGGGCAAAAGCCTGCGCTACCTACCCTTCACTATCTGCAAAGAGAGAGGGAAATTCCTGTTCCTCCTCGTTTGTAGGCAGAGAAGATCCTTTCAGAGAACCAATTTCGAACAGTTAATGCTCGAACAAACAATCAATCAATGGAGAGGGAAGTAGGCACGACGGGTTATAACGGGGGCAAAAGCCTGCGCTACCTACCCTTCACTATCTGCAAAGGGAGAATACTCCTATCCTTCCCCGTTTGTAGACAGAGAATCTCTCAGAACCAAACAATCAAATGCGTAATACTAGTATTTTCCAAGACAATCAAACAATCAATTCGCAATTAGTCGTGTTACACGACCTTACCCGGACCGCATGGACAGTTTCTCGTCTTCCGCTTCCAGCGCCTGATCGTCCTCTATTCTCCGTAATTGCTGTGGCACTCCTGATGGTTCCCAGTCAGGACCGTAGATCACTCGAGAGAGGTCTGCTCGGAACCGGTGAAGTTCGGATGATCGGCTGCCAGACGAGGGTCTATCGGGCAGGTGCACTTCCCGATCGTTGCAGTCGTTCACTCTGTCGTTGGGACCTCTCCCACTGGATCCACGTGTCGCTGATGGGCCCAACGTTTGGGACGCCAATTGTAAAAAGGCAGGGCCGAATTCGACCAAGAACCCTTCAGTATTTGCCCGGCGTTAGCCGCCTCTCATACCATTCAATATTACCAAACAAAAAGGCAGGCGCTGGAGGCTGGAAGGCAGGAAACAGGAGTTTATTCCGACGGAATCAGAACACGTCAAATCAGACAACAGGGTATCTTCTCGAGGTGCTCTAACCGCATCTCTGAGGCCTGGCCTCTTATACACAAGTTTATGGCTTTATTACATTTATGACATCCGTGGTATTGCTCTGAAGTACGAAAAAGGCATCTTTGGAATCCCCGGTTCAGGCCCGTTCTCACACATATCTACAGTAAGTTCAAGTTCAAGTTCGGGCATTTGTATAGCGCACTACTCACCCAGAGGGTCTCAAGGCGCTAGGGGAAGGGGTTCATTATATGTCGAATAGCCAGGTTTTAAGTTCTTTTCTGAAGGAGATGTGGTTCTGAGTAAGGCGGAGGTGGGTGGGGAGTGAGTTCCAGGTCTTGGCAGCCAGGAAGGAGAAGGATCTGCCACCCATGGTGGATTTTCGGATGCGCGGGACTGTGGCGAGGGCTTGATTGGACGATCTCAGTTGGCGGGTGGGTTTGTAGAAGGACAAGCGGGTGTTGAGGCATTCGGGTCCTAGATTGTAGAGGGCCTTGTGTGCGTGGGTGAGAAGGCGGAAACTAATTCTTTTGTTGACAGGAAGCCAGTGGAGGTCTTTTAGGTGTCCGGTGATGTGATCTTGGCGAGGGATGTCTAATATGAGTCTCGCAGACGCGTTTTGGATGCGCTGGAGTTTTTTCTGTAACTTTGCTGTGATTCCGGCGTATAGTGTGTTACCATAATCCAGTCGGCTCGTGACCAGTGCGTGGGTGACAGTCTCTCTTGTCTCGAGGGGGATCCAGCGGAAGATCTTTTTGAGAATGCGAAGTACGTTGAAGCAGGAGGACGAGACTGCGTTGACTTGTCTGGACATCGAGAGAGAGGAGTCTAGGATGAAGCCAAGGTTACGTGCATGGTCTGTGGGTGTGGGTGCTGTGCCCAGAGTGGAAGGCCACCAGGAGTTGTCCCAAGATGAGGGGGAGGATCCTAGGATGAGCACCTCCGTTTTGTCTGAGTTGAGTTTTAGGCGGCTATGTTTCATCCACTCGGCTACTTCCTTCATGCCTTCGTGAAGATTGGTTTTGGCAGTGTTAGGGTCTTTGGTGAGGGAAAGGATTAATTGGGTGTCGTCGGCGTAAGAGATGATGTTGAGGTTGTGTTGACGCGCGATGGAGGCGAGAGGACTCATGTAGACGTTGAAGAGGGTGGGACTGAGTGAGGATCCTTGGGGTACACCGCAGAAGACTTCGGTGGCCTCTGATCTAAAAGGGGGAGGCGGACTCTTTGCGTTCTCCCAGCGAGGAATGAGATGATCCAGTCTAAGGCTTTTCCTTGTATGCCGATGTTGTTGAGGCGATGTATAAGGGTGCTGTGACAGACTGTGTCGAAGGCGGCTGATAGGTCGAGTAGGATGAGGGCCACTGTTTCTCCGTTGTCCAGGAGTGCTCGGATGTCGTCGGTCGCTGTAATGAGGGCGGTTTCGGTGCTATGTTTGGCTCGAAACCCGGATTGGGATGGATCAAGGGAGTTGTTGGATTCAAGGAAGGCGGCGAGCTGGCTGTTGACGGCTTTCTCGATGACTTTGGCCGGGAATGGGAGGAGGGATATTGGTCGGTAGTTTTTAAGTTCAGAGGGGTCTGCTGTGGGTTTTTTCAGAAGGGCGCTGAGTTCGGCGTGTTTCCAGCTTTCTGGAAAGGTGGCAGAGTTGAACGAGCAGTTGATGACGTCACGGAGATGGGGTGCGATGATGGAGTCAGCTTTGTTGAAGATGTGGTGGGGGCAGGGGTCGGTAGGCGAGCCAGAGTGGATTGAGTTCATGAGGCGAATGGTCTCTTCAGTGGTGATTGGGTTCCAGGCTCTGAGGTTGTTAGTTGGCGGAGTGGGATCTGAGGGGGGTGGGGAGGGTTGATCGCTGGGAGTATTCTCGAAGCTCGATCCTTGAATGCGGATTTCTTGGCGGATCGAATCAGTTGGTGGTGATTGCGGGTGGCTGTCTTGAGGGAGGCCATGTTGTCGGAGGTTGAGTTTTTTCTCCATATCTTATCCATATCAGTAGGGGTCCCCACCCAAATCTCAGCATGATGGCTATCGCACAGCTGGACATTCCACTGGGAACAGGAATGCGGACGATCGGTCGGATCTAGGGGTGTGAAGGCATTGATTAATCCCCGCTCCTTTGATGTGAGGCGAGGTCCTACTGGAGGGGGCAATAAACTGCATCTGTTGGGCTAGGTGATGGCCTGGGATCAGGCCGGACAATCGGGCAGGGAGGAAGAAGTTATCAAAGGGCCTGTTCTATGAATGAGATGAAAGAGTGAAGGGGTTCAGCACGGGATGTGGCTCGGAGACAGTGTCGCGCTGGAGGCGCTTTTATGGCCCAAACAGGAGAGACCAGGGGCTGTCGGGGCGCGGGGAGATGCTTGCGAGTCCGGGGAGTGAGGGGGAGAGACGCGCAGGCTATTGGCAGTGGGCAGAGAGGCTATGGCACACAAAATGGCTGCCACTTACGTGTATGAAGGGGCCTAAAAAGGGAACAAGATGGCGTGACCATTGTTTCACGATTTTCACTTTACTTTCAATAGTGGCTGTGGTGAACATAAATGAACGCGCTTATGTATACCTAATTTAGTCATTTTCGACAATAGGTTGGGCAGAAACACACTTAAGAGGGACGTTCTGGTTACATGATGCCTTGTTTTGAATGTTTTCCTATTGGCTAATATTTTGCAGATCTTGTATGTCCATATTAGGTGTTTTGCATGCTTGCAAAAGCTAGGACTGCCCCTTACTTTTGTGCTGAGTTTGTAACCCTAAGCATATGAAGGCCTCTGTGTTCTTTACTCTTTAGACTGCCTCATTCAGTTGCTAAGGCTCCTGTGTGACGTAGTCTCACTTATTTAAGTTTAATAAAGATGTCTTTTCATGTTTCAGCTTCTGTGCCAACTTCTTTGTTATCAAGTATAAGTGAGACCCCTGAGAATGAAGATTTCAGGTTCTTCACTGCCAAGGTGTGGAACTCTCTCCCTGTTTCCCTCTTGGGCCAGGAAGTTCACTCAATCTTCCGTAAGACCCTTAAGACCTGGTTGTTTCCGGCTCGACGAGTCTGAGTATGTATGCTGGCTGTGCCTGTAGGCTCGTCTGTTCAGAGCGCCTTGATGCCCTTGGGCTTAGTCCGTGCTTTACAAATTCCTATTCATTCATTCATTCATTCATTCATTAATAGCTATACAATAAATCATTGATATCAAAATAACATCTTATTCTTTTCTTTGCACACTTACATCACATCAAATGCAGCCATAGAACCAACCTCTAGATCTTTTTGCCCTCCCAAGCTGTAGAACAAAAAGCTCCAGCCCAATGTGATAGAAATTATGTGTCTCCCCAGGCCATGTTTCCTGGAACCGGGGAGATTTAAAGGGAATTCTTAAAAGTTACCCAAGAAGGGACTGCAGCACTCCTGTCTCCACCAAGCCCTTACTTACACACATTCGTGGTGCACTTGCCCCTCTCTGGGGAACTGTGTACAAAAAAAACAATGAAATGTGAAGGCCTTACAAGGCCTTATGGGACGCTCCATTCATGTAGCAGTTAAAACTTTATTTGTGGTTTTGACAGCTTCGTCTTTTCCGTTGTGTGACATCACCACATGCAATTTTCTTTTCCTCTCTGTTTGTTCGTGGGAGAGGCAACCTAGTCCTACCCAGGACACTCTGAGTCTGTTTTCACATTGGGGAAGCACGGGCAGCCCACTCCCACACTGCCCTGCCACCTCTCCACTTGGCAGACACTCTGCTGTGCTGGAGCTGGAGTCAGTATACTTATTTGCCAGCTCCTATCTTTATGGCCAGGCTGCAGCCTGAGTTGGCTTCTCCACTCCCTCAGTCATGGGCACAGGGAGTATTAGACCACAATAATACATGGAGGGGTGTTGTGGCACATCCCCTCCTGCTCATGCCAGGGCCCAGGGATTAGGGTTTGTGCTCAAGCCCTATGCTCCCCCCCCTCCCTCGGCAGTTTAACTAAAAAGTGTTGTGTTGTCCCCTGGGGTTTAACCCTCCCCAGGGGAATCTAAAGGAAGTGTGGAAGAGCCCCATGCACTCCATTCAGGCAAAAAGTCAGGAAGGCCAACATCTCTAAATCTTAAAATCTCGGTCAGTTTTCCTGAAGTTGGGCTCACTTTGGTCCAGTTGGAAAGCACAAGCCACTAGGAACACTTTAAGCAGCATCCTAGCCTCAAAATGGCCAAATCAGTTGTTTTCACTGTTTCCCTGTGTCAACTTTCTCCTAAGTATGGGCGCAAAATACATTCCGCTCATGGAATTTGCAAATTTTTGGCAATTTCGCGATCCGCGAATCTCGCGAAATTGCCAAAAAATTAGCAAATTTGCTCGGCGGCGGATTTTTGCACATGCCCGAGTTGAAGCTCAAATAATCAGCCCAAACAACTAGTGAGCACGTTCTAGGCTAGGCTAGGCAGGTGTGCTTCCTCCACTATCTACTGCCTACAATTAGATGTAATCCTTGATGGAGGTCTTTGCATCCATGAGTTTCTCGAGCGCAATCCCCGTGCACTTCCTGTGACCAGGAGGCTGCATTCTTCTCATCTGCTGCTCTGATCAGTCTCTGACCCTTTATAAACAAGAGGCATGTATACTCGCATAGAAGCCCCGCCAGTTTGGCCCGCCACACACACACTAGGGTATGCAACGTCTTCCCGCCCTTTCCTCACTATGATGGACAGCTCACTTTGGCCTTGAGGACCCTCCATGCTGCAACGGAGAGTGGTGGGCAAGCGGTCCCCGTTCACGAGCTTTACTACCTGGCTGCGCAGTTGCAAAGGGTCGCCTACTGGCTGAGTGGGAGACATTTGGGAGATACCGCCACGGCGGAGACAATCATGTCGGTTCCACAGATACATGCACTGTTTCACTCTTTAGCTACGACCCGTATTCCGAGCCAGTAACACCTTGGGTAGCAAAGAAATGTTACCTGAGAAGTTTGAAACTCACCGCAGCGACTAAACCGTATGCGCCCAATCTCCCACTGCTGGGAATGCCCTGGGGCACAGGAGCACTCACGACACCTGTGCTAGACTGTTGGGGGGCAGCCGACTTGGACAGTCTGGGCGACTTATTTGCGGAGGGTACATTGCTTCCTTTTGCGACGCTAGCGGATACTTCGGGATTACCAGCCGGACAGTTCCTGACCCACGCACAGCTTTTACATACACTAACGAGGGCCTGGGGTCCATTGGCAGAGGAACCACCTACACACCTACTCATTCAATATCTACATGTGATGGGGAATGGTAGCCACCTAATATGTTGGCTTGCTCAAGCACTACACATACATACGCAGTTCTCCCCTCAGCGCCTGTGAGACAAATGGACAGCTGACAGAGAGTGGGCACTGATACTGGCTGGGGTTCTGAATGTGCCGCGCAATGCACGCTTTAAGATTATACAGTATTACATTGTACATCGTGCGTACCTATCTCCGGACAAAATCAACCGGTACTTTGGGCTCACTACATCCATGTGTCCCAGATGCAGGCTAGTAGACGCGCAGTTCCTACATGCCCTTTGCTGCAACCCTACTGGACTGCAGTATCGACCGTATTGGCCAGCACGACAGGGGGTACCTTACCGAACACTTGGGAGGCCTGCCTGTTAGGTTTATTTAAAAGAAATAAGCAGACGAGGGTCCATGCGAGATTCTGGGACCTGGGACTTATCACAGTGAAACGGCTCATTACGAGGCGTTGGAAGCATAGTGTACCTCCCCGGGCGAGACAGTGGCGCAACTCACTAGATAATTGGGCAAGAGCGGAGAGTGTGGCGCTGCATAGGGAGGAGACGGCGGGGCTCAGGAAGTACCCCATAGCGCTGGATTGGGATACCGCCCTGACGACCTATCATCAAGTGTGCTTGCAACATAACATCATGTAAATATTCTTGCTTCCCTATCCACTCCCATTTCTGCTGCCGCTCTCTCCTCCCTCCCTCTTTTTCCTCCCTCTCTATGTGCCCCCCCTTCTTCTTTATGGGACCCACTCCCCCCACCCCACGCTCTACCACACGCGAGATGAACCCTACGGCGTACACCATACCACTGTTACAGAGCATTATGGACCTGCTCTTTGTCCACATCGACGTCTTCACACACACACACACACACGATTACTGTTAGCCATCACCGAATCCCTTGTTTTATGTATACTTTGGATTGCTCTTTCAATTTGATTGTTTTCAAGAAACAGCTTTGGATATGTGATAAACTGTCATTGTCTCTAACTCATTTGGATTTACAGCCATGGCGTAGCCTATACACCGAACTGAACAAATGTAAGATATGCAGTCCCACTGCGGATGTTGCTTTTCTCCGTAGCGGAGCACTAACATTACTGGACGGTGTAATGAGACTCTGTCACGCTGTTTAATTGTGCACTTCTTCTTCGCTCTTATTCCTTGTTACCATGTTTTCGCACAAGAGTGGATGCCCGCAACGGCCTGTGCACAATGCCTCACGTTACAGTGACATTTATTATTTCTGTATGTATATGGGTACTGATGTACTATGACAAAATGCAAATAAACATATTAAAAAAAAAGAAATGATGGACAGCTCACTCGAGGGACCTCCGCGCCTTTCGGCGCGGTGGCAAAGTTACAGACACACGTGGTCACTGGAGACAACTCTTCTGGCCCTTTACACAGCTGTAGTGTAGCAAAAGCACTATACATTTACCCAACGAGGTAGCACTTACTGATTAGCCAGTAGAAAGTACTCCAGTTGAGTAGAGGTATGGCACGACACGGTGGCATCTTCGCAGATAAATATGCAGGCAGGATTCATTCTGGCACGATGCTCCTGTCACAAAAATTAAACCTCAACAGGAAGCACTTGCAGATATAAGCAGGTGCCCGAGTTGATGCTCAAATTCAGTCGCACATTATAATCAGCCCAAACTACTTGTGAGCACGGTCCAGGTGTTTCTTCCTCCCCATATCTACCACCTACAATTAGATGTAATCCTTGATGGAGGTCTTTGCATCCACGAGTTTCTCGAGCGCCATCCCCGTGTACTTCCTGTGACCAGGAGGCTGCTTTCTTCTTATCTGCTGCTCTGATCGGTAGCTGACCCTTTATAAACAAGAGGCATGTGAACTCGCATAGAAGCCCTGCCCGCTTTGGCCCCGCCACACACACACACTAGGGTATGCAACGTCTTCCCGCCCTTTGCGCACTATGATGGACAGCTCATTCGAGGGACTGAAGAACTGTAGTCTTCATTCTCAGGGAATACATACTAATAGAAAAAAGAACTTGGCACAGAAGCTGAAAATATGAAAAGACATCTTTATTAAATTTAATAAGTGAGGGCACGTCACACAGAAGCCGTAGCAACTGAATGAGGTAGTCTGAGGAGTACAGAGAACAGAGGCCTTATATATGCTCAGGGTTACAAAACTCAGCATAAAAGTAAGGGGCAGTCCTTGCTTTTGCAAGCATGCAAAATGCCCAACATGGACATGCAAGGTCTGCCAAACATTAGCCAATAGGACAAACACCCACTATTTACAATTGTCCAATCATAGGTAATATTACGCAAGGTATTGCATGACGACAAACCCACTTTTCAGTTGTCCGGCCCACCATTAATTATACAGAAAAGCCCAACATTCCTTCTTACAGAAGCCGGACAAACCCATAATAAAAGGACCACAACCCATATCATAAACAGACCATAAAAGAAGGAACAGAAAACAGATAAGAAGCAGGATAAAGGGTGTGTGTGTGTGCATACCAAACTCTACAATGTCCTGTGCTTTGATCCTCAATCTTGATCAGCTACTGGGCAAGGAACTGGCCTAACAAGGTCAGCTTCAGGCAACTGGGTCAGTTCACTCAGGTCATTCAGAAGTCAGCTAAAGTGTACGTGTACTAAAGACTCGTTCAGCCGCAGTCATCGGCCTATGTGAGGTCAACCACAAAATGGCTGCCATACACAAAATGGAACCCAGGGTTCTGAACGAAATCCCCAAATACATAGTGAATCCATCGATCTAACATGACGAAATCACTCGTACTTGTCGCACTCACTAGTTACGGTTCGCTACTATCAAATTCGTAACAAAACCATGACATTTATAAAGTGGGTTCAGAATTCACGGAACCTCAGTCCCTCCTTTTGCCCTTACATAGGCAATCACTCAGTCTGTGTCTGAATCGATATCAATATTATCCGTTATTCCCTTCACTAAGGCATTATTACTCGAGTTATCTTTCATGGAACGCAAGGGATAAACTTCGAGGGCATAAAAGAACATCGTCTGAAAAGCCCATAAAGACCCATTCTGACTAAACGGTAAGATCAGATAGGGAACACCGATATCTATAGTATGTGGCATAAGACCACACACCCAACAATTAGTGGTGTTCATTACTAACTGGTGTTGATGCAGAAGCTGTACAAAGGAATTATTGGTAAACTCTGACCTCCTAACCAGTTCATGTTCAGGTAAAGTATGGAAAGAATGCAAAGAAGTAGTAGTAGGAAGAGACATAGGTTGGGAGGTGGGTAAAGATGTCAATTGGGTAGCAAAGCAATCCAACCCACAAAAGACAACGTCATGCTTAATAATACTAGAAAACACGTTATTAAGAACATATAGACAACAGGAGAAAGTAATGACCACTATTACAAAGAAAATTATCATTTTTCACAGCCCTAAGCAGAAAGCAAATCCTAAAGTTATCTAGTAACATTTTTATGGCTCCTATGCATTTCAGTAATTTATTATATGTTCAGGTGAAACAGTGGTGATCCTCATCAATGCTCTGAGGTGAAAAGGGGATACTCTTCCACAAAGAATGGATTTTATTCTGCTTTTACTAAACAGAATACTACTTTAAAACAATGCCAGCAAAACAATAAGAATCAGTCTCCTAAAACCCATTTTATGCAATCACACGGAAACCACTATGTGCAACAATTATGCCCAGAGTCCGTTCAAGCCTCTCTGGCAGGCTTCTATCGTCCATCAAATCTTCTCCCATTGTTGCATGGGCCTCTTGATTCAGGCCTCCCATGAAAAATAGTGTTTTTCAGTATCCGTTGGAGTGCCCTCCTGGCAAACACTCACAGCTCATTTGAAAGTCTCAATGTCTCAAGGCAGTGCACCAATATCTCTCCTCTGCGGCAGGCACTACAGTTAGTGTGCTTTTCATTGATCAAGGGCACAGATCATCTTATGCAGATCCGGGTCTACATTCTCAGGCTCCAACACTCATTACTCAGTGTCAGAGAACGCTCAGGCTGCTCTTTCATGGGCACCATAATGTAGTGCCTTTTTCCAATCTTGGATCCTCCGGTGCACTGCACTTCCGTTGGAGCAAAGGAAAAGGGGTTGTGTGGCCAAAACTCAGGCCAAGGGGCTCAAGGGACTGCACACTGTCAGATGTTACCAGCACATGACAGGTGGAAAACTGAAGCCTCAAAACAACAGGAATCCTTCTCTTTCGCTCTTTTGCACTGAAATTCTGGTTCTGTGATGTCCAATGCCGTCTGATGGAGCAAGTGCGATGCTTTAAACAGTTCATTGTACAACAAGGGGACTGCAAGCAGGTGGCCTGCAATCTTCAAAGGAGTGGCCATGCGCCATGGGACAATTCTGGTCTAGAATACACTGTCATTTCTCAAAGGCAATACAAAGACAAAGGCAGTAGGCAAAACAGTGCCTCTAGGCTCTTCAATTGGGTTTCTGTGTGAGAGCATATCCTCCACCATCTAAGGGTAGATAGCGACATGATTAAGTCTAGGTATTCCTAAATTTCTTATCTAGAACATCTCATAAGAAAAATCGCATAATACAGATTATCAGGGACATGAAGTAGGCCTAAAGAAAATTCTTAAAAACCAGTCTGGTCATACAAAAAGGAATTATACACAATATAGGGGTTTCTGGTACATTACTGTAATCTGGAAGTGTGAACCTGAACAATGCACCAACAATATTAAAAGCTGACTGGTGAAAGGAATACGTAAAAAGAGAAATGGGACTAGGACACAGCTAAAATCCCCACTTACTAGGGACGATGCAACATCAATCAGGGGAGAAGTGACGAAAGAAAAATCTATAGGAAGAACAAGAAATTACTTGGGTGATAGTCAGGCATATGACACAACACCAAGAGTGGGGGTGATACATAAAAATCAAAATAGTTCACGAACGTTAGCTCTACCGCTGGCCTCTACACCATATACGGTAATCTCAGCTAATGTTCCAGTTCCCTTTTTCAAGGAAAAAAATTAAACCTTGTTTCCTTTATGGTACAAGGCCATACACTATTTAGGAAGCAGAACAAAACTGACTAATGTAATATAAAAATTAGGTCACCATGTACAAGAGTCACAAATCTATAATTTATCCTTACGTCCAATCAGGATACATAAATTTAGGGCTGCCTGTTCCTTAAGGGAAGGGGGGCAGTAACGTGACTAACTGTGGGTGAAACCTTGTTTCCTGTATATCTTTTTTTATTTTTGTTCAAATACCATTATAGCCAAATTTGACATGCACTGGTGAAGTGTTGTCTGTCTTGCTCACATGATGAAAAAATATCATATCTGTGAAATTTAGCGCAAATTCACCCAGCTGTTGTACAGGATACACATCGTCATGTATATCCCTTCACAACACAGGTAAACGTGTAATAGTATCATAAGCAGCAACATAAAACAAAAAACATGCCAAAAAACCGCACAAAACGGACATGTCAAGCCATCAGATATACTTGCTGTATATCAAGCACAAAAAAAACCCATAAACAAACAATAGCATATGTGAATGGGCGGTGACGCACACACTTCAAGTCCTGTACTTTATGCACTGTGAACCTGCAGCCCAAAACCCACTATTCAGGACTTCTTAATTTGTCAGGTTTAAAATCAAAATTACACTTTCTTTTACACACTTTCCCTTACTTTTCTCACACTTACTTTTACTTTCCTTACCCTCCTTTTGGCAGCTCATCACTAGTCAGTCGTGATCGGCGGGCAAGACAATCTACTGTGTCACTTGAAAACCACTTGAACATTCCTTTCCAAAGGAGTTACGCAAAAACACATCTCTTTTCAACCAACCAAACTTACGTGTCTTGTCAGCCTTAAAATCACCCAGAACAATCCATGAATGATCTGCGGGCAGAAGCCAAAAAAAAAAATACAACACACAAAAGAGAGACATTTCTCATAACAAACAAATATCCTTTATAACTTTTAATCAGAAAACAAAGCATGATACACATTAACAGACACAAAAATACATTTCCATTACTTAACTGTTACCATCTTGTCAGTCAGCTTGCAAAATTAAACGAAAACTAAAATTCTTTCGCTGACACTCCATGTTAGCTTTGTGCCACAATTTCCACTTTGAAAAATATTTCTTAATTGGCAAATCGTTCTCACTTAGGCATGTAGCCTTCAAAATTTGAATAAAGAGCTTCCTCTTATTTTCTGTGTAAAACTTAGTGCAATACCTCATTTTCTGTCAAATAAAAGCAACTGTTCTTATGGAGAAACCAGAAAACCCTCCCTTTAGAGGCCTGTTTAGCAAGGTCATTCTGCATTTCACAGAGACATGGCCCTAATTTAAAAGGTCACAAATGTCAACATGACAGCCTCCTTCCATTGTTTACAGGGAAACTAAAGATAACACCTCAGCGCGACTTGAGCAAGCCTCTGCAGCTCTACTAGCCCCCACCCTCTGCTCATTCTGAGGCAGACAAAGGCAAAAGGCCTTCCTAATTTCTCCTAACCTGCAATAATTCACTAAATTTTGAAAAATAATGTCTCCTTTTTAGGCGCTAAAAAATTATCTCTGTTTCCAGATTATTAAACAACATTTACTGTGAATAATTCACAGAACCTAATAACACACATACCAGTTTTAGAATAAGTGCTTGTTGCAATGGTACTTATTTCATCAACCTTAAATGAATCTCACAGGGCCATTTAAAAGCAAACCCCAAATGAGGACAGCCTGCAAATTTGTATTATACCTAAATGTATGCATTCACTGAAGCCTAAAAGCACTTTAAAGCTATTAAAAATGGCAAAAATACCCAAATTCAACTTTGATATTTGGGGCACTTAAAAATAAATATCCTATAAGTATATTACATGCTAATCATCCTCAGAATGTTCTTTACACATTACAGATATTAGCCATTAGACATATCTCATGCAAATCCTTAGAAAAATGAGTTTTTTACGCCAGCGCTAAGTGAGATGTCATATGCTAATGTCCTCATTATGCAGTGCAACACAACTCAAATTAAATTATAATGCTAGGAGGTCACAGTATGAGCATTAAGCTTCATGAATAGTAAAAAACTAATTTTGTAGCACTTATTTTTAATAATTATTTTTCATAATTTAATAATTATTTTTAATAAACCCAATCATTTTTGATAATATCACATATAAAAGCAAGCTGCATCCCTTGCCTATAATTTTTAGAGGCATTCATTTATAAGCCTAAGCACAGAAGCCTAACTTAAAACATAACAAAATTTGGCGCCACATTTTTCTTTCTAAAAAGGACAATTTTTATTTAGCAACAGAGCCCAGAATATGCGTACAAAAATGCTTAAAGAGAGGAAACCCTTAATTGAAATGTCTTCCTGTAATACAAAATAATGAAGAAATGCTATAAGTTGGTTTTTCTACAAAATCACACCATTCGTTTTTGGGGGCCTTTTTATTCCTAGTGAATGTGAATCTTAATTTTATTTTTTTAAGCATTTAGACATTTTGCTTAATAGACTGAAAACATTAAAAAAAACACAAACACACATTTGAGCTCATTTCAGACATAAACAGAAAGGGGTGAGACACTCAGGACACACAATACGGGGCGCTTTAGCCATGCATTTCTTAAATAGAGCCATCGCTATGTACTTACAGAAGTTGCACTAATGGGAAAACCACATAGACATTTAAACACACATTTAACTCACAAATCAATACTCAGAACAAAAATAAAGGACAGCCCACAGACTGTAATTAAACCAAACTATTTGCAAAGACTAGTTGTAAGTCATATTTACAAGAAACGCTTCTCAATAGTGTTCCAAAAGACTGCAAAAACAGACTGATGCATATCCAAGAAGCCAAAACACACTTAATTCACTAGCTTTGGCTGGCAGAACACCAAAAAATCGCTCTGCATATCTTCATTTATAAAATTGCGCTGAACAAAGGATCCTTGTTTTGTATTATGTCATATTTTAATTCCCTGGGGATTACAGAATCACCAAGGAAGAAATATGTTTGTATACTTAAACCTATTTAAGTATTCCTTCTAGGAGAGCCGGCTAATTAATTTCACATCACACTATGGTACCTTCCAAATAAAGCCACACATTCTTCTGATGTGAGCTTTTAAACAGGCATGCCAAAAATATTGCAAAATATACAATATTATAATCAATGTAGTGCTTAATGTACTTTTCGTACGTGCACCGTTCAACTAAACCAAATAGAGAAAATTCTCCTCATTACCTGTTCTACACAAATTGCAATTCGCATATACAAACCTATACAAATCCAAAGTTGGCCAACACAAATTCCAAAGTTCCAAAGTTACAGTCCTAAATTTGCTAAGACCAGGCATCTTATAGCTCACTAATCTAGCGTCAAACTTCAAGGGGTTATCAAAAACGATATACTCGCAAATATACGAGCCCCTCGGCTTTGGTAATTGCAATAACCAAATCAAAACCAAGAAACCAAACAAAATCGTGGGAGCGACCCACTTGTACTTCTTATTCTTACTAATCAAAAGGTTATCCAAATTCTAACTGTCAAGTTCTACATGACCTAACGGTCTTTTTTAGAATACTCACGCCAAAAAAGGTTCTCAGTCAGGAGTGACATCATGTGGAGGATCAAAATCAGGAAGATCAGAAATATACTGGGCTGCAGAAACAAAGAATCTCCAGAATCCCTGTGCACAGAGTACCTCCTTAGTAGAATCCTGTTCTGTCCTCCTCAGTAGATTTCAGTCCTCTGACAAGATCACTCCCACAGATAGTCACTTCTCTGATGAAGCCCACGTTGGCCGCGCCATTTGAAGAACTGTAGTCTTCATTCTCAGGGAATACTTACTAATAGAAAAAAGAACTTGGCACAGAAGTTGAAAATATGAAAAGACATCTTTATTAAATTTAATAAGTGAGGCCACGTCACACAGAAGCCGTAGCAACTGAATGAGGTAGTCTGAGGAGTACAGAGAAGAGAGGCCTTATATATGCTCAGGGTTACAAAACTCAGCATAAAAGTAAGGGGCAGTCCTTGCTTTTGCAAGCATGCAAAATGCCTAACATGGACATGCAAGGTCTGCCAAACATTACCCAATAGGACAAACACCCACTATTTACAATTGTCCAATCATAGGTATTACTATGCAAGGTATTGCATGACGACAAACCAACTTTTCAGTTGTCCGGCCCACCATTAATTATACAGAAAAGCCCAACATTCCTTCTTACACAAGCCGGACAAACCCATAATAAAAGGACCACAACCCATATCATAAACAGACCATAAAAGAAGGAACAGAAAACAGATAAGAAGCAGGATAACGGGTGTGTGTGTGTGCATACCAAACTCTACAATGTCCTGTGCTTTGATCCTCAATCTTGATCAGCTACTGGGCAAGGAACTGGCCTAACAAGGTCAGCTTCAGGCAATTCAGAAGTCAGCTAAAGTGTACGTGTAAGTGTACGTGTACTAAAGACTCGTTCGGCCGCAGTCATCGGCCTATGTGAGGGCAACCACAAAATGGCTGCCATACACAAAATGGAACCCAGGGTTCAGAACGAAATCCCCAAATACATAGTGAATCCATTGATCTAACATGACAAAATCACTCGTACTTGTCGCACTCACGAGTTACGGTTCGCTACTATCAAATTCGTAACAAAACCATGACATTTATAAAGTGGGTTCAGAATTCACGGAACCTCAGGGACCTCGGTGCCTTTTGGCGTGGTGGCAAAGTTACAGACACACGTGGTCACTGGAGACAACTCTTCTGGCCCTTTACGCAGCTGTAGTGTAGCAAAAGCACTATACATTTACCCAACGAGGTAGCACTTACTGATTAGCCAGTAGAAAGTACTCCCGTTGAGTAGAGGTATGGCACAACACAGTGGCATCTTCGTGGATAAATATGTAGGCAGGATTCATTCTGGCACGATTCTCCTGTCACAAAAATTAAACCTCAACAGGAAGAACTTACAGATATAAGCAGGTGCCCAAGTTTAAGCTCAAATTCAGTTGCGCATTATAATCAGCCCAAACAACTAGTGAGCACGGTCCAGGTGTGCTTCCTCCCCATATCTACCGCCTACAATTAGATGTAATCCTTAATGGAGGTCTTTGCATCCACGAGTTTCTCGAGCGCAATCCCCGTGTACTTCCTGTGACCAGGAGGCTGCTTTCTCCTCATCTGCTGCTCTGATCGGTCTCTTACCCTTTATAAAAAAGAGCATGTGAACTCGCATAGAAGCCCCGCCCGTTTGGCCCCGCCACACACACACTAGGGTATGCAACGTCTTCCTGCCCTTTCCTCACTATGATGGACAGCTCACTCGAGGGACCTCGGCGCCTTTCAGCGCGGTGGCAAAGTACAGACACAGGTGTCACATTATTTGTGCAAATGGCAAAAAAATCCACGAGTTTGTGGGAAAATCTGCAAACTCGCAGATTTTTTGCCATTTCGTGCGAATTCGCAAACCGCGAATCCGCAAAATTCACCCATACTTACTTTCTCCTTTGGTTCCAGGTTTTTTTCTCCTCCTGCTGGAGCACAGATGTCCAAGTCTTCCCCAAACTGGTCTTCAGGGGGCATAAGAGGGCCAGTGCCACTGACTCAAGTGTGATCCCTTTAGTCCTTGGGTCAACTGTGGAGTTTTTAGTCCATCAGGATATCAGGTGGCTTGTCCTCCAGCAGTCCATGGTGTTGCAGCTATTACAACCCTGAGTTTCTTGATTTCTGTCTCTTCCTTATGCAGAGGTTTTTAAGTGTGGGTTTAAAGGCCTAGATTCCAGGCACCCTTGGACAATTTTAAAAGGCCACATCATCCCTCCACCCTTGTCCCACCCCTGCTTCACAGCATTCTGGGACAATCCAATATGACACCATCAGGTTGTCTATGGTCAGAGCTTCTCTGATGGTCTCACCTCCACCCCTTGCTAGCATCACTGCCGAGGACATTCCCACCAAAACTTCGTAGGGTAGGCCTTCCGGGGTTGACGTCAAATGCCTGGGATTGCTCGTTTGTTCAATAGGCCTGGTCGGGGCCAACCCAGGTGCAGTCTGACAGCTAATTACCAGGTGCAGATTCTCATCTCCACCCATTCCTTCTCAGGGACTGAGACAAGCACTGATAAGTGCTCCCTTTATGTGGGGAGGCCTTTATTTCCCTCTTCTGGGGAGCAGAGTAATTAACTTGGTCCAGCAGGGAGACAGAAGGCCTAGAATCTGATTCTGAGTTGAGCCAGAGAAATATATGATAGTTCTGGTCAACCCATAAGATGTACACATAGGTTACTGGTATCAGCGTATTCAAACTTTGTGTGCATGTTTCACCCCAGTTTGTTAACATCGCTGGACTGTGTGGGACTAATTGGAGTGAACCAGCACTTTTCACCTTTAATTATAATTGAAACTACAGATAGTCCAGTAAACCCAACTGATTATTTATGAATGGCCACTCATATTATAAGGTCTATCCCAGGCCAACAACTATTCTTGCAGATTTCCTTCTGCGCCAAGCTACCTGTGCATATTTACTGGACTGCACAGGGCACTAGTCTTAGACACGCAGACTGCACAAGGCTGCAGATGTGTGCGCATTTGTTCAAGTGTAACTAGCACAGTCGTCCTTACCCTAACTTATCTTAAAAGTTGGACACTGGCTGCAAACATGTGCAGTCCAGCTACCATATAGTTGCTGTGAGTGAAATTCAAATAGTGAGACTCATCCACACTAAAGGTCCAAAAATGGGCTGATAAAAAAACAAAAAAATATGGGTGGACTAAATGGGCAGCACCCATTTTGCTACAAGTATGTATAGAGAGCGTATGCATGTGAATATTCCTTATGCGTACGTTTAGAAATTGTGTGAAATACAATGCAGAATGTAATTATCTTACTCTTGAAAAACTTTTTTTCCAATACCATCTTTTCATCCCACAAATTTATTGTGAAAATGGGAAATATTGATGCACTTCCTCAATGCTTTCTGTACCACGTACAACTGGTCCATTCCAGTAGAAATTAAAAGTGCATAAACATTTAGGAAATGCCTCACACCTATTTGGAAATACCCATATTTTAAAGCTGTGTGGTTGCTTCACATTGTGCATTGAATTTTACCAGTCACTCTTCTGACTCTCCGCTGAGATTTATCACTCATATAAGTTCTGTTGGACTGGCCCTCTCTGCAAAGTCACCACCAAACAGTTTGCCTTCCTCCTCCATTTTCTCATTTTTGATGGCCTTACGACCGTGCACACTTTACCACTTTACCACTGCTAACCAGTGCCAAAGTGCATGTGCTCAGACATCCTAAAATTACTTATTTCCTTTACTTGTAAGTCCCTCGTACAGTGGCACTACAGTTGTCAAATTATTTGTGGTTGGTAAATTCTCAGCTCTTTCTGGACAGCTGACACTTACTGGCAGAGTATAGGCCAGCAAAATTCCAGAAGATCCATTTGATTATCCCCATCATAAAGTTGGTGAGATGCATCTATCAGTAGTCTGTCTATGTCCTTTACCCATTTTTATATCTGACAAGCCAAATAAAATTAATATTTCGAACTTGTTTAACTTCGGGGTTACAATGCCATGATTCATTCCGTTTCCTCCCAAGTTTATTCCCTTTGAATTTTTATTTCCTCCCCCGCCTCCCATCTTCCCCTCAGCCTACCTTCCAGCCCCATTAGAAAAGCGCCTATGAAAACAAATAAAATAAATTGGAAGACATTGTTCCTGTTTGGTGCAAAAAACTTTGCCAACCCTCCCCGTGTCCTGAAATAGGAACTATACCCTCCCAAACTGTCGATGAAATGACAGAGGAAGGAGAGCACGGGCCCGGCCTCCCCGCTGCAACATTACACCCGCCCTAGGCAGAGAAGACAACAAAAAGGAGAAAAAACCCTTGTAAAGACAACAATTAAAGATTATAGAGAAACAAGATGACAAAAAATGCATTAGCACCTGTAATATGCAGATCGGGTGTCTCTTCATTCAATACATAATCTATCGTTCTTGACTTTTCTGATTACCAAAAGAAAAGAAAGTAGAATATCAATAGTATAACATTAGGAGCACAATACAATAATAGAGTAAAGCTAATTAATCTAGATAGTTGCTATTATCAGCACTTTTTTGCTCGGTCCTCCCCAGAGTAAAGTGCTTGTTGAGCCTCAGTGGCTGTATGAAAGATCTGAGGGCGGCCCTCCATAATAGCTTTTAGAAGTGGTGGTTCCTGAAGGAACACCTGTGCTCCAGCCGCCTTCATTGGATCGATCAGCTGACACATTTTCCAGCGTCTTTCCATTGTATCCTTACAAACATCTGAGCCCACAAAGAAGGTTAGGGAAACAGCTGTATTAGAGGCCGCTGGACGAGCTCTGAAACAAACAGACAAAATAGATAAGTATTGGACGTGGATGCTGTCGATCAGCTCTAGATTCATATCTTAGAAAGATTGGAAGTCTATTGGCTCGCTGATCCTGAGAGTCCCAGTCCCAGTCTGATAAATCAGGAAACGACTTCTGGAATAATTGGACTATAAATGCTCGTGGATCAGACCCCTGTCTTCCTTCAGGTATCCCAATATGTCTCAGATTACTCCTGCACTGCCGGTTCTCCAGGTCCTCGACTTTTCTTTAAGAAAGAGGAGCTGCTCGTCTTTACTTTTATTGTTTTGACCGTTGTCACAGTAAAGTCCTGTTGCTGTAATTCTGCAACATCTCTTGCCAATATAGCCACTTTGCCACTCACTTTGGCCAATGCTTGCTGTATTGAAAGACTGTCCACTCTGGGTTGAGTAAAGTTTGCTACTTGACAGATTAAATCACGCAGAGCTAGGTGGCATTGCACTAGGCTGGCTGGCAAGGTTTCTGGAGGATCGCACTTTTCAAGTTACTCATCAACCCTATGCCTCGTCCACTCAACAGCTGAAACAGGGAGTGCCTCATGGCGCAGGATTGAGCCCAAACCTTTTTAACCTTTATATGTAACTGCTGGCAGACCTTTTTGACAAACATTGGATACAGATGGTGTCATATGAAAATGACACCCAGCTGATCCTCTCCTTGGCTCAGGACAACAGCCAAGTGGCAGAGGATGTTAAGCTCTGCCTAGAGGACATGGCAAAGTGGATGAAACATACCTGCCTCAGACTGAACGCCAATAAAACAAATATTTTAGTGATAGGGAAACAACCTTCCATCTTGAGGTTCTGTAATTCTCAAACCTGACTCCATTTTGTTTGTGACTCCATTTTAGTCTTGCCCTCACGTAGGCCTGTGAAATAGGCCTAACGAACAAGTGGCCTGGCCTTCTGAGTTCGTGCATATATTAATTTGGGTTTTTCTGACTCTGAATGAACTACAGAGAGACTGACCTTTTCACCTGAAACCGACCTTTTGCAAAACCAGTTTCACTAGCTGATCGTTGTCTGAAATTGGCAATCAATGTTCAGGAGATCGTTAACTTTTAGTTTCCTTGCACATGTCTTATCTCACTCAGCATCTAAATTGTTTCTTTTCTTACGACTTTTCATTTCATGGGGAATGCTTTTAATTATGGGTTTTGTCCGGCTTGCAAAGATCGAATTTGGGATAGTCCTAATAATTAACCTGTGGGTTGGAACGATGTAAAGTGAGCTTTTTGGAATGTGATGATGTATGTAAAATGTATTCTATTGGTCAGAATTTGTCGCAGTGGGTGTGCATTTATAATGAGTAAAATGTGTATAAATAATGATGTCTTGCTCTATGAAAATTGAGCAGTTTCTTGAGTTGTACACCGTGTTGTATTGCTGGGATTTCTGCTACTAGCTGCAGCTAATAAATTTGATCTCTGACACCACCAAGCCCGAAGATTGCGAGGAGCCACGTGAGGAAACTCTGGAGGAGGGCCCCCACTTCATCGACCCCTGCATGTCGACGTGGACCAAAGGTCTTTTCTGCGAGGCTTCCTGCTTTCCAAAGGCTACGAAGGACTGCTGCCCTGACTGTCGCCTTGTCGTGGACCCTCCCATTGATGTTTGTAAAGCAAGACGATAGACGGTCTTCTGGTGGCGTGACAGATATTTGGTTAAGTATAAGTGGGTCGCTCCCACGACTTTGTTTGGTTCCTTGGTTTTGATTTGGTTGCTGCAGTACCCAAAGCCGAAGGGCTTGTACATTTACGAGTGTATCATTTTTTGATTCCCTTTGAAGTTTGAAACCAGACTAGTGAGCAAGATGCCTGGTCTTGGTAAATTTGGTAATTGGTTTGTTTGTGGTTGTAACTGGGATTCCCGATTGGAGGATTCATGTCCGGTACCTCCAGTTGGAACTCCGACTTATGAGCTCTATTCTAAACACGGAGTGTGCCCTATTACTTATAACGAAGTATGGGTCGACTACACAAAAAAAGATGGTGTTTTGCAATGACCCACACATAGTAGTTTTGAAACAGAGATTTTAGACAATCTAGAAGTTAGGCTATTTAGGAAGAAAGCCCGGCCGGCAATGTTTGACTCTTTCCGCCTTTGGCGAAAGGAAGCAGAACAGCGACAAATTAAGCAAGCAAAGAGAGATAGGAAAGATAAGAATATGTCAGTACTACAAGCTGCTAGGTAGTTTAAGATAGATGAGGAAGATCGAGTGTGTGAAGTTTTAGATAGACAGCGTTGCATGGCCATAGATTAATGTTATGCGGCCTTGTCACCTTCTCCGAAAGTGACGGAAGACCCTGAAAAAGATCCTTCGATGTCTCATTTACTGAGATTGCCACCCCCTTATGTGCAGGGTGCTACTGCGCCTCCATTACCCCCGGTTGTTCCACCCTTTGTTGTTCAACCTCCTGCTGTCGTTCAGCCACCCGGTGCTCCACAGATGGTTCTGCCTCCTACTGCGCAACCCACTCTAGGGTCGCAAGCTTTGCTTCCAGCTTTGCCTCAAACTCCTTTGCCTTCTACTTCTGCATCTTCGACTCCTACTGCTCTTGTTCCTACACCTCTTTTGCCTCAAAATACTTATTCTCCTGTTCTTATGTCTGCTTCTTCTCCTACTGCTCGAAAACGAATGACTGAGACTGTTGCTAATCTGTTGTCTCCATTGTTTGGGCCACTGAGTATGACCCCTGTTTCGGTACGTAAGCAGAGTCGTAGTCAGCTTCCTAGTTCCAAAGAGCGAGCAGTGTTGGATCTGTTGGCTCGTAGATGGATTTTAAATGCTTCCAGGTATAATTTGCCAGCAGTTATGGATGTTTTCTTTCAGTGGGAGCCGCCTAAGCAAAGGTATGTTTTTGATGTGATGTGTGCTTTTTTGAAGAAAGGGGGGTCCCAGACTGTCAAACAATCATTCATAAAATGATGAAACAACAGAGTTTGAGAAAGAAATGTTTCATACAGCATATGAATTAAGGGTTACGTTGTATTTATTTCACAGGGTAACCAGGCAAACCGATTAATGGTTCAAGCAAATTGTAGAGGTTCATTTGCAGTTCATAAGCATATTAGTGCCCACATGGTGAGGGGGTGGGAAGTGAAGTGAGGGATTATTATGTGAAAGAAAGTGACAAAATACATTAAATAATCAATTGCACATCATTGATTAAAGATTTTTATATATATATATACACTGGTCTCCTGAATTCGGAGCCAAATCCAAACGGAATAATTCACAATCAAAAGTCAAAAAGAACAATATCTCCTGTCTATGGCTGTGTAAATCCTGTGTAACCATAGGAGTATATATCAGGAAACAACGTCTACGTTTCGACCCTATATGGTAGGGTGAATGGCCCTTACAAGGCGGGTCTTCGTCAGGACAATGGAGCAGTGGGCAGACCTCCTAGGGTAAGAAAAGAATGGAAAACTACTTAATAGGGTAGTGATTACCCGATTGCCTCTGCGAATGTAGTCCGCTGGGCAGTACATTAAAAACAACAACTTGAAAGGACTATCATGATCACACATGCTGTTACCTTTGGAGTGGAGGGGCGCTACAGTAGCCTTGGATGTAGGTCGTTACCGCAAACAGGTGTTCTAAATGTAAAAAACGTAAAAAACGGACCCCAAGATTTAATTCCAAGCACTACTGGAACAAATTAATCAGAGCACAGTGTGCCATCAGAGGGGAGAGGGATCGTAGAATTACCTTCAGTCCCATTCAATTCGTCACGAGGGGTATCAACAGATCTAATCTGCATCAAAGGAGAAAAATGAGAAAACATAGCCTCGTCAGTATAGATTAGGTCCCCTGCAGGATGGTGGCATCCAAGTACGTTATCAAGTATCTAACTACAAAAGGTGGGGGTATTTTTTACCTTATCGAACACAGCGCTGGCGTGGTCTCGAGGCAGTCAATGCAAAGCGACTCGCGTAACCAGGAAGTGGCGGTAGAGGGGCGTGGTTACGTTTATAACGTCGGGTGCAGACATAGTAGAGGGACTCTAACTTAAGCGGTTGCTATGAGATGATAGACGCTTAGGAATGGCTATGTCGCTCCGAAGGTCCAAGGACTTGGGAGTCTAAAATTTTTAAGCAGTAGAAGGACTCTAAACTAAGCAAATACTTATACAATAAGAAACACTTTAAAAACATGTGCATATTATTCCAAAAATACCAGCGATGATAGATGCTTAGGAATGGCTATGTCGCTCCGAAGGTCCAAAGACTTGGGAGTCTAAAATTTTTAAGCAGTAGAAGGACTCTAAACTAAGCAATTACTTAATTACTCCAAAGGTAACAGCATGTGTGATCATGATAGTCCTTTCAAGTTGTTGTTTTTAATGTACTGCCCAGCGGACTACATTCGCAGAGGCAATCGGGTAATCACTACCCTATTAAGTAGTTTTCCATTCTTTTCTTACCCTAGGAGGTCTGCCCACTGCTCCATTGTCCTGACGAAGACCCGCCTTGTAAGGGCCATTCACCCTACCATATAGGGTCGAAACGTAGGCGTTGTTTCCTGATATATACTCCTATGGTTACACAGGATTTACACAGCCATAGACAGGAGATATTGTTCTTTTTGACTTTTGATTGTGAATTATTCCGTTTGGATTTGGCTCCGAATTCAGGAGACCAGTGTATATATATATATAGAAAAATCTTTAATCAATGATGTGCAATTGATTATTTAATGTATTTTGTCACTTTCTTTCACATAATAATCCCTCACTTCACTTCCCACCCCCTCACCATGTGGGCACTAATATGCTTATGAACTGCAAATGAACCTCTACAATTTGCTTGAACCATTAATCGGTTTGCCTGGTTACCCTGTGAAATAAATACAACGTAACCCTTAATTCATATGCTGTATGAAAAATTTCTTTCTCAAACTCTGTTGTTTCATCATTTTATGAATGATTGTTTGACAGTCTGGGACCCCCCTTTCTCCATAATAACTTATCACCCAGGTCCCAATGACTATCTGGGTCTGACCCTGTTACTTGTTAACGTGTGCTTTTTTGAGGCAGGAATGGGAAGATAATGAGTTGGGTCTGATTCTGCAGGAAGTGCTTGATGTTCAGTCAGAGTTTGCTAAAGGGACGATAGTGGAATCTGATGTTACTGATGCTGTAGAGACGATACTTGCCTTCAGGTCTAGGTTACCGCCTCAGCCATTGTATGAACCTGATCCATCTGTTAGGAGGAAAGTGAAGCAGTATCCTATGAGCTATGAGAGAGGTTCCCCCTCTATGGAGAAACGCAGTTCAGGCTGATGCCGGTTTGGGTATTGTGGCCGCACCGGCCCATTTTCAGCGAGTGTGGGTACATGTTCCTTGGAAGTGAGCAGAGGTCTTGGCTCTTAAGCAGACCTTACCTGACCCCCGTAAGAATCCTGCTGGTTATTACAAGGAGTTGCCTCAGACAGTTGAAGCATGTATTATGAATTTAGCTGACATAGATATGTTGATGGGTAATGTAGTTCTTCAACCTTTGTGGGCAAGGATTCGTCATGAGAACCATGCGGCAGAATTGGGAGATACATGGGCTAATATTGTTGCTGCAGACGGTCGACAGGTAGGAGGTACTAAACCTGAACCTTTAGTTGCAGAATTACCAGGTAGGATTATTAATTTGATTAAAACTATAATGCCTCCTTTACGAGTGAATTGGGACAAGTTAGCAGCATGCAAACAAAAGAAAGATGAGAGTGTGTCTGATTTCTTCACTAGGTTTGAGGAGACGTTTATCGATCATAGTGGTCAGGACATGAGTACTGAAGGTGGTCAAAGGTTGTTCGTGGACAAATTTGTCTTTAATTTGCTTCCCGAACTTTCTAATAAGTTAAAGGATTCTGAGAGTTCATGGGCTGTTTCTTCGTCTGCCCAGATATTGGCTACTGCCCAATATTATGAGAATAGAGATAAAGATGAGAAGGATAAAGCAGAGAAGAAAACTAAAGATCTAAAGACGAATGTTCTTTTGCAGCAAGCTTATCCGCCTCGTACGAATCAGCCTCAGTTTCAGCAACCTCCACAGTTTCAGAGATTGCTACAGAAACCTGAGCCTTTTGCTCCGCGATTCTTTCCTCATCCTAATCAGTGTGCCTATTGCAGAGAGGAAGGTCATTTCAAGAATAGTTGCCCGGCTTTGTTGCAGCGTGCAAATGGCACATTTGGTCAGAGAGGTCGTGGTGGTTTCCAGAAAGCTCCTATGGGTAGGGGACGTGGTGTGTTACCCCAGAATGAGCGTTCCTCTTCCCTTCAGAATTCTGCGAATTATTTTGACAGACAGAATGTTCCGAGCGGTCAGTCTGCCCAGTGCTATGTTGAGGATTACTGTGTTGAAGGTGAGAGTGCTGGTTATAATGATAGTTAGGACAGCCATGGGCAAAGAGAGGGAGTAGTGTCAGTTCCAGTAGACCAGAGTGGACCTTATGTTGAAGTGATTACATCAGGTGTGACAGAACCTTTTCTTTTGGATACTGGTGCGACAAAGAGTTCTATTATGCACTCTAAACTTCCTGGCGCACCTTTGTCTGGCTTAACCAATGTTTCCGTAGGATTTTCAGGCGCCCCAGTTTGTAACCCGATTTCTAATCCTTTGTCCCTTTCTATTGGCCCTTGTAAATTGGAAGCTCCTCTTATTTTGACGACTGGTTGTAATGAGAATCTGTTGGGTTTGGACTTGCTGAAAAGATTGTATGCAACATTACATTGTTCTCCTTCGGGAGTACATCTTACCCTAGGTAAGAAAGTGACTTCTCCGATGTATTTGTCTAAAGATTGCCTTCCACTGGAATTGCGTTCTCTTCCTGATACACTTTGGGCTACAGGTCCTAATGATGTTGGTCTTTTGCAGATTCCACCTTATGTTGTCACCCTCAAATCGAATGCTAGGCTACCTCGTATTCCCCAATATAAAATCTCTAGCGATGGTGAGAGAGCTCTTCTAGCGATCGTCTATGATTTGGTTGAGAAGGGTGTGGTTGAAGAAACGAGAGGTAATGTGTGTAACAGTCCTGTTTTGCCTGTCCTTAAGCGTACTGATGCTTCTCAGCCACCTGTGTACCGGTTTGTGATCAACCTTCGAGAGGTCAATAAGATAGTTGTGCCACAGTTTCCGGTTGTCCCAGACATTACTGCTTTATTGACTATGATCCCTGCCTCAGCTGTTTGGTTCTCTGTGATTGACCTGAAGAATGCTTTCTTCAGTATTCCGATTGCTGAGGAGAGTAGAGATATTTTCGGCTTCTCATTAGGAGGCCGAAGCTTCCGGTTTAAGAGAGCTCCTCAAGGTTATTGTGAAAGTCCCTCCATCTATAGTCAGGCGTTGAAAACTCAGCTTGATAGCTTTGTGTTGCCTACTGGTGCTACTCTTATCCAGTACATTGATGATCTATTGATTGTCGCTGATGACGAAAAGATTTGTAAAGAGGCTACTCTTTCTCTGTTGCGGTATTTGTCTGACCTTCATCATAAAGTGTCACCTTCAAAGTTACAGTATTGTCGCAAAGAGGTAACCTACTTAGGTCATCTCTTGTCGAAGGAGGGAAGAAGGTTGACCCCAGAACGAAGTCAAGCGATTGCTCAAATGACTGTACCATCCACACAGAGAGAAGTGCGTGCTTTCTTGGGTATCACTTCATATTGTCGGCAGTGGATTCCTAATTTTTCCCTGCTAGCGAAACCTCTTTTGGCACTGACTCTTAAAGATACTCCGCATCCTCTTCCTTGGTCTGATGAATGTCAGAAAAGTTTTTCTGAATTACGTGATGCATTGTGTTCTGCTCTGGTGTTGAGTACCCCGGACTACAGTAAGCCTTTCACATTGTATGTCCACGAGAGAGAAGGTTGTGCGTTGTCAGTTTTGACACAACCATTCGGAGATAAGCAGCGTCCATGTGCGTATTTTTCAGTGACGTTAGATCTGGTAGCTAGGGCGTTGCCGAGTTGTCTGAGAGCTACAGCGGCAGCGGCTGTTTCGATCCGACAGTCTGCTGGTTTGGTATTAGATAACACGTTGATTGTGATGGTCCCACATGCAGTGGATACTTTATTGAATAGGATAAAGACACAGCACCTTACTAGTGCACGTCTTTCAGGTTATGAGTTGACATTGTTGGCTAGCCATGTTCACATTAGAAGATGTAATGTGTTAAATCCAGCTACGCTGTTGCCGATCTCTACAGAGACGGATGCTCAAGAACAACATGATTGTTTTCTTCGGACAGAGGAAGAAACAAAGGCTAGAGTCGATTTAAAAGACACTCCTCTTCCGAATGTTGATGGTACCCTATGGGTAGATGGTTCGTGTTTCAAGCTTCCGAATGGTGAGATGACTGCAGCATATGCTGTTACAACTTTGCATACGATTGTCGAGACAGCACGAATTGCACAGAATTCAGCGCAAGCAGCAGAGTTGATAGCGTTGACGAGAGCATGTGTGTTGTCAAAAGTGAAGCGAGTGAATGTTTATACTGATAGCCAGTATGCGTTTGGTGTTGCCCATTGTTACGGACGTTTGTGGAAAGAAAGAGGATTCTTTACTTCTCATGGCACGAAGATACAGAATGGGCATTTAGTGAATGAACTTCTTGAATCACGTACTCTCCCAAAACAGATTGCAATTGTGAAGTGCAGTGCGCATAGAAAGGTTGTGGATGATGTAGGTCGAGGGAATGCGTTTGCGGATGAAGTTTTGAAGGAAATGGCGAAAGACATGATGAGCCGTATGTATGTTGCAGGCCCTGCTAATTGGGTTATGGCTGGAGGAATGTGTGAAGACACATTGGAAAGTGTGAAGTTGATTCAGGCTGAAGCTACGGAGAAAGAATTGAGTACGTGGAGAGAGAGTACGGGAATGTTGGATTCGACAGGTTGTTGGATTGAGTTGTCGGAGCACCAGCGATGGTTGTTGCCTGATGCGTATGTGCTCCCAGTGGTTACTATGGCTCTTGGAATGGCTCACATTAGCTCAAAAAGAATATGTAAGTTGTTGGCTCCAGTATGGCAGAATGCTGGAATTCCTAAATGTGCTGAGAATGTGGTGAAGCACTGTATGATTTGTCTGATGTATAATCCTGGAAAGTGAACTCCAACTCCAGCTGGTCATTTTGCTCCTCCAAAGTATCCGTTTGAGGTGATACAGCTAGATTACATTCACATGGAGAGATGTAATAACTTGAAGTATGTCCTTGTGGTTGTTTGTGCCTTTTCCAGATGGATAGAGGCCTACCCCCTAAAGGATAATACTGCCCTGTCTACAGCCAAGGTTTTGCTCAAAGAGTATTTCCCGAGGTATGGGTTGCCGAGAATTGTATGGTGTGACAATGGGAGTGAATTTGTGGGTCAAATCATGAAGAAAGTGTGTACGGGTTTGGGGATTAGTCAGCAGTTCCATGCAGGGAATCACCCCCAGTCTGCTGGACTTGTCGAGCGCTATAATGGCACGATAAAGCTGAAATTAGCTAAGATTCAAGCAAGCACTGGTCTTAATTGGCCAGATGCCTTGCCATTGGCCCTATTGTCAACAAGGACAACAGTACATTCTCGTGTGGGACTTAGACCATGTGTTTGGTCGCCCGACTTGACTGCTAAATTGCGTGTCCTTCACCAACAGGTCTATGATAAATTGCCGACAGCTTCTGCAGATCCAGGTCACGCAATCCAACCTGGCGACTACATCCTCACCAAGAACTTTCAACGGACTAAGAACTTGGAGCCGAGATGGACTGGACCTCGGTTGGTTTTGTTAGTGACTCGAACTGCTGTTAGAGTAGCTGGTAAAAAGAATTGAGTGCATGCCACTCATACTAAAAAAGTTCCTTTGCCTTTACCGTATGACAAGTGGGTGAGGGATGGTATAGCTGACACAGATTGTGAGAAAGTCCCTAGATTTGTGCCCTTTAGTGATGCTAATTTAGTATGGACTCAATCTGAATGGGAAGACGACGATTTTTTACAAGCTGCTATGCCACCACATTTGAAACTCGACACAACAAATCCAGAGAGGCTTTTTGAGGAGCAAACCGTGCCTGGCAAAGAACACTATAACTTAAGATCAAAAGAAAAATAAAACGGACAAATAAACTTGAATGTTTTTTATGTTATAAGTTACCCCTTGTCAGATTAAAAGACTTTTTTTCTTTTTTCTTTTCGAGTCACCATCCGGACTCCGATGCAGGGTCACGGTATAAGATCTTAAGGGGTGAGCCGCGTATTGACACAAGGTCTGTCGTTCTTGGTCTTTAGTGCGACCTTGACGCACACCTAAGTGAAGAGGGAAAATTGCCGTGAGCAGCACGTTAGAGGATGGAGTCTTTTTCTGATAAGGGTGGTATTGTGAAAATGTAGTGTAGTTCCTATAGTCCCAATTGGCTCTGCGCATTGGAATAATATATTCAGCAGTGTAGACGTAGGACTGAGGTTATCTAGGTCTTTACTGACTATATTAGACTTAAGTTTTTGCCAGCTAGCTCAGAGGTCCCTAGAAACTTTCTCGAATAAGCGAGGAGGAGTTTAACCTCCCTGGATAGACAAGAAGGGATTTAGTTTCTGACAACCATAAAACATGACAACTTTGCTCTCCCTGATTAAGAGTATATCTCTAGAGTCGTGTGAAAACAAAAGACAGCTATTTCACTCAGTCAAAGGTGCGTACTTAGTTTCACCAGATTGCAGAGAAAAGAGAGACGTGCGTTTTCAATAAAGGTATTATTTATTGAGCCGTCTCCTTCCTCATGCAAGAGAAATGAATTGCTACAATTGCAACACTTATAGTAAAGTAAAGTGCGTACAGTAAAAGCAGGATTATAAAATAATACTGTAAAAGCATTGATATGGTTTTTTAGCCATATGATACTTTAAAATAGAAAAAATATATACATACATATATACATTGGCTAATCGTACTCAACTGGTGCTTCTAAATACGCCTACCCCGGTGTACCTGACCTAAGCCTAATACGTGGGAGGGAGTAAGTAAGTAGCAGTTTAAGTTAAGTTTGTTTTGCCAAGAATCTGACTCAAGAATTCTCTGTAAGTGTTTAGTCAGTTCCGTACCTGGGTAATAGAAAGCAGGAGGTCTGGTATCTCTCTCTCAGGACTCGATATCCCAGCAACCCGCAAGGGTAGGCTGGAAACGCCGGAGCTGGATTTCTCGGCAAGAGAAAAGACAGCGTCTTTCTCAGCGCGTCAAGGAGATGGGGCAGCGTCCGTGGGCTCTCGCATCAGCTGGGTTTTCGGAAGTAGATAGCTGCTCTGCTCCAGAATTACCACTGTGTGTTTGCTTAAGGCAGCGTTGGTATATTTATACCTGAAAGGTGCCGGGTTTGACGTGAGGTTGGACATAAGACGTCAATAAAGATGTCACTAAGAACTGGCCGTTCTTACAGTGCTTTACAGGAGTTCTAGGACGAAATCTGAGGTACTGGGTTTTTAAGAACCGGTACCGAACCGGTAACCCAGCGGTGCCAGGGGATCAACACACCAGAGACCTCGGGTTCTCCTGAGTCAGACCTACAGAAACTTCAGAGTCTTCCAGGTGAAGTCAAAGATTTGTTTATTGGCTGCAACCAAGGTGACAGGGTCCTAGAAGTACGATACAAGTATATTCAGGAGACTGCACACTTTCACAAGGTTAGGTTTCTCTTCTTATACACAATTTTCACCCTTGGGCAAAACATTCCTTGGATTCGCGGTATTTCATTTATGGTTACTGATTACAAAAAGAAAAGCAGAGTCATGATGGCATGTACATATTTCACGTCGTGCTGCTCATAACAAATCATCCGGCAAGGCCCAACATTTCATCAGATATCGCTGGACCCCTAATAAAAACGGTCACCTCCCCATCATAAAATAAGTGAGGAAAAGGAGTGGAGAAAGATGTGAGCGAGATATGGCAGGTGTGCGCGCTGAAATGGCTTTATGGCCAGTTGGGCCTAGATGCTATCTTGCTCGGCCACTGGGAGGGAACTGACCTAACGAGCTCGGCCTGGGGCAATGGTTCTAACTTGTACTGGGGTCAGGAAGAAGTCGATTAAGGAGTATGTGTCCTCGTGGAATCAAATTCAACTGGATTAAGGCCTATGCAGAGGGCAACATGCAGCTAAGGGTTTAGAAGGTAAATGACGATTTCGAGGTGAAATCGTCACTCGAATATGCCGAAAAATACATGTACTTGATGTACTCGTCATTCTCGGTCTTTTGATACCAAATTCGTCCTATTTCGACGAAGTTTTTATTCTCGAGTCCGGTACTATTACGGATCCATATTTTTCAGAACCACAGACCCTCCTTTTGCCCTTACATAGGCAATTAATCTATCCTCATGTTAATCTGAGTCCAGATCTATATTCCTAAAGTCATTGAGATGTTGCTGCAACATCATTCTAGTGCTGAGTTCATGTCTTGACACAGGCTTCCTTACACATGATGTAGCACAGAGGCCACATATTGCAGGAGCACACTGTATACATAGACAGAACAGGAAAAGAATGGCTAAGACCATCCCAATGACCATCAGAATTTTCCATCCCCAGGCAGATATCAGTCCCCAGAACCATCCCATTAATGACCAATCTCCTTTATCCACATGAATATATTCGGAAATCTTATGTAGTTTGGAGATGGCCCCGTACACTGTTGGAGCATTATCTGGAATGAAAATGCAACAACTGGACTGGATCAATTTGCATACCCCACCCCGGTCCGCAAGTATTACATCCAAAGCGACCCGGTTCTGAAGGGTCATCAGTCGATCCGACTGGAGCTCAGCAGTCAGGTTACTAAGGGCACCAGCAGTTTCAATCACGGTGGATTCAACTACCCTTGTCAATTGCCTTATGTTTCTGCTGTTAACCATGGCTCCCCAGAACGGCAGAACACCCATTGCAAAGTCACCAAATTCTTGACCCGCAGTGTCTTCTTTACTCAAAACACCTCGAACTACCCTTGTCCGACGGTAATCCGCCGCTGCTGTGTAGGTGGGAGGTAACAGGAATGAAACAAAACATGAGCCCGAGAAGTCAGGGGGCAACCATGTATAGGCTCTATCATGGCAGATAAAATAAGTACCCTTTGCGGCTAAAAAGGCAGGGGAAGTCTGAGATCCAAAAACGTACGTTTCTGTACAGACACTCTTCCCTAGCTGAGCTCTGGGATTCCTACCAATACCTTGCAGACACAGGTGACCTTGATGGGGTACGATCCAGATAGGGGACGATCTCTTGGCTTGCTGTTTCTCACTTACTGTAGTGCCATATCCGGTCACATTCCAACCTACATATGCAAGTATCTCATCATCCGGGGTATCTTCGTAAGAAGTTACTACCTTGATCATGTCAACTATACCCTTGACTAGGGCGCTAGTCTTGAGGTTGTCTTTTACCGAACGTAGGGGTTGGATTTCTCGTGCATATATGAACATTGTTCTATATGCCCATACTGACCCATTGCGACTAAATGGCAGGACCAAATAGGGGATACCTCTATCCGTGGTGTGGGGCATGAGACCACACACCCAACAGTTGGTTGTGTTCATTACAAGTTGGTGTTGGTGTAATAGCTGAACGAAGGAGTTATTAATGAACTCTAATCTCCTATTTGATTCGTGGTCAGGCAAAGAGTGGAAAGAATGAGAGGAAACAGTAGGAGGAGGTATGGGTGATGTAGTGGGCGTGAATGTCACATGAAAAGAGAATAGAACATAGCTTATTAAAAACACCATTACGCTAAATAGCATAAAAATACACATTATTATAAAAATTTTCTTTCTCATTGCTTTCAAAAGTCTCTGCTTAAAGTTCATTTGTTTGGCAGTTCTCTCCACATCAGGAAACTCCATCCTCTCTAAGGTGCTGCCCGCGGCGGTAGGTTGTTTCTGCTAAGGGATGCTTCCGTCAGTCTAGGGTGGCTCCCTTCGACCAACTGGAACCAGCAACCTATTGTTGTCAGCTGCACCCAAAAGTCTTTAATCAACCGCGACCCTAGCAGCGGAACCCGGATGGCGGTTCGAAAAAACAAAAATGAGCAAGTTACCTAGATGGGAGAATCTGTACTTTCAAAAATAGCATTTTGGGAAAAAAAATTATTTTTTATTAGTCCACAGGTTTTTCTCTCGGATCATAAAATAAATCACTTTTACTTTAGTCTGTTTTTCTTGGTCGCAAATTATAGCGTCTTTTCCCAGTTATTGTCTGGTCCGGAAATAGTAGCTCAGGTTCCACAGAGTTCAATTGTTCTGATGGCGGCGTAGTTTCTTGAAAAATGTTCTCACTGTCACAATCACGTTTAGCTTCCTTTACACGTTCATTAGTTGTGCGCTCTGAGTCAGTGCCTCCTGTCCGGACCCATTGGTCATGTGGCAGAGGAAAGGGTATCTTCTTACAATGGATCCCGTGGACCCAATTGGCCTTCCCCTCCACTTTAACGGTCGACCTTGTAGACAGGAGGACGAGGTGAGGTCCGGTCCATCTGGGCTGGTCGTTTCTTGTCCTCTGGAAATTCTTGACCAACACCCAGGAGCCAGGGTCAATGGAGTGACCTGGTGTCTCAGAGATCGGAGGCAAGGTGTTGTGGACCTGTTGATATAAAACACGCAATTTAGCCGTCAATTCATACAGATAGTCGAGCAAAATGGGGTGTTGCAGCTCGCTAAACTTCGTGGGCCTAGGCACTCCCCATATGTTGGCTGGCCGACCAAAGATTATTTCATAGGGGCTGAGTTTCATTCGCGAATGCACAGTCATTCTGGTGGATAGGAGTGCTAAGGGTAGAGCGTCAGGCCATTTAAGACCTGTGCTCGCTTGGATTTTGGCCAATTTAAGTTTAAGCGTGCCATTGTAACATTCACCTAATCCAGCTGATTGGGGGTGATTTGCAGAGTGGAACTTCTGACCAATGCCTAGCCCTTCACACACTCGTTTCATCACACAACCCACAAATTCACTTCCGTTGTCCGACCAGACCATTCTAGGCATTCCGAATCTGGGGAAGAACTCTTTCACAAGGGCTTTCGCTGTGGACAAGGCGGTATTGTCCCTTAGGGGATAGGCTTCTACCCACCTTGAGAAGGCGCAAACAACCACGAGCACATATTTTAAGTTGTTGCACCTCTCCATGTGTATGAAATCTAGCTGCAAAACCTCGAACGGATACGTAGGAGGTGCAAAATGACCAGCTGGAGTTGGGGTTCCCCTACCAGGATTGTGCTTCAGGCATACCATGCAATTCTTGACCACGTTCTCTGCACACTTGGGAATCCCTGAATTCTTCCACACTGGGGCCAACAACTCGCAAATCCCTTTCGCGCTGATATGGGCCATCCCATGAGCCATTGTAACCACTGCAGGCACATATGCATCGGGTAACAACCATCTCTGTTGCTCTGTCGATTCAATCCAACAACCATTTGCGTCCATTCTCCCTGTACTTTCTCTCCACATGCTTAACTCTTTCTCCGTGGCCTCAGCTTGGATGGACTTCACACTTTCTATCGTGTCTTCACATATTCCAATATCACCAGTCCATCTTTCTGGGCTCGCAACATACATTCGGCTCATCATATTCTTTGCCGTTTCCTTAGCAGTTTCATCAGCAAATGAATTTCCACGACCAACATCATCAATCACTTTCTTGTGTGCACTACACTTCACGATCGCTACTTTCAGGGGCAACGTCAGTGATTCAAGAAGCTCATTTACCAACTGACCATGCTGAATCTTAGCTCCATGCGAAGTCAGGAACCCACGTTCTCTCCACAATCGTCCAAAACTGTGAGCCACTCCAAAAGCATACTGACTGTCGGTATAGACAGTCACTCTCATTCCTTTGGATAACACACATGCTCTCGTTAATGCCACGAGTTCAGCGGCTTGAGCTGAACCGTGTGGTATTCGCGCAGTTTCAACGATTGTGTGCAAAGTTGTGACAGCATATGCTGTAGTCACGTTACCATTTGGGAGCTTAAAGCATGAACCATCCACCCATAATGTACCATCACATTCGGCGAGAGGAGTATCGAATAGGTCAACTCTCCCTTTCGTCTCTTCCTCCGTTCTGAGGAAACAATCGTGCTGTTCTGAAGCATCCGATTCCTCAGCAATTGGTAACAAGGTGGCTATGTTCAGGGTACTGCATCTTTTGATGTGCACATGGCTTGCTAGTAGCGTCAATTCATAACTGGACAGTCGAGCACTAGTTAAGTGCTGTGTCTTGGTCCTATTTAACAATGTGTCTACTGCATGCGGGACCATCACGATTAGTGTATTATTCATTACTAGACCTGCAGACTGTCGAATAGAAACAGCTGCTGCTGCTGTGGCCTTTAGACAACTTGGCAATGCTCGTGCTACCGGATCCAAAGTTGACGAAAAATAGGCGCATGGCCGTTGTCTATCTCCGTATAACTGAGTCAGCACGGACAATGCACAACCCTCCTTCTCGTGGACATATAATGTGAAAGGTTTACTGTAGTTGGGGTTACCTAACACAGGGGCCGAACATAATGCTGTGCGTAATTCAAGAAAACTTTTCTGACACTCATCAGACCAAGGAATGGGATTGGGTGTATTTGTACACGTTAGTGCCAATAAGGGTTTGGCTAATAACGAAAAATTTGGAATCCACTGTCTACAGAACGATGTAATGCCCAAGAAAGCGCGTACTTCTCTCTGCGTTCTTGGCACATTTAATTTTGCTATTGCCTGAATTCTTTCTGGGGTCAGTTTCCTTCCCTCCTTCGATAAGAGATGACCTAAGTAGGTCACTTCTTGTCGGCAATATTGGAGCTTGGAAAGTGACACCTTGTGATGTAGATCACATAGATGACGCAGTAGTGCCAACGTGGCCATTTTACATATTTTCTCAGTATCCGCGGCTATGAGCAAATCGTCCACGTACTGTACGAGAGTGGAACCTTTGGGCAAAACCATTGCGTCAAGCTGACTTTTCAGAGCTTGACTGTATATTGAGGGGCTTTCACAGTAGCCTTGAGGAGCGCGTTTAAAGCGGAAACTGCGACCACCTAAGCTAAAGGAAAAAATATCCCTGCTTTCCTCAGCAATCGGGATACTGAAGAAAGCATTCTTCAGGTCAATCACCGAAAACCAGGATGCAGAGGCTGGAATCATAGTCAATAATGTTGTAATGTCGGGGACAACTGGGAATTGTGGCACCACTATCTTATTTACTTCCCTAAGATCAATCACGAATCTATACACAGGTGGCTGGGAAGGGTCAGTTCGTTTTAAAACAGGCAGAACAGGACTATTGCAAACATTGCCTCGTGTTTCTTCAATTACGTCTTTCTCAATTAACTCGTAAACAATCGCTAGCAAAGCTTTTTCGCCCTCATTGGATATTCTGTATTGGGGAATTCGTGGCATTTTGACATTCGACTTTAATGTTACAACATATGGTGGAATTTCTAAAAGACCTACATCATTCGGACCAGTAGCCCAAAGAATATCCGGAAGGAGTGCCAATTCTGCTGGAAGCGTATTTCTCGACAAATACATGGGAGAAACCACTTTCTTGCCTAAAGTCAGTTGTACTCCTGAGGGAGAACAGTACAAAGTTGCATACAATCTTTTTAGCAAATCTAATCCTAGCAAATTTTCACCACAACCTGTTGTCAAAATAAGGGGTGCTTCGAATTCACAAGGACCAACAGAAAGAGATAAAGGGTCAGAAATCGGATTTCTAACCGGGGCGCCAGAAAAACCTACGGAAACGTTCATTTCGCCAGACAAAGGTGCGCCAGGGAGTTTGGAGTGCATAATAGAACTCTTTGTAGCACCAGTATCCAACAGAAAAGGTTCTGACACACCCGATGTAATCACCTCAACGTAAGGTCCACTCTGATCTACTGGAACTGAAACAACTCCCTCTCCTTGTCTTAGGCTGTCCTAGCAATCATTACTCTCCCACTGCTCATTTTCTGTGTAATACTCGTCAACGTAGTATTGAGCTGTCCTGTCAGATACGTTATTTTGCTGGTCAAACCTGTTCATAGAGTTTTGTGGTGGAAGGGGACGTGCGTCCTGAGGGGCGTTTCCACGCCCTCTACCTCTAGGCGCTTGCTGACTACCACGACCTCTCACGCCAGAAATTCCATTCGCACGTTGTGGTAGGGCAGGACAGTCATATTTGTAATGACCCTCTTGTTTGCAGTATAAACACTGGTTGGGACCTACGCGGTTTTGATTGTAATCGAATCTCTGCAAGTTTCTCTGAGGCTGCTGAAAAGTGTTCTGGTAGTTATTCTGACCATTATTATTTTTATTACCACCACCTCGTGGCGGATAGGCTTGCTGTAGCAAAACCTTCGTTTTGAGTTCTCTAGTTTTCTTTTCTACTTTATCTTTCTCATCCTTGTCTCTATTCTCGTAGTACTGTGCGGTAGCTAATATCTGGGCTGAAGATGAGAGTGCCCAAGAACTTTCCGAATCTTTCAATTTTCTACACAAGTCTGGAAGTAGATTGTGCACAAATTTATCGACAAACAATCTCTGACCACCTTCTGTGGTCATATCTTGACCGCTGTGGTCAATGAATGTTTCTTCAAATCTGGTGAAGAAATCTGAAACAGTTTCTTCTTTCTTTTGCTTGCATGCAGATAACTTATCCCAATTTACGCGTATTGCAGGCATTATTGTTTTCATGTAATCTACTATTCTACCAGGTAGTTCCGCTATCAGAGGCTCAGGCTTGGCACCACCAACTTGTCGTGCATCTGCAGCAGTAATATTAGCCCACGTGTCACCTAATTCCTGGTCATGATCTACATGACAAATTTTTCCCCATAAAGGCTGTGGAACAACGTTCCCAAATAACATATCGATATCGGCCAAATTCATTATACATGATCCAGCAGTTTGCGACAATTCTTTATAGTACCCTGCAGGATTTTTACGCGGATCTGGTAGTGTTTGCTTGAGTGCTAAAACTTCAGCTCGCTTCCATGGAACATGTACCCATACGCGGTGAAAGTGGGGCAGGACAGGTGGGACAGCTGTCGCGTCACCCTCTCTCCATTGTGGGGGAACTTCTCTCATAGGGTATTGTCGTGCCTTTTTCCTACTAGATGCACTGGATTCCGATGGTGACCCAGAACTACTTCCCTTACTTCGATATGATAATAGCATTTCAACTGCTTTTTCTACATCGGGACCTACAATCATACCCAGACTAAACTTAAACCTTATACGACACATTTCTTGTGGGAGGCAATCCTGATCATTGTCTTCTAAATCCTCGCAAAGAAAAACACACATCTGTTCGAACACATATCTCTGTGTCGCTGTTTCCCATTGAGGAAAAACTTCCATGACAGACTGTAAATCATATTTTGCAGTGTCCATGACCCATTTCCGAGCTAAACTATTCAGGGAATCTCTCTCTTGATAATCGGGCAGTTGACTTCGCAACTGTCTTCTTCCTATGTTAGGGGTCGTAGCAGGCGACCCGAAAAGCGGTAAAAGAAGATTAGTAACAGTGCTGGCCATTTTCTGCCGAAGGGAAGGTGAAACGGAAGAACAAACAGATGAAAGAACGGGGTGAGATGAGGCGGGTGCAGAGATGGCAGAAGAGGTATGAGGAATAATGGATGTGGTACTATGCAAAATCATAGAAGGGGCATTAGGAGTTGTAGAAAGTACAGTAGGCAAAATCGTAGAAGACATAGATGAAGCAGAAGTGGTCGGTGGGCCTGGAGGAGGCTGCACCGAAGAAGTAGGAGCCAGCTGAAGAACAGCTGGTGGGTGCTGTGGAAGAGCCAGAGGCGCAGCTTGTGCAACAAGAGGTTGCGGGGGTGCTGTAGCATTCTGCGCATAGGGGGGTGGCGAAGTTAACAATTGCGACATTAATTGGTCTTTTTCACGCTCTTTTGCTGTCCCTTGCTGAAGAGACGGCAAAACTGGATAGCACTTATCTATTGCCATTTTACGTTGCCTGTGCAATTGCTCATTTATCTGCTCTTCCTCATTATCTTTAAACTGCACGGCAGCTTGCATTACTGAAAGTCCCCCTTCTTTCTTATTTTTCTTAGCTAATTTAATTTCTTTTTGTTTGGCTTCTTTGCGCCATATGCGGAAAGAATCAAACATCGCCGGCCGGGCTTTCTTTTTGAAGAGCTTAACTTCAAGGTTGTCTAAAATTTCAGAATCAAAGCTACCATATTGGGGCCATTTTAAAACACCATCTTTCCTAGTGTATTTAATCCATACCTCGTTGTAAACGATGGGGCCTACCCCATGTTTAACGTACAGCTCGTAAGTCGGAGTTCCAACTGGAGGAACCGGACACGAGTCCTCCAATCGGGAGTCCCTATTATTACTACCAAGACAAAACCAATTCCCGAGTCTAAGACTAGGCATCCTCACTCTCTAGTCTAGTTCCAAAACTTCAAAGGATTTATCGATTACGATATTTCTCGTGAATACACGAGTCCTTCGGTTATGGTGCTTGCAAGAACCAATAAAAAACCTTTATGTATCTCCAAGATACCACAAAGTAAGTCCAACTAAGGACTGGGAGACGCTCCACTTATACTTAACTGAAAATATCGATGGCTTCACCAGAAGACTCGTCTCAGCGTTTCGCTCTACCGAAAATTTCAAGGGTCCAACATCAGGGCGATAGCCAGGGCAGCAGTCCTTGTAGCCGTCGGGAAGCGGGGAACCTCGTAGTAAAGACCTTCGGACCACGTCGACATGCAGGGGTCGATGAGGTGGTGGGCCCTCCTCCGGAATTTTCACACGAAGCTCCTCACGATCTTCAGGCTTGATTGGTACCACTGGAATCGCCCCAAACGCTGGGCGCCAAATGAGGTACTGGGTTTTTAAGAACCGGTACCGAACCGGTAACCCAGCGGTGCCAGGGGATCAACACACCAGAGACCTCGGGTTCTCCTGAGTCAGACCTACAGAAACTTCAGAGTCTTCCAGGTGAAGTCAAAGATTCGTTTATTGGCTGCAACCAAGGTGACAGGGTCCTAGAAGTACGATACAAGTATATTCAGGAGACTGCACACTTTCACAAGGTTAGGTTTCTCTTCTTATACACAATTTTCACCCTTGGGCAAAACATTCCTTGGATTCGCGGTATTTCATTTATGGTTACTGATTACAAAAAGAAAAGCAGAGTCATGATGGCATGTACATATTTCACGTCGTGCTGCTCATAACAAATCATCCGGCAAGGCCCAACATTTCATCAGATATCGCTGGACCCCTAATAAAAACGGTCACCTCCCCATCATAAAATAAGTGAGGAAAAGGAGTGGAGAAAGATGTGAGCGAGATATGGCAGGTGTGCGCGCTGAAATGGCTTTATGGCCGGTTGGGCCTAGATGCTATCTTGCTCGGCCACTGGGAGGGAACTGACCTAACGAGCTCGGCCTGGGGCAATGGTTCTAACTTGTACTGGGGTCAGGAAGAAGTCGATTAAGGAGTATGTGTCCTCGTGGAATCAAATTCAACTGGATTAAGGCCTATGTAGAGGGCAACATGCAGCTAAGGGTTTAGAAGTTAAATGACGATTTCGAGGTGAAATCGTCACTCGAATATGCCGAAAAATACATGTACTTGATGTACTCGTCATTCTCGGTCTTTTGATACCAAATTCGTCCTATTTCGACGAAGTTTTTATTCTCGAGTCCGGTACTATTACGGATCCATATTTTTCAGAACCACAAATCAAAACAATAGCAAGGGGGATTTTCCAGGTTGCTGGAGGCTTGGTTTTGTTTAGAGAACTCGGTGTGCTTACTAGGGGGCCGGAGAAGTAGCCTTGCTTATTGTGACAGCATGTGCTACGACTGAATTATGGATATGATTATTATGCCGTTGTATGGATATTATTGAATATAGCTGGACAAGGGCATGAAATAGGAATATCGATTCAGGTTTCCTAGATAACACACTACACCCACTCCACGAATTAATGTCCATCAATACTAAAACTAAGCAATAGTAAACATAAAAGGTGCACGTGTATACCAACCCACCCCAAAATAAATTTTTGCATTTGAAATGGTGTATGCGAAATACATGAAAATGATTATAGGTACTGTACGTTTTTCAAGCAGTGCAATCATTCATTGAAAAGGATGCATATATATATCAGCATGAATGATTTGCGAATTTTACACATGAAATGGCTCTTAATACAAAAAAAAGGTGCGAGACCATTCCATCACATATAAATACAGTTGCTGTAAATGTGCTAGAGGCTGACGTGATATATTGTCTTTAGAGTTTCTAAAATAGAAGCTCTGTTCTCTAAGAATAGTTCTACTTTAAGCAGAGTACATGTGCCAAAAAAAAGGTAAATATTTTGGAATCGGGAAAAAAAATAATTTCGCTTTCAGGGGAGAGAGAAAAATATAGTTCCAAATATGTTCAGTAGCTTTTGTTTATCGAAGCCGAAGGCCGAATTCAGAGTTCAGGGAACGCTGTGTACTAGTTTGCTTAAAAGTTATTCTTTTTGTTCGGGGGAAAACATCATTTCAGACAGACTTTCAAAAAAGTGGTTTACCGCTTCAGGTGAAAGTTCGACCAAGTTGGAAAATGCCGCAACTGTGCAGTCGTGAGCATGATTGCTATCATCGATGACAGGATCAGCAGTGTTCACAGAAGGTCGTACCTGGTTGATGCTGCTCTCATCTTGCACTTCACTACCCTTTAATCGCAATGGTGAAGTTTCCACGAATGCTGTCATCAGGATAGGTAACCGCTGGGGACAACACGATGCATGAGCCATTACAGGACTTAGCAAAGTATCTGTATCCAATGGTACTTCTGATTGTAGTGTGAGACAGACGTCTAACACGTATTCTTCTCCGCACAGCATACATCTTAACACAGGTAAGATACAATTCTGCCAGATGGGTCTGAATGAAAGAAACCAGGTCATATTCAGATCTCTTAGCCGGGCTAATCCAAGGACTTTAGTTATGCGGTCCCGATAGCGTATAGCTAGGATCGTTTCGTCCATTGTTGCTGGAGTCTTGTCTGTGACATGGCTTGCCATAACGAAGCAGGAGAATCAAAAATAAAATGCCTGCTACGAGTCCCAACAGGAGTGGTAGGCCACCAAAGACCGAATGGACAAAATTAGGAAAGATGCCCAGGACTGCTTAGAAGGGTGTTACCAGTCCTGAAAAAATTGTCTTAAATACATGCAGGATACCTCCAGTATCGGACATATTTAGGATTTGGCTTAACATTTCTGCGAAATGTAGGGGGCAATTTGCTGATAAAAGGCTATGTATCTCTGCCGTTGTCTTTGCGACTTGCAGATCATACGTTTCTTTTGATGACGTCAAGGGCACAGTTGTCTGCAAAAGGACAGACTTTATTCTGCTTAAAGTATCAATTCGAATAGAAGAGATATTCAAAAATGGCCAAATGTTTTCCTCCCTGTCTGGAGTGCTGTTTGGAAACAATACTTGCATACAACAAGTGACCATGGAAGAAACGCTTACTAGATAAGCTTTTCCTGGCACCAAGCCACAACATCTGTGGTCCACTATTAGAATGTAGCTCCCGTTAGAAAGCCGTCTAAAAAATGGCTCTATTCGAGTTGCAGGTGTGCCATGCTGGTGGCATGAAAGGTTATTTGAAGTCCCCTCACAGGCCCCATGTAGGTTTATACCCTGACACAGAAGTATACCACTTAGTGACCTTTTACAATTATCACCACTAAGAAATACATTCTGTCCTTTTTCACTATAACATGTGTGTGTGTAAGGTAATTTCCATGATGACTTAATGTATTCTTTACCCAACCTTTCATACTGGCCTGCTCGTATATACTCTTGGCAGTATTTAAATTGGAAAGTAGTTATCGGAATAGTTATGATTCCGTGTATTATCCATTCAATGACAGGTCGTTCTGACATTGTCAATGGTAATCTCTCAAGTTTTTCAATGCTCAGAATTGTATATTCCGCTCCTTTTTGTGCCGAGCTGATTTGTGTATCAGTAAGGTTAAAGATAGAGAATAATGACGTTGTGTTGATTAAACGCCAAGGCACGTAGCCTGAACGCAGATTTTGTAACGTCCAGCCAAGCTGTACAATAGAACGTAGTTGGGACTGACCGTGTTGTAACATTAGTAAGTCCTGTTCTATTATATAAATTGCAGATGATACAATACTGTCCAGTGAATATGTTCTGGAAGACACAATCATTAACCCATTGTCCACAACAGAAAGTGATTTTTCCAAATTAATACAGTCAATTTCTCGTATTTTTTCTGCTGTTTCAATTTGTGTTTCTTTCCAAGCTTCGTTGTATGCCGCATATATACTGGCAGCTATGAAACGTTTTTGACGCTGTTTGCGTGGTCCCATTATGAAATCACGCAATTCAGCACCTTCTTTAAGTAAAGTCAAGTGTTGCTTAATTTCTGCCAGTGTGGATGTCGTAGCCATTCGAGGCAGAGTTTTCCTACACTGTATGTTGTAACTATCCCTGGATGTTGTCTCTGGGAGTATCTAGGGTCTGGCCTGGTCAATTTGAACCCCTGTATTTTGTTCAGGAATCTATCTTGACAGTTATTTGTGTCTGTGGGCCAGATTTCTTCCAATCAGGATGTGTTCTGTTTTGGTTAAAAATATGGGATACGTCTATCTCAACATCTATAGTGCTATTACTGTCAGGTGTTGGTTTTGGAATAGACGGTTTATTTAGGTCTTTAATTTTGGCTAGGCCAAGACAGGTTGTCTGTTGAATGGTATCATTCAAGAATATAATTTGTTCTGGGATCATGCAGGCTCTAAATAATGATTCTATACCTTGGACCTGCCAATCTTTGGTACCCCAGATGGTTTTTGTTTCAATATTGTTTTTCCAAAAATCAAAACCAAATGTAGTCATTTTTTCAAAAAATGTTTCTGAATAGATTAATTTAGTGTTTGTCAGCATGGTTTTCATTCCTGTCTGATTTAACAGTTTGAAATAAAACGTTTCTGCATCACTTGTGTTAAACCCTGAGAAGTATGGGAATTTATCAAAAAATGTTTTTTAACTGCCTTTTGGTGGAGTTGCACAATGTTCCCATTGATTATAATTAAAAACATTTCAGGGTTGAGCAGATTTATGCAAATAACGGTTAGCATAGTGATTGTAGCAGTACATCTGTTCATAATTTGATGAACCCTGTAAATAATCATGTTCTGTAAATTTTGCTGACATAACTAAATCTGACATCATATCATTAATAGTTTCAAAGTCCCAATCATCAGAGAATGTGCTCAGTTTTACAAAGTCACTTAATGAAACCTTGAATTGATGTGGATACTTCAAGAGCTCGACCGGGCCATAAATTTCATAATCTGTCTTGTCCCAAGCTACCCCACCGGGTATTGGATTGGCTGTGAAATTTACTGATGATAGTTCTCTTTTCTCAATGTGGGATGACTTGTGTGGCTTTAGGACCAAGTTGATGTCCTGACTTGCTGTGTTCATTGTACTATATTGTCCCTCAATGAAATGTCCCAAGCACAGTACCATGATGAGCCAAAGCAGGAGGAAAAGTACACCTAGCACAAACCAAAATTCAATCCATGGAGAAATCTGATAGGTTTCTTTGAGTTGATGAAATAGTTCTTTTGCTTCGTCTTTAAAAGTCTTTGTTTCTGTTGGCTGTTCCTCAGGTTCGCTTGGATCCTCAGAAAAGTCATCGAAATTGATGAAGTAGCCTGATGTAGTTCTGTCAATTGTTGGAATTGCTTCCGGATTTTCATTTGCTTTTAGAATATTCTTTGTTTCATTAGCATAGTCTGAGGCTACGTTGTTGTAGACAGGTGTTTCTTGACGAGCTGTTGCAATTTGGGTTTTTAGAGGCATAAGTTCCATGGCTTTGTCGCATAGTCCTTGTTCATTCACTGTAGCTTTATCAAATGTGATTAGTCTCTCAGTTTGAACCTCTTGTTTTGTAGCAAACTTTGGCGTTCTGCTATTTCTTGGGAGTCCACTTGGCCTACTACTTATTATCGGCCACATGATTGTGGTTTAACCAGGTCGATGGATACAACTCGGTTCTCCTTTTTACCAGCAAGCGGCGGTAGTACAACTGATCTTGTTCCGTTGACAGCTAAGACAGGTACTGCTTTTCTGTAAGAAGGCCCAAATTCTTTCTTCACCGCGATCTTTTCTCTGACCAGATCCCCAATCTTTGGAATCCAGACAGGCCTTGCTGGGACAGTTGGTTTCTCTTCAGTGGCTGTTGGCTGTTGTTTTAGCTTTACGTCGCTCAGGTCTTTTCTTGTTTCATTTAAGTCCTGTAAAATAGCCAAACGATCTTTGATATCAAAGCATTTTCCTTCTACCACTGAAGTCTGACTATCAATGTCCTGGATATGCATTCTAGTCCCGAACAAAAGTTCATACGGACTGAAACCTTTTAGAGAATTTCTTGGCAGATTGTTAAGACTACGTTGGACACTTGTTAAATGTTGGACCCACCCAGTACCCGTACCTAATACCCTCGCCGTTATAGATTGCTTTATGTCTCTGTTTTTTCTTTCCACAATCCCGTTTCCCTCAGGATGGAAGTGACAAGAATACCGCAATGCAATGTCCATGCTGGTCATGGCCTCCTTATAAGCTCGAGAGCTAAAAGCAGGACCATGGTCAGAATGTAGCATGCCAATTGCGTATGTGCCAATATAGACTCGCAAATCTTTTATAAACAGTTCTGGCATCAGCCGAGCGCTGGGGTCTACATTTTAAGTGAATATAGTCTTAAATAATATTAATGGGACGCATTTTTTCTGGGTATTTCGTATTGATATTCTTATGATATCTAAAAGAAGGTCCTGGCAATACTCCGGGCAGTTCGCCACTGCGATCTCTGTTGCAGTTCTGACAGTTAAATGCAAATTTGTAGTTTTGCAGGCTCATTCCCGGCCACCAGTAGTCTGATTGTAATTCTCTCAGAGATTTCAAGATCCCTCGGTGCCCTAGACCCTCACCCATGTGTGCGTCTGCTATTAATAAGTTTCTCCTGTTCGTGTTTGGAATCGCTCTATCCCCCACTCCAGGGATTCGAGCAAAAGGAACGGAGTTTGCATTGATTATGTATGTATGATTGAGTGGATAATTCACGGGTAATGCTGCACAGTCGCCTTTTAAAGACGTTTTTACCGCCAGCATGGTTTCCCCGTCTATGTTTTTTTCTGAACGCTTTTTTGTGGCTACGGAAGCCGGATTAGTTGCTTCCGCTGTGGCTGTCTCAGCCAATGAATTCTCTGCAGCGTGAACGCCATCACGCTGATGACTCAGTGTATGTATCACGTGAGTCTTTTGTAGTTCTTTCTGTAAAAGAACTACTTGTTCCCAAAGCGATTTTTGCTTTATTGTGGCACCTGTGTCATCTTTGTAACCGTTTTCAACCCATTTCTGCAAGTCTTCATTGTATGATTTGACGCAGGAATGCGAATCGCACACTATTAGTGTCGGGAATTCGCGATCGGCAATGTCCAGCGCCATATTTAAAGCTATTAATTCAGTTTGTTGACCTGAATTGTCTTTTACAGATTGTGACATTGTGACCAGTGGCATCAATTTACCTCCGCGCCACCGGCATTTGACAACCTCGCACGTAGCGTTATAAGCTTGTTTTCCCCAAACTGAGGGTTCTGCATAACTGTTTGTGTATATTACGCAGGCGTAAAGTTGTATGGGCAGAATGTCGTTAGGCAGAGGATATTCTTTTTCATATGTTAGATATTTAAATTTTTTCATTTCCGGGTCAAAATAGTATTTCACTTTTTCTGTAGCAAGAGAATTTTCCCATTTTATCCATTTTTAATCTAATGCCACGGTAGTTAAATTACATGGGCTTGGTAATGCCTCGAAGGCTGATTCTGCTGTTAAAACAGTAATCTGTCTGCTTGGGCCTGGGCTCTTTCTTTTGCTACAGCTGTTTGAACCGCATTTACAACATTTTTCGCAAGACTGAATGTTTTTTCAGCCTGTGAGTACAAGTGTGATTTGTATGCTATTGGTACCTTTTCTCCCTCATTAGAGGTCAGGTACGTGAATCCGCATCTTCCTGGGATGACTCGGATTACAAGGTTGCGTGTATTATCGCGAGTTTGCAATTTTGTTTTTGCTAACATGTCTGTTTGCAATGATCTCAAAATTTCTGTGTGTTTTTGAGTCCAATTGATTGGTTTAAAATCAGGTTTTATTAATTCATAGAGAGGTTTAACCCGCTCTGCATAATTTAGAATGTATGTTCTTCCGAAATTCAGGAATCCTAGTATTGATTGTAAGTTCCTCAGCGTTTTTGGTGCTTGGAGTACAGCACACTTTTCTAAGAAATGGTCTGCTAGGCTTTTGCCTTCACTTGATAATTCATATCCTAAAAACAGGACAGTTAGATGGGCAATTCGTGACTTTTTAATGTTGAATTTGTAACCCTCTGCTGCGTACCCAAGTATTATGGTGTTCACTCTTTTCAAGTGAGTATCCAAGTCATCATCTGTTAGATAGATGTCATCGACATAAGATAATGCCTCATCATCATACATTTGTAGTAACTCTGTTACTCTTGCTGAGAATAATCCTGGGCTGTTCTTGAACCCCTGTGGGAGTCGACAGAAATTTTTCTGCGAGCCCATTATTGAGAAAGCGGTCAAATACCTGCTTTCAGGTGCTATGTTTTGACAAAAGAATCCATTAGAGATGTCTAATGTTGTTTTGTATTTTTTGCGCACGATGTTATTTATTAGTGCTGCACTGTGTGAGTTTTGTACTGCAAAAGTCTTGCAACATGAGTTAAGGTGTCTGTAGTCCAAAACTAGACGATATGACTCGTCTGGTTTAGAGACAGGAAACAAAGGATTGTTCATTTGTGAGGTGCATGTTTCAATCACCCCCTGGTATTCAAGTTGATCTAAAATCTCCCTGACCTGTTTTTTAGCTTCTTGCTTAATTGGGTACTGTCTTTGTGCAGTTGGTTGACATTTTAATTGGATTTTGTGAGGAGGAGAGTCCTCATCCCATCCTACATTATTTTTATATAATGCAGGAGCTTGGGCTACTGCCCACTTTCTTGCAAGTGTATATTTTGTATGTATTGGAATGTGATTTGAGAAGGCAGGCATAATCATTTCTTCGCCATGAGGGCACTCCCTGACAAACTCTGGTGGCCAGTCTTTTTCAGCTAAAAGGATGTCATAGCCTTTGGAAAGGTTTTCCCAAAATAGACCCCTTACTTTCCTAGTCTTATCTCCCTCTATACGTAATGTTATCTCGTATATTTTATGAGGTTTGCTAACTCTGGTATCTGCAGTATCCACCTGAATGTATTCATTCGTGTCCACTGTCTCCAGATGATTCATCAGGATCTTGCGAGCTATGGTCACTTCTGCTGCGCTGTCTAGCACTGTCTGGGCCCACTCTCCGTTTTTCAGCTGTGTCCTCAGTATCCTCGGCATGTTTGACTATTTTAATGCTGGCTACCTTCTTTCTTGGAAATTGTAATTTTTTACTTTGATGAGCAGGTTCTTTGTCTTTGGACTTGACGTGCTCTTCCCTTTGTTCTGACCGTCCTCTTCTTTCCGATTTCTGCACGGAAGTCTGAAAAGATCGAGAGGGACGTGTATCAATATCTTGATATCTATCAGGTTTCTTTAGATTATCCCTATTTCTAAGGTTGTATCTTTTCTCAGAGGGCTCCCTCTGGGGAGACTTGTGTCCTTGGTCCGGAGATCTTTCTCTCCGCCGAGGAGACCTTCCTCTGGACTGGAATCTTTTTTCTTTGGGAGTGGATTGTTTATTTCCATCCCAGCTCTTTTTTGGAGTGTTTAAATTATTTTTATTAAATATTTTTTTCAGGATTTTCAGTTAGTTGGGGTTTTACTGGTTTCCCACCCAAACTATCTCTTCCTAGTTCTTCATAGGATTTTTCTATGATTCTGGCAAGTTCAAATGGTTGTTCTGCTATATCTGTTTCTTTCAATTTCTGGCGGATCGCCACAGATGCTGCTTCCCCTTTTATGTTGGCTAATAATATAGCCGAGACCTGCTTGAAGTCTTTTAGTAATTTCATACCCAGAGTTAAAGCAGGTTCTGGGCCGTATTCATTTTGAATCTGTCTTAGCACATCGGGTATTACCGCCATGGACGGAACACCATGTGTTTTTGTGTAAATGGAAGCAAAGACTGTGCCCCAAGTGTCACACTCCTCTACATGTGGTGCGATCCCCATTGGAAGACAGATAGTCAGAATTCTGTGTTTCTCAGTAGGGGTAATATCCGGAAATACTGCCTCAATTTGAGTGATTTTTTGTGCTAACCAGAATGGAATTTGTTCCCGTTTTATGGGTACCTTACCCAGACATGACTGTATGTTCTGTGGTGTAATTTTGTTTGTGTTCCCCTGATGATGGGTCAGCTGTGGAATGTTAACAGTTGGTTGGACTGTTGAAGTCCGCATTACATATTGGACTAATTATCTATGTATTTTAATTATTATTTTTAGCTGGACTAAAAGTTCTGGTACAGACATTTTTTCAATGTCTGGATGTGGTGTGTAGCTGGCTAGAACCGGCCACGTTGCTCCTGGTCTACCTAGTGGACCGAGCCTGGTGATGTGATTATTATGTATTAGGGCGCCTTTAAACCAGAGCAGGTGCTCTTGGTATTTTAATGGGATTTCCACCTCCTCGAAAGGGGTGTACTCATCCGGTGGTTCCTCTATTTTGTAATAGTGGAATTCATGTGTGACAGCGTTTGCTGCTGGAAAGTTTATCCATGAATAGAATACCTCTGTCTGCCGATATTCATGTGCCTCAATTACGAATATGACTGTACCACCTCTCAATGTCAGTCCATTTTCTATAAGTTTAAGAGTTATAGTTTTTCTTATGTTGACTGGAATGAGTATTGCATCCGGGTCACTCTGTAGGAGACTTGTGTCATCCTCTAGGAGTTGAGCTGCTATTCTAGCTGTCTCCCTTTCTTCTTCATTTTCTGACATTTTTACTGACAGAAAGGTTTTTGCTGCAGATCAAGTTTCAAGGAAACAAAGATTAGGTGCACAATATTTTTGGAACACTGTATCCTTCAAAGTTGACTAAACCAGAAACTATACATAGAAATCTCTTCCTACTAAGTTCCGGCGGATTTTAACCTTTGACCCACTCCAGACGTCTTTGGAGTATTTACGGGAGAAAGGGTCTGTGTGAAAAAGCACGACTGAGTTACTCTAACGTCTTGCGTTAGATTTATCGCCTTACCAAACGTTGGGCGCCATGTAGTGTAGTTCCTATAGTCCCAATAGGCTCTGCGCATTGGAATAATATATTCTGCAGTGTAGACGTAGGACTGAGGTTATCTAGGTCTCTACTGACTATATTAGACTTAAGTTTTTGCCAGCTAGCTCAGAGGTCACTAGAAACTTTCTCGAATAAGCGAGGAGGAGTTTAACCTCCCTGGATAGACAAGAAGGCATTTAGTTTCTGACAACCATAAAACATGACAACTTTGCTCTCCCTGATAAGAGTATATCTCTAGAGTTGTGTGAAAACAAAAGACAGCTATTTCACTCAGTCAAAGGTGCGTACTTAGTTTCACCAGATTGCAGAGAAAAGAGAGACTGGCGTTTTCAATAAAGGTATTATTTATTGAGCAGTCTCCTTCCTCATGCAAGAGAAATGAATTGCTACAATTGCAATACTTATAGTAAAGTAAAGTGCGTACAGTAAAAGCAGGATTATAAAATAATACTGTAAAAGCATTCATATGGTTTCTTAGCCATATGATACTTTAAAATAGATACAATATATACATACATATATACATTGGCTAATCGTACTCAACTGGTGCTTCTAAATACGCCTACCCCGGTGTACCTGACCTAAGCCTAATACGTGGGAGGGAGTAAGTAAGTAGCAGTTTAAGTTAAGTTTGTTTTGCCAAGAATCTGACTCAAGAATTCTCTGTAAGGGTTTAGTCAGTTCCGTACCTGGGTAATAGAAAGCAGGAGGTCTGGTATCTCTCTCTCAGGACTCGATATCCCAGCAACCCGCAAGGGTAGGCTAGAAACGCCGGAGCTGGATTTCTCGGCAAGAGAAAAGACAGCGTCTTTCTCAGCGCGTCAAGGAGGAGGGGCAGCGTCCGTGGCCTCTCGCATCAGCTGGGCTTTCGGAAGTAGATAGCTGCTCTGCTCCAGAATTACCACCGTGTGTTTGCTTAAGGCAGCGTTGGTATATTTATACCTGAAAGGTGCCGGGTTTGACGTAAGGTTGGACATAAGACGTCAATAAAGATGTCACTAAGAACTGGCCGTTCTTACAGTGCTTTACAGGAGTTCTAGGACGAAATCAAAACAATAGCAAGGGGGATTTCCCAGGTTGTTGGAGGCTTGGTTTTGTTTAGAGAACTCGGTGTGCTTACTAGGGGGCCGGAGAAGTAGCCTTGCTTAATGTGACAGCATGTGCTACGACTGAATTATGGATATGATTATTATGCCGTTGTATGGATATTATTGATTACAGCCGGACAAGGGCATGAAATAGGAATATTGATTCAGGTTTCCTAGATAACACACTACAAAAAGTGATTTTAAAGTGAAAATGTGCACATTGGTTCATAGCAAATGTTTTTTGATATTGTGTTTTTTAATGTTTTTGAATATGATATTGGCTTGTGTGGGTTGGATTGTTTATCTCACACAACAGACGCTTGCATCTACCTCCCAACCTACTCTTTCTTTTTCTACTATTTCTCTGCATGAATTTTACACGTTGCCTGAACATGAACAGACACGAAGATCAGAATTTTTTAATAACTCATTTATACAGGTGTTGCATCAGCATCAGCTAGTAGTAAACACCACGAATTGTTGGGTGTGTGGTCTTATGCCGCATACGACAGATAAGGGAATGCCATATATGGTTTTGCCTTTTTCTTTTAATGGGTCTGTGTGGGCTTTACAGACTATGTTTATTTATGCGAATGAAGCATCTCCAGTACGTTCCATCAAAGACAATGCGAGCAATAATGCCTTGATAAAGGGAATAGTAGATATGATCAGAGATATCGATGCGTATAATGCTATCCCTAAGGATGAAATGCAGGCTTATGTTGGTTGGAATTTGACCGGATATAGTACCAGCTTGACTGAAAAGGAGAGACGAAAAAGGTCTCCCCCGATTTGGATCGTGCCCCACCGAGATTATTTTTGTTTGCAAGGTACTGGTTGAAATCCGAAAGCTCAACTAGGGAAGAGTGTGTGTGATCACACCTATGTCTATACGTCCCAGAAATCTCCACTGTTTGTGCCAGCCAAAGGCACGTATTTTGTATGTTACGACAGAGCATATACATGGTTGCCTCCTGATTTCTCAGGTACATGTTATGTGGCGTTTTTGCTCCCCCCTACATATACTACGGTTCCGAATTACCACAAGACTAGATATGGTAGAGGTGTCTTCGATAAGGAAGATACTGCAGGTCAAGAAGCAGGAGATTTCTTCAAGGGTTTCCTGCCCTTTTGGGGTCCAATGATCAATAGTGGGCATATTCGACAGCTTGTCCGCGTTGTTGAAGCTACTATTAATGAGACAGCAGGTGCTCTTAGTAATGTTACAGCTGAGCTTCAAGCGGACCGCCTTATGACGTTGCAGAACCGTGTAGTTCTAGATGTCATACTTGCAGATAGAGGTGGAGTATGCAAATTGATCGGATCTAGTTGTTGTATTTACGTGCCAGATAATTCCCTACAGTGTACCAAGCCATCTCTAGGTTACATAAGATCACTGAATCTATTCATGTGGACGAAGGAGATTGGTCATTGACTGGATGGTTTTGGGAAGTACTGTCTAAATGGGGATGGAAGATTTTGACATTCCTTGGCATGGTTTTGCCTATCCTCTTCTCTTGTTGTCTTTGTATCCAGTGTGGTCCCGCCATTTGTAGTCTTTGTGCTACAATGTGTGTGAGGAGACCCGTCCCCAGAGAAGTAGAGGATAATAGGATGATGTTACAGCAACACCTTGATGGCCTGATGAGAATAGATATAGACCTCGATTCAGATTGACATGAGTTTAGGTCATTGCCTACGTAATGGCAAAAGGAGGGACTGAGGTTCTGTAATTCTCAAACCTGACTCCATTTTGTTCGTGACTTCATTTTAGTCTTGCCCTCACGTAGGCCTGTGAAATAGGCCCAACGAACAAGTGGCCTGGCCTTCTGAGTTCGTGCATATATTAACTTGGGTTTTTCTGACTCTGAATGAACTACAGAGAGACTGACCTTTTCACCTGAAACCGACCTTTTGCAAAACCAGTTTCACTAGCTGATCGTTGTCTGAAATTGGCAATCAATGTTCAGGAGATCGTTAACTTTTAGTTTCCTTGCATATGCCTTATCTCACTCAGCATCTAAATTGTTTCTTTTCTTACGACTTTTCATTTCATGGGGAATGCTTTTAATTATGGGTTTTGTCCGGCTTGCAAAGATCGAATTTGGGATAGTCCTAATAATTAACCTGTGGGTTGGAACGATGTAAAGTGAGCTTTTTGGAATGTGATGATGTATGTAAAATGTATTCTATTGGTCAGAATTTGTCGCAGTGGGTGTGCATTTATAATGAGTAAAATGTGTATAAATAATGATGTCTTGCTCTATGAAAATTGAGCAGTTTCTTGAGTTGTACACCGTGTTGTATTGCTGGGATTTCAGCTACTAGTTGCAGCTAATAAATTTGATCTCTGACGCCACCTAGAAGTATTCCGTGTCTCTGTATACCAAGGCAAGGGAACCCAGAGGACTTCGGGCGTGTCCCTGGCGCCGCTGGGTACTTGAAATCCCAGTTCTTCAATCTGGTCCCTGAGTTGGTGGCCCAGCACGTTAGGATCTTCACCCTCTCCAAGTCACAAAATCAAAAATGTTTGAGTTTGGTTCGACTCCACCTTATCCTTCGTGACCGAATCTCTGCACTCACAGGCACTTGTATTGGGATTTTAAAAATGCTCAATAAAATCTTAAAACTCATCCAGGACACTGCCAAAAAGACAGCAGTCCAGGCTCTGGTGACATCCAGGCTTGACTACTGTAATGTCCTCGCCAGATTTGCACCCATGGGCCAAGCTTTGGATACCCTCCATAGGCTCCTTATTCAGGGGATGATCTCTTTTAAAGCCCTATGTTATGTCCACAAAATACTTCAGGACAAGGGCCCGAAATACCTTTGCCCTATGATACACTCCTACCACCCTATGCATTAACTGAGATATGTTGGTTCTGGACTGGTTAGCACCCCAAAATATAACAGGATGGCAAGCTGTGGAGCTCTCTACCTCTGCATCTTAGCTTGGAAACATCAGAATCAGCTTTCAGGAAACAACTTTAAACTTGGCTATTTAAAACAAAAAACTCTCGCACCCTAGCCGCACTCTTGTCTAGTTTCTTTCCTTGATCTTAGCCTGAAGGAATTCAGTGCGGGACGCTCCTGAATGGAGTAACCAGGCACTCTACAAGCTGCAAATATATAATATATATAAAGGGCTCTTGTGCCTCTGCTCTTTCATCATGGAGTGCCTGGAGAATTGTGGACAATGAGGGTTTGTTTGTGTCATAAGGATCGGTTGCTTTGGGATGGAGGAGAGTATTGGTAACCGGAGACCGAAGAGTCAGAAAGACTTAGGTCAGAAGACTGTGAGCTTCCCACTGCTCCCAGGCTAAGCCTTAAACTGTCAGGCACCTCCTGTGTCTGTGCGTTGTTAATGGCAATTGTTGCTGAGGGTGGTAGAAGTACCTAAAAGCCAAGTCTTCAGTAATTTTTGAAAGACTAGATGGCTGCGTTCCCTCTGTCAGCGGAGGAGAAAGGTGTTCCACAGCTTAGCAGCATTGTAAGCGAATAGGAGACTGACACTTCTGGCCCTCTTAATCCAGGGAACAGCGGCTAGGTATAGATCATCTGAGTGCAGCCGTATATTCGCCGCATAATGCTGGACCATCGAGTGGTTGATCGAAGGACCATTCCCTGTTAACATCTTGTGGACAATGCCCATGGCCATAAAGTTAACTCTCTCCCGAACAGGGATCCAGTGGATGGGCTTCAAGGCAGGCATTGCAGATTGCCGTATCGGGATCCCCATGAGCATCCTCGTAGCGCAGTTTTACACCATTTGGAATTTTGCGAAAGTTGAGACCGGAGCTCCGTGGTAAAGGGCGTTCCCGTAATCCAGGCGGGAAAAAATAAGTGCATGTACCATAAGCTTTCTCGTCTGGGAGTGGAGAAGTGGAAGCACTTTATGGAGCAACCTGAGGATGCTGTAGCAGAAAGCCGCAGCCTTTTGTGCCTGGACCATAAAGCTGAGGTCTTTATCCATCCAGACACCAAGACCCTTCCTCTGGGTCTTAGGGACAGGGACGGGCCCATGCAGGCTGGCCATAGAAGATCTGCATTGAATAGGGATGGATTGCCAAGGAGCATCAACTCGGTCTTGTCACCATTTAGTTTTAAGTATGATTGATTCATCCATTTGACCACCTCTTCTAGACAGGGACAAAGGCCAATAGAGGCCTTATGAAAGTGGTTCAGATCTACGGCCAATTGGGTGTCATCAGCGTAAGTCACTATATGAACCCCAAATGGGAGCACGATCTCTGCAAGCGGGGTCATATTAACATTAAAAATGGACAGACTAAGGGACGACCCTTGAGGGATTCCGCAATGGAGAGGCAGAGGTTTTAAGGTGACATCACCCTCAAAAACCTGAAAGGATCTCCCTTACTGGAATGCTTGCAGCCATGTTAGAGCAACTCCGGTCACCCCCAAACTACTGAGTCGATCAGAATTTAGTGGTTGACCGTGTCAGAGGCTGCACTGAGGTCCAAGAGGATAATCACTGTTGAACCTCCTGCGTTGTGAATTTTTTTTAGATTCTTCGACACCTGCCAACAGCACAGTTTCTGTTCCTTGACGCGGGCGAAAACGTTTGGGAGGGATGGGGGAGGTTGTGGGATTCCAGATATGTCAAAATTTCTGCATTGACATGTTTCTCTGCTATTTTACTAATCCCTTCGAGGAGCGAGATAGGGCGGAAATTACTTAGTAGCTCTGGATCAAGACCAGTTTTTTTCAAGAAAGGCTTTACCATTGCTCTTTTCCACAGGGGCGGTATCACCTCAGATGAGAGAGAGGCGTTGATCAAGTCAAGGATGATCGAAAAAACTATTTCGGACACTTGTTTGAGAATATTAGGTGGAGCTGGGTCTCTAGGCGACCCGCTCTTTACGAGTGCCGAGGTAGTTTGGAATGATTCACAATCCATCAGGGGAAATGCCTCAAGGGCGTGGTCCCTGCTACGCAGATTCGTATCCTCTGAGTGGAAATTGTTTGGGCTGTCCACCGGGGACTAAATATCATAGCCTTTATTTCCCCTTTGGAAGTAATCCATTTGCACAGGGGATTACCATTGACCCCTGCTTTATTTAAAGCATGCAAGATGTAGCCAGTGCGTAAAGGCTCCGAATGCTCAGTGGGCTTTTTCATGCCCTTAGTGTTTTTGAGCTTGTTTTGTTTCCTCTTTCCCTGATATGTGGATTCCACTTTTATATCTTCTGAGCTTTTTAGAACGTCTGTGAGAGTTTCAGCGATGCCAGTAGGCAGAGGTGGCCATGCAGACTTATCCAAAGGCATTTCACAGGTTAGATCGGTGCCCTTTTCAGTGACCAGTTGTCTTGGCTGTTCATCGCTACAGGCTCCAAGAAACGTATCCTCCCCCTCTGTTGTTTCAGAAATATTAAATGAAAGCTTAGGCAGATCATACCTGACCGAACCCATTCCATCTCCCGAATATCTGCAGGAATTTTGACAAATTTCTGCCTCCTGGACCTTCTGGGCTCCTTGATAACCCCTTCTGTCGAATTTGCATTTTTCATTTCCATTTGAAGTGCACGCATTTGTGGCAGAGGGGGCGTGTCTGAACTTGCAACATTGTTATTAGTCCTTTCCATCATTTTACTTGACAAGTTCCAAGTTAATTAGTCACCTTGTAACAGCGCCGCTGTCCTCGTCTCCTGTTGAGTCCGACCTTCCCCAACAGCTGATAGATTGCTTTCAACGCTGGCAGGTGCATCTGCATGTTCGGGGAGCAGACTGCTTTCAATAAGGTGTCAGCGTCAGCCATTGCCACTTCGAGCGAAGAATATGATATGCCACAAGTCAGCAGGATGTTGGCCGCTTTCCCCGACTGCGGCAGCTTTAGCATTGGCATCCCAACCCGGGAGCAGCTTTCTTTTGCTGTTGTCACTGCTGCATAGCGTCCGCACGCCTCTGCCCAAGCTGACAAAGTCGGCAGAGTTTCTTTAATGGTGATCTCTGAAGGGACTCAGGCTGGAGTACAGGATCTGTGAGCTCCTCTTGATGCTCTGCCTCTTTGCGGGGCCATACTGCTAGTTGGAGTCGGAGCCGGGCCCACCCAAGACCAATAGAGAACAGAATGGCTCTACCATGCGAGCCACCTCGTGGTCCTGGTCAATTGGAAAAAATAGTGTGGGGTCTGTGCCAGCATCTCTCTTTCATTCCTTGATGGGCAATCTGCTCCCCAGAGTCGTTTCTAGTGGTGATGCAACATGTCACAGAGGGAGCAGCCTCAGATACATGCTCTCTTGCGGAGGAGTCAATCCCCCACCTTTCTCCTTCTCCTGAAACTCCACCCGGTCAGGACCAGCTTCTTCAATTAACTTCAATATTTTCTGGAGTTGGAACCCGCTTTGTTATACATTGACCAGCATTAGAAGAAGGAACTAGTCATACCCAGTGACTTTGAGTATATCTTGAATTTAGATTGTTTCATGATTTGTTTTCTATTAAATGTTTTCATGAAAGTCTGGTACATACCCTTTACTAAGATATTGTAGATGCACCTGAGAAGTGGCTGTATTTATGCGAAGCCCATTTATAAATTCTGAATAATTCACCAATAGTGCAAACATAGCCGTTTCATATCATATTCATGTTGATCTTGTTATCCCACATGCCATATAATTTGCCCAGCTGTATAATGCTAAACTAGAATCCCCAGCTTTACAAACAGCATGCTATGGACACCCTGTCATAAATATGCATAATTTCAGATAATGTGTTTTATATTTCACATGTCTCGTTTTATCTACCATTCTAAATGGTCGGCTATATTGTGGGAATTGAAAATGCACATTTGTAAATTATTTTCAAAAGCTGTGCCTACATTTTTTAGGCGTGTATAATTATGTATAATCTCGGGATTCGTGCAGTTGTAACATTTAGTGAGATGAATATATATCTTGAGAGACACTCCTGAAAGCATTCCTCTGGCCTCTATGAAGAGTGTCTTTTGAAAGTTAGGAATAATCTTACTTGCTAATTGCTATCATCTAGTTGCTGAATGAGATTGACAGTTGCCTTACAAATATGCATTAACCTGCCCCAAACCTGCACAGATATCTTAACACATGTAAAATGGAAGGCATTTTGGGAGCTTAAGAGGGTGCAAGTTATCCATTTTGCCACTTCAGCTATATGCGATGCTGAAACTGAGAAATTCACTAATGTGACTTTTTGTAGAGCGGCTCCACGTGGATTGAGATGTGCATTTTATATTAAATATTGAAAATGAAGAACAATCTTTACTTATTTCTTTTTTTTCAACGTTTGCTGTAAGATAATTGTTCTGTTCACAATATAACAACTTTTACGGATTTCTATATGCTTCGATGCTTTCTATTACAAAATGTTGTCCCTTTAAATGCGTTACACTTAGTCCCAATGGTTTTTTGCAGACATATGAGATGCCTTTTGTATGGTACAGAAGAATTCAGATCTTGAGGGCAAGTCTGATCAAAGCCACTCTCCACTGCATTATATATAAGCTTCACCTATTGATGATCAGTGATTTCGAACGAGAACCCAACATCAGGCAAAATGTCAAAGTCGCATTCTTGGAAATGAATAGAGAAGAGTTGCTGACGAAAGATGTTTTTCGCAATGCCAAAGTAGATGTAACATAAATGGCAACATGAGTTTATCTGTGGGTTTGGAACGCAGAGAGCAGTGGAGAGGGCAAAGATGGTTTCTACCACGGGGGCATATATAAACCTGATAAAAATATAAAAAAGACAGTCAATAAATATAATAAGAAACCTACATGCTGAATGAATGAAAGCCTATGCATTTATTGGTAAAGAAAATAAGTCTATATCAAATCAAAATAGTTTTATTCTTTGAGCCAACTCAAAAACAAGTACTGGTTAAGCGTTGCATTGCTTTGCCTCACACTACACGGTGGCTTGCTCATTTTGAGGTCCTGTTTATATTTGCCTTCCCTCTGGTGGGAGGCCTTCATTACAGTGTACTGGGCAAAATGTCTGTTGGTGTGTGTTGACTATGATGAGCCTTAACTGTGTCATTGAAGGGACGCGTTGATGCCTTCTGCCCCTCACAATCACATGTGTTCTTTGGTTAGAGATATCACCTCATCTCAAGCCGGAATTATGTTTTTTACACGTGTATTCAACTCTGCACCGCAATCAAATTTACATGGTTGTAACATACTATTTTTCCTCAGAATACATAGGCCACAAGAAATCTAGTCATCTATAACCCAACACCTCCCTGCGCATCACAAACCATGATGTGCCCTCCGACCTGGTCCTCCTGGCAGCTCTGACCTTTCTGGGGTTCTCTAAGGGTCCTCCCCTGAGCACAAACAGGGCAATTGCTCTGAAGCAAATCATTTCACTCTAGGAGGACCGCTCACCCCAGAGTAATCATAGCATGTCTGCCCCGTGGCCTTGGTTTTGCATACAGGCTTTGAGTGGTTTAATTCTTCTTTCAGGGATGGGTCTGTTTCTACCCTGTGGATGCTCCCTCTGTTAAATTGAATCTCATGGTCTCTTCTGTTGTGATTAGGTGCGTTCTAGTGTTTCTATCTAAACCCCCGCAAAAAAACATCAGGTAAGTAGTAGTTTACTACTAAACTCAAGAAGTATGAAACTGAATCCTATTTCATTCTTGGTTTGAGTCAAATTTGCCGCTTTCCCATTTTTCTGTGGTGGTCATTTTACTGTACCTATTATTTGTACTTTCCCTGTTGGAACTGAAAGTATATTAGCTGCTATTTTCAGGATGGATACTAAAGGTCGGACAAGGACAAAAAAATAATCGGAGACTTCCAGAACCTTTGACTTCATTGACGATACATTTTAACTTTCTTAGTGATTCTTCCAATGTAATCTTGTTGATGGTCTTTCTTCCGATGCCTGGTATCAAGAGCCATTCAATGTTTTTGCTTCAAAGATCTAGACTTGTGGTGCTTGACTAAGAGTTTCGAAATGTTACTGTTTTGTTGAAGACTCCCACTGATTGAAATGACGAGGGTCAACATTTTACAATACTACCATGGCTTCACCATAAAACAGCTTGCAATTACGTACAAAATTAATTATGCTCTCTACCTTTTTCCCAAAACTTTGCCAACCAATGAGTTGTTGGTTATAAATGTGTTCTGTGCGCAGTGGACCCCCCCTACCTAGACGGCCACCAAGGAAGTCGCCAGAACTAGCACCCCCACTACTATTACCTTACACACAGCCGTGGGGTGGCAAATGCAGGGGTCTCCATGGGCGGGCATAGGTCTAGCTACACCAATGTATGTACCACTGTATTTACTTAAATATCCCATAGAAGGCATGGTATGTCATTTGAGTGCTGGCTTTCATAAGCATTCCCCTTTCCATGACAGGTACCTGTTTAAGAGTGTGAAGTGGTTCTAAGCAGTGCCTGTTATAAGGATTATTACATACAGTAGGCTAGAGTACTCTTCGGCCTTCCTTCATTTTGAGCGAGAGCTATCATTTTCATATTTTTTTTCTCTTATTAGGCATCCCCATGTTTGCATTATGTATGTTGGTGAAGGTCTAAAGATAAAATGCACAATTTTTTTTTTTTTTTAAATAATATTTTTATTGAATTTTTTACAACAAATAACATATAACATGTAATCGTCAATGCTTTGTTGTTACAGGGTGGCAGCCCAAACTGGCTGTGTTAGTTGTAGTACAATTTCAGCTTACGTATGCTTGGATGCCCCCCTATCCACTGTCCCAGTAGGAGGAAAGGAAAGAATGAAGGGGGGAAAGGAAAGGAATTAAGGTAGACAGAAAGAGAGATAGCTTACAAGAAGTTTACTTTATTCTCGTTGGTTTCTTGATTCGGTGGGGGTGTACTTATGATCCGATTGTTTTGTTTTGTTAGACCTATTCACGGTGGATCGTATGGGCCTAGGAATTTGTCCAAAGACTCACACATTCCCCTGCAGTGTTGTCTCCATGGTGAGTTTCGTAGGGCGGTTGTGCCAGCGCCTCTAAGGTACGTCACCCAGTTGAGCCGGCCCTTGAAGGTTGCCTTAGAGGTATCTTTACATTTAGTGAGTACTATTTTTACTGCTGCTGTTAATAGGAGATCTAGTAGGTCTATGTCTTGTTGAGAGTCTAACTCTGTTGTCATAAATGCTGTGGTAAGGGTGGCAGATTCTGCTTTAAGAGTGCAACCTAGCGTTTTAGATATGAAGGTGAAAATCTTCTCCCAGAATTTTTTAACTTTGGGACAGTGATAGAAAAGGTGTGCCAGGTCCCCCATTTCTTTGTCGGAGTTCCAGCACTGGTCATTATCCCTCAGGTCCAGAGTTGCCAGGCGGGCCGGAGTCCAATACGTTTTGTGAAGGAGCCAAAATTTTGTCTGTGCCAAAACCGGGGAGATTTTTTTTGCATGGGGGAGGACCATAGCAGGTGGAACTCTGTTGCACTGAGTTTCAGAACCGAGTTGTTTCTCCCAGTAAGTGATTGTTTTGTCATTAATTTTGGTCTAGCTGGGTTGTAGTAGTCTGTATAGGTGTGATACGTGATGGCCTATTTTGTTGAGATTTGCCATGTATTGTATGATTGAGGGCTTGTGCTTAGGGAGTTTTGCTTTGGACAGGGCTGTTCTGATTTTTTAAGAAAGTTGCACAGTTCTATGTCTGGTAAATTGTACTTTGTTTTTAGCATGTTGAAGGTGGAGGGGCTTTCCCCCTCTTCCAGCTGGGCTGGGCAGGAGATTCCTAGTTTTTTCCATGTATCACTGGTTAGCGGTTGCCCCCATATTCTATCTTTGTGTTTGCCCACAGTGTTTCCCACATTGAGTTATTTACGCTGTGTTCCATTTGTTGTTCATTTTAAGCAGAGCATTTCTTGTGTTTTTGAGTATTGGGTTTGCGGCTTGTGATTGTTTGTTGGCTGTGAGGAGAGCTATTGGCTCAAGGTTGTTTAGTATGGCTCTCTCAATTGTCATCCAGACCAGCGTGTATTCCTGGCTGGGCAGGACCCAGTATGCCCCCTGTTTTGCTAAACAGGCAGTTTGGAATGTTTTGAAGTCAGCCATTTTTAGTCCCCCCATTTTCTTGTCTAGCCTTAATTTTTTAAGACTTAGTCTCGCTTTTTTATCCCGCCATAGGAATTTCTTTATCAGCTTGTCTATTTTGCTGTGGAGCTCGTCCGTGAGTATAAGAGGGAGCATATTCGACAGGTAGTTGACCATTGGCGTGGTCATCAACTTTATTGTCTCTATCCTACCCCACCATGATATAAATTTGGGTGACCAGGTCTCCAGCAGCATCTTTGTCTTTTCTATCATTAGCTCTTCATTTTGGTTGAGCGTGCTTTTGAGGTCTTTGCCGAAATGTATACCTAGGTATTTGATGAACCCGGTTTGCCAGGCTAGGCCCAAGTTCCCCAGTATCTCTCTAGTAGTGTGGATGTTAAGTGGTTTGCATTCCGACTTATCCTTGTTTAGTTTGTAGCCAGAGTGGATTGAATACTTATCTATGGTCTCCATAAGGGCTGCGATTGAGGACTTTGGGGTCTTTGTGGCTATGAGAATGTCATCCGTGCACGCGGCTAGTTTGACTGTGGTCTTATTGATGGTGATCCCTCGCATATCCTCATTGGCCCCGTTATCCCTGATCAGAGGTTCTAATGCCAGCAGAAACAATGAGGTAGACAAGGGGCAGCCCTGTCTTGTCCCTCATTGTAGGGTGGAGGGTTCAGAGAATGCCCCATTGACTGCAATTCGAGCTCTGGGATTTTGGTATAAGGCCCTTACTTTCCATGTATACGATTCTCCCAAGTTGTATGCCCACATGCACTGCTCCAGGAAGTGCCATGAAACTCTGTCAAACGCTTTCTCGGCATCTAGTCTGATAGTCACCGCTGGTTCGTTAATCCTGGCTGCCCGTTCCAGTATGTGGCACAGAAGTATGGTGTTATCATGCGACATAAGTGTCTTTAGAAATTCTACCTGTGCGTTGCCTATCAAATGTGGCAGTACCGTGTTTAGTCTTGAAGCCTGGATTTTGGCGTAGACCTTGCAGTCAACATTAATTAGTGAGATGGGCCTGTAATTTTGGGGCAACTGATTTTCTTTGCCTTCCTTCGGGATGACTATTATGTTTGCCTCCGACATGGTATTTGAGACCACTTCCTCCCCCTCGCAATGGTTGAACACTTTCTTCATAATTGGGTGGAGGTGCGTTAGGAAGGTTTGGTAGAAAGTGGCTGTGGAACCGTCTGGTCCCGGCGCCTTGTTGTCTTTAAGAGACTTAACCGCCATCTCAATTTCGGCTGAGCTAATCTCCCGTCCCAGTGTCTCTGCTTCTTCGCCCGTTATCTTTGGGATGTTTAGTCTGTTAAGGTATCTTGTACAGCCCACCTCGTCCAGAGATTGGTCCTTTCTATATAGTTTTCTTGATAGAACTCACTGAATGTTCGTAGGATCTCCTTGTGTCTTGTGTGTGTGTTGTTCTGTGAGTCCGTGATTGATGCAATGGTGTGCTGTCTTTGTTTGTGTTTCAGGTAAGAGGCTGGGATCTACCCAGCTTTGTTTGCCTCGCAGAGGATAACTGCCTTATATTTGCTTATCCACAGTCTGGCCCTCTCGCTCAAGATATTGTTGTATTCGTATTTTTCCTTTGTACGCTCTGTTAAGGCGCTACTGTTCTTTGGATCTGCGATGTGGATTGACTCTAACCTTTTTATATCCCTTTCTATTTGGGCCAAATGCGCTCTCGCATTTTTGTTAATTTTGGCCTTGATTTCTATGACTGTGCCCCTGATTGTTGCCTTGAGCGCGTCCCATATGGTCTTGGGGTCCGTGCCCAGTGTGTCGTTAAGTCTAACGTATTCCTTAATGGCTTCTTCTATTTTGTTTTTGTTAGCCTGATCTGCCAAGACGTCGCTAATGAACCTCCATCTCCGTGGAAGGTCCTAGTTATGTCGCCCGCACAACAGTAGGCTGATGCATGAGAGGTCCAGGATAGTTCTCGCCGCAATGTCAGTGTGAACTATTAAGTGTGTGTGTGTGCCAGAAATTAGTATGTAATTTATCCTACTGTATGAGTGGTGCGGGTTGGAGTAGAAGGTGTAGTCTCTAGTATCAGGGTGTTGTAGATGCCAGGGATCTTTGAGGTTGAATCTGGTGCATTTGTTCTTTAATGTGCTGTGTGTGTTTGGGGGGTGAGTGGCACTGTGATTGTCTATTGAGTGTGTAGTCTAGTGCTATATTAAAGTCACCTGCCAACACTGTTAGTTCATTTTGTGGTATTGCCTCCAGTCTCTTCGAGACTCCCTCCCAAAATTCAGAGTCGTCTGTATCAGGGCCATAAATGTTCACTACATGTATGTTTTCCTCTCCCCTTTTCAGTTGCATTACCAGTATTCTCCCTGCTTCGTCGCATTGTTGTTCCTCTATTGTTTTCTTTAAGTTCTTGTTTACCAGCAGCAGCAGGAACACGTCACTTTTTGTCTTTGCTAGGTAGTCTAGGGTGGTTGAGGCCCTTAACATTTAGGGAGATTATCCTTAGGTTCGACGCTAAGGCACTTGGGTTATTTTGTGTAATTTGCTTACAGTGGGTGTTCGCCGCTCTCCCTTACCCCCCTTGTGATGTGCTTGTACCCTTGTTTCCTGCTTTGGTATTCAGCCTAGTTTGTGGGTGGTATATATGTCTCGCCCTGTTGGGTTTTCTGTCCCCCGACCGATCTTGGTTTCATGTTCCTTCTTGTATGTAGGAGTGCAGTTAGAAGGGTTAGGATAGGATGGAAGACAGTGGATAGGTACAGAGTAAATATACACGACAGACAGTACAGACAGAGTAAACAGCCCCTTCCCCCGTCACCCCTCTCCCATCTCTCCCTCCCTGTTCCAAACCATCGTATTCAAGACATGCGATGGCAAGATCCCCATTCCGTCCCCCCTGGGATACTTTGGTTCCTTATGCTAGTCTTACTAATACTATTCCACTTCCCCGTTTTTCCTTCCTCGCTCACTATTGACCCTACTTTAGCATTTGTGCGTTTTTCCCTTTTGACTTTTACATTCCCCTTGGCCCTTCATCCCCATGCCCTACCCATGAGGTGCCCCCCTCTATGCCCACAAAAAGGATATATACTAGGTTTAGTCTCTCTTGAATCCCATTGTCTGGTAATATGCTTGCTTTAGTCTCTGTTTCAGTTTCTCCTCTCAGCATCCTGAGGTAGATAAAGTTCTGTTTTTTTGGGGGTAAAACAGTCATCGGATTTGAGGTAGATACACTAGGTCATTTTGTTTTAGCCTTAGGTAGTCTTTCTGTTCCTGAATGTACATTTTTAGTCTTTGTTTCTCCCAATCACTCCACTCTTGGCTCCGTCGAAGCAATCCTCTTGCTCGAACCTGCTTGTGAAGTTTCCATCTCTTGTTGCAACGGACCTTGTAGGTATCTGGATAGCTCTGCTGGCTCTTCGAAGACGTGCATTCTTACTTTGTCACTAATTCTGAATCTTGTGGGGCCCACAAATGAGAACATTATGCTCTCCTTCCTTAATCTGTCTCGCTGGGCCAGGAATCCTTTTCTTATGCCTACTGTGGGCTTGGAGTAATCCTGTGTGAGGATTATCCTGTGACTGTTCCATCATATTTTTTGGCTTTTCCTTGCCACCCCAAATATGGCCTCTGTATGCTGCGATCGGAAGGGTGTGCATATTTTTGGGTGAGGCCCACCCTATCCGTGGCTTTGTAGGCTGGTGCCCTGTATGCTTTGTCTAACTCGAAAGGGTGGTCGAATTTGAGGTTCGTAATTTTGGGGATCATGTCTTCAATAAGGGCCATACAAGTCCCTGTTTTGTCCTCGTCTCCCTCTGGGACCCCTAGGATTCTTATGTTCCCCCGTCTGTTACGATCATCCTGTTCTGCCGTTAACCTTTGGAGTACTGCTGTTGTTTTGGTTAGTGCCATAACCGCTTTGTTTGTCTTTTGGTCTCTGTCTTCTATGTCACTATCCCTCTGTTCCACCTCCGTCAGTCTGTTGATTGCCACGTGGATGTTCGCTCTGACCGCGGCCAGTTCTAGTTGGATTGCATCCGTAGTTTGTTTTGTAGTTTTGGCTAGGTCATGGATCTTTGCCAGTTTTTTCAGAATCATGTCCAGTGTGCTATTGATATCTGGTCTTTGTTTGATGGGAGAGTCTATTGTCATGTCTCCCCTGGTTTTTTTTTATTGTTGTGTGAATTTCCCTTTATTCCCAGCCATGATTGTCAGGCCTCTCTTCGCTTGCTGTAGCTGAATCTTCTCCCTCTTTTCAGCGCTATGGGTAGGTATATCTGCCCTTGTGATGTCTCCCTTTGGCCTCTTTTGCCTCCCTCTTTCACCAGCACTTGTTGTGTGGTTTTGTCCTGTTGTTTTCTAGGGCTCCCTTGTGTCCTTCTCTCCTGGGCAGGCTGTGATGCTATGGGGGCTTATCTTGGACCTGTTCTTGTTGTCCTCGTGGTGATCGCCTTGACGCCACCCCTCCTGCTTGCGGTATCGGTCCGCCGACCCACTGATGCTGCACACTGACCCTCGTTTGGAGTAATTATCGCTTTTGGCCAGTTATGCGCTTGTCAGTTTGAGTGTTCTGTTCTATTGTGGTTTTCTGCCTTGTGGCGCTTCGCCGCTGCCGTGCCATGTTCTTTGCTCGTGGACCTTGTTCGACCTCCTCCTGTCACGGCAGTTGGCCTCCTTGCTGATCCCCTCTGCTTTCACCGCTGACTTGCATCTATTGTGTACCACCCAATGCGGGTTTGTCTGTCTTGTAGCAGCCCAAGCTTTGTATAACCTAATGCTCTTTGTCTCTGTTTGTGGGTCTTGAAGACTTAATCTCCTGGCTTATCTTAGTGGCTCCCTTAGCTGGATCGTGGTTGTATGCCTCTTGGCCCCCCACTAGGCTCTTCCGCTGGGTCAGTGTTCGGCAGTGCTATGTTTGTCACTTCCAATTGGTTCCCTTGTCCATAGCAGTCTGGCCCCCGTGTCAGCTTTGTGGCCCTTCGGTGCACAGAGGTTAAAGGCTACGCCTCGCTGTGGCTTGATTGCTCACCTCTCAGCCCTCGTTATAGCCTTGTGATCATTATGTTATGGCGGCCCCCCCAACAAAATTCGGTGCATTAGACCCTTGAGAATCATATTAATTTCTCTTGCTGAAGGAGACCCAGTAGGATCACTTAGGCTTCACTCAGTGGGCTTATCAGTCTGCCTGCCAGTACAGACGAAAAGAGCAGACGTTGCTGATTTTCTGAACATTAGCTCTTTCGTTCAGAAGGGGTGTGCAAGTATGAACCATCTTTGAAGCTTGAATAAGCCCCCTTTTCTTTTTTGGTGCTAAGTTCAGTTTAATTAGTCAAAGAGATGAGAATGAGGTTGGAGATATTAAAATATAGAAAACTTCATCATATCACGAAAATGTTGCATTATTATTTGCTATTCACCTTGCTCTGCATACACTAGTATAGGGTGTTAAATAAAAAAAATACAACCCTGATTTCCAAGTGTTCTTAAGTGTGCCTTTCCTTGATGAAAGAGGTTTTGAGTTCCACTAATATTGGCTGTGATATTTGAAAGGATTGATGGTTACCAGTAACACAGCCCACTCAAATGAGTTGTGGGGTCTATCTCAGGTCGGCACATTGAGAAAGTCCTTTGTTCCGGGGGGGGGGGGGGGGCAGAAAACGTATTTCTGGGCTGTGTTATGGAAGATCCAGACAATGTATCATTAGGAAGTACATATGAGGCTCCACCCTACTCCTTTTATGTTGGTCAATTTCAGAATATTATAAAGGAACTAATGTTCAGTTTTCTGTGCCCATGGCTTCAAGGAGAAAAATAACATAACTTTGTTCAATGAAATATATAACATGGATTTTTAGTCCTTTTTCAAGCCAAGTGTTCCTGCTGCTTTTGACTGTCTCTTCGCTAGTGGTGCTTTTCTCTGCCATCTGTTGCAATATAGATGTTCACTGGTCAGCTACATTGGTCCATGGCTGGCTTCACTTCTATTTCTGTATGGTAGCATCTACACTGTCACAATTTCTCGATTGAACATTTGATGCGGAGGATTCCATTCCAAACAGTTTTTTAGCAGATGAGCTAAAACAGTCGACTCTTTCTGCTTTAAGTGTTTAAATTCTATTTTACTAGACTTTTGTGCATCAAGGTTGTATGTGCATAGCATATGTCACCAATTAGATTACTGTAGCATTTGATTTGTCATTCCTTTAGAATATCTGTGATATTATATGGCATTTCCTTGTTAATTTTCATAGGTTCTGCTCTACCTATGATCTAGATTGCTATTACTGTTTAGGCTATGCTATTTTGCTGTAAAATACAACAGAAAGGCCTGTTATGGCTATCTTGGGCTTCATAAATGTCAATTGGTAAGTCAGGATGTAGAAAATAGAAACATTCTCAGGGGTACCACTGATACTTGGTCCTTTTAAACCAACAAATAAGAAATTGGCACAGAAGCTGAAATATAAAAAGAATGCATTTATTCACCTCAGATGAGGGAGACTACGTCACACAGAAGCCTTAGCAACTGAATGAGGCAGTCTAAGGAGTACAGAAAACAGGGGCCTTATATATTCTTAGGGTTACATAGTCAGCATAAGACCAAGGGGCAGTCCTGGCTCATGTAAGCATGCAAAATGCCTAAGATGGGCATGCAAGATCTGCTTGCTCAACAAAGTGGGAAGAGAGTTACTTTTCCATACAGTCGCAAAAATAGCCTGACAGTTATACTAGAGAAGCAGGCACATTCTACTAGCTAGGACCTTCTTAGCATGTACGAAGGTGGAAGATGCTAAATATAGTTCGTTTCTAGGCAGATTACAAGAACAGTCAACACTGAGGGAGGGCAGAGCACATGGCGAGCATGTGGCAGCACATGGCAATCAAGATGGCTTCCAGAAATACAAAATGGCTTTCAGCTCATGCTAACAAATCCCTGCAATATTTAACAAGGATTCCAAATATTGGAAACCAGTCAGTGATTATTGGTCTGAAGCAGATGACAGCAAATCACCCTCTAATGCAATTAGCGCAATATAAAATCTTTAAGGAACCCCCACCCTACTTTCTCTTAACCACCATAGCCAAAGGGAGTAAAGATGTTCTAGACTAAGACTGTACTTTAGCAACATCACAGACAATGGGCTATTACAACCACCCTTCTGTGAATCACAATGGTCATCCCATCTGGCGCTACGCATCACACTCAACAAACAATAAATTAACCAGGCTCTAGCCTAATGTAAACCCGGTCCACCAGGAACAGCATCAGTGAACCAATCCAAGAAGTTGCAAGGCCTCATTAGTGAAGGATGCACAATGTCCAAGAACTAGTCAACATAAAATAACACATATAAACTACATCTTAAGTTTCTCCAACTGTAGTAAGCATGATTTGTGTTATCAATTGACTGCCTTTTTATCACATTCAGTTATGGGTCACTGAAAATTAGAACAATGCCTTTTAATTCCCTGATGTTATAATGTGCTTGTCCGGCAATGGCATATCTTCTCCCTGTCAGGCACTGCTTTTTTTGCTTATGGGTGTTTTGACTATTTGTAATAATTGACTGCCTCTAGGTGTTTTTTATTTCTCTGGGATAAGTGAGTAGGTCAACCTTTTACATGAACTTACAACTGTTGTGTAGCCTTGTTCCTGACCTCATATGCGCTAACATTTGTAGTTAGACACATTCACTACCACCATTTCTTAACAATCAGTCAAGAAGTTTCAAAATGCTCAACCTAGTCACCTGCAAAATATATTTCAAAATATTAATTCTATCTTGGCTTCAGATTTAGGTTCAGATCAGACTCAGAGTTGTTTATTTGCTCTACAAGCCTTTAGGAGGTCTGGTCCTAAGCCAGAATACATTGCCACCAGGTGAGTGTTGCATCTCATCTGAAAGATATCAGTGCTGGGTGATTCCGAAAAATGTAAAGCCTGCTCTTTCTTTTGAGTGTAGATACCTATCCTCTTGCGTAATAATGTAGTTTGATGCAGAGAGACTCTGCCTATGGCCTGTTGGTTTGTGTGTTGATGTAGAATTGTTGTGCGTTGGTTTAATTCAAGTGACTCCAACTAGTCAATTATAAGCTGACAGCAGCTCACCAACACTCTCAGGGGCATATTCACAAGGAGCTATCGCCGAATTAACAGCACTTTATCGCAGCCAAAGTCGTGATAAATTTACCTCCCAATTCAAAAGCTGGTGCAAACAGCCCACAGCACCAGTTTACCAGCGATTGCAGCTGCAAAATACATCGCCACAGAGGACCGCCGCAACTATTGCTAATGAGTTTTAGAGTAGGCGTTCCCATGCCAAAAACCGCAAAAACACCACACCTCAACATTCACAACGACCAGCCAGATCTGCAATAAGAACACAAAACAATCAATAAGGCATGTTAGCACCAGGAGACTAACACCTGCTATGACCTGGTGTAAAGTTAGACCACAGCCTGCACCACAAAAGGGAGCCGAGACCACATCCACACCTGAAGACAAATAGATGCCATGGAGCAACTGAACATACAGCGCGGACACCCAAGAGGACCACAACACCCACCAACACCACCCCCAGGACCACCCCTCCCTGACACCCCCCCGACCAAAGACATGCCACATCAGCTACACCTAAACATGTATGAAATAATTCACCTGATGTTGCACAATCACAACTGGTGACATGCATGTGTCATCACAGAAATGAGCATCACACATTCGCTTTTTAAGCAAACAATAAAACTTTATTAAGATTAACACAGAAATGAAATGAAGACACATGACGGCATCCCTCGACACAATCCATAGGTCACAGCCTGCAAGACAAAAAACATGATGAGAAGGTGTGTCCCACGCACATCAAAGGACAGAGAGAGAGAGCGAATGAGAGAGAGAGAGAAGAAGAGAGGGGGAGAGAGAGAGAGAGTATAAGAGAGGGGGAGAGAGACAGTATAAGAGAGGGGGAGAGAGAGTAGAAGAGAGGGGGAGAGAGAACGTAGAAGAGGGGGGGAGAGAGAGTGCCGCCCCTGCACACCCAGGCCACACTGCTCACCTGCTGCCACCGGTGTGTCTCCTACCACTTGCCGGTATGTATAGCAGTAAACCAAGTCACACATCAGAGTCAGAGCCGTCATCTGAAACAGAGTCCAGATACATGACTGGCATAGTATACACACACACAAGACAGCATCGTCTGCCCACACATGCACACCCAGGCAGAGGCACCCCAGTCCCTCCTGCTGCACATCGGAGCAAGCCCGCACATGCACACCCGGGCCTCACTGCTTGTAGACACCGGCGTGTAGACAGGATGTCCCTCCACATGCCGCTGCAATCCACAAGCCCAGTGCCCGCGGACATGGCACCCTCCACACCATGTAGCGACACTGCACAGGTCACCAGGTCTCACGTCTGATGCTGGGTCTTGATTACGCCATGGCATAGGAAACACCAGGGCACCCGGCACCATCGAAGCTGCAAACCCGCTCAGCCCAATGGGTGCCACTAACTCTGTGAACCCGGAAGCGAGACCATGGGATGGTAGGCCCACACAGCCCGCTGGCTCGGCCTACACTACGATCCAGCAAGGCACACAAATCCTGAGCAGTCTGGACCACCGGGACGGGGGCATCATCGTAGGCTGCACACCCGCTCATCAGCTTAAGGTGCCAATGACTCAGTGCACCCAATGTGCCTGTCCCAGCATCAATGCAGCGTGTGCCACAAACCCTGTTCACCCCAGTCAGCATCCCCTGGCGGGGTGCCTGTGCCAGCCGCAATGCAGCATGTGCCACAAACCCTGTTCAACCCACAGTCAGTGTCCCATGGCGGGGTGCCTGTGCCGGGGCAATGCAGTGTGTGCCACAAACCCTGTTCAACCGCTGTCAGCGTCCTGTGGTGGGGTGCCTTTGCCGGCCGGAATGCAGCATGTGCCACAAACCCTGCTCAACCCCAGTCAGCACCATGTGGTGGTAGTGCCATGCTGGCCTAAAGGCCTTGGGAATGTATTCCAGTCCCCACCGTCAGAGGGGTATGTGATGTCGGTTGCCCCTGATATTTGCGGTGTCACATGGCCTTTGATGCCTGTGACGGATGGGTGTGATGTGCATACAAACCTGCCCTCAGGGAGTGGCTGTGACATGCTGACAACTAGTCCATTGACCTGTACACCACCAGTGAGTACGCCTGCGACGGGTAGCCATGAGGCACCCCCCTCGGAGCGTTAGCGGAGTTGTCTGGCCTGCCGTACAATGGAACAGCGCAGGGCTTGCAGTAATGACTCATGGGCACTGAGCGTTGTTCAGTCTATGTCCGGACAAGGAAGTGGCTGATGCGTGTGTCCCTGTTGTGGTGTCCAAGGGACCCGTTACACAAATTGCCATGTAGCACACTCTGACTGGCATCCCACAGGATGAGCATCATTGACGCAAGGGAAATCCCTGTCCCTACATTCATCCACACTTTTGTACATGAATGATGAAAGACATGACACAGCAGTGCATCGCTGGATGTTTATTGCACATCCAGTGCAGTTCTGCAGCTGGAGCAATACAGGGCAATGCCGAGCACACTACACAATATGGGCCTGTGGAGGGCCAGCCAGAGTCCATCCTGGAATGAAAAGTCATGGGGAAGAGGAAGGGTACAGTCTGCAGTCTGATTGCTGTGTCATTGGTCATCAAACAGGATGTGGCAGTCCATGTCGCTGTCCAAGGTGAGTGCATCTGAGTGAATCGGGGGTCAGTGGAAGGTCATGAGGCCATGTGCGGGACCAGGCAGAAACAGGCCAGGTGGTGGAAATGAATGCTACTGAGTCCTTCTGAACACAGGCACATCCACGTCCTCGGATGTGTGCTCTGCCCCATCTGTGGGTGTTGCTGTACCGGCTGCAGCACTGTGAGCCGTTGACACATCAGGAGCCAGAGGTGGATTGTGGGCTGCACTGTGTGCCACTGACACAGCAGGTGCTGGAGTGGTTAGGCCTGCCGCACTGGGAGGCAGTGACACACAAGGGGGCAGGGATGTGGATGGTGTGGGGGCAGCAGCATTCATCATCGCCATGCCTTGTGGCAGCAATGCCATGATGAGGACCTGCAGGGCATGGTAGATCCCAGCTACATTCCGCTGATGTGCAGCGATGGCTGCCATCCTTTCCGCCTCCATCCGCACTAGGTCCTCCATGATCCTCCGCATGTGTGCCAGCTCACAGCTGGTATCGGTGAAGCCACTCTGAGAGGACCGGTGTCCTTTCTGCATCATGACTCCAGCAATGTCAATCAGGGCTCGTTGGAGACCATGGAGCAGGCCTCCACACCCAAGCATGGCGTCAAGTTTGGTTGCCATGATGCCGAAGCCCAACCGCACCTGCTCTGCGGTCTCCCTCTGGCACTCCAGCACACGGCATTGAAAGGCCATGTGTTGTCCTGGGGTCTTGGGGGAGTGCCGGGCTGTGGGTGCCTCCTGCTGGGTGCTTTGGGTAGTGGGTGGGGTCTCCTCGATGTAGCTGGGCTTCACTCATCTTAGAGGTAAGTGGCGGATGAGATCAATGAAGTCTTGGATGGTTTGGGTGCCGATGCTGGTGTTGTCCTCCTCATTACCAGTGAAGAATGGTTGGGACTGCTCTGCAGGAGGTGTTGACGGTGCCCCTGCGATGTGAAGGGGAGATGGCGTATTACAATGTGTCCACATGTATGTAGCCACATGGTACATATTGACATTCAGACAGCATGGTATTGTACATTGTGACAGTCTGTAGATCTGGGCGAGGACCCAGAGTCATTGTGTGTGTGCACTGTGATCTGCTTGATTGTGCATTTGTGCCATCGTGCCCATCTCCACCCCTCCCCCAGTACCTGGTGGTCACTCACACTGTTGTGGTTGTGTGTTGTGTCGAGCAGTGTCCGCTCCCCAGGCTTTGGCCACAGTCTTCACACTGATGACTGTTGACACCAGCTCCTCCATGTAATCCAGCTCGAGATGTGGTGCTGGGTCCCCAACTCATTTCTGCGTTGCTGCCTTCTGGTTGGCTGAGAGTTTCTCCTTGGTCCACCGCTTGATGTCATTCAATCACCTCTTGACCTCGTCCATTGTCCTCTTGTGCTCACCGGCGGCACTCACCTTGTCCACGATGTCCCGCCATATCCCATTTTTGGTGCACAATGACACTTTGGAGGTAACAAATAGTTGTTGATGATGTTCCATCACCTCCATGACTATGATCCTGTTCGCTTGCAGATTGGACTTCGTCTTCCTCTTCTTTTTGTCCTTTCCCTTCCCTATCCCTGAGGTCTCGGGATGGTCGTCCGGGGTGCTTGTGGGCTTGCACTCGTCCGCTGCGCCTGCTCCGGCAGCCTCCGTGGTGCTTGGGTGTTGGTCAGTTTATGTTTGGGCGTTTTTTCTACTTTTATAGTGATTTTTACCGACTTCCAGGTGCGTGTTGCAGGCCTGGCACTGCTTATCACTGATTTCCTCATCGCGCTTTGCCCCATCGCAGGTTTTTGGGTGTTGAGATCTGTGTTTTTGTCTCCATCGAGGTGGATGTATCATGGACATTGGCCGTGGTTTCGGCAGACTATCGCATGCTACAGCCGTGTTGTGAATTCAACGTTGTCTCAGAGTTGTTTTCCCGCAATAGGCTGCGATGTTCAAAGTTGCGTTAGTTTTGGAGAAAATGGCCCTGGAGTGTGGCTGGTAACAGCACAGAGCCCTGTAACTGACCTGAATCAGCACCCAACAAATAGCCTAGACGATGCTATGGAGGGTGGCCATAGAGGTGCCTGTCTCTGCTTTGTGCCAATATGGCGGGGTGCTGATATTTGAAAGTTGAAGCTGTCCAACATTCAGTTTGGAAGAATACTTGCATTAGAGCTTGCGCTCAAAAATAATAAATTCTTCATTACTCTACCATTAATTAAAATGTACAATACCCTCATCTGTATACAATATGTAAATTCAGTGCTCACCTTTGAATCATTGCCATCTACTCAAACACACTACATAAGTCTCTATCAAATATTTCAAAGTTTCCAGCAATCATGTGCCCTTGGCCTGACTCAACCAATTCATAACGGCCAGCTCATCCATCTCGAATCACATTGATATCCCTCCCCAGAATCAAGGGCAAATTGTCATTAAAAAAGAAGAGTACACTGTCGCCGAAATCAAGAGACATTATTACAGGCTCTATTGTAACAGAGCACAAAGACACAAAATAATAGACCCCTAAAATTAAACAAATGCAAAATACATATGTGCATACGGAGAGACCATGCTTTCAATACCAAATTCTTTAAACTGGAAATCTTTGTTCTGAGACATTTAAAGATGCTCACACAGGAGATAATATGACATTGCTTCATTACTAACATATGAACACTGTTCATCAAGTTTTCTCCTTTTTAACAAGTCTAAGCAAGTATATGGTTTTCTTTCAGTTCTTTATTAGACCTGTCATTTTTGACAGGTTTCTCTCGAGACCTTTTACTTTTTGGCCTCCTGTTATTCACCCATTTTTCCTTGGCCTTAAGACTCTGGGCACTTTACCACTGCTCATCAGTGCTAAAGTGCATATGCTCGCTTATTTGATTACTGGTAAGACCCTAGTAAAGTGCCCTGTATGTGCCCAGGGCCTGTAAATTAAATGCTACCAGTGGGCTGATAGCACTGATTGTGCCTCCCATACAAGTAGCCTTTCAAATGTGTCTCAGACATGCCACTGCAGTATCTGTGCACACGGGGGCATATTTAAAGCCCCTATCACCACAGGAACATAACTTTTACCAACGTTACTCTTGCGATAGGGGCTGCTCCTTATTTACAGGGCAGCGTTAAGCCCCACTCAATGTGGCCTAACACCGCCTTGTAATAAGACACCCTTTCAAGCTATACTTAGTGTAAAAGGGGTGGGCAATGGGTGTTGTTGTGGGTGTTCTGCCTCAACACCCATTGATTTTGATGCTACCCTCTATCTGTAAGTGTGGCATAAATAAGAGGCAGCGCAAAAATTAAGACCAGGGAAAACCTGGCCTTAAAATGGCGAAACAAGGAGAAATCCTGTATTTCTCCTCATTTTTGCTCTTGCTATGTGTGCTGTGTTGTACAGCACACATAGAAACAGCAACACACCATGAATGATTGTTTATGGCAGGAAGGGAATCCTTCCTGCACATAAACAATCATTTCCTCAAAGCAGGTACCAATACACCATTTTGGGATTTTGTAAAAAAGATGTTAACAGTTTGATGGACCGTAATGTTATTTTGATGATACTGTCAGCCAAACCTTCAATACAGTAACAGGAACAGCTGTGACAACAGTTTCTACCAATGTGATGAGATACCCACCAGACCAGCAGACATCTCTAAATTCGTGGTTTGGTTACTCCATGAGGGTGAAGTAATATTTTACTGAATCACCCTGATGGAGTAATTACCAAACTCCAAAGTCTAAATCAAGCCATATGTTTTACTGAACTGTTTGAAATATCACACATAGGCTGAGGAAATATTACACATACCGTTTCCACTTGGTCTGCATTGTACAGGCATGCTTTTTATGCCATGTAAATATATTGGAAAAGTCAGTGTAAGGCAGTATTTGCCCCTACTTGAAACTAAAACAGCAAATAAATGAAGAACCCACTAAAATGTATCTGAGAGCCTTTACAAATAAGTGTAAACTAAGGGACAGACAGAGGGATAAGTGCCATGTTTATTCTACACACCCACCAGTCAACTGCAATCCGCCCATCTCGCCCTCGCCTCTATCCCCAGGATCCACATGACCAGAACCGGAGGGAGATCATTCTCCTACCTCACCACCAAGACATGGAACTCCCTGCCCCTGCAACTCAGGCAATCAGCGTCACTAACCCAATTCAGGAAGGAGTGCAAGATCTGGCACTTTGTATGATCCATCACCCAGTCTGACCAGCAGCCCCCACACCCCAAGTGCCTTGCGACCCTAACGGGTAAGTAGCCACATTTTACAAGCCCCTGATTGATTAATTGTATTTTACAAAATAATATTGACATTTTTACACATGTTGCTTATCACTTAATGGTCCTGATCCTCCAGAATAGCAAAATGCAAACAAATGAATGGTATTTTTATGCTAAGGGTTGCAATTCTTGTTGCACATTAGCAGACTGATTTTTTGGCTGTAACATGCTCTTATAAGGTGAGATATTGCCTATGCTATACTGCAATATTCCATAATTCAGTGTTGCAATTCATCACAGGTAATGATAACTTGTTAAAGAATGATTACAATGACTCAAAGGGGCATATTCACAAAGAAGTGGAGGTGTGAGGCGTTAACCTCCTTGGCCTAATGCTTCTCACCACCACTTGGAAACGCCAGGCTGCACCCTATTCTCAAGAATAAGGTGCAGACTGGCGTTTCCCCCTCGGCGGCTCTAAATCTCATGACGTAATGCCAGAACAGGCACCATTGCACCATTAACATTAACAAACCGAAAAAGCAAAAGCGAGGAAAATAAAGGTTTTCTCCTCGTTTAGCCACATTAAGACCTGATTTTTCTAGGCCTTAAGTTTGGCGCTGCCACCTATGATCACCGCCCTTGATAACAGGCTGTAGCATCAAACTCAATGGGTGTTGCGGTGGTACGCCCACCGCAACACCCATTAACAGTGGTGGCTGCTGGAATTTGAAACTGGTGATGCATAAGCAGAATGAATCAACGTATACGAGCGCAGCAAGTGAGCCCGTCGGCAATAAGAGGGTTCCAGGGGACTTCTCCCTCTGTGAAGAATTGTTTTTTTAATTGGCATGTTTTTGGTGCGATTTTCAGCTCTATTTCTGTGATAAATGAACAAAAAATCCAGTTCTTCTATGCATTCATAAAAGAAAACTCGTACATTATTTCAGAGAATTTCTGGGTGGCCAAGCAAGTCTGACTTCTGAAGAGGGCTAGGATACTAAGCAAGACTGCTTTGGCTCTACCCTTTCCAATAGAAAACACTAGTTAGCGATGTGAACAATTTCAATGGACACATCTGGGGTCTAGGGAGAGTCCCTCTCCTGAGTAAGAAATTTAAAAAAGATTGGCAAATAGTGCATTTTAAAGCAAATGAATGCAGCGATAAAGCAAGACTTTTTAAGCAGGTGCAACGTATAGTCTTGAATTATTAAACACATCAAATCTGCCCAGTATCTTCTTGCATTAATTTGTTCAACAGTTACTGTAATATGTAAATTGTTCTGCCTGACAACCTTAGCCCTTTAAAATGTATGCTTGCCCAGTGTCTTGCACTGCATGCAGCATTAACTTTGACAAAATATGCTCTAACCAGACTTCAGGAAGCACCCACAGCTGCTGGCTGTAACCAGTCATATAGAAATATGTACAGACAGGTCTTTAAGAGAGATGAAAAAAGTGGGTGCTCCCTATAAAGGAACATGCCAAATACATTTCTGTGATTAAAGTGTGCCACCAGACTGGGATTTTGGTTTCTATCTGAGATGTAATTTTATCCAGATAAATTGAACAGCAACAGACATACACCTAAAGCCTGTCAGTATGATTGGCTTTGTCACTGGGTGTTACCTGTTTAAGAAAAATAGTAACAACAATCATTTCTTATAAATAATTAACATTGAAAATGTTTCAATTCTGAAATAGAGAGTCTGTGAATTAAATAGCAATGAGGCCTGTGGAAGGAGCTTTGGCCTTCAATTGTATCGTCTTTTTCTCTGCATATCGTGTCCATCTGCACATCTTCAACCACCTCTCTTTCCTATACAGCAACCTCTTTTCACTCTTCCCCGAATGCCCTTCCTCACATCTCTGTCACTTCACTGCCCAAACATGCACTGCACTCCCTCTTTTGACATCAGTGTACCCCCTTCACACACATTTCCACAGAATTTCAGTTGCAAATGGAATACACAAACATTGTTCTGTGTGCTCTGAAGAGAGGCCAACCCACTGACAGGCACTTTGTTTGGCTTTAGCCTTATCGCCTGCGTGCTCAATCAAAGCCCCTCATAAACACCTGGCATGGCTCAAGCCTCAAAGTATGCACAGAAAAAATACAGATAAACAACATTATAAAATAGCTAACTCGTGGGGAATGCAAGATTAAGTAAACATGTAAAATAAGAGAGGCACTAAATTGCTGAGATGCATTCCCTCAATGTTTTTAACATTCATTGTTTGCAAGTCAATCCATGTTTTTGGCATTAGTGTTAAATCAGGGGTATGTACACAGGGCCAGTTTTAATGCCATACATCAGAGGACTGGCTACTGTAAGCACATGTTACACAGTAAGCACATATCTCTCGCTTTGGGCCTGACTCGGATATTTGGATCCATTTCACAAGGGAGAAAATGCTGCAGCTCCACTTCTAAAGGAGCAAGCAATGTGCAGCAAGGGCCTGGGGACTGGTAGGGGACACAGTTCACTGCTAAAAGAATGAAAACAGCACAGCTGAAGGGCAGTAATGAACCAGGAACTAAGCACATGCCTTCAAAATCTGTGTAAGCGAAGACTGGCAGGATTGTTCACCACATGTTGACCTCCAAGATACTAATGTTTTTCATGCATATAGTGATGCTTGGTACACAGCTCTTCACCAGGAAACTTCTCCCCCTGACCGGAGCACCCCCAGGCCCCCACTGTCCTTGAAGGCTAAGCTACCAGACCTGGTGGACTTAATTTACGATCTTTCCAACTCGCATGCGAGTCTTCTTATTCTGGGGGACTTCAATCTGTGGCCTGATGGGCCCCTGGATACAGCATATAGAGAAGTGTGCCAGGCCTGTGGCAACCTTCAGCTGCAACAGCTGGTGTTGTCCCAGACTCACACGAAGGGTCATGCTTTGGACATGATCTTCGCAGAAGCCTCTCTGGTGGTAATTAGGGAAATAGCTTTTCAATGCTTTTCATGGTCTGCCCAAAACATCTCTCTGCAGACTACAATTCGTTCAGAACCAAGCGGCGAGATTGGCCTTTGGGATTCCGAAATGGCAATCCGCCAAACCCCTTCTTCTAAAACTGCACTGGCTCCCCGTCGCCTCGAGGGCAGCCTTTAAGATCAGCTGCCTCACCTTTAAATCCTTATCTGGTTCCTGTCCTGCCTTTTTGAAATCTCTCATCAGGACCTACAGCCCCTCTCGGAACCTGAGATCCTCTCATCTGCACCTCTTACTCACTCCCCCTGTCAAACTCTGCAGATCCGGAGGCCGGAGATTTGCATTTCTGGCCCCCAAACTCTGGAATTCCCTCCCCCTCTCTCTTAAAACCTCCAATTCCCTTACCCTCTTCCGTAAATCCCTAAAAACTTGGCTCTTCCCTCAATCTGGCTAAACCCTCCCAGTCCCCCAGTTGTCTGCCAGCGCCAGGAAACCCATGGTGTCAGCGCGCTTTATAAATTCCCCTTACAATACAATACAATACAATACAGACCATGCACTAGTCCGTTTTTCCCTTCACCTTCCTGTAGAGTCTCTCAGAAGGAATGGAGTGAATACCGTCACAGCGAAGAGACAGTGGTCTAAGCTCCTGCATCACTCTGACCATCCACCCCTGCTTTCGGGGGGTTTTAACTTGATGGAAAATGTTGAAGCAAGCTACTCTAGCCTGTGCCAGCAAATTACCAGCTCACTGGACACACTGGCTCCTCTACGGAAACCCAAGGTTAAACGCCAACCTGCCATGCCCTGGTATTCTTCCAACTTATTCCAATAGAAACATCGGTGTAAGCAGGCAGAAAGGGTTTGGAGGAAGTCCTATTCTGAGAATGCTAAGTCTTTATATAAATTAGCACTGCTTGAATACAAAGCCCAGATTAAATGTGCCAAAGCGAAATATTTCGAGGTCACGGTGACACAGGCAACTAACAAATCGCAGACCTTGTTTAAAATAGTAAATGACCTCGCTAGGCCCAAGTGTGCGGCGAACAACATCCCAGCCTCACAATCCCTCTGCGACTCGTTAGCAAAAGCGTTTGAGGACAAAATTGCAAATATCCTAGGTGCCCTTACTGCCTCAGGCACATGCGGCCCTCAATCTTTGGATACCTCTGTATCCTTCCCCGCCCCTGTTGAACCGGATGAACAGACATCTCATCATTGGCTAGAGTGCTTTACTCTTCCCTCATTTGATGAGTTTCGCACGCTAGCAAGCGGGGTGTCCTCGGGCTCTCCTCTGGATACACTTCCCCACAAATATTGGAAACTCTTTCAGGATGAACTTTTTCCACCTTTGCATTCCATCTGTCTTCAGTCCTTCAATTCGGCTATGGTCCCTGATAGCTGGAAGCTAGCGGAGGTCTTCCCTCTCCTAAAGAAGCCTACGCTCGACCCCACCTGTCTGTCGAATTATCGGCCAATCTCCTTGCTCCCTTTCCCAGTCAAGATCATGAAAAAACTTGTTACCCGGTCTCTTTCCAGCTTCTTGGAAAGTAACAACTGTCTGGAGATGGCCCAGTTCGGCTTCCGGCCAGCTCATGGTACGGAGTCGGCACTGGTGGTCGTGTTGGACAACCTTCGATCCCGGGTCGACAATGGTCAAGCAGCCTTTTTAGTGCTGCTCGACCTGTCGGCCGCGTTCGACACGGTCAGCCATCCCATTCTTATCAACAGGCTGGAGGAGGCCGGGATAGCAGGTCTGGCAAGGGACTGGCTGATTTTGTACCTTCAGAACAGGCATCAGGTGGTGGCTTTATCACCTTTTCGCTCAGGTATTAGGAGAGTGGGACAGGGCGTTCCGCAGGGGTCCGCGATCAGCCCCATTCTGTTCAATCTGTATCTGTGCCCTCTAGTAAAATTGATCAAATCCTTTGGCATCTCAGTGATCAATTACGCCGATGACACCCAGCTCATCTTCTCCCTTGAAGGATAAGATGCGGTGTCCACAGATACTTTCCATCGCTGTATGGCTGCCACGGCTGACTGGCTGAGGAACAACTCCCTTCAATTTAATAGTTCCAAGACCGAGGTACTCCACTGCTCCTCGGACCACGTCCCGCGTGCTCTGCCGTCTGACCTCTGGCCTTCTTCCTCCTTGGGTAAGGTGGTGGCGGTGGTTTTTGCCCGTAACCTTGGAGTGATGTTTGACTCCAACCTCCAGCTGAACGGCTTTGTTGATAAAACCATCTCTACCTGCATGATGCTACTCCGCATTTTGCGGAAAATTCTTCCCTTGTTGCCACTTCAGGCTAGGCCAGAGGTGGTGCGTGGCATTATCCTTAGCAGGATAGATTATTACAATGCATTGCTCCTGGGGGCTCCTGGTAACTTGATCTCTAAGCTGCAGCGTATCCAAAACATGGCTGCAAAACTAGCCCTCTCTAGGCCTCGCGCTGCCTCCTCATCCCTTGCACTTAAAGATCTGCATTGGCTGCCAGTCCAACAGCGAATTCTTTTTAAATCTTCCTTCCTGGTCTTTAAGGCTTTACATGACCAAGGCCCAGCCATGCTACGGAACCTCTTCTCTTGGTACCACGCAGCGAGACCGCTACGCTCTTCCTCATTACATCTGGTCGTGGTTCCAAGGATTCACAGGATTCGGATGGGGGGCGATACTTTGGATATGCAGCCGCCAAGCTTTGGAACTCCCTCCCTCTACTCTTGAGGAGCTTGGAGGACCTCCCTTCCTTCAAGAAAAACTTTAAAACTCACCTTTTCCCTAGATCTGGCTAAAAGCGTGTCTGTGTAGATAGTTCAGTGGAGTCGGAAGCGCCAGGATACCCTTTGGGTGGCAGGCCGCGCTATATAAGTGCACAATACAATACAATACAATACAATACAAGGCTCTCTCCAAGTCAGCCAGCGCTACCCATTCACCCCGAAGACCCCTCACACTGTACGCAGGCTCTTTCCACCACATGCAGTTCTACCGTTTACCCTGAAGCCCCTTCACACCTTATGTAGGCTCTTTGCACCACATGCAACCCTCCTCATGTACACCCAGTGCCACAGAGTGTCACTTAATGACACAGTGACCTCAGGACTGCTGCTGATTCACTACAACATGTACATGACCATTCGACGAGGGGTATTTCCAGTTCGCATTCATGACGTGAGGTACGTACATAGAGGTCCCTTAAAGACAGGACATATTCCTCTTCTCTGTGTTAGCTGTCACCATGCACATCGTGTCTGTGTATCAAGTGTTTGTGTGAAAATAGTCTGACAGAGTGCCTGGTATGTTTGTGTGTGCACGAGAGAGAGAAGGTAGGTAAGTGCGTGTGTACACGTTGAGGAAAAGTGTTCTTCTGATCGGCATCATTTGTACCGGGACTCCATTGTTTTTTTCATTGCCATCTCATGTCAAACAGTTCCACGCAATCCACCTGGTCATTTCTGCTGGTGCCTGAGGAAAATCTAACTAACACGACAACAGCCATCTTGCAGCCTGCATTTCTGCCCAGGAACTGTCGCACACCCAACCCCCCTGTTCTTTACAGTTCAACTGAAAGCCACGAGACACTCACACCCTGAGTAAATGATTTGTTTTCCATCTCCTGCTCCCAGCCTGGTAAACATCCTTGATACTGAGACCAGGTTATCTAGACAATGGTCTGACTGTTGGGCCTAGATCAGGATGATTAAACAATGACTTGAAAGACCGGGCTTTGATCAAGGTGATTGAACAATGACCTGAAAGACTGAGCCTTGATCAAGACAAGTGAACAATGATTTGTGTACCAAGCCTTGACCAGGTCTCCATCTACAAACGTCGTCTGGATCTGGTTATCAACTACAAACACTGCCCTGATTGAACAATGATCTAACAGCCAAAAGACTGGAATGAAAAAGTATAAAAGGGTTGTAAGCTGCGGAGTAAAGCAGCAGCCTCCTCTGTCTTGTCTCTGACTAGCTTGGGACTCAGTTCCATAGCCCGGGCTATTGAATAAATCTGGGTTCCTCCTGCAGACGAAGGCTCCTGTGTCTCCTTTTACTAAGTATGGAAGGTATGGAAGACTTGGGCGGTTCCCCCACCGCCAAGACCCAGTAAGTGGGTTTAACCGGTTCTTCAAATGGTGCCCGAACAGGGACTCCATGAGCAAGAAGGTCAGGCCCGGTGGATGTGAGGGGGTGCACGGAGAGACTCCGACGGAGGTACCCTACCCGAGGGATTCTTGCAATCTGGTAAGCCAAACGGCTCGCCCGCTGTTCCTCCCCACCCTGTCTGGGCCATTTGCCGCGTTCTCGCTGGAGTCCCCTAGCAAATAATTTCTGGAGCAGGACACAGCCCTACGTCTGCAGAAGAGAACTACCCGTGTAAGGTAAGGGTGGGCTGATCACCCAAGTCTGTATGATTCTGTTATTGACTTTCGCAAAAACCAAGCTATTATTGACTTTTGCCACAGCCAAGCAAGCAAGGTGAATTTTTAAAAACCCGCTGGTTTCTGTTCTGTATGATTCTGCTGTTATTGACTTTTGCAAAAGCCAAGCAAGCGAGGTGAGTTTTAAAACCCGCTGGTGTCTGTTATCTGTTTTTAAGCATGCCAGTCAGTAGTAAGTTCAAGAAATTATGTTGTTGTATGTGTACGCAGGACTCCCAGCTGGAGGCGGCTTGTCCGCTTCCTCCAGAAGGGACCCCTGGCCATACGATGTATGTTAAACATGGCCCTTCTGCCATAATGTTTTCCTCATTCTGGGTAAAATATACAAAACAAAGTAATGCGGAATTACAGTGGCCACTTCATAGCTCCTTTAATTCCCAAGTTCTCTCCAACTTAGTGGAACAATTAATGAAAAGAAAAACGCACCGACTATGTTTGAATTGTCCGATTTTGGAGGAAAGAGATAGAGCAGAGAGCTGGAAAGCAGAAGGCTCAAGAAAGAAAACAAGAACATATGTCAATGGCCAACCACGCCAGAGAAAATTTATAAAATCAAATGACAAAATCAGTAGAAATACCCGACAGTGAGCATGGGGCACGGGTACAAAAATGTTATTCAGCTCGTGAGGAGAAAGGAAAGGGACATATGGAAGGGGGAGACGAAGGTGATTCCTTGCTTGATACCATGCTAGAAAACCCTCCTGCATATGCCCCAATGTAACCTGCCCTGACGCCTCACACCTCGCATGTCCCCGACACAGCCCACTCCTGCCCCCACTGCCCCTCTTACTGTTCTCCCTGTCACACCATCCCTCCCGATTTTCCTATGACACCGACCACGCCCGCTAATCCTGTCCCCGCTGCGGGAATGACAACAAGTCTCCATCCACCCAACCCCTGCGGCTTTACCCCTGCACGCCCTTTTCCTGCTTCCCCGTGGTCTACAGTTAAGCAGGATTTATATCAATTGTTGAATTTCCCCCGACTGGCCTCCTTGCGCTCTGCAGTCAGCTTTTCGTTCCTTCGAGAAAATGACCTACAGAGGCAACAGTGTGAATGTTGGATAAATATAGGGAATATTTATGCCTTTAAAGAAATATGTAGTACAAAATGGGGTGGTTATGGACGGATCATCTGAACAAATCAAACACTCACACCCAGTCAAAAGATCTGGGTTTAATCCAACACCATTCTTTAGCCCACTCTGCCACCCAAGTTCAGACATGGCTATATGCAAATCAGTCTGACCCTGTGCCTCATGGGAACAGTCTAGCCCGAACTGCCAAGCCATGCCTTCCCTGGACCGGAAACAAGCTTCCGAGGACCGGTTTCTGGCATTACAGCCGTCTTCAGCCCGGCTTGCTTGAATCCAGTGGCAAAGTGAGCAAGGGACTCACGTCTGAGCATACCCTGCCACACTTATGGCGGCCAAAAGCGGTACAAAATGGGGTGGTAATGGACGGAGCATCTGAACAAATCAAACACTCACACCCAGTCAAAAGATCTGGGTTTAATCCATCACCATTCTTTAGCCCACTCTGCCACCCCAGTTCAGACATGGCTATATGCAAATCAGTCTGACCCTGTGCCTCATAGGAACAGTCCAGCCCGAACTGCCAAACCATGCCTTCCCTGGACCGGAAACAAGCTTCTGAGGACCGGTTTCTGGCATTACAGCCATCTTCAGCCCGGCTTGCTTGAATCCAGTGGCAAAGTGAGCAAGGGACTCACGTCTGAGCATACCCTGCCACACTTATGGTGGCCAAAAGCGGTACAAAATGGGGTGGTAATGGACGGAGCATCTGAACAAATCAAACACTCACACCCAGTCAAAAGGTCGCCCTAATTGTGGCAGGGTATGCTCAGACGTGAGTCCCTTGCTCACTTGGCCACTGGATTCAAGATAGCCTGGCTGATGAGGATTATGAATCCGAAACCGGTCCCAGGATGCTTGTTTCCGGTCCATGGAAGACATGGCTTGGCAGTTCAGGCTGGACTGTTCCCATGAGGCACAGGGTCAGACTGATTTGCATATGGCCAAGTCTGAAATGGGGTGGCTGAGTGGGCTAAACAATGGTGATGGATTAAACCCAGATCAGTTGACTGGGGGTGAGTGTTTGATTTGCTCAAACGGTCCCTCCATCATTCCCTTTTGTATTGCTTTGTTCGCCCTAATTGTGGCCGGGTATGCTCAGACGTGAGTCCCTTGCTCACTTGGCCACTGGATTCAAGATAGCCTGGCTGATGAGGATTATGAATCCGAAACCGGTCCCAGGATGCTTGTTTCCGGTTCATGGAAGACATGGCTTGGCAGTTTGGGCTGGACTGTTCCCATGAGGCACTGGGTCAGACTGATTTGCATATGGCCATGTCTGAAATGGGGCGGCTGAGTGGGATAAAGAATGGTGATGGATTTAACCCAGATCAGTTGACTGGGGGTGAGTGTTTGATTTGCTCAAACGCTCCGTCCATCATCCCCTTTTGAATCGCTTTAAAGAAATATGGTCCACCTTTTCCCAGTGGACAATTATGGAACAGACCACCTGGGCTGAATACATGTGTACCCTGGTCATGCAAAGATTTGAGAATGCGCTTATGCAGATACCCACCGGATTAATTGACCTTAGGTCGCAAATAAAAAGAGGCGATGTTCAAGGAGAGGGGATGTTTGGCAGTATGTCTGCTTTAATGGTTTACCGTGAAAGTACCGCTTTTCCCAACACCTCTCTAGAAACAGTTATGCCAATGAGAGAGGCGGCCCCTGTCTTTGTTAACGCACTTACCGATGCCCAAAATAATGGCCATGGGGCTGTTGAGGCACACTGGCTTAGGCTTTGGGTTCATGTTCTTCGGAAAATGTCAGAAGTAATGCAGTTAAACGCACAATTACCAGATCCCCGGAAGAATCCGGCTGCCTTTTACAGAGAATTAGGTCAGATTATATCTGCAGGTACTCTCGTTCTTGGGGATATAGATTTACTTTTTGGTACATTTGTCCCCAATGAAATTTGGAACAAAATTCAACATACTGACCATGAAGTAGCGTTGGGAGGTAAATGGGCTGACCTAGAGGCTATGGAAGAAGCAAGGGTAGGATGGACTAAACCAGAAGCTGCCATCCTGACTTTGCCCGGATAAAATAATAACGTTTACGAAAACACTTTTGCCGGAAACTGTCATTAACTGGGATAAAATAAACACCTGTAAGCAGCGAAAAGAGGAGAATGTGGCTGACTTCTTTACCCGTTTTTAGACAGAATACAACGGACATAGTGGTTAGGATCCCCGGACCCCAGGTTCTGGCCCAGTATTTGTCGAAAAATTTGTCAGCAACTTGCTTCCTGAGATCTCCGCCAGGCTTAAGAAAGTTGAAAGTACGTGGTCTGCCCAAACTATGACTGGTATCTTGGCTATGGCACAATATCACGAGAACAGGGAGAATAAAGATAGAGACAAGGAAAGTAAGAAGATTAGGGATCTTAAGACTAAGGCAATTCTGCAGCAGGCTTACCCTCCCCGATGTCCCGATGCCCATGGGAATTTAAGACCTCAACCCCAACCCCCTCCTAGGGCTCGCCAGTCTACCCCCTGCAGCCCTCTACGTACGGGAGCCCTCCAAACAGATCAGTGTGCTTATTGTAAGAGGTACGCCCATTGGATAGATGAGTGTTCTGTGTTGGCTGAAATCATCCGATCTGGGAAGACTCGGCCTCGCGCTCCCAGGGAGGGGAGGGCGACTAGGGACCATGGCCCGCCCCATCCACAGGATAAAGAACGCAGACCCAGAGATGAAGCTCCCATCCGGCAGCGCCAGGCCAATTGGTTTGATGGGTACTAAGCAACACACACTTATTACAATGATGATTATGATGAAGTTGATGAGACAGGGCCCTACCAACCATAGTACAGCCAGGAAAGGGGTATTACCAGAGTGCAAATTCCAGTTGATCAAAGGGACCCTTATGTTCAAATGTCAGTTGTGGGGAACGATCAGAATTTTCTTTTGGATACTGGGGCCACTAGATCTTCTATTGCACGTCTGTCAGTCCCGGAGGCACCCCTTTCTGGCAATATCAATGTCTCCGTGGGTTTTGCAGGAACACCTGTGACCAGCCCTGTCTCTGAACCCCTTCCTCATGATATTGGCCCTGCACATGTTGATGCTCCCTTGGTCCTTACTACAGGTTGCAGTGAAAACTTGTTAGGCATGGATTAACTGAAAGCTCTGTATGCGACCATATCATGTAGTCCCCAAGGTGTATCCCTAACAATTTCCCCCACCACAGCTTCCTGTATGTATCTATCAGGTGCACCAGAGTTGCAGTCTTTACCTTCCTTCCTGTGGGCATCATCAGATACTGATGTAGGGTGTCTTAACATACACCCTCATGTGGTACGCATCCAGCCAGGTGCACTTCTCCCCCGCCTCCGGCAGTATCGAAGGAAAAATTGCCCTTTTAACAATAATATCTGAATTAATGGACAAGGGCGTAGTGGAGGAGACACGTGGCAATATCTGTAACAGTCACATTATTCCCATTCTTAAAAGACAAATGAAGTTGCTCTCTCCCCTAAAATATACCGATTCGTGATTGACCTGAGAGCCCTTGTAAAATAACAATATCCCAATATCCTGTTGTCCCCGACATTACAGCCCTCTTAACGATGGTCTCTTCTGACACAACGCACTTCTCTGTCATAGACCTGAAGAATCCTTATTTCAGCATTTGTATACATCCTGACAGCAGACATCTTTTTGGTTTCTCTCTTAGTGGGCAGAGCTTTAGATTCTGCCGCGCCCCTCAAGGTTTCACCGAGAGCCCCAGTATCTATAGTCAAGCCCTAAAAAGTCAACTAGATTCCTTGCAAACTCCCTGATAATTTCACACTATTACCATATGTAAATGACCTCCTCATTGCTGCAAATTCTGCCCCAGCATGTAAAGAAGCTACTCTCTGTTTGCTACGCCAACTTGCCCTCCATAATCACAAAGTCTCTTTGAAAAAGCTTCAGTTTTGTCAAGAGAAGGTGACCTATTTAGGTCATCTCCTCTTGAAGGAGGGAAGGCAGCTCACTGCTGATCATGTAGCCATTATCAATGATATGACGGCCCCATGAACACAAAAGCAGGTGCGAGCCTTCATAGGCCTAACCTCATACTGTAGACAGTGGATTTCCAATTTTTCGGCCATGGCCCAACATCTTCTTGCCCTCACCACTAAAGACATATCAGATAGTTCCTTTCCTTGGACTAGAGAGCATGTGCAGGCCTTCCAAGAATTAAAAAAGGCTCTGTGTACTGCTCAAGTCCTCGCTACTCCTGATTATAACAATTTTTTTTTTTATTTTTGTACATGAGACAGACAACTGTGCATTAGCTGTCTTGACCCAGATGTTTGGAGGTCACCATCGGCCATTTGCCTATTTTTAAGCCACCTTAGATCCTGTTGCAAAGGCTCTCCCAGGATGCCTACGGGCGACTGCTGCGTCCGCCCTCATGGTCCGTCAGAGTGCGGGGATCGTCATGAACTTCCCCCTGACTCTGATGGTCCCCCATTCTGTAGATACCCTCCTTAATAACACCAAGACACAGTACCTCACTAGCGGACAACTCACAGGATATGAACTGACACTCTTTGCCAGCCACATTAACATCAAAAGATGCACTGTACTAAGCTCCGCCACATTACTCCCACTGGATACTCAGGATGCACGCTTAGACCCACATGACTGCATATTAAGGACAGAGGTAGAGACGAAGGAACGGGATGACTTACAGGATACCCCGATAGCAGAACCAGAAGGTACACTTTATGTGGACGGATCATGTCTCAGAGGACCAGATGGTAACACCTCAGCTGCCTACGCCCTCACGACATTAGGGCGAATAGTAGAAACAGCTCAGATTCCGCAGTGCTCTGGTCAAGCAGCAGAATTAGGGGCCCTCACTAGAGCTTGTGAGTTAAGCAAAGGGATGACGGTAAATATTTATACTGACAGGCAATATTCCTTCAGGGTGTCCCACAACTTTGGGAGGTTATGGAAAGAAAGGAATTTCCCTACTTCCCATGGGACCAAGATTCAACATGGCCCCCTAATTCACCGATTGTTAGACTCCCTGGCACTCCCCAAAAAGGTGGCCACTATAAAATGTAAGGCCCATAAGAAAGTGACAGATGATGTTGGGAAAGGCAATGCCCTGGCTGACCAGACGGCCAGACAAACAGCTCTTGGGAAAAGGGAAGGAATGTATGTAGGAGGTCCCGCTAGGTGGGTGGCAGATGAGGGCATGGTTGAAAACACAGTACAGAGTGTTATTGATATTCAGTCCCATACTATTCCTGAGGAACTAAGGGTGTGGAAGGAGCAATTAGCAAAGGAGGGAATTGATGGTTGTTGGGTAAGTACGACTATGGAAAAACAATGGGTGTTACCTGACAGTCACGTGCTACCAGTAGTTACGATGGCCCATGGTCCTTCTCACATCAGTTCAAAAGGGATATGTAAACTGTTGGAATCTACATGGTACAACTCTAAGATACCAGCATATGCTGACAAACTGGTTAAAACATGCATGATTTGCCTAATGTATAACCCAGGAAAAGGCACAGTTACTCCTAAGGGAGGATTCTCTCCCCTTTTGAAGTCCTCCAAATGGATTACATCCAGATGGACCGATGTAACACTTTGAAATATGTCCTAGTGGTGGTCTGTACCTTCAGCCGATGGGCGGAGGCCTACCCCGTCAAAGACTGCACCACTATCAATACCGCCAAAGTACTATTAAAAGAGTACCTCCCACGATTCGGTTTGCCCCGCTTGGTTTGGAGTGACAATGGGACACACTTTACCGCCCAAATTATGGAATATGTCTGTACAGCATTGGGTATAAAACAAAAATGTCATGCAGCTAACCACCCCCAGTCAGCAGGTCTAGTGAAGGTGTACAATGGCATCCTACAAACTAAAATGGCAAAAATAGTAGCCGAGACTTGGGTTGATGCTCTGCCCTTATCCCTACTGTCCACAAGAACAACGGCCCACACCAGGATAGGGCTATCTCTCCATGAAATTTTGTTCGGGAGACCTGCCAATGTATGGGGTGTCCCGTGGCCTAACAAACTGTCTGACGTTGAATACCCAGTATTAACTGATTATCTGTACAGTCTAACTAATACCTTTCATACTCTTTATCACCAGGGGCATGAGGCCATACCTGACAAAAGCGAGGGCCCAGGACACGTTATCCAACCTGCTGACTGGGTCCTGATCCGGAATTTTCAACGGACTAAGAGCCTTGAGCCCCGCTGTACACAACCCCGTCAGGCGTTACTAGCCACCCACATCGCCGTGAAACTATAAGGTCAGAAGAATTTTGTGCATTCATCACACTGCAAGCATGTACCTCTGCCACTCCTCTATGATCAGTGGGTGAAGGAAGGACTAGGAGACTCAGAAACAGAAACAGTCCCGACGTTTGTCCCATTCAGCGATGCCAGACTGCATTCTACATCTACGGAAGCAGAGAGTGACAGCATACTGAAAGGAAGGGTGGAGCCCTCCCTTAACTCTGCTCAACATCAAGAACAATTGTTTCCCGACCATGCTGTCCCTACTTCTGACCGATACAACTTACACCACCCGAGGGAAGGCTTGCCCTAGACTTCGCCAAGTACCTACAGGCTGTAAGGCTGTGATCTTCCCCGGCTGAGAGTAGTGCTGGTGTGTCCGACTAAGGTAAGCCATAAGGGCCCTTGGCACCTGCGGCAGTAAAGCAACCACCAATCACAGACAGCCACTAGAGGTCCCTGGCTTAGCAAAATGGCCGCCGTCCAAAACAGCCGAATCCAGAAACAAGATGTCAGCCTCCGACATAGTAAATGCTTCATGGTCACCGTGGTGATGCTGTTTTTCTCCCTCATCCTGTCTATCCTTGGTTGGCTGTTACTAATCTATCATCCTGTTACCTCACCAACTCCTACCCCGACTCCTGCAGAACACCAGTAATACACGTTACCAGCCCATGAATGACCCCGCCGTGCAGAATTCTTTAACAACACCTTCATCCAAATGTTGCATCATCGCCAACTGATCATGAACACTTCCAACTGCTGGGTTTGTGGACTGATGCCACATTCCATGATACACCCTGTCCCGTTCTTTCCCTACCCCTTTTCCATCTCTGGGCCTTGTCTTGCATGGTGGATGTTGATACAGGAGGCCTTCACTGTCAATGGTACTGCCAATTCTGTGGGACATTTCAGGATGACTTCTGGCAGAACAGATCCGGCCATGCCAATGCTCTTTTTTGCCCGACCAGCTCATCCACATCTCTACTACTACCAGATGAACTCGGTGAGATGGTAGCATTCAACTCAACCACTCGATGAACATTTTCTAGATTCCGCACAAGAAAGATACTGCCTGATGAACGAGACACTGTGAATGTCATAAATGTGCAAGTCTTCATTCATGGCCTAGGGACTAAGACAGTTGGTACCAGTATGTGTGATATCGCAAAAGCTTTAAACTCCACATCTCCTCCAAAGCTGGTGGCATCCCCAACACCTATTTCATCTGTGGCATTGCTGCTTACACTTGGCTCCCCCGTAACTGGTCTGGTACTTGCTATCTGGCCTTCCTTCTTCCACCAACTTATTCTATCCATGGAGGTTATCACCTGTCACTGAAGGGCATTCTGCGTCGCTCACGTAGGGGCGTCATATCAGCCGAGGTTACAGCAGGCCAGGAAATGGGGTACTTCTTTAAAGGTTTCCTTCCTTTCTGGGGCCCCATGGCCAACAGTCGGGCTGTACGAGGACTGACCAGGGTCCTTGAAGCCACCATCACAGTAACAGCTGGTGCCCTTGCCAACATCACTGCAGAGCTGCAGGCGGACCGCCTCATAATGCTACAGAACAGAATGGTCCTAGATGTCATCCTTGCTGATCGTGGTGGTGTGTGTAAATTGATCGGCTCCAGCTGCTGCGTGTACATCCCAGACAAGGCACCTACAGTGTACGATGCCATCCAACGTCTGCATCGCCTTTCTTCCAAAATTCATCTGGATGAAGGCAACTGGTCACTCACAGGCTGTATCTGGGGCCTCCTTTCCCAGTGGGGGTGGAGGATCCTCATCTTCCTTGCCTTGGGAGTAACTGTCCTGGCCTCCTTCTGTTTGTGCTTTCAGTGTCTGCCAGTGCGTTGTACAATATGTGTCCAGACCATCAAGCCTCCACCCTCTAACATTCACAACACCAATATGATGATGATGCTCCAACAAGAAACCAATGGCCTCATAAACATTGACATTGCTTAAAGTATTTGCCACTCAATGACAAAGGGAGGGTCTGAGGAAAAGTGTTCTTCTGATCGGCATCATTTGTACCGGGACTCCATAGTTTTTTCATTGCCATCTCGTGTCAAACATTTCCACACGACCCACCTTGTTATTTCTGCTGATGCCTGAGGAAAATCTAACTAACTTGACAACAGCCATCTTGCAGCCTGCATTTCTGCCCAGGAACTGTCGCACACCCAACCCCCCTGTTCTTTGCAGTTCAACTGAAAGCCACGAGACACTCACACCCTGAGTAAATGATTTGTTTTCCATCTCCTGCTCCCAGCCTGGTAAACATCCTTGACACTGTGACCAGGTTATCTGGACAATGGTCTGACTGCTGGGCCTTGATCAGGGTGATTAAACAATGACTTGAAAGACCGGGCTTTGATCAAGGTGATTGAACAATGACCTGAAAGACTAAGCCTTGATCAAGCCAAGTGAACAAGGATTTGTGTACCAAGCCTTGACCAAGTCACCATCTACAAACGTCGTCTTGATCTGGTTATCAACTACAAACACTGCCCTGATTGAACAATGAACTAACAGCCAAAAGACTAGAATGAAAAAGTATAAAAGGCTTGTAAGCTGCGGAGTAAAGCAGCAGCCTCCTCAGTCTTGTCTCTGACTAGCTTGGGACTCTGTTCCATAGCACGGGATATTGAATAAATCTGGTTTCCTCCTGCAGACGAAGGCTCCTGTGTCTCCTTTTACTAAGTAAGGAAGGTATGGAAGACTTGGGCGGTTCCTCCGCCGCCGAGACCCAGTAAGTGGGTTTAACTGACTGTGTTAACTGGTTGTGCTTGAGTAGGAATCCTCAGGGACATTCTGTATGGTGTATGCACGGGGTAATAGAGCAGGCTACGTTCAAGGACTCAGCTTACAAGGGGGCAGTGTGCATTTTGTGTGCAAGGAGTGTGTATGCAGGATTTATGCAGTTCCTCAGTGTGAAGGTCGTGCGAACATGGTGAGCGTGAGCATAAGCTCAGTGTGCATGCAAGTGGCAAAGGTGCAAATGTGTAAATGGGAATATTGTGGAGTTTCACAGGGCAGGCTTGTACTCTTCGTGCAAAGCTTCGAGATGAAAAAGCAGACTGCTTGTGCACAGTTACAGTGTGATGGTTGCCTACACTGACTTGCGCACCATGCAGCCAGCAAGAGCTTGTTATGTAAGGGGTGTGTGCAGGCTGTGTGCACAGGTTCAGTGCACAGGGCATGTGTAGGCTGATGGCTAGTGTACTAGCCGTGGGCACAGAATCACGGATGGTTACCAGACTGTGTGCTCAGGGGTGTACAGGTTGTATGCCCAGATCAGGTGCCCAGTATTTAGGGTCACCCACAGCTCTGACCCCAGATGCCCCCCTCCCTCCTGCCCGTAAGCGCTCCAGTCCCACAGCTGTGCAGGTCCCTAATGCATGATCCGCGTCTGGATCGTATAGTCTGACCATATGGTTGGTGAAGGGGGCGCATGGCCAGGTCCACCTCCACAGTCCTGCGGCAAGTCCAGCCAGCGGGATACAAGACACGGCTGCGCAGTGCACACAATCGACTTGAGCTTCCTGCCACCTGCCTGCAGCCTCTACCCCACCCCTTCATAACTCATCATAGGGCAGAAACCGCTCCCTTGTGATGAATTGGGAAAGGGATTGGCAAGAGGGCAGAGATGCCCCCGCCCATTAGGAGACGGGGGCCGGGGCTGCTGCAATGAAGCAAGCAACCCTCGTCCCTCGCTCTCCTAAGGGAAGGCAGCAGCTGGTAGTAGTGCGCATGTTCGGGATGGTGGTAAAAATGACCATGCCCAAAACCGAACATGCGCACTATTACTGCGCTCACAGACAGACAAAAACTGCTTCTGTCTGTCAGTCACCACAAGTGGGTGTGCCCCGGGGTCATGTGCTGGCCCAGAACAGCCGCGCGGCGTGACTCACTCGAGTTTCACTTTCAACACATAAGATCAGAACGAACAAGATTTAACTTAAATCTCGTTCGTCATTGACATTGAACGAATGATTAATGGGCCCTAGAGCGCATGCGGTTAAGACGATGGCATTGATGCGGTGCAGGAGCTTTCAGTCGGGAATGGTAAGTTGTCTGTCGGATTTCAGCAGGGATTTTTAAATAGTCAGACAAACACACACACACACACTCTTCTCTTCTGAAGGTCTTAAAACATGAATATTTTACAAAATGCTTTGATTTAAGAATCTCCATTAGAATGTACCCTTCTTTCCCTTTCCATTGGCCCTTAAGTCAGCCTTAGACACTTCTTCTCTTATAATAATTAACATGATATGCCAGCGTGATTGTCTGAGAAAAACTGAAGCTCAATCCTCCCCACCCCAAGTATTACTGACTACACTACGCTCCTAAGTGTTTGCCGATTGGGTTACTACATCATAAACGTGACGCATATCCCATCAGCCTTATTAGAAGTGTCATAGGATAGCTGGTCCTTCTAATAAGGTAACTAGAATATAAACCATGATAGTTATGAAGTAACACGATTACCAAACTCTGCCTATAGACCAAGGTCTCTTGATGAAAGGTAAGTCGCAGCCCCCAAAAATGAGTGCATGTGGACCCCGCAAGCAACGAAATTAAGCAATGGGTGCATACCACTTCTCCGCCATGCAGGTCATGTAATAGAACAATATGGCTTTTTTATTGGAAGATATTTAAAGTGAAGTGCTAACCTTTTGTTCTTGTTCACTAAAGTTACAATTCATTTTAAAATGTTCCATTTAAACTTCTTGCATTAAAAAACCTATACCTCACTCACAGTGTCCGTACGGCGAGCCATGCACTTCACAATCTCTCATTCAGTTTACCTCTGGCCTGGACTCTATAAGTACTTTGTGAATTTTAATGAGGTAGAAGACAGACAGGAATGACAGGTATTAGAGTGAATTGAGAGGCCACCAGAAGCTTTTTACATTTTAATGACCAGAGTTTAAGTTAAAGTATTTCAGGCATTGCACGAGCTTACATGACTGGAGAATAGAGCCCAGTCAGTGGCTGATAGTTACTTTTTGGACTTTCCTGGGTATTAATCGATGTAAATGCTGCCTTGGATTAAAATGTTTAAGTATTAGGTAAAGGGCAGAGGTGATGAGGAGGGCTTTGAGTATGTTTGTGTCGTAGTGGCAGGGGCTCTCTGGGACTTTATGAATTGCTATGAGCACATAGGGATGCTGCAGGACTGCCAGTTGTTACATAAATTAAACAGCCATACTAATAGAAGCTTTAATAATCACATAATATTGATAGTTGCTGTATTTACTTGGCTAAGATGATAAAACATGTAACTTGCAGGTTTAGAGGCAGTTGTTTAGACAGTGCAGCTATCTCACCAGCAGTGCACCATAGTGCTGACAGTCAGAATCATTTTGTTTTTTGTATTCCTATTTATTCTCCAATTTGCTCCAGGGAGCAAGATGGGAGGGGATGGGGAAAAATATATATATTACTATCTGTAAAGTTGGTATTTGTGTATAAGGGAAAGCGCATGGTTTTATCGAAAATAATACACATCTAAAACTCATAAATGTTTTCTGTTTGTTATATTATTTCCCAATGCAACATACATTAACATTTTGGCATTAGGAGCTCCAGAATTATATTATTTTAAGCGAGTCATTTTTTGAATGTGAAAGATACTCTTCAGACCATATGACGCAACCATCTGCTGTACTCTTTTTATAGTAGTTAATATGTTATTAATGGGGTACTCATCTGTGCTTGTTGTTTCATAGTGCTTAACACAACTATTTATTGGTATTAGCTAACAGAACATATTGAAGCTTTGAGAAATACAATGAATCAAAGAGACAACGTTTTAATGAATCTATTTTCAATTCACTATAACCATTGGCCGAATAAATATAAGCATCACAGCACTATGTGAAGTTGTACAACGTAAACAATTGTAATTGATCAATAGTTGTTTTTATATTTTTACACTTTAAAAGCATTTATTTAAAAATTAATTGTATTACATTCATTAATGATTTGTCACAGAGGTACATTTTAAACTTACACCTGATTTATCCTGCTATGTTATGCAACTATAATTTATATCCTCCTATATTAGAGCAACCTCGTTGGATTTTCAATTACTGAAGAACACATCTATGCAAATAAACGTGTTTCCCAGAAGTACCTTACTGCATTAGGTCTACAATGCCATCGTCTTAACCGCATGCGCTCTAGCGGTTTTCCCGCTGCGCGCTGCGTTTTTGAAAATACCGCGTACGTGACGAGCCGAGCTCGTCATCAGCGTAGCGCAGGTTACGCTCATGACGAGCTCAGATCGTCATCAGCCCCGAAGGCGTGAGCCCCTGGGTACCTTGGGGCAGATTTATGAAGGCCTTGCGCCGGCGGTGCGTCATTTTTAACATGGGAAAAAGTGACGCACCGGCGGCGCAAAGCCTTCATAAATAAGGTCCCTTGTACCTAAGAAACCGTGAAAGACATCTTCCTCTCCTTTTATTGCAAAGTTAATAAAATATTGTGTAAAGGAACAGATAATTTAGAAACGTTGGAAGAAAGGGATTTGCAAGACTTTTGTGAAAACACTTCATACATAATAAAAATGTGCAAACCTCTCAAAGTTGGAAAGCGTTTTAGAACTTCGTGAAGGTTTCAGAAATAATTGTGAGAATTTACTCTTCTCGTGTTGCTGCATGAAATCCTTCCGCGTAGCTTCAATGCTCAAATAACTTTGCTCTCAAATATATTGTGCAATTTATTATGCTCTTTCAAGCAGAACTGCTTTTATGGAATATACAGCAATGCACGTAAGCCATTGTTAAGATGCTCCCTTTGTATGTATATATATTAAAAATGACTAGAGGAGGCACTTAAGCAATATTTGTCAGTATACCTCAAAGGATTAGTCTTGGCATTTATTTTATTTTGGACCTCGCTGTCACTGTGGTTTTGTTTTGCCCAACCCCTCGTTGTATTTGCGTGCCATTTGTTTTGGTTGTTTGGTGCTTCACTGAGTTTTTGCACTGTTTGCCTGTGGCCAAGTACACAGTCAATCAGGTTTTGCTTCTCAGACCCGCTTGCCCACTGTTTTTTGCGCTCCCGTTTGTAGGATGCGCTCTAGTCTATGAGCGTGAACGCGATGACGCGTCACGCCATAGACAGGAGCGCGACGCGCGCGCATGCGCAATAGGCGCGAATTGCAAGGCGCGAACGGGGAGAACGGCAGTTGGCGACCGGAGCAGTCACTGTGCAGACGCTCGGCGCCCTTATGCTCAAGATACTTGTTTTGGATGAAAATAAAGATAAAGAAGTTATACACCTACCTGGGCTCAGTGTATAGTGTGGGCAAGAAACATTACATTGGCGACGAGGCTGGGACCACGAACACCAAGGAGTACAGTGGTCAGGAGTAGACACTCCACGACAGCCCCACACCACCAGCAGAAGGACTATAGCGACTACAGATGAGCAGAGGGCGTGGCAGTAGCAGGAAAGCACGGAAACAACCAAATACAGCTCCAACAACCAGGTCAGTGCTGGGCTAGGGAAGGAGAGTACAGCCAGCACCCTGGCAGCCAAAGGCATCGACCCCAAGACAGAGGAAGGGGCACAAACTGACGACCCCACGCAGGCTAGAAGGGATAGCACCCCAGGTAGCCCCAGAGGGCAAGGGAACGCGGCAGGGAGTGCAGGAGCATCCGGTGTACCCATTCAACACAGTGCCCAGGTGGTAGACCCCAGAGGCGAGGCCAGGATGGCGAATCAAGCGTCTGCTCTGATGGCCCCTGTCCCATTCCTGCCTAGACCGGGTGAACCACAGCTAAAATGGGAAGACTGGAAGGAATACTTTCAAAACTACATTGAAGCACTTGAAGATGAAAATGAAGGGGCATTCACCCCGGAAAGGAAGAAGAGACGGTTACTCCACAACCTGGGCCCGGAGGGGGTGAGAGTGTTCAAGAACCTGGTGCCCAAGGAGAGGGGAGCGACGGAAACAGATGTCTTTAAAAACGCCCTGGATGACTTGGACAGCCATTACCGTCCAGCAGTTTGTGTCTCCATAGACAGGTATAATTTCCAACAGAGGAAGCAGGAGGTTGGTGAATCGATTGATGATTATGTGGCGGCGCTCCGACGCCTGGCCATCACGTGCCAGTACGGGGGTCTTCAGGAGGAGTATATCAAAGACCAAATTGTCATGCACACCACGTGCAGGTCTGTCCAGGACAAACTGTGGGCGCAGAGTGAGACATCGCTTAAAGAAGTTGTTGCTATGGTCAAAAAGGCTGAGATGTCAAAACGCGGTGCTGAAGCAGCCAAACGTGAGAGTGCACCGAGACAGTTGGTCAACAAGATAGACGAGGCAACCCAGCCCAGCAGACCCAGAGGGGTGTATGGAGATCAGAGGAAGGATTCGAGATGGACAGGGAAGCAGACAGTCCGCCCTGGTCCAGACAACAAGTTTGCGTGTTATAGATGTGGCAGCACGGCACATTCGGCGCAGGATAAACGCTGTCCCGCGTTCCGCGCCAGATGCTCGTTTTGTGGCCTGGTCGGCCATTTTGAAAAAGTATGCCGCAAGAAGGGGAAGAAATCCACGGTCAAGTGCGTCGATGCGGCCACAGCGGACGTCAGCGGGGAGGACGACCTGGAAGACGACGATTTGGTGTTATGCATCGAGGACCAAGTGTTAGAGGTGACGGGAAAGCGAAGAGATAAGCCCCGCACGGACATGCTGATAGGGGGAGTGAAGGTACATGTGGCCGTCGATTCGGGATCTCCTTGGACCATCGTGCAAAGATCCATATGGGAAGAAGACTTTGTGCCTGTGGTGGGGCCAGACCTATGGCCGCCGGACATCAGACCCATCTCGTACACTGAGAACGCCATTCCTCTAGTGGGGTGCCGAGACTTCATATTCGAATTCAGAGGGAGGTCAGCCACGTGCACCCTGTATATAGCAGAGAGAGGTCCTTCAGTGCTGGGGTGGAGAGACGCAGGAGATCTGGGAATCATACTCAACCCGGGAGGCAAAGAGCAGATTCTCTTGACAGACGAGTGGCCCCTCACGAGAGATGAAGTTTGGAAGTCAGCATACCCCAAAGTTTTTGATGGCTCAGTTGGGAAACTGGACAAGTTCGTCCACAGAATGGTCCTCAAGGAGGGCGCAGTACCAGTGGTGCATAAAGTCAGGAACATACCCATGTCTACCAGTGGAGCGGTACAACAGGAACTCCTGAGGCTGGAGGAGCAAGGCGTCATAGAGCCGGTGGACAGTGCGGAGTGGCTATCCCCCTTGGTAGTGGTCAAGAAGCCAAATGGACAGGTTCGTCTCTGCGTTGACCTCCGCGAGCTCAACAAAAATCTCATCGTGGAGAAGTTTCCCCTACCTAGAATCGAGGAAATGCTCGCCAAGACAAAAGGTGTGACTCACTTCTCCACCATAGATCTCACGTCTGCATACTATCAGATTGAGCTGCATCCATCGAGCAGGAAGTACACCGCCTTCATTACACCTTTTGGGTGCTACCAGTTCCGGAGGATGCCCTTTGGCCTGGCATCCGCAGCGGCTGTCTTTCAGAAGCTGATGCATCGGCTGTTCAAGGACATTCCGGGGGTACAGTACTTTCAGGATGACATCCTGGTGATGGGCTCTTCCAAAGGAGATCACGACAGGAAATTGCAAAGAGTTCTGGAAGTGCTGCAAAACAAGGGGCTAACGGCGGAATGGAGCAAATGCAAGATAGGGACCCACTCGGTGACATACTTGGATCATGAGATCAGCACGAAGGGAATTTCACCCAAGGAACGAAACGTGAAAGCCATAAAGGATGCAAAGGCTCCCAGCTCCAAGGAGGAAGTGCGGTCGTTCCTTGGAATGGCCGAGTATTATAGTAAGTTTGTGAGACACATTGCCACCAGGACATACAGAATGAGGCAACTCATCAGAGACAAGACCAAGTTTGAGTGGGACTCAGAAGCGCAATTGGAATTTGACACGATCAAAGACTGCATCAGCCAAGCTGTTCCATTGCAAGGGTTTGTCCCCTCGGGCAAGACTGTGGTGACAACAGATGCCAGTGATAAGGGCTTGGGGGCTGTTCTGGCACAAGTGAGGGATGATGGTGCCACTGAAACGATCAGTTTTGCTTCACGGGCGTTGTCTCCGACGGAGCAAAGGTACAGCGTCATTGAAAAAGAGATGCTGGCCGTCACCTGGGCTTTGGGCAGATTCCGGCAGTTCGTTTGGGGTACGAGATTCAAGCTGCAAACTGATCATAAACCCCTTATCAAAGTCTTGACTTCCTCGGGTCATGAGACGGCGACCCCGAGAATAGCAAAAATGACTCTGAAGCTGCTCGATTACACCTATGATGTCGAATACCTGCCAGGAACGCAGAACAGGGTCGCGGATTATCTCAGCAGGGCTGCGGCGATGGAAGTGGCGCCGGAGGATGCCCTGGATAAGGAAGAGATGGTGGCAAGCATGGAGGACCATGAGAGATCGATAAGTATACAAGAATGGGAGGCTGCCTATGATCAGGACGTGGAAAAGGTGGAGATAAAGAGACATTTGACGTCGGGCTGGCCAGACAAAAGGAGGCTCACCGATGGAGTGCGGAGGTTCTATGAAATAAGAGAGGAACTGTCCCTGAGTGACTCGGGAGTGTTTATCTATAGAGGTGAGAGGGTCGTGCCGCCAGATTCACTAGTACCCAGATTATTAACTCTACTGCACGAGGGCTATCTAGGTATTGTAAAGACCAAAGCACGAGTCAAGCAAATGTATTGGTGGCCAGGCATGGATGTCCACATTGAAAGGCAAGTAAGGGAGTGCGGCCAATGCCAAGGCGCTGACAAAGTGCTTAGACCACTCCGACCGGCCTTGGGGAAGTTTGACACACCACAGGGACCCTGGGAGAACGTGGCCATCGACATACTGGGGCCTGTCCTGGACAGCAAAGGAGTGAACAAGTATTTATGTGTGGTAATGGACAAGTATTCTAAATGGCCTGAGGTGGACATTCAAGAATCCATGGACACTGACACGATTCTGAAATTCCTGACGACAGTATTCTTAAGAGAAGGCATTCCCAAAACCATCCTCAGTGACAATGGCCCGCAGTTTGTCTCGGACAAATGGATTAGGTTTATGAGGAGGAATGGTATTGAGTCAAAACACACGGCAGTGTATCATCCTGCATGCAACGGTCAAGTGGAGCGGTTCAACCGTGTGCTAATGGGCTCCATACAGGCGGCCATCACGCAGGGAAAGGATTGGGAGACCGAGGTGATGAGTATGCTGTGGGCCTACAGGATCACCCCCACGGCTGTGGGGTACAGTCCATTTCAAGTGCTGAGAGGACGCCATCCGTTCACTCGGGACAATGTAGTATGGAGGGAGAAGACCATCACCAGTAAATGGTCCCCTGCGGTGGTTCAGCACAATTTGGAAAAGGCCCAGAAGATCTATGCCGCTAACTATGACAAACGTCGAAATGTGAAAGGAACAGAGCTGGAGGAAGGAGAGTGGGTTAGGGTTAAACTCCCTACCCTACAAAAGAAAGGTGACAGCAAATATAGTCAGCCGTTACAAGTCAAGGAGGTGCGAGGTAGAGCAGCCCTTCTCAGCGATGGCAGGGTGTGGTCCCAAGACCGCATGGCCAGAGTGAACAAGATAGTTGTATGGCCCAAGCTGGAGGAGATAGAGACACAGAGGGACGTCCACGAAACCAGGCCTCGACCAGAGCAGGGTGATGAAGTCCTTCCCGAGGGAATAGGAGAGGACAGTGAGATGGAAAATCCCAGCACAGGGTCTACAGCCAGAGATGTAACACCGACTGGAGTAACACAGAGTGGAGACCGGAGAGACGGATCGAGATCAGGCGGAGAAAGAGAGGTGGAAGAGAACATGCCGGTAAGACACACCCGTAGTGGCAGGGCAGTCACAGTGCCCTCTCGATATAGAGACTTTGAAATGAGTGGACATTAATCATCAGTTTGCCAGACTGGTGGCCCAGCTAGAGAACATTGGGGACCATGGACATACTGTAGAGTTTGAGAAAAGTTATTTTGTTTATTGTTAAAAAGGGGAGATATGTAGGATGCGCTCTAGTCTATGAGCGTGAACGCGATGACGCGTCACGCCATAGACAGGAGCGCGACGCGCGCGCATGCGCAATAGGCGCGAATTGCAAGGCGCGAACGGGGAGAACGGCAGTTGGCGACCGGAGCAGTCACTGTGCAGACGCTCGGCGCCCTTATGCTCAAGATACTTGTTTTGGATGAAAATAAAGATAAAGAAGTTATACACCTACCTGGGCTCAGTGTATAGTGTGGGCAAGAAACATTACACCGTTTCCTCCTGGTTTCCCGCCCTCCCTCCTTCCTGCCAGTGGGTCGTTCAGTTTGTATGGGAATATTTTGAGAAGTTAATTAAGCAAACACGAATTATTAATTAACCTGTGATTCATCCTAATCATGTAAAATATGTAATACTGATTTATTTTACCTATATTGTGGGTGTGGGTTGCTAGGCTTGCAGGTGTTTAGAGTACGAAGATAATTAAGTAAGTAATAATTACGTATTACATATTATTGTATTCATATACTCCAATAGTCTTCAAAATATTGGTATTCCATTTTATATTATTTATTTTTATTTTTACATGTATTTTATTAATAGTGTTTATAGGTGATTTTTAAATGTTTAATATTATTTTTATTGTCTACATTAATTGTTATATTATTTTCTTTTTCAATTGTTTATATTTTGTGTGCTTTTATTATGTATGTATGTTTGTGTGTGTATATATATATATACTTATATACATATATAGATATACATAGATATTTTCACACATACACATATCTATAGTGTAACATAAATACATATATATTTTACATCAAATACTATCAAAAATTGTAAATGTACTATTAACATAATATACAGCACCAGGGCATTGTAGAGAAATGATTTGAAAAGATTTAACTATATTGTATCTGGAAATGAAAATGTGAGCTGATGTCGAGTGATACGGTATCATGCAATCAAGTAACAGGTTATATTCACTTTTACACTTTAGCACTTTTTTGCACTATTTATGACTACGCGCAATGGACAATCAAGCAAAATGAGGTTAACGGATGTACCATAAGAATGGGGGTGAATCAAAATCTTGCATTAAGGAGTATTTTATAAATTATTATAACATACATGACAAATACTTAAGGAAATCGATATACCAGTACAGATTGCCAAACATTGGTTTTATGATTGAAATACAGGCAATCGTATTGTAACATTTTATAAACTACAAATGAAATCTTTTTTATGTCTATTGCATAGTCTACTCACGTGGTTTAGGCCACACCTGCACCAGTCTCTTTAAATAATCTGTGAGAATGCCAAACATTTGCCATGTGATCAAGGCCCGAGGTAGGGCTGAAAAGCGTTATGGCGACTTGCACCAAATCCGTATCCGTTTGTGGCAACAAGTCTGCGAGGAAAACGGTAATGTGTGGAGATATGATTCTTTTATATGGAGTGCACTATTTGCACAGTATTTTTACACTTTGTTGCGGGGGGTCAAAAAGCTAAGATGCCCGTATCTTATTTTCTATTCTTAGATGTAGCATAATTATCATGAATTTACCCACTGGGGTTATATTAAATGAGGATGTTTTACAATGTTTATAAGACAATAACATTATGTGTTTAATATCTCTGACTTAAGATACAGTCACGTTCCTCCTTTCTTTAGTGTTTCACTTGCTGAATAGGATTTTGCTTTGTATTGTATGCAGGCATTCTTTAAAAGCAAATTATGTATATTTATATTTTGTTCGTTAGGAGGTTTCTTTCATCCTCTACATGCAATGGGTTGGCTCCTTTAAGAAAATGTAATATAATTTTCTATGTTTATTGGGCGGACTTGGTGTTGCAGCCAATCATGCAACTTGTTTGTTGAGCACTAGCACTTTAAATTTCACCTGTTCCTAAACTAGTGTTGTGTGAACAAGGCCTCTGGGCAGGCCGAAACGTTATGCTGAAAGCGGATGGAATGAATAAATAATTTTCTCACCTGCAATTGCAATGTATGTATTACCTACTGGCGGTCGCCAGTAGGTATATATAGTTAGGATTTTTTCTCTATGGGATTTTTGAAAATTCTATGTCAAATAACTTTGGCGTTTGTGGACGGAATTGGCTGAAATTTTCAGGAAAATGGCACATTTTGTTTCTGAGCAGCCCCTGAAAATTGGGGGGGGGTTCGTCCAGGGGGGGTCGAGAAAAAAGGGGGGTCCCAAAACGTGTTTTTAACATTGAGTTTTCCATAGGGCGGTTGGCCTCACTTTTAGCCCGAACGGCTGAATGGATTTGCACGAAACTTGGCAAAATTGTAGGGACTGGTAGCACGATGTGCCTTTTGTAGGTCTCAATATATGTGCTACAGTGGATTTTGAGAAATTAACGTTTAAAAAAAGATATATATCTGTAACAGCGGACCGGGCAGCGCTCCAGTACGCGTACTTTTCGCGCAACGGAGCTTTGTGAAGCGAAGCTGATTGGTTCTCCGGCGTCTGTAAACATTCCAAACAGTCCGTAGCGGCCGCCATCTTGTCTCTCGGTAGGATCGAGAGACAAGAGGAGGCCAAAGCGAAGGGGCAAATGACCATAAGGGGGCATAGTAGATCCTCGCTGACCCCCTAGGTTTGATGTGGAGGTTTTAAAAGGGCCCCGCGGGGCAAAAAAAATAATAATAATAATAATCGAACGGCTGAATGGATTTGCACGAAACTTGGTAAAATATTAGGGACTGGTAGCCCGATGTGCCTTTGCTAGGTCTCAATAAGTGTGCTCCAGTGGATTTTGAGAAATTAACGTTCAAAAAAAGATATATATCTGTAACAGCGCTCCGCTTCGCGTAACGGAGGTTTGCGAAGCTGATTGGTCATTCTGTCACTGGGCTATAGTTGGGCTACATCTGGCTGATATTTGGGCTACATTTGTTTTTTTTGTCTCTGGCGGCCATCTTTGGGCTACATTGGGCTACATTGGGCTTCATTGGGCTATATTGGGCTACATTTGGGCTCCAACATATATATAGGCCAATGTAGCCCAATATATATTTTTCAAAGTTAATTTTCGTAAAAACCACTGGAGCATATATCTTGAGACATAGCAAAGGCACATCGGGCTACCAGTCCCTACAATTTTGCCAAGTTTCGTGGAAATCCATTCAGCCGTTCGAGCTAAAAGTGAGGCCAACCGCCCTATGGAAATGAAGGAAATGAATGGGTAATTTGTAATTAGCAAATAGCTCATCGCAAACTAGGAATGGTAAAGAATCGCTATTTATTCCTTAAAGTTCGCTATTTAGGAAATGCAAAAAACTTTGATGATACATATGGCGGTTCATCTCTAACAAGATAAGAAGCATAGGGATAGATTTATGATGACTGGCGCATCACCAGGGATGTGTTAGTCATTCTGTGCCGCTGTTCCGTCACCTATGGTGTGCTGCATTTACAATGCGGCGCATCATGGGGCAAAAACAGCACAGATGCGTGATGTATCTGTGCCGTAAAGGTGGCGCATTGCTGGAGTTGTATCGCAAGTGTGATGAAGCTCCAGCAAGGGTCGGGGGTGCCCCTGTCGCAGGGTTTCTGTTCTCACACAGAACTGTGGACAGAGGATCGGAACCTCGGCGAATTAGGGTGCCCCAAAACTCACCTTAGTAATCAAATACCCCTTAGCAAGCTAGGTACAGTGTCACATTGGATATAACAAACTCTCAATGTTTAGACAATCCAGAATATGAACTTATAGTACCTCAGGATACGTGGAACTCATGAACAGTCGGTCGTTATATATTTCTTAGAAACCAGAACATGGAGTTAAGAAGAACACGTGTGTATTTGAAATGTTTATTTACTAATGCCGTCTTCTCAGGCGTAGTATCTTAGATAATACAAGTACACATATTATTAGTAGCAAAATTACCAGCATAGTTACTAGTACATAAAAAGCGAATGGTGACAGTATGTTAACATGCTGTAAATGAATAAGAGTTAGCAACACTTATAAGCAGCCACGGGCCGCGGAGGGAGTTACGGTGGGGCAGGGAGGCGGGGAGGGGGAGGGGCAGGGTGGAGAGGGCTCCACCCTGCCCCTCCCCCTCCCCGCCTCCCTGCCCCACCGTAACTCCCTCCACGGCCCGCGGCTGCTTATATCTCACCCTCCCTAATACACATATTATATTATTTGCTAAGAAGGTCTGTTTGTGTTGGTTTAGGGCGTGCCCATACTTTAGTGTCTTAGATTTGAAGGAATCACATCAGCATACACCAGCTCTCTCTTCATGTGAACCGCATCAAGTGTTGTGTATGTGTGTTCGGCAAAGCAATATAAAACCCGCCTCATGCCCAGAATTGGCAGAAGCTGCACTTATGTTATGAGTATGAAGTCGTGGAGATCAGACCTCATAACAATTCTGTATCGTGTTGTTCTTGAAACTTCAGCAGTCGCTGTACAGATATAGTTTAACAAGCAAAGCAGATAGTAGAGCAATAACATATTATTCTCATGTAAACCACGATGAACTACTAGGTTGAAAGCTAAAGCAACAACTAAGTGTCGTGTGCAGAAGTTGCAAAAAAGGAAAAATGGCGTTTAAACCGGTAATGAGCCCATGCTAACTTAACACGGTGTAAAGATATCCAGGACCTAGATGACACCTCCCCATGATCCGGAAACGAACTGAATAAGATAATAGAAGTGCCATCTCATGAGAGCAGATTGCAACTTTATATGTGGACGGTCCGCAAGGTAAAACATTAAAAACTAGGAAAATTTAATGCTAAAGAAAAATAAAACAGCCAAGTACTTTATCGAGTCTTAAGCCAATAGGCAAGCTAAATGATAAAAACTTGACAAATAAGTCAATGAATTGTCAATGAAATGCTAGTACTCAGCATATCAAACATGAAAAAGGTCTATGACATAACTGTGTATGCAAAATAAGCTGCAACAGCCTCCAATAGGAAGTCACCGTCTTCATCCGAAAAGAGTTCAGCCATCCAATTTAAAAGCGGAAAAGAACATACGTGCTCTCCCAGCACCGGATCCTCTATCACCATCAGAGGACAGCTCGGTGGGTTTTCAAGAAAGCTCTGTTCCAAGAAAGACTGTGTTGCCGCCAGTAAATTCCAGGGAGCAATTAGTCCATGCATCAATGCCACAGCCATAATCCTTTCGCCAGGACAAACCAACTTGTGAGTAATGATAGGAGTCATCAGCTGATTAAAGTCGACGTCAGGAGAAACCGGTCCGCAGAGACACAAATCAATGGCCCAATCGAAATCACAGGTCAGGCAGTGAAATACAGGCTGGACACAGGTGAAGTAGGAGAATCGAAAAGATAATCCATATGCCGTGCTTAATATCGCCAACGGCATTGTGCCATAATATTCTAGCATGCGATTGCGGAACAGTGTCAGCAGCTGCAGGGCGGGAGCTTGCACAGGAGGGACATCCATATTTAAAAATGTAAAAAAGCACAAGAGCGTCCGCTGGTAATGCAAGTAAAAATGGGAATCCACGAAGCACAGTGGAAAAAAATAGAATGAAAGAAAGCAGGGATGACTCCAAAGATTTTCTCAAATGAAGTCACGAGACCACTGGTAACAACTTTAAAAAAGTGCGCCAGGCCCTTTGTGGAGGACGCGTTAAAGATAGTCCGAACCATCTTGCTGAAATGGAAAGGCGAATCTGTATTGAAAAGGGTCTGCACCTCTGTACGGGTGTTCGCTATGTGAAGCACGAAAGTTTCACGGTCCGAACTCAAGGCCACCTCTCTCTGAGACAAAAGAGCTCTTATTCTTGCCATGCCGTTGAAATCTGCTCCCAAGGTTGGTATTTGTGGCCAGATTGAAAACTCCCTATGTTCATGTGTGGGAGGAAATAGAACATTTCTGCAGCAAATAACCCGTTCACTTACTGTTACGATAAAAGGAATACTTTTAATTAACGCAGAACAATCTTCATTATTGAGCATCAAATAACTACCATTTTCCAACAACTTGAACGTGGGGATGATAGCAGGAACTGGCGTGCCTTGCAACACGCAAGCCATATTTGGTCGGTGTTTGTTGCATGAACCGTGTAACTGTATGTGCCTACACATTAGTGAATGATCTGGCGTCTCAGTGCATTCCTCTCCATTCAGATAAACTTCTTGATCATCTTTGAAACATCTGTATGTGTATGGAAGCGACCAGACCTCATGAAGAAAAGCACTACCTAAAGGTTCATAACGACCTATTGGTATATATTTCATACAATTTGAAAACTTATATAAAGCAAAAGGCAGCGTTATTAAACCGTGGATAAGGCACGTTGCCAAAAAACCCGCAATCCTCTGCTGATGATGTCACTGAGCATGTCATGAATGATGTAATATGTGACATCATCAGCAGTGGATTACGGGTAATAGTATCTCTAGTTTACTCCCCTATAGCTGTCTTTCTTTTTACATAAGTGTCTGTTTCCTTTCCTTATACTTACTGTTCTTTTTAAAAAAAAAAAATTTTGGTTCACTTCCGGTTCGCGTACCGGCGAGCGAACTGGGAAGCGAACTACGAGAAATAGAGGTTGGCACAGTTCCAAATATTGTACCAATTTTTTAATAACGGGGAGGTAGTTCTGAAAAGAACTTTTTTTTAAATTGTTTTTGTTGTTTTATATTTTTTTTATTATTTTTCTGAACATTTTTTTACTTTTTTTGAATTTTTCTGAACAGTTTTATATTTTTTTGGGTTTTTCTTGCAGGGGGCAATGAAAACGATTCATTGTAAAGGGCTCAACAGGAGCAACAAAACAAAAAAAAAGTATTTATTATTTGGGGCGTTTCGTACAAACTTGCATATGATAGTCAATAGCTCTGTTGATCAGAGTGATGCTTCTTTCTCCGTAGCAAATGAATCCATTGCAATGTACGCAGACGTGTTTTACTTCATGAAATCTCGTTTGAATATTTGGCACCATCTCCCTGCCCTCTGGTCCCGTTACTTCCGGTACAACAGATCTTCTGGCCATAATAGGGAGATTATCTAGGTCGTTACGAAACTGTGCAGCACTGTAGTTGTTAGGATGCCACCTAGTCATATGGCGATGCATTGTGTAGTTTCAGAAACTGTATTTTTTGTCGGTCCCTCTGGACAGTCTACCTTGACATATAAGGCAAGTTACGTATCTTGCATTTACTTTTTTCTGACCTTTGGGAATTTAAAAAAATTGCCAAATGAAGTTTTCTTTCCGGTGAGACGTCCTGGGCTCCGCAGGCAAAAAGTGCCTCTCTTCGTGCTCGTCGTCCTGTTCCTCTTCTTCCTCTTCTTGCTGAATTATAACTTGAGCAGGTGGTCCACTCTTCCTTGGATGTGGTGGAGGTGGTGGGGAAGCACCAGCTGAAGCTACTAAAGAAGCCATTGCTCACTGGTAACAAAGGGTCTTTCTCTCACAATGATGAAAGTCAGAGTGAGGAAAGAAGGAGGGATTTTCATCATTTGGGAAAAACAATAGTTCTCAACCAATGAAAAGTGTTCATTTTAGATTATATGACCTAGTCTTACATCATTAGGAAACCAAAAGTGAAATGAACCAATGAAAAGTGTTATTACCAAGTCACATGACCTGCTGTGTTTACGTTAAGCGCTTTGCAGGGCCTCCCGGTCTGCTTCCAGAAACCTGTGCTTTGCGACTCGGTAAGCGTACCAGTTCGCTAACGTAGCACGTCATATGACGTATCACGCGACAACGCGAAACGTCATGCGGACGGGAGGCGTCACGATGTTGTTTTCTAACGCGGCAGTTGCGGTAAAGAAACGTTTACCGGCTCGCGGTCTATTTCGCGGCATCAAGGTCAGCTAACGGGAAGCTTCCCGATTCGCGAAGCGGGAACGAAGAAAAAAAAATATTTAAAAAAAAAATTATTAATAAACATATAAAATATATTTTTGGATTTAAAGAAGAATACATTTTACAGCTACAGATATTAGCTGTTAAAAAACCAATGAAATTCACTGAAAAAACCATAGGTTATAGACCATATATAGTTAGGAATTAGCATTTACAAAACCTTGAAAATTCACTGAAAAAACCATAGGTTATAGACCATATATAGTTAGGAGTTAGCATTTAGAAAACCTTATTTTACTCACACAAAACCATTGAAATTCCATATATAGTTCGTTGCACTAACTATATATTGCGCACCCGCAATCCACTGCTGATGATGTCACATATTACATCATTCATGACATGGTCAGTGACATCACTGATGACATCACTGATGACATCTCAAATGACATCACTGATGACATCACTGATGACATCTCAAATGACATCACTTATGACATCATGACACACCAATACCAGTTACTACATGCGCACTCACTGATTCCTACGTCTACACACACATTCACTCATTCACCCATACAATCACTCATACATACAGTCACTCATTATTACAACACTATCATATGCACTCATACACCTATGCAGACAGTCACACACTGCCACTCATCCATGGAGTTACTCACACACCAAGTCAGTCCTGTAAAGAATCAATCACACTTCCATTTCTTCATCTATACAGTTAAACACAGAACACCATACTTCAGTGACATCACTGATGACATCACTAATGACATCTGAAATGACATCACTGATGACATCTCAAATGACATCACTGATGACATCATGACACACCAATACCAGTTACTACATACGCACTCACTGATTCGTACGTCTACACACACATTCACTCATTCACCCATACAATTACTCATACATACAGTCAGTTATTATTAGAACACTATCATATGCACTCATACACCTAGTCAGTCCTGTGAAGAATCAATCACACTTCGATTTCCTCATCTATAGTTAAACACAGAACACCATACTTTTCACACATATACTAACACATACTTACTCTCTTATACAATCACTGATACAAGTACACATTGATATGCACAGCGTCACACACCTCCCAGCCAGCCACACACACACTCAGTTTTCCATCCATCCAGTCATTCTTCAATATGTAAAACGTATTTAAACTTTACAAAAACACACAGACACTAGATGATGTCATCAGTGATGTCATCAGTGATGTCACTGACCATGTCATGAATGATGTAATATGTGACATCATCAGCAGTGGATTGCGGGTGCGCGATATATAGTTAGTGCAACTAACTATATATGGAATTTCAATGGTTTTGTGTGAGTAAAATAAGGTTTTCTAAATGCTAATTCCTAACTATATATGGTCTATAACCTATGGTTTTTTCAGTGAATTTTCAAGGTTTTGTAAATGCTAATTCCTAACTATATATGGTCTATAACCTATGTTTTTTTCAGTGAATATATATATATATCCATTTTGCGTGCAAGCAGCCGCCGCACCTCGCTATAACCCCTCCTCTTAGTAACAGCGGTCCGTACAGGGCAGCGAGCCCAATTACTCCAGAACAGTCACACTTTCGTCCTCTTCGTTAAAAGGACAGTATGAAGTACGGACTCCAACAAGCGTAGTTTCCAAAGTTCATTTATTCAGCATAAGTGGCAGCAAAACATAATCACTCCGACGCGTTTCGGGGCTCCTCCCCTTGGTCACGAGTCAGTGAAAGGTAATTGGTGCAGACAACATATAGTTAAGGTCACATGGTTTCGGACTTGGATGAACATAAACAAAATACTCTCGCGTTTACTAACGCGAAAAATTTCCAAAGGTACGGCATAATTTCAAATTAATTACATCTCGGGAATAACATATATTCATTGCATCAACCTTGTATTAACAGCGTGAGCCCTGAATTATTAAGTAAACAAAGCTCATTGGTTCCACATTAAAGCCAATTCGGCCACAAAAATAAATGACGGACTCAAGATTTCTTACTAGTCGTACTGTAGAAAGTTCTCAATACCTATTTCAATTTGCATATGTGATCTGATGCTCAAAAAGGCAAAATTGTAAATCATAGATTACTTAGAGTGGAAAAATATTACTAATCCTGTCCATGTGGACAAATTATATATTCAGCATAACTTATTCATATGCCATTGAGGCGCTATTCTTATTCATTAGGGCAATTCAAATTACATTGCATATGAATAAAGCAACCTGTATCCTGCCCCTGTGGGCAAACGCTCTGAGTAATAAACATCGTTCATGCTGAAACTACTCAATGAATCACTTGACTGACATGTATTGCCCTAGTGGGCTGGTCAACACAGACACATGTGCACTTTAAATCACAATATTCCATGTTAGTTAGGTCCATCTTCCAATTTAGTATAAATTCTGGTATTCCCTTTCAATCAGAAAAGAATTCATTCAAGCCGTCCCTGAGGAAAAAGAAGAAGAAATGCAAACCTGTGACTCATATTATAGAAATTTCTTAAAAACCATTCACATCTCAAACAGAAAGACATGAGAAGATAAAAACAGTTAGGGCAATAATTGTGTTTCATACTCAAATTTGATTCTTACTAGACTACAACTGTGGATAGATCAATAAAACTGAAAAAATTAGAAAAAATATTATACAATTGTGCTTGCATCATCCTAGGTGTACCTAATGTCCTTTTAACGAAGAGGATGAAAGTGTGACTGTTCTGGATATATATATATATATATATATATGTATATTACCTACTGGCGGTCGCCAGTAGGTAGTTATAGTTAGGACCTAGTTTCCATAGGAAATCCTCAACATTCTATTTGGATTAACTTTGGCCCTGGTGGATGAATCTTTGCGAATTTCTCAAAGAAGATGGCTCGGTCCGCTGCGCTCCTTCCCTGAAAGTTTGGGGGGGATTGGTGAAGTGGGGGCTGACATAAAAGGGGGGTCCCAAAACGTGTTTTCTCCATGTTATTTTCCATAGGACGTTTAGACACGGCTACAGGTCGAACGGCTGAATGGATTTATAAGAAATTTGGCAAAACTGTAGAGTCCGGCTCGCAGATTACGCTTTTTTTGGAATGGTGTAAATCCGTTCAGTAGTTGCTAAGAAAATTAAAGTTAAAGTCAATTATATATCTATACGCGCGCACGGGTGCGCGCACTCAAGCGGCTGCGCATGAGCGGAATTTTTTTTTTGCTGCGTGACGTCTGTTAACATTCGATTCGAAGGAAATCAGGAAGTGTTGACCGCCATTTTGTCACTGCGAGTAAATATATTGTTCATTTCAAAGCGTTGGAACATGGAAAGGGGAGAAGGTAGAGATTGTTTTGCTGCGTAGGTTTTCTCAGGGTGTGCAGTAAGGCCCTTAAAGGCGAAAATATATATATATATTTTTTTTTAAAGTTGCGGGGTGCGCGCACTCGGGCGCGCACACCTATTTACAAGAGTGTGAAAATGGAGATAAATCAGAAGTTTGAGTGCTTTGATATAAGGTGGCTCTGAAAAGAGCCCTTGTGTTAATTGAGTTTTTTCTGCATTTATAAGTAAGTAGCGATGCAGAGCCGGATGTTGCAGAGGAAGATTCTGTTTCTGCCTTCCTTCTTACTTAGTTATGGTTTTTTCACTCCCACTCCAGGCTTTTAGTCTGTGGATGGAAAACCATGAACCTAGACTCACCTATGAAAATCTTACTATTGATGCTTGACTGAGGCCAAGGAGATCAGAGTGCATGTCTGTGTAAGGTGATGTACCTCTGGGGAGATGATGTTACGTTTAAACGTAGCCCCTGAGTGCTTAGTTCGGTTCTGTTCTCTGTCACTGTTGTTGATTTAGAGCCCCAAATACAAAGGCTTGTTGTTGCTTGTGAATCCCCAAGTGTATATTTGCCCATACTGATCCATAACGCCCAGGCCTATCCATGTCGTAGGCCGCAAGAGTGGGCGAAACATAGCTGGCCAAGCAAGACTTGGGGAGGGAGCAGGAGCCAAGAGGAAACAAGGAGGGGTTTTCATCATTTGGGACAAAAAATAGTTCTAAACCAATGAAAAGTTTTATTAACAAGTCACATGACCTGTTATGCTTACGTTACGCGCTCCGCGCCGCGCCCCGGATTGCTTCCGGGAAGCTGCGCTTCGCGCCTCGCGCACCGGAGCACTTCCGGGTGCGCTAACGCGGCGTGTCATATGACGCATTATGTAACAACGCGATACGTCGTTGGGGCTCCACCGGAACTGATCGAATTGGTAGTCTACAGTGTTTCTGGATGTTTCAGACTGAAGCTGGCGTCAGCATGAGAGCACCCCATGGCTACGGCGTGGCCATTCTGCGAGCAATCATGGCAGTCGCTCCCCACCGGAACTCTGCGGGAGTCGGGGGCCCCGGTGACTCTTGTAGAATCTTCAAGGCTGATGGGACGCTTTTGGGAATGGGGCCCATGCCCTAGCAGTCAAGCGTCCGAGTTCCAGGGTTGTCCAGAGCCATCCTTGCAGGCCAGGCCCAAGTCTGTGGAGCCGACCGCCATTTCCTGAGCTCCGTGGCAGCCGCCTGTCGCTGTACCGCAAGAGTGGGTGCAATGCAGCCGGATGGCGGGTGAGACGATGTAATAGCAAGAGCAGGCGCAACTCAGCTGGCCGAGTGAAGCGCTGGGGTGTAGCTGAGAAACCTCCACCTGGGGAGGTGGGGGAGGCTCGTTCGCGCTGCCTCTCCCTTCCAGTGCACCCCACGCCGTCTCCTGGCGCAGGTATATGTGATGGTTGGACCAGGGCACCGCAGGATGTGTCTTTAGGAGTGTAGCTGAGAAACCTCCACCTGGGGAGGTGGGGGAGGCTCGTTCGCGCCGCCTCTCCCTTCCAGTGCACCCCACGCCGTCTCCTGGCACAGGTATATGTGATGGTTGGACCAGGGCACCGCAGGACGTGTCTTTAGGTCAAACCCTCAACTACGGCACCCAACATCCAGGACTTATGCCATTTGTGCAAGGCAGTGACATCGAAGCATCTCAGGGACCAAGCATATCCAGAGTGCTTCCTACAGCCTCTGTGTTCCTTCTTACCTAGTTATGGTTTTTTCACTCCCACTCCAGGCTTTTAGTCTGTGGATGGAAAACTATGAACCTACACTCACCTATGAAAATCTTACTATTGATGCTTGACTGAGGACAAGGAGATCAGTGAAGCGCTGGGGTTTAGCTGAGAAACCTCCACCTGGGGAAATGGAGGAGGCTAAATCGCACTGACTCTCCCTTCCAGTGCACCCCACGCCGTCTCCTGGCGCAGGTATATGTGATGGTTGGACCAGGGCACCGCAGGACGTGTCTTTAGGGGTGTAGCTGAGAAACCTCCACCTGGGGAGGTGGGGGAGGCTCGTTCGCGCCGCCTCTCCCTTCCAGTGCACCCCACGCCGTCTCCTGGCGCAGGTATATGTGATGGTTGGACCAGGGCACCGCAGGACGTGTCTTTAGGTCAAACCCTCAACTATGGCACCCAACATCCAGGACTTATGCCATTTGTGCAAGGCAGTGACATCGAAGCATCTCAGGGACCAAGCATATCTAGAGTCCTCCCCGGGGTATTTGCACAACGGTCCTCCACCCCTAGGCCGCCAGCTATGCTACCTCGACAGGAACAGCGTCATGCATTTGGATCGATGTTGCAGCAGGCTGCCACGTAAATAGTTATTTAATGAAACGTTTTACCCTGTTACTTTGTTGGTGTGTTGTATACATTTATAATATTTGCATAGCGTTTGTCGTTATTTTGGGCGGGGTGGGCGGCGGAGCCGAGCTGTCTTGCAGCCATCATGGCGTCGAGCTCGGTTCCTCTCACTAGTTTCATATTTCTCATGAGGGGTTGTTCCTAATGTTTCTATTTTAGCGGGGTCAAAAAGAGATCCCATCAGTGGCCTACTAATTTTGCTCGATTCCTTTTGTTTTTTCTAACGATTTTTATGTTATAGTTTGCTAGCACGATACAGCGGCTAGTCCGCATTTTATATATATGTCCTTTTTATTAGGGGTGTCCTCCGGTGGAGTCGGACGATCTACCTCTAATAAACGGTCCGGGTTGAACCAACTACCAACAAACGGGGCAGAGATAGGCATGACGGGTTACAAAGAGGACAAAAGTCTGCACTACCTATCCTTCACTATCTGCAAAAACTAAACAGAGTATTGCGACTCTGTGCTTATTTGTGAATAGGGAATCACCCAAAGAGAACCAATTTCGAACAATCATAGGCTATTGGCAGTGGGCAGAGAGGGCATGACACACAAAATGGCTGTTACTTACGTGCATGATGGGGCCTAAAAGGGACTAGATGGCGTGGCCACTGTTTTGCGACTTTCACTTTACTTTCAACAGTGGTTGTGGTGAACATAAATGAACGCCACTTATGTATACCTAATTTTAGTCATTTTCCACAAAAAAGCTTTTGATATTTTCTATTAAAAAACCATTGAAATTCACTGAAAAAACCATAGGTTATAGACCATATGTAGTTAGGAATTAGCATTTACAAAACCTTGAAAATTCACTGAAAAAACCATAGGTTATAGACCATATATAGTTAAATATCTCAAGTCCATCTCTGCACTCGATGGAGATACAGGTCGTCGATCAGAAGATGTGCTGGCCACCTCTAATGGTAATAGCGTGGCCAGGGCTTTTGTCGATGCCTCTGCAAATTGCACAGGGTGCACTTGTTTGACATGCCGCTCCATGGTATGTATGGAAAAGGAATATTTTTTTGTTGGATTTTCTCTTGAGAGAAACGAGTCACATATCGTGCAGGTTACTTTTGGTGCATTTACTTTCTTTTGATCTTCAGGATAAGTGAAAAATTGCCAGATGAAAGATTCTTTTTTTCTTCTTAAAGGTAGTCGATCATTTTGTTCAGATTCGGAAGATGAATGAGATACGGTAGCCATTTTACCAAAGTCTTCCGAAAAATGTAGGACGTTGTTCTCTCTTGAGAGTAGAAAAGATAGTGAGGGAAGTGGGTGGAGTGCTGCGTGTAAATTTCAGAATAGAAACTAGTAAGAACCAATTGGAAGTGTTGTTTTCATGTTGCAGCAGGCTGTCATGTAAATAGTTATTTAATAAAACGTTTTACCCTGTTACTTTGCTGGTGTGTTGTATAAATTTATAATATTTGCATAGGGTTTGTCGTTATTTTGGGCGGGGTGGGCGGCGGAGCCGAGCTGTCTTGCAGCCATCATGGCGTCGAGCTCGGTTTCTCTCACTAGTTTCATATTTCTCATGAGGGGTTGTTCCTAATGTTTCTATTTTAGCGAGGTCAAAAAGAGATCCTATCAGTGGCTTACTGATTTTGCTCGATTCCTTTTGTTTTTTCTAACGATTTTTAAGTTAAAGTTTGCTAGCACGATACAGCGGCTAGTCCGCATTTTATATATATGTCCTTTTTATTAGGGGTGTCCTCCGGTGGAGTCGGACGATCTACCTCTAATAAACGGTAAGTGTTCCTCTGAAGGAATGCGTCTTGAAAGTGGCTGACTGTAATGCATGATATTTCACTCAGTGACTTTCAGGCCCATGCTGTTTCAAAACTGTGCATGTGCTTGAAGCAGGCGTAGGTATTGACGCAGCATTGTGAATATAGTGCATTGGTGAGCCTTGCTGGAGCTGCATCACACTTGCGATGCAACTCTAGCAATGTATTACTTTTTCAGCACAGATGTGTTACGCATGTATGGTGTTTTTGTACCATGGTGCGCCACATTTCAAATGTGGCACACCATGGGTAACGGAGCACTAGCATACTGTGGTGCACATTAACTGGTGCATATCTGGGTATGAAGTAGTTAACATAAATCTGCCCCATAGGTTACAAATCCGCGTTTAGTAGAGTGTTCGGCCTTTGTAGTGTTATGTTTTTTTTGTTATTCTATGTAGGTATGTAATATTGCAAGATTTTTGTCACGAAAAAGAAGCCATGAGTATTGGGTTTGTGAAAGATTGCAAGATTTTTAAAATTAAAAAGCAACAACCATGGCATTGTTTAATATAGTATTGTAAATACTTATCTTTAACAATGATGAGAGAGTAAAAATAGGTTAACCTGATGTTTTAAAGTTATTCACAGGCTTCTTTAGAGGAAGTATTCTATATGATTGTAGCGTGGGTGTTTCACTTTTTTATAGGTAATAGAATGCATTCTGTATGCTGTAGCAGGAGGAGTACTACATGCTTGAATATTCTTCAGTGCTTATTTTCATTTCGTAAGTGGTATTGAGACCGACACAGAACTTCAATGGATCGGAGGGGCTGTTCCTGTGCATCTGGAGGACTGCCAAGCCGTTGCAGCAGTGGGAGTGAGGCCTCTCATGACACAGAACTTCAATGGATCGGAGGGGCTGTTCCTGTGCATCTGGAGGACTGCCAAGCCGTTGCAGCAGTGGGAGTGAGGCCTCTCACAGGGGCGTAGCGCAGCTCCTTTTGATGTTCACAATTTTCAGATAACAGGGTAGAGATGTCCGTGGAATTTATGGATGGTTAGTCACACTAGAGTGTGCGCGGCGCCCCTAGCACCTCATTACGGCACACAGGGGAGCCGCGTTGCACAGTTTGAGAATCAGAGACTTAGGAGATAAACCTTCATAATAGGAAGGCTTCTAAGTGATAAAAATCGCCGGTGCTCGGCGTTAAAAATATCACTGCTATCGGTGGAATTTTCCACGGTGTTAGTGCTTCAACAGCAATGGGAACACATATCTGATAGAAAATCCTGTAACAATCTCAGTATTTCACATTATCGCGTGAAAAGAAAGTCTTCCGAAAGATGTTGAATGTTGTTCTCTTTTGAGAGTAGAAAACATAGTGAGGGAAGTGGGTGGAGTGCTCCGTGTAAATTGCAGAATAGAAACTACTAAGAACCAATTGGAAGTGTTGTTTTCAAGTCACATGACTTCACATGCGCGTCTCAGGACGTGTACGCGGTGACAGTATCTGGTCCCGTACGTCATTTGGAAGTAGCGGTCTAATTCAGCGAAGTTTCAAAACGTGAAAAGGAGTAAATCCAAACACATCCGGATTTAATATATCTTCTGAGCTCGATTCAAGCATACAATTGTTAAAGTATAAAACCTTTTATATTTTTTTTAAAAATACCAAGGTGTGTACATTCGGTCACGCACGAAAGTTTAAAAAGATATTCGGCTCCATTTAATGTAAATTTTCATAATAATAAAAAAGAAGCCTAGGTTTAGTGTCTTTGACGTAGTATAAGTTCTTTGATGGGTCTATGAAGAAATGTAATAAGTTGCAATTGCAAAGTTTTCACGAAATATATAGGCGGGTGCGCGCACACGGTCGCGCACGAACGAAAGCCAAAAAAGCGGAGATAAACCCCTTTTATAATATGCTCCTGGAGCTCTTTTTGGTACAATGAGTTAATTCTGAAAATAACTTTTTTTTTAGTTTTTTTTTTAAAACAAGTGTTATGTTGTTTTTGATTTTTTAAACTTGCAACAACATTTTCATGTGTGACACAGGATGAAAATGAAATGAAGAAATTTATCTTTTCTCGGGGCATTTATGACTCTCAATTTTTAGTTTAGTAAGAATGAGGCTCTGCTCTCCGTACAGAAGAATTTCTCCACACTTGTTGCATTTCATGTGCACCTTTGCAAGATATGGTCTCAAGTCCATCACAGCACTCGATGGAGATACAGTTCGTCCACCAGAAGATTTGCTGGCCACCTTTGATGGTAATAGCGTTGCCAGGGCTCTTGTCGATGCCTGTGCAAATTCCACAGGGTGCACTTGTTTGACATGCCGCACCATGGTATGTATGTAAAAGGAATATTTTTTTCTTGGATTTCCTCTTGAGAGAACCGAATTGCATATCGTGCAGGTAACTTTTGGCGCATTCACTTTCTTTTGTTCTTCAGGATAAGTGAAAAATTGCCAAATAAAAGATTCCTTTTTTCTTTTTAAAGGTAGTTGCTCATTTCCTTCAGATTCGGAAGATGAATGCGGAACGGCAGCCATTTCAGCAAAGTTTTCCGAAAGATGTTGAACGTTGTTCTCTTTTGAGAGTACAAAAGATAGTGAGGGAAGTGGGTGGAGTGCTCTGTGTAAATTGCAGAATAGAAACTACTAAGAACCAATTGGAAGTGTTGTTTTCAAGTCACATGACTTCACATGCGCGTCTCAGGACGTGTACGCGGTGACAGTATCTGGTCACGTACGTCATTTGGAAGTAGCGGTCTAATTCAGCGAAGTTTCAAAACGTGAAAAGGAGTAAATCCAAACATATCCGGATTTAATATATCTTCTGAGCTCGATTCAAGCATACAATTGTTAAAGTATAAAACCTTTTATATATTTTTTTTAAATACCAAGGTGTGTACATTCGGTCGCGCACGAAAGTTTAGAAAGGTTATTTTTATTTACAGACAAATTTTAATGCGTTCAAAAAAAGGCAAGGTACAGACTTTCTAATTCTGTATCGCTTTACAAGGAGTCTCTATGCAACTTGAACAGTGAAGAAAACGGCTTGTTTCTGAAAAAAATATTGCCAGAACTATATTGACAAAAGTATAGGTTGCATACACGAGATATTTCTGAATTAGCATTTTAAAAACCAATGAAATTCACTGAAAAAAACATAGGTTTTACACAGGTTATAGTTAGGAAGTAGCATTTACAAAACCTATGAAATTCACTAAAAAAAACATAGGTTTTACACACGTTATAGTTAGGAAGTAGCATTTACAAAACCTATGAAATTCACTGAAAAAACCATAGGTTTGACACCAGTTATAGTTAGCTGGAAATTTTACTGATATAAAACCAATGAAATTCCACGTTATAGTTAGTTGGACTCACTATAACTTGCGCGTGTAATGCACTGCTGATGACATCACATATTACATCACTCATGACATGGTCAGTGACTTCACTCATGAGATCACTGATGACACCATCCTTGTGACAGAGTAATAGATGTCCTTTCAGTGTAATGTAACCCTTGAAAAACATTCAAAAAAAGAAAAAAGAAACTAAAATGTTCCATAAAAAAGAGATATCCATACCAGTTACAACCAATTCAGTAATTCCACCATCTATATACACACCCACTCATTCACCAACAGTTCTATATAGTCACGCATACATATACTCACTCATCATATGAAGTGATACACCTATACTTCCTGTTACACACCGACAGTCATCCAAAAGTTGCTCACACACATACTCACACATGCAAATAAACTATTGAACATCCATTTTTTCGCATACAGAGCAATACATACACTACCACCTTACTTCTATTGAAAATTACACATATTTATTCTCTTAAACAAGCACTTTTCGAAACACATACTTATGTAAACAGGAACTTTTACAATCTCTTACTCTCACATATACTCACTTATATGCATCAATATTCACATATTCTAGATTAAAACATATGTAGTTACTGTTTAAAACACTAGTGAGACAGTCATTTACTCACTAACATACACATATACACACTATTCAACCATACAGTCCTGCACATATGTAGTCTTCAAAATACATACAAAAAAAGAGTCTGTCACTCATGCATCAATGTTGTAAGTAATTCCCACACTAAACAATACAAACACTCATACTGATACTAATAAAACATCTAATAACCCATGTACATACACATGTACCTACTCACCAACCCATGCAGCTACTTATACACAAAGTGAAACACTAATACATATATTTAAAAATTTAAACATTATTCACTAATATTTATTTTTCAGAAAAACACACATTCACTGGATGGTGTCATGAGTGATGTCATGAGTGATGTAATATGTGATGTCATCAGCAGTGCATTACACGCGCAAGTTATAGTGAGTCCAACTAACTATAACGTGGAATTTCATTGGTTTTATATCAGTAAAATTTCCAGCTAACTATAACTGGTGTCAAACCTATGGTTTTTTCAGTGAATTTCATAGGTTTTGTAAATGCTACTTCCTAACTATAACGTGTGTAAAACCTATGTTTTTTTTGTGAATTTCATAGGTTTTGTAAATGCTACTTCCTAACTATAACGTGTGTAAAACCTATGGTTTTTTCAGTGAATATATATATATATATACATATACATAGACATATATATTTCGATATTTAATAGATACATACTTAAAAAATGAATGTATATATTTATTATGTTATGGTATATATTTATATATATATAGATAGTAATATAATTACAAACACATATATATCTGTTTATAGTTATATATAATATTCAATATTAGCGTAATATATTTCATTGACATTATATTACATATATTAAAATATTAACATTTACCACTTTAAACACTATTTATATGACAACATGTATACCTTTGTCTATTTTTGGACAATAATAGTGTCATCAATATTTTTTCCCCATATTTTTGTCATTACCATTATAAGTATTGGAGCACAGTATTATAGTAAACTATATTTTTGACACAATGCTGTTGTCACCGATATTGTTTACCATGATATTGTGTCAGTAATCCATTTGAAAGCCTCTTCAAAAATGTTTGCATACATTTCTTCTTGCAAGCTGCCAAATTCAGTAGAACGCTGGGTTCTGGGAACAGAAAATTCCAAATATGCTCACCCACAACTTAGTTTGATCTTCCTCTGTGTGATCTGCAGTTGAATCTGTCCTGTGCAATCAGGTTTGCACTGCCGACTCTCACGTTTTACTTAAGTATAGAGGTTTCAAAAAGACCCTATAAGTATTCTGGCCCATGGCAGCCATATACTTTGAATACTTTACACAGTTCCTTCACAAGATGAATAAGAACTCAGAACACCTGCTGAAGGCAGATCTAGATTGATGTTATTAATTGATACAGTAGTATAAAGCTCTTTGTGTGTTAATTAAAATAACATACTATTTGTAGAAATTGGGTTTCTGATTGGCAATGGTATGCACCCTGTCCAAACAGATGCTATAATCCTAGGCAAGGTAAGCTAGATAGACACTAAAAGATAACCTGTGCTCATCCTCTGGTAGCTTGGCACAGAGCAGTCAAGCGTACCTAAAGAGGCAAGGTGTAAAGTATTTGTGCAACAAACACATACACACAGTAACACAACGAATACACCATAAAAATACCCCACACAGGTTTATAAAAATAGGTTATTATATTATCAAAAAACACTACCAAGACAAAAGTAACCAATGTGTAGAAGCTGAATATTGAATTTGTATGGGACTCATGCAGGGCCTGGTGAACAAAGTACCTTTCCTGGCCACAATCAACAAGATGCAACACTGTTGTCCACGTAGTGAAGGCGATGCATCAGTTCCAAAGATGGGTGCTGGAGTCGAGAGGCATTGAGCGATGCACCAGATTCTGCCACATATTCGGGAGGCAAAGTGTTGGTTCTGATGCAATGCACGAATTTTACTCATGAAATCAAGGTAAATGTACTGGTTCTGTTACACTAAAGCAGGAGATGCGTCGAAGCACGTGTTGCAAGTATCTGGCCCACTTCTATTGAGCAAGGCACACGAGCAGGTGTCGAGTCTTTGATATTCCTGCATCTCAAGCAACAGGAGGCAAGCCACTAAGACCTTGGATATCACTTGAAGTGAAGGCAGAGTCCAATTCTCTTTCAGCAGAGTCAGAGAGCAGCAGGCAGCAGGGCAATTCAAGAGAAAAGCAAGCTTTCCAAGGCTGCAGTCCAAAGATGAGTTATTTAAGCAACATATCAGTCCTTCTGACAGAAGTTAAATTCAAGATCCACAAGTGGCTGATTTTAGGGGGTTCTTCAGCCCAATCCTCGCTGCCATGCTATCTATTGGGTTAAATCATGCCTTTGTGTGGGATCAGGGCACTAATGATTCAAGTGAAGTGTTAGAATGTGAAAAAAAGGGGGACCCCCTCTAGGAGTTACTTTCAGGTCAGGGAGTAGAGGGGAAGAAATAACAAGACAAATGAAAAACGCTCCCTCTTGACCTATAAATACTTTTGTGGTAGGAATTATCTCTCAAACACAGGGCATACACCAACAATATCTACACCAAATGTACATTTTTCTCATTTTATTTCATTTTTCAGTAAAAAAATCTTTTTTCTTTTTATCATCATTTTACAAATATAACACTTATAAAAATATATACATTCCACACAGAGGCTTCGGAAGAATATTTTTCATCACAATGAAACTATGCAAATATATCTTTAGTTATTCAAATTCATATGAACAAATTGAATCAATGAATTATGCACAAAACAGGTAAAGAGCCGCACACACACAACGCATACATTCTTCCTAAACATCCATTCCATCACAAAAACAACACAGAATGTATCCTATAGCATTGGGTCTGATGTCCAATAAGTGACCAGAGTCATTAGATTTGAAAAAGGGGAGATGGTCGACGTGTTTCGGTGGAAAGAACAGGAGTACGGACCACCTTCTTCAGGACCAATCAGATACAGTACGATATAGGAACTCTAAACCTGGAGTGCGGATCTGCAACAATATACACAAGAATAATGATTTACAATTATGCCCTGTGAAGCTTAGTACAATCTCATTTACATTTGAGACAACAGTGTGGACCTGCACACACACTCAAAATTCTCACAACTTAACACCACCAAGTGAACCTTATAGCCCATTAAATAAATTGTGATCCCCAGTAATTGAGAGGAAAAGGGGAGAATCTTTTCAATGCCACAGACGATGTTAAGGTCCAATGGCAAGAACAAAGAACTACTTGGATAAATACCTTTCTAAGAGACAAACGTGGATGTAGTGGTACTTCTACAGGATTGTAATGCCCTGTCACACGATCTGGTATAAGGAGGACGTGAATATTAATCATCCTAGCTGTATTTAAACTAAGCCAGTGTATTTACTATTTACTAGTAATACAGTAAGAATATTAATCAACAATTACCTGGTGTTTTACCGAAAGCGATTGAACCAGATTTCTCTTACTTATTGTTAGAGTGATTGGGCCAGCTGGGTGCTGAAAGATATGACAACAACAAAAGGAGGATTTCGCTGTTAGGCCCTAATCGAACTAAAATGCACTTAGCAAAGGATTGGCCTGCAATAGGGCTATTTACCTGTAAGATGTATAAGAAGTCAGAATCAGGCAGGTGGCGACCAAATGCAATCTCTAAATTTGACTTGTTCTTCATAAAAGTGTGGAGGGGACGCCACCTCTAAGGAGGAACAATTGGAGATATATATCATTAACATCCCTACAAGATTGGATGTGAGATCCATTATTTCAAACGCACCCAGGCCTACTTACTTTTAAATATTTTTCCTTGGCTATGCGAATGTCACAATCGTCTCTAAAGTGCGATGTATCTTTAAAATGCCCATACCTGAAAGAAGAGCATTCGTGCATTAGAGAGCGGGAAACTGTCTCACATAAGGCTATGACATTCATAAAATTGACAGGTGAACTTAGTGTCAATAGTGCGGTAATAGACCGCGGCTCATGTGCATTTTTTCATTAGCATGTGTTGCCTTCACATTATCGATATAACGAAGTGCAGTTAAACCTGCCAGAGCATTCTCAAATGTATAGATAACTATGATTACACCCAGAGCTCCCTATCACTGATCAAAAAGCACAAAGATTTACAGGCATGCCGGAAGAGTTTCACTTATACTAAAACTTTTTACGCTTAGCCGAGCAAGGAGACGGTCGGACTTCTTTCTAATTTTAATAGACCCTACCTTTACATGGGAGTACCACCGCGACTGACTATGGCTAGAATGCGGCGCCTCTCCGAGCAAGTAATGAACTCTGATGTCAGTATTGAATAATGTTTCAATTACACCCTCATTTATATAATTTAATTTAGTCCCTACCATTTATGGAGCAGAGCAAACTTTCTAAACCTAAACAACAATCCGTCAAACCAAACAGATATAGCTCCTGCACGCACTTACGTTTTGAAGTAACCGAGATTTCTAGTCCCCTTCACAAGCCGCCACCGCCATCATCCTCAGGGTGTTTGATACTGCAAACAGTGCGTAGCGAGCCTACAACTTAAATAGCCCGCGAACAGATAGATAAAACGCTTGAGCTGTAATAGCTTTGTCTCGCTCATGCTACGTCATAAGTCGCCGCCCTAAGCTAAAAAATAGACAACGGACTAACATAATGTCGCCATCTTAGAGTGGTGTCTTCGCAATGTCAAGTGCCATCATATGTTATATAGCTTCTGGTGAAGTCAAGGTTTTCTAACGTTATTACATATTGAGACAGTTGGCACACCCATGCATTCTAATAAAGGACAAATCGGAAACATACACAGTCGATAAGAGACCCCGAAAAAAACACACTACCGACATGCAGTCAATGGAATACCAAGTTGTCAAGTGCCGTCATATGTTATATAGCTTCTAGTGGCGTTGAGATCTTCTAACGTTGTTGCCTATTGAATCAGTTGGCCAAGCCCATGCATTCTAACAAAGGACAAATCGGAAAAATGCACAGTCGATAAAGGACCCCAAAAAAACACACTACCGACATGCAGTCAATAGAATATCAAATTGTCCGTTACGTTAGAAGCACTTCCTCACTGTAAAGAGCGATCATAATCGCGGATTCATGAAAGTCAATTTCTCGACTACCAATAGTGGCTCAAGAAACTTAGCTTTCATTTTTATAATAGAAAAATTATTATCTGCATGTAAGGCTATGTTGATATTTAGTATACACCTGGTGAAGTGTTAGCCTCATCCTTCTATCCTGCCCAGGCACGGCCATCAGAATGCAGATGTACATGGATGGATACTCAGACACACCCATCCTTCCTGTGTTGTGGCTATCTAGAGGGAATGCAGAAAATGTTGCTGTCACTCACCCCGGATGTGTATTGGAGACATCAGTGGTTTATAGCGGCGCCCGCCAGCGCAGTTAGTACCTATTCTTGAGCATACAACTCTTGATCAACATCATGGCAGAAATAAGTGGCTTAGCATATGATAACTCTACATATCAGTCCATTCTGGACAGCATGCATTGCTGCTTGATATAACACCTACAACAACTAGTGTTCCGAGTGATGATTGGACCAAAGTCTTAGTATTGAAAAAATCGTATTCTCGCACCTTAGTTCATGGGATAGCTATGGCTGGATATTTGAGGGCCAGCAGTGCACCTCCCGGTCTGATTGTTGCCAACGCACCACACCTGTTTTTGCAGGATAAAGCCTTCCTCAAAGATTGGTCGTTGATAGCCTGGAGGTGAACCAGAGACTGGCTTATTTTGATCATCAGCACAGCGAAGAGAATGGCCGATACCATCTTAATAGAGATTCAGGTCCTTGAAGCCTCAATCAAAGCAACAATTACACCTACATTATTCAAAAGACAACAGGATGAGTCTAATAAGAACATGACTGAATTCAAAGACACTATCTTACAGACTAAACTTGACAAGTTCAAAAAGGATTTGTCAAAGTTTAAACATGAAAGAGTATATCCTTACACTAGTGAGAATTATACTCCCCCTACATTTAGGAATAATGGTAAACGGTTCGGGTCAAACTACTCGGGTTCCAGCTCAGACAGTAGCAACTCAGACAACACCTATGCACCACAATTCCAACAGAGGGGCCGTGGCCGAGGAAATAGAGGTTTCTCATATGGGAATCAGCCACCGAACAATTTCCAACAATGGTGGCTACCCACCCCCTGGGGTTATCCACTACAACAACCACAGGGTTATCCACCACCACCAGGACATTTCCAAGGGTTTCCTAATGGGATGTATGACATTACAACGCTTGCTTTTACCACGCATGCTTTTACATCGCGAGTTTTACAACGCATACCATTACAACGCATAGTGCTTTGGGGCGCTGGATAGTGAATAGTTTAATTTACTATTCCAACTCCAGTCCCCGTGGATAGTAGGGAAGGTGTTGGATAGTACATTAAACCTATTCCCTATCCCAGAGCGCCCCCCAGCTCAATGCGTTGTAATTGTTTGCGTTGTAAAAGTTGTGTTGTAAAAGCACTGCGTGGTAAAAGTTGCGTTGTAAAGGATGTTTCCCTTCCTAATGCCTTTAACACACAACCTTTTTTTAGGGTTTGGCACACGCAGGACCAGGGGCAGGCGTCGGACTTCACAACAGCAACCAGGGGTCCAGTGGGCAGACCAAACCGGCCCCCATGCAGGAACCCAGAGTCAGACAGCCAAAAATCTGCAGAAAGCAGGGACATCGGCAAACCTACCCTCGTAGTGAATCTCTCCACTAATATCTTAACTCCCCTTGAAGATTCAGTACTAAATAAAGGGTTGGGCTTCGTGTTGACCAACAGAGGAGACCCTTTCAGGCTTCAATGCGAATTGAATCAATTTTATAGGAAATTGAAATCGCAATATTTTTTCAAAAACAAATCGGATGATCAAGAATTTGTTCACGAAGTGAATACAGGGCTCAAATTGAAATCTAAGTTTGTACCACCTGCACACACTGTACCCCCACAGATTTTAGCGTTCGAGCAAGCCGTGAACGAAGAAATCTCAAGACTATGGAAGACACCGGATAAATCCTTTCAAAACTTGTCAGCACAAGAACAAAAGGCTTTAAAAAGCTTGTCGGATGACCAGCTAATAACAATCAAGCCTGCTGACAAAGGCGGTTCGATCGTTATTCTAAATACCTCCGACTACCGTTCGGAATGCCTAAGACAACTGCAAGATAGGCATGCATACTTGCCCCTACAGGAAGACCCCACTGATGATCTAATGAGACGTATCAAGGTTTTGGTGGAAGAAGCCCTAGCTGAGGGATGGATCACTCCTAATGAGGGGTCCTTTCTAAAAACTGAGTTTCCTGTCATGTCATATTTTTACCTTCTTCCAAAGGTACATATACCACAGAGACCCTTCCCCCCCCTTCCCCAGGGAGACCCATCATTTCTGGGTTGGGTTCAGTTTTAGAACCCCTCTCTACTTTTGTAGATTTCTTCCTAAGGCCTATTGTGCAGAAAATGCTTACTTACCTCCAAGATACCAAAGACGTATTGAGGGTACTTCCTGAGATTGATTTTGACCCTGAGAGAGACCTATTGGTCTCTTTTGACGTTGAGTCACTATATACTTCGATCCCCCAGGATGAAACTCTAGAGTTATGACATCCATCCTGGGGGACAACATTGGGGAAACCATCACTCCGATAGCCTTCATTATGGCTCTAGCGACACTGGCCATGAAAGAAAATTTCTTCCGTTTCGAGGACCAAATATACTTACAGACCTCGGGAACGAGCATGGGCAGTGTTTTCACGCCGAGCCTAGCGAATTTGTACGTTCACCAATTTGAACAACAGTACGTACTAGCACATACCAACCCATTCCGATCATCGATTAAATGGTGGAAACGCTATATCGATGATGTGTTGGTAGTGTGGCAAGGCAGTCTTGCATCAGTTAGTGAATTCCATCTGTGGCTCAATAGTAGCAACCAATTCCTGTAATTCACTTATGAGGCCCTCAAGGAGAGGTTGGCCTTTCTGGACCTCTCCATTTTTGTGACATCCACAGGCTTGCATAGCGAACTGTACAAGAAGCCAATGGCAAGAAATTTGTTACTCTTGTATGGGAGTCATCACCCTAAATCCCTACGGGATAACTTACCATACGGCCAGTTCCTCCGAGTACGGAGGAATTGTTCCAGGGTAGATGATTTCAAGACTCATGCAAAGAACCTGTCTTCTCAATTATTGGATCGACAGTATCCGCGACCCTTGATCATACGTTCCCTCAAGCGTGCATTTAACAACAATCGAGAGGCACTTTTAGACCCACCTGTACCAAAAACTCCCACTGACAGATTAGCTCTGGTTAGCACTTTTAACACAAGGAGTAACACACTTCAGAAAATCATTAAGAAACATTGGCGCATCCTGAATCATGGCAATGAGAAAATTGCATTACCTTTATTTGCCTTTAAGAGATCAAATATTATTCGGGACCACCTTGTTCATACGCGCCCGAAAGAGACACCAAAGAGATTGCTTGGTACTTTTCTGGGATTTACCACCTGTAGTTGGGCACCATCCATGCGGCAATTGCTCCGTCTGCTCCCAAACCAAACATTCCACTGAGATCAATATTGGCACGGACAGACCATGGTCACAAACTCACTTCAGTAACTGTAACAGTGAGAATCTCATATATTTGTTGACCTGTCCTTGCTCCTATCAATACGTAGGAATGACTACCCGCAAGGTGCGGATACGTATGTTCGAACATAAAAGTTCTATTCGCTGTAAAAAAGCCATAACGCGCCTCACCAGACACTTTCTTGAGAAACATCACTGTGAATTAGACTTTCACTGGACGGTGTTAGAGAAGCCTTTCATACCGTCCCATGTGAGCAACGTCTCCAGATACCTTTTCTTGAGGGAACAAAAATGGATTTTTAAACTTTCCTCAGACATAACAGGGCTTAATGACCAGATACCTTGGAATGCCTTGTAGTCAGTTCAGTGTTAAGCTCTGCTAACATGTTTGATTCCGCGTCGTGTGGTGGCGACTAGAAGAGACACTGTTTCATGACGTTGTAATTATCAGTATTCGGCGTCTCTCTTCGTTGTGTACACTTTAGAGCACAAGACACTATTTTATTACCATCTGCAATTATGGGAGCCCTATGCAGTAAACCACCTGCTCACATTTGGACATCCATTATTGATTTGGGTACATATGACCTGGGGTGACACTGTGTGAATAGAGACAGATGACAAATAACTGTTTTAAAACTACTAAAATGGCCACAAATCAGTCGTTTTGTAGTTTTATTTTCATTTTCATTTTCATTTTTCAAGTTTACTTTATACGTTTCTGTTTATATTGGTATGGTATATATACTGCAATTCACAGCTCATAACCGAATACGGTTTATGCCAGTCGTTATTTATTGACCAGCCAGGGTCTGCTTTATCACAACTTGGTAGTTCGGTGGCTTGTGTTTCTATGGCCTAAATGCCATTATCATAAAACATTTTTTTTTTATCTTTAGCCGCCCGGGTTTGTTATCACACAAGAGTCTCTAACTCACAGTCATGTCAGTTTTACGAGTTCACTGTATCATTACAAGCGTCATGATAGTCTGCATAGCAACAATATCTACGAAACGTGGATGCCATCGGAACTACAAAGATGGACGCTGTGCCGTCATATTGTAGTTCCGCGGATCGATCTAAACGCCCGGATCTCGTTCAGACAAGAGGTCTCGGCGCTCCCCATGTCCATTGCTATCCCATTATTTTAATCAAGGAATAACATGGTATGGACACTTTAAGATCGAGGAGGAACCTCATGCTACTGAATATAGAGTGCTTTACAAAACTTGTTGGCAAAAGGGTGCACGATCGTAAAGTAGTTCCCTTTGTGCTTGTGTATTTATACGCCCATTTTCGCCATACCAAAGCCTCCCCCAAGCCTCAGGAAAGGTTGGTGGCACCAACGGATAGGTGAGAGAGGACGCACTGTTGACGAGTCTAGTGCTTAATAGTGATAAATGTCACTTTCTGTTTTTAACTTGCTAATAGGCTAGATCAGGCTTGATTTATCCTAATAAGATCGATACAAACAGCATAGTTGAACCAACTGTGATAACATAGATATCTTGTTTTTGTATGTTTTAGAAGAATTAGATGGCCGTTTTCAATGCCAATCTTAGTGGTAGCGACCAGCGTTTGGGGTTAGCTTGTGCCACTGAATTAGGTTGTGGAACACTGGATATATTGAGCAGGACAGATAGGCACCATTAGACTCTACAGATACAATGGAGCTTCGATGCATTCCCCTGCTTACACACCTTTTGTTCCACAGCATGGGGCCTCGTATACCTGAGCACGGTCCAGGTGAGGTGAGGTCCAGTCCCCTGTCACTTTGGCTGAGCAATCAATTTTAAATACCTTATAACTTATGTATGAGATGTTGTGAGCATATGTGTTTGTGAAGAGGTCACAGCTCTGTATCATTATGAGTAACAGTTGTATATCTCCCCTTAGATCACGCTGAGCATCCAGGTGACACGGAGGATGTGTACATAAATGTAGGTATAGGTTGTATCGTTCCTACTTTCACTTGTTCTCCATTTTCACTGATTAGCTTGGTGTGAAACATTTTTTGATTTACTTTTCACAGTTTTGTCACAGTAGCAACATTTAAGAGCAGAGGCCCTGATGAAAGCCAAGGGACGCTTAGCCCATTAGGCAGAAACATGTCGGCCCTATCAGCGATAGTCAATTTTTCCATACTGTCCTTTGCACTGTTCCTGTTCTTTTAATTAGGGGATGTGCCTTGTTCCTAATAAAGAGTAGTTTTGACACATCACCCTATTTTAGATTCACCACGTTTGTGTTATGTCGCACTGTTTTTTCACCACTTTCAACCATCACTAACTGGCCAACAATTGATGGTTCACAACACACTGTGGACCCGATCCAGTACTAACATTTTACTGTGTGGCATGGGGTCTAGATGACCTAAAGACCGGCCTGGTCAAAGTGTGGACGACCAAATGATATGACTGATCACTTGGTTTGTTTGATGGTTATCCATAATTAGTTGCTTGAGATTTTGTTGACCAGTTCATGATCACACTTTGTTCTTCTCATACATGTGACTCACACTCTCTCACCCTATTTAGAGGTAACTATAGCACCCACTGACATAGTGTACTTCATGTCAGTTTGGCCAATTTATTTGGCTTTTAGACCTTACAAGTTCTGTTCTGTTTTTCATAGTATGTAGCTGGGGAAGTGAACTTGTAGTAGGTCTTAAAACTCTTCTTCCCTCTGACCCTCATCTCCCTGTTTTGTGTAATAGTGTATTGGAGACGGGCTGTCAGGCACACAGAGCAGTGTGTGCAAAGAAAAATCCTGCTTCTAAAAGTGGCATTTTTAAAATAGCAATGTTAAATTCAACTTCACCAGTAAGTAGGATTTATCAATACCATTCCCAACACACAAAGAATGGAAAAGCTATTTCTCTTTGATCAGGAATTACAGCTTAAAAGTGTATTAAGGAATTCCCAATGTTAACCTATAAGAGGAGTAGACCTCGCAGTAGTGAACAATGAAATAGGTTGTTGTCACTACCAGGGCATGCAAAACATAAAAGTACATGTCCTACCTTTCAATCACATAGCACCCTACCCTTAGAGGACCTACCCTAGGGGTGACTTATATGTAATAAAAGAGGAGTTTAAGGCTTGGCAAGTCATTTTAATGCCAATTCAAAGTGATAGTAAACAGCTCAAGCAGGCACTGTAGTGGCACACTATCATCAGGTTTGAAATGCTAATTCTGTCAGTAGCACAGTCAATGCTGCAGCCCACTACTAGCATTTAGCTTACCAGACTGGGGTATACAGTATACCACCTTAGAAGGGAATTACAAGTAAATAAAGCAGGTATACACAAATTACACACATGTTTAGGGAAGAGGCACAGGCATTTTAGCACTGGTTAGCGGTGGTAAAGTGCTCAGAGTCATAAGGCCAACAAAAAGTTTCAGCAAAATGTGTTGACAAAAGTGAAAAGATTGGGGTAAACCACCCTAAGTCTGACAGGTCTAACAACCATCATAAATGTTTGTACAATTAACGTGAAAGCATGTTGCTACTTCAAGGTCTGACTCTGAACTTCAGTAAAATTCCTTTTTCATTAGCTGTTCGAATTACTTTCGCAAAAACATTTCTTTTTTGTGATTTTTCATTGCACATGAAAAGAGAAACATCTGCAATAAACTACAAAGAACCCCACAAAGGACTACACTTCAACAAAAGATCTACACTAAATATGATCCCAGTAAGTAATAATAATATCATAAGAAAGAAAGAATAGAGAAAATTGAGAAGAAAAATAAACTCTAATAAGAAACAGATGAGCCATCTCGCTTAACCAGCAAAGTTAAGCAATGCCTTAGTAACCCTCCCCCACATAAAACATACTCCCACCAAACAAACATATAATATCACAAGTCCCAAATAAATCATTCCGATCTTGAATCCTAAAATGAAAGCACTCCAAACTCCATCTCCAATTAAATGGGTAACATTAGCAATGCAATTGTCAAGTTAAATGGGCATTGTAACCAATTTAGTTTGTGCTCTGGGATGTGGCACTTCTCTGGATTAGCAATTGTAGTTAAAAAGTGTCAATAGAAGCCTTTCAAGGAAATTTCCTTTGTGAACCAGACCTTTGCCATGTAAATTGTAACTGTAAATTCTACTTTTCTAGTAACTACTATAATTGACAATGCACTTAAGCGCTTTGCAATGAGTAGCACGTAACTTCAGAACACAAGGTTACAGGTAAATATGTAGTAGGTTAGTAATATGCTCATCCTTTTCCTTGTTTATTTAGTTTTGCTACGATTGTGTGAGATCTGACATACTTACTGTAGTATTTTGAATAAGAATAGATTAATTGAAGTGAATTAGTAAATGAAAGATGTGAGATGCTATTGAGAGTGGTGGTCATGTGTGACTGTTAGATGAATGAGTAGGTAGCAAGAGGCAAGATTTTGGAAAACCTGTTTGGGAGTACATTGTAGTCTGAAAGGTTTGAGATAGTGTCAGATAAAGGAAGGAAAGCACAGGTAAAAATGTTTTTATAAAATCAAAATTAATATATATACATTTATATACACATATACACATATATATATATTGAAATTCAGCAGTTACAGTTACCTAAGCTAACTATAACTTACGCCCCAGCAATGTACTGCATATGACCTCACATAATACATCACTCATTACATGGTAAGTGACATAACTCATGACAGAGCTATGCATTCACCCATACAGACACTCACACATCCCATCACTCATCCACAAAATTATTTAAATACTCATTCACACATCAATACAATTACTCACACACCCACTCACTGATCTTTACAGCTACTCACAGAAATACAGTGAAACACAGCCACACACACCCCAAGTCACATACCCATAAAACCGCAGACAGCCACTTAGACACCCACTCCTGAGACAGACAGCTGGAGCCATGGTGAGAATAGGTATGTCATTTTCAGCCAAACCCACAGGAATCTAGAGCATGAATCCACTGCCACCTAGATATACTTTTAAGACCCATCACTTTGTAAAGGGCAGCTGTGGTCCAAATAGATACAATCGAGACGTTTGTCTAATATCAGTAGTGGTGTTTGCTCTGCACGTGGTATGGTGGAACCCTTCATCTGCTGGCAGATGTTTCACTTAAGGTCAAATGCTTTTGTCTGTTTTATTAAACCTGGCCACCTAAAGTTTTGTTTCAGTAGAGAAACTGTTGCGGTAATCCCTGCATGTGCAGAACCCAAACACTTGTGTGAAGCTAGAATTAAACCGAATCTACAATCCATGTTTGGTATTACTCTTTCCCCACTCCTGGAATTTGAGCATACAGAATATTTTTTGCCTCTATCTTGTAGGAGTAGTTGAGTGGAAAGCCTTTTGGCATACCTGAGCAGTTTTACTGTGAAGCAATGATAGCTACCATTATCGGTCAGTCTATTCTCATGCTCGAACGAGTGATTGCAGCTATGGCAGCAGTTCGTAATGCCCCCTTTGCGGCTTCATCAACCAATGAATTCCCTTCAGCGTGAACGCCATCACATTGATAACTCAAAATGTGTATCATGTGAGCTCCCGGCAAGTCTTTTTTCAGCTCTGCCACTTGTTCACAAAGTAATTTGTGCTTTATTGTGCAACCTTTTGAGTCTATAAAGCCATTCTGACACATTAGTGAAGATATTCATTGAAATACTGGATACAGTAAAATTAATCACACACTATAAGTGTGGGGAAATCCCGATCCATATTTATAAGTGCCAGTGTGGTGTAGTTCCTATATTCCCAATAGGCTCTGCTCATTGGAATAATATATCCTGTAGTTTTGACGTAGGACTGAGGTCGACTAAGTCTCTACCGAATATATTAGACTTAATTGTGAGTGCCAGCTAGCTCAGAGATCACTAGAAACTTTCTCGAATACACAAGAAGGGATTCGTTTCTGATAACCGCTTAAAACATGACAACTTTGTTTCCCAAGAATAAGAAAGTATCTCTAGAGTCGCGGAAACAATAATTAGTTATTTCACTCAGTCAATCGTGCATGCTTCGTTTCACCAGAGGTGCAGAGAAATAGAGAGACGGGCATTTTCAATAAAAAGTATTTATTGAACAGTCTTCTTTCTCAAGCATAAGAAATGAACTACTACAATCGTAATACTGGTTGCAAAGTATAATGCGTACAGTACGAAGAGTATTATAAAATAATACTGTAAAAGCATGGTATGGTTTCTAAGCCATATAAAATAACTTAAAATGCATACATTAATAAATAATGACTAAAAGTGCTCAACTGGTGCTTCTAAAATACGCCTACCTCGGTGTACCTAACCTAGGTCTAGTACAAGGGAAGAAGTAAGTGAGGAGTAGCTTAAGTTTTAGTATTCTTTGCCAAGAATCTATTCCAAGAATTCTCTATGGGTCTAATCAGCTCCGTACCTTGGTTTAGAACGAAGGAGGTCTTTGTATCTCTCTCTCAGGACTTGATTTCCCAGCAACCCACAAGGGTAGCCTGGAAACACTGGAGCTGGATTTCTCGGCAAGAGAAAAGACAGCATCTCTCTCAGTGTGTGGGCTGGAGGGTCGGCATCCTTCGGCACTTGCTGCGGCGAGCTGTGTCCTGTAGGTAGAAAGTCGAACTGCTCCTAAACCACCGTGTGTTTGCCTGGGCAAATGTGGGCATATTTATACCTTGAAAGTGCTGAGTTTGACGTAAGGTTGGACATAATAACCTCATCAAAAACTCAGTTCTTTGAAAACTCCATGAGTTCTTGGATAAATCAATATTCAAGCAAGGGGAAGTCCCTGATTGCTGAAGGCGGGTTTTTCCAAGAAATCGCTGTGGATTCTCGGAACTAGTGGAAGTAGCCATGCCATATTTGGACTGTATAGGCTAGGGCTAAATATGGTTATGATTTCTATGCCTATATAAGGATAGGGTGATTTACACATATATATGGGCATGAATCAGGAAAATTACACTAGGGTCATAATTCATATACAACACCCACTCCACTTTAATAAGTTCAACATTACTAAATGTATAGGTACTAAACATATCTAAAGCATGTGTTTACAATCCCACCCAAAAAATAAAAATGTGATTGAAAAGGCTGTACATGAAATGAGTTTGTTTTGAAAAAGCGAAGGTTGGATTTCAGAGTTCATGGGACGCTGTGTTCAAGATTCAAAAGTTATTCTCGGTGTCAGGAGAAATCATCAGATCGTCAAGGCTGGCACAGAAACCTTATACCATAGTAGGCGAAAGTGGAACTACTTCATCAAGTAGATCAAATGTGCACAGATGTAAAACATCGCTGTCAGCGTTAGTCGCATTAGCAATGTTCACAGTAGGTGGTACCTGTGTGCCTGTTGTTCCACGTATCTCACCCTCAGTTAGACTTGCCGGTGAGACCTCACTGAATGGTGTCATCAGGATTGGTAGCCGTTGGGGGCAACATGATGCATGAGTCGTTACCGAACCTAGAAAGGCGTCAACATCCGATGGCAGTACTGATGGGAGTGTAAGACAAATGTCCAACACGCATTGTTCTCCGCAAAGCAGGCATCGTAGAATAGGTAAGATGCAATCTTGCCAGATTGGTCTGAATGAAAGGAACCAGGTGGTTTTCAGATCTCTTAAACGAGCCAAGCCAAGAATCTGTGAAATTCTATCACGATACCGCATGGCTAGGAGTGCTTGTTCCATGGTAGTCTGGGTATTGTTGCTGACTGGACTTGCCATATCGGAGCAGAATAAACAAAAATCGAATTCCTGCTACGAGTCCCAAAATGAGAGGCAGGCCACCGAACACAGAGTGCACGAAATTTGGAAAAATGCAGAGGACTGCTTCAAATGGTGCTAACAGTCCCGAAAAAATCGTCTTGAATACATGCCCGATGCCGCTGGTATCAGACATGTTTAAGATTTGACCTAACATTTCTACGAAATGTACTGGGCAGTTTGTTGATAATAATGCATGCATCTCTGCAGAAGTCCTTGCAACTTGCAAATCATCCGTTTCTCTAGACGAGGTCAGTGGCACAGTTTTTTGCAAAAGAATGGATTTCATTCTGCTTAAAGTATCAATTCGTATAGAAGAGATATTCAGTGAAGGCCATAACGCCGACTCCCTGTCTGTCTTGCTTTTTGGATATAATACTTGCATACAACAAGTGAGCCTGGCTGACACATTAACTAGATATGCTTTTCCTGGCAACATGCCACAACAGCTGTGATCATTGAGCATAACGTAGCTGCCATTGGAAAGCTGCCTGAAAATTGGTTCTATCACTGCTGCTGGTGAACCGTGCAGGTGGCAAGAGAGGTTATTTGAAGAACCTTCGCAGGCTCCGTGTAAATTAATACCTTGACACAAAAGTGTACCGCTTAGTGAGTTCTTACAATTTTTACCACTAAGAAATACTTCCTTTCTCCCACTCCCACATTTGTGTGTGTATGGTAAATTCCAGGTCGACTTAATGTATTCTTTACTCAACCTTTCATACATGCCTGCTGGTATGTGCTGTAGACAATACTAAAATTGGAAAATCGTCACTGGTATCGTGATGGTGCCATGTATTATCCATTCCACGACAGGTTTCTCAGAAACAGTTAATGGTAATCTTTCCAGTCTTTCAATGCTCTGCACCATATAGTCTGCTCCTCTTTGTGCCAAATAGATTTGTTTATCTGTAAGGTTAAAGACAGTAAACAATTATGTGGTGTTGATTAGACGCCATGGCACGTAGCCTGAACGGAGATTTTGTAGCATCCAGCCTAGCAGCATTATAGAGCGTAATTGAGACTGGCCATGTTGTAACATTAGCAAGTCCTGCTCTATTATGTCAATGGCAGAGGATACAATGCAGTCCAAAGAATACATTCTGGAGGACAAAGTCGTTAACCCATTGTCCACTACAGAGAGAGCTTTCTTTAAATTATTACGATCTATTTCTCGTATTCTGTCTGCAGTTTCTATTTGCGTCACTTTCCATGCTTCATTGTAAGCAGCATATATACTGACGTATATGAAATGTTTTTGACGTGGTTTACCAGGTCCAAGTAAGTAATCTTTAAGTAAAGTTAAGTGTTGTTTGATTTCTGGAAGTCTGGATTTCTGTAGCCACTCAAGGCATAGTTTTCCTACACTGTATGTTGTAACTATCCCTGGATATTGTTTCTGGGAGTATCATGGGTCTGGCCTATTTCCTTCGAACCCTTGTGTTTTGTTCAGGAATCTATCTTGACAGTTATTCGTGTCTGTGGGCCAGATTAACCATTTTTTCCAACCAGGATTTGTTCTGTTCTGTTGTAAAATATAGTTTACGTCCACCTCCTCATCTGTAGTTCCATTACTATCAGGTGTGGGTTTAGGTATGGACGGTTTGTTTAAATCTTTTATCTTAGCCAAGCCAAGACAAGATGTTTGTTGAATTGTATCATTTAAAAACCTTATTTGTTCTGGGATAATGCAGGCTCGGATTAAGGCTTCTAAACCTAGTGCCTGCCACTCTTTTGTGCCCCAAACAGTTTTCATCTCAATGTTGTCTTTCCAAATGTTAAACCCTAATGTAGACAGCTGAGCATAAAAGTTTGCAGAATAAATTTGGTTAGTATTGGTCAACATGTTTTTTATACCTGTTTTATTCATATTTTTTAAATAAAACGTTTCTGGATTTGTGATATTAAACCGTGAGAAGTATGGAAACTTTTCATAAAATGTTTTTGAGCTGCCTTTTGGTGGCGTAGTACAATGTTCCCATTGATCGTAAGTAAAAACATTTCTGGGGTTTGCAGATTTGTGTAAATAATGGTGACCATAATGATTAAAACAATACATTTGTTCATATTCTGATGAACCTTCTAAGTATTCATGTTTTGTGAATTTAGCTGACATTTCTAAATCTGTCATCATGTTATTAACAGTTTCAAAGTCCCAATCATCAGAAAATTGCTGGGTGAAACAAAGTCACTCAATGAGACCTTAAACTGGTGTAGAATCTTCAACAGTTCCACCGGGCCGTAAATGTCATAATCAGTTGTGTCTCATGCTGTATCACCAGGTATAGCAATGGCTGCGATGTTCACTGATGATAGGTCTCTTCGCTCACGATGAGATGATTTGTGAGGTTTCAGGAGCAAGTTGATGTTCTTATTTGCTGTGTCCATTGTACTGTATTTTCCATCTATCATTTTTCCCAAACTTAAAACAAGAATGAGCCAGAACAGGAGAAAAAGTACACCTAACACAATCCAAAATTCAACACATGGTGAAACCAGATATGTATTTTCAAGTTGATGAAAGAGTTCTGTTATTTTTTCCTTGAAAGTTTTATTTGCTGGCGTGGTTTCAGGTTCACTGGGATCCTCAGAAAAAGTTGATGAAATAGCCAGAGGCAGTTCTGTCAATTGTTGGAATTGTTGCATCAGGATTGTTCGGAATCGCTGGAGCTACTTCTTCCTTTGTCATATTTGTATAGTCAGAGGCTACATCATTGTAGACTGGAGTTTCTTGACGAACTGTTATTTGGGTCTCAAGAGGCACAAGTTCCATGGATTTGTTGCATAGTCCTTTTTTCTCACTGCAGGTTTATCAAAGGTGATAAGTCTTTCAGTTTGAACCTCTTGGATTGTAGCCAGATTAGGTCGTCTGCAACATCATGGGAGTCCACTGGGCCTTCTACTTATTATTGGCCACATGATGTGGTTTGACCAGGTCGATGGACACAACTCTGTTCTCCCTTTTACAAGCAAGGGACGGTAGTAACACTGATCTTGTTCCGTGGATTGCTAAGACAGGTACTGCTTTTCTGTAAGAAGGCCCAAATTCCTTCTTCACCGCGATCTTTTCCCTGACTAGATCCCCAATCTTTGGAATCCAGACAGGTCTTGCTGGGACAGGTGGTTTTTCTTCAGTGGTTGTTGACTTTTGTGTTGTGTTGCTCAGACTTTGTCTTGTTTCATTTAAGTCCTGCAAAACAGCCGATCTTTGATATCAAAGGGTTTTTGTTCCACCACTGAAGTTTGACGATCGAGGTCTTCGATTATCATTCTAGTACCAAACAGTAATTCATATGGAGTGATTACACCCAGAGAATTTCTTGGCAGATTATTAAGACTAGGTTGGACACTTATGAGATGTTTGACCCACCCGTCAACCAAACCTAATACCCTAGCTGTTATAGATTGCTTTATGTCACGTTTTTTTCTTTCCACAACCGCATTTCCCTCAGGATGGAATGGACTTGAGTAGCGCAATGCAACGCCCAAGCTGGCCATGGCCTCCTTGTAAGCTCGAGAGCTAAACGCAGGACCCTGGTCAGAATGTAGCATGCCGATTGCATATGTGCCGATAAAGACTCGAAAAACTTTTATAACAGTTCTGGCGTCAGCCGAGCGCTGTGGCCACATCCAAATGAATCTTGTCCTAATAGTTGTGGGACCGCATTCGTCCATTGTGACGTTTGCGTGTAGATAGTCTAATGCTGTCTAACAATGGTGTCTGAACTGGGCTGGCTACACTGTAGTCAGGTATCTGGTGGTTTTCAAAGCTATGATCTCTGTAACAGACATCGCAATTAATTCCAAATTTGTAAACTTAGACGCTCATTCCTGGCCACCAGTACATCTCTTCTAATTCTATTAGAGATTTTAAGGTCCCTTGATGTGCCAGATCATCTCCCATATGTGCTTCGTGAACCAAAGCACCTCTCTGGTTCCTGTTTGGAATTACTCTGTCTCCCACTCCAGGGATTCGAGCAAAAGGAACGGAGTTTGCATCAATTATGTATGTATAAACACAATATGTATCCTAATCTGTCAGATATTAGGAAGTATAAATAAACAAATGACAAATATTGTGTCTCTTCTTTTCTTCTATTATTTTTGCAGTAATTCTTCTTAAAAATCCTCTAGCTGTTGCCTACACGTGTTTCGTCTTTGGTGGTGTTAAACCACAGACTTCTTCAGGGCTGTCTCATCTAAGATAAATTTCTTAGTTCTTCTTTCTCATAACCCTAATATTATTATACTGAGGATTTGTGGTCGTAGTAATTTCAAGTGTTCCCGTTTCCCAGCTCTGTATAACCGCAAGTCAACAATGTACTCCACGTGTGAGGAGAGACCATATGTTCTTCCCAAGACGGAGTAACGTCTTCTTCAGAGAAAGGTGTAACCGACGCCGGTTACACCTTTCTCTGAAGAAGACGTGTTGGCAATGGCTAGAGAATTTTTAAGAAGAATTACTGCAAAAATAAAAGAAGAAAAGAAGAGACACAAGATTTGTCATTCGTTTATTTATACTTCCTAATATCTGACAGCTCAGGATACATATTGTGTTTAGTGTTTATATGGTATTGATTTGATCATGCCTTTTGGTTGTAGATGGATGGCCTAAACCGTGTACTTGGAGCTTTCTGTACTGTACAAATTACTTTTGTTATCACCACAGCCTAGCGCAACTACCACCCAGCTATCCTCTCTTGCCTTGTTGTCAATTATGTATGTATATGTGAGTGGACAGTTTAGAGGTAATGCTGCATAGCTACCTTTCATTGAGCTTTTACAGCTAGCAATGTTTCACCGTCTATTACTCTTTTTGAATGAGTGATTGTACCTATGGAAGCCATTTGCACAGCTGCCTTTGTGTCCTCATCAGCCAAAGAATTCCCTGCAATGTGAACGCCATCACGCTGATGACTCAGTGTATGAATCACGTGTGTCTTTTGTAGTTCTTTTTGTATTAGAACTACTTGTTCCCAAAGCGTTTTATGCTTGATTGTGCAACCTTTTGCATCTTTGAAACAGTTTTGAACCCAGTTCTGCAGATATTTATTGTAAGACTGGATACAGTAATACAAATCGTGGGGAATTCGAAATCGGTATTTTAAGCGCCATCTTGAAAGGCTGTAGTTCAGCTCGCTGAGCTGTACAGTCTCCGAGTGATTGAGTTTTAGTGACCATAGGTCTGAATTCACCTTCGTGCCAGCGACCTTTAACAATCGTGCACGCAGCACTATAGGCTTGTTTACCCCCAATTGTGAGCTGTCCTGATCCGTCTGTATAAATTATACAGCCGTACTGTACTAGAGGCGGAATCTCAGTCGGCAAGGACATTCGTGTTCGTATTGTAGGAATTCTTGTGTTTTTAAGTAGGGGTCAAAAACATATTCAAGGTCTGTTGCAGTAAGAGAATTAACCCATTGTATCCACCTTGGATGTAGGGCTTTAGCATTTGGAATGCTTGCTTCTGCCACTGCTTCCAGGGCAGGTACAGGTGTAACGATCATTATGTGCATTCCCTGCGCGAGAGCTCTCTCTTTTGCTACTGCAGTTTGAACCGCTGTCAGATTTTTTTCTGTAGAAGTGAATTTAATTTCAGCTTGTGTGTACAAGTGTGATTTGTATGCTATTGGTACCTTTTCACCTTCATTAAAGGTCAGGTATGTGAATCCGCATCTCCCTGGGATGATTCGGATTACAAGATTGCGAACATTGTCACGTGTCTGTAACTGTGTTTTTTGTTAACATGTCTGTTTGCACGGAACTTAAAATTTCAGTGTGTTTTTGGGTCCAATTGGTTGGTTTGAAATCAGGTTGGATTAATTCGTAGAGAGGTTTAACCCTTTCTGCGTAATTTAGAACATAAGTTCTTCCAAAATTCAGGAAATCTAGAATTGACTGTAAGTTTTTCAGCGTTTTTGGAGGTTGGAGCAGCGCACATTTCTCTAGAAAGTTGGCTGCCAGACTTTTGCCTTCACTTGATAACTCGTAACCTAAGAATAGGACGTTGAGGTGGGCAATTCGTGATTTCTTAAAATTAAATTTGTACCCCTCAGAAGCAAACCCAAGTATTATGGTGTTCACCCTTTTCAAGTGTAAGTCCAAATCATCGTCTGTAAGATAGATGTCATCAACATAAGACAATGCCTCATCATCGTACATTTGTAGTAACTCTGTTACTCTTGCTGAAAATAACCCTGCACTATTCTTGAATCCCTGTGGGAGATAGCAAAATTGTCGCTGTGTCCCCATAATTGAGAAAGCGGTCAAGTACCTGCTTTCTGGTGCAATGTTTTGACAGAAGAAACCTTTTGAAATGTCTAATGTTGTTTTGTATTTTTTACGCATGATGTTATTCATCAGTGCTGCACTGTGTGCATTTTGTACTGCAAATGTTTTGCAACAAGAGTTTAAGTGCCTGTAGTCCAAAACTAGACGATATGAATTGTCTGGTTTGGAGACAGGAAACAAAGGATTGTTCATAGATGAGGTGCATGTTTCAATCACCCATTGGTATTCAAGTTGATCTAAGATCTCCCTGACCTGTTTTTTTAGCTTCCTGCTTAACTGGATACTGCCATTGTGCAGTAGGTTGGTTGTTTAACTGGATTTTATGATGAGTGGAGTCCTCATCCCATCCTACGTGATTTTTTTATAATGCTGGAGCCTGAGCTACTGCCCATGTTCTGGCATATGTGTATTTTGTATGAATTGGAATATGATTTAAGAAGGCTGGCATGTGGGCACTCCCTCACAAATTCAGGTGGCCAGTCTTGTTCAGCTAGAAGAATGTCATAACCCTTAGATAGCTTCTCCAAAAAAGAGTGCTTTTATTTTCCTAGGTATGTCCCCCTCCATCCAGAGTGTTACTTCATATAACTTATGGGGTACACTAACCCTGGTGTCGACAGTTTCAACTTGAATGCATTCATTCAAGTCCACTGTCTCCAGATGATCCTTCAAGATCTTGCGAGCTATGGTGACTTCTGCTGCGCTCTCTAGCATTGTCTAGGCCCACTCCCCGTTCTTGAGTTGTGTCCTCAAGATCCTCGCAATGTCTGATCTTTACGCTTGCTACCTTCTTTTTGGTGAATTGAGTTTTCTTATTTTTAGGAACGTGCTGTTCGTCCTTGGACTTCACACGTTCTTCTTTTTGTTCTGATCGTCCTCTTCTTTCGGATTTCTGCGAGGAAGTCTGAAAGGTACGAGAGGAACAAGTATCAGTATCTTGATATCTATCAGGTTTTCTCAAATTATCCCTATTTCTGAGGTTACAACTCTTTTCAGAGGGCTCCCGCTGGGGAGACCTTCCTCCCCCTTGGGGAGATCTTCCTCTGGACTAAGAATGCTTCTCTTTAGGAAATGTTTGTTTAGTGTTTTCCCACTTCCTTTTTTAGGAGTAGTGAGATTATTTTTAATAAAAACTTTTTCAGGATTTTCTGTTAGTTGGGGTTTTAATGGTTTCCCGCCCAAACTATCTCTACCTAGTTCTTCATATGATTTTTCAATAATTCTTGCAAGTTCATATGGCTGCTCTGTTATATCTGTTTCTTTTAAATGTTGACGGATTGCCACGGACGCTGCTTCACTTTTAATGTTAACTAATAGTATAGCCAAGACCTGTTTGAAATCTTTTAGTAATTTCATACCAAGATTTAAAGCAGGTTCTGGTCCGTATACATTTTGAATCTGTCTTAGGACGTCTGTTATTACCGCCATGGATGGAACACCATGTGTTTTTGTGTAGACTGAAGCAAAGACTGTACCCCAAGTGTCACAGTCCTCCACATGTGGTGCTATCCCCATTGGTAAACAGATTGTCAGAATTCTGTGTTTCTCATGAGGTGTACTATCAGGAAATACTGCCTCTATCTGAGTAATTGTTTGGGCTAACCAAAACGGAATTTGTTCCCTTTTTGCGGGCAATTTACCAATGACTGATTGTATAGTCTGTGGTGTGATTTTGTTTGTGATCCCCTGCTGAGGGGTGTGCTGTGGAATCCTTACAGTAGGTTGGAATGTTAAGGTCCGCATGACATATTGAACCAATTGTTTATGTATTTTAATTAACTGTTTTAGCTGTGCTAACAGTTCTGGACCTGTCATGTTTTCAATGTCAAGATGTGGTGTATAGCTGGCTGGTACCGGCTATGTTACTCCTGGTCTACCTAGTGGACCGAGCCTGGTAATGTGATTTTGATGTTGTAGGGCGCCTTTAAACCAGAGCTGATGCTCTTGGTAAGTTAATGGAATTTCAATGTCCTCGTAAGGAACGTATTCCACTGGAGGTTCCTCTACTTTGTAGTAGTGGAACTCATATGTTACTGCATTTGCCGCAGGAAACTCAATCCATGAATAGAATACCTCTGTCTGCCGATATTCATGTGCCTCTATAACAAAAATTATTTTACCACCTCACGATGATACCTCTTTATTTATGAGTTTGTAAGTTATTGTTTTTGTTACATTTTCCGGGATGATTATAGCATCATTGTCGTTTTGTTGGAGACTTGTGTCGTCTAAAACTGCTTGAGCAGCTAGTGCAGCTCTCTCTCTTTCGTCCTCACTCTCAAACATTTTGTTGACCAAAAGTTTACAGAGCAAGTTTCAGGGAAACAAAGATTAGGTGCACAATATTTTGGAACACTGTATCCTTCAACGTTGAACAAACCAAAAACTAATACATAGGAGTTTTCGTCCTACTTAGTTTTGGTGGATATTTTCCTTTCACCGACTCCAGACATCTATTGGATTTTTTTACGGGAGAAGGGGTCTGTGTGAAAAGCACGACTGAGTTACTCTAGTATCTAGCGTTACATTATTGCCTTACCAAACGTTGGGCGCCATGTAGTGTAGTTCCTATATTCCCAATAGGCTCTGCGCATTGGAATATTATATCCTGTAGTTTAGACGTAGGACTGAGGTCGACTAGGTCTCCACCGAATATATTAGACTTAATTGTGAGTGCCAGCTAGCTCAGAGATCACTAGAAACTTTCTCGAATACACAAGAAGGGATTCGTTTCTGATAACCACTTAAAACATGACAACTTTGTTTCTGAAGAATAAGAAAGTATCTCTAGAGTCGCGGAAACAATAGATAGTTATTTCACTCAGTCAATCGTGCATGCTTTGTTTCATCAGAGGTGCAGAGAAATAGAGAGACGGGCGCTTTCAAGAAAAAGTATTTATTGAACAGACTTCTTTCTCAAGCATAGGAAATTAACTGCTACAATCGTAATACTGGTTGCAAAGTCTAATGCGTACAGTACGAAGAGTATTATGAAATAATACTGTAAAAGCATGGTGTGGTTTTTAAGCCATATAAAATAACATAAAATGTATACATTAATAAATAATGACTAAAAGTATTCAACTGGTGCTTCTAAAATACGCCTACCCCGGTGTACCTAACCTAGGTCTAGTACAAGGGAAGAAGTAAGTGAGGAGTAGCTTAAGTTTTAGTACTCTTTGCCAAGAATCTATTCCAAGAATTCTCTAAGGGTTTAATCAGCTCCGTACCTTGGTTTAGAATGAAGGAAGTCTTGTATCTCTCTCTCAGGACTCGATTTCCCAGCAACCCGCAAGGGTAGCCTGGAAACACTGGAGCTGGATTTCTCGGCAAGAGAAAAGACAGCATCTCTCAGAGCGTCTGCTGGAGGGTTGGCTTCCTTCGGCACTTGCTGCGGTGAGCTGTGTCGTGTAGGTAGCAAGTCGAGCTGCTCCAAAACCACTGTGTGTTTGCCTGGGCAAATGTGGGCATATTTTTACCTTGAAGGTGCCAAGTTTGACGTAAGGTTGGACATAATAACGTCATCAAAGACTCAGTTCTTTGAAAACTCCATGAGTTCTTGGATAAATCAGTATTCAAGCAATGGGAAGTCCCTGACTGCTGAAGGCGGGTTATTCCAAGAAATCGTTGTGGGTTCTCGGAACTAGTGGAAGTAGCCATGCCGTATTTGGACTGTATAAGCTAAGTCTAAATATGGTTATGATTTCTATGCCTATATAAGGATAGGGTGATGTATACCTATATATGGGCATGAATCGGGAAAATTACACTAGGGTCCTAAATTCATATACACCAGTAATAAGGCTTTTAATTCTGCCAACTGTGCCATGACGGCTCATAGAGACTGTTCGGTCCTACTGCTAGGATGGAACTTGCCTTCCTGCAATTGCACAAGCTGTGCTATATGATAATGCTGTTTACCACCTTTGACAGGCTGAGCAGAACCGTCAGTGTAAATAATGTATTCACACTGATCTAGAGGCATTATTTCATTCAGGAGAGGATATTCTTATTTTTACTGCAGAAATGTTTGAGTTTTTAGTGTAGAATCAAGTAGTCTACATCTGGTGCAGTGAGAGAATTAACCCATTGTTTTCATAGTGGATGTGGAGCTTTTGTGTTTGGAACACTTGCCTTTGTAACATCATCTAAGGCCGGTACTGGAGTAACAACAGTTATTCATTTCCCCTGTGCTAGTGCTCTTTCTCTCACTATGGCAGTCTGTACTTCTGTCAGAATTTTTTCTGTAGAAGCAAAGCGCATTTCAGCATTTGTTACAAGTGTGATATGTATGCTGTGGGTATGGTTTTGCCTTTTTTGAAAGTTAGGTAAGTGTACTTTGATTGACCCGCAACTTAACAGAACACCAGATTTGCGGTATTTGCACATGTATAGGTGTTTTCTAAAGCTATTTGTTCAGCTTGTAAGGTATTTGGTCAGCTTGTAAGGAACTAAAGATATCAGTGTGTTCTTATGTCCAATGTCTAATTGAAAAATCATGTCTGGTTAGATCGTAGAAAGGTTTTACTTTTTCTGCATAATCCAAAATGTACATTCTGCCAAAATTTTGGATTCCCATACAGATTACACATTTTTCAGAGTTTTTGGAGGTAGGAGCAGTGCACACTTGTCTAAAAAGTTAGCTGCTAGGCTTTTTCCTTCACTTGAACCAAAAAGGAACATTGAGGTGTGCTATTTTTGCTTTAAAGTTGAATTTGTGGCCCTCAGAAATGAACCCCTAATTTATTTTGCTCACACTGGTCAAATGATCCAATAAATCATCATCTATCATTTTAATATCATCTACAGAGCACAATGCCTCCTAATCAAAATCTTGAAGTAACTCTGTTACCCTAGCTGAAAACAACCCGGGTATATTCTTATGCCCTTTGCGCAGTCAACAGAATTGATGCTGAGGGTCTAGGTCTGAGAAGGCTGTCAAATATCTTCTTTCAGGTGCTATATTTTGGCAGAAAAATCTATTTGAAATATCTAGTGTTGCTTTGTATTTTTTTCAACAATGTTAGTCATTAATGCTGCACTGTGTGCATTCTGCACTACAAATGTCTTTGTGCATGTATTCAGATGACTGTAGTCTAAAACTAGACGGTATGAATTATCAGGCTTCAATATTGGAAGCAGAGGATTATTTGTTGAAGAGGTGCACTTCACTATTATACCTTGGTATCCAAGTTGATCCAAGATCTCCCTGACTTGTTTTTTGCTTCTTGTTTTATTGGGTACTCTCTCTGTGGAGTTGGAGTTGTATTTACTGGGATTACATGGTGAGTTGACTGAGTATACCACCTTACATTGTTGTGATATAATGCAGGAGCAAGTGCTACCACCCACTCTTGCATGTATGAATGTTTTAGTGATACTGGAACAAGGTCAGAGAAGGCCGGTAAAATTACTGTTTCTCCCTTTTGGCACTCCATAACAATCACAGGCTGCCAAAAGAATGTCATAGCCATAAATCAGGCTCTCCAAAAAGAAACCTTTAATTTTTCTGGGTTTGTCCCCCTCCATTTGGAGTATTATTTCATATAACAGGTGTGGGACACTTACCCTAGTATCAGGTGTCTCCATGTGACATGTTAATTCAACTCCGCTGTCACCAGAAATTCCATCAGGTTCTGGTGAACTATTGTTGCTTCTGCCACACTGTCTAGCACTGTCAGAGCCCATTCCCTGTTCAGAAGTTGTGTCCTCAGTATCCTTGGCATCATTCTTCTTTAACATTGAGGTTTTGATTTTGGTTGATCTTCTTTTTTGATATTATAGTCCTAAATATGATGCGTATTTCTTTTTGATGAATTGTGAAAGGAATAAGAGGAACATATATCAGTATCCTGATACCTGTCAGGTTTATAAATGTTATCATGATTCCTAAGGTTGTACCTCCTTTTGGAGGGCTCCTTTTGAGGAGGCCCATCCTTTGATTGTGATCTATTCTCTCTATTCTTTTGTTTTTAGTGTCCCATTTCTTCTTGGAAGAATCAGGTGCTTGGTTGGTGTTATCCTTATCAGGTCCACCCAGGAGTTGAGGTTTTGTTGCTCTAGCTCCCACATTAAATCTGCCTAATTTGGCGTATGTATCTTCGATAATTTTAGGTAATTCATGCTCCTGTTGTATAGGAGTGAAATCCCTCAGGCGTTGGTGTATCACCACTGCAGCTGCCTCCCCTTTTATGTTTGCCCACATAAAAGTTGATACCTGGGCAAAATTTCAGTTCCGAGCAGGTGCTGCTCCATACTCATTCTCTATTTGTCTCAATACATCTAGTATCAATGCTATTGTAGGGATACCATGAGTTCTGTTATATATGGCAGCAATAACTGTACCCCAAGAGGTACAATCCTCTTTCGGGGGAGCTATACCCATTGGCAAGCAGATTGTTAGCATTCTGTGTTTTTCTTGAGGACCTGTGTGTGGGAACACTGCATCTAACTGTGTTATTTTCTGAGCTATCCAAAATGGCATTTGCTCACGTTTAGTGGGCATTTTATCCATAAATGTTTTCAGTGTTAGTGGAGAAATTTTAGTCGCAATTCCTTGTATTTCTCCTGCTGGTGTAACCCTTGTTGGTTGAAGTGTGAGTGTTCTCATAACGAACTGTGTCAGATTTCTGTAGAGTAGTATTACTTCTTTGTGAAGTGGATGTAAGTCTACTACCGGCATTGTGTTAATGTCTCGATGCTGTGTATAGAAAGCTACAACTGGCCAAGTGACTCCGTCTCTGACGGGCGGACCGAGTCTCACTTTATCTGTTGTGTGTGGGAGGGTGTCTTTAAACTAGTTTAAATGCTCCTGTTAGATGAGCAGAACTTCCATGTCCTCATATGGACAATATTCCTCTGGTATTTCATCTTCTGTGTAAGAATGAAACTGCTTGTGTGTGCATCTTTCGTTGGGCATTTGATGCATGAATAGAATACCTCTGTCCTGTATGACTTGTGTGCCTCAATCACAAAGGTGACAGTCCCACCTCTTGTTGTGGCTCCAAACTCTGCTAGTTTTAAAGAGAATGCATTTCTAACATTTTCTGAAATATTTATATAACCTTCCTGTTCCTCTTCCCCTGCTGCATTCGCACGTAATGCTGCCACAGCGTTCTCTTCTTTAGACATTGTTGAAAGAGTTGCAAGGAAACTGAGATAACGTTTTATGCACAATAGGGAACTATTATCCTTCAAGCTTAAATAAACCTACAGCCAATACATAGGATATGCCTACTCAGCTGCAGCTGATTTTTCCATCTCACTCCAGACGGCTCTGGGTTAATGTGAGTAGGGGTCTCTGAGAAAAGCACAACTGAACTACTCAGATTTGACCATTAGTTGGCGGTGCAATGTCGTGTAGTTCCTATATATCTATATTTGGATCTGTACATTTAAACAACATAAACTGTGGGAGTGGTGTGCAGATTGATTCCAAACACCCCTGGGTGTGTTCGCCTGTATGCCAGCCAGCTCACAGTGCCGTTCTAAACTCCTATTACCAAGGAGAGAATAGTTTCTGGTAACTATCGAACATGACAACCCTGTCCAATCAGGGATCGTGGAAAGAGTACACTACTTTTCGTACTGTCACTCATGCTCCCTTGGTCTCAGAGAGATACGCAGAATAAACGGTGGGGACATTTTAATCAGCATTTATTGAATCACCATCATTCTAGCATAAAATATGCATGTTGAAACAACCACAAGACAGAAACTGACATAAACGATTATAAGCACCAACAGAGTAAATGGATGGTAGATTTCTACAGTAGTGCTAAAACAATGAATATATGCAGGCATATAAATACATGACAGAAATAATATGTCTAGATGCACCTAAATGTACCTATCATGTATGTAGCCAAGAATCCCCCTAGGATAAGTCCAACTCCATTACCTGGTGTTAGAGAATGAAGGACCCTGTCTTGGTCTCAAGATGAACACCCACAAGGGATGTCAGACCACTGTAGGAACCTCAGCGACTCGCGTTAGACCGTTAGTATGGAAGTCTTTCCCCTCTGCCTGCCCCTGCATAGATATTTTGTTTAAATTCCCAAAAAGGTACCCTCAGGGGTACTACCTTGCTGTGTTATGTCAGCCAAAGATGACAAAAGGGATGACCCTTATACACAGTTATTATGCAGAAGATGCAGTGGATGGTAGTCCTGCTGTGTTTCTGAGAATCCTCGTGCATAATAAATGAGGCTAGTTTTCTAGGAAAACCGCGTAACATGTATGCAGCACCTAACTAGGTAAAAGGTCAATACCAAAAACCGTTATGAAGTAGAATGGCAGGGAAAATGTAGGTGAAAGTTTAAGTGACTGCCTAGGCCTTTATTGGGATACATTACAAGACATAGCAGGGTGTGTGGGTGGATGTATGGGTCTGTGAGTAGCTGTATGGATATGTATATAGAAGTGTAAGTATGTGTATGAGTGCCTGTGTGGATCAGTGGGTATGTGAGTGTCTGAGTCAGGCTGTTATTGGATGCATGAGCATCTGAGTGGGTCTGTGTGTGGATGCATGAATGTCTGAGTAGGTATGTGAGTCAGTGTGTGAGTGTCTGAGAATGTCTGTGAGTGGGTGTGTGAGCATCTGAGAGCGTCTGTTACTAGATGTGTGAGTGTCTGAGTGGATCTCTGAGTGGGTGCATGAATGGTTGAGGGGGTATATGAGTTGGAGCATGAATGTCTGAGTGGGTCAGTGATTGGGTGAATGAGTCTCTGAGTGGGTGGATGTGTGATTGGGTGCATGAACCTGTGATTGGGTCTGTGAGTGGGCGTGTGAGTGTCTGAGTGTATCTGTGAGTGGGTGCATGAGTGTCTGAGTGGGTCTGTAAATGTGTGCAGGTGTGCCTGACCAGGTCTGTATTTTGCCTCTATCTGCTTGAGGCTGACCTTATTTTGCCTCTACAAGCTCATTTCTGATCTCTATTTTGCCTCTTCCTGCTTGTTTCAGTTCTCTATTCTGCCTCTTTCTGCTCCATTCTAACCTTTATTCTGCAACTCTCTGCATGTTTCTCACCTTTATTTTGCCACTTTTTGCTCGTTGCTGACCTTTATTTTGCCTCTTTGTGCTCACTTCTCACCTTTTTCCTTCCTCTTTCTGCTCATTGCTGAACTGTATTCTGCCTCTTTCTGCTTGTTTCTGACCTTTATTCCTCGGCATTTATTGGTTTCTAACCTTTATTTTTCCTTTTTCTGTTTATTTCTGACCTTTATTCTGGCTCTGTTCATTTCTCACCTTTTATTGTCTCTTTCTGCTTGTTGCTGACCTTTATTTTACCATTTTCGGGCCCCTTCTGAACTTTATCTGCCTCTTTTCGCTCTTTTTACCCCTTAATTTTGCTCCTTTCTGCTCATTGCTGACCTTTATTTTCCCTCTTTCAGCTCACTTCTCACCTTTATTTTCCCTCTTTCTACTTGTTTTTTACTTTTATTCTGACTCTTTCTGCTCATTTCTCACCATTATTTTGCTTCTTTGTGTTCATTGTTGACCTTTATTTTCCCTATTCCTGCTCATTTCTGACCTCTATTTTGCCTCTTTCTCCTCGTTGCTCACCTTTATTTCGCCTCTTTCTGCTCTTTTGCCCCTACGACAACTACAGCGAACCAGCGCCAATCACCACCACTGCCAATAAGCCGACCATCCAGACCTGGGATCCCGCTACCATCGAACTCATCACCGCGACCATGAAGAAAACTCACTCAGGAGCCCGAAAGGACTGCTGCCCACGACACATATTCCACAGGGCCGCCGCCGCCATCGCACCCGAACTAGGATGGACCATCAACGCCTCCCTCAGGTTCGGCATCTGCCCAGACAGCTGGAAATGGGCAGAGGTGAAACCCCTCCCCAAGAAACCAACGGCAGACCCAAGGGACCTAAAAAATACCAACCCTTCTCTCTCCTCCTCATTGCAGCTAAAGTCACTGAGAGACTTGTCGAAGAGAACCCCATCCTAGACGCCTCCCAGTCTGGATCCCGCAGCAACCACAACACCGAGACTGCCCTCCTCACCGCCACTGATGACATTCTCATACTACTCAACCAGGGACGCACTGCAGCCCTCATCTTTCTATACCTCTCCGTAGCCTTCGACACTGTTTCACATCGCATTCTCGCTGCCAGACTTCACGACGCGGGGATAGGAGGAGCTGCCCTCGACTGGATCTAATCCTTCCTCTCCGGCAGGACCCAGAGTTTTTGACTCCCTCCCTCTCCGAACCCACGGAAATCAACTGTGGAGTACCCCAGGAATCCTCACTCAACGCCACTCTCTTCAAAATCTACATGGCCTCCCTTGCCGCCATCGTCAAACAGCATAGGCTCCGCATCCTATCCTACGCCGACGACACCCAGCTCATCCTCTCACTTATGAAGAATCCCGAAGACACCAGTCTCTTCTTCCAGGAAGGAATGCAGAATGTAGCAGCAGCAATGAAAGACAGCTGCTTGAAGCTAAACTCAGAGAAGACCGAGGTCCTCATCCATGGACCCTGCACCTCTGCCTGGGACAACACCTGGTGGCCCTCGGGAATACCCTTACCACTACAGATCACTCATGGAATTTCTGCATCATCCTTGACTCCTCCCTCTCCATGAACTGCCAGATCAACGCCGTTGCTGCAACTAGTTTCAACTGGCTCCGCATCCTCTGTAAGACCTTCAAATGGATCCCCCCGACTGCAGAAGGACCGTCACCCAAGCACTCATAACCATGAGGCTGGACTACGGCAATGCCCTCTATGCCGGAAACAACTGAACTCTTCTACACAAACTCCAAATCCTCCTGAAAGCCGCAGCTAGACTCGTCCTCAGAACACCGCTTCATGAATGCATGACCCAACACCTACAAGCCCTCCACTGGCTCCCCGTCGAGAAGAGGGTCATCTTCAAACTCCTCACCAACGCCTAAAAATCTCTCAACAACATCGGACCCAAATACCTCAATGAGAGAGTTTCCTGCCACGTACCCAAGAGGAACCTCCGCTCTGCCGACCTTGCCCTGGCAGAGGTCCTCCCCATCCACAGAGACAGAACTGGTGGGAGAGCTTTCTCCTACATCTCAGCCAAAACCTGGAACGAGCTCCCCGTGAACATCAGACACTCCTTGACCCTGCACACTTTCAGCTCTTTCAAAGATCCTGCCAAGTCACAGCAAACAGATATGTCCAGGGTGGGCACCATGAGACATAGGAGGAGCCATCCCTGGGGATCGTGAACCCCAGAGCCATTATTGACTCCAGGAGAGAAGCAGTCAGACCTCCCCTTCTTTTACATTCATGGGCCTTCTGAGGGAAGGTGGTGGTCCCTGCTGCGAGAACAGCCCAGAAGGGGGGGTAACATGGCCCCCCTCATTCTTAAGAAAAAAAGCCTTGGTTACCTCCAGTAAGATCCACGCAGATAGATGACTAAGAGGTAATCAGAGGCCATACACCCTTTCTTCACCACTCTGCAAACGCACCTCCTGGTGCACTACTCATTGGGGAAGAAATCCACTTCAGTTATGAGGCCCTAAGGAGGCAAGGGGACCTCATCCCTACACCAGCAGTGTACTGAGAGGAGAGTTTTCAGAGTGGTGGAAAAAGGGCAGTGGCCTCAGCAATCCCACTGTGTTGGGCTTATTGGATGTAACAGGAGGTCTTGTTGACCCCTATGGACCCTCAGCATCCAAGGGGACTACTTTCCCGAACCAGGAGGTTGCCAGGAGGCCTGACACTTTTTGAAATGTTGTAATGAAAATAAATAGAAACAGTTCTCAGCCCCGGGGACCTCATCCCAGAGGCCCGTCCTTTATTTTATATTTTTATAATAGAAAGGGAGGGAGGCCCCATCCTCGGGCAAACTTTGGCATGAGGATCACATCCCAAGAGGCGTGGCTACTTCATTGGGGAGCGCATGTGGATCCTCAATGCACCTACGGTCCCTGTTGGCTCCCTGCCTCCTGTGGGAGCCAGCATTAGTTTGAGACCCAGGAAGCTGCTATCATACAATTCCCTGGATCCCCAAGAAATGTCTGGTTGCTCGCTTGCTTCATATGGTGCAGTGAAACAGACACATGCTCTGCTTTCAACAAGAGAGAGCATTTTCTGTCTACTTGCTGAAAGCATAGCACTTGTTGGCTATGACTTGGTGGAAGCAGTGCTCCTATCAACCCTGAGCAAACTGCAATATCTTGGAGGTGGGCACCTCGGGACATTCCCGGAGCCAGCCCTGGAGGTGAGAGTCGCCAGAGCCAAGTAGAGCCATGGCCCACTTCCTTTATTAAGAAAGCCCCAGGGAGGTGGTGGTTCTGGGGGCCAGGATTCTGCAACGGAGCCCCTTTACTATTATATTTGTGCCCTGGGAGGTGGTGGTTCCTCAGGCTTTATGGGCTGGCCTGGGCCCCCACACACATTAATATTTTATTTTAGCCCCAGGGAGGTGACTGATCACGCGGCTCCGGGTAGACCAAGGGCTCCCCACACTGTTTAAAACAAAAATAATTATTGTATGTGCTCCGGTAAAGGGACAGTCTGTGGGGCAGTGGTGGTGACACAAGGCTATTCCGCATATAATTAAGTTACTGACCCAGGGAGGTTGTGGTCCTTGGACTGCGGTCATAGGGCCTCCCCCACAATATTTCCATATTACATTTGTGCCCGGGAAGGTGGTTGTCCCTCAGGCTCTGAATAGGCCTAGGCTAGGGCCATGTGGGCCCCCTCCTACATTTCCACAATGCCCACAGCACTTGGCCCACCTTGTTTTATTCTGAAGCGGGAGTCAGCACTTGCTTTTAAAATAAATGTTGCTGCCGACTCACCCTCGAGTCCTTGAGGCACCCCCCACCATATCTCGGGGGTCAGGGTATTACTACCCTTCCCCCTTTTCTTTCTTTCTTTTTTTTGGGGGGGACTCTTATTCAAGCTGATTCCCAAGTTGGCTGCCAACACTTTCTGGTTGAAGTAGGATCTGCAAGTTCACTGCAAGAACTCATGTCTCCAATATCAATACTTTTTTAAATTGTATATTTCAGAAACTACTGAATGGATTTACACAAAATCACAAAAAGCACACTTTCTGTACCAACATCTAGTTTCTGACAAATTTGATGTAATTCCGTTCAGCAGATTTTGTGGAGATTCATCAAGCGGCGCAAAAGTGATTGGCAAAACAAAAATCTATTTTCCTATGGAAACTTTGGTCAAACGCCAGTAAGTTTCATATATATATATATATATATATATATATATTCACTGAAAAAACCATAGGTTTCAGGAGTTATATAGTTAGGAATTAGCTTTTAAAAAACCTTTGAAACTCACTCAAAAAACTATAAGTTTTAGTGGTGTTATAGTTAGCTGGACATTTTACTCATACAAAACCATTGAAATTGCTCCTATATAGTTAGTTGTACTAACTATATTTCGCGCACTCGCAATCCACTGCTGATGATGTCACATATTAGATCATTCATGACATGGTCAGTGACATCACTGATGACATCTCAAATGACATCACTGATGACATCACTGATGACATCATCCAGTGAATGTGGTTTGCTTCGTTATTTAAATATGCATTATATATATAGCAATTTGCATTGAAGAATAAGTGGATATATATAAATAAATATTTGGATGGAGGATTTAGTAGCAGTGTAATTGACTGTTTACTTGACCAATTTATAATGTCTCACTAAATATAGTGGATAGTGACTAAACAGTGTGAATATCTGTATCACTTTGTCAGTTGTTGTGTAAACTGATTCTTCAGTTGGTTACTAGCTATGTGAAAGTCTATATTAGTTATTGATTAGTTAACTGAGTATTTGTATGGGAGTGTGAAAGTGTGTGTGGTTCGGTGGGGGGTGTGTGACTGTCCAAAGATGTGTGAATAGTTGATTCAGTAGATATATGAAGTTAAAACTACATGTTCTAACAGTTGTTTGGGTGAGTGAATATCTTTATGGGTGTGGTGATGAGCAAATATATTTCTCAATGGTACAGGTCCAACAAACTTGAAAAATAAAAGGCAGTGTATGTGTCAGTTGTTGTATATAAATAAGTATACATAAGACACAATGATTGTGTGAGTGACTGTATGGATAACTGTATACTTGTAATAATGATTTTATAATTCACTAAGTTTGACTTACTATCTAAATGAATAGAAGAAGTGGTGTTTGTATAAGTGTTTTGCTAAGTAAATATGTAAGTATGATCCTTTGTTTGCATAAGTGAGTAGGATGACTTCATATGTGAATAGGATGCATGCTGTTGTTTAATATCGATATAGATGTATAAGTATTTTTGATAGTGTTCTATTGTTCATTGACAGCATGTATGAGTGAATCCATAGGTAAGTGATTAGATGTGTGTATACATCTATGAATCACTGAGTGGATTTTTAGATACTTGTATTTCTGTGACAATGGATTTAAATATGATACTCTGTATTTTACAAAGAGTCATGAAAAACTGTAATAGTGTATGAAAAGGTGTATGTGATTGTCACATGGATGATGTCATCAGTGATGTCATCAGTGATGTAATTTGAGATGTCATCAGTGATGTCACTGACCATGTCATGAATGATCTAATATGTGACATCATCGGCAATGGATTGCGGGTGCGCGAAATATAGTTAGTACAACTAACTATATAGGAGCAATTTCAATGGTTTTGTATGAGTAAAATGTCCAGCTAACTATAACACCACTAAAACTTATAGTTTTTTGAGTGGATTTCAAAGGTTTTTTAAAAGCTAATTCCTAACTATATAACTCCTGAAACCTATGGTTTTTTCAGTTAATTTCAAAGGTTTTTTAAATGCTAATTCCTAACTATATAAGGTCTGAAACCTATGTTTTTTTCAGTGAATTTGCAAGGTTTTTTAAATGCTAATTCCTAACTATATAAGGCCTGAAACCTATGGTTTTTTCAGTGAATTTGCAAGGTTTTTTTAAATGCTAATTCCTAACTATATAAGGCTTGAAACCTATGGTTTTTTCAGTGAATTTCAAAGGTTTTTTAAATGCTAATTCCTAACTATATAAGGCCTGAAACCTATGTTTTTTTCAGTGAATTCGCAAGGTTTTTTAAATGCTAATTCCTAACTATATAAGGCCTGAAACCTATGGTTTTTTCATTGAATTCGCAAGGTTTTTTAAATGCTAATTCTATTAGCGGATAACGTTTTTATATATTAAAACGTTTTTTAAATCTCAAATGCCTGCTTTGCTAACAAAGTTTTTAAGCACAGGCTCTTTTTTCTCTGGTGGCCATCTTGGGAGACTGCATATCAGAATTTTTTTAATGAAATATAAGAGGATTTGAGAAGTCCCTCAAAATGTGCCCTAATTTTTCTTTCTTCAGCACTAATCATAATTTCTATGGCAAAATGAACCCCCTCATTTTGTTCCTTTGCAAATTAATTGTTTTAAGTGTTAACACTTTATTCCAATCAAGATGACTTCAGGTGTGCCATACTTTTGTCATAAGTAAGACTGTTAGCTCTCTAGTTGTTCTTTAGAACACTCTGGGACATTCTGTCATTGGGCTATAGTTGGGCTACATCTGGCTGATATTTGAGCTACATTTGGTTTTTTTTGTCTCTGGTGGCCATCTTTGGGCTACATTGAGCTACATTGGGCTACATTTGGGCTCCAACATATATATAGCCCAATGTAGCCCATTATATATTTTTTCAAAGTTAATTTTCGTAAAAACCACTGGAGCACATATCTTGAGACATAGCAAAGGCACATCGGGCTACCAGTCCCTACAATTTTGCCAAGTTTGGTGGAAAACCATTCAGCCGTTCGGGCTAAAAGTGAGTCCAACCGCCCTATGGAAATTAACATGGGGAAAACACGTTTTGGGACCCCCCTTTTATCTCGGCCCCCGCTTGACAAATCCCCCCCAAACTTTCAGGGAAGGACCGGAGCGCCGCGAGGCAAGGTTAAGGATAATTTCAGGAAGATTCCTCAACCAGCGCCAAAGTTATTCCCAATAGAATGTTGCGATTTCCCTATGGAAAACAATCCTAACTATATATACCTACTGGCTATCGCCAGTAGGTAATATATACATATTACATACATATATTAAATTTGCCAGAGTTTGCAGAGGGTTTTCCCTGAAGCACAGCGCAACGAACTTCTTTGAGGCAAACAAGAACCAGCTGAAAACGGGATGGTCGCAACTTTTTTTACAGTGACTCTGACCATCACGCATAGCCGCAAATCGGTACTTTACCTATGAAAGGCTTGTGAAGGTGTCGGGGAAACGCTGTGAAAGCCTGCCAAAATCCACATTGGAGTAAGCTTGAGAATCGAAGTATCAACGAGAGGCATTGTGGGACATGAAGTCCAAATACCGAGCAAAGAAAGTGTACAGCGGGTTAAGGTGAACCTAAATGTAACTACAGTGAGATTCAAGTATTATACAGCCAAAAGAACACTATAAGTACTATCAAAGTTAACTCTACACTTTAATTGAAAATGCTTAAAATAGACTGCCTCTTTAAGCCAATTGACATTTGTCCTACTTCAATGTTTAAAGCTACGTTTTTAAGAACTAACGAACCCATCCCGCATTCTGTGCATATGATTAAGAGGCGTGTTGCCTTGAAACGCGTTATGCATTTCTGCCGAAATAAATGGATTTTCAAGTACGCTGGTGTGGTCGGTTTCACGCTGCTGAGGTCTGCACGTGGGTTTGGATGGATATATGTATGTATATATATATATATATATATATATATATATATATATATATATATATTCACTGAAAAAACCATAGGTTATAGACCATATATAGTTAGGAATTAGCATTTACAAAACCTTGAAAATTCACTGAAAAAACCATAGGTTATAGACCATATATAGTTAGGAATTAGCATTTAAAAAACCTTATTTTACTCACACAAAACCATTGAAATTCCATATATAGTTAGTTGCACTAACTATATATCGCGCACCTGCAATCCACTGCTGATGATGTCACATATTACATCATTCATGACATGGTCAGTGACATCACTGATGACATCACTGATGACATCTCAAATGACATCACTGATGACATCACTGATGACATCTCATTTGACATCAATGACCACATCACTGATGATATCATTCATGTGACAATACAATGCATCTCCTCACATTTTAATATAACCTCTGTTTCACCCAGTGTTAAATACAGAATATAATTTTTGAAACCATTGACACACCAATACTAGTTACTACATACGCACTCACTGATTCCTACGTCTACACACACCTTCACTCATTCACCCATACTATCATTCATACATACAATCACTCATCTTTACAACACTATCATATGCACTCATACACCTATACAGACACTCACAGTCTGCCACTCATCCATGGAGTTACTCACACACCTAGTCAGTCCTGTAAAGAATCAATGACACTTCCATTTTCTTGTCTATACAGTTAAACATAGAGCACCTTACATTTTCAAACATATACTAACACATACTTACCTTGTTATACAATCATTGATACAAGTACACATTGATCTGCACAGAGTCACACACCTCCCAGCCAGCCACACACACACTCAGTCTCCCATACAAATACTTGGACAATCAATCAGTAACCCATATAGTTAATCATATAGCTACTGATCAAAACATGCAGCAGTTTACAGAACAACAGACATAATGATGCACAAATTAAGACACTTTAGTCACTAACCCATGCACTCAGTGAGACACATTTAATCACTCACTCATGCATTCAGTCATGCACCTACTAAATCCTTTGTCCAGACACTTATACTTCCACTCATTCTTCAATATGTAAGACACATTTTAACTTTACAGAAACATACAGTCACTGGATGTTGTCATCAGTGATGTCATCAGTGATGTCATTTGAGATGTCATCAGTGATGTCATCAGTGATGTCACTGACCATGTCATGAATGATGTAATATGTGACATCATCAGCAGTGGATTGCAGGTGCGCGATATATAGTTAGTGCAACTAACTATATATGGAATTTCAATGGTTTTGTGTGAGTAAAATAAGGTTTTTTAAATGCTAATTCCTAACTATATATGGTCTATAACCTATGGTTTTTTCAGTGAATTTTCAAGGTTTTGTAAATGCTAATTCCTAACTATATATGGTCTATAACCTATGGTTTTTTCAGTGAATTTCAATGGTTTTTTAATAGCAAATATCATAAGCTGTCGAATGTCAAGTACGTGGTAAGTGAAAACATTTTCGTGTTTATGCACACTGATCTGCTTTGAATGGTGCCCCCCCCCCTCATTTCTATTAGGAGTACTCTCTCTTTGCAGATAGTGAAAGGTAGTTAACGCAGGTCTTTGCCCCCATTGTAATCCGTCGTGCCTGCTTCTCTCTCCATTTGATTCATTGTTATCCAAGTATTTACTGTTTTAGAATTAGTTCTCTTTGGTTCATTCTCTATTTACAAACAAACACAGAGTCGCAATACTCTGTTTAGTCTTTGCAGATAACGAAAAATCGTGTAAAAAAAAAGAAAAGGAATCGAGCAAAATCAGTAGGCCACTAATGGGATCTCTTTTTGACCTCGCTAAAATAGAAACATTAGGAACAACCCCTCATGACAAATACAAAACTAGTGAGATGAACTGAACTCCACACAATGATGGCTGCAAAACAGCTCTGCTCCGCCACCCACCCCGCCCAAAATAACGATAAAGAACGGCTGCCATGATTGGTTGCGGAATGACCACGACGGAGCTACGAAATGGTGCTGCTCTCATGCTAACCCCAGCTTCAGTCTGAAACATCCAGAAACACTGTAGACTACCAATTCGATCAGTTCCGGTAGCGCCCCAATGTAACCCGGTAGAGAAGAACTAGCCCTCCCCTCTTTGACTGATGGTTCTTGTTGCCTGTCCCTTCTGTTGTCATTTAACAGAACTATTTAGCCTGCTGAAAGGGGTTGTGTTCCGACCGCTGGTTGGTGGAGACATTTTGACTATATTCTGTACCTGCGTTGTCGCGTAATGCGTCATATGACGCGCCGCGTTAGCGCATCCGGAAGTCATCCGGGGCGCGCAGCGCGTAACGTAAGCATAACAAGTCATGTGACTTGTTAATAAAACTTTTCATTGGTTCATTTTACTTTTCTTATTGTAATGATGAAAGGCTTGATCATATGACCTAAAAATTACGCTTTTCATTACTTCCGAACATTATTTTTTCTTAAATATATGTTATAATGTTCCAGGCTAATGTACTTTCCCGGAAATTTTACAACTGTCCTGCAAGTAAAATATATTCTTTTTTCGAGAAAAAGAGCGTTTCTTCGTCCCATGACGGAGCCGTTGAGCAAAAGAGGGTCGACCTGCTGTCTTAGTCGCCGATACGCCTGAATATGAGATTCTTATCGATCACTTTATGTTGCAGGAATAGAAAACACAACAGCCCTTGACCATTTATCTTTACTGCGTTCCTTCGTATTATACCTTTTACCCTTCATGTAATTGGTCTGCTTTATTTCACTTGCCTTTTAATGATTCTAAAACAGTGACTATTATTAAAAACTTTACCAATGTATATACTACTACCATGTTTTCTTTTAAAAACCTTTATTGTGAAAATTTCATTATACAAATACGAGCCTATAACCACGTGGGCCGGCCACGGAGCAAACTGTAATCGTATATGATAAATAGACATTTACACTGTAGAGGAACGTAACGGGCGGGCCATTAGGTTGCAAGAACTAAGCTGTCTAACAGTTACGGAATCGGTGGACGTACATTTTATAATTAAAATACGACAGGGCCAGTTACAATAAAATTATCTAGATATACATTTGCGGGCAAGTACCATGGGTGACGTTAATTCGAACTTTCAACAGTACAGTAATCAATAACACATCAGAACTTAATATCAATAGGGATGTCGAAATATTCAATCAATTCTCGTCCCCGCCCGCCATGTGCTTCAAAACTGCATACGTATCTCGTGATTTCAAGGTTCTGCAACCAGTACACAACAAGGAGTTACGAGTCCCATTTATTCTGGCGCCATTTTGGGCGAGGACGGGCAGGTCCAGGATATAGTCAAAATGTCTCTACCAACCATCGACTATGATGATGTTCATATGCTGTATTTATTAGAGTAACACTCAGATGTCCACATGAAATAAATTTGCCACAATCTAAACATGTCATTTTAATCTTTCCAAAGTTCTTCTAAATATTTGGGACCGTTTCCCTTGCCTCTGAAGCTCTCAGTGCCACTTCTTTGATGAATGTACTAGCAGGTCAGGGGTTCTCCTCCAAATCTCTCTTTTATGCAGCACTATAATTAATTGTTGCCACCTCTCCATATGACGATGCATGGTATAGTTACCACAACTATATTTTTTTTCGGTTCCTCTAGAGAGTTCATCGTGGCAGATGAAGCGTGTAACGTACCGGGCATTTACCTTTTTTTGCATGTACAGGAAAGGAAAAAAAAATCGAGCGTCCGAGTTCTAAGGTGTCCCAGGGCCATTTTAGTGGACCAGGCCCAAATCCAAAGAACAGGCCGCCATTTTGAGAGTCCTGTTGCAGCCACCTGTCGCTGTAGCATCAAGAGCAGCCGAAACTCAGCTGAATGGCAACTGAAACGGTAAAGGGGCGCCCCACTACAGCAGACGAGCCAGGCCCAAATCCAAAGAACTGCTATCTCACAGGCTAATGGGGCGACCCACGCCGAGTTTCAGCATTGTAGGATGACCACACAAGTACAGCAACTTGCTAGACATCACCTCGGTGCCATCCGGATCTCGGCGCCCCACTGCAGATGAAGTGCCTCTCAACTATGAAACCACCACGGTGACATCCGGATCTTGGCGCGTTGTGCTGCCTTCGGCCTATTCGCACATCGGTCCGCTACTGACGCCATCTCACAGGCTAATGGGGCGACCCACGCCGAGTTTCAGCATTGTAGGATGACCACACCAGTACAGCAACTTGCTAGACATCACCTCGGTGCCATCCGGATCTCGGCGCCCCACTGCAGATGAAGTGCCTCTCAACTATGAAACCACCACGGTGACATCCGGATCTTGGCGCGTTGTGCTGCCTTCGGCCTATTCGCACATCGGTCCGCTACTGACGCCATCTCACAGGCTAATGGGGCGACCCACGCCGAGTTTCAGCATTGTAGGATGACCACACCAGTACAGCAACTTGCTAGACATCACCTCGGTGCCATCCGGATCTCGGCGCCCCACTGCAGATGAAGTGCCTCTCAACTATGAAACCACCACGGTGACATCCGGATCTTGGCGCGTTGTGCTGCCTTCGGCCTATTCGCACATCGGTCCGCTACTGACGCCATCTCACAGGCTAATGGGGTGACCCACGCCGAGTTTCAGCATTGTAGGATGACCACACCAACTTGCTAGACATCACCTCAGTGCCATCCGAATCTTGGCATCTCAACGCCTAGTGGTATCTTCCATACAAAAAATATTGTTACGCTGCCTTTGGCCCCATTCGCACACCAGTCCGCAACTTAGACATCACCTCGGTGCCATCCGGATCTTGGCATCTCAGCGCCTTGTGGTGTCAGTCAGAAAATATTGTTGTGCTGCCTTCGGCCTATTCGCACATCGGTCCGCTACTGACGCCATCTCACAGGCCAACGGGGCGCCCCACGCCAACTTTCAGCATTGTAGGATGGCCACACCAGTACCACAACTTGCAAGACACCACCTCGGTGCCATCCGGATCTTGGCATCTCAGCGCCTTGTGGTCTCTTCTACACCGGAAATATAGTAGAAAATATTGTTGCGCTGCCTTTGGCCCCATTCACACATCAGTCCGCTACTGACACCATCTCACAGGCCAACGGGGCGCCCCACGCCGACTTTCAACATTGTAGGATGGCCACAGAAGTGCGACAACTTACTAGACACCACCTCGGTGCCATCCGGATCTTGGCGCGTTGTGCTGCCTTCGGCCTATTCGCACATCGGTCCGCTACTGACGCAAACTCACAGGCCAACGGGGCGCCCCACGCCGACTTTCAGCATTGTAGGATGGCCACACCAGTGCGGCAACTTCCTACACACCACCTCGGTGCCATCCGGATCTTGGCGCGTAGTGAAGCTGCAGCAGCTGCAAATAAGCTTCAGACAGTGTTACAACCGCTGCTCAGAACTCTCAACTATGACACCACCTCGATGCCATCCGGATCTTGGCGCGTTGTATTGCCTTCGGCCTATTCGCACATCGGTCCGCTACTGACGCCGCCTCACGTGCCAACGTATTTTCTCCGCATTTTATACCCTATGCCGCATAACAGGTCATGTGACTTGTTTATAAAACTTTTCATTGGTTCATTTTACTTTTGGTTTCCTAATGATGGAAGGCTTGATCATATGACCTAAAAACAACACTTTTCATTGGATGAAAACTTTTTTTTCCCCCCAAACGATGAAAGCCCCACCTTGTTTCTGGATGTTTCAGACTGAAGCTGGCGTCACCATGAGAGCACCACCATCTCGTAGCTCCGTCGTGGTCATTCCGCGAGCAATCATGGCAGCCGCTCCCCACCAGAAGCCTGCAGGAGTCGGGGCCCCCAAAACTTTGGATGAATTCTCAAGGCGGAGGGGACGCTTTCGAGAATGGGGTCCAAGACCTAGCAGACAAGCGTCCGATTTCCAAGGTGTCCCAGGGCCATTTCAGTGGACCAGGCCCAAAAAGGAAACAGCCTGCCGCCATTTTGAGAGTCCTGTGGCAGCCGCCTATCGCTGCACCGCAAGAGTGGGCGCAACTCAGCTGAATGGCGGATTTTGACACAGTGGACCAAAAGCGGACGGAATGGCAACTGAAACGGTAAAGGGGCGCCCCACTACAACAGACGAGACTCCACCTGGAGAGGCCCGTTCACGCCGCCTCCCCCGGGGCGCTCCACGCCGTTATTCGGAGCAGCATTGTAGGATACCAAAACCAGTGCGGCAACTTACTGGACATCACCTTGGTGCCATCGTTCTGCTGCCTTGGAACTATTCGCACAACAGTTTGCTACTGATGACCCACCCCCCGCGACGCCCCACGCCGTTATTTGCTGGGTGGCAACTTACTAGACATCACTTTTGTGTCATCTAGATTTCGGCGCGTTCTGCTGCCTTGGAACTATTCGCACAACAGTTTGCTACTGATCACCCACCCCCCGCGACGCCCCACGCCGGAAATCTGGACGTTGTGCTGCGTTGGGACTATTCGCACAGCCGACCGCTACTTCGTTGTTTTTCTCTAAAAATGTTTATATGTTATTACTATTTTTGTTTTCTTGTATATATTTATAAATTATTAAAGTTTTATAATCTTACTACTTTGTCGGAGTGCTATATATTTTTAATGTGACACATAATTGTAAAAACTTTGATGTACAAAGAGTCATCCCTGGAATCTTCCGCTTCACGCTCGGTCCCCTCCCCAATCACAATACAGAATGGTTTTCAGATAATAGCAACGCTTCTGCTGTGACGGATCTCATCGAGTGTGGGCCTTGATCTACTATAACTCCTTTGAAGACGGGTGATTCTTTACAGCTGTGGCCATAAACTACATCTGCAGGGCTAGCTGATAGCCTAGGACCGGCCTGGACAATCGGACACAGAGGAAAAGGAGTGTCAGAGGGTGCGGTAGTGAATAGGGCGAAAGGGAGGTGTCGGGCGGGCACAGGGTGTGATTCTCAGGGAAGAACAGCGCAGATGGGGGGAGGTTTATTACCCATGCATAAAACAGAGAGCGGGGGTGACCACTGCCTGGGGGAGATGCTTGCGAGGGTGGGGAGCCATGGTAAGGATCGACAGCGTTCACAGAGTGGATCTGGTCAAGGCATCTAAAATGGCTGCCGTGCACGACAAAAGTGTGGCATTTGAAAAAAGACAAGATGGCGCACACAATGTTTTTCAACAATTCCTGATTTCCTTCGAATCGAACGTTAACAGACGTTGGGGCATATTACCAAAGTTAAGCGATATTTATCCCTAACGATGCATTGCAAAGATTTTTTTACCGTCAGAAATTATCGCAGATAAACCTTGCTATTATCAAGGTTTATCGCAAATACGATAAAAAACGAGCGCAATGCATTAATGTCGCTGAAAACTCCGCGATATTCATGCATTACCGAGCTAATGCTCTTAGCCATGTTATCCACCTCCCATTGGATAACATGGCTAAGAACTGCTCAGGGCAGCTGTTACTTTTTGGAGATATTCGCGCTTATCTCGAATATTTCCAAAAGTTGATAATAGGAGATAGCGATGTTAGCGACTGTTTCCAGTCGCTAACATCTTGGCATGCCCACTTTGCATGTCATTAGTGATAAATATCACTCACATGCAAAGTGGGACCCAAGATGGTCGCTATCTCCTACTAGCCGTCGCTAACTGGTGTTAGCAACAGCTAGGTAATACACATATAATTTTATCTCCGCGAAGCGGAGCGCTGTTACAGATATATATCTTGTTTTTGAACGTTAATTTCTCAAAATGCACTGAAGCACATATATTGAGACATAGCAAAGGCACATCGGGCTACCAGTCCCTAATATTTTACCAAGTTTCGTGCAAATCCATTCAGCCGTTCGATTATTATTATTATTTTTTTTTTTTGCCCCGCGGGGCCCTTTTAAAACCTCCACATCAAACCTAGGGGGTCAGCGAGGATCTACTATGCCCCCTTATGGTCATCAGCCGTTCGATTATTATTATTATTTTTTTTTTTGCCCCGCGGGGCCCTTTTAAAACCTCCACATCAAACCTAGGGGGTCAGCGAGGATCTACTATGCCCCCTTATGGTCATTTGCCCCTTCGCTTTGGCCTCCTCTTGTCTCTCGATCCTACCGAGAGACAAGATGGCGGCCGCTACGTACTGTTTGGAATGTTTACAGACACCGGAGAGCCAATCAGCTTCGCTTCGCAAAGCTCCGTAACGCAAAAAGTAGGCGAAGCGGTGCGCTGTTACAGATATATATCTTTTTTTGAACGTTAATTTCTCAAAATCCACTGAAGCACATATATTGAGACCTAGCAAAGGCACATCGGGCTACCAGTCCCTACAATTTTGCCAAGTTTCGTGCAAATCCATTCAGCCGTTCGATTATTATTATTATTATTTTTTTTTGCCCCGCGGGGCCCTTTTAAAACCTCCACATCAAACCTAGGGGGTCAGCGAGGATCTACTATGCCCCCTTATAGTTATTTCCCCCTTTGTTTTGACCTCCTCTTGTCTCTCGATCCTACCGAGAGACAAGATGGCGGCCGCTACGGACTGTTTGGAATGTTGACAGACGCCGGAGAACCAATCAGCTTCGCTTCACAAAGCTCCGTTGCGCGAAAAGTACGCGTCCTGGGACGCTGCCCGGTCCGCTGTTACAGATATATATCTTTTTTTAAACGTTAATTTCTCAAAATCCACTGGAGCACATATATTGAGACCTACAAAAGGCACATCGGGCTACCAGTCCCTACAATTTTGCCAAGTTTCGTGCAAATCCATTCAGCCGTTCGGGCTAAAAGTGAGGCCAACCGCCCTATGGAAAACTCAATGTTAAAAACACGTTTTGGGACCCCCCTTTTTTCTCGACCCCCCCTGGACGAAACCCCCCCCAATTTTCAGGGGCTGCTCAGAAACAAAATGTGCCATTTTCCTGAAAATTTCAGCCAATTCCGTCCACAAACGCCAAAGTTATTAGACATAGAATTTTCAAAAAACCCATAGAGAAAAAATCCTAACTATATATACCTACTGGCGACCGCCAGTAGGTAATATATATATATATATATATATATATATATATATATATATATATATATATATATATACATATGCAATACAAACTCTCCCCTGTTCGAAGAGCACACCCAAACAGACGAATCCACAGAATTCCATTAAGAACAGCCAACATTTTAATCAGAGCCAGTTCAAGCCTTACGCGTTTCGGAGAGAAAATCTCCTTGTTCACAGGCACTCTGTGTGGTTCCGCAGTTTTGAAAATGGTATTGTCCCAGCATGTCTTTATCACAGGTGAGTCAATTGCTTGGCATGCTGGGAAGTGTAGTACTTTGAATTAATTAAATACCTTATTCCCGAAATTATTTCCTTAGTAGGTTCTGCGCCGCCACACAAAATAATTTCCATTACCCTCAGTGGGCCTCTGAAAAATAAAATGTAGATACTCGTGCAAGTCTGTTTAGCCACATGTAGGCTCGGAGCAGTTCCGTGTCCGTGGCCCCTATATCAATTGGGGTGGTGCCTCTTCACAGCTGGATTGCCGTCATCTAGTTGCAATACAAACTCTCCCCTGTTCGAAGAGCACACCCAAACAGACGAATCCACAGAATTCCATTAAGAACAGCCAACATTTTAATCAGAGCCAGTTCAAGCCTTACGCGTTTCGGAGAGAAAATCTCCTTGTTCACAGGCACTCTGTGTGGTTCCGCAGTTTTGAAAATGGTATTGTCCCAGCATGTCTTTATCACAGGTGAGTCAATTGCTTGGCATGCTGGGAAGTGTAGTACTTTGAATTAATTAAATACCTTATTCCCGGGAATTCCCATGCAATTTTCCATAGGGACCTTTAGCCAGGGCTACAGCCCGAACGGCTGAACGGAATTACACCAAATTTGGCAGAGAGGTAGAGTTCAGTTCGCAGATTGTGCTTTTTGTTAAATGGTGTAAATCTGTTCAGTAGTTTCTGAGAAAATTACAAGTAAAGCCATAGCGATATCTAGAGACAGAGTTCTACACGCGGATGGAGATTTGTTCAATTACGAGCGTGAGCTGTATGCTGATTGGCTGTCAACACTCGAAACCAGGAAGTGTTGGTGGCCATCTTGTGCATCGGTAGCAGCGAGTCACAAGAAAACAGTAAAAGAAAGTTGAAAAATAAGGAAAGGGGGCAGGGTAGAAAAATGTTGACCCTCTAGGCCTGCTGAGGGGTTCGTACATGGATCTTTAGGCCCCAAGAATATATTTTTTTTCAATTTTCAATTTTCAAAACCGCAGGGTACGGTATCGTACTCGTACACGGTGGAAAAGTAAAAAAAAACCCTAGAAGTCCAGTTTATTCTGGGGGGGGGAAATCCCGGGGGCAATTTTTTTCTATAGTGGGGTGTTGAAAGGTCCCCCGAGCCCCGGGGAACGCCACCCCCAGGGTTTTATTTTGAAGTATGCGGCGGGTTCACGGCCCACCATATGCTCCGGGGACCACCACCTTCCCGTGGCAGTAATATTTAAAATTGGGGGGTTCGTGATGGCACAAGACTTAAGTTGCTGTTCTACTACTTAATTGCTACCTCTAAGGTAACCTACAGCTAGGCCAGAGGGTATACTCCTATGTGCATAAAAGTTAACACAGGTAGTAAGAAGTTTCAGTGAGCTACATGCCCACTTCTAGGCGCATATGATGACTTATACATCCATTGTTCCACATTGATTTGAATCTCATGTAAGCACATACGAAAGGGGAGAGCTACTAATAAATCCTCTCAGACAGTGTTACAGATACCTTTCATTCACATGCACAGGTACAAGTTTTATGTATATAGCACTAATGTAGGCAGTGAGACACTCACTTAAATAATCTATTAGTGACTGACACACAGAAGAGACTATCCATGCCACTCCTTATATATAGATTTGCAGAGCTGTACAGTCACAAAGAGAGCCAGCAATGAACTAAGACACTTTCTTACATATAGAAAGAAACCCCCAAGTAGAGACTGAGCCACTCATTCAGATATCTAGTAAATAACTGACAATACCAAGTGAACAATCCACAGAAGTAGCACTTGAAATATGTATGTGGCCTGGTACACTTAAAGGCTGTTCATCCAGGTCTACTGCTAGGCATACTTGGTTTATACAACTCCTTCACAAGCCTTAACCTGCTGCTCTACTAGCTACTACTAGTTAAAGGTAACCTCTAAGGTACCCTGTAGCTTGGCCTTAGGGTATACTACTATGTGCATAAATGCTAACACGTAGTTAGAAGTTTCATTGAGCTACATGCACACTTTCAGGTGCATATGCTCACTTATCATCCAGTGTTCCACTCTGATTTGAATTTCACATAAGTGCATACAAACGGGAAGACCAGTATAACCTGTATTCCACCCATTGAGACGGTGTCACAAGCATCTAAACATTTACTCACATGCGTAGACATAACTCTTACGTATCTACTACTAATGGGAGTAGTTTCACACTCACTGAAATTGCCCAGATAAGTAGACTTTTAAAGATAGCTTTTGCTACTAGATGTACTTTGAGTACAGTTTTACTGCTGCGCACTCTTCAGATTCATATATTTTTCTAAACATAAAGCTTTTTATGAAGTCCATACAATTGATTAGTAAAATAAGCCATAGCTCCACAATGGTATGACATAGTAAAATAATGCCATATCTATAGATTCCTTAATAATAGAACAAAGAATTTGTATTGTATTTTTTTCTCAGATATCTTGCTCAGTTTAAATAGAAGAGTTAAAAATGACAAGAAAGGAACAGAAGAGAAAAACACAAAAAACAGTGCTTGGAAAAGACTCGAAACAAAAAAGTGGATGATAAACAGAATGTTCTGCAGGAAAAAAGCTTGGGTTGTAAGAGAACTAAGCAGTTTCTTAAAACAGTATTAAGAAGAATATAAAATCTGGAAAATAATGAGAAGAAAAAGAAAACTTTGAGAACAAGTCAGAAACAAAAAGTAGTAATGTATGTTCAAACTGCAAACCACTGTAAAAAAACTCTTCTAACAGCAAGTTAGGAACAATACAAAGATATAGAAGAAGAATATTTAGAACTAGGGTAGTAATAAAGCAGTATAAGAAAAGCTCAGCAGCTTATAAGAAAAACATCATATAGAAACTGTAGTAGATAAAGCATTACCTTAAAGCAAAACCTATTTATCTTAATAGTACACAGAATGAGAACACTGGATAAAACAGTGCTCTCAATAAAGAAGAAAAACCAGAAAAAAGGCTTGTTAATATAACTAACTTTTGTAAAATTTTCACAGTAAATGAAAACATAATTCCAGTACTGAGCCTTTTTTAATGAAGGGGGCTATTTGCAAGAGAACACATTAGTGCATGCAGTTGAAACAACTGGTCGATGTTATGAGGTGAAGAACGGTAGTCCCATTCCAAAAGAGGAAACAATTCTTATAAATGTTGAAGAAGTAAAAGCTGAGGAAGCACAGGGAAAGTGTAGAGAGGCTCCTGTATGGAAGTGGGATTGTGACAGTATCTGTAATCAATTGATATTTTGAATATTTTATGTCATTTTCCAGATAGAAGTATTAAACAGAAAATTTACATTTTGCAAGGATTAGATCCATGCAAAGTAAGAAAGTACAGCGATTTACATGGACATTCACTCGCATGTCTGTCAAGGGAGATGGTCCAAAGCACCTTCCATCATTTTAGTATGTTAGCTGTTAACCAGTCTAAATTGGAAACATTTGTTGGGAGACATTTCTTTGTGAAAAATCCTGCACTGTGTTTAGGAGAAATGAACAGAGCTCTTTTACAAGGTAAAATAGCAAATGTAGAAAAGGTTTGTGATAATATTTAGTTTTGTTTCATTCATCCAGAAGAAGAATGCAGGGGAAATGAGGATTTGATCCCTGCAGGACTACCGCAACAGTATATAAAACACAGTGTCCGCTGTGGAACTCTTTTAAAAAATATATAAATTAGCCACCCTCTTACATCAGTACGGGGAAACCCACCATTCAATGTAATTATTCCAAATAAACAGGTGGTACCTTCTCACTCTAGTTATTGTGTTATACAAACATAGGTACAAACACAAGTAGAATACATCTATATATAGTCAAACAAACAGGTTTCTGAGATAATTTCTCAATTTTTTCTATTTTCAAAAACCTTTCTATATGTAGGTAATCTTCATTCGAATAACAAACGTGCAGGTGATGCGGTGCTCAAGTGTGACAAACATACACCAAAAACTGTACACATAACAAACAATATATGAAGATTCACATGTTTATATATTTACATGTGTATATACTATTCCAACATGTAAGGCAATCATTGCTCAAGATAACCAGATGAAAACTATTGTCGACGTTTTGACCCCTATTGAATCTCGGGGTCTCCTCAGTATAATAGTCGTCTGACTCATTACCTGCAGAATGTCAAGGGGGACAGAAACAAACATACTAGTCATCAGTCTAAGTTTACTCAATGTTCCCAGTCTTGATGCACAATCATCCTAAGCTTACCTGGAGATATCCATCCACTGGTCAGGATATGGTCATGTCTGGGGACTCGTCTTGATAACTAGCTTGATACCCATGGAATGTTTTTCCAAAGGGTAGGTCCAATATCACCAACTGTCATTAAGTCCGTTGAAGGCAAGCCACATGGAGTCTGAGCAACGTTCTAGAAAAATCAAATATAGTTGTGTTTTATAGCTAGACCAAATACAAAACTACGCGTATTGTGCCCCGCATCATCAATATAACAAGCACCTCAACAGTATTGTGTCAAGGTGCCTCCAACCTTTACATGCATTGTGTATGTTAGCATGTTAGGTATCTCCATAATCCGTTTGGTGGACTGCTACTCAGAGGTATTCTGATTACAACTCCATGGTACCTCATTTAACCATGGTAATACTGGGTCCATATCTCAATGTGCAACACTTTATCCAAACATAAATGTATATTCACGGACACTCCGCACAATGTCAATGACTGTGCAGCTCTCACTAATCCACAAGTCATAGCACTTAGATTATTCTGCGGGAGGTGAGTGCTGATAAATCATTGGTAACTGTATGGCCTGTACCATGTCCCCCTGAGCAAATCATTTTCACTTATTCAGGGGGCCTCGTGGTTAGTAACACCGTGTGCTATCCGTGTTGTGCATGGTAGTTAAATAAACAGATTGTGACATGCATGGAAGGTCCATACATTCAAGACATGCTCTATGTAAACCACATATAACAACAGATCCAGAGCCCTTGTTCCATGGGGACCGGATGTCCAAAGTTCAATTACTCTAAAAAATACAAGCATTGGCATAGCCAATAGGTCTCGCCTTTGGGACCTTATAAGTGTTTAGCCATGCAGCACATTATCCTGGGTGCTTGCCACTAAGCATTGAAGAAGTGTACAATTGCTACACACTGGGACGTGCAGTTTGATTCATGAATACATCCTTGCCTCATGAATCATTTATGGGAGGGTCAGGTCTGATAGACAGAGGTGGGCGAGAAAGGTGGGACAGTGAGAGGGATTGAGTTAGGGAAGACCAAAAGAAGAATCGAGGCCGCAGTGGTGAACAGAGAGGCCTACTACACTTGTAAGGGGGAGAGGAGGGTGCACACCCTTCTGTCACTAAAACAGTTTAGCCTCAGGCCTAATAAATTTCCAAGATACACAAGTCTCGGGAGCACTCGCAACACTCTGCAGGTAGCCCATAATTTTGCATGACACCACTGCAGAGAGGTTGTGGGGGAGGTGAGTCAGAAAGCTAGGGGAGGCAAGTGGGAGAAGTTTATGACGGAGACAGGCAGGTGGTTGAGCCAGAAGTGAGAGAGGACATCACAGTGAAAACGATGTGTGGGAGAGCAGAAAAGAAAAAAGTAATGTGCATATTCTGGGGTGAGGGGTCGTGTTGGCGTAAGCCATGGGGAGATTAGGTTAAGTGGAAGCTCTGAAGGCAGCGTAGTAATAAGAAGTGTATGGTCTGGGGCTGCCTGGAGTGTCCTGACAGCGAGGCAAAGGAGAAGTAATTTTGCAAGGTATGATAAGGAAAGATAAAAATGTGCCCAGTTCACAGTTTTAATATTTATTTCATAGTATGTAGTTTGGATTTGAGTCAACTTGATCAGCACTTATCTGATGTCCTGCGCTGTCATCATCGGGTGGATTGTTTACAGTGATGTTATCATTATGCTTTTTAGTAGTATTACAATTTGAGAAAAAAACTCCTACCTCTTTTTGGTCACAGAGTGTTTGCAATCACATGTAACCAAAATAGCAACCATCATTACCCTGGTGCACAATGGTGTATTTCTATCGAAACAGATTTTTTTTTGTTTAAGCAATTGTTGTAAACGCTCAAACAAAGACCTCATAATGAAAGAAATCTAACACAAGCATTTGCAATGCAATAGGTCTCGCATTATTAAAGTTTGAGCTATTGGCATTGCTAAATAATGCAACACCAATAGCTCAAACTTTAATAATGCAAGACCTATTGCATTGCAAATGCTTGTTTGGAAAGTGGGTAATGTGGCCAGGAAATAAGGCTTTTGTTCTGAAGGGGTTTGGAGGGGCGTGGAACAGAGTCATAAGAGGAAACAAAGTACAAACGAAAGAGAACTACAATTGAATGAAAGTAAAAGAGCAGTGAGGTAACAATATGAGGCGCTTGTACCTGCATGTTTGGAGCAGTAGAATGTTGAAAAGGGTGGGTGTGTCAGAGTTACTTTACAGTGGAACAGAGTGATTCTTTAAAGGTACATCGCTTAGGAATGAGGTTAGAGAAGCAGCACTCGCTGGAAGGAGCCACATAAAACAAAGGAACAGATACGGTAAAGCCACGTGATATGAGAGAAAGGAGAAACATGAGCGGGGTGTTTAGCGCAGGCCACACAAAGCAATCAATGGATTACTTCACTTCACAGGATAAGAGCCATCAAGGAAAAGGCCCAAGACAACAGAGGGCCCCACGGCCAAGCTGTCTCTTGAACCTAGGGCCTTAGCGACATGAGTCAACCGCGGAAAACGCAGAGCGAAAGCTTAGCGCTCGAAAGGAAGGCGTGGTGTCAACATGCAGGGCTCTTTATACCGCCACACAATCGAGCATTTATGGGAAAGAGAAGGGAGGAACTCTGGGTTGCCATAGATACTATTAATAAAAATCGAAACCCTCTAACTGTTAAAACTAACACACTCCTATTGTTCCAAAACATGTCACCACAACTCTGAAACAAACACATGCACGCTAATAGACACACACACACGGTACTTACAACAAGACACTGGAAACATGTATTTCTTCTCAAGTAGGCACTGGCATGCATACACTATTTTACACTTCTGTTCTGCACACACAACTTGACAATCTTTACTAGTGCCAATTTTTAGTCGCACGGTGTACTAGAATGCATGTACAACCGTTGTGCACAAAGTTCAGAATGAATATATGTTCTTTGGTCTGGCGCCGCACATATATAGCATATGCACTAGTATTGATAGATGTTTTTGGATCTAGCACATTCTACCACGCTGCAGATAATTAGCCAGCAAACGCAGTGAGAGGACTAGCCAGATTTCGATGTTACCCCGATCCTAGGTAGGAATTTCACACCTATCACTAACTTTTTTACAGCCCTAAATTCACTGCGGTCTGCTGTGTTTTATTCACACACATCTCAGTGTTTACTAAGAATGAAATCAACAGTGTCCAGTAAAAGGGCGCATTGGTGTGGAAGGCAGAATCTGCTCATAACGCGTTTACTTTGCTTTTTATCCCTTCCCCTGCAGGTAAACGGTCCAAAACATCAGCAGCACTGGCTCCTCTATTTTAAACCTTCTGAATAAAATGTAACTTTCGGTTGCCTTTTACAAATACTCGATTGTTCAGTCAAATCTGAAAGGAAAAATGTATCTGTCTAGAATATTACACATCCTCTAGAGCACCTACAGCACCACCCACATCTACTTCAAGACGCTAATTAATTTAGAAGAAAATAAAGTGAAGTGCTCAAAGACTGATTATACACCGCAAAAATTAGTTACACTACACACCAGCGTCTACTGATCGCCCAAGCAAGAAATCACGCATGTAACATACGACTAATTTTAAATGTTTACAAAATGACAGTTTGTGCCATTAAGCGTCGTATTTCATTTTATGCCCTGTTTGTTTGTGTCCCGTGGAGAACTTGAAAAACGTCTTCCTCAAACGGACAGTAGAAGCCAAGAAAAATTGCCATCCAAAACAGAAATCAATTATTACCCGTCCTCCTGGCAGAGATGAGAATCCGATCTCATCTGATCTCCGTGTGCTTAGCTTATAAAATATTTTCCCAACCACGCACTCAAGGTATGTCTGCTTGCAGAAAATGAAAAGCACGAGAAACGCCATACCCATACTTCAAAAGACCACAATGGCTCTCCACCATCTCACTCTTGCAGGTTCACCAAAACAAAAGGCTTTGCAGGTGACGTAACTTCCGGCGCCACTGGAAGTACGTAGGAATCACGGTTGTCGCCCAGCTTTCGTTTTTGTAGTCGAATTGATGCAGACAAAGCGAAAACAAAGTCAGCCTTGGGCACAGGAATGCTACACGGGAAAAGTTCGACAACTGAATGTTTGATTGGTGCAGTAAATTAAATGTTTATTTTGAAGCTGCTTCAACAGTCCACCACGCATCCACGGGGGGAAAAAAAGACACGGAACACGCTAAAAGAGCCCGGTGAGTTGGGGGGGGGGGGAATGTGTGTGCGTGCATCTGTCTGTGTGTGTGTGTGTTGTGTGTGCATGCGTGTGTGCCTGCCTGTGCCTGCGTGTGCCTGCGTGTGTGCCTGTGCCTGCGTGTGTGCCTGCCTGTGCCTGCATGTGCATGTGTTGTGAACAGCCGGCCGGGATCGGAGCGCGTGACCTGATCCGATTCCGGCCGGCTGCGTGCGCGTGACAGTCTGTTGTCTCTGCCTAGTCCTTGAACGGGAAAAGGACTGAAATGATTACAATAGATCGCTTTGCGACAGCAGGGGCTTTCGCCCCTGCAATCGCAGGCGCGACCTAATAACGAGGTATCGTCGTATGCCAGGTCTGCGCATTATAGGCATGCTACTAGTTACGTGCTATTGAAAACCCACTTACTGCAATATTAGGACACCTCCATCTGCGTGCCATGCTTGTCTGGACATCTGTGTAACCAATGTCAGTCACGGTCAGTGCTTATGTGTATAGAAATACTCCTCATCGTGTGTCACCCGTTACTATCCCAGGTTGCTTAGTCATAAAAGTTATGCACACGATGTGTATACAGTGAAGGAGATCAAACCAGATAGTCTAGAGTCATATTGCATACTTTTGCATACTTTCAGCGGCGGATGACCTGTTAGACTGCATAGTGTGATTCAAAGCATGTAAACACACTGTACAAAAATGTTACACAGTACATCATACAGAATGCAGTCAAATTACAATATATATCACACACATCTATCGATGCAACCTGGGTCATGTGACCTCTAATACTTCCCATAGTGTTTATTGATCAGAAATCGCTCACTGGGTTACATCTATTGTTCAGAAAAATGTCTTCTTTAGGTTGCATCTATTAGCCAGGCAGGATAGAAAGATGTCTAAGGTCGTCCACATCATTCAGCCGAGTACATGTACCTTTGAATAAATCTATCCATTTACATTCTGTGTGGTTATGTAGCTCACAGATATTTTCACCTCGGTTATCTGTGGTGGCAACTTCATCCACCTGCCAGTAAAACTCATTCTCATTATGTTGCATTTCTTGATAGTGTTCGACAAGGGGTGCTCCTTCCACCTTGCAACGTATTCTGCTCCTATGCTGGGCGATGCATTGCTTCACCATTTGTGACGTTTGTCCCATGAATATTCTCATGCATGGACTTTTAATCATATATATGATATTTCTGGTGTTGCAATTCAAAAGTGCGTTTAAAGTCCATTTCTTCTTGCATGTTTCCAAACTTTTCATGTCTGTGGTAACTACATATGCTACACATCCACCACATCTATGACCAACAAGTGCAGGTAAACCCCATTGTGCTCTGATGTTGCCATTCCTAAGGGGGTCCCTGTGTGCCCTGACCCCACGATCTCTGATGTTCCTGTTGTGTTTCTAAGCAAACAGTAGTATATCTTTGCATGTCTCATGTAGCAAATGCCAAATCTTACAAACAATTGTCTGAATACCATTGCTGATGGGTGAAAATGTGATGACCATTACTATTCTCATGATTTCCTCTCTCACTTTAGGTGTAAGGGTTGCGTCCATAGGGCAAAACCAAGCTCTTTTCATCACTCTTTTACTGTCTTCTTGGGGTACCCTTCTCTATGTGTTCATAAATATTTCAGCCTCCTTAAAAAAAGTCCTCTCAATGTACAACTTGTCCGGAGTCTCAAAAATTGTCCATGGGGGAGATTTTCTCTGAGTGCTCTCTGATGATGGCTATTGTACCTTAATAAAGCATTGATGTCAGTAGGTTTTTTGGATAGTGTAGTGCATAGGTTACCACCATTGTGTCACAACAGGGCACCTTTATTACTGTTGATCAATTTGAAACAGAGATTAGAAAGTTGGGGAGCCATGGCGGCGCCTCCGCTAAGGGAGAGAAGTGTTTCCCCACATGAAAAATAAAATGATGATAAAAAAATTTGTTATCACTGTTGTGGTGCACTATAAGCTCCTGGTAGAGTGGGGCTGTGCCGGCATCAGAGCAAGGGGAGGAGTGGAGAGCACAGTTTAAAGTGTGTATGACTATTTGGTCGGCCATTCTGGTCTGGCCAAACAGCCATATGCACATTTTGCATGTTCCCCACCAGGCTGAATTGCACAGCCTGGTGAAGAACATGCCCAGCTTCCCATTCCCCAACTGAGTGTCGAACCACAGTGCTCAGACCAACACAAGTGTTTTTTCTTTATTCCCCCATTTCTTTTTATAACACTCCCCATTCGTCCCACAGCTACTCCCCAGTAGCAGTCAGTCGCTATTGTTGGGGAGTCTTTCTTCAGAGAAACCAAACTCTGTTTTCTTTTGTTGCCAACACACTCACTACACAAGTCAAACTTGGAATGTTGATTTATACTTAAAAAGTGTAAAAGAGTGGCATTGCGCGGTGGTGCAGGAGTACTGGGTGAGAATCCATGGTACGCTGCAGGAAGTCCTGGGGTGGGGTGGAGTTACGGCCCGATATCCGCAGATGTCTTTTAAACGTTTGGGAGCCCACGGATTTGAACACGCACAGGAGACAATGGGTTATGTTGGCGTGTATGTTAGCAAAGCGTAATATTGATCAATTGTGGAAAGCCAGCCAGCCGCCCCGGATCCAGAAGTGGGTGGAAGAATTGGACTGGTGTATGTTTCGGGAGAGGTCAGTGTATGTGACACGGTGTCGTCCTGAGAAATGGGGTAAGGTCTGGGGGGACTGGAATCAATACCGTGGAGACATTTGTAAGCCCCCGATGCGTGTGGAAGGAGTGGAGGTGCATGAATCCCCTTGATCCACTATCTGTATATTGTGGTCATTATATTGCATAATATGGAATTGTATTCATGGCAATTATGAAAACGGTTAAGGTCACCTGATGTTTTGCATTGTTGGCTGTTAATAAAACGATTAAAAAAAAAAGTGTAAAAATAAAATGCTATGTGGCAAAACTTACTGTTTATTGATTAGGGGAGGAGTGGTATGACTTGTCCATTTGACAAGTTATATGTAACTACTGCTATGATAAGTTAGAAGAAAATAAAATTGCCAGCTAGAGCAGTTTATAACAAGTTAGAATTCCACAAGAGCGAAGAGAATTAAATATTTATGAGTCCATTTTAATACAATGTGTACACCCATTCCCGGCCATAGATGGTATCGAGCCACACACAGGGAAGCAGCCACCAAATTACCTATAAAAAGGGATTAAAGGAAAGTTGTGCACTTACCTTTAGATTTTAAACAGAAAAATAAAACTGTTGCTGCGGACAGACTGTATCATGAACCTCTTGTCGTTCTAGTAAATGGTGTGCCTACAAAGAGTAAACAAATATGCTAAGAGTTATCAAATATCAGCAAAGATAAAAAAGCTACTTTATACCTGGTACAAAATAATGTTTATTTTAAGAATGTTGATGTTGTTGAAGATGTGATGTATGCTGAGGATGAAAGATTACCATCAAGTGGGCAGTTTGAAAAAGTGGATGAATCCAGATCAGAAGAGATTTACTGAACACTACAGCATCCATGCTCTGCATTCCAAAGAAGTGATCGGTGATGCCATTCTCATATTTCAAATGAAACAAGCAAAGGGAGCTCCCATAAGTGTATGGAAGAAAAGTTTAGAAGTTTGCAGTTTTCTACAAGTGTTTCCCACTGGAGAAGGTGGACGCTTTGATGACCACTCTATGTCAACATTGATAACATTTAATATAGCTTAATTAATTTACTGGCATGCCAAAGTGGCACCAATGAGTAATGGTATCACTGTCATGGTGAACTCAAATACACGTTGAGAAACCTAGGAGCTCCTACTTGGTTTCTAACACTCAGTTGTGCTGATTATGTGTGGGATTGCCTGTTCTTGCGAGAAGCAAATTCAAGCATTAAGAATATTGAAGTGAAGACAGCTGGAGAACGTTGTTCCTTGGATCCCGCCAATGTTTGCAGATATTTTAACCACAGGTTTGAAGCTATGATGTCTTTCATCTGCAACTAAAAAAATCCTCGTCTTGGAGAAGGAACTGATTTCTTTTGGTGAAAAGAGTACCAAATCAGAGGTGCTCCTCATATACACCTACTGTAATGGATAAAGGAAGCAGCAACATTTGGGACAGATAATGATGAGCATGTCCTGTCTTTCATCAAACAATATGTCACATGTGCCATTCTAAAAGATGGTGGAGAAAACTAGGTGTGGGCAGAGTTTGCAGAGTTGCTCTGCGAAGTATCAAAAAAACTCCACTGAGCTACCTGGAGGTCCGCTTGCGAGCGGAGTTTGCCAGTGCACCTGTTTGCGTTGTGATGAGAATGCAGAGGGCATTCTTGTGTTCTAAACCATGCCTGAATGGCACCAAATGGTTCTCATGTGCATTCTCACATTCCAAATCACACGCAAATGGCACCACACGGTCAGCATGGGTGTGGCCATCTTGGTTTTGTGCTCTTTGTTATGGGGCTGGGCCTAAATCCTAATCCATCTTTAATCTCTTCAATTCTCTCCATTTAAAAGGTATCTACCCTCATTTTTATTTTGCATATTTGTGTGTGTCTTTGTGCTTGTGTATTTTACATGTTTCTGAATTTTGTTTCGTGTTTTTTATGACTTTCTGTAATTTTTTTATATCCCCTTACTTCGTCTTCTTTCCTTTATCTTCCTTTTCCATTTTTTTCCTAAACCCACCCAGCGCAATGACAGATGGTGGATGGTTATGTTGTGGGTGGTGCCACTGTCCAGATGTGCAGCAGGGCCGACAGCGCATACCCCTGCAGGAGTGTTGGCTGTGCTGGGGAGGGTGTGCCGGTGTCTGAGGCACAACAGCCAGGTTCAGTGCACCGTCCAGCATTTCTGGACAGATGTGTTAGACCGGGGCCAGGACCTGCTAGGGGCTAAGAGAGTATTACTTATTTGTTGTGTTTGTGTTCTACAGTATTAAAATTGTGTTTCCAATTAGCATGCTGCTCACACTCAGAGGTGAGTTACGTTTAGTTTCCATTGGAATATTATTATGTGATCCTCTAGTTCACCAAAGCTACTTAATCATACTCTTCATTGGCTCTTGCTTTGTCTGATTAATTAAGAAGCCATTCCATATTGTCCTCCTGCCACCATAGAGAATTAGTGATGACAGTGAGTTAGCGTTCTCTCTGTGACTTTCTTTATGTAGCTCGTACAGTCCACAGCTAACAGCGATGTGTAGTATGTATCTATGCATTGCAAAAAAGGGAGAATGAGTTGTTCCATCAAGGGCGTTGAACTTGAGACTGAGAAATAAGAAGCATTCACAGTGATGCATTACTTCCAAATGTAGTTTTTGGAATAGGGATTTTAGGATTAGTAAGGGCAACTGAACTATAGTCAATGGACTCGAAACTAGTACTGGAGGTGACCTGTTTTAGAGAAATGCAATTATGTGACTGAGTTTGCCTGTCATAATAATTTTGTGGGGATTAACAGAATCACTAGTCTGTTTTTTTTTATCTTATCAAATTCTTACACCAGCACGGACGTGCAAAGAGAAGGATATTGTTGAGGGTGCGGGAGAAGCTAGTTAGAAGGCACCGATCACCAGCGCCGCTGCTAAGGGCTCTGCTAACCCCAGTAAGTCCTAATATTTATTTATTATTTCCCTAGTGGTGGTTTTTCTTTGTGATTGTTGTGGCCTCAGAGTAGAATCTTTGGGTATATTGGAATGTTGATGCTGGGTTCAAGGGTAAGAGTTTCGGCCTGGAGTCTGGTGTTACTAGTAAGACATAAAGGGGCATGTTATCAAGAAACAGCATTAAAATGTTCGCCGCTTTAGCGGCAGGAGACTGCTGCTAAAGCAGTGATAATGAGCTTGATAATATGCCGTTGTGAATTCCCATAGAAGCCCATGTTCTGGTGTGAACATGGGCTTCTATTGGAATTCTCAAGGGCATATTATCAAGCCCATTATCGCCGCTTTAGCGGCAGTTTCCTGGCGCTAAAGCGGCGATAATTTTAACGGCCTTCTTGATAATATGCCCCAAAGTTTCTCTGACACCCTTACCTGCCATTTTCCTTCCATTTTGATGAAGCTGATATAGAAGCCTACTCATGCAAGGCACAATGGATTACATTTTTGTTTCATTCATGTTATCCCCGCATTATCTTTTGTTTTCCCTTATATTATATGGTCTGATTCTTTGGTAGCTGACGTTTTTCTTGCTTCTAGTGTCCATTCCACTAAGTTATCTCCTGCCGGTATTCTTTCCCTCTCTCCTACATATATCTTGTGGTACTGTTAGAGTAAGACTTAGAATACCACATTTTGTTGGTAGTCTCCTGTCTACAGTGAGGATTGGAGGCCCAAGTAAGCTACTTTTATAATAGTCACCATGTATGTTTGTTGAAAAGGAATTCTTTTTCCTGCTCATCCTCTAACTGTTGAGTTCACGAGAGAGTGGCCATGGTGTCATGGACTACCTCCCCAATGGTGTGTGCTGTCTCATTAATTTTAATTCATACAGTATATTAGCAGTTTTCCATGACAGTAAAGCATGCCTGGCAAAAAAGGATGAGCTCCAACTCTCATTACATTTTCCAGCCAACAGCATATGTCTTTCATTGAACATTATGTAACACCTGGCTTGTCTAACACTGTGTTATATGAACCAACCAAATTAACATAGTGATATGTTTTTTAAAAGATACTGCAGTGGTCACCAAACTGTAGTGATTTATTGAGATTGTGTGGCATCTGGCATCTAAAATCTGTATGTTCAATTCTAGACACACAGACCCCAAGTGTCGACGGCTCCAGTGATGCTGCAGGAGGTGAGTTAGTTGGAGGGGAGAAGCAGCAGCAGGGATGTGCACTGGTAAGTCACATAATTGTTTGCTTATTAACAATTATACTTGCGAGCAAGACGCGCTGCCATTGAGAAGCTGACTGATAGCAGCCCTGAGCCTTGAATATTCAAGCCTTGATGAGGAGCTTCTTAAATTATTGAACCTACCTCCACAACTCTGCTTGACTCTTCTCGGATTTACAGATAACACGCCATGGATTGATCACACTTGCCCTTCAGGAATTGGATTCAACATATTCCTTGTTTCTCCTAGGGGGATAATATGAAGCCCTACAAAGACTAATTGGTCTGCCCCAATCTGTCCCGATGAAGACCCGCACAACCAAGATCTAACTTACCTCATGGTCCCAAGACGGGTCGAAACGTCAACACCCCTTTAAACGCACTGCCTGGACCCCTCATCCTTCATGCCCAAAGTGCCACATGAGAATGTATATCCCGATGTATACAATTATTTAAAATACCATTTAAATTGCTTTTGTGGCCAGACCAGCAAGGACGATGATTTACAACCAATCCTCATTTTAGTACTGTATTATCTCATGTCACTATATTAAATACTTTTTCCTTCCTTCACCACTACACACTACAGCACCTTTCCTCTTAGCACGTTCCTCCTCTGGGGTACCCAATTTATACGTGTTGATATTTATTGAAAAGTATATTTCCATTTACCTTTTGCAAAGAAAATAAATTGCTTTTGGATTTAGAATCTGGTTGTTGCTTTTTCTACCCCTTCTTTTCACTTGAATGATGTATTGAATACCTTGAGCAGACTTTTTTCACTCGGCATGCTCATAAATTAATGTACGGATTGAACTAAGTATTTCGAATAATTTGACCTTTGGAATAAGGTTTTGGGCCATTGTTTACTGTACCAGACTACACCCAGGTCCATGACCATTTGGGTAACCCCATTACTGTAATGGCTATTAACAATTATACTCACTATCTAGTGACAGGGCATTCTCAACTGGTGACCGTGAACCCCCCTAGCTTCACTAGCTGCAGTGGTAGCTGAGTTATTATGACCTCTTCTATCTACAACTCACCAAAAGCTCACATAACGAGCATTGATGGCTTGTGGAAAATGTGAAATAATGGAAGAATAAAAGAAAGGAAAGTGGTATATGAGTGAAAGTGTAGGTGGATGAAAGGATGCTTGGGTGGGTAACAGATGAAGTGGTGAAAGGATGGCTGGAAGAAAGGATAGATTCTGAATGGATGGATAATGATCTGAAATTTTAGTGAAAGTCTGGATGAGAGAAAATAAAGCTTAATCATTGTGGTTACGGGGGAATTAGAATGTAAGATGAATGAATACTTGGGTGTTTTGATAAATAAGCACGGCATCTCTTCTTATGGAGAGGGGTATGATGCTCACCTATTTGGCTCACTTAAGTGAGCCAGATGTATACCAGCCACCATTCATCCCCCTCCTTTATGATGTCACTTGACTGCAGTAGTGTTGGCTGTGAAATATGTGTCTGCTTCAGTTACTGTAGTATTTACAAAGTTTTTAATTCATTGCTAACCAAACACACAAGGTGTGTTTCCCTTTGTCCACTGTGTCACCTCTTAGTACTTCACTCCTTTATTTTTCCTACATTCTTCCATCCCAGCCTACCAATACATTGGAAAATCCATTCTTGTCATGTGCCCTGTTTGATTTTACCACGTGAAATGAAGTGATTACAAAATATATTTCATGGTTTCCTATAACAGTTTCATTGTACGCATGTTCAGATTTTTCCTTTTCATCTTCCGTCAACTAGTACAGTGACCGAATAAGCCAAAGATGACAAATCGATGATGAGTGTAGTGACCCAATTGTATATCAAATGCTCCACTCCATCCCACCTAATCTCTCAACCCTACCCTGCAGTAGAGTAATCAAGTTTCCTTTCCTTACTTAATGCCCAGTGAATTAATTTGTAGGAAACAATTTGTGGTGGTGGGCGAGGCTAGTGTGTAAAGTGGGAGTAAGTGCATAATTTAATGTCAAGTTTGGCATATGGGATACTCTGTGATAAATGTCCTAAATACAATCCATATAGCCCATTCCTTTCCCTGTAGTGCACTACATCATTTACCCCAAATGTCTACTTCCGGCAGCCAGGATGATATGAATATCTGGTATTCATACGTGAGGTGTGTGACTTAGTATCTTATTTATTATTCATCATCCTCTTTGGAGTCAGGGTAGAAAGAGAACTGTAATTTGAAAAGAGCAGGGCCAGTAAAGTTAAAAATAGATAACTGTCAACTACAGCTGCCTCAGCTGTAGACAGTTGCAAAACCCCCAACGTGCTGGCTAGCAATGAGCATAGCTCCATTATTTTAGCACAACACACAACTTGTACTCCACAGCGCATAATGTGGTACTCATTATTGATATGTTATACATTTATACAGCGCACAACCAAACCAAAGTGAGCTAGCGCACTATTCAGTGAACAACCAGGTCTTAATGGCTTTCCTGAAAGATATCAAGGAGTGAAGATTTTTGATGGTAATAGGGAGGGTGTTCCAGAGCTTCATAGCCCCCACCACAAAACTTCTACCGCCCCAGGTTGATTTGGAAAATCTCTGAGAAAGTATCAATTTTGCCCCTTGTGGTCGATGGCATCTGTTCCGAGAGTACCAGTATAATGACCGCCTCAAGAACTGAGGACCAGTATCGTTTTTATTGCCGTATATGTAATGCACAGGGTCTTAAACTTGATACGACTTATGACTGGTAAACAATGCAGACTCCGAAGGTGCTTTCTCACTGGCTGAGTTTGGGAATCTCTAGGAGGAGCCTTGCAGCCGCATATTGGATCATCTGAAGCCTATGCAGTTCCATCATTGGTATACCGAGATATAGCCCATTGCAATAATCCAGTTAGCAAAGGACTAAGGATGTAAGATTTTCTTAATTTATATATTTAGTATAAAGAAGCTGGATGATGAGACTTCCTTGACTTGAGCTTCAGAGTCTAGTCTCATCTATCACCACACCCAGATTTTTGGCTTTAGGGACCGGGATAGGTGCTGTTCCCAGGTCATTCGGCCACCACGTCTGAGACCAGGAAGGGGAGTAATTACCGAACAGTATTACCGCAGTCTTCCCTGAGTTCGACTTAAGGCAGTGCGATCTCATCCATGATTTGACTGCTATCATGCAGTCCCTAAATCTTTTTACCAGCAGTAGGGTATTTTTTAAAGATGGATACGACGATCTGAGTGTCATCCGCATAGGATGTTAGTGCCATCCCGAATGAACTTATTAATACTGCCAGTTTAGATACATATACATTGAAGAGCGTAGGACTCAAAGAGGAACCCTGTGGTACTCCACAAGGGAGCATGAAGGACGAGAGGTATAGTCGCCCAGGGCAACTGATTGTATCCTATCGGCTAAAAAAGAGGAGAGCAATGCCAATGCCATTTCTGAAATACAAAGAGAATTCAAATGGTTAAGCAGCGTCTTATGGCTTACCGTGTCGAGGCCGACAACAGGTCAAGCAGGACAAGAGCAGCAGTACCCCATGCATCCAGTACTGCGTTCATTTAGATAGTTAATTGATTTTTCCACTCAGAGTGTCTGTTTATAGTTACTTGAAAAGCCATTAGAAGAAAAAAAAATCACTGATTTTCTTATCTGGTTTTAGTCTGCTTTAACCCCTTCCATGCTGGTGACCAACCCCAGCCGTCACACTCCACGATGCCCATGTGTGGATGACGGCTGGGGTTCGTCACGGCCCTGCCCTGTTCGTTTCGTGGCCGCACACAGGGGGAATCGCGGCAGCACGGAAGGGGTTAATACTTTTCTGCCTTGTAACTCCCTTAATCATGTCACAACATATCACATCTAATGCCAATGGATCTATGGGACTACCAATGTCAAGAGCGGATTCTCCATTAGGGCTCTGGGGCTGAGCCCCCCTGATATTCCTTATCATTCCTTTACAAATATTAAATAGGCCAATTTCTTTTAAAAATGAGATTATTTCGCTAAACAAACCGATGTTTTTAAGTCTGGGCTGTGTGTCCCAGGCTGCCTTCCCCACCTTGCTCTGAAGCAGGAGATGGAAACCAGGCAGTAAATCAACTTTCTGAACTGTGACGCATGATGCAGGGCATTCTGTTCTAAAGCCCTTGATAATGAATCATTGCCATTTTATTCAATCACAGTAACCACTGTAAGCCAGTGACGTTTTCAACATCATAGTTTCAGGCGTTGAAGTCTGTATCCCTGCGTGAGATCAGCCGTCTGTCATTCACAGGCATAGATCCCACCCTTTCCCATTCATTACACCTAGGAGTTGATGCAAGCATGAGTAATCTGGTGCCTTGTTATTGGTAAAGGAAAGTGTTAGAATGCTAATCTTCTGTTAAGAATATTGTTCTGAGACCCCTCGCCACTCTAACCTTTTGAATGTGACACCCTAGGCTCTGGCACCACGTCACTGGCCCCGTTAGTAGAGGAGTTGCTGCATTTGTTCCTCCACTAAATGCATCGAAAAGACAAGTAGTCCAGGTTTGTTGTTCCATTGTGAAGTTAATGCAAATATCTGAGTCAAGAGCAAAGTGAGAGAAATGTGCTTACAATAGACAGTTATCTGGTGTATGACATTAAAACTGGCCCTGAGTACCGAGTCATATAGAGAGGTACATGCCGTGAGCCTCAAAGTCTCTTCAGTCCAGCTGAGCTATGTTGGCTCATTTGATATAAATGCATTCCAGTTCCAATGCGGTCTGTCAGCAGAGTGTCTTTAAATCAGCAGCATGCTTCTCTGCAAGTACTACATCCTTGCAGGTGCATGACCATGTTGCTTAGCCTCCAGACCAAAAACATGCAATGCAGCCTTTAACAATAGCATGGTATTAAGTGGCACAGTTTCATGATCTCATGGTTTGATGAAATAACACTTACAAAAGTAAAGCATTGTGTGTAATTCTTTTATTTTGATTTGCAAGACACAGGTCGACATTAGCGATCCTATTAGTCTTAACCATGGCCCTCTAGCCCGCATTACCGCAGTCTCACACACCAGTGATATTCCCCTAGCAACATTAATTCCAAAAACATGAAATTGATTTACGAACAATGAGTGTTAAAAACTTAGAGGCAATGAATGTTAGGTAGTTTGTTCCTCTCTTATTTCAAGTTTTACTTCATCTTCCTTCACTCAAGAGAAAGCTATATGTGTTGTGTTTCTTTCTGTATTTATTGAATGCATAGTTTGAGCTGTGCAGGTGTTTATGAGTGGCTTTGATTGAGAGCTCTGATGCTCAAGCCAAAGCAAAGTGCCTTTTGGTAGGTTGGCCTCTCTGCAGAGTACCCAGAACAATGGTCATCATGTATTCCAGTTTTAATTGTAATTTTGTGAAAATGTATCTGAAGGGGGTATGGCAAAAAATGTACAACACAAAAGCCAAAGTACATAAATTACTTAAATATGAGTGAGTGCAGTGTATGTTTGGAAGTGGTGAAGTGAGGGAGACGCAAGGAAGTGCATGCGGGGAAAGGTGAAAAGAAGGTGCTGAAGAGGAAACAGAGGTGGTTGAAGATGTGCAGATGGATGAGATGTGCAGACAAAAAGAACATACATATCTAACATAAAGCGCACATAACTGAGGGCCAAAACTCCTTCCACAGGCCTCGATACTATTGAAATATCAGAATTGAAACATTTTGGAGATTAATTATTTATAACAAATCCTTGTTTTTACTCATTTATGTTAAACAGCTAGCAACCATTGACAAAGCTAATTGTACTGACAGGTTTTAGGTGTAGGTCAGGTGTGGTATATATCTGAATGCAATTACATCTCAGAGAGAAAGCAAAATTACAGTTGGGTACCAAACAATGGAAATCACGGACATTTATTTTACTTGTTCCCTTTTAGAGAGTCAACAACTTTTTCATCCCACTTAAGGACCTGTCTTCACATATTTCTATGTGACTGATTGCAATCAGAAGCTGTGAGTCCTTTCCGAAACCTGGTTAGAGCAGTTTCTTCAAAAGTTGATGGCACATGCTGTACAAGACACTAGACAAGCACACACTTTAAGAGGCTGAAGTTTTTGTGTTGTACAGTTTGCACAATACAGTAACTGTTGTACATTTTAATGCAGTAAGATATAGGGCAGTTTTTTTTGTGTTTAATTTTTCAAAACTATACGTTCCCACAGCTTTATAAGTCTTGCTTTATCACTAAATTATTTTGCTTTAAAATGCACATTTGCTAATCTTTTTTTCATTTTGTTCTCTGGAGGAGGATCCAGCCTGTTCCCCATGTTTGTCCATTAAGCTTGCCCACGTCACTCACTACATAAAAGCCATACAAACCTTTTACGCTTCACCACTTTCAAATGTCACGAGGCGCCACTAAGCAATGTGCTGTTCCTCTGCCACCCACTAATTTAAAACAATTGCTTACACATAACATTATTTACAATTTGTCTTTTTTTTCTCAATATAGCTGATCCTGCTGGACCACCCATGAGACCCAATAGGGAGCAGGTAGAGGCCCATTAATAGCGGCTGATGCTGGAGCATATACAGTAAGAATAAAGATAACTGGTGGCCCAGGGAAGGAAAAGGAGAAAACAAATGCCTCTCAGTCGGTCCCCAATGCAGCCTTCAGCCCCCTGACCATCTCATCACCAGCGCTGCTGCCACCCCCTCCCATACTCAGAACAGGCCATTGCTGCACCGCATCCTTCAGTGGCTGGACACCATTGTGAGCCGGCTCAATACAATGGAGCAGAGCCAGTACCACCTCTGGACGGACATCTGTAATATCCTCTCCTAGCCCTTTTTTTATTTTTTTGTTTTGGTGGCAGGGACTAGTTGTGGCTGGGTGGAGAGGTCGGGAAGGGAGTTGAGACCAGGTTTGACTTTCTTTGGGCATTTGGGACTTTGGGGCTTGGGTCAGTGCAGTTTGTTTGGGAAGAGGGGTGCGCATGTTGTGTGAGTGGAGAGGGTGGATCTTTGAAGAAAGTAAATATAGGGGAATTTATAGTTTATCTAAATATATGCCGTTTAACTTTTACTTTACACTGCTGACTTCAGTTTGTATGCAGCCTGTTTTTGTGCTTGTAAGGGAGAGTGTACTGCTTAGTTATAGAGTTATACTTCTCTAACTATCTAGACCATTAGGGGGATGCTGACATGACCTATATTGTCTACCACAATCTAGATAAACAATTGCAGCAGTTACTTACTAAGTTAACTAGTTCACTTCAATCCATAGTAGTCTTACCTGAATATAGGTGGAGCAATACCAAGGAAGGCAGTACAACTTCACAAGTGAGGTCCCACTTCCAGTTCCACCCAGGTGAGCTCCATCTGTAGGATTAATGAACAGAATGATTATCCATCGTAGGCAACTAAATGGAAATAAAAAGACTGAGTTTGTGGGTTATATCAAAGCTTTACAAATAATTCACACCAGAGTACTACACATTGATGACACAACAAGAATTTCTGATAGTGATAAAATAACAAAAAATTATTTGGCAATTGGAGAGCTAGTTGTAATGTAGTTATTGCATGCTCCACTGTGTTGCTGCCACTGCCACTGGGACAACAAGTTCCAGGCTCCCAAGGGGCTTGCTGCCGCCAACATCATCGTCAGCGCCGGGTCAAGGGCGGGCACGTCGCGCCCATCTGCGACAGGGCAAGGTTGGGCTGGGCCACCCCCCTTGGCTCAACGGAAGGGGTAAAGAGCTGGTAAGAAAATCTCCTGCAACCATAATTTAAGCATAAATACTAGTTCAGGATATTGGCTTAAAAAGAATTACTGCTAACTAATGGGAAGCAAGCAGGTCAAAATGTGCCAGTTACTAATTACTTGAAAAGCTCCATGGGGCTAAATAATAATTAGATCATTCAAGTAGAAGAACGTCTGGCTGCTACAAAAACTGCACTTAATGCAGAGGCCAGGCCAGAACTGATAGATTTTGTGGAACCAGAACCTGAAATGGAATTTATTTCGGAGGGTCATGGAAATAGCATAAATAAGGAGGACAATGTATTAAACCTGGGTAACACGCTCCCACTAGAGATATCTGTATTATCAAACAACTCAGACTTGGTTTCTCCACCGACCAAAAACATTAAACAACAAACACTAAAAGTTAAAGTGCCACCTTTAAATCAGCCAATACATCTGAAAACCAAGCCAAAGAAAGAAAAAAAAAACACCAAGGGGAGGCCAAAGGAACAGGGCAGGGGAACTAATAAACCATACACAAAGTTTTGAAACCCTTTTTAGAAAAATGCACTGTAAAATTGATAGCATTGAAAGATGATTGATGCTGGAAATTAAGTCAGTACACAAATATGTCACTCACTTAACTGACTTGGTTACAAACTTACTGCCTCAGAAAATTTCCAAAATGGCTTTAACTGCTAGAGAATTGGATGAGAGGGCAAAAGCAGGGAAAACCTTCCCATTCGTAACCAATAAAACCAATTTGACGACGGCATTACAAACAAACAAATCCTTTAATACACTATTCGTTGTAAAAGCAAGGGATTATAAGTCAAGTAATATAAATCACATGGGAACTGCAAGCATTAATTACGAGGACAAACCCATTGGGAACTGTTGGCGAATGAAACCTGGTGAGGATTTACTCCATCTACCACCTCAGGCAACCCCCTACGAAATTGTTTTGAAAAATGTTCCAAAAATGGTAGATAACACCACAGAGACCTGGGGGACTTTTGAAAAACTGGGTTGTTCATTGGTTCATTTTAAATACTAACTATAGGAGGTGGCCAACCATCATGGCCACGTGGACCTGATCCTGCTCGGCTCCCGCATCAAAGTCCAATCCATAGCTCGCATCGGGACATTACTCTCGCCAAAACTATGGGATGGAAGCAGACGATGGCTAATTAACACACCGAGAATACTTTGAAGTTCTGGCTGAGCCCTGGGGGTGCCCTAGCCATGAATCTGAGAGAGTGATGGAGCGCGGCCGCTTGCTCTACATGGAGACCGGGCTGAGCTGCTGGTGTGTCCTCGAGCCGGGCTGCACTCTCGGATGCTGATGAAGTTAACACTGCGGTAATTGCCCCCTGCTGAAGCAGTGCTAATCTAAAGGCTCACCAATGGCAGGTATAGCGCTCACTTTGGAGCGGTTTGGTAACGGACTCCGGCAGCGGTGATAAGATGGCAGCTGGCAAGGAGAGGAGAATCAGCGTGACATGGCCAATCGGTGCGGATACATGAGCCTACCTGGGATGAGCACGTATGGTGCTCTGACTGTCTGCCACCACAGGTGGTACATCCGCTTCCACAGCACTTCGGATTGCAGAGCCCACTATGCCCTTACCCGAAGGTGGTACAAAAGGGGGTGGCAATGGACGGAGCATCTGAACCAATCAAACACTCACACCCAGTCAAAAGATCTGGGTTCAATCCATCACCGTTCTTTAGCCCACTCCGCCACCCCAGTTCAGACATGGCTATATGTAAATCAATCTGACCCTGTGCCTCATGGGAACAGTCCAGCCCGAACTGCCAAGCCAAGCCTTCCCTGGACCGGAAACAAGCCTCCGAGGACCGGTTTCTGGCATTACAGCCGTCTTCAGCCCGGCTTGCTTGAATCCAGTGGCAAAGTGAGCAAGGGACTCATGTCTGAGCATACCCTGCCACACTTATGGCGGCCAAAAGTGGTACAAAGGGGGTGGCAATGGGCGGAGCATCTGAACCAATCAAACACTCACACCCAGTCAAAAGATCTGGGTTCAATCCATCACCGTTCTTTAGGCACAGGGTCAGACTGATTTGCATATAGCCATGTCTGAACTGGGGTGGCAGAGTGGGCTAAAGAACGGTGATGGATTAAACCCAGATCTTTTGACTGGGTATGAGTGTTTGATTGATTCAGATGCTCCGTCCATCACTACCCCCTTTTGTACCGCTTTTGGCCGCCATAAGTGTGGCAGGGTATGCTCAGACGTGAGTCCCTTGCTCACTTTGCCACTGGATTCAAGCAAGCTGGGCTGAAGATGCCTGGAATGCCAGAAACCGGTCCTCGGAAGCTTGTTTCCGGTCCAGGGAAGACATGGCTTGGCAGTTCGGGCTGGACTGTTCCCATGAGGCACAGGGTCAGACTGATTTGCATATAGCCATGTCTGAACTGGGGTGGCAGAGTGGGCTAAAGAACGGTGATGGATTAAACCCAGATCTTTTGACTGGGTGAGAGTGTTTGATTGATTCAGATGCTCCGTCCATCACCACCCCCTTTTGTACCGTTACCCGAAGGTGAGCAGCAGTGCTACTTCCTTGCTGCCCCGAGACTCGTCCCTGGACTCCTCACGTTGCACATTTTCTGTTTCCCGGTGCGTAGCGCTGAATGGGCCCAACTACGACTGGGTTGGAGGCCGAGGTTGGCGTGTGGGAGAGAGGCCTGACCATAAGATGGCACCCGCTCCCCCGTGCAGTCATATTCAGGACTCATGAGGGCAATGCCGCACTCTGCGATCCTACACGAGGCACTGCTTGGTGGCCCTGAGGGACGACATCAATAGCTGAACAGAGGCACCCTATCCTGCAACATACCTGGGGTTTTAAGAATTTGAATTTGAATTTAATTTGAATTTGAATTTAAAAACATTTCTATAGCGCACTTTTACCACGCGGTTTCTTGGCGCTTTTGAGTAGTAGGGAGGCCAACAGGAGTAGTAGGGAGGCCAACAGGAGCAGAGGGAGGACTAAGCATTATAAGCTCGGGAAAAGAGCAGGGTTTTTAGACCTTTCCGGAACTCAGTGTAGGAAGGTGTCCCACGGAGTTCCGTCGGGAGGGAGTTCCAGAACGCAGGAGCGAGAACTGCGAATTTTGTTCCGCCTGCCTTTTTCTTTCTGAAACGAGGGATAGTTAACAAGGCCTGATGAGAGGAACGAAGCTCTCTGCCCGGCGTGTAGGGCTTGATGGCGGAGCAGATGAACTCCGGAGCGGTGCCCATTTTGGCCTGAAAGGTGGTACAGCCAAGCTTAAACAAGGCTCGTTCTTTCACCGGCAGCCAGTGCAGGGCCTGCAATAAAGGAGTAACGTGATGGAATTTAGGCAGGCCATGAATCAGGCGGGCAGCCTGGTTCTGCACTAGCTGCAGACGGCGAATGGCATAGGCTGGGGCGCCGTTGTAGATGATGTTGCCGTAATCAAGGCGCGAGAGCACCATAGCCATCACTATGATCTTTAGAGCGGGTAGAGAGAAGAAACGAGAGATCTTCCTAATAATTCTAAGGGAAAAAAAACTGGAAGAAACAACTGAGTTGACCTGGGAGTGAACAGAAAGTGAGGAATTCAAAAAGATACCAAGGGTTTTGACCTTGGGGACAGGGATCGGAGGGACACCAAGTGGGGAAGGCCAGTGGGAAGGAGACCAGGGACTGCAACCACCTCCGGTCAGGACTAATTCCGTCTTGTCCGGATTGAGTTTGAGGTGGTTGCAGTTCATCCAATCCTGAATGAACAGCATGACGGATTGGACGTTCAGGGATGATGAGGAAGAGTGGGAGAGATTAAAGATTAGCTGGAGGTCATCGGCGTAATTAAACACCGTGACCTCCAGCTGCTGTAACAAAAAAATAAGGGGGTAGATGTATAAATTAAACAAAAGGGGAGAAAGTGAGGAACCTTGGGGGACTCCACATACGACCCCACGAGGGGCAGCGATGAAACCAGCTAGGTGGACCGCCTGAGCCCTATCACTCAGGAAGGACTCAAGCCAGGCGAGGGCCAGGCCCTCTATGCCCGCCGCCCTGACACGGGTAAGGAGGATGGAATGATCCACCGTGTCAAAAGCGGCGGACAGGTCTAAAAGGATGAGGGCCTGCGGAAGGTTGGTATCAATGCCCTCGCGTAGGCAGTCCATCACTGAGGTCACCACCTTCTCCGTAGAATGGAGGGGGCGAAAACCCGCCTGCCGAGGGGAGAGGCAGTGGTTAGCTAAAACGTAGGTGCTCAGGGTGCTGGTAACATGGGTTTCTAGAACCTTGCCCAGGTAGGGCAGAAGGGAGATAGGACGGTAATTAGAGGGGGATGAAGGGTCGGCACCGGGCTTTTTAAGGATGGGAATAACAGCCGCGAATTTATGAGCGGTGGGGACCACTCCATTGCTGAGTGAGTCATTCAGGAGAGTGAGGGGAGGGGTAGGACAGTTTAGGAAGATTTCTCTCAAAATATGAGCCGGGGCAAAGTCTAGGGGGGAGCCTGACTTTATCTTGTGAAGCAAGGGAGGAAGCGTGACCTCGGTAAGGGGGGGAATGGAAGTAAGTTTGGAAGTGGCAACAGGTGGGGAGGGATTGGTGAAGGTAGGAGAAGGGAGGGGGATGTTGGCCTTGATCTTTGCGACCTTGTCAACGAAAAAAACGTTGAGTGAGTCGCAAAGCAATTGGGAAGGGGGGATCGAGGCCGTGACTCTATTAGATGAGGCAAGCTCGTGTACCGTAGCAAAGATCTCTTTAGTTTGGGATTCTGCTGCCAGTATCCTGTTAGAATAAAACAGGGTCTTGGCGTCGAGGATGCCTTGCTTATATGCTTTGAGCACAGAGAGATAGATAATTTTTTTGACAGGACAATAGTCTCTTCTCCATGTACGCTCTGCTCTACGTGCGGCCAGTTTCTTCTCCTTAAGCTCAGAGGTGAACCAACGGTTAGCAGCATGGGCTCGCTTGACCGTGATCCGCCTCAGAGGGGCTAAGTCGTCGCCTGCCTGGGTCAGCCAGCTGTCAATAGCGGCCAATTGGACCGGGGCAGCGAGGCCAGAAAGGTCGGGGCGAGAATTAAATAGGGATGAGCAGAAAGATGGCATATCTGCCTTGCCCCATTTCCTAACCCAGGTGTTCTTGGGAAGGGGGGGTTTGGTCGCTGGAGCTAAAGCAAGGGAGAAGGAAATTAAAAAGTGGTCCGACCAGGAACAGGGGGAGATAGTGGGGGGGGTGGTGGGGATGTTCAGAGTCCAAATCTGGTCGAGTAGATGGCCATGCACGTGGGTAGGGCTATGAACATGGGGAATAAAGTTGAGGCTGGTCATAAGATCGGTAAATTCTTTGGATAAAGGGCTTTCGGCCGGATCGTTGGGCCAGAAATTGAGGTCGCCCAACACCAGAACTGATGAGTTGTTAATGACCAGTGTTGCGAGAATATCCTGGAGGCTGGAAACAAAAGTGGGGGTGGGTTGGGGAGGACGATAAATGAGGACAGCAGTGAGGGGGGCCGAATGAGAGCTAGAGCGGATTATCAAGCAGTCCACTTCAAAGATGGGGGGAAAAGGAAGAATCTGAAGATGGGAGTCAGTATGAGCTATCAGGGCCACTCCACCGCCTCTACGGCCCTCCGGTCGGTCCGCTCGAATGATGGAGTATGAGGGAGGGAGTGCGGCTAAGACGTTAGGTGTGGAGTCGGCCTTAAACCAGGTCTCTGTTAAGAACAAGAGATCCGGATTATGAGTGTCAAGGTAATCAAATAGCTCGTACTGATGACTGACTGCTGATCTGGTGTTAAGAAGCGCAGCAGTAGTGTTAAAGGTCGGCGTGTGGGGGACAGGAGGGGGGGAGAGAGCGGGGACAGTGGCGCAGGGGAGAGGAGAAGAGGCAGGTGTGGCGGCAGGTGGAGTGGCCGAGGGTCTCGAAAGGAGACTTAGGTTTTGCAACCGATTGCGCACGTGCGTGCTGATGGTACCTGGGATCCAATGGGATATAAGGGCGAGGGATGAGTATGACAGCGGCGGGGCATGAGGAGGTGCCCCCTGCCCCGACCTGTCGCGGACGGGCGCAGACGGGCTTAACTCAGGCGCAACTCCGGCGCGCCTCCGTCGCGCCCGCTGCGCTCGTCCGCTGCGCTGACGCATGAGGGACGTCTATGTAGGCTACGACGCGGTGGGGGAGGAGTCAGGAAGGCGGGAGGGGAGGAGTGATTAAAAAAACCAAGATGCCCGTCCGCCGCTCGTACTCAGCGGGACGGTGATGTCAGCAGGCTGCTCGTAGTCAGCAGAGCAGAGCAAGGTAAATGGGATTTAAAAAAAAATGAAAGTCGCATTCAAGCGCTCAGCGCGCAGCCAGCCTATGCAGCCGGGAGGGCGGAAACCACACGAGTGCCCGAACCGGCAACCTGACTTTGACATAGCCCATATGCCTCCCAAGAAAACGCAATCTAATGTCTCCAATTTCTTTGGTACCCCCATCACGAGGAGAGGGTCAGAAGCAGCACACAACCAGACTTAGGGAACTATGGCATTATCCCGAGATGAACTCCTTGCAACACTCAGAGACTTTAAACATGAATTACGGTACGACATTAAGGCAGACATCACCCCCTCTCTCGCAGCCTTCAAGTCAGATATGGCTTTTGAAATCTGCGACCTGTGCACCGATGTGGACTTGGTGGGAACCAGCACTCTTGACAGAGTGGGCCCAGCCCAGTGGCCTCAAGATATTCTAGTCAAGTTTGCCTCCTTCAAGACAAAATAACTGGTGCTAAGGAAGGCACGAGGACAAGAATCGACGCGTGGGATGCAGTAACCAAATTGTTGCCATTTACTACATTCACATCCCCTACACCCCATACATTTTTCCAAGAACTTCCCTCCTGCACATCTAGATGGGCCCTTTGACTTATGGAGGAAGGGGGGTGCCTCATGATCTCTGACCTCTTTCAAGGTACCATGATATGGTACCTTGGATTAAACCCAGATCTTTTGACTGGGTGAGAGTGTTTGATTGATTCAGATGCTCCGTCCATCACCACCCCCTTTTGTACCGTTACCCGAAGGTGAGCAGCAGTGCTACTTCCTTGCTGCCCCGAGACTCGTCCCTGGACTCCTCACGTTGCACATTTTCTGTTTCCCGGTGCGTAGCGCTGAATGGGCCCAACTACGACTGGGTTGGAGGCCGAGGTTGGCGTGTGGGAGAGAGGCCTGACCATAAGATGGCACCCGCTCCCCCGTGCAGTCATATTCAGGACTCATGAGGGCAATGCCGCACTCTGCGATCCTACACGAGGCACTGCTTGGTGGCCCTGAGGGACGACATCAATAGCTGAACAGAGGCACCCTATCCTGCAACATACCTGGGGTTTTAAGAATTTGAATTTGAATTTAATTTGAATTTGAATTTGAATTTGAATTTAAAAACATTTCTATAGCGCACTTTTACCACGCGGTTTCTTGGCGCTTTTGAGTAGTAGGGAGGCCAACAGGAGCAGAGGGAGGACTAAGCATTATAAGCTCGGGAAAAGAGCAGGGTTTTAGACCTTTCCGGAACTCAGTGTAGGAAGGTGTCCCACGGAGTTCCGTCGGGAGGGAGTTCCAGAACGCAGGAGCGAGAACTGCGAATTTTGTTCCGCCTGCCTTTTTCTTTCTGAAACGAGGGATAGTTAACAAGGCCTGATGAGAGGAACGAAGCTCTCTGCCCGGCGTGTAGGGCTTGATGGCGGAGCAGATGAACTCCGGAGCGGTGCCCATTTTGGCCTGAAAGGTGGTACAGCCAAGCTTAAACAAGGCTCGTTCTTTCACCGGCAGCCAGTGCAGGGCCTGCAATAAAGGAGTAACGTGATGGAATTTAGGCAGGCCATGAATCAGGCGGGCAGCCTGGTTCTGCACTAGCTGCAGACGGCGAATGGCATAGGCTGGGGCGCCGTTGTAGATGATGTTGCCGTAATCAAGGCGCGAGAGCACCATAGCCATCACTATGATCTTTAGAGCGGGTAGAGAGAAGAAACGAGAGATCTTCCTAATAATTCTAAGGGAAAAAAAACTGGAAGAAACAACTGAGTTGACCTGGGAGTGAACAGAAAGTGAGGAATTCAAAAAGATACCAAGGGTTTTGACCTTGGGGACAGGGATCGGAGGGACACCAAGTGGGGAAGGCCAGTGGGAAGGAGACCAGGGACTGCAACCACCTCCGGTCAGGACTAATTCCGTCTTGTCCGGATTGAGTTTGAGGTGGTTGCAGTTCATCCAATCCTGAATGAACAGCATGACGGATTGGACGTTCAGGGATGATGAGGAAGAGTGGGAGAGATTAAAGATTAGCTGGAGGTCATCGGCGTAATTAAACACTGTGACCTCCAGCTGCTGTAACAAAAAAATAAGGGGGTAGATGTATAAATTAAACAAAAGGGGAGAAAGTGAGGAACCTTGGGGGACTCCACATACGACCCCACGAGGGGCAGCGATGAAACCAGCTAGGTGGACCGCCTGAGCCCTATCACTCAGGAAGGACTCAAGCCAGGCGAGGGCCAGGCCCTCTATGCCCGCCGCCCTGACACGGGTAAGGAGGATGGAATGATCCACCGTGTCAAAAGCGGCGGACAGGTCTAAAAGGATGAGGGCCTGCGGAAGGTTGGTATCAATGCCCTCGCGTAGGCAGTCCATCACTGAGGTCACCACCTTCTCCGTAGAATGGAGGGGGCGAAAACCCGCCTGCCGAGGGGAGAGGCAGTGGTTAGCTTCCACGTAGGTGCTCAGGGTGCTGGTAACATGGGTTTCTAGAACCTTGCCCAGGTAGGGCAGAAGGGAGATAGGACGGTAATTAGAGGGGGATGAAGGGTCGGCACCGGGCTTTTTAAGGATGGGAATAACAGCCGCGAATTTATGAGCGGTGGGGACCACTCCATTGCTGAGTGAGTCATTCAGGAGAGTGAGGGGAGGGGTAGGACAGTTTAGGAAGATTTCTCTCAAAATATGAGCCGGGGCAAAGTCTAGGGGGGAGCCTGACTTTATCTTGTGAAGCAAGGGAGGAAGCGTGACCTCGGTAAGGGGGGGAATGGAAGTAAGTTTGGAAGTGGCAACAGGTGGGGAGGGATTGGTGAAGGTAGGAGAAGGGAGGGGGATGTTGGCCTTGATCTTTGCGACCTTGTCAACGAAAAAAACGTTGAGTGAGTCGCAAAGCAATTGGGAAGGGGGGATCGAGGCCGTGACTCTATTAGATGAGGCAAGCTCGTGTACCGTAGCAAAGATCTCTTTAGTTTGGGATTCTGCTGCCAGTATCCTGTTAGAATAAAACAGGGTCTTGGCGTCGAGGATGCCTTGCTTATATGCTTTGAGCACAGAGAGATAGATAATTTTTTTGACAGGACAATAGTCTCTTCTCCATGTACGCTCTGCTCTACGTGCGGCCAGTTTCTTCTCCTTAAGCTCAGAGGTGAACCAACGGTTAGCAGCATGGGCTCGCTTGACCGTGATCCGCCTCAGAGGGGCTAAGTCGTCGCCTGCCTGGGTCAGCCAGCTGTCAATAGCGGCCAATTGGACCGGGGCAGCGAGGCCAGAAAGGTCGGGGCGAGAATTAAATAGGGATGAGCAGAAAGATGGCATATCTGCCTTGCCCCATTTCCTAACCCAGGTGTTCTTGGGAAGGGGGGGTTTGGTCGCTGGAGCTAAAGCAAGGGAGAAGGAAATTAAAAAGTGGTCCGACCAGGAACAGGGGGAGATAGTGGGGGGGGGTGGTGGGGATGTTCAGAGTCCAAATCTGGTCGAGTAGATGGCCATGCACGTGGGTAGGGCTATGAACATGGGGAATAAAGTTGAGGCTGGTCATAAGATCGGTAAATTCTTTGGATAAAGGGCTTTCGGCCGGATCGTTGGGCCAGAAATTGAGGTCGCCCAACACCAGAACTGATGAGTTGTTAATGACCAGTGTTGCGAGAATATCCTGGAGGCTGGAAACAAAAGTGGGGGTGGGTTGGGGAGGACGATAAATGAGGACAGCAGTGAGGGGGGCCGAATGAGAGCTAGAGCGGATTATCAAGCAGTCCACTTCAGAGATGGGGGAAAAGGAAGAATCTGAAGATGGGAGTCAGTATGAGCTATCAGGGCCACTCCACCGCCTCTACGGCCCTCCGGTCGGTCCGCTCGAATGATGGAGTATGAGGGAGGGAGTGCGGCTAAGACGTTAGGTGTGGAGTCGGCCTTAAACCTGGTCTCTGTTAAGAACAAGAGATCCGGATTATGAGTGTCAAGGTAATCAAATAGCTCGTACTGATGACTGACTGCTGATCTGGTGTTAAGAAGCGCAGCAGTAGTGTTAAAGGTCGGCGTGTGGGGGACAGGAGGGGGGGAGAGAGCGGGGACAGTGGCGCAGGGGAGAGGGGAAGAGGCAGGTGTGGCGGCAGGTGGAGTGGCCGAGGGTCTCGAAAGGAGACTTAGGTTTTGCAACCGATTGCGCACGTGCGTGCTGATGGTACCTGGGATCCAATGGGATATAAGGGCGAGGGATGAGTATGACAGCGGCGGGGCATGAGGAGGTGCCCCCTGCCCCGACCTGTCGCGGACGGGCGCAGACGGGCTTAACTCAGGCGCAACTCCGGCGCGCCTCCGTCGCGCCCGCTGCGCTCGTCCGCTGCGCTGACGCATGAGGGACGTCTATGTAGGCTACGACGCGGTGGGGGAGGAGTCAGGAAGGCGGGAGGGGAGGAGTGATTAAAAAAACCAAGATGCCCGTCCGCCGCTCGTACTCAGCGGGACGGTGATGTCAGCAGGCTGCTCGTAGTCAGCAGAGCAGAGCAAGGTAAATGGGATTTAAAAAAAAATGAAAGTCGCATTCAAGCGCTCAGCGCGCAGCCAGCCTATGCAGCCGGGAGGGCGGAAACCACACGAGTGCCCGAACCGGCAACCTGACTTTGACATAGCCCATATGCCTCCCAAGAAAACGCAATCTAATGTCTCCAATTTCTTTGGTACCCCCATCACGAGGAGAGGGTCAGAAGCAGCACACAACCAGACTTAGGGAACTATGGCATTATCCCGAGATGAACTCCTTGCAACACTCAGAGACTTTAAACATGAATTACGGTACGACATTAAGGCAGACATCACCCCCTCTCTCGCAGCCTTCAAGTCAGATATGGCTTTTGAAATCTGCGACCTGTGCACCGATGTGGACTTGGTGGGAACCAGCACTCTTGACTTGGAGGCAAAATGTCAGGCGCTGGAAAACCGCATTCAGCCACTAGATGATGGTGCCGAAGCCCTCACAGCGCAACTGAACACTGTGCTGCTCAAGTGCGAAGATCTAGAGAATCGCTCTAGATGGGAAAACATCAGATTGCGCGGCCTGGAGGAAGGACGATAAGGGGCTGATCTGGAGCAGTTCATAGTTGGTCTATTAACTAACATAATAGGAGATGTCAGCCCGCCTGTCTAGTTGGACAGAGTGGGCCCAGCCCAGTGGCCTCAAGATATTCTAGTCAAGTTTGCCTCCTTCAAGACAAAATAACTGGTGCTAAGGAAGGCACGAGGACAAGAATCGACGCGTGGGATGCAGTAACCAAATTGTTGCCATTTACTACATTCACATCCCCTACACCCCATACATTTTTCCAAGAACTTCCCTCCTGCACATCTAGATGGGCCCTTTGACTTATGGAGGAAGGGGGGTGCCTCATGATCTCTGACCTCTTTCAAGGTACCATGATATGGTCCTTCCATGACTGTATGAACAAGTTTCGCCTCCCACTTACTGAACGCTACCACTATACACAGCTAGTACACTGGGTCCAGCAGCCACAGATATGTCAAGTTGCCACCAGAGACTATTCCCCAATAGATACATTTGTACAGACAGGCACCACGGGCAAGGGATGTATCTCCTTCCTCTATAATCTACTTCTCACACTATCACCACAGCGAACAAAATGTCCTATAGTCTTTTGGGGAGATATGCTCCGGACACCGTCCTCGGACAAGCACTGGGAATCCCTCTATAGGGACATAGCCAAATTCAATCGATCCACGCACCTCAGGGAAGCCCATTACAAAACGCTATATGACTAGTACCTTCACACCCACAAATTACACTCTATCTTCCCAAGCACCTCCGATCGTTGTTGGCGGGGTTGTGGGTCACTGGGTGATTTTAAACATATCTGGTGGGACTGTCCGGTCATTAAAATCTTTTGGAAGGAAATTCTATCCCAAATTAAAATCATATTAGGCTATCCTATTGGTGACTCCATGAAACAGGTTATACTAGGTCTCCGCAACTCACTGCTCAAATATCAAACACACGCTGATCAATCTATTTTGTGGCTTTAGCAGGAGCCTGGAAAAAACCTGCGGCCTCCTCTCTCTCCCAATGGCATGCCCGTCTGTGGAAGGCAATAGCAATGGAAAGACTCACTGACATAGCAGAAGATTCCAGGAAGGGATGTGACTATATCTAGTCCCCCCTGGCTAGCTACCTTTCAGAGGGCCTTCCCCTTTTTGTGTGCAATCCTAGAATGAGGGTGCTTCACCTCTTTTTGATTTAGTAGGGTCCTGCCCCTCAGTGGGACAGCAGCCCTGATGACATGGGCATAACGGCGACAACTGCCTGTTCGGATGCTGAGGGCCCTCAACGGGGCTTTGTCTTCCCCTCTTTCCACCCTCTTCACAGCACAAGATGCCACAGCATTAACTTCCCTTGGTATCACCGCAGTTTGACTGTTCTTATTTGTCTTTTTTCTTCTTTTTTTTACTTTTCTTTTCCTTTTTTTCTTAAACTATGTTTTACGCTTTACTACTAGCCGCAGATTGCTTGCAGCTGGCATCCAGCAGGTTTTTATATTGGATGCGCAATATTCATCTCTCAAGGGCGTACACCTGTATTGGCACTATATGTAAAATTGGGCCCGGCAACTCCTGGAGCTACCAGGCCTTTGGTTGCTCCTTCTTGTTATACTGTGCCGATTCCTGAGATGCCTTGGCGGGGGACAAACTTACCAAGTTAATTAGACACTGTGCTCTTCACTTAGCCACCTATAGCATGGTTTTTGTACCCGTTGTATCTTTTTTAACGCATTGTGAGATGTAATCATTAAGCACTGTTTGTACTTTGTGATAAACGTTTCAATAAACACATTCTGACAAAAAAATACTAACTGTAGCACTAGCCTACTCTACTAGAATATAATTATGTTAAGAAGAGTTAGCTGGGTGGGGCCCACAAGGAAGTCATATCAGGGAGATTGTGGAGTCGTGAATTTCTGAAGTTTGGAGGTTGAGCAGTCCCTGATTGAAGAACTCTCAACTAAATTTGTTGGGCCTCGTAAACATCTGGACGATATTAATTATTACAGTGGTCCTACTTGTCTACTTCTATACACCTAGAAACGAGCTCATGCAACACAGTATGCAAAACACGCAATATACCCCATAATATAGATCTGTTTGTGATACCCCCCATGTTTAATACGTTTGCACCTTTAAGAGGCTGTAGCGAAACAGAGGGAGGACGCATCGCATCAAGCGGTCATTCATCACATAGGTTTTCTTTTTAACCATTACATCATGGAATGTTGCAGGGATAAAAAACATGGTAAATGATAGAGAATGGCTTAAAATGATAGAGGATTGTGATTTAAATACGCTACAAGGAACTTGGCCTACAGAATCTTTTTTTATTAATGGTTTTAAAACGATCTCTACACAAGAGATTTCTTCGAAGGTGGGGAGACCAAAAGGAGGTTTAGCAGGCATAATCTCAGTAACTTTTCCGTTAATTTTACGGAAAGTTAATATTAAATCAGAGTTTTTTCAGATTTTATGTTTTTGCACTAAAAGGAAACAGTGCATAGTAATAATACATTTTTTTAATAATGTTTTCAACAGCACAAAATATAGGGTAATCATGTCACTGGAAGAAGAGTTAGATGATTTTTTTAAAGGATTGGGGGAGATAACTTGCTAATTTGGGTTGGTGATGTTAATTGTGAAAAATGCAAAATTCCAATTGGGTAACAATGTGGTCACAGTGTGAATATGGCGAGCGAAGTCCTCATTTCCCCCATAACCCATATGGAGAAGCTAATAACACTGTAATGTATGAATATAACATAGAAATTATTTAAGTGAATATGAAGCAGAAACCATTGTCCAAACTTATGAAGGAGCAAGATCGTAGTCGAACATCGACCTTGCCCTAGTATCAGGGAATTGCAAGGAAATAATGGAAAAACTTTCAGGCAAGTCCATTTAGTGATCATTATCCATTATTTCAGATTTTGAAGCTGAGGGGGATATTCACAAGGACTTATCTCCGATTCATCTCCAACTTAACGCATCAAACGTGGAGATAGATTTTACCACCCCATGCACAAGCTTGTGCAAACTGCAGACTTCGCCAGTATTCCCGCGTAAACTGCCCCAAAAATCATCTCCACGATGGACACCACCAACTAACCCTAATGAGATGCAGAGTAGGCGTTCCCGTGCAAAACGACACAAAAAAAACACAACACCACTTTCACAATGAACTGCTAGATCTGCGATGCGAACCAAAAACAGGCGATACGCCACGGTAGCAGCAGGGAATTAACACCTGCCTTTTGCTGATGTTAAGAAGGATGACTTCGTGCAGCATAAAAGGAAGCCCAGCCAAGAGCCACACCATAAGACCCACAGATGCCATGGAGACAATGATCATGCAGCGCGGATACCCATGAGGGTCACAACACCCACCCCAACCACCCCAGGCCAGCACCACCCCAAGACCCATCATGCCCCCCTCCCAGGAACCACACAGAGCCAGCATACACAAAGACAGCGGACCCACCTGAAACGCCCAGACCCAATGCCAGAGGAGGACATTGCCTACTACCGGCCCAAAAGGACAACTATCCCCTGCATCCTGACCCACATCCCCCACCTGCGGACTGTACCAACCCAGCGACAATGTACATTCTCCGCAGACAATGCTGCCGGCTGCGTAGCACATGCCGGCCTCTTGTACCATCCAACCCACAACTGCCAGAGTCGGAGGACTCACACAGCCAGCCCAATCCAGGGTCATCACACCTGTCCTGGAGGCCAACATCAGCCTGGTACACCAGCACCCCCACATCACCCACACTACGCACTGCGCAGGAGCAGCTGGAGACCAAGCAAGGCCCCTACACCATGCTGGATTCCCTCAAGGGACACTCAACTGCACACATGTCGCCCTCGTGCCCCCTGCCCACAGGAAGAGTGCATGAAACTCACATCTCCCGACAGTCCATCATCACACAGCGCTCCAAGGATGGCACATATGGAAATACAGTGCTCGTTGGTAATTCCAAAATAAACACACCACATACCTCCAGCCCACAGTCATGAAACTCACAACACTGCCAATGGGCGCACAGCACAACTACATTCAACATGACACATAATATGCCAACGACCAGACACAAAAACACAACTCTATTGCGAATCCGGCCTTGCCATGCCCACCACCCAGCCACAGCACGACACCACAGACAGACAATAGCAGGATGTGAGAAGAGGCATGGAGCAGGCATTTGCAAGAGCGTCAAGTGACTAAGGAATATGGACCTACCCGATGTGACGTGGAGGTGCTGGACAGACCACAGAGTGCAAACCACGGAAATGGCCATTTGGAGATCAAATGCTGGTGCATGGAGTGTAGTGGCCAGTGGACGCTACCATGTCCCCACAGGCTGTCGGGCAGAACGCGGAAATGTCGCACATTACGTCTGCCCCTGCATGCGCATGTGTAGTGGGTTGGGCCTGTGTATGCCTGGCCTGCGTAGGGGTGTGAACAAAAAGCCTGTTGCACTGGTTGTGGTTCTCATTTGGAATAGACAACACGTCTGCCAGGGTGGCACCTCTCAGCCCGCCACGAGTCCTGCGCTGAGCGCGGCGGGGTCTGCGTCCCTGTGCGCCTGCTGCACCCAGACCCTTCATGCCTGTCCCAATGCACCTCCGTTCACCTGCTTATACCGGCTTGTGTCAAAGAGGGCCCACCACGTGCTGGTGCAAGCTCCAAGCACCAGTCCCGTGACCTCTGCCGCCTCCGCAGACCATCGCTGTCCCCCGACGCTGGCACACATTACTCCTTTCTCATTATCATACTGTGGTAAATAAATAAATAATACCTCTATTTTTGACTGGATATATAATAACAGATAGCTCAATAAATAAGAGTCAAGATTCGAGGTAGCTGGAGTTGGCAGGTTTTAATACAGCATAAAGGACAGGAACAGGACAACCTGCACGGGAATAGGATGGCAGGGCCCGGTAGCTGCCGGGGCAGGATCTGGGATGAGCGTGCTAACTTTAATAACAGTGCACAACATATATATACTAAAACAATTGCATTAGAGTTCATACAGTAGGCGTAGCAGTGGGCGGGGTTTGTAGCAGTCGCGAAAGATAAGGCATAAAGTGGGTGTAACAAGAGGCGTGTACATAGACATGTGATGTAAACGTAACAGAATATGTCATAAATGGGGCGGAAACATGGAGGGGGCTACCTAAGGAGCCGGGACCTCTAACCTAGTGGTGCGCGCAAACTGACAATGACGTGTTACTAGGGAGAAGCTGGGGGCTATGACTTCTGAGCTAGAAGGAGAGACGAAAGTCTGGAGAGTCAGAGCGACATGTACCTAAACACTATCTAGTATCTGATGTTTAGAGAACATGTTGATAGAATCCAAAAGTTATCAGGGCAAAGGCTAACAGACACTAAGACTGGTGCATGCATTATTCTACATGTAGTGTGTGTTGAGGAATATTAAATGACCATAAATACAGTATTTCTCTTACATGGAGACGTAAAGGCTAGACGATGACTGAAACTATTGATGCGATTCAGTAGCTTAGGAATGCAGAGAAGGAGAGCTGGACTGATAACTAGAATCATAACATACTCTTGGCAGACTGGCAGGCAGAGCCAGGCCGAGCCGGGCACTGTGAGGCAGGAAGTAAGTGAAGGGTCAGGGATACAGGTGGGGGCTGTATCGCTCCTCAGCGAGGGTTCAGGAGACAGGAGCTGAATCTGGTGTCCGGGCCCTTTTGAGGCCTAGAAACTGAGACTTTTCAATGAATTAACGTGCATACTGTAAAACGTGGCAACATAACTTTACATAGGCCTAGTACTCGTAGCTTTAACGAGAACTGAAAACTGGCATACTAGAGATGGACACAACTGTAATTGCGTCTTTAATCGATCATGGGGAATACATATGCATATTAATCATGCACATACAACATAACATGGGGAACACGTAGGGACACAGAACATGGCAAAATTTACTTTTCCACATTCCCTCCTTGTCACTACGTTTCCATCAGGAAACATCAATATTCATGATACCATCTATCATTTCATACAGTATCATTTGCTCGTCTCGAATTGCCTTGGAACGGGACTTAGGACGGGACTTGGGACTAGGAATACAAGAGGTAGCACAAATGCCGCAAATCGCAGGGCCACATTGTAAACAGAGGCAGCAACTGAATATGATCGCTACTGCAATACCTAGAAATGACAATACTTTCCATCCCCAGGCAGAAATTATACTCCAAAACCAACCGGACCATGTCCAGGTGCCTGGATTCTGGTGCAACTGATGGGCAATTTTATGAAGTCTGGTTATAGCTGAATAAACAGACGGCGCGTTATTAGGAATGAAAATTCAGCAACTAGATCCGATGACTCTACATGCTCCTCCTCTATCGGCCAGTATGACGTCAAGAACGAGACGATTTTGGAGCACGACAAATCTCATAGCAGATTGCTCTTCCGTTAAGTTACCTAGGGCAGAGGCAGTCTCATTCACTACTGCTTCAAGGGTTCTGGTCAATCTACGTATTAACTTACTATTCTGGATAGGTCCTATAAAGAAGAAGAAACCTTTATTGAAATCTGTATACTGTTCTAGAGTAGTTTCAGTTTGATCGACAATTGGGGACTCGATCTCCCTTCTATGTCTAATGTGTACTAGATGTGTGTTTCTGTGATAATCGGATGGGGCTAGGAAAACTGGTGGCAGTAGGAAGGCAATGTAACATGTTCCCTCCCAATCGAGGGGCAGACGAACATATGCGGTCTGACCACAAACAAAAGAAGAATGACGTGAGGCTTTGAAAATAGATTTCCCACTGTCACTATACTTGACAATAGTAGTACAATCACTATGTCCTACATGTGCGGAACCATTATTTCGGACACATAATTCGCCTTTGACTGGTAGTACTGAAATAGCAGGTAAGTCTGGAGTAGGATCAGACTGAACATTCAGAACCATGAAATTCGAAGAATAATTACCCAAATTATAAACTTCATTTTCTAGATCTAACCCTGTTCTGTGGGGAAGACCTTGCTTGTCTGGAAAACATGTACTATTCAGAAAGGACATATCTGTTGTGGATGACGTTAACGTGGACCAGGTTCCACATGAACCATTATGTGAAAACGGATAAGGAAACAGTGGCAGAACTCCCTTAGGTGTCTGGAAAGGGGGGAGTCGACCACACACCCAACAATTAGTGGCATTGCTGGTCTGGTGTGAATAGTGTAACATACGGATAAAGGTATTGTTGCGCATAGCAAGACGATAGGATAGTTCGTGAGGAGGCAGATCACTAAACGTATGCTCTACTGTAGCATTAGAATACTTATTTACATGAGAAATTGGAAAACATAAATGAAATGCATAACTTGTACAGGTAATCATTAAACTCAAAAACAATATAAAACTTAGAAAAACGATACATCGGATAGAGTTTTGACTAACTCTCTCACTATGGGGGTCTATCTCATACATGTCAGATACCTGTCTAACCGTTTCACCCAGGGGGACTTAGACAATTAAACTGGCTGACTTATTTTACTAGACCGGAGCTTACTTTTATACTCCTGCTGCGGAGTTTTCTCTAACAGGGGATCCTTTGAATCAGAGTCAATAGCGGGACAGTCCTTGATAATAGTATCTTGGCAGTCTTTAAAATCTTGACAATCCTTGGAAATGTTCTTGGAAACAGTTTTTAGTCGGAGTCCGTGAAATTTCTTGACATGCGACAGGTGCACCCACCCCTTCCTGCCTTCCAACTTGACGGCAGTGCGGGTGGTCAAAAGGACTAACTTCGGTTCCTTCCAGCGAGGCTCCAGCGGACTTGAACGATCGAAATTCCGGACAAGCACTAGACTTCCTGGAACGATTTCATGCGGTTTCACCTCGGTATTGTCTGGAAATGCGGCGGCAACCTGTGAACGACAAGAGTGTAGGGCAGACATCAAGGAAGCTAGGTAATCTGTCAGCATATTACTGGAAACATCGGTAATACTTCGGGGTCTAGGTGTACCCCACATATTCGGGGGGCGGCCGAATACGACCTCATAAGGGGACAGACCTGATCTGGAATGTGCGACCATGCGCATATAAAATAGGGCGACTGGCAGAGCTACTAGCCAGTCTACACCTTTCTCTTTACAGACTTTGGCAAGACGGATTTTTTATGTCTGGTTATGTCTCTCTACGAGACCGGCTGCTTCTGGATGGCGTACACAATGGAACTTCCACTGGTACCCTAACAAAAGGGAAACATGCTTCATGAGTTCAGATGAGAATGGCTGGCCGTTATCAGAATACACGACCCTAGGGAGTCCATAACGGGGGAAGAATTCACGAACCAGCTGCTTGGCAGTGGTCGCGGCTGTGTAATCTGGGACTGGATATGCTTCTGTCCACCTGGACAAAGCGCATACAACTACAAGGACATACTTGAAACCTCGACATCGCTCCATCTGAATATAATCCATCTGGAGGACTTCAAAAGGGTGGTCAGGGGGTTGGAACCCACCTTGTTCCACCGGGACACTTTTACCTGGATTGAACTGGCAACATATCATACAGGTACGGACTTTCTGCTTGGCTGCAGCTCGTAAATGCTTGTTGAACCAAATGTTCTGGATACTGTCTAACATGGCTTTTTCTCCTAAGTGTACTGGACTATGTGCAGTATTGATAATGACTTGAACCATTGAGTCGGGGAGAAACCATGTGGCTCTACCCTTCGTCAACCATCCCTGATCTGTCTGGACCCCTCCTTGTTCGGACCATTTCTTGATTTCTTCAGGAGTAGCATGTGACTGGATATCTATGACATCTTGAGTAGGGTCCTTAACTGTCATACAAGTAGTCTGTTCTAGAGCGGATGTCGGTGTCTTGTTAACTGGTATGTCTGGTGTCTGTGCTGTAAGCTTGGCTGTTCGATCTGCTAGATCATTACCTTGGGAAATAATGTCAGTAACTTTAGTGTGTGCTTTGCACTTCATGATAGCGATAGATGTCGGTAAATGTATTGCATCTAACAGAGCTTGAATAAGGAGACCATGCTGAATCTTGGTTCCATGAGAAGTCATGAAACCTCTCTCCTGCCAGAGCACTCCGAAGTCGTGTACGACTCCGAATGCGTAGCGTGAATCTGTGTAAATATTAACTTTCAGGTTCTTGGCGTGTATACAGGCTTGTGTCAGAGCGACTAGCTCTGCTGCTTGAGCAGACAGGGTGTCAATACGGTGTGTTTCAATAACTTCAGTGTCAGTAGTCACTGCATACGCGGCTACTAGTTCTCCTGTACTCGTTCTCATACATGAACCATCCACATAAAGTGTCAGGTCGGGATCTGGTAATGGAATATCTGTCAGATCTTGTCTTGGCTTTGTCATGGTGTTAACTACTTCCACACAGTCATGTGTGGCAGGATGTGAAGTAACTGACGGTAACAGTGTAGCAGGATTAAAAACGTTGCAGCGTCTGATTTCTATGTGTGGCTGGAACAGTGTCAGTTCATAACCTGTCAAACGTGCAATTGTCAAGTGCTGAGTCTGTGTTCGGTTTAAAAGAACTTCCACGGAGTGTGGAACTTGTACTGTCAAGGAGTGTCCTAATACTATGGAATCACTTTGTCTGATAGCTAGTGCTGTGGCTGCAACTGACTTGAGGCACGCAGGCAGCGCCTGGGCTACTGGATCTAGTGTGCTCGAAAAATAAGCACAGGGCTTGTATTGTCCTGCTTGATCTTGTGTAAGAACAGATAATGCTGTACCATCACGTTCTGTGACAAAAAGTGTAAAAGGCTTACTGTAGTTCGGTGTAGCTAGAACAGGAGCTTGGCATAAAGCTTTCTTTAATTCATTAAAACTAAGTGTATGTTCAGATGTCCAAGGGAGAACAGTCGATACGGCTGCCTCCTGTGTCGTTAACTGTATCAGTGGCTTGGCTAGAAATGCATACTGAGGAATCCATTGTCTACAATAAGAAGTAAGGCCAATAAAAGCTCGTACCTCCTTCTGTGTCTTGGGCTGTGGAAGACTCGCTATTAACTGGATACGGTCGGGTGTCAACTGCCTACCCCACTTGGACAGTAAGTGGCCTAAGTAGATCACTTGCTGGACACAGAATTGAAGCTTTGAAGGGGACACCTTGTGCCCCATCTCGGCTAGGAAATACAGAACTGTAAGTGACGCTCGCTCACAATCACGTTCAGAACGGGCTGTGATCAGTAGATCATCGACATACTGGAGCAGGGCAGTGTCAGTTGGCATGTGAATATTGTCTAGTTGTCTCTTAAGTGCTTGACTGTAAATACTAGGACTTTCTGTGAAACCTTGAGGAGCTCGTGTGAATTTATAGCTCCTTCCATTTAAACAAAAACCGAAAAGGTACTGGCTGTCTGGATGAATTGGAACACTGAAAAATGCATTCTTGAGGTCGATTACAGTAAAAAATATTGCCTCAGAATCAATAGCTGTTAATAGGGAAGAAATATCTGGAACAACTGGATACTGGGGAATGATACATTTATTGAGTTCTCGAAGGTCAATCACTAATCGATATACTGGGGGTGCATTTGGATCAGTACGTTTCATGACTGGAATGATAGGAGAATTACATACATTGGAGTCAGTTTCTACAACCACTCCTTGAACCATGAGCTCGTCAATAATTTTGGATAAGGCTGCTACAGCCTCAGGTGGCAATCTGTACTGCCTGATTCGTGGTAACACTACACCTTGCTTGAGAGTCACACGATGGGGTGTGATTTGCATAAAACCAACATCAGTTGGACCTTGCGCCCATAGATGCTGCGGAACATTAGACAATCTCGGATCAAAATCTCGTAAAACATAGTGACCCTTGAAGTCACGTAAAAACAAACGTATTCCCTCTGGGGAACAACAAATAACTGCACCTAATTCTTTTAATGTCTTAATGCCTAACACATTTTCTGGACATGACTTCGTAAGTAATAGATCAGTAGTTCGGGACAATGGACCAACTTCTAGAGTAACTGGCTTTGATATCTCGTTTACAATTGGCTTTCCTGAAAATCCAAGGGAAACATTTCTAGAGCCTGAGAGCGGAGCCCCTGGAACCTCGTCGTGACTAATAGTCGTCCTACTTGCCCCTGTATCAATCAAGAACTTTCTGTCTTTCCCTAATACTTGACTGTGAACATAGGGACCCTCTTGATCTACAGGAATCTCGATGAGAGGCAAGCCTACCTCCCTCTCTAGGCTGTTTCATGAATACGCTTGATACTCTGGATACTCGGATTGTGCATACTGGTACATCTGCTGTGTAACATGCTGTGTTGCAGCTATAGGCTGCGGTGCTGGAACTGTCTGTTGTGCATTCTGTGGCTGAGAAGTCTGTGAAACCTGTTCTTGTCTGGGCGGACGTGGTCTTTCTTTGGTTTTACCAGTGGCTATATTGTGTTTCAGAACTGCACACTCGTTTATAAAATGACCTGGCTGTTTACAATAATTGCATGTCCCTTTAACGGGAGCTACAGGATTACTGGCTTGATTCGGACCCCTCTTCTGACTGTCTTGAGGAACAGATTGTGCAACTAGTACTTTCATTTTCGTGTCTTTCATACGTCTTCTCTCGTGTTCTTGCTCTTCTCTGATTCTATTCTGGTGGTACTGAAGCATCTGTAACATCTGGGACGGGGTACTAGCTTGCCATGTACTTTCGACTTTCAAAACTCGATTCTTAACTTGTGGGCTTGAATTCTCGACTAATTTAGTAACAAAAAGATGAGGGTATGACTCACTACTCGTCTTTAAACCACTGTTTATTATAAAACATTTCTCAAATCTAGAATAAAAATCACTAGTGTCTTCGTCTTGTTTCTGTTTACAGGCTGAGATTGCATCCCAGTCTTCCTTTTTAGTGGCTAATAATCTAGGCAAAACTTGTATTAACAGTTCAGGTAATTCTTTACATTTATCTCCAAGACCGGTACCTGGTACTCGTATCTTATCTTCAGCTTCTAGAGCTGTCCAATCAATCTTTTTCTCTCCCACCTCCCAATCTTTTTCTTTGAGTTTTTCATATATGCCCGCGGGCAACAGGACCTTTAACATTTTAATTATATCTGGATACGTGTATTCTCCCATAAGGAGCATGTCCTTTAATTCACGGTGGAACCCTGCTGGATCTTTGTCGTGACAGGGAATTAACTTTTTCATCTCTAAGAGTTCCATCTTGGTAACTGGGGTGTAAACAAATACTCGTTGCATCTCACCACCCGCTGTCCTAACTGGGTGTACTTCTCGTAACGGATGCTGTCTATCTATATAAAACGGTTTACTTTCTGGAGGTGAGACATGAACAAAATGTGGGTTCAAAAACGTTCTATATTTATGGCGCTGTTCTAGAATGGTACTAATTAAATCGGTACCTAAACCTTTCCATCTATACTGGAGTAACTCGTTCAGAACATCATGTAACGGACCTGGATCGGAATGCTGACCCTCATACAATGTAATGAGGTGTTGGATCATATACATACCCACCAGTCGCTGCTCGGCTGGGGGCAGTTTCAGGAACATTTGTGCCACTATTTCGTCTGGAAAAGTGGTAGAATCAGTAGTCCATCGAACTGCTGATCGGGCTAGTTCTTGTTCATGCATGGTACTTAACTCACTATAACCGATTCGTGATTTCAGAATGTGATCGGTAGCTTGAAATACTTGTTCTAGAGAACCTTGTTCTGGTGCTGGAAGATGACAGACTTCCTTGCGTTCTAGGCGTGACTGTCGGTCTGGAAATCTAGGTTTACCTACATACGCTATTCTGGCGGTATTCTCGTCGTCTACCTCTTCAGTAGAAGAGTCATTTTCTTTCTCGCTTCCTAGAGCTTCTTTGCGTTGTTCGTGTAACCTTATTATTTCTTTACGAATTTTCTTGTACATACTCTCTATACTATTGAGTGTCTTGTGCTTACCCTCGGCTATATTATCACTCCACCTTGTCAGAATTTTCATTTCGTTCGGATCTTTAGTCGGGGAATCTTGTTCCCTAATTAAACAATTGATCAGAAACTTTAATAACATGAACTGGATCTCAGATTTCCTGAGAGACATGACTTCACCAATACATTCTGGATCTTGTCCTGTACGAATGAAACGATACATTCTGTCTAGATCCTCTTTCATATTCGGTAGGGTGACCAAATACTCGGACACCTGTCTTATACGTACGGAATATATAACCATACTATCCTCGCCTGGGACTGGATCATAACAGCATTCAGTAAGAGCTCGCCTGATTTCTGCAATGGACTGATATTTAGGCGTACGCTGTAACGCACGTTCATGTAACTCGACTGCCCCTAGACGTCTATTTGGCGGCGGGGTACCAGGAGGACCTCCTCCCGCGGCCCCTAAACTGGAATCGTCGACTGATACTCTTCGTGCTGGCAGAGTGACTGATGTAGCGGGAATTTGTACTACGGGCTGGACCGGGGGTACCGTGACAGGTGCTGTAACAGGTTCCCCGGTGGCTGGAGGACCATGAATTACATTATTTACAGGAGCTGGTGGAACAGGATTTGCATATTCTGGGACTGTGTCGTCCAAATAGGACGAGAGAAAAATATCAGCTGCGGTCGGTTTGTGACGTAGCTTGGTCGGAACTAATGGCGGCGGAAAATTACATGGTGCTTCCGGGGTTGCTTTTGGCAAGCCCTCAGCAAGAAGAGGATACATACCCTTAATGAGGGCATTTCTCTGTCTGTCTGATTGTTCGGTTTTAACTCGTTCACCTATTTCGATTAGTTCCCTTTCTTGGGCTTTTTCTAAGGATTCTCTACTTAATTCTGACTTTCTGATTTCTTTTTCGGTTCTTTTATGAGATTCTTTGCGCCATAACTCGATGGCATCTTTCTGTGACTGTCTGGCTTTCTTTTTCCATAATGCTTCTTCTACTCGCATGATGCACTCGGCATCCCATGTACCCGATACGGGCCATCTATACTTTTCTTCTAACTGTTTGGTGTACTCCACCCATAAATCTAGATACAATATGGCACTTATGCCATGCTTTTGATACATAAAATGACCTGGACTGTCCCTAGACGGGACAGGAACTGCCTCTTCTAACAGACCTTTTCTAGTTTTTAACTGACGTAACTTGGAAAATAGAGGCATGACTGGGCTGGAGTCTAGACACAATACAATACACAATGAACACGATGATTACTGAACAACACATTCATACCACGACATTGAAATACATGAATGACATTTAAGATAACAGTTCGGACAAAATACTACCTGGAATACTGAAAACAGAATACATGAATTTCTCGAGAACAGAACGGACTAGAACAGAAACTAGATGCACTGCTAAAACAGTACGAAACTTACCGGTCTCATAAAGAGACACGTCAGGACCCGCATCCACCTAAGTGAACACTTCGTGTTGGATCTGTGTACCCAAACCCACGGACCAGAGACAATGCAATTGACCCTGTCTAGATACTACCCCAGCAACGGTACTCACCGGGCAGCAAGAACGGAAGGCCTCGGACTGGACTGGACTGCTACGACGACGGACGGACGAACTTCGGACTTCTGTTACGGGTGGGCCTCCGGATACCTCGGACCTTGGACTCTCGGCTTGGGCTCTGGTCGGGACTCGCCGCGTTCCTCCACCGCCTCGTCTGGATGCTGGACCGCAACCTCCGTCTCCTCCGTGGGCCTGAGGGATACTTGAAGCAGAAATATCTGCACGTGCACGGTATGGTTCCGTCACGGCTGCAGAGGATCAGGGGGCTTGCGTGGCTTCACCGGCGCGTGGGGAAAGGGCAAGTCCCTATTCGGGCGCCATTATGTGGTAAATAAATAAATAATACCTCTATTTTTGACTGGATATATAATAACAGATAGCTCAATAAATAAGAGTCAAGATTCGAGGTAGCTGGAGTTGGCAGGTTTTAATACAGCATAAAGGACAGGAACAGGACAACCTGCACGGGAATAGGATGGCAGGGCCCGGTAGCTGCCGGGGCAGGATCTGGGATGAGCGCGCTAACTTTAATAACAGTGCACAACATATATATACTAAAACAATTGCATTAGAGTTCATACAGTAGGCGTAGCAGTGGGCGGGGTTTGTAGCAGTCGCGAAAGATAAGGCATAAAGTGGGTGTAACAAGAGGCGTGTACATAGACATGTGATGTAAACGTAACAGAATATGTCATAAATGGGGCGGAAACATGGAGGGGGCTACCTAAGGAGCCGGGACCTCTAACCTAGTGGTGCGCGCAAACTGACAATGACGTGTTACTAGGGAGAAGCTGGGGGCTATGACTTCTGAGCTAGAAGGAGAGACGAAAGTCTGGAGAGTCAGAGCGACATGTACCTAAACACTATCTAGTATCTGATGTTTAGAGAACATGTTGATAGAATCCAAAAGTTATCAGGGCAAAGGCTAACAGACACTAAGACTGGTGCATGCATTATTCTACATGTAGTGTGTGTTGAGGAATATTAAATGACCATAAATACAGTATTTCTCTTACATGGAGACGTAAAGGCTAGACGATGACTGAAACTATTGATGCGATTCAGTAGCTTAGGAATGCAGAGAAGGAGAGCTGGACTGATAACTAGAATCATAACATACTCTTGGCAGACTGGCAGGCAGAGCCAGGCCGAGCCGGGCACTGTGAGGCAGGAAGTAAGTGAAGGGTCAGGGATACAGGTGGGGGCTGTATCGCTCCTCAGCGAGGGTTCAGGAGACAGGAGCTGAATCTGGTGTCCGGGCCCTTTTGAGGCCTAGAAACTGAGACTTTTCAATGAATTAACGTGCATACTGTAAAACGTGGCAACATAACTTTACATAGGCCTAGTACTCGTAGCTTTAACGAGAACTGAAAACTGGCATACTAGAGATGGACACAACTGTAATTGCGTCTTTAATCGATCATGGGGAATACATATGCATATTAATCATGCACATACAACATAACATGGGGAACACGTAGGGACACAGAACATGGCAAAATTTACTTTTCCACAATACTCCACCGAGTCCCCTTTGGCCCAATAGGTCCCACATGTGGAATTGTGTCCTGAGTCCTGAATGACAGTAACCCCAAATCCGTGACAGCGGCCACAGCATCAGACTCCCTTCGATCAGTGAGGCATAATTCCATATCGCAGTCCTGCGACACGTGGTGCCACTGACCCTGTTCAATGCAAGCCGGCGACACGTGGTACCACTAACCCTGCTCAACGCAAGCCGGATACACATGGATGAGGGCCCAGGCCTACCCTGCGGACCAGTCGGTCCCACATCCAGCATATAGTGGTGAATCATGAATGGCAGAGTCCACACCAGTGAACGCATGGAGAGGAGTATGAGGAAGATGCGGCTAAGTCCGTAAGAAAGCCGAAACACAGTCACGGAGGTGATCAAACACTATCAACAACTGACCTGGCGCCATCAACTCTGTTCACCGCAAGTCTACGTCCCGTGGGGGTAGGCTCGTGCAGGACGCTGTTCATCCAGGGCCACTAACTCTGTGCAGCACAAGTCATGGGGCCTTTATGGTTGAATGGTTGTGTCTAGGCGATGTACACTTTTGTTGATTTCTGACTGCACCAGGCAGCCCTTGCCGACTGGTGTGCACACACCCCACATACATCCAACACAGGTGTCACTCGGTATGTGTGCCTGCTAATAAATGTGGCCATGCGCACGTGCCCGTAGCCATTCACACCATCTGAGCAAGTGTGTCCATGTGGTCATTGTGGCAGCATGATGGGCACGGGCCCTGCAACATCATGGTGTGCTGTCTTCAGCAGACATTACCATGTCACCTCAGCGTTGGCAGTGAACCTAGACATTTAGCTTCGGGCGCACCCCCCGCATGCACAAGCGGCGTGTGTACATCAGGTCAGTGCAGGGGTGTGCTGATTCGGCAGGGGGAGCAGGGTGTGGCTCCGTCCTGGCCTTGGGCAGGAAGTGTGGTAAGTATGTCTCTGTGTTGGGGTGTAGTCGCCACCATGGCCACAGTAATCAATGTTGCAATGTAGCATGCCCCAGGAGGGCGGGTCCGCACATACGGGGACATGTAGGAGCGCAAGACTGCTCGGGATCTTGGCACGTGAGTGCCAAGTGTTATGTATATCAGTCCTGCGGATGCATGAGTCAGTTGCCTGGACTCATTCACAGCGCGATCATAGCCAGCCATGGGATGTAAACCTGTGTCCGCCCTGCCTGGACCATTGGCCTACACTCATGTGATGGCACATCTCCAAAGGCTAGCGTCATGGTGTTGTTGGAATGATGCTTGACATGAGTGGACAGGCATTTATATGGTGTGCCGTAGGAGTGCACTTGATGCAACTGCGCAGCACACACCAGTGTGGGGGCTCATGGGAGGGAGGAGCAGCTGTGTAGCAATGTAACACACAGTGAGGCTGCTCATGTGCCACGTGCTGGGCATATCATCCATGATTCCAGGGTCGCAGAAATTCCACCACACCCACGACTGGCCTCTGTACATCTCCTGTATGCATGCAGATGGTGAAGTCACTGTAGGGATGAAAGGTCCTTTGTCTGTACTATCAGGTGGTAGCTCATCTGCAGCTCCGAGCAGGAACTTGCATGTGGCCAGCACATTGACAGATACAATAGCATTTGCTTGCTACTCCCAAACTACGCACTGCCCGACGTGAGACCAACATGTACACATGCCACATGCAGAAGTCCTTGGTTGTAGTTGGCATGCGTGAAATGGCCTTCACACATGCTCACACTCCACTCCAGGCCTGCACCCATTGTACACAGACACTGCTCATTGCACGAGCTGTGCCATTTCATCCACAGGACTGGTGCAGGGCAAGCCAGTGCTGCTTCAAGCAGAGCCACTGATGCAATGGCAGACCATCCCGTACACATATTCAACTCCAGCCACGTGGACCTGTACCGTGGACGTCTGCTGCATGTACTGGGGCAATGGCGTTGGCAGTCTTGCGGATCAGTAACAGGCTGAGCTTCCGCCTTGCGGACGTCACCTGTTTTCAGCCTGTGTTGCATTGTCGCTCATGCATATTCGAGTGGTGCATGGATGTCTGCCTCTCCAACGTAACGGTAGCTGACCTGGATTATGACATGTGTGTGCGCCCCCTGTTGGCCCACGACCTGGAGTGTCACCGTGATGCCCGTTTATGGCATGCATGGATGCTTGGCATGCAGGCTGGAAACTGGACCTGGGAGATTGCACGAGTCCTCGTATGAACTGAGCACATTGAGCCACTACCTAATTGGGCATTGGTGCACATTGGGTCCAGTGGTTGGAGTCAGCACATCTGTCCGGGTCAGCTGATGGATTACATCAACGAAATGTCAGATGTGGTGGACAACGATTGCTCATTGGAGATGTTGGCCCACGCAGCTGCTCTCGCGTTCATGAACAAGTGACAAGGTACCTGCAGCCACAACTGGATGTGACCCATTGCACGTGTTCCGGTGCCTGGTTGCATGTTGAGGATCTGGTCACATGTCCCAAGAAGACAGTGGACATGGCTGCATTGGCCTGGACTCATGATCCAGGTGCGGACAACCAACGCAGGTTGGCACTAACTTCTGTTGGTGATGGTCTCCCTGAGGTGGACATGAGTGCTTTCCTACATTCCTCATTCAGACATGCTGCTGCATTGGTCTGCATATCATGGCACTTCTCTTGGCTGTACTAACACTCACTTGTTGATAAAGTTTCCGCACTTTCACTTGTCTCCAACTGTGTTGTGTCTTGATTTGCATGCCAATGTGTGTGTCACACACTCTCTGGAACCCTGCTTTACGTGCTTTGCTACCCCATCAGGACTGTGGGTATGTATTTGTGCATTGTCATTTTGTGCTTAGCCAGATGCGTATAGCCGTTTACCAGCAACAGGCGGGTGCACTTGTGTCCTTTGTTCGGTTGTGCATATGTTGTGTTTGTTGGGGTGCTCTGCTTCCCATGTGTGTGTCCTGCATTGTGGGAGATGTCCTTTCAGCTCTAATTTGGCACACCCTTCTCCCTTTCAGGCATTGTGGTTTTCACTTCTGTGCTTGTTCAGTGGTGTGATATTGCAGGGTTGTGTGACTTGTGCTCTTGGATGGTGTTGTTACTCCTGGGCATGGTTTGTCTGCGGCTGTGCAGTGCTTAATTGTGCATGTGTGCCATTGTGCCCATCTCCCCATCCCTCCAGTCCCTGCTGGTTCCTCTCCCTGTTGCTGTTGTGTCTGTTATTTTGGGCAATTTCCGGTCCCCGAGCCCTGCCACCGTCTCCAGACTGATGTGGTGGACACCATTTCCTCCATGTCATCAGCTCCTGGTGAGGCGCTAGACTCCCACCTCCGGTGTGCAATGCTGCCTTCTTGTTGTCGGCGTGTTTCTGATTGTTTGTGCATTTTGCATCATTCCAGCTGTTCTGGTTATCTTCCATTATCCTCCTTCACTCTCAGGCTGCATTCACCTTGTCCAAGATGGCCTGTCATGTACAATATTTTGTTGCCAATGGGGCTTGCGTGGTTGTATACAGGCTTGGGTTGCCTTCATTGTGCTTGGCTGTTTTTTTCTGTTTGTTTTGTCATTTTTTCAGGCTTTAGTTGTGCTTATTCCCGCCTGCCGTGTGTGTCGCAGCCCTGGCAGTGCTTATCCCTGTTTTCTTCATTGTGAATGGGCTCATCGCACGGTTTTTTGTGTTGTGGTTTGTGTTTTTATCTCCATCGAGGTGGTGGTAGCGCGGATTTTGGCTGCGGTTTCGGCAGACTATCGCATGGTACCGCCTTTTTGTGAATTCCAAGTCGACACGGTTAATTTCCCGCAATAGACTGCGAAGTGTAAAGTTGCGTTAGCATTTTCTGGTGATGTTTAGCGCACGTTCTTGTGAACATAAACTTAAGTTTGTCCCAGCAAGAAAATGTGAATGTAGCTGCTGTTGATATCAAAACACAATGAGAAAATATAATTTATATTAAATGGTCAGGTGTTAATCTTACAATATTTATGGAAAATACAATCCACAAAAATCAAGAACATATTAATATTTGTTTGGATAGATCTTCCCTAAACATAGATATTGTAAGTAAAATTAAAAACAATACCGCTGCAGTCTCTGGAGATTTGAAAATGAAAAATAAAACAAATAGCGATCATAACCCCAGATGGTTTAACCAGCAATGCTCAAAATTAAATAAGGAATTAAAAGAAGCACGAAAAGCAAGACCTAGGGATAGCGAGAGGATTCACATACTACAGAAAAATTATAAACAAACGCTTAATACAACAAAAATAGAAATTTGAGGGCATGGGAAAAACTGAGTCAAGCAGCTGAGATACGTGACTCTATTCTATTTGGAAAACAATAGATCATCCTTTTTTTAAGGATATAGCAGCAGTGAAGATAGAAAACTTAGTAACCCCTGAGTTGTGTTACCTGCAACTTGGGTGGAAAATATAATTGTCCCTATTTTTAAAGAAGGTGATAGAGGGAACGCAAAATATTCCTTTTTTTCCTCAAGAGTTTGTTTCGGCCCAAAAGGCAACTGCACCCCTGATTTTAGAGTTACTCGTGGGTACGACAATTTTGTGCCCTTGCAATCCTTTTATTCGCCCTGTATATTAATAATGTTGACCTATCCCTGCAGAATTTAAGTACTGACGCCCCTAGACTTGGTACACATGTAACTCCAGTACTCTTATATGCAGACAATGCAGTCCTATTATCAAGGACTGCAAACGGGCTTCAATATTTAATAGAAAATGTCACTCAATTCATGACTGCAAAATATTTAAAATTGAATATTAGAAAAATCTTTGTCATGACCTGTGGGAACCGCCAAGTAAAGAATAGGCAACATCACGTGGAAGGCGTCCACATCGATAGAATAACATCTTTCTCTTATTTATGTATTCTTTTCAATGGGAATGGCATTTGGGGCGCTCATATTGATTTATGTAAGTTAACAGTTTTATGATCGAATGAGTTTATTTACTATGTAGTAGTAAGTATATCACAGGTATCTGCTATGTTGCAGCACAATGGGGAAGGCAAACACTGCTTTCCTGCAAATTCAGCAAAATACATTTTTAAAGAGGGTTTTAGCAGTTCCTAATTCAACTGCCTCAAATATAGTCCACAAGGAGCTTTGTGTACCTTATATTAGCGATTTTATTAGCATGGCAGCCCCCACCTTTTGGCATGGGATTTAGACTAAAGATGAGACCAAGTTCACCAAGGAAATAATTATGGATTGACTAGCCCTTGATTACAGCAAAAAAATCCCCTGGCTATAGTATATTTTTTATCTTTTAAAAGAGTGTAAGGTGGACATCGACTTTTACGATCCAAAATCCATCCAGGATTTTAGCAAAGGGGATTTAAAGATGAGGCTAGCAAACTCAAGGGTACTTGTAAGAGATGCAAGAATAGGCTTAAAGCTGCGTGTCAGATCATATTGTGAAGGCCCGCTTTTGATGGGTATCCAACAATACCTCATCTCGATAAAAAACTTGCAACATAGATTTCATTTACCAAGGCCAAGGATAGGCACTTTACATTATCGGATCACATTCCCTAGAGTGGGGGGGGTAGTGGACTCCGACCCATGGCGGTACTATTTACTTAGCGTGCACTGCATTGCCAACTTGGCAATACAGCGCGCGTAAGGTAAATTTGTCTGCCGTATGTCAGAGTCCACTATTCCCCTACAGTGCTCCTCCCCCGCCCCACCCCATCACCCTGCAGCACTTCCCCTGCAAGCCGACACTGGACACCTTCTTTACCTGGTCCTGTAGGAGATGCAACAACAGGATCGCACTCTCCTCCTTGCTAACTTCCCAAGTAAAAACCTTAAAGGGGAGTAACATCTGTGTCAGGCATTTGACTCGGTCCCAGTTGTACACATCCATGGTCATACCTTTCCCAACTGCATCCCCTCTTTTATGAATGACAAAATCATTGATCTGTTTGTACTGCTCAAAAAGACGTTGCAGCATGTAATGCATCCAGTTCCAACGTGTTGGCACCTCCTGTGTCCCGCTTTAACGGGTGCCCTATTAGGATGCTGAACAATCCACAACTGCTTCCAGGCTTTAAAATAATGGCTGAAATTAGTGCATATTCTTCTGCAGGTGGTTAGTATGTTGCTGACTATATTTTCTTTTATGAGAAAGTCTTGCACCACCAATCATTATGCAAAGGCCAACCACAGGACACTTAAATAGCCCCGTTTGACATGGCCTTGACTATCTTGTTGCCATTGTCCATGGCAACTAATCCAATTCTGAGACCTCTGGGTCACAGCCATTCATACACATTGCTGTTAAATTCCTGCAAGATGCCTAGAGCTGTATGTAATTTCTCCGTGGTGAACATGGCCACTGTTGAATGCTGCCATACACTCGTAAAACTTTCTTCGGAGACATAATGGATCCAGTGAGCAGTGATGTACATGTAATCGGTCACCTACAACTAGTCCACATGTCTGTCATCAGGTGGATGGTGTGAACAACACTTTGCTGCAAAGCCTGTCCAACCAACTGCAACTCATCATGATGCAGCATTGGAACAGAAACTCTGGCAAAATAGGTCCGACTTGGTACCTTCCATTTTGGGCACAAACTATAGAAAACTCACTCTTTCCACAAAAGAAAAAGGAGAAGGTCCAGCGCTAACATTTTTGCTAGTGTCTCATTGTGCAAACGTGTGGTTGGGTGGTTTCACTCATAGAGTCCTTCCTGCGTAAACATTGCCGGAATGGTAGCCTGGAGTTTCCTCTTTTCTGGGGCCATTGACACAGGTGTCTTTCGAGAAGTATATGGTGGTGATATATTTTATGTGCGTAGTGGTGGGACAGTCACTGTATGCCATGGTGTCTCCATCTTACTCAGAGTTTTGTTCCATTGTGAAGTCGCTAAGGTGGGTGATTCTGCAGCTACACTGCTCGGAACAGGGTTATGTTGCATGACAATGTCACCCTTGTCTTCCTCATCATCACCTTCCATCTTGATTGGACTTGTAGCTGAATGTTCCCCGGCTAACCCCACCACCACAACTATGATCAGCAATTTGTTTAAGGTGCTCCTCCTAATTGATTTTGTGGTGTTTCTTCCTATGGATCATTTGGCCTCCAGTATCATAATTTGTACCGGGATTACCTCTACAAACATTTGTGTGGCAAATGCTGCATACTGCAATGTACTCCCACTCTTTGCTAACCATAAAGAAAGTCACAAATGTGGGAGTAGTACTTTTTTTACTGTGCCACTGCTAATGTCTGAAGAACAACTGGAGGTAGGTAGGGGTGTCATCAATTGCCTTTCCGCTTCTCCAGTGGTAGGGGTTGCTGAAGGTCTCACCTGGGGCTTTGCAAATATGGGAGCTGGTGGTGTTTTTGGTAATACTCGCGGTCGGCAGGGGTTTAGGGGAAATTTTATAATTAATTAGAAAAAACGTACCTGTCCGCTGGCCGGGCTGAGTCCCACGTTTTCACAGCTTTGGCTCCAGCTTCCTTTTTCCTCTCCTGCCTTCGTCAGGAACAAGAAGTGGGCAGCCTCCCTCCCCTAAGCCAATCACAACGCTGCAATGGCAGCCTTGTAATTGTGGGGATGCCGCCCAGACAGGCACAAAAGGGGAGTCCATTTTCTCCATGTAGGCTGCATTACTTGTGGCCCTCTCAAAGCTCTCAGTTTGCCGTGACCAATGACATCTGCATGCTACTCAATCAGGGCCACACTGCGGCCCTCAACCAACTAGACCTCTCCGCAGCTTTTGTCACTGTCTCACATCAGACCCTCACAGCCAGACCTCACGATGCTGGGATATGAGGATCCGCCCTCAACTGGATCTGATGGCCGGAAGAACGCAGAGGATCAGACTCCCCTCCCTTCCTCTCCGAACCTGCAGAGGTCAACTGCGGAGTACCCCAGGGATCTTCTCTCAGCCCCACTCTCTTTAACATCTACATGGCCCCCCTCGCCACCATCGTCAGACAGCATGGACTCAGCATAGTATCTTACGCCAATGACACCCAGCTCATCCTCTCCCTCACCAAGAACCCTGAAGACACAAGACTCTGTTTTGAGGAAGGAATGGAGGGTGTTGCAACCGTGATAAAAAAACAGCTGCCTGAAACTCAACTCGGAGAAGACTGCGGTTCTCACCTTTGGACCGTCCACCTCCATTCGGGACAACACCTGGTGGCCCTCCAACCTCGGGAGTCCACCCACGTCTGCAGACCATGCACGGAACCTCAGCATCATCCTTGACTCCTCCCTCAGCATGACCCACCAAATCAACTCCATTACCTCCACCAGTTTCAACTGCCTTTGCATTCTCCACAAGACCTTCAAATGGATACCCCCCCGAATGCAGAAAAACCGTCACCCATGCACTCGTAACCAGTAGACTGGACTACGGCAACGCCCTCTATGCAGAATCAACAGAACTTTCCTACACAAACTCCAGAACATCCAGAACACCGCAGCCAGGCTCGTCCTCAGTACTCTATGGCACGAACACATGACCCAACACCTACGCGACCTCCATTGGCTCCCAGTCGAGAAGAGAGTAACCTTCAACTGCTCACCCACACTTACAAATACCTCCAAAACATCAGACCCAAATACCTCAATGACGGAGTCTCCTTCCACGTACCCACAAGGAACCTCTGCTCCGCCGACCTCGCCTTGGTAGAGACACCCAGCATTCACAGAACCAGAGCAGACAGAAAAGCCTTCTCCTACGTCACAACTAAAGCCTGGAACGAGCTCCAAATCAACATCAGACGGGCCCCACTCTGCACACCCTCAGAATGAACGTCAAGAATATGTATGGGCGGAATTCGAACGTAAGCAAAATTCGCGGTCCGCGAAATCCGCGAATTTGCGATTTTTTCTTGCGTGTTCGTGGGGCTTTTTGCGTGTTTGTGGGGATTTTTGCATATTCGCGGGATTTTTTTAGCGCGGCTATCGCGAGTTACCCATGCGGTCGTACATGGGCTAGTTGCATGCTCGCGTTGTGCAATTGCGTGTTCGTGTCCGTTTTTGCGTGCTCGTGGACAAAAAGTCTCGCGACCAAGCAAAAAAATCCGCAAGCTTGCGAATTGCGCATTTTTTGACAAATTTGCACGATTCGCAAATTTTACACCCATGCTTAGTCAAGACCTGGCTCTTCGACTGAACCGGAGCTGAATCCCCCTCTCCCCCAGCACATTTAGTCCCTCGCGGGTGAGTAGCGTGCTTTATAAATTCCTGATTGATTGATTGATTGAGTTTGCAGCTGTCCTGCGCTCCACAAGCAGAATTGGTTGGAGAGTTAACATGTGACTGCACATGGCTTCTGTTTAGCAGGGCTGTGGATGATGTCTCTTCTCTTGTGCACCTAGAAGCAAACAAGCAAGAAAAACATTTAGTGTGAAATGTGGCATAGTTTGAAGTTTGAATTAGTACAGATAAAAGCAATATTAGTGTGATTGTTTTGTTAAATTGTGTAACCACTTCAAAGTCAAACCACACCACCATACTATACACAATATACAGAATGATAGAGCTCTTTCCTTTATGTTCTACATATTCATATTCTAAAGAAGAAACATGTCACACTCAGGAAAATAAATGGGTAAATGGAATACAATTCTTTAAAAAAAATGAATGATGCCAAGGTGTTCAACAGGAGGAAATTAAATTATATACCTAAACAAGTGAATGCTGATGTGCGGCTGTGCCCCTATGGTTAGTGGATAGATAGATAAAGGATCAACTGAGGAAAAACTGGAACAAATAATTTACAGTTAAATACAATGAAAAAAATATACTTTTTTTACAAATACAATTTAAAAACATGTACATTTAAATGCATTAGAAAATTTAATTATAAAAATTACATGGAAATATTGTAATTAAAAACATGAAAATTTACAAAAAAATGGATTAAAAAGAAATTAACAATGAGTGAAATTATCCTCAAGCATATTATTAACCTGATATCGCATCCTTCCATACAAGCCTATCATAAAGGTACATTGGCTGGATGTACAAAATGGCTGCCGGCCAGGGCCACATGTTCAACAACAACACTGAGCAAGAAAGCATGGTGAACAAAGAAAACATTCAGGGCCAGGGCAAAAGCACATTGGCTCCCAACACAAAATGGCCATCTGCCACATGGACACAGCACCAACAACAATTAGCAAGGGTGCATGGCCACAACAAAGAACACATGCAGACTGAGACCTCACAATTTATGGAGTGACTCTGTTCTGTGCTGACGGACGCGTTCTTGCGGAGCCCTCTTGCTTAGCATCTCCCACTTCCCACTTTCAACTTCACCTGGATTCTGCTAACAACACCGCCATCAGCAGCCGCCATCGGCAACGGCTGCAGGGAGCGAGCTGTGGGTAAGGCTGTGGACTACAGAAACTACAGAAACATTGCAGAATTCATCGAAGGACGCTGAACTTGCTTCTTCCATTGCCGCCAGTGGAACTGCAGAATCGGGCGGTGAGCGTCGCAAACTGCGAGCCCGGTAACGGGAGGCAGGGGAGGCACGAGCCGCGAGCGGCAGTTTGATCGGAGTGGCCGCTCGTGTCAGGGTGGAACTTTAGAAAATATAAGCAGCAGGAACTGAGCGAAGGCAAAATAAGTACCTTTACTCAGGAGGCAGAAAGATAATTAGCTGCGAGGGGGTAATTGCAGGCATTTAAGACCCAGTGTTAAATTAAAACCGCAGCAAGACTCAGCTGGCAACGTGGCTGAGTAACTGCCTGGAGTTAGACTGGAGAATGGTACAGTGAGGTAGTGACTGAGAAGTGGTGGAGGCGAGAGCTCGGGTCCACAGAAAAGAGGTAAGTGGAAAATATAATTTCTCCTTTTTCTAATAATAAGAGGAAATACACAAAGTGCACAGGGAGCGGGTGTTGAAGTGTACCCAAAGACCCGTGGGAAGTCAAAGAAAGTGAAGGAGAAGAACATCCCAACGTCACATACTCCTGAAGGAAGGAGTTAAGGGATAAAGGGACGCAAGAGTAGGAAAGCATAGGCAATGGCCTTAGGGAAATCTAAAACCCGTAAAGCCCCAAAAAATCTCAAGAAATAAGGAAATAAAAGCACTGGGATGGAGGATTCGACTAAAATACCGAAAGGATCAAATGTTGTAAATAGTGATATGGCGGCACCCACCGGTAGTAAAACAGCAGCAAAGGGGACAACCCCCTCAGTGAACTCAACCCCACAGATAGCGATGATGACTTAAAGACAGTAGGCGCAAAAGGTGGATCTGCAGTATCAAAATCTATTAAGGACTTTTTAGGCAAACATTTGAAAGCGAAGGAGACGCCTGATAAGGAGCTGAGTGTGCTAGAGACCCCGCTAATTATAGAGGACCCGGCAGCTATAAGCGTGGAATCTCTGAACCAGACTCATTTTAATATTGCTCTATGGAACCACGCCTTTCTTCCTCGCAAGGTTATTTCATTCGCTATTTATCCAGGACATAGAAGTAGAGGTGGTGTGGAGGAAGAAAGAGCAAACCCAAGTAAATCCTTGGGTGAGGAAGACTCCACCCACAGGAAACATAGCCTTCATGTGAAAGAAAGATTGGGAAATTCCTATGCTGCCCGAACTGACCTATCAGGTCCCTCTCTGCATAGCCTGAAGGTGACGGGTTCCTCCAGTGTATCTATGCTTAAGGTTATGCTGATGCTCCAGAAAACCTTGCAGGGCATTTTAGAGGTCTCAGTTTTCAATAATGAAATTCTAAAAACACAAGGTAATCAGTTTAAGAATATAATCGGGGAGTTTACACAGATTAAAGGCCTAATGCCCTCACTAGTAAGACCAGTAGAAGCCCATGAGGAAACTAAAGCGGATAGGGGAGAAGAAATAGTAAGGGTGAGCACACCCAAGAAGGACGAACCGACATATATATCCCGCTGCCCTATGATTATAAAAAGATGTGGGGAAAGGAGGTTTAAAATACAAAAAAAACCACGGCTAAGGAAGGGGAAAAAGGTCCCATCTAAATACCAACCCGCAAAGCGACAGGAAAACAGGAAAGGGGTAACCTCAGAACAAAGGCCAGTTGATAGGGTAGTGACGCCGGAAACAAAAAAGATAAGCTTTGCAGACACAGGAGCAACCACCCGTAGTTCTGCGGGACAACCTAGGTGGAAAATGGGAAAAAGTATGGTAAAGAGTGCCAAAGATACCTTGAGAAAACACCGCGGGGAAAAGGAGGATGTAGTTATAGAATGGGGGATGGATACGCCTTAGACGCAGGGCCTAGTAACCCAAACCCCGGGAAGGGCCTCAGGAAGAGAGGTAGTGAAGAAGTAAATAGGCAAAGAAGGGAAGAGATATTAGATGGACACCCACAAGATTTACAGCTAGAAAGGCGTGCAGATACCTGTCTCTTTGTAGAACCAATAGGACAGGGAAAAGGTGGGAAAAGAGTTCAGAAACTAAATCCCCTAAATCGTTCCCAACTCCTCTCTTCATTTGCCAAATGTCCTAGCTTTAGATATGTTAGTAAAGAAGACCTAAAAGAAGTGGGGTTCCTGGCTAACACCAAAGGGAAGAAATAACAAAGGTTCTACTCCATTCTGCACTAATAAAAGTTGCAATGGAAAAGGCAGAAGCTGAGATGCTAAGTGAAGGAATTAGAATATTAAAAAGGGAGGAAGTGCTGATGGATAAACAAGGGAAACCATTTCTCAGGAACCACGCTGGGTTGGGAGAACGGCAAATAAAAATGATCAGCTCGGGATGGGGTAAGAAGGAAGATCTTGAAATCACAATAATTCCTAAAACTCTAGGGTGGGATGATGAAGATGTCTGGTCGGGACTTGATATAGAGAATTGGCATACATGGAATGCAAGGAAGATGGATACTTGAGTGATATTGACTAGGAACTAGGGTTGTCGCACAGCCTATCCATTTTGTCTTTGAATGTCAATGGCTATAAAAGAATATTGCTACAGGAAAGCTTTAAAAACATCCTTAGGAAGACCGGCATTGTCTGTTTACAGGAGACCTGGCTGTGTGACGAAATCCCTGTTACTGAAGGTTTTACTCATCATGTAAAGGCTGCAAGAAGGAATATATTAGGTAGGCCATCAGGTGGTCAGCTGACGTTGGTTTCAACAAGGATAGCTAGAGATATAGAACCCCTCGAACTCAAGCGTAATTGGGCACTAGGTAGTAGAGTGTCGACATCAAACAATAACTCAGGTGGTGAAGGTTTATGCATTGTAAATGTGGACATACAGAAAGGAAAAATAAATGACTATAAAGTGGACCTGGAACGTTTAAAAAGGGACCTGGAGGGCTTATGTGATATTTACCCTAGAGATGTGTTTTTGATACTGGGTGATTTTCACCACAGACTAAATCACCCAAAAATTGACCCTTGGCAGAGTGATCTGTTAAGAGTCTATAACATAGAGTTTGCTAAGTTTCCCAGTTGCGACACCTCAACCCAAGACGTGGAGTTCGGACAGCTTCTGGGGGCTATGGGCCTGGTCTGTGCTAATGGAAGAAAGGAAGCAGATCGACCCGCAAAGCATACCTTTAAAATAGGGCAGCAAATGTGTCCCATAGATTATGCATTTATTCAGGCATGGAGGTTTCATTTAATTAAACACTTTGAAATACTTAGGGTGGATGGTAGTGACCACTACCCACTGCTAATAGAATTACAGGTAAACAGGGCCCCGCAGAGACAAAAAGCGTTACAAGTACAGGTAGAATATCCAAAGCGACTTACAACTTGGATTACAGAGTAATATATAAACAAAATTGAGTGCACTCCAATTAAAATTTGCATTAGAAAACCTACTACCAGATGAGGATATATCCTGATATGAAGATATAATAAGACAACTGGTAGAATGCCTCGGGATAAAAATCAAATGTGGTAATCATGAGTTAGTAAGTAAGGCTAAACTACATTCTAATACCAAGCCATGGTTTGATGACGGTTGCCGTAAAGTAAAAGCCAGTATTAGGCAACATAAAAGAAGCCTTAGAGGCAGATACGATGATGTATTATTACTTGAACTTAAGAAATGAAGGATAAAATATAAGGCAATTATTAGAGATAAAAAAAGATCCTATAAGGATAAATGTTGGGTGAATCTACTTGAGGCAATTGAAGAAAAAAAAGTGAAAGGCTTTTGGAAATTGATACAAGAATGCGCTGGGGAAGTTGTAGGGACCCTGCAGTGCTCTGTACCAGAGGATAAGTGGGTGGTTTATCTTGAGGAAATTGATGGTAGTGGCCAAGGATGGTGGAAATAATACTCAATAGCTGGCCAGGAGTCAGGGAAGAAGTAAAAGCGCATTTCTCCCCAGGTCATATTAGGAGTATAATAGCTAGGCTAAATGTAACTTAAGCTGCCGGCCCAGATATTTTACCAGCTGTCATTATAAAAACAAATCCAGAGTGGTGGGCAGAGTTCTTCTCGAATATGTTCCAGGGGATATTAAATACCGGAACTATGCCAAATAGTTGGAAAGGGGCTATTGTAAGACCAATACACAAAAAAGGTGACGTAAAATCCCCTTAAAACCATCGCTTAATAAATCTCTTGGACATAGGCGAAAAAGTATTCTCCAAAGTAATCTTGGGTTTTCTCAAGGATTGGGCAGATGAAAAACAGATAGTACCCCCATAACAGGGAGGGTTTAAAGAAGGACATTCAACGGTGGATCACTGTTTTGCTCTCTGGTCCATCGCGCAGAAGTCGATCGAACAGAGGGGTAATTTATTCTGCTGTTTTGTGGACTTCTGCGCGGCATTTGATCTTGTGGGCAGGGAGCAGCTCCGGTCAACCCTGGTAGGGTACAAAATACAAAGTGATTTATTGGCCTTGATCCAAGCCCTACATACTGAAAACTGGGCCCAGGTAATCTTGGATGAGGATGGAGGCTTGTCTAGGAGGATCCAGATTGGTAATGGCCTGAGGCAGGGGTGCATACTTGCCCCCTTGCTCTTTTCCCTGTTCTTAGCTGACCTGCCCTTAAAATTAAGAGAGGTTTGAGGGGCTAGCCCGGAAATAGGAGGAAACCATATATCCTGCTTATATGCAGATGATCTGGTAATTATGGACCAGACGGAGATAGGTCTTCAAAGAAAACTTAACATGTTTAAAGAATACAGTTTAAATAAAAAATGAGTTGTGAACATGGAGAAGACCAAAATACAATGTTTCGGTAGGAGCAAAATAAAGTTCTCCTGGTATCTTGGCTCAGAACTGCTTGAGAAGGTAACAGAATATAGATACCTGAGAATGTGGTTTGTGAGTAACCTGAAATGGTATACCCACCTGGAAGCTTTAAAAATGAGGGCATCGGCTTCTGTGAAGGGACTAAAAAGATTTAACAGTGTAAATGGAGAAATGTCTGATAGGCCAGTTATAAAGGCCTACCTAGCAATGGTCCCTCCACAATTCCTGTATGGGGCAGAGGTACTTTATTTAAGTGGCAAAAACTGTTGGGATAAAGAGGAGGGAAATATCCTAAAAATCCTGTTCTCGTTGCAAGATCGTCTATGGTACAAGCAGCAAGACTAGAGTGCATCACTTTTCTTTTACTAAAGAAGAAGAATGACATGCAAAAAAATATCTAGGCCTCTTCTGAAACTGCAGGCCACCCACCACAATACATTTTAAAAATGTAATAAAAGTACAAATATATTTTGGTGCATGAACCCAATCAAACAAACAGCTCTCCGATACACTAGATTTTCAACTTACTTGTGAAATCTAAAGTACAAAGTCTTTAAATTCCATGGTATATATGCAGCAGACAAGGAAAGTGATACTTCCGCGAGATGGTCACAGCGCTGGGAGGAGCATCCTGGACAGGCATAGGAAGTTGGAGTCTCTGGGGCACTTCTTCCTGTTAGAATTTTTTTTCAATAGGCTTTTTGCACAAAAAACAACTCTAACTACCAGTTGGACGAGAAAACCCATTCCAAATGCCTCTCAGCTACATCTGAAGCACAAAAGCTGCTCGAGTGCTCCCTTTGCAACCGCCCATGACACTATATTGGTGCTTTCACAACCGGTAGCGGTGCAAGTGAGCATTAAGTCTCACGGGAGCTCGCTAGTGGTGTGAGGGAAAGGAAGTCCTGCATGCACTTTCAATCAGTGCAAGAGTTTTGTGGCACTCGCGAGTGAGTGGCAAAACAAATCTTGAGTGTGAATTGAAAAAAAAAACTTTGCTTCATGCATGAAAGGTGGAATTCAGGAACTCTGCGCTCCTCTGCTGAGTGCCCAAATTCCAAAGTCATAGATGTGGAATATACTGCCTTCGAAAAGTACAGAATCAAAGGTAAATTGTGTACAAGATGTCGCTTTGGATTCCCACTACCTGTCATTTCACAAAGAAGAGAAAGCAGCTTTCTATCAGCAGTAAGACATACACTAACTCAGCAATCACCAAAAAACACATGCAACCTAAAAAAACTGAAACTTAAAAGTATATTAATGACTATATTACACTCGTTCTGAAACTGGGGAATGTGAATATGGATGTTCAGTTCATTGCAGACAATTTGATTGCTGTTGCTCGTTACATTACATCACATATTACAAAATCAGAGAAGTCAGAGATGAAAGAGATGTGGAGTCCATGCAAGAAATTTTACAGCTTCAGCTTGAAAATGTTACCCATAGAGGGATAGGATCCTATGAGTGCTCAGATCGGTTGGGCTTGGCCAATTTGTTCTGAAAATCAAGAAGAATCATTTGGGTAAGCCTAGGCCTAGCCAGCACATGGAATAGAGTGTTGAAATATTTCCCAGAAACCTAATACTTAGTGAAGCTAGAGCTAAAAAGCACTGATATTATCAAAACAAATATTTTGAGTACTTACTACCTAACACGGAGTCCATATCTATAAAATATGTGCCTGTATGAAGTACCTCAACACTACAGATTAAAGAGAATGTAATCAGAAAACAAACAAGAAGGACAGTATGCAGTATTTAGATGTGACAAATGTTTGGTCAAACATGCCAAAGGAAATCTATTACCCAATAGTTGCCAAAATCCGGATAAAGAGTATTTTGCTATTTAGCACTTATGAAACTTTCAAAGCCTATGGAATCTGATACTAAATTACTTGGAGATGATGACTGCTGCGAGGATACTTTCAACGCTATAAAAGACAGTAATCAGTGTTCAGTATTTCCGATCTATTTGAAAATGTTAAATGATGAGAAAAAACCATTGCAGCTGAAATAGCTAGAGCACGTTTGCAAAGTAGCCAACGTTCAGGACCATTGAGTCAAGATACACTTGGATAGCTAATTATTCAAAATAAAGCAGCAATATCCATGAATAAGGTGGAAACTGCAATGAAACAAGTGTTACAGTTAGAAGGACAGCTAAAAACCGAACAGAAGCAAATCTATATAAAAAATTAAAGACAAAGCAGAGCATGGATTCATCAATGAAAACAAACAATATGAAAGCTTATTGTTGAAACCTATCCTATTATACATCAGTGGTCAAGCTGCAACAGGAAAATGTATCTTAATTAAAGTTCATACCAGTTATGTACACAGAACTACATAATTAATTTTTATCCTGTGTAGTAGCAGCACCAACTGGATTAGCCGCACTCAAATTAAAGGAATTACTTTGCATCGACTACTCCTACTACCTGATGAACATGATAATGAACTGGAATATCACGTTATCTGGTGAAGTTTGTCATGATGTCTCAAGAGTACTGAAGAAACTGATGTTTTTAATCATTGATGAGTTGAGCATAATCTCAAACATAATGTGTGCCTCAGCATACTTGAGAATGCAACAGATTTAAAAACAGACTATTACATGCTGTTTGGAGGAAAGAATTTAATTGTCTTTGATGACCAACTGCAACTTAACCTATGAAAGGGCATACTATTTTCAAGACACTTCTCCATAATGTAACAAGTAATTCTTCGGGAAGCATTGGCAATGTAAATATTTGGTTAAACTACGAATACAAGGGACTAGTGAAGAATATGCATCAAGCATCTGATGTGGACCCTGGAGACATTCTAAAGGACATTAGAATAGACGTTTTGACTGTAAACAAGCTTGGAAAAGATGACTAATCAAAAAACGGTATTCCTTGAAAAACACACCAGCACAACTAATGTACAATTGCATTGCAGAAGACAAATCCATAGTTTGTTTAATGCCTACACTACAAGAGTGCTCCAACGTATCCTGAAGAACTACTGAAATTAGAAAAACAGCATATTTTGGAGAATATAGTCAATGACAGCTATTTAATACATCTGCTTTAGGCATTCAAGATCTTTTGGATGCCTGAAGGGGTTCAGTAATATTTAGTCTTAACATTCAACAAAATGTGCAAGAATTTATAATGGCCATGCTTGCAGTTTTAGAACAAGTAAATATTGATGACTTATTTGGACTAAGTTACTGATAGGACCATGACTGTCAAGATTGCTCTTTTGCATCTACCATTCAAATAAATACTGAAAGATTCCTCTTCTTAACACTACCAGATCACAAACAGTGTCTTTTGACAGATTGATTAAAACAGCAAACCAAAATATGACCTGCCCAAATTGTAGATCAGAGGTTATATCTAAGTTACAAATAAAAAGAAGAGAAACATGCCCCATATTAATTATACATCAATGTAGAGCAGATGCATCAACATTGGAAATCAAAATTACAAACGTCAAAGCAGGAAAAATCTAAATTTGGGGAAGAAGTTAACACAACAGTATTATCTTTCATGAAGGAGTTAATATAACATTTGCACACTACATTGTCTATTTAAGTAACAGTGGATGGACTGATTGTAATTATAGCAACCTTAAATTTAAAGGTAAATTGCCCCACAAACTACGAAATTCTTACCTCTTGTTTCTTCAATTAAAGTTCTAAGGACATATAAAAAGTAGTTCACACTACAACAGTACTTCTTGATTGACATACTGTGGTATACATTTATTCGTAGTACTGTACCAGGTATAATAATAGATGCATTTGTTTTCATTAGTAGGGTAAGTGCAGGTAAAAAAACTGATTAGCAAATTGTAGCAAGTGCAAAGCATATTAAAAAATATGTACAATGCTTTATTGTGCCGTTCGGGATTTTTGGGACAATCCATACGATTGTATTTTCCCTACTATTGGAAGATGATGCTATATACAGATCACCATGTATGGTGAATATGGTGAAGGAGTATGAAAGCGGAGAACAGTAAAAAAGGAAAAGAGATATTATTTATCACATTGTAATACACTGTTATAGTTTAAGAAAAATGTATAGTTATGATGCTTAGTTTTGATGATCATATACTAAAATGTTTATGTCCTTTTGTTTTTAGGAGTGGCTACAGTTCAACATTCTAAGATGTCTCAAAACACGATTTATACCATAGAAATATTGATCAGAGATATCCAGGGAGCCTGTTTTTAAAGATAAAGAGGTCTTGTGATAGCTTCTCATAACTTTCTTTGGCCTATTTTGTACGTAAACATTTCAGTATAAAAGTACATACTTACAGCGACTCACACATCTCGTTCAAACATTCAGACAGTTATTCTTACAGACATTGGCATACCCACTATTTCATTCGTACCATTTGTTTACTAAAATAGTCATTGACACATCCATTTACTCACTCCTCATGTACTCTCACACACACTATCACTTACTATTACAATGCTCGGATATAGAAATACATTATAGGCATCATTTACTATATTGTCAAGTACAGCAGTGTACCAAGACTTCTCCTGCTGTGCTGCTGTGCATCATAATAAAAGGGCAGTAATATTCCATATCTACAAGATACAGCACATTCCTGCCCTTCTCCCCTTCTCCCCTGCACCGGTGCATAAACAGCAGCCGTGCACCAACGCAGAACCCTTAAGTCATGTTGCAAGGATGCCTGCGTTGCTAGCATTTTCTTCTTTCTATGCATGCTGTAGAATGCAGCATGCATAGAAAGAGGAAAAAAGAGGAGAAATAAACGTATTTCCCCTTCATGTGCCAACCCTATGCCTCCCCTTGAGGCATAGGATTCTGACAAATTCCCAGTTGTACAAAACGTTATAAATCTAGGAATGTATCAGGTTCCATTGATGTTGCATCGTATCACCCACAGCAACACCCATGGAACGCCCGTTTCATGCAGAGTAGTGAGTGTCGATGGGGCCATCTTTTCAAGGCCAAGAAAAGTCACACATGATGACTTTATGGGGCTTTGTAAATATGGGCAAACCTATTGCGCTGCAGGTGCATCACAAAATGTGATGCACCAGAGGCGCAATGAGCTTGTAAACGAGGCCTTATATCCGTGGTTCCCAAACTGTGTGCCGCGGCACCCCAGTGTGCCGTAATGAGGAGCCACGGGCGCCACGACCACAATGTGGAAAAGTGAAGCCTCTTTTTTCTGCAGACAGTCCGACCCTAGCCACCGGTACTAGCTCAGCGGACTCCTCCTTCCTGACCTATTTGACACAAAAACAGATTCTGATGGCAAATGATGTCAGAACCTCCAACCCCAGAGGTCTTGTCTCCATTATTAACACTGACAGGTTTTGCTGTCTGAATCCTTCAGTTTTCACAGGCTTGGAGTTTGGCTGCGAAAGTGCCTAACCTCTGCTCACTGAAGGCCCCAATGCTGGCGGGGGCTGCTTTCTTTTGCACGTAAGACCTGAGGCACACAGAGCCATGCTGTTCTTCGAGGAAACGATTTGAAATGGAAATGGGTCTTGAAAGCAAGGGGGTGCGATTCAGTGAAGAGTGCAAGTTAAAAAGGGTGGCGCTGTGCAATCGATAAAATTTAAGTGCACATATTAAAGTAAACAAGTATTGGAATGTGGTGACTCTAAGGTCGATCAAAGGACTACCAGTGAGAAGGGTATGAATGTGGTCAGCTCTCCACAGCGAATGAAACAGAGCAATTATGATAGTAGCAACCAATACATAAAAACAGGCCGTGTCAATGTCGTTATAAATAAAAATGCATATTGCATTAAACATTAAAAGTATTAAACTCAAATATGATCGTGCACGCAAAATGTTTTCTGATTGGCTGGGCGCCTGTCCCAGGGAGTGTTTGAGTGGAAGGTTCTATTAGTTGTTGACTGATGACCGTTGGAGTCGCGAGCTTGTAGCTGAGAGGAGTAGAGTGGCAAATGTGGGCACGTCCTGTGAGTCCCCCTGCCTTGCCTACCTTGGGTGTCACCATACATGCCAATATTTTGGAAGAGGAAAGTGGGAGATTTAAAAAAAATTATCGGGAAATAGTATTTCCCCCATTGACTTCTATTGCTGCCTGCATCAGGTCCATTGGCATGTGTAAGACTTGCACGTGTGCTGCTGCAGGATCGGATATCAGAAATTTAAATATACGTTTTTTTCTATACCTGTCAGGAGCAAAGAGAAATCGCTAATGCAGGCAGAGAAAGTGTGACAAAAATGTTGTGTACTTGCTTGCAGGAGGAGGTCACTGGCATTTCATATTCCGAGCCACACAAGCTCAGCCCTGCCATCTGCAGACCCCTGAGGAATCAGGTTTTTGCATGCAAGAATCGGGATGCGTGAGACAAGCCTTGAAATGGGTAGTCTTCTGCCTGAATTGGGAGGGATGGCTTGTATTTTGCAGGCACCCAGAGGCACAGCCTGGCAGGAAAGCCTGGACCACAGGACCGGATGGCAAGGTAGTTGATGTTGATCTCACTGGGGCCTTATTCACAGACACTCTTCATTTCTAGAAGAATGTCTTGACACCGCCCATGAAGGCACAGAACACGAATAGTAGTTGCTGGACCTGCACTTCATTGGTGGGCAGCAAGTGGGCAGCACACGGTCACCAACTAGGACCACCAACCCTGTGGGTGAGTTTCTGGACACTGGGAAGTTCGCAGATACCCAATGGTGTTATTGTTCACTGACAATGGCTCACAGTCATTGCCAATGGCACATGCTTTTCACTTCCCAGCTAAAGATCACCAATATACATAGATGGACTGGAGAAAGACAATAAGGGAAACCATTCACACACCTCAGTGCTAAATAAGTTGTGCCCCAACCCTCAATGTTGTACTTCCTAAAAAGTAGGTGTAAGATAATTCTATAAAGTTGACTGCTGGGTCTGGCTGAAGACATTGTGAAGTCAGAATTTAACACTAATAACTTATTAAATCTGAGCAGCTTTATACAAGGATTGCAGGCTTCCAAATATCATAAAAGGGATAAAATACCTCCTGCCATATGTTATAAAGATAGTGTAAGTCACAGAGAAGTTCTGTTACTCTATAGGGCTGTGGTTACCAAACTGTGCGTCACGGCACCCCGGTGCGCCGTAATGAGGAGCCAGGGGCACCGCGACCACAATGTGGAAAAGTGAAGCCTCTTTTTTCTGCAGCCAAAATATGTCCCACCTGTAAAAACCTGGGACATGGTTTGTCCCAAGAGCGCACTGCTGCTATACGTGCGTACGTATATGCGTCGTACAAGCGTTCACAGGCATCTGAGGTAGTCTCCATTACTGGCCATACGCAGCTCTGGCCGTTTGAGGGGAGTTACTGCTGCCATGTACTGCCGCCCACCGTTTTCTGCAGTAGGACCCTCTTCCCACTTAAGGTAAGTTGCTAGATGGGCTGTTGGTGGCTGTTGGGACTGGCATGGGAGGGATTCCTGTGGGGTCTGTTCTGTGACTGTGCTGCACGGCAGCCAAGAAGCCAGAGAGAAGGCCTTGACTTGGCTTATGTTTTATGTCTGATTTCTAATGTGCTCTGTTATTACATTAAACATAATGCTGGCGAGAGGAAGGCCTTGACTTGGCTTATGTTTTATATCTGATTTATAACATGCTCCGTTTTTACATTAAACATAATGCTGGTGATACGGGTGTAAAAAGAAGGTTGGGCATTTACACCCGTATCACCAGCATTATGTTTAATGTAAAAACGGAGCACGTTAGAAATCAGACATGAAACATAAGCCAAGTCAAGGCTTCTCTCAGCGAGAGAAGGCCTTGGCTCGGCTTATATTTTATGTCTGATTTCTAACGCGCTCCGTTTTTACAGTAAAAATAATGCTGGTGATACGTGTTTAAAGGACTATACTCCGAGCGATACTCTGTCCTATCCCTTTTTGGGCAATGGATACCACAAGGCAAACACAATGCATGTGTAAATTATGCCATTTTATAGCCCTAATATCTCAGCCACTAATTATGAAGCATATTAAAGTGTGATTGGATGTTGCAATCAGTGGAGTGAAATAGTGCTGCTGAGTTAAGGGGCGGATTTATCTTCTGAACCCTAGTTGTTCATTTTTGCTTATTTTGAATTTCTACAGCATATAATCCTTTGGTATGAACAGGAATACTGCATCTAGAAATCATTAAAGAGCCAACAGTTCTTTATTGTATCTGGGTTTCTTTTCGAGGGCAAGGTTTTCACTTGTGGGTATCAGGCTCCGTTTTGGAGAAGCTTCTTAGAGTGCAATGGTGCTGCGCCTAACTGGTAGAGAGAAAGAAATGTAAGGCCAGAAAACTCTTACATTCAGCATACCCACTTCTGCATCCACCCGCTGAGCCAGACTCCCTTTAGCTTCCAGGCCTCCTCTAGCAGAGGCCTCAGTCCACCCTTTGAACTGCACGCAGAGCTTGGGGTGGTTAAAGGCAAAGTATGCCAGTACCACTTGCTTCTGTGGATCTCACTGGGATGTCCTCAGCTGCTTATAGAAGAGGAAATAACCCACAGCGGCGATCTTGCATTCACGGACCAAACATTAGAGAACATGGATTCAGACACTGGAAACAGATACATTTGCTTGGGCAACTTCTGATTTTGTCTGTTGCCATGTCAGGATGGAGAAAGGTCTGTAGTTTAAGGAAGGAAGAGCCTTTTGCTGCTTCTGTGTACAGACAGCATGTTTGTGCGGCCTATCTGTGGACTGCTTCCACATGGAGATGTAAATGAGGCGTACATCCCCATGAACCTAGCGTTTGACTGTATTAAACAACTGCTATCTTCTTATTTTGTTACAAATATCACAATAATACCTTCAATGCATCCCTATTAATTTAAGGAAGACAACAGGAAGTACTCCCGAGGTCAGGCTTACATCCCACCCCACCCGCCCACCGATAAAAAAATGGTGGGGAGCCACGGCCAACTGCCAATTAGGTCAAGGGAGCCACGGGTCAAAAAAGTTTGGGAACCGCTGCCCTATATGTATGTAGCCCAATTGAGGCCAGTTCTGCACACACAGTTGTGTGCCCTAATACTCACTAAACCGGTCCCAGGATGCTTGTTTCCGGTCCTGGGAGGACCTGGCCTGGTAGTTCGGTCTGGACTGTTTGCATGGGGCACAGGGTCAAGACTGTTTTGCATATGGCTGGGTCCAAAATGGGGTGGCGTAGTGGGCAAAAGAATGATGGATTTAACCTAGATCTTTTCACTGGGGGAGAATTTTTGCATTGTCAGCATAGTGTACATCATTTGTTTGCTGTAACACGTTTTGCCCTAAGTGGGGTGGGTATGCCCAGACATGGGTCCCTTGCTTACTGTGCCACTGGATTCCAGCTAGCCTGGCTGAAGAAGAGTGACATACCCTGATACCAGTCCAAAGATGCTTGTTTCAGGTCCAGAGAGGACCTGGCCTGGCAGTTTGGTCTGGCCTGTTCCCATGGGGCGCAGGGTCAAGACTGATTTTCATATGGTTGGGTCCAAACTGGGGAGGCAAAAAAATGATGGGCAAAAGAATGATAGATTTAACCCAGATCTTTTGTCTGGGGGAGAATGTTTGCATTGTCAGCATTCCGTCCATCATTTGTTTGCTGTAACACTAATACTCACTAAGACAGCCAGTAAACACTGCATACTGCCCCTTAAATATACAGTGGAAAAGCAATAGACACACTAAGAGTGATAGTCATAGAAACTGGTTGCCAAGCCTTAAACTTCTCTTCTATTACATATAATTCATCCCCAAGGCAGTAGTTAGGCTATATGCAGTGAACTCTCTGCTTAAAAACGTACGTTCAAATTTCAGTCACTGACAACTGCACTTACAGACCTCAATGTCCAGTTAAACATCCAGTCTGACAGTCAGATTGCAACTCACATAAGTGTTTGTACAAGAATAGGGCAGGTAAAACACCCAGCTACTCACTCATAATTCCTCCTAAGCATTCATTCAGATATACAGTTACCTCATATCTATTGAGGCCTACTAGGGGGAGGTTTGAACACACATTTGCACACCTATATACTGAGTAACCCAGCCTGAAAGCAGTCCATTCACCCCCTTAGATTTAGACTCTATGATGGCCATATAGAAACATACTTCCTCAAATATAGAAAGAAACACCCATGTAGGACTTGTTTAGATATCTACTGAGACACTTAAACGTATAAGTCACCCATATAGAGAACTGCCCCTTCAAGTATGTCTCAAAGCTTGCTCTGTAAAACCAGTCTGTGTAGTTTAATAGTAGGTCACATTGAGTTTAGGAACTGGTTGCTAACCTTAAAATCCTCGTCTATTACATATAACTCGCCCTAAAGGTAGGCAATACCTATGGGATAGGGAGTTATCTATCTGCGTAAAAACATACACATCGAGATACTTCTAGGGGCAGGTCTGAACACACAATTGCTCACCCATGCACTCACTAACACAGCCTGAAAGCAGTCCATGCACCCCCTTAGTTGGTCAAACTGCCTTCACAAACTAATTTCTAAGCATCTTCTGTTCCATATAAATCTCCCAAAATGTCGGCATTACCTAGTGCATAGACTTTTAATTATCTGGGTTAAAACTTACATGTATTGTTTACATTTTTAGTCTCTTTCAACCGCATTTGTAGACCCCATGTCCAGTTATACAAGATATATGTGGGCAGTACTAAACACATGGTACACGTTAGGATCTTGAAACACTTACATGCAATTGCTAAAGATGACAACACATATCCAGTAGCTCGACACATAAATGAACAGCAGCAATCAGTCATATTTTGTCATAGATTCAGTTCTCAAGCATGTGAAGGGTGGCAACAGGGAGTTCAAGCTGCGTAGGTTAGAATCCTGTTATATCATTATGCTCACCAGTAAGATGCTTGTTGGCTTAAATTCAGATGAAGAGATGTACATACATCTGTCACATTTACTTCCCTTCTTCCCAAGAGATTTCTTCCTGCTCCCTCTTAGCTTGGTATTAGTGTTTTTAGCCGCACGCAGCATTGCATTATGCAGGTCACTTATTCATTTGTAATTTTTGTTTTACATGTTGTCATGTATAGCACAGAATCACACACATGGATTTGGTACTCGCCTACACACATTCATGTCCAGGATGGTTCAGAAGGATGTATGACGTTACAACGCATACTTTTACCACGACTACCTTTACCACGCAATTTTTACAACGCAGGATCCATTACAACGAAGTACCATTACAACGCATCTATTTACAACGCAGTACCTTTACCACGCATACCATTACAACGTATTAGTAAGTATATAATATTTTTTGAAATGTAAATTAATTAAAATTAATTTAATTTAATTTAATTAATTTAAAAAAATTTTTTTAATTAATTTAATTTAATATGTTTAATGTAATTTAATGTAATTTAATTAAAGTAATTTAATTTAATTTAAGTAATATAATTTAATGTAATTTAATTTAATTAATTTAATTTATTGTAATTTAATTTAATTAATCTAATTTAATTTATTTTAATTTAATTAATTTAATTTAATTTAATTAATTTAATTTAATTTAATGTAATTTAATATAATCAATTTATTTTAATTGAATTTAATTATTTTATTATAATTTAATGTAATTTAATTAAATTAATTTAATTTAATTTAATTTAATTAATTTAATTTAATTAATTTAATTTAATGTAATTTAATTTAATTAATGTAATTTAATTTATTTTAATTTAATTAATGTAATTTAATTTATTTTTATTTAATTTAATTTAATTATTTAATTTAATTAATTTAATTAATTTATTTTTATTTAATTTAATTATTTAATTTAATTTAATTTATCCTGTACCCCTTTACCCCAAAACCCAAAAACTGACCCTGAACCCTAAAAATACCCCTTTACCCAAAAACTGAAAACTGACCCTGAACCCTAAAAATACCCCTTTACCCAAAAACCCAAAACTAACCCTGAACCCTAAAAATACCCCTTTACCCAAAAACTGAAAACTGACCCTGAACCCTAAAAATACCCCTTTACCCAAAAACCCAAAACTGACCCTGAACCCTAAAAATACCCCTTTACCCAAAAACTGAAAACTGACCCTGAACCCTAAAAATACCCCTTTACCCAAAAACCCAAAACTGACCCTGAACCCTAAAAATACCCCTTTACCCAAAAACTGAAAACTGACCCTGAACCCTAAAAATACCCCTTTACCCAAAAACTGAAAACTGACCCTGAACCCTAAAAATACCCCTTTACCCAAAAACACAAAACTGACCCTAAACCCTAAAAATACCCCTTTACCCAAAAACCCAAACTTATAATATTTTTGATAAAATTATATACTTACCAATACTTACGTTGTAATGGTATGCGTGGTAAAGGTACTGCGTTGTAAATACATGCGTTGTAATGGTACTTCGTTGTAATGGATCCTGCGTTGTAAAAATTGCGTGGTAAAGGTAGGTCGTGGTAAAAGTTGCGTGGTAAAGGTTGTATACCGGTTCAGAATGATACAAGAGAGCTTTTTCAGTGTCAGACTGACATGTGACCAGACGAAGAGTCTGTCAAGAATACGTGCAGGTATTGAACACTTGTGTGCGATACAGTACATTCTATACAGGGTCCCTTCAGAGCAGTCCACAGGCCCAATTGGGTGACAGTCAAGCTTCTGGGAATGAGTCCTTTGTTTTCGATATAGCCACAATGTCTGTAAAGCACTAGCTATGAATAATTTTTTGTGGTACTGCCCAATTTCCATTGTGGTACTGCCCAATTTCAATTTCCAAGTACAATGTTGCTCTCTTGTTTTTTATACAAAAGTCAGATTGTGTGATCAATTAACCGCATGCGTGCGGGCGGAATTCCGCTCGTACGCTGACTTTTGCGGATTCGCATGTTACGTGACGAGCTGGGCTCGTCATCAGCGTAGCAGGAGGCTACCTCATGACGAGCCCAGCTCGTCATCAGCGTGGAAGGGGTTAGGCACCACACTGGGTGTCTTGCAATGAACACCCACACTCTGCCTGTTATAACATTTCATCCCTTATTGTATTTCAGGTTTTTTAGTATTTTACCCAAAACTGCAGTATTATTTTCATTTTCATTTTACATTTTTTTAGTACAATATTGTATTTATTTTTATGTTTACATACTTACATAGGCAGCACAAGTATTGATTTTTTAATATATGAAATAGAATACATGCATATCAGGTAGCGTTTAAGGGCCTGAAGATGGTGCCTGCATTATGTGAACAAGGTGGCTGTGTCCACCAAAACGGGCCATCCCATCCGATGTCATCGTCTGCCTGAATAAAAAATTTCTGCTTGAATTTCTGTGGTTGGTGCCTTCTTTTCGTCAAGGAAGTGGTAGGACTTCTTATGATGTATATATATATAGTAGTGACCAAGTCGAAACGCGCCTTACCTTGCTTGGATTATTAAATACTTTTTGCCAGTATATCACGGAGTCTGTGCCGGATTGTTCGCCGCCATCAGGATTGGGAGGGAAAATATATATATATATATATATATATATATATATATATATATATATATATATATATTACCTACTGGCGATAGCCAGTAGGTATATATAGTTGTGATTGTTTTCCATAGGGAAATCGCAACATTCTATTGGGAATAACTTTGGCGCCGGTCAATGAATCTTTCTGAAATTTTTCTTAACTTTGCCTCGCGGCGCTCCGGTCCTTCCCTGAAAGTGTGGGGGGATTCGTCAAGCGGGGTCGAGATAAAAGGGGGTTCCAAAACGTGTTTTCCCCATGTTAATTTCCGTAGGGCGTTTGGACTCACTTTTAGCCCGAACGGCTGAATGGTTTTCTACCAAACTTGGCAAAATTGTAGGGACTGGTAGCCCGATGTGCCTTTGCTATGTCTCAAGATATGTGCTCCAGTGGTTTTTACGAAAATTAACTTTGAAAAAATATACATTGGGCTACATTGGGCTATATATATGTTAGAGCCCAAATGTAGCCCAATGTAGCCCAATGTAGCCCAATGTAGCCCAATGTAGCCCAAAGATGGCCACCAGAGACGAAAAAAACAAATGTAGCCCAAATATCAGCCAGATGTAGCCCAACTATAGCCCGATGACAGAATGTCCCAGAGTGTTCTAAAGAACAACTAGAGCGCTAACAGTCTTACTTATGACAAAAGTATGGCACACCTGAAGTCATCTTGATTGGAATAAAGTGTTAACACTTAAAACATTTAATTTGCAAAGGAACAAAATGAGGGGGTTCATTTTGCCATAGAAATTATGATTAGTGCTGAAGAAAGAAAAATGAGGGCACATTTTGAGTGACTTCTCAAATCCTCTTATATTTCATTAAAACAATTCTGATATGCAGTCTCCCAAGATGGCCACCAGAGACAAAAGAGCCTGTGCTTAAAAACTCTGTTAGCAAAGCAGGCATTAGAGATTTAAAAAACGTGTTAATATATAAAAACGTTATCCGCTAATAGAATTAGCATTTAAAAATCTTGCGAATTCAATGAAAAAAACACAGGTTTCAGGCCTTATATAGTTAGGAATTGGCATTTAAAAAACCTTGCGAATTCACTGAAAAAACCATAGGTTTCAGGCCTTATATAGTTAGGAATTGGCATTTAAAAAACCTTTGAAATTCACTGAAAAAACCATAGGTTTCAGGCCTTATATAGTTAGGAATTAGCATTTAAAAAAAACCTTGCAAATTCACTGAAAAAAACATAGGTTTCAGGCCTTATATAGTAGGAATTAGCATTTAAAAAACCTTTGAAATTCACTGAAAAAACCATAGGTTTCAGGCCTTATATAGTTAGGAATTAGCATTTAAAAAACCTTGCAAATTCACTGAAAAAACCATAGGTTTCAGGCCTTATATAGTTAGGAATTAGCATTTAAAAAACCTTTGAAATTCACTGAAAAAACCATAGGTTTCAGGAGTTATATAGTTAGGAATTAGATTTTAAAAAACCTATGAAATTCACTCAAAAAACTATAAGTTTTAGTGGTGTTATAGTTAGCTGGACATTTTACTCATACAAAACCATCAGTGATGCCATTTGAGATGTCATCAGTGATGTCACTGACCATGTCATGAATGATCTAATATGTGACATCATCAGCAGTGGATTGCGGGTGCGCGAAATATAGTTAGTACAACTAACTATATAGGAGCAATTTCAATGGTTTTGTATGAGTAAAATGTCCAGCTAACTATAACACCACTAAAACTTATAGTTTTTTGAGTGAATTTCAAAGGTTGTTTAAAAGCTAATTCCTAACTATATAACTCCTGAAACCTATGGTTTTTTCAGTGAATATATATATATATATATATATATATATATATATATATTAATCCTCTCAAGTAGAAAACCAGAAAACCACAAGTTGACGAAACTGTGTGCTGGCCAAAATTAATGTATTATCAGTCAGCCCTCGGACGCGTTTCGCCAGACCAGCAGGCTTGATCACCGAAGTTACAGACATTTACAATCGCCATTTTAAACTTAGTGCACTACCCCTCATCACGTGATCAGAACTACAAATTGGGTAGCGGGGAAGAAAGACTCGTAGTTTTTACACAATTATCTCATACATCAGTATAAATGTGTATATAAAATGTATACATATATGCATTTTACCACACGCTGTCACAGTACGCCTGCCATTGTTATTTACTATATGCGATATAGCACTGTAGATTTCATTTACAAGGAAAAGCTCGATAACAAAGGCAAAGCACAAAAGTAGGGAAGATATCTTATTTAGCCAAAACAACACATCTGCTAAAAATAAGAGTAAAATTCAGGCAAACCAAGTTAGGATGATCACGACATACAACAAGAAACATAAAGAAGTTAAGAACATCCTAAACAAGCACTGGCACTTAATAGCAAATAATCCCATCCTGCAAACCTTTGCTCAAAAGAGACCAGCAATTTAATTTAGAAAGGCAAGATCTTTTCAACAAATGCTTGTCTCAAATATGCTGCCACCAAAACAAAAGCATAAGGAGGGTGAAGGAAACTGGCTAAGGAAGAAGCCAGGTTTTATCAAGTGTTCGAAGTGTAAGGCCTGCAAGCTGGGGGTCAACACACAATCGTACCCGCTCTCTCATAGCAAACAGCAGTGTCCCGGGATGGGTACTTCAGGACACTGCAGGAGCCACGCAGCCTCTTTTCCACAATAAAGAAAGCCCCGGGGGTGGTGGTCCCCGGGGCTTTGGGGCGGTCGTTAAGGCTCCCACCTCTAATTTTGCAGGGGGGTGCCTTGGATCCCCACCCCAACCATTTATTTGATAGCCGGGGGGGGTGACACTCACTCTTGCATTGCATAAGTACAAAATCCTGCGCACTCAAAAAGAATCACAACATCAATGTGTCAATAAATTCGAATTAGCACAAAAAGAAATTCTTGTCCAGCGTCGTTTTTCATTGGAGGCTCGTGTGTCTCTCCTTTTATTTGGTCATCAGATAGGACAATTTATATACAGCCAGCCGACACGTGTTTCGTTGTAGGACTGTACATAAACAGAAACTGCAACTCTTCAGGGCTTGATTGCTGCAATGTCAATACCTAGGCCCATTTCCGGTGATAATTCCGACCCGGAAGGGTAACCTTATGTTGTAAAATCACGAAATCAGTCGCCACCGGTTTTCTCCAATCCTCAATCTGAACTGCCAATATCCAATCTTGTGGCTCAAAAGTTTAGCTCTAGTCCGTAAATATCCAATGGATAATAATTTCCGAATTACGGGTGCGTGTGTTACGAAATCTTGTGGCAGAATCGCCCTCGCGCTACTGGCGTCCAAAACCCGGCATGTTGTGATTCTTTTTGAGTGCACAGGATTTTGTACTTATGTTGTAAGAGTGTATTTGTTGTGCTCTAATTGAGGTTTTTTTAAGGGTCTCCCCTCCCTGCCTGCACCATTACTATTGAGAAGTGCGAATTACGTTTACTCTGCTAGAGCGCCTATAGAACCCATACACTTAAAACCCTCTTCTTTGATATCACTCACTCTTGCATAGCAAACAGCAATGTTGAAAAATTCTTCCGGTAAGATAACAAAAGATTTTGAAGTCCATTTTTGCCGTTTTTGTTGTTGTTTGCTGTTGTTAAAGCGGCAACAATTTTAACGCCGTCTTTGTAAATATGCCCCTAAGTTTTGTAATGTCGACAATCCCATCTCCCATTTAAATAGGCAAAAAATATTTATTGAAGTGCATTGTGAATCTTGAAGCAACACTGTCTAATTGTGATCGATAAAGAATTGAAAGAGTTGTGTACTTCTTTTGCTCGTAATGTGCATAGGGTCAGATTTACAAGTTCATTGCGTTACTATTGCATCACTTTTAAGATGGGAAAAATGACGTGAAAGTGGCGCAACGGGCTTGTAAATCTGCTACACAGTGTTGTCTTACTTTGCTTTCCTTTCTGTCATGTAGAAAATCCTGGGTAAATATAACAGTTTCTGTACAGCCAGTACCTTTCAACCCAACCCCCAAACTGCGTACTGCCTGTTACCATAGTAACAGTTCATGGAACACTTACGTGAGCACAGAGATTAGAAGTTCATCACAGAATGTTGCTAATCGAAACAGTTACTGTGCTGGAGTTGTAAAGGTTTTCCATAGGAACCGTTAGTCGTAGCTATAGACTCTGGTAAAGAGCTGGTAAAGAGTTAGCCTCAGTATTATACTTCTAGTTATAAATATAAATTCTCTTTTTAAATGTTTCCTAACTATATGATTATCACACTAAATAATAGTGAAATGTTGTCAGAAAAAGAAGACGTATATACTTTTTAAAATTAACTTTTAATAACAATAAATAACTAGAAACGTAACTTTAAGATAACAATATAATAAATAACTGGAAACATAACTTAACATAACAATATAATAAACAAAATGTGATATGGACTCCAATAGAAGTAGGATAGGTAATCTGCAAAACAAAAATGAAAATAAGTGTTTAAAATTAGATCAATGTGACTGAAGGAGGTCAAAGATTACAAGTTAAGGTAATAGTTGGCAATATTTCCTAATTTGCAGGTCTGCAGTGTGCCTGATACATTCCACCTCTCTTATAGGCCCGCATTCAAGAGGTGTCTGTACAGAAGTGCCTACTGTGTCAGATTTACAGTATGGATGAAAAGGTCTTTAAAATGATTTAGAGATGAGATAGAATTAGGTGAGAGATCAAGTCATTATGCAGGACAATATTCTTTGGGGCTTATTTACAAGCCTCTTGGGCCACTTTTGCTTTACTTTTCCCATGTTAAAAGTGACGCAAAAGTAGGGCAAGCCCCGTTATTTCTAACACATTTAATCAGAGGCATTGTGTATCTAGGCCGCTCTGCTTACCTTCTGTAAACACTGTTGCCAATCGAGTTCACAATTCGAACTTCCGCATTGCCTCCATCGTTTTCTTGTCTAATGCCATGTCTATGTCTGTTATGTTTTTTAGGAGTTTTTAAGATGTTGTTGTCTTGTAAATAGTCAATTACTCCTTTATAAAAAATTTAAAGAAACTTTCTACCAACTTGGTGATCAGTCCCTTCTAGGTGGGCTTTCTCTATTGTTCATTGGTTATTCACCCAGTTTAATTACTGCTGTTCTTCAACTTAGCTATAGACCTTTTCCAAATTTAGAGATCAAGTCATTATGACGCAAACGTAGGGCAAGGGGCTTGTAAATAAGCCCCTTTATTTCTAACACATTTAATCGGAGGCATTGTGTATCTAGACCACTCTGCTTACCTTCTGTAAACACTGTGGCCAACAGAGTTCACAACTTGAACTCAGCATTGGTTGTACACTGCAGACTGTCTTACATTCAACCTCGGCAGAGTGGACAGCAGCGTCCATAACTTTAAAAGAGAAGGAGAAATGATGTGAGAGAGAGTGAGAGAGAGAAAGAGAGAAAAAATGACATTAAAACTGTGAGAGAGAGGATGTTATAGATGGAGCAGTTAATACTGGAGAAAATCTTCGTAGCTCCCCTTTTTGCCTCCTTTGTGTGTCCAAGCATGTGCCGGTTCATGGTGCACCCTCTAGTTTAGTGATCTGAAAGATAGTATATAGAGTTAGTAATAACGTAGTACATACAACTGCACAAGTATATTTTTGCTTTATTTCTTTGTACACTCGGATACAGTATTTCATCAACTTCCACTGTAAGGAGATGTCTGTGCACTGTTTTTCTTCCAAAGTACTATATCCCATACACTCCCACTGCATAGCAGTGAGTTTTCAATACTGCGTACCCAGACTGTTGTACCCCATTGACTGCCAGAGTCCAGAGGTGAGTGCTTTTTCTTGCGTACTCAGGGGCAGATTTACAAGCTCCTTGCGCCACTTTTCCCATGTTAAAAGTGACACAAAAGTGGCGCGAGGGGCTTGTAAATCTGCCCCTAAGACTGTTGTAACCTATCTATTCTTACGGCTCAGAGGTAATTGTACATTCTCCGCAGTCAAGCTGCTGCACACTACCCACTCTCTCCGTCCACAGATGACTTGTTGTTGTTTCGGAAACAAGCTTCTTTGCTCACCTTGTGCCATTGGTGTGATTCAAAGAGGGTGCACCACGTGTCGAAGCAGCCCTCTCAGATGTTGTAACAATGGTCACGCATCATCGCAGAATGCATGAACGTTGAGCTTTGGAGGTGTTTTGGGGGGATGCCAATTTGTGAAACACAACCTGTAAGCTAAAAAGGAGGAGGAAATTAACACTGTACGTCATTTCTTTATCAAAGGAGAGAGGAAGTGAGAGAGTGACTGAAAAGAATATTTGCAGCTCACCTTTCTGTCACCGGTATGTTTTTCACCACGTGCCGGGACATAATGCCCCCTGAAGCTCTACATCTAAAAGAAAGTAAAAAAAAGATGTTATGATTGGTAATTGTTACTATCTTAATGTGGGGAAGAATTACATCGCCCTTTCACACACCTTCCCTCCCGCATTTAAAAACAACTATTTGTACAGTCCCAACTTGTTAAATAGGCTTCGATTTTTGAAAAATTTCTATAGTAGTAATCTTTTTATTTGGTTGTGAAAGCAAGCAGTGCGAAGTGTACACGTGGTTTCGATCATCACGATCGAGGAACATTTGACCAATTATAAAAACTTTCCTGCTTTTGGAAAAAAATAAAAATTCAATAAGATACAGCCCCGGAACTGCTGGGGCCTCCGCAGTCCCGGGGCTTCAGTTATGTTGAGAGGGGGTTACAGTGGGCTGTGGAAATAGGTCCCGGGGGTATTTGTTAAAAAAATAATAGCGGGGGTACGCTGGGGCCCCCACAGTCCCGGGGCTTCACTCATGTTGGGAGGGGGGTGCAGTAGGCTGTGGAAATTATATCGAGAAAACAACAATGTGGCGTATTGCAGCTTTTCTTTAACCCCTTCAGTGCTAATGACAAGGGTAACTCGTCATGGAGTTTCCATTGATTTCAATGGAAATTACATTGAAGCGGCGCGGGATCCTTAGCATCCAAGTGGTTAATATAATGTGGAATAATGTTTATTTATTAGGCACTGTTCACTTTTGTTACGGATAGAGTCACTTTGTTACAGGAAATGTATTAATATGTGGGAGGGCATGTTCTGTATGTGTGTGTGGAACAAAATTAACGTTTAATTGGCTAAGGTGTTCCAACAAAAAGCTTAATGTTCATTGGGTGCGAACTATCGAAAGTAGAAGTGTTTTCTGCAATTCACTTCTGCTCTGGAGAGTAGCAAGGACATCTAATTGGCTTACATGTTGTACGGAGGACCTTCCTGAGCTTTATGTTGGTTGGTTGCGAACTATTGAAAGTAGAAGTGTTGCCAGCCATTCTCTTCTGCTCTGCGGAGTAGGAGGGACATCTGATTTGCTGACGTATTCCAAGGAGGACTTTCCCAAGCTTAATGTTGATTGGCTGTAAACGTTTGAAGGTAGAAGTGTTGTCAACGATTCCTTCCCTCTTCGCTGAGTATTAGGGACATTTCATTGGGTAACGTGTTCCAAGCGGGATCTTACGAAGCTTAATGTTCATTGGCTGTGAACCATTAAAAGTAGAAGTTTTGGCAGTCATTCCTTCCTCCTCTGCAGAAAAACATGGACATTTTATTGGCTAAAGTGTTTCGAGCACAAGTTTGCTCCTTATAGGATGGGAACGGTTCACTGTTGTCAGTGATTTTATGACAGCTTGGGAAAAGAAAGCAGTAGGGGGGTAGGAACACTATTAACTATGTACAGTGGTCACAAGGTGGTGGACAGGGATTGTGAAGGTAAAAATTGTTTTTATATGTTTTAAGGGCCATTTATATGATTGCAGTGGGGTGTAAAAATCACAGCAGAAAAATGACAGTGTCTTGCAGTGTTTTTTTATATCAAGTGTGCGAGTGGGATACTTCCCAGGAGCACTATGTACTTATAATGTGGTGTTTACTTTTTTGATGGGGAGGTGTGGTTGCGCAACAAAAATTTCAGTCTAGGTTTGAAACATTTTTTATTTAGCAAATACAAATAAACTTTCTTCAGAAACTGATGCTGTATATATGAAAGGGGTGACAAATAAAAATGGAATTTCATAAAATATCAGTTAAGCGTGGCCATACTCTCCTTTTTTCTGCTATAGTTTATAAAAGTGTTGCCCTATATTCTTGATAATGTAAGAGAGCATCAGTTAATTTTAAATAGAGTAGAATAGAGGTGCCACAACTAACACTCCTGCACTACATTATCTGAGGTCAGGAGAACAAGTAAAAAACAGGTCAATATAAGTGACTTCATATTACATAGAAATGTATGCATTATTATGTTTCAAATTTGTAATTTTTAGGATTCAGGAACGTTCTGTCATAGTGCTTAGAGGTCTCACACTGTTCCGCTAACAAATCACATACTCACTTAAGAATATATAGGATAGTACTATTATACTATACAGTACTTGTTCTATATATTCTATAGGGAGACGGTGAATAGGAACCGCAACTGAGAAGAATAGAAATTAGAAAATAACATTCAGAAATGTAGGGTTTATCAAATATTTAAAGTAACAAAGTATGTATGGAAGCTATATTTTTTTATTCTGCAATTTCGTAAAATATGCTCATGAAACAAATATCTGATCAAGTACGTTCTAATGTTTCATAAGCTGTATTACAGATGGCGCCGAAAAATCTCCTATTCCTCTAATGTTAGAATAGGACAATCTATTACAATATAACAAATGATACCATTGTTACAGTAAAAAGCAAAGGAAAATAAAGTTATCTATTAGATCCATAATGAAATACTTTCGAGTGGTAATTATTTTCTGAGCTTCTTTTGTCCGGTAGGTCAAAAATTTTGATCTTTGTGGCGACGGGTCATAAACTCCTCTGAGATCATTATGACTGTGAAAATTATAATATATATATTCACAGTATATGATCAAAAGGGGGGAATAGACTAAAAACCAGAAGCTGGTGACGTTGCTTATATATCTTTACTCTTTGTGCCGATGGGTCATGAACTCCACTGAGCATAACTGTTAATATTTTAATTTACATATTAACAGAATATGATCCCTAGGGGAAAACACACTAACAACTGGAAGGTGGTGACGTTGATTGTAAATGTTTAGGGTTTGCGCCGATGGGTCACCAACACCTCTGAAGCGAAGTACAGTGTCAATATTATAATATAGAAAGTCACAACATATAAGCTGAAAGGAGCCAAAAAAGGAGCAATGTTTGTTGTAATCTATCTGTTTCTGAAAACAAGCTGCTGATGTTACAGAGAAAAAGGGAAAAACATGCAATAACACTTTTTTCTAGATTTAAATGTTTAAATATTGACAAATAGCCACAAATTATAACTATCTACTATGCTGACGGAAAACAAGAATCCAATGCTAGAAAAGGGAACCTGCATCACAGATTGGCGACGCAGAAATAACTCGCGAACACTAAACTAATTGTACAATAGGTGTGGTTTATATAATATTTGGTTGTTTAGTAGTCTATGGAGGGAAGATCCAGCTCCGCCTATGTAGATGTTAGGTTTTACAGTTTACACGTGCTCACGTTTTAACTGTTTTACTTGTGCACGGTTTGGAAAAAGTTACAAACTGTGAAGCTGTAAAGGTTTTGATTTCCATAGTTGCACGTATAAGGTCCTTATTATCTACATACGTTGGAGAGTTTAAAAAGTGGTACCTGGTAAACTGTGTCCTTTACTTCTTATGATTAAAAACACCTAAATAGAAGACACTAAAAAAAAATATCGTTTACAATAGAAGGAATAAAACGTTTTTCTCACTATGCTGTTAAATTAAAAAAATGACAGCATTTGTAAAGTGTAAAGCTACCCCCAGAAAGGTGTGCCGGTGCTTGGGGTATTGGAAAGATTAAACAAGGTGTTGCCTATAGTGAGATAGTGTTGGGCTAAGATGATGATGGACTTTGGAATCGAACTGTGAACGCTGTTGTTCGAAGTTAGGTATTATAGGTGCTGCATCATACTTTTACCACATTTATATGTTATTTACTGCCAATTAATTTGAAAACATTATTAAATAATAAGTAGGGCTCCATGTTTTATGTTTTTACTGATTTTTACAGATAAATACAGACAGAAAAGTATTTATTTTCCTCTCTATATTCATTTTAATGTGTGGATAGATACGGAAATTGGGTTATTTTTTGAGCAATTGTAAATGCTGTCAATGATGAGTACTAAGCCAATAGGTCTGTCGTTCTGAAAGTAAAAGGGTAAAAAAAAAACTTTTAGTAAAGAGCCTTAAAGAACAATATATATGCTCGTATAAGAAAACTTGTACATTTTAATATGAAGATTGTGTATAGTTTATCATCTAAGAGTGTTTACATGAGTGAAAACGGTCAGTCTTTCAGCCATGAGTGCATATTTATCAGTAAAATAAATGTGGAAATATACTAATTTCAGATTAATTGTTTGTAAAATAAGAGGTCTCTAAAATGGTCGACAGTATGTAGTTTAAAAAAGAAGAGAAATGATTGGCTGTTTGAGAACATTATAGAGTGAAAAATAGGGTGCATGCTTCTGTGCTTTAAAAAGCATGTTAGATAGGATAAGCTGATATTTTGGAATGTCAAGCACACTTGTGTTTGAATTTGTTTAATATAGACTTTGCACAGTATTATGTATGTTTTGGAATAGGGATTGCTGATTATGACTGATTGTTTTAATGTGTGGATATGTACATTAGTAGTAAAGTGCATAATTTTAGGTGTTGATTTCAAATTGGAAATGTATATGTCGAGCTAAGGTATTAGTAATGAGACTAGTTTTTATAAGTCTCTAAACAGGTATAGTTAAAATATGCAACATAATTTTTGGTGTTTGGTTTCAATTTGAAGCTTGTTTTGTGAATTTATGTGGTGTAGATAGTGTTCTGTAGGGAGATACTCATTTACATTTTTCAGTGATATGGTGAGACTTATAGTAGAGAAATGTGAATGGTTTCTGCTTTGTATTTGGCTACGTGTTTTATTAAAAGTAGTTGTAGAAAGTTAATGTAGCAGTAGAGATGTATACAGTAGTTTTATCCTATGAAGAGTTTGCTTGCTGAGCAGGTATTTCCCTGTTAGCACTGAGACACTCCTCCAATCACCCATCGTGCACCATACACTTATTCATTCAGTGTAGTGCCTGTAGTTGACAGCAAGGTGAATTACTAATAAATTCTCTATGCACTGTATTTGGTGCACTGTAATTATTCCAGCTACTGCTTGTGTAATTATAGAATGCCTAAGCTAGTAATAATACTACAGGTATGTTATTATGTGCACTATGCATGCACATGTCTATCCAGCTACATACTATTGCTATACTATTGCTATACTCTTGCAAATACCCAGTTAGTACTCATGCAGACTATTGATTTAGTCCTGCATAAATCCAGGTAATAGTCATGCAAGTCAGGAATCGCACAGTGAGTCTGTGTCCAGTCCTACAATCATCCTGACAGAAGCATGTCCTTATCTAATCACTCGCCTTGCTGTCAACTACTAGCACTCTATGTACCTAGTCATTGTCTATGCGTGTTCACAATGACTCAGGCATGAGACAAGCATTGTTACAATCAAATGTGTACGATGTATGTGGTCCCCTAACCCCCTGCAGCCTACAGAATCAGTCCTGCAAAAATCCAGGTAATAGTCACCTTGCTGTCATCTACTAGCACTCTAGATACCCAGTTACTGTCTATGCACTTGCACAATGACAAAGGCATTGAGACAAGCAGTGGTATAATCAAATATGCACAATGTGTGCGGTTCCCTAACCCCCTGCAGATTACTGAGTCAGTCCTGTAGAAATCTTTGTAATATTCATGTTTGTCTGGAATCATACTGTGAGTCTGTGTCCACTTCTACACTCATCCTGACAGAAGCATGTCCGTATCTAATCACTCTGCTGAAACATAAGCACTTATAAAGTCACCTTGCTGTCAACTACTAGCACTCTAGGTACAGAGTCACTATCTATACACTTGCACAATGACTCAGGCATTGAGACAAGCAGTGGTACAGTCAAATGTGCAGAATGTATGCTGTCCCCTAACCTCCTGCAGTGTACTTGGTCAGTCCTGCAAAAACCCAGGTAATAGTCATGCTTGTCTGGAATCATACTGTGACTCTGTGTCCACTCCTACAATCATCCTGACAGAAGCAGGTCCTTATTTAATCACTCTGCTGAAACTCACCTTGCAGTGAACTATTAAGACTCTAGGTACCCAGTCACTGTCTATGCACTTGCACAATGACTCAGGCATTTGGACAAGCAGTGGTACAATCAAATGTGCACAATGTATACAGTTTCCTAACCCCCTGCAGACTATTGGGTCAGTACTGCAAAAATTCAGGTAATAGTCATGCTTGTCTGGAATCATACTGTGAGTCTGTGTTCACTCCTACAATCATCCTGACAGAAGCATGTCCTTGTCTTGTCACTCTGCTGAAACATAAGCACTTATAAAGTCGCCATGCTGTTAAGTATCAGTACTCTAGGTACTCATTCACTGTCTAATCATTTGTATAACACTTATTCATTCCAATAATTATTTAATTAGTACCAGTGTACTTCAGTAAATTAATTGTGATTTCAAAAGGACGTGTTTAAATGGTTTTTATGTAGAATGTGTTTGTTTAGTAATAGAATAGTATATTTTATAGATTTATTAAAATAATATTATATATATTTATTTTTTTACAGATATTATTCGCCATCATTAAAATAAACTTATCATGACCAAAAAAACAGAACAATTAGCAAGAATTAGATGAACAACAACATGTGGGGAAAAAGAAAAAGTCTTGCGGTAAGAGACCAAAAGAATGTATTTAAAAAATTTCAAAGCTTAGAAACAGTGCGCACATTGTGGAAAGTACAAAAATGCCTCCACAACAAAAAACAAATAAGAGGGAAATGAAACATAAATAATGAGAAATCACATTCAAAAACACAATGTATGGTAAAAGGAGGAAGAGTCAGTATGAAGAAATTAGAAATAACATATTTTACAATAGTGTTGTCTTTAATTTGTTGAAAGATGTGAAGAAATACAAAAGTAGAACAGTATTTTATAAAAAGCAGAAAGAAATTGAGACTATTGTTGAGAAGGCTTTTGAATTATAAAGGAAATTATTCATTTTAGTTTTAAATAGAATTTGATCACTAGATAAGCCAATACATTTTATGAAGGCCATAAGTAAGAAGAAGAGACTAATTAACAGAAGTAACTTTTTGAAATTTTCTTGGGTGAATGGAAACACAGTTCAAGTTCAGACCCTTTTTTTTAATGAAAAGAGTTATTTTCAAACCAATACATTATTGCTTGCAGTTGATACCAGTGGTTGAGCTTATGAGGTTTGAAATCGTTGTCCAATTGAGAAAGAGAAGATGGTTCCTAGAAATGTAGAAGAACTAAAAGCTGATGAAGTTCTAGGGAGACGTCCTAAAGTCCCAGTGTATACTTGGGATTGTAGTAGTATTTGTTGTATACGACAGGAATCTATTGATATTTCACGCATTTTATTACCAGAGTATAGTACAAAAAGTGTTAAACAAAAGATTAAGATGTTGCAAGGACTAGATCCTTGAAGAGTGAGAAAAAATACTGGTTTGCAAGGTCATTCTCTGGCTTGTCTTTCAAGGAAAGTATGTCAAAGTGTTTTTCATAATTTTAGAATGTTAACAGTACAACATTCTTAAATGAGGAAGTTAGTCAGAAGATTGTATTAAGCAAAAAGTCCAGCAATAATTTTAAATGAGTTGAACATTGCTCTTTTGCGTGTGTCAGTATCAGATGTAAAAAAGGTTTGTGATGAAATAGAGTTTCATTACTTTGGTTCAGAAAGGTTTGAAGAACAAATAACAATGTTTAAGGTGATTTGATGTGAAAGGCCAAGTTATTCTTGTATTTGTTTCCAACGAACTCACTATAAAAATCAGACTAGGACTGTTGATCTATATTTAAAAGTGAAAGAGAAAATAATGATAAGTGGAAGGAATTTTCAACCTATTTGCTGGTAGAGGATAGCTTTGATTTGGGTTCTGATCAGGGTATTTTTAAATGTTGTTATAACAAATTAGACGATAAAAAAATGCCTGCTGGAGCTGTCCATAATAATCTAGAGTTGGTAACCATTCCTCCAGAACTGATAGATTTAAACACATATGAGTCTTTTCTGATTCAGTGTGTCCACCCATTTCAAGCTATTGTTTGTATGGAGCCTAAAACTTGTCAATTGTCTCCTACAGATTTACAGAGATAACTAAAAGGAACAGTTGTATATTTACCTCTAGATTTAAAGAAAAATATTTAAACTATTGGTGTAGAGAATGTAGAAAGTGAACCAATAGTTATACTAGTTAATGGTGTTCCTACTAAAAGTAAGAAAATCTGACAGGAATTAGTGGTTGCCAGGAAAGTGCAAAAGGCATCGCTATATCTTATAAACAAAACAATGATTACTATATAAATGTGTATGCGGAAGAAGAAGAAATACTTTTAGGAGATAATAGTGAAACGTCAAGTGGTCAAATTGAAAGAGTGGACATGTCCAAAAGTGAAGAAATGTATGAAGATTATAGTGTACATCCACTTCATTCGAAATAAGTGATGGGGAATACTATTCAATTATTCCAAATAAAGAAAGTAAAGGGGACTCCCATGCGTGTGTGGGAAAAAAGTTTAGAAGCTTGTTTTTTTCTGCAGCTGTTCCCAACAGAAAAAGGTGGACGATATGACGAACGATCAGTGCAGATTCCTGCATTAGAATATCTGACAACAAGATTGGATGCAGAAGATCCAAGATTTCAACAATGTATCCCATATATATTTCATCTTTTGTTTGAGAGTGACTTGTCTGGACTTTCATATGCAGTTCAACCATATATTAAAAACAGGAGTACATCTTCAGAATGTTTCTGCAAGGGAATTTATGGATAAAGTACATCAGAGAGATGATCATTTAGAATCTCAACTGAATAATTTGATGGCAAGTCAGCATGGTACTAATGAATATTGGTATCATCGTCATGGAGAACTTAGATGTATGCTAAGGAACTTAGGAACTCCTACATGGTTTGTTACTCTTAGCTGTGCTCAATACGCTCGGAATGATTTACTTACATTTCTTCGAGATTTCCACGTCCTGTAATATACAAAGGAAGAGTAAACAGTTTCATGTCAGCTGTGAGACATACCATCACTAGAAAATCTCCCAAAATACATACAATTTAAGAAGAAGTCAAGAATCAAAATATATCAATGATTATAATCCAGTTATTCTCTCAATGTGGAATGCTAATATGGATATCCAGTATGTTGTGGATAACTCCATTGCTGTTGCCCGGTATGTGACATCTTACATAACAAAATCAGAAAAGACGGAGTTTTTGTAAATTATCTCCAAATGTTGAATTAAGAAATTGTTCAAGAAGCTACTATTGCAGCTGATATTGCTAGAGACAGTTCTCAAGATAGTCAAAGTTCTGCTCCACTTAGTCAAGATCCACTAGGACAGCTAATTCTTGAAAATGAAGCAGAAATCACCATGAGTGAAGTGGAAATAGCAATGCATCAAGCTCAAAAAATATTATGGACTTAGGAAACTTGGAAGAATAACTAAATGTTTAACAGAAGGAAATATATCAGCAAGTGAGACAACAGATCGACCATGGTTTTCTTCATGAATGCATATACACATCATTTCAACCTATCCTAATGTATGTCAGTGGTCAAGCTGGAACACAAAAACGTTTCTTAATCAAAGTTTTGACCAGTTATCTACAGAAAACAACTGACTCACATTTGTCTTGTGTTATAACTGCTCCAACTGGATTGTCAGCACACAACATTAAAGGAATTACATTACATTGTTTACTAATACTACCTGTAGAGCATGAATACAAATTGGAATATCACAAGCTATCTGGAGAAGCTTGTTATGAAGTTTCAAGAGTGCTAAAAAAAATTAAACATCTGATTATTGATGAGGTGAGAATGGTCTCAAACTTAATGCTTGCTTTTGTGCATTTAAGAATGCAGCAAATTCTAAAAACAGAATACAATGTCTTATTTGGAGGAAAACATGAGATAGCTTTTGGAGATCTACTGCAACTCACTCCCGTAAAAGGAAAAACAGTATTTAAAACATGTGGACATGAAGACACAAGAAATTCTTTGGGAAGTGTTGGAAATGTTAACATTTGGTCATATTTTGAATACAACTCATTACAATTATGAGACAGGCAAATGATATTGATTATGGAGCTATTCTTCAAGATATAAGAATTGGCGTATTGACAGAATATGGCAAACAAGTTTTGCAAAGTTGACTACTTACAAACTTGTTTACAAATGAAAATATAGTTCCTGAAAAAATATACAAAAAAACTGCAGAAAATAAATCTATAATCTGCTTAATGCCAACACTGCACGAGTGTTCTACATTAAATGAAGAACTTTTAAAGTTGGAAAATGAACAAATAATCAAATTGGAAGCCATTGATAAAATAAAGCATGAAGGAATCACTATTATTTTGACAGAAAAATTAAAAACAAAATTAGATTTTTTAGAAAAATCTATATCTAAAACTACTAGTTTAGAAAAGAATTTATATCTATATGTAAACTGTCTGGTAATTTTACGGCGTATTTTGGATGTTGAAAAAGGTTTAGTAAATGGAGCAATGTGTAAAGTTGTTTATTTTGTTAATTATCAAAATAGAGATGGAATTGAATTTTTGAAAATCAAATTTGATCGAATTGAAGAAATAAAGCAAATTGGTTGCTGTTCGGTTCGTTTTTGCTTGTTAATAATGTAGTAGAAAAGAGTTTCCTCTTTCTCAGGCATATGCGGTGACTATTCATAAATCTCAAGGTTTGAGTGTTGACAGGGCTTTGGTAAACATTGTTTCTTTGTCCTGAGTCAGAACTTTATCAGGATTGCATTTGATTGATTTTGATGAAAGAAAGAATTGTGCATATGTAAATTGTGTAAGAGAGTATAAGCGGTGAAGAAGATTGTATGCTCCCAACTTAAGTGAATATCGTGTATATGAAAAGCATTTAGTAGGTCCAAAAAGAAGATATGAGAATATCTGTAGTGAAGTCAAAGAGAAGGGACAAAATCAAGATAATGTTGAGATTGCAAGTAAAAAGAAAAAGACCACTATTGAAGAGATTGTAGGATATAAGTTAGAAAATAGTTCTGGTATCAACTGCTATGCTAATGTAGTGGTCAATGTTGTTTTTTTCTAGAAAGTCTGCAACAGCAAATTATGGAGAATTGAGAAAAATATTTTGTTCGTTGTTGAATTCTATTTATGAAAAATTGAGAACTGATAAAGGTAAAATACAAAGTGTTTCTGATATTCGCAATCTTCTGGATATATGTTCTGTCCGACAAGATGCTCCGGAATTTCTAATGTATATGCTTGCAGTATTGGAAAATTAAGGAATAGAAATTGAAAATCTTTTTGAACTTCATTAGAAATGGAAACATGAATGTGAAAATTGTATGTTTACTTCTACCACTAACATAGACAATGAAAGATTCATATATTTGACAATAGCAGACTGTAAAACAGTGTTTTCCAGCAAACTAGTTAAAGCAGCAAATCAAAACATGGAGTGTAGCCAATGCAAATCAGAAATGTTATCAACATTATTTATACAAAGATTTGGACAATATATAATTTTAATGATACAACGTTGTAGAGCTGATGGAAGAAAATTGGAAACTTTAATTAAACATTGTGTAGCAAGTCGACTATCAATAGCAGAAAGAACTTTTGTAGCAGTAGCAAATATTTTTCCAACATGGTCCTTCTATAACATCTGGACGATACACTATCTATTTAAAATGCAATTAAGGGTGGACATATTGTAATGATGCTCATTTGGTTTTTAGACATCATTTGCCTTATGAATTACCAATTTACTACCTAATATTTTTAAAGCCAAAGTTCTAACAACATAATTTGGCCTGTTGGGAATATGTTAAAATGTATTAATACGATTACTATTGGACAATTTCAGTATAAAGGATTTCAGGAATATCATTTGGCCTAGAGGAAAGATATTTATGTCAATTAACCACTTTTTCTTGGATATTCTGACAGCATATATTTTAAAGAACATCATTTAGAGTATATGGAAATTATAAAGAATTGTTGATTGAATTATTGTTTCGGTTCTTTCATATTGTAGTAACAAAATTCTCTTAGAAAGAAGCATTTTATATATTTGAGATTTGTATTATATGCTATGTTATTTTTATGGAATGTGCAGAGATAGTTGACTATATTGAAAATATTTTTGACACAGATGTGTTTGTTTATTTAAACAATCTTATTGATTGTTTTTTTTGCACGCTGTTATGTGATGAGTAACATTGAAATTACTATTTATAGCGAAATTCAATATGTTCTGAGAACAGCAAAAAAGGCAAACTAACTATTTGATACTATGCCTAAATTATGTTGCGTTTATAAAATTATAATATTATACATTAGAACTGTCTTTTTCTTCTCTTTTACAAATCATCATTCAAAAGTTCGACATTTTTAAAAATGTAAATTATAAAAAACAACTGCAAACATTTTTTAGAATATTTTGACATCCACTACTGTAAAGATAAGATTAAGTAATCCAAACACTATCCATGTACTACTACATTCAGCTGTGCTGTATCTATATAAACCTCTAACCAGCTACTTAGTAAGTTACTACCCATGCAGCTTAGTAATCCTCCTGTCTGTCCCATGTACTTTTCCAATCACCCATCCAGCACTATCTACTTATCCCATTACTCCACCAATACCAAAGCACTTATAAAATCACCTTGCAGTCTGTTTGCAATACTGTAATCCTTCCAATGACTAGAGATGTACTTATATTCCATAAATACTACGGTACCTAGGTACTAAGAGAAGTACACATACAACATTCTATACACTATGCATGCAGACTTCTAACTACATACATACTATTGGTAGAGTCTAGTAAGTACTAAGGTAGTACCCATACGGTTTAGGAATATTTCTTGTCAGTCCCATGTATTCTCGAATCACCGATCCAGCACTATGTACCTATATATTCACTTTGACAATATCTATCCACATATAAATTCTAATCCTGGGCGGTGATCTACGCTCCGCTCGCGGAGTATGCGAAGTTTCAGCAACTTCGCGCTTCGCAGTGAACGCGAAGTTGTCGAATACTTCGCAATCTACAGCGTAGCATAGTTCTTTTCTTCCTCGCGCACTCAATATGCGTTCTCGCATGCGCGGTAATGACTTACCGTGGTTCTGCTTTAGCTGACTCGATTTTCTCTCCCGGTCGCGTGAGGCACTATGTTTGGAATCCGGCCGCACAATCCCACGAGACTGTGCGAACACGATCACGTCATTTGGACGCGCGAACACGTCATTTGGACGTGCAATCTTCTTTCCGGCGCAGAGTTGGTAAGATCGTGTTCCCGAACACATAGAAACTACAATGTGGCACAGAATATCTCTCGAGCTTGATAAAACCTTCTAGAAAATTATCATTTTGCTCAAAAAAACCCTCAGATTGTGATTTGGCTGTAGTCTTTTGTGCAAGGAGTCCTCTTTTTTTCTACTCTTTTTTCAAGAGGAAGGAAGTACCCCTGAGCCTCCAACTTCCTGTTCCTGTCCAGCAGGCTCCTCCCAGTGCTTTGTCCATGTGCTGTTGACTTTCATTTGGATTTGGACCTGGAAGGATCACTTTTTGTGTGTATCTGCTGCATCTTATCATAGGATTGGATTTATTGAGGACTTTTGGATTTGAAATTCTATTTTACAAGTAAGTTGGAGAATTGGTGTACATGTTTGTTTAATTTGGGCTTTTTTTTTACCTACAGTTTTCTGGGCTTTTCAATCCTTGTTAAAAATTATTGTTGTGGGAGGCCTGTACTTTCATGAGGGGCCAAGTTGTATTACTTTGAAATTTCATCCCTTAGGCCCAAAGGTACCCATGGGTCCAACCATGTTTCTGTGGATGGCATTGGATTCAATTGCAAACTGTGTTTTTTGGAGTGGAATTTCAGTTTTTGGGTGTGTGTTAATTAAATATTGGCTTTTCAGCCAATAGGTAACCCTAGGAGTTCACATAGCTAGTGTAGGCCTGCTTGAGTTCATTGTATGTACTTTCTGTGGGTGGCCTGGCCATGTGGGGGCGGCCATTTTGTGGGACCAGCCACTGTGCTTTTGTCATAGGCCTCCAAGCTTGTGGCCTACTCTGCCAGTAGGCCCAGAGGTACTACTCAAGTCATCATGGGTGCATGAGAGTTAAACAACTGTTTTTGTGGTGTTTGTTTAATTTTTAACATCATGTATGGCATGGATGGCTTTGGATTGATTTGCAAAATGTGGCTTTTGGGGTGGAATTTCAGGTTTTGGGTGTGTGTTAAATAATAGGGCTTTTTCTGCCGGTAGGTAACCCTAGGACTTCAGCTCGCGTAGTTTTGGTAACTGTGCACAGTGCGACAACGCAACCTTACAGTTTTTGTCTTCTCCACGCGCTCAATCTGCGTGCTTGCGCACGTGATAACGACTTTTTGAACAGTTCGCGCTGTCGAACACGCCGAATTTGCAATCTTGCGAGCAATATGTCTCGAGTTGCATAAAACCTTCTAAAAAATGATGATTTTGTTCATTTTGCTAAAAAAACTCCTCAGATTGTCATTTGGTTGTAGTTTTTGGAGCATGGAGTCATTTTTCTGTTTTCATTTTTTTTTAAAAAGAGGAAGGAAGTTCCCAAGAGACCTCAACTTCCTGTTCCTGTCCTTTGTATGTATTTTGTTGTTTGAGGGTGGGCTGACCAAGTGGGTGGAGGCCATTTTGTGAAGCCAAGCATTGTGCTTTTGCCATATGCATGCATTGTCTGTCTTCAATTTCTTTTCATGTTGTTGTGAGTGGCCAGGCCATTTGGTGGCGGCCATTTTGTGTGACATTCCACTGTGCTTTTGCCATAGGCCTCCATCTTTGTGGCCTATTCTGCCAGTAGGCCTAGAGTCCCAGAGTTAGTCATCGGGGGTGCTTGATGTAGCTGTTTTTATGTTGTCTGTTGAATTTAAACATCATTTAGGGCATGGATGGCATTGGATTGAATTCCCAACTGTGGTTTTTGGGGTGTGGTTAACTTTTTGGATGTGTGTTAATAAATGCCTTTGTTGTATGTGTTGTTGTTGTGTAACTTTCCAACCTTTTTAGTCATGCGGATTTTCTTTTTTGCATGAACGCTGTGATGTGTAACAGGCATCCTCCTTTGGCCATATAGGGATATAGGCCGGCTTGAGTTCATTGTTTTCTGTGCTTTACCCATGTGCCTGTGATGAGTGACCATGTGGCTGGGGGCCATGGTGGTGGAAGTAGTAGTGTGCTGATTTGTTTTTGCCACATAGGCCTGTGTGTCTTTCCATTGTTTCTGTTGGCTTACTGTTTCCATCCCCATTGCTATCTGCTGCAGGTCACTGATGCTGCATCCATCCGACATGATGCACAAATTAAGGACAAACAAGTTCCACTTCCACTACATTTGTATTTTAGTTCTTTGCTATTCTTACTCTTACCGCGTGTACTAACACTACTAGTAATTAAAATTAAAGCACAACAAATTCCACATTTGACTGATGTTCTTCTGCCTCCTTTGCTTGTAGGTGCACAAAAGACTGAGGAGGAGGTTTCTGTCATCATTCATCGCCTGTTGTACTGCCAGACAGACGTCCTTCTGTTATACGTGACATGTGGTGTGACCTGACAAGACATCTCTGCAACTTTTGCAACTGAGTGCTGCTGACATCTGAAGAAAATGGGCCCAAAGAAAGCAGATACCAGGTCCTCCAAGACCAAGAACGTTGCTGAGAAGAAGAAGGAAGAACAGAAGAAGGAAGTGGCACTTAAGTCTGGTGTTGACCCCAAAACCTTTTTTGGGAAACCAAAAGGTACGCCTGCAGCAGCGGTGTCCGGGGGGCAAGCTGGGGGTAGCACCTCCGCATCAGTGGGCCCAACCCCCCACCCCAGGCCCAAGCAGATGAGTGTGGACAAGGTAGGCAACCTAATGGTGGAAAGCAGTGATGCTAATCCTGACCTATCTCAAAGTAGTACACAATCGACGTATGAGGGAACACAGCAGATAAGTGGTGAACAACAGCAAACGTAACCACTGTCCGCAATAGTAGTTGTTGTTCCTCCTGAAGTAGGGGCAGTTCAAGAAATTGAGCCTCATGCAGAGCAAGAAGAAGAGGAAGCCGCTCATGCATTAGATCTATTGTCTTCCAAATCCCCACCAAGGAAAAGGAGGGTTAGTCCATCGAGTTCTTTACAAAGCATCCCTTCTGATGATCTAGATCTCACTTGGGAGCCACAACAACCTGAGGGCGACACATCCCAGGACCAGGCTAGGGAAAAGGAAGGTTCCAGAAAGCCTTATACTTATTGAGGTCGATGTAGAACAGCAGGATAATGATGATGATGAGTCTGACCCAGTCATCACGAGGATCCCTCCCAGCCCCTAGGACATGGAGACCAACATTTTTACCCTATCCAAAAGGGCTGCAACTAGTAGAGATGTAGTATGCATACCTCCAACACAGGCAACGCCAACACAACCTCCAGCTTCCATATTTTCATTAGCAAATGGGCCAGCAGCTTCCTACATCCAGCACAAGCACCACCTCAGCAGAAGTATGTAGTGGTACTACTGCGCAGCCACATAGTCATATTCAACACACACCCTTCAGTTCATCCGGCATTGAAATTGGCACCTCTAGCAGGAGACAAAATTTAAGCTCCCCAGTGTGGGACTTCTTTACGGTTAGCGTAAAGGAGGAGAACATTGCTATATCCCAATTGTCATTCCTCTGTTAGTCGTGGTAAGCTTGGTACAAACTATGGTACCGGAAGCCAAATGATCCATTTGAAAAAACACCACGCAATCAAGTGGGAGGACCACCTTCGTAGCATGAAAACTGGAACCATTGATGTTGGTGGGGATAAACGAGTACAAGGTCCACTCACGGTCGAACAGGAAGAAGAAGAAGAGGGAGACATTCTATCTGGTAGTGGTACACAAAGTAGCCCTGTCCCCAGCACTGCAGTGGTACAGCTCACATCCTCCACATCAGCAACATCTCAGTGGCACAAGAGTAAGAGTCAGCCGGAGACACCAAGGAGCACTGCAATGCAAAGTGCTGCGTCGAGCCGAACAGAAAGAAATACCACGCAGGAGGCAAAGTACGAACACAACTACCCAATAGCACGTTTGTACAATGCGAAGCTGGCTAAAATGTTAACACTGGAAGGGGTGGGTTTTCTGGAATTTGTGACAACCATCTGCCCAAAATGGAAGGTTCCCAGCCGCTACTATTTTGCCAGAGTTGCTGTTCCAGCACTACATCACGACGTGCTGGAATTGCTTGGAAAAGCCTTACATCAGAGTGCTGTTCATAGTATCCACCTGACAACAGACATGTGGACCAGTTGCCGAGCCACTGATTACATGTGCATCACTGCACACTGGATCTCTTTTTCAGGTGTTAGAGAAAAGCTATCTGCAGACGTTGACACTGCTGAGATTTTTAATGAAACTCGCAGACATGCAACTGTAGCCATGTTTGCTATGGAGAAATCTCATACTGCTGCAAATATTCTAGCTGAGTTTAACAGCAAGGTTTTGAATGGCTGGGACCAAGAGGGCTTAACATTGGTTTTGTTGCCACGGACAATGGTAGTTAAGGCCATGAAAAATGGTGGCTATTTCAGGGTCCCGTGTTTGGCACACTGCATTAACATTGTTGTTCAAGACTTTCTGAAAAATGAAAGCAAAGTCAGCAACTTACTGACCACCTGCAGAAGAATATGCACACATTTCAACCATTCTTTTAAAGCCCGGAAGCAGCTAAGGGTCATGCAACATGAGCATAAAATACCAGTCAAAGCACTCATCCAGGGGGTGCCAACACATTGGAACTCAACTTATTACATGCTTGATCGTCTGTTTGAGCAGTACATACCACTTAATGCTTATGTCATGACAAGAAGATAAGGGGATCCTATTGTGAAAGCCATGACCATTGAGATGTGGCAATGGGACCTCATTAAATGCCTGACAGAGATGCTACTTCCTTTTGAGGTCTTCACACAGCAGGGAGGACTGTACTATGGGCCAAGTTATCTCATTTTTGTACATGCTAGAGCAACATCTGAAGGAGTTGTCTGAAACATACGAAGGTGTGGAAGACAAAGTAGACACATGTTATTTGGCGAACGCCTTACCTGTCCGCTTATCTGACAATACAAGGATTCAAAATAAGATTGTGTCACATCGACATTACATTACTGCCACAATTTTGGATCCACGGTACAAATTATTTCTGAACGGTAATTCCTTTTTCAGAAAGTGATGTTGCCAAGTACAAAACTTTAATAGCTGAGGAAGCCACTGATTTAGAAAATGAACAGCTCTCAATTAGAGGACTGCCAGTGCCAGCCCAGGACAGTGCAAGTACTACAGGGCATCCAGAGTCAAGTTCTTCTTCAGAGCATGAGAGCAGTGCATTTGCTTCCCAGCACTACCAATAACATCAACAACAGCACCAACAGGATCTGATTCATCAGACACAGCAAAAAAAGCTGCTTGGTTTCTACAGAAAGGGATGGGTAAGTCTGTTGCTGGTGCAAAGTCAAAAGAGGCCAAGCAAATCAGAGCTCCCCTGAACATTGAGAGGATGGTCCTGGCCTATCTGGATGACACAACAGAGGTCTTCATGGAGCAAAGCCTATTGGCGTATTGGTATGGGAAAAGAAGTCAATGGCCAGTGCTCAGCCGGCTGGCGATAAAGTATCTGGATTGCACTGTCACAAGTGTCTCTTTCTTTGCGTGGTTTCAGTGCTGCTGGTGCCATTGTAACTGTGATAAGGACCAGTCTCTCGCCTAAAAGCGTGGAGAGGTTAACCATGATCAAAATGAATCAGCACTTCATACCACCGGACTAAAAAATACTCGAATCACACCAGGAAGGGGAGAGCGACTCCGAAGACATAATTAGTGGGTTACATGACCTACTTCTGTCCGAACCACCAGAGTTTGAGTACAAGCTCCTCTTCCCTGACAACTAGGCTTTCAAATTGTTACTTTCTCCCTTCCTTTATTTGTGTGTATATCTGTCTTTCTGGTTCAAATCAAACCACAACAAATCCATCACCACCGTCTCTTATTTTTATTTACCTATTGGAGTTCCACGTCTGTGCATTTAACTGTCCACTCCACTCCTCAGAGTCCTGCTCCATCTTCTTGAGTCACCCTAAATACATTTCCATCTTGTCAGACATTGGATGGAGATGGAGAATAGTACAATAATGTAGCCTTTAATAGTCCCTCCATAACAAGTTAAACGTACGTGACTATAGCCATCTTCTGTTTTGTTTCCAATCCGAAACTCATCACTGTCTTAAGGCTACCACCTCTGTCTGCAGGCATTCACAACTCTTCACTGAGCAGGAATCCAAAACGAAAGTAAACTCGTATCACTTTCAGAAGGCTCGGCATCTCTGATCTGACAGCCAAAGAGAAGAGCAAGACAGGTATATGATTAATGAATGATGCGATACATTGAATTGGATGCTTGCTAACAAAGTAAAAGTGACTCAAGTGATAGTCAATGTTTCCATGTTGTTCAATAATAACCAATTGTACTCCTACTACTGCAGGTGCAGTCTGGACCTACTTAATCGGAGTCACTCACTACAGACTGAGTTGATGTTGGTCTGTTGGACAACACGTACACGTAACACACCATGATGATGATGACCATACTATCTTTGCACGCAGTCAGTCAGTTGGATCTGAGATGATTGATGGAATAACACCTTTTTTATGAACTGGCATGAAAGGTAAACACAACCATTTAACAAGAACCACAGCAGACCTAGGCTACATGTCTGTGCAGTGGTGGAGTCGAATAGTGGTATGATGCCTGACAATGGCGCATTGATTTAGTCACTTGATTTGGAACATGCTAGGTTGCTGTATATGCCTTTTGTCTGGCTCTGTCAAAAATTAAGGTTAATGGAGTTTGGGTCACGGCCCGGTGCCGTGGGCCAGTTCTGTGCTGGCTCCTGTCATGTTGTTCTTGTAGATTAATGCTGTGTAAATAGTAGAGTAGACACAATGTATCCAAGTCGCCTCAGTCTGAAAGTCTTCACGCTCAAGAGTCTTGTCTTTTTGCACTACCCCGTAATTGATGCTTTTGTTTAATTCATTTATTTTTCAATACCCCTTTTGTTTTTCCATCAACACTTACAGGCCGGCCTTTTACCCAGTGCTATTATACTTGGAGCAACAACTCACACTTACCTTACCAATCCTCATCAGCCAGCCAGTGGCACCCAAGAATGATATGCGGAGTGTCCATGGAAGGGAGGACCAAGATGAATGACGAGAAACAACTACACATTTGGACCTCGATAATACAGTAACTTTAGTATCATATTCGTCTTTTAAATAATTTGATTGCTTTTTTCTCTTCATTCATTTTATGACAGTGTGAGTTTGTTTGCTAATTGCTCCCTACAACTATTTTTTTATTTTCTTTGCTAGCTTTCAGCGCGGTACAGCAGGTAATTAGGATTTCTCTGAGGGCATACAGGCAAGGCAAATTTCATATAATACTACTTCCCTGTACTGTCTAATTGTGTAGTAGTAGTTAAGTGCTACTAATTAACCATCAAGTTATCTTCATCATGCATGCATTTCCTTTTTCTCCCTTTATAGATTTATTGGATAGTGGATCATCGTCGTCTTCAAATATTGTTTTGCTTTTGTTGTCTCCATGCGTACTGTTTTACTTTGTCAAACCTTTCCCCTCCCCCTTTTTCCCATCCATTCATCAAACCCTAACTCTGTTCCCCTGGGCTGTGCGATTTTATATTGAGGTGTGATATGACTACATTAAATGTACACCAACAATTGATCACACACTTGCTTGGGCAGATGTGGTGAAAGCAACACTAATTAAATGTCAATGAGGCAGGGCGAGGATCTGCTTCTGCTTGCCCACCCATGCTCAGTCTATGTACAAGCCAGTTAATTTTCCAAAGGTACCCACCGAATACATCATAATTAATTGCCGGCATTGATTGGATTTACAGCATTAAAGTTTACTAATTACGATTGTGTTAAGTTACTCTTTCGACACAACTACAGTTTAACTTCTTAGCTTCTTGTACTAGGCTGTCCCTGCCACCATTATGTTTTCTTTTAGTTTAGCAGTTGCAATATTGTTTGTTTTGCAGTCTTCTTATGTACTGTACTTTTCTACAACTCCCACAGTCTCTCTCAGGCAAGTGAGTGTCTCTTTTTTTGGTTTGCAAATGCTAGTGCCAGTGTCTACTACTGAGGTTCTGAGATTCTGAACCCGTCTCATTTTAGTCGTCGTATCATGACGATTTTGGTATCAGTGGACCGAAAATGGCGAGTGTAAGATGTACAAGTGTTTTCGTCATATTCGAGTGACGAAATCATCATGAAATCAGGGATTCCATTCTGAACCCTCGGGTTCCATTTTGTGCACAACAGCCATTTTGTGGTTGCCCTCACATAGGCCGATGACTAAGGCCGAACGAGTCTTTGGGACACGTACACCTTTAGCTGACTTCTGTGTGACCTGGGCAAGCTGACTCTGTTGCCCGAAGCCAAACCTGTTAAACCAGTTCCTTTCCCAGTAGCTGAACAAGATTACTGATCAAGGCACAAGACACCATTAAAGCTTTTATTGCTCACAACTATGTCTTATCTTGCTCACACCTGTCTCTGCTCTTTTCTTTATGGTCCGTTTACGATGGGGATGTGCCCGTTTTTATGATGGGTTCGATCGACCTGTCTGATGAAGAATGTTGGGTTTGACCAATAATTAATTATGGGCTGGACAAACTGAAAAATTGGCTTGTCATCATGATTCTGCTTTTTCTTTGACGTGAAAACATGTCAGTGGAGTGGTGTGGCTCACTGGTTAGAGGCGGCAGACCCAGAAACAGTGGAGTGGTGTGGCTCACTGGTTAGAGGCGGCAGACCCGGTAACAGAGGACGGCCCGGGACCAGGGTTCAATTCCCGACACGGCAGGGTTGTGGACCAGGGTCAGCGGACTCGATAATTCTCGCCTCGGTGCCTACTCTAACCAGGGATCACACTCGGCAACTCTGGGCATTAGCTTGCCTCATCTCCACAACGGCCCCCCACATACGCTGAGGATGCCTGGTTTCACCTTGGAGATACCCAGTAGGGACCATCTCACAGGGAAAGCCAGGACGGGTTCCCCAGCGGTCTACAGCGCTGAGATAACCCATGTGGGGTGATACATGCGCTTTATAAGACATCATTTCATTACATCATTACAGTGGTCAACTGTAAATAAGGGATGTTTGCCTGAAGCATAATATTTGGTATAAAAAGGGATGACTGACTTTGTAAAGTTGAGCAGTCTCCAGAGAACATACACCGTGTTGTACTTCTAGGAACTCTGTTACTGGTTGCAGCCAATAAAATTTATCTTTGACGTCACCAAGAAGTTTCTGCGTTCCTGTAGTCTGAGACAGGAGAATCCGGAGTCTTTGGGTGTGTCCCCTGGCACCGCTGGGTTCTAAATAACCCGGTACTTCACTACTACCACCACAACCATGACATCTTCTCCATTCTCTTGAGAAACCATGCAGCCATTGCTGTGCCGAACTTAATCCTCATCAATCGCAGGTAAGATAAGTTTGCTCAGAGGTATAATGGACTAGGAGGAGCGACTGGTAGTACTACTAGGACAAATATAACTCAGTGAGGGGTACTGCATTTATATGTTTGCATGTTACAAAATTGGCAGATTATTTAAATCAAACACTAGCTGCTGCCCTGCATCTGCAAGGAAACCTTGTGACGTACATAAATTCATGAAAGAATAACCCCCCCACAAAACATTAACATTGTATGTGTAAGTATAAATAAATAACGTTTATTTTCCTAAAAAAAAAGACTATACCAGACATCACCCACCCCTCTCCCTAACCCCAACCAATGTCCAAGTCCGACCAATGTCCAAAAAATAAGGAACCCTAACACCCAATTCCCACCCACCAACAAAAGTACTAAAAAAGGGGCAAATTAACAGGGTTCATCTACAATCGGCGGGCTTTCAGGTGTTTGTCCACGAGGATTTTGACGCCGTCCTCTATATGGTCCTCCAGCTGTGCCATCCGAAGGAGAAGTTTCTGGCAAAATGTACAGCACTTACATTTGCATCCATGTGGGGGGGCAGCAGTTGTTGAAAAATGGAGGCGGTGAGCGGCTGCCTGACCGCTGCGCCGTACTACTGCAGGCGGGGTCTGACCACCGGTGGGCCAGCTGGTTGTGGGTGCGCCGGATCCCCGAGCAGCGAAACCCTGCCCGGCGCACCTTCGCCCACCGGCGGTGCGCTCCTTTGTAAGGTACATGGAGCCTGGCCTGCCGCATGCTGCCAAGGTCAAGGGGAGGTGGCGCTGGATGAAAAAAACCAGGGTGGCCACCTCCGCCTCTCCAAAAAGCAGTTGGGCGCATTCTGCCGCAAGGCAGCCGGCTCTTGGGCGCAGGCGCCTTGCCCTTGGAGCCGGTACTGCTGCCCTTGACCATGGTTCTGGGGTGGAGGCAGAAAAGAATAGAAGGAAGAAATAAATTTAGGGGGAAGAAGTAGGAGCTTGAAGAAAGAAGTAAAATAAAACAGTAGAAAAGTAACAAAAACACAGTGAAAGTAGAAATAAATCACAAAATATAAACTTAGGGACAGAGAGACAGATATGATAAATAAAAAAAAGTGAGAAAAACAGTGAAAATAAGTACGGATTGCAAAGATTAAAGGTGGATAGAAAAGTAGGCCCAGAACCATAGCATAGAGTGAAAAACAAGATGGCTGCACCCAACGCGACCACGTGGGTAAGTTTGCGCGATATTTCTCGCGAACACGCACTTGTCATCGCGAACAAGTAGATAGCGTTCCCGAACATGACATGCACAACGCGAACACATTATACTTGACCTGGAACAGGAAATAAGGCAACGCGAGCGGTGCTGGACAAGTGAAAAACAAGATGGCTCGGCCCATAGGCGACAACATGGGTAAGTTCGCGAGCTATGATCCCCCGAGCACGCAGACAGCGCCCGAACATGCACAACGCGCTCCCGAACAAGAAAAACTCATCGGGAACGGGTCCGACAAGCAACTACGCTCACTTGCAAAGCTACGTGAAGCTCGCGTAGTGTGAGAACGTCTTCGCAAAGCTTTGCGTATCGCGACTACATGCACTACGCCCAGGCCTAATAAATTCACCAGACACCCTGTTTATAGCATTGTAATCATTCAACCTATTAGTCATGTACTTATGGAATGGCCTAGCTCCTAAGACAAATATTCCTACAATATTCTGTGCAGAATGTATGTAGACATCTAACTACAAATATACTATTGCTCCACTGCACTAAATACCCAAGTAGTACCTATGTACTCTAGGAATCTTTTTGTGAATCTCATGAACTTCTCCAATCACCAATCCAGGACTATCTACTTATCTTATGATTCCATCAATACTTAACCACATATAAATTGAGCATAAACTCTGTTTACAGTACTGTAATCATTCTAGTTACTAGTCATGTACTTAACCCCTTCGATGCTCATGACGAGCTCAGCTCGTCATGAGGTACGCCTGTCGTACGCTCATGGCGAGCTGAGCTCGTCATGAACCGCTGCTTTTTAAAAAAGTCAGCGCACAGCGGGAAAACCCGCAGCGTGCATAGTGTTAAGGAATGGCCTAGCCAGTAACACTAGTACAACTACAATATTCTAAGCACTATGCATGCAGACTTTTAACCAGCTACATACTATTCATATACTCTTGTAAATACCTAGTTAGTACCCATGGAGTGTAGAAATCTTCCTATCAGTCTCATGCACTTTTCAAATCAGTCCTCCAGCACTATCTACGTATCCTATCACTCTGTAAATACTTAAGCACTTATAAATTCACTATACACTCTGTTTGCAGTACTGTAATTATTCTAGTTACTAGTCATAAACTTATGGAATGGCCTAGCTAATAACACAAGTACAGCTACAATATTTGTTGCACTATCCAAGCAGACCTCTAACTAGCTATATACTATTGATACACTCTTCTAAATACCCAGTTAGTACTCATACAGTCTAGGAATCGTCCAGTCTGTCCTATGCACTTGTTTAATCACTTATCTAGTTACTAGTGATGTTCTTATAGAATGACTTAGGCACTAACACAAGTACACATACAATATTCTGTGCACAATCCCTACAAACCTGTAAGCAGGTACATAATATTGGTACACTCCATTAAATACTAAAGTAGTACTCATGCAGCCTAGGATACCTCCTGTCAGTGTCATGTTATGTTAGGTTATGTTACATGAATTTATTGCACGCACGGCTACTCAGGAGTGTCCCGGCGCGTGTCTAGAGGGGTATCATGGTGAGCTTCAGATAAAAAGATGGGTTTTCAGCTTTCTTTTAAAAACCAGTGGATGCTGAATAGTGCGCAGAGCCAGCAGGAGAGCATTCCAGGCAATAGTTGACTTCACTGAGAAGGAGCCACCACCCATCCTCTGCCGCTTAAAGTGTGGGACACGGGCCAGGAATAGGAATCCGGAGTGCAAAGGGCGCGCAGGTGCATAGAAAGTCACCCGCCTCTGTAGATAAAGAGGCCCGCACCCGTGAAGCACGCGATGAGCCATAATCAGTAATTTAAACTTAACTCTGGCTGCTAACGGCAGCCAGTGATATAGACGCAGCTGATTCTGTACACTGTCCCTGGCTGACAGCCCCGACAGCAGTCTAGCTGGGGTGTTCTGGACCACCTGTAGCGTCTTCTAGATAGCTCGGGATGCCAGAAAAAAAGAGCATTTTCATAGTCCAGCAAGGACATAATTAACGCACATGTAATTGTTTGTCTCGCCGCAGCTGGCAGATGGGGAAAGAAGCTTCTAAAGGATTTAAGCAGGCCGAAACAGCCACCAGACAACTTCTTGATGTGTGCTGCGAAAGAAAGCTGTTCATCAAACCAGACCCCCAGTTTTTTTGCCGGTTTCCCTGTGGAGGTCGGACATGGGTAGTCAGGAGGCAAGAGCTGCTCTCGGAAGTTCGGGGGAAAAGTGCCAAATAGCAGAATCTCCGATTTCCCTTCATTGCATTTAAGCTGTGCATCCGCCTTCCAGTTAAAAACTGAGGCTAGGCAATGTTGTGCCTGAGATACAGAGCCTGCCCCTTTATCCCAGGTAAAGAGCAACTGGGTGTTAATACGCATATGCCATCACCTTAGCCCCGAGCTCCTCTTCTAAATATATCAGAGGAGTCATATAGATGTTAAATAGAAGCAGGCTAAGGACGGACCCCTGCGGGACAACCTTTGAAACCTCCTGGGGAGAGGAGGAGAAAGGTGGAATCCAAATCTGCTCAGTCCGAGCTTCTAAAAAGGACCAGAGCCATTCCCACACCGCACCTGACAGCCCAATCCTGGTCAGAAGCAGCAAAAGCAATAGATGCGGGACCGTATCGAACGCAGCCGAAAGATAGAGCAAGATAAGCACCGCCCTTCCGCCCGCATCCAGACAGTCCCGTATGGCCTCTGCCACCTCAACCAGCACTGTTTCCGTGCTGTGTGACGACCGGAACCCAGAATGCGCTGGCTGTAAAAGCGCCTCCTTCTCCACAAACTCGGTTAGCTGTTTATTTGCAACCTTTTTACGTACCTTTGCTAATGCAGGGAGGAGAGAAATAGGCAGATAGTTCCCAGGGCAAAGGGGGTCTAATTATTGCTTTTTAAGAAGAGCGCGAATCTTTGCCTCCTTCCAGGACAAGGCAACCACAGCTTCCTGCAGGGAAAGATTGATAATAGCGGTCACTTCTAAGTTAGCAGCCTCAGCGACCGCTGTTCGTCAATCACCCATCCAGCACTATGTTCTTATTGTATCACTCTGCCAATACCTAAGCACTTATGGGGCAGATTTACAAGCCCCCTGCGCCAGTACGTCACTGTTTATAACGTAGTGATGGTGCCGGAGACTCCTCCATATTTACAAGGAGAGGAAAAGCCATCCTGCTTGGCTTTTCCTCTCCTTGAAAATGCGACCCATTCAAACGCAGCACTTTGTGTTGAAGGGGCGTTCCATGGGTGTTGCTGTGTCTGTTCCCAAACAACACCCATGGAATAACACATCTCAAGATTTACAAGAAAGTGTAAATCTGTAGATACGTGTCAATGGTTTGGTGCGCCACCCTAGAGGTGGTGTAGCGAGGCACAACAAGGAGAAATGTTTTCATTTCTCCTCTTTTTTTCCTCTTTCAATGCATGCTGCATTCTACAGCACACATCGAAGGAGGGAAATGCCTTTAGTGATTGTTTTTGTGCAGGAAGGTGTCCATTCCTGCACAAAAACAATCTCCCCACAACACAGATATCCTTGCAGCATGGTGCAATGGTGCCTGCGTCACTACATGGCTGCAGTTTGTGTGCTAGTGCAGAGGGAAGCACAGAATTGCAACATATTCATGTAAATATGTCACATCCCTGTGCTTTGGAAGTGCCGCAGCAGGGTGCAGCTAAAGGGCTTGCAGTGTCACGCTGCAGCACTTCTTCATAAATCTGCCCCTATAAATTCACCATACAGTAGTAATGCATTCTTTCAGTTAATGCAATTATAGTTCTTTTTTTCAACCAGATAAGGTAGTTCTGATAAGAACTTTTAATTTCTTCTTGTTTTTTTTTTTGTTTTTTTTATTTTTCAACAATTTTGTATTTTTTTTGTGTTTTTATAACAACTAAACAATAAAAGGAAAAAAGTAAACAGGAAACTTTTGGAATTAAAGATCATTCCAAAAACAACTAAAAAATTAAAAAATGTACATCAGTGGTTGCGTTGAGCAGCACAAATAGCATCCACCGATCGCTCTCCATAGCAAACACATTTTTTGCACTTGATGCAGCGCTGCTCCAAAAAGGCAAATTCAGTCCTATTATCTATAGGAGGTTGAGATGTAGACACTCCTTATGTACTTGCTCCCGCTGCTGGTGGATTTAGAGCAGCTCTCCTCATCTCCTCCCGAGCAAGTTAACGTGGATGTAATGTACGTAAATGTTTGTACATGGAAGCAGTGCCGCAAGAGTACTTTTTATCACTTCCTCTTGACTTTTTAAAACATTTCCACACCACAGACCCGGGCCTCTGCTTAGGTGATGCCTCCACCAACAGTTCTTCATCCGAAGATACTTCCTGCTGCTGCTGCTGTGATGCTGCCATTTTTATTGTCAGATTCAGAAAAACACTCCAAAAAAATTCACAGATGTTCTTCTGGGACAAAAGATGTTCCTCTCAAGGTGCTCTCAAAAGAATGATTAAAATGGGCGGGGTTCTTCAATTGTTGCATTGGGACATGTTATGAACCAATCAAATCCTTTTTTTGAGGTCACATGGGATCCGCACACCGTGTGCTCACGAAGCGCGCACCCGAAGTGACTTCGCGAAAATATATTTACAAATAATATACGTTTATTACAAGTAGAAATATATTATTTTGATGAATACCTTAGATAATCTCTTGCCCTAATATAAGTACATTAAAGGCACATACATACCATTTTAGAACATAAAAAATTTCGCTTGAGTCGGGCACCCAGCGCGACCCAGTACTTATATGATGTCACTTGGGGCCCGCCACCGAACAAGCATCACATACCATAATGTGCATGTGTCGCGAATACGCGGGAGCAGGTGTCGCGGATCGGTCGCATACTGGTCGCGCACACCACGTAACATTGCACATATATGGTGTAACTGAAAAAAAACACGCACTCGTCGCTCACCGTATGCGGATCCTTCACGAGTTTTCCAAAATGGCAGCTAGAATACGTGGACCTGCTGTGGTAGGTACGCTTTGGGTGCGCGACTCCCCAAAAAAATTTGGATTTTTTTTTAAAGAAAATTTTACAACTATATTCAAATTTAAAAAAAACGAAATAATAAAAAATATTTCAGTTTTCATATTTTGCAATATTCAGAAAAATATATAATGTTGTTTAATAAATAAAATATTTATAAATAAAAGTTAAAAAACTGTAGAAATGTATTTAAAAAAACGATATAACTACTATTACATTTAAAAGTATCATTTAAAAAACCTTTGAAATTCACTGAAACAGCCATAGGTTTCAGAGATGTTATAGTTAGAAATTAGCATTTAAAAAGCCTTTGAAATTCACTGAAAAAACAATAGGTTTCAAAAACGTTATAGTTAGGAATTAGCATTTAAAAAACCTTAGAAAATCACTGAAAAAACCATAGGTTTCTTGAGTGTTATAGTTAGCTAAACATTTCACTCGTAAAAACCATAGAAATTCCTCCGTTATAGTTAGTTCTGCTAACTATAACTTGCGCGCCCGCAATGCACTGCTGATGATGTCACATATTACATCATTCATGACATGCTCAGTGACATCACTGATGGCATCACTGATGACATCTCAAATGACATCACTGGTGAAATCTTTATATAAGTGATGTGGCAAGCTGTGACTTGTCCATGCTGTACTTAGAAAGCTTCTTACACTTATTGAGCCAATATTTTTTCTCAAGCAGTTAGATGGAACAGGAGTTAGCTGTACTAGGGTCAGACTAAAGATTTCCAAACTTATTTCCATTAAGCTGGATTCCACATGCCATGGCTTTCTAATAGTGGGTTGAAGTTCTGTAACCTTAAGCATAGCCTTATTGTAAACCTCTGCAAGGCGGTTCTAATGCAATGTCAGCAAATATAGAATAGGATGCAATGCAATTTTGTCAGCTGTTCAATTAATAACAAACTCAAGGTTTGGGGAAATTAGGGAGTACTTTAGCCTAAACTAAGTAGTAATCTTAAAAAATTATTTTCCACTCTTTGTAGAGATTTTATATTCAAAAGCATTCCATTTAATGCTACTGCAACAGTCTACATTTTATAGGTGTGCCAATGGTGGTAATAGAATGGTCACCCAGTCTACAGGACAGGCCTATCTTTTTATGTGCAGAGTTCTCTGCCCTGACTGTGGAATCTCTGCACGTTTAAAATTACTATTAATTTGTAGTTTGTTAATAGCAAAAAATGTAAACTTACACAAAAGAATAAGTTTGTCTTTGCTATTCAGGCCCTTTATTACTGTTGCATTTCCAGCACTCTATAGTGACTTTAAACCTAAATTGAATAGCTTAAAAAAAATAAAATTACGAAATAATATCAACATAGGCAGTTTTCAAATGTGCTCCAGATATTGCATTAACACAACCTGAGACACATTAATGTCCATGTTATGAGCCCGAGAGGTCACGCCATGGTCTAAATTCATATATTTCAAAGGGTAGTGGCAGGGACAATCTTTGAGTTGCCCAACCATCTTTGAACACAGCATTCAATTTTAGCCTGGAGATAACACAGACATTTCCTCCCCACCCGCTATCACTTCTTCCTCTGTATATGAAAGGGAAACATGGCTAGTTGATGGTTAATGGTGGTACTATGTCGAGAACCACTAGTAAAATGTCAATACACCATACTAATTGTGACATGAAGGAGAAAATGCATAAGTAGATCTTGCTCACACATGATAGGACCCCTGCTGTTTCAACCTTAACATTTATGTTAAAGGAGGAGATAGGACACCGGAATAGACGATCATTTACTCACGAAGAAAGAGCTAAAATAGTGTGAGAAACATTGGTATGCCGTGGCTGTGTGAAAGGGATGGTTCATACACTGGTTCTGTGACCGTCGAAATGGCGACGCATTGTTTAACTTCTAGAATTCGAAATGGTTAAGTCACTCTTTTTAAATATGTTTCGACCCTGCAATTATTATGAAAAATCCTACAACTATAACGATTTCATCTTGAAGGAGAGAAACGGTTTAACAACACCGGCTTGTTTAGTCCTGTTTGAAATTGGAGTCTGAAATTGAAGTTCGTCTTCTCATACTGGAGAGCTTCCACAATTAGTTTTATGCCCCTGGGAAACAGGAAACTGCTAACTAGCCTGCATTATTTTGAGTGTGATTATGTACTATTTGGTCCATTTGAAATCGCTTAAGTGATTTTATGGAAAATGTTTGCTTAGAGCTTGTATGAAGAACATTTTGCATATTTATTTTCTGAAAATGTAGCACTGTTTTTTTGGTCCCTTTCACAAAATGTATATTTTATTTCAGGATTCCGTAAATGGGTCCCTCGGCTGGTGCACTCCTACCCAATCAAGGGAATTGAGTTCTTTTCAAGTCATTTCACATTCCGCTTTTTTAAACTGAGCGCTGGCTATTAGAGTGCAATGCAAGCACAAGATGAGCACAGTGCTAGCATCACAGGCCACCATATGGTTTATGGGTCATTACCATGTTGGATTGTCTTAGAGATGCAGTGGAAATTAACAATCCTTTCTTTAGTCAATTACCCAATGAAACATTCCATGTGTAAACTGAAGCTCTCTGATTAGTAATTTATAGGCAGATACCACATGCTGCATCATTTCAAATAGAGAAAAGTAGTGTCTGTCACGAGTAAACTAATCCTTTAAAACTGTGTAGTAGTTTGGGACTGCTGATTTTTTAATATGTAGAACATGATATTAAATGTGATATAGAAATAGAAATAACCGTTTATTTAATCCCTAGTCCTAGATCTTGCTAAGTAGGACGACTATGGGAGACAGAAGAGACTCTTAAAGCCCTGTTCATATTTTGGCACCATGGGGATGTAGTAAATTACTCCGCTGCCATGACGGAGGTAGTGCCCTCCAAATTTATAAATGACCTGCAAAGTAGGCAGTCATTTATAAAGCATTGGCATGAAATGCCATCGCAGCACAGCATTTCCTGTAAATACATCTCACTGTTTGGTGCAAGGGTGTGTCAGCAGGGTGCAAACCTGAACCAAATAGTATTCTTTTTTTATTTTCAAAAAGAAAATTCCAAAACGGGAATTGCTTTTTGAAAAAAAGAAATGAATGATCCCCTTGCCATTGGATTCATCTCCCACGTGGGGGAGGATTATTTGATTGTTACTGTTGCTTACCACCAGGGTTTGCCTAACGGTGATGAACAGTAAAAAAAATGGCCAAATGTCTGCCCCTTCTGATTGGGTGGCAGATATACAGACGTTTCTCGTACAGCCCTTAGTTCTTTGGGCACTCAGAGAGGTTTGGCTATAGCGGTGACGCAGTAGTCACTGCTGTAACTTAACTGAAGGCCCGCCTACATTTAAATTGGGCGGACTTTCATGTTGGCAGTTGGTATACTCCATGGGAGAAAGAAGAGACAGCCTTCCTCTTAGAAATTTGATTAGGTGCTTTCAGATACAGAGGGTTGCTAATTTGATTCACTTTTTGTTGTTAGGGTACGGAGGGTCATTCAGTTGAGGAGCAGCCCTTTTTCTCTCATCCTGATAGCTTTCAAGTGTGGCTGTTGATAGTCAAGTGACGACTGCGCACATCTCTTTTTGCCTGTACAAAGGGTCATTTAGTTGAGGAGCAGCACTTTTTCATTCATCCTAATCATTATAAAGTGTGGCTGATGATAGTCAGGTGACGGCTGCGCATATCTCTTTTTACCTCCATTGTAGATGCTCCAACATGGAAACTGTCTTGTTGTGACAAGCTTCACTTTTTCTACTTCTACCTGATAGCCAGCTCCTCATAGGTGAGGGGACATCACCTTTTGTCCGATCTGGAGGAAGAACTGTCTGACATTCCTGGGAAACAAAGGGAGTCCTGCCTTAGCAAGTGGGCAGGACTGAGCCAACCTTCCAGTAGGAGCTGACATGTGGAAGGGGTCAGAGGCAGTTGCACCTAGTGCATGTGTTTGCCCACTGGAGACTCACAGACTGCATGATTGGCACAATTGAAGTTGCAGATCAGTCCCGGAGATCCTCAGAAGAATGCTGCACTTCCAAAGTGTGTCCAAATGCCTCTACGTCATCCTCTTCAGCACCACCATGGCACTTGTGGAAGCATGTCTGATTGATTGGCATGACTAAATCCTTGATCGAAATTTGTCCCATGGCAAGTGTGAGAAGTTGGCCTAGCATATGCTGTCCACTATTCTAGTGGGCACCTTGCACCAGTCCAAACGACCCTTATTAATGGTAGGTTAAAGACAACCTTAATGGAAAGCTTTCCTCGTAGTAGCTGTGGAGAGCAGCCTTCAGGCTTACCCCCACATGCATCAATGTTCCTTTTTGCGAATCGGTATTAGCGAATTTTAGGGAATCGCAAATACCGATTCGCAAAAAGCTATGCATCAATTTTTTCGCCATTTTAATGCGAATCGGTAAAATTCGCATTTTTTACCGATTCGCATTAAAAATGCGAATTCTTAATTGCGAATTCGCAGATTGCGAATTCGCAGATTGCGAATTAGCGCACATGATGCATCTCAATTCAATCACACCCTGGAAGCTCTGCTTGCAATTAGACCCACCTGAGGCCCAGTTCAACTGCTGGAGAGGCTTTTGTCAGTTTGAAAGCAGTCTGCTGGAGGAGTAAGAGGCTCTCTGTGTATTTTGTGGATTTTGAAATGGCAGAAAATCTTTCTGAGGAGCCACTTGTCAGGAAAAGGAAAGTTAAATTTAGTGAGCAGGAGCTAGAGATTCTTATTGAAGAGGTGACTGCGCACAATGATCAGCTTTTTGGAAAGTTGTCCTTGAAGGTTCCTGAAGGTGTCAAAAGGAAAATTTGGCTTGGAATACAATCAAAAGTTAATGCTGTTGGTGTTGCGCACAGAGACATCAACAACCTTCAAAAGAGATGGTATGATCTGCGTAGTCGTGCCAAAGAGAAAATTGCGACACGCACCAAGTCAGCCAAGAAAACTGGTGGTGGAACTCCCAGGGACAGACCAAACACCCCTCTGGAGGACCTGATAGAAGGAACCCTTTCCACTGAAGCGGTCATTGGAGTCATAGACATTGATACTTCAGATCAAGCAGGACCCTCACAAGGTAAGATTATTTTTTTATTTTAAATTAAATTTGTAATGTGACTTTGGCACACATGCTCTGGTCTTGGATACTGTGCAGCATTTGTGATTTTTACTGGTTGTCTGCAACTTTAATGAGTTCTTTAGTGGTAAAAGCAGAGCATCTTGGGAGTTGTAGTTTCCTAAAGATAACCTGTGAGATAAGCTTTTTTCTGAAACTTCAAAAACATTATTCATGCATGCATTACTTGTGGTTAATAAATAGGCTTCACACATGAGGATGTCAGTGAAATATTTTTTAATTACAAAAGACAACACATGTGTTACACTTCATGAACTCATATTAAAATATACTCTATTTAGTCTTAGATGCAGAAGTGGACACTGACTTCATTGAGTATGCTGAGTCTTTTACTGAAAATCTACTGAACTCTGCAGAAATGAATTCTGGATCAACTTCACCCACAGTGCAGCCAACAACTTCACATCGCAGAGTGCGTCATATTCAAGAGTCAGATATTGATGAGGCTACTAATGTCACTGTTGAAAATCAAAACTTGTCTGACAGTCAAGCTCCTGTTCAAAGACAACTAGGCAGGCGACAGAGGATTCAGCCTTTTGTGAGGCGGAGGGCACGTTCTTCATTCCACCAAACAGCCACAGATGGAGATACAAGTGCCAGTGCAGTTGAACTGAAGCTGCTCAAAGTCCAACGTCTGCAGGGAAAAGACCTAAGGGTGATAAAGGGTAAATTTAATCAGGTCACTAAGGACATAAGTGCCATTAGCAGAACTCTTACTCACATGACCAAGATTTTTGAAAAAGCACATTCTGATTCATCAAACAAACTGGACCGCATGGCAGTTGCCATGGAAGCTATGTGCAGCACAATGCAGTCTCAACAAATTGCAAATGCCAAAAGATGTATTAGGTCAATGTTAAGTAATCAGGCATGTTGTAGGTCAATGAATATGATGTGCCGCACAAATGCTCAACTTATTAAACCAGTTCTGGACATGCAGAAAGATGTCTCCCAGTGTTGTAGGGACATATCTAGAGGAATGAATGCACTTGAAACCATTGCAAATGAGAACCAGAAGTATACTTTTAGAAGTTTTTGTAAGGAAGGCTCTCTATTTAACGAACAAGCAAGTAATAATGTAGAAGAAGTACCAGTAAATTTGGGGAACGCCGTAGCAATAGAAAATGTGACTCAGGATTAGGAAAAGACATTGGGATAGCTACTGCATCAGCTAAGGCATTAGGGGTGCGTGGTAGAAAAAAGTGAAATGATTGACATCTAAAGTTAATTCAATTACTTTTTGTAAATTTAAACTTTTCTGGCAATGCAGAGAGTAATGATTTCTAATGTTATTTTTTTGAGAAAGAAAATGCATGTCTTCATTTGTTGCAAAGAAACTTGTGTTTATGACCTTAATAAACCAAAAATGTTAGCACACTGAAAACATTTCAAGCGTCATACCTCTGCTAAAAATAATGTTGAGTGATCTCCGCTCTCCTCCTCCTACCCTCTGCTGCGTCTGGTCCATGTGCTCTTGGAAGAGGTTGCTGAGGTTGATTGTCAATGTTATGAAATTCTTCTTCTACATCAAGTTCCAGGCCTCTCTTGGTGGCTACATTGTGAAGCATGGCACAGGTCGCAACAATCTTACAACATATATCTGGTCTATATTGCAAGGCTCCTCCTGTTTTATGTAAAATTCTAAATCTGAATTTCATGACACCAAAAGCCCTCTCTATGACATTGCGAGTGGCAATATGGGCTTGGTTATACTGCTGCTCTTTGTGGGTAGATGGATTTAGAAAGGGTGTAAGTATAAATGATCTCACTCCATATGCACTGTCACCTTTGTGTTTAAGGGAAAGGATTTAAAAAAAAAAAAAATATGACCCTAAAGTACCATGCTCTTTATTCTCCAAAACATTAATTACTCACCAAGTAAATAACCATCATGAAACTCTCCAGCAATCAGTCGCCTATTGATGGCACTATGTCTGAAAATATAAGAGTCATGTGCACTACCAGGGTAGCTTGCCACTATGTCTGTGAATATTGTTTTGGCATTACACACTGCTTGTATGTTCATGGAATGGTAGCATTTCCTGTTGCGAAATATATACTCATTCTCAGAGGGGGGGCATATGGGGATATGTGTTCCATCTATACAGCCAATTACATGAGGGAAGTTAGCAATGTTATAGAAGTCCAACTTAGTTTGTAGTAAATCTTGCTGTGTATTTGGAAAAGAGAAGTAATGCCTGATCCTATGGAGCATGGCATTTAAAAAGTTTCTGAAAAATCTAGATAGGGCACTCTGCGACACACCACCAGCAACAGCAATGACACCCTGAAAGGACCCTGAGGCAAGAAGGTGAAGGCAACATAATACTTGGACATGAGTGGGAATGGCTTGGGTTCTAAGGGTTTGTCTTTGAAGAAATGGGTCCAAATCTGCTACTAGCTCTAAAATGGAATCCACATTCAGCCTGCATTTGTCATAAATTTCTGCCTCAGTCTGCCCAAACAAAGTAATGCGCACTCTAAAAATCCTGTCATTGAGCATCCTTCTCCCCCTTGCAGCAGCTCTCAACCTCCTCCGACGTGCAAATGCAATGACTGCAGCCATGATAGAAAAGTGTAAGCAGCATTTCCACAGACCTTTTATGCACTACAAATGAGTTTCACCTGATTTTAAGTGTGGAAAAAAAAATACCACCTGGTGAAAGTGCTTCTAAAATTAAGAAATGCTAATTGCGATTTCTTAAGGAATCGCAATTTTCGAATTTTGATGCATGCAGTTTTGCACGTTTAAAATGCGATTCCTTAGAAAATGCGAATATTTAAGGAATTCGTAATCCATATATGCGAATCCTTAAAATGCGAAAACAGTAAAAGAATGATGCATCCCAAAACATAATTTTGCATTCGCTAACGGACGATTTTAACGAATCGCACCGTTAGCGAATGCAAAAATTGTTGATGCATGTGGGCGTAAGTCTTGGAGAAATGTAAAGCAGCTTGTTTTACCAGTCTAAATTCTCATGAATGACCAAATGAAAGGAGAACCACTCCAGGTATATATATAAAATATATGTATTTATTCTAAACACATCCCTCTAGTCCCTTTATGAGGCTAGAGGCAAAAGCACATTTAGTAAACTCAACAACACACAGTAAATTAGCACAATATATGTTGAGCCATAGGGGCGTACAAAACCATATATTAGGAAAGTGGTATGAGAACCACGAATTGCATTGACACAAGGCCAAGAGCCTTTAGAACCGCTGGAGCCACAGGAACCACCCAAGGTAGTGACACAGGGGACCCACGGAGGATGCGTGCAGTGTGTGAACACAGCCGCAAATCACCATTAACTTCATTGGGGAAAGTCGCGGTTGGAATTTTAAAGATAAAGGACACTTAGTAAAGAAGACTTGGAGCCAACCCCTCTATAACTAGGGGGTTCTAGAGCCAACACCCACGGGAGCACCGGAGTACTCAAGTTACCTCACTCAGGGAAGCCGGGTGCATAGGTGTCTTTTGGTGTAGGCTTTCGTCGTCGTTTTCAATGGCGATCTGCTGCAAATTGCTGCTGGAGTCCAAGTGGAATGTGTCCTGTGTGATCCAAGCCTGAATTGAAGATGAGAGGAACCTGAAATCAGAGGGGACTGAGTCTGGGTCACTTGCCAGTGACCAGGGGCATGGTAGTCGAATGCCCACCGATGTCAGTTGATTTCAGGTGAAGAAGGTGAAGCTTGACTCTTCAGCCAGGAGGACCAGGAGGCATGGACGACAACCAGGATCTGGAATCAAGCTGTCCCACAAAGGATGTCGAGTGCTGCGGTGTTGGTTTTTGGATTGGACCCAACAAGCCTTGGCAACAGCAACCCACAAATCAAAGAAATGCTTTGGTATGGAAAAGCAAGGTTCGAGGGACTGACCACTTGGTAGAGAGTCAGGGCATATCTGGAGCAACCAGGGAAGCCCAAGGAAAATCCATATTGCCTTCGTGGGTATCCACCTGTCGACGGACATGGGATCGCAATGGAGCCTCAAGCTGAAATGCAAGAAGCGGGCTCACGGAACACTCATAGAGTGTAGGCCCACAATCTTCGGTGCAGATGGTGCTCGGGACTTGGGCTACAAGTAACCCAAAGCACAACTTCAGGAAAGATCGGGAAGTCAATGCACTAGAAAATGTGCACGGTGTCCAGGGGTTCTGGTTCCACGTCACTCGTGAGGGCTGCGGGTCTCAGCTTTGCGGGGGACTCTTGTCGGCCTTCGCAAAGTCGGGAAATCCTCTTCCCGGGCTGCAAATACTTCGGAGTCCGGCAGGAGCTTCGGAGATGCAGACTGACAAATGCTTTGTTGGTGCCTGCTTGAGCAGGGGAGTCACTCCTTGACACCAAGGGAGATTCTTCCATCCTCTAGTCTTTAGTAGAATGTCGAAGTTCCAGGATTCAGTTTCATAGTTTCGTCCGGGTGTAATCTAAAGTGCTATTGCCATGGGTCCCTTACTTATACTAAGAAAAGGGGTTGGACATACCCTGGGGACCCACCAATGGGTTACACCCATTTCCTTTGTCCAGTTTTGCGCCAGAGCAGGGGCTGGTAACCCCTGTAAACGGTTTGAACTGAGCTATGCACAGGACACCAAATGTGCCCCCAGTGCTGACTTCAATGCAGTCTCAGAGTGCACTCACCCAGCCCCAATACACAAAAGCCTGTCTGGGAGATGGTTTACACCTTCCTGTGACAGCAAACCTATTGTCCACGCCTCCCCTGCCAGAGTTTCGTCCAGCAGCAGGAGGCCCGACTCGTGTCTCTCTCCTACAGCAACCACTGTGTGAAGGTATCCCCGGAAGGCCTGACCACAGCCCTGCGACTCTGTGCTGTGCATTTCCAGCTGTGCTGAAAGTGAACACTGCAACCCAGCGGTGCCCATCTAAGGCAACACCCAGTGAGTAGCTGGCCTGCCACTGCTCCCCAAGGGTCACTATTCTGAAGAGCAAGCTTGTCACCTGAAGGCACTACATGCAAAATTAGCTCCCGTCAACAGAGGTGCTACAGACCCCAGCAACTGATCGGACTGTGCTACTGTTCTCTAAACAGTGTCTAGAAGCACTCTGTTGATGACTGAGACTGCATCTTGGATAAGAGGACTGCTGAACAGCCTCCATTTAAGGTGGCCCCAACAGGATGAATAGTTCACTCAGCTGAGGATTCCAGCCAACCCTTTAAGGTCCATCTGTGCTAAATGAACTGCCTGAGCCCGCAAGAAAGCCACAGTCAAAGGTTGCCACTCCTGTCGCTGCCATCCAAAGACTCACTATGCAGGTTGCAGCAGAATTCCCACATGGACGGGATTGTCATCGACTGTGCACTTGGTCCTATGCACCACCGGTGAACACACTCACAGGAGTTTCATCACAGCTCTATGTCACCAGGCAAGGAAGGGCTGAAAGACTTTATGGGCTACTTAGCCCCAATACGTGACTGTGTCCTATGAGAGAGGTGGGAGTATTGCACATAAACTAGAGACTACGCCACCAAAAGAGGCATGGGGATCTTTCCATTCCTCTCATGGAAAAACATGTGCAAAATATGAATTCATACTCTTTAAAGGATAGCCCCTGAAGCAATACTTCAAGAGCCAGTCTAAATCACTGAATATGAATGGTTTCCTAGAATAATTATCTGTACGCAGTTAAGTCTTCCATCGAGCCAAAAATGATCACAAACGGACTTCAAGGATTCTCCTAACTGTAGCAAAAAGTCCTGGCTGCAGTAAATATTTATCTTGATAGCCAAGCTATGAGGAATTTATACTTTGTGACTTCAAAATGGCCGCCACTATTTGAAAACCATGCGAGAGTTTTGTGGAATCACAGGACATGTAGTTTCGTTGACTGCACTCAAGCATTTTAAATAACGCTTCTAGAAAAGATGCACCAGCACTACACGCAAACTGCAGCCTTTCCTGTTTCTAAATGCATGCACATTCATCAAGTCAGACTATTGTCTATCCGTGCCAGTTGATCATGAAGAGGTAAGCATGGGCCACAGATTGCATGTGTGTTTATATTTCTTAGTAAAGAAATCAAGATGCACAGCAGAGTGAAGGGCAGCTTATGATAGTGCTAAGCAAGTTAAACAAATCTAGTAATGAGAACACTGCTACACTTGGACCTAAAGCTTACCATTTCTCTATTGCTTTCACACACAATTTTAAAATAGTAGTTGAAAGGAGGAGGCACTGATTCCCTGGCAGTTTCAGTTGATACTCGGTCCTTTTAGCCATGTCATTACCATGAGCATCAAGAAGGAGATTGGAATCAAGATAGAATCCAAGCGATACTATGTTAGTGACAATCTGAGGATCTGTCCCAAATTAATAAAAATTCTCTGGCCACTCAGAAAGAAGCTTACAAGTAGCTTTGTGGCGAGAAGTAGTAATGCACTCTTTATAGAATTGGGCTTCAGTTTAATTTAAGCCACCCCAGTCTGTATTTTAGAGTAAGAAAATCTTCTGAACCACTGATACTCAGCTACAGTTGAGTGTCATTAAAATGCTGAAAGAAATTTAAAGATTTGTAAATAATATTGGCAACGGTTCAAAGGAGAATTTGACGAAAAGCAGACACACAAAGCTCGATGGGACACCAAAGGAAAGAATGGAGGATACAGAAAGATAATTTGCAATCTTAAGATGTTCAATTCTGTTTGTTACACAAAAACTAACTTAAAAATGTGCTCCCTCAATATTTTAATTGAGAACTTTGGTTTGATAGAACATCTGTGGTTTAAAGTATGGGACTTCAGGGGCGGCTTTAGGTTCATGGCGGCCTTGGGCAGGGAGCGTAGGTAGGGGGCCCCGGAAAAGGGGGAATGGGCGGGGCCGAGCGCGGAGGCCAATGAAGAGGGGGGGTCAGGGTGTTTGGAAGTAGAACAAAAACGGAGGCCGCCAAATCCCTGCCAGGGGCCGCCACGCAAATATGTATCCTTCCTTAGAGGATTATTATATTAAGGATATATATTGGCGTGGTGGCCCCTGGGGTTTGGTGGCCCTGTGCAGGTGCACAGCTTGCACATGCCTAAGGCCGCCTCTGGGGCTTGAACAGCTCTTGCACTGTTAAGCTTTGATATGAACATTTAGAAGGTGGCACTGTCTAATAACTACTATTGATGTCTTATGGTAGTTCTTAATTCTATAAGATTTGTTCCTGAATCTCTGAAAGCTTTTTCTCGTCGTTTCATTGACAATTGAACCAATGTGCGTTTTTTGGAGTTTGAAAATATAATAGAAGAGGCTTTCCATAATTTGAAGAGTATGTTCATTATGGTGCATCAAGGATCAAATCTATCGAGGAGGGCATCAGAGGAGAGTTGATATTCAAGTGTGGATCTTCTTAATATTATTGATATCTCTCTAAAAGACTCTCTTTTTAACAGGAGCAGATAAAGAGTGAGAAATGGAAAATCTTCAGATCTTGCAGTAGTAGTAGTAGTAGTAATAGTATTAGTAGTAAGATTTATTTCCAAGACATACATTTTATAAAAATATTCACATTACAATAACATATAAAAAAAAGATACATTGCAATTACTTTATCTTGCGAAAATATTTACACATAGCAGTAGCGTCTCAAAGAGATAAAAATACAGGCATTACAATTTCATTGGTTATAAGAAACAAAATTAATAGAAAAAATAAAAATTAAAATTAATCCAAAACAATAGAAAATTCCCTTCGTCACATACTTCTTACTAAGATACAAGAAAACATATTTCTTCACATGGACGTCTCGTCACATTTAATATACGAGACAAGCACTGTTCCCTCTAACCTGCGCGCTTGGTCATCCACCCAGTATCTGTCTCCATGCCATGCTCAGAGACTGGGAAACCAAAGGCATCGATAATCACCCTCCAAGGGGGGACTCGCCACTGCACTAGGCACTTGAAACCTACATTAAAGTACAGGGATTATGGCTCGTCCAAGGCAGTTTGAGCGCAGTGTCCATGCAGGATTTTTACGTTGCAGTTATTTGCAGTCAATTCCAACGCACTTGTGTGCAGCAAATGTGCACCTAACTCAGGGGCATATTATCATGAACAGGCGATACAATTATCGCCGCTTTATCGGCTGGAAACTGCCGCTCAAGAGGCGATAATGGGCTTGATAATATGCCCTTGTGAATTCCCGTAGCAGCCCAGGTTAACACCAGAACCTGGGCTGCTATGGGAATTCACAAGGACATATTATCAAGCCCATTATCGCCGCTTTAACTGCAGTTTCCTGCCGATAAAGCGGCGATAATTTTATCGCCCTTGCTTGATAATATGCCCCCGAATTTCTTCTTTTTCTCAAGTTACTTAAACGTATTAAAATTAAAATTATCTTTACTGTCATTTAATCAATACTACACCAATAAAAGCGACTCAATTAGTAATTAGTAAAAAGATAATTGGCGCCTTCAACAGAAACTAGAGGTAAGTTTGTCAAGACGCTACAAGTCATTGATTACATTTAATAGCATGTGAATCTTGGAAAAATAAAAGTATTCATAAAGGAAAGTTCATTACTATCAGCAAGTCCACGGTGCTGCACGACATTATTCATGCAGTGAGTAAGTAAAATTCTGTTCAATAAAATGCATCAGGTCAATGAACTACACAGACACTAACCGCCTACTGCAATATATTGAGTAGCCTAATGTGTGTTCATTGTCTTCAGACAGTCACAAAATACATATATGTCGGTTTTTCTCTCTCTTTTATTGTTGAATGATATGTGCCCAAAGCCTGCACAAAGCTACCTGCCAATAAATCTGCACAGAGGCATGTGTGGGGGATCTTGCACAAAAAAATCTTAGGGGAAAGGGTCAATCTTTTGATACCTATGTGCATTACAGCATGTGCACTGGCAGCATGAACACAATTTTGTACACATTACGCATAAAAAACAGCTGACTTGTGAGCAAAACATGTTCCATGTGGTCAGAAGAGAAACTTTGAGAGCCACTATGTCCAAGTTTTTTTTTTGCGGAACTACTTCTTCAAGATGATCTATTCAAGGTTTTATGCAAGAAAACATGCACTGACAATACCTGTGCTGCAGCTGATTAGAGTGTGTGTGTGTGTGTGTGCGTGTGTGCGGGTGTGTGTGTGTGTGTGTGTGTGTGAACTAGGCCAGGTGCAATTTAAATTGTACCAGTGTAACTTTGGGAAGTTCACATTACTCTTGTTACATGAAATTCGCTGAATTATGCCATTATATCAGTCACGTAATGACGCCGCCACACGCAGTAAATATACAGCATAATGGCAATGGAACAATTCAAACAAGCTGAACATGAGCAACTATTGCTCACAGCGAAAAATGAGACAAACACATCTCCGCATAAAAAACTGACATAAGGATGCATTTTGGGCTAACATATGGCGCTAAATGACAGATTTGCATTCCACTTAAATACCAGCAATTATGCATTATGTTCTTGGAATTTCATGGAATTACGCAAAAGCACATTACACAAATTGTATACACCCCTGGTATGTGCATGAAAAAGAGAAGTTTAAACTGCTGCTGTCTGTGGTGTACCTTCAATATCTTTTGATTCATGCATAAATATCTTCCATACATGTGTGAGGTTGGCTTAATCTGTTCACACCTGTTCTTGTGTGTATGAGGGAAGCTATTACTGCAGTGGACTGTCCTTTCACTTTTGTGTGTGTATCTGGTTTGCACCTCTGCTGCTATCCTTCAATGTGTTCAATGTGTGTGGGGTGGGGTTCTGCAGTGGGTTTACCCCACTTCTGCTTGTGTTATATATTCTGTGTCTGTAGCAGGCTTTCACTATTACAGCCCACTAGTATGTATTGTCTCACTATGTACATTTGTACGTGTGTGTGGGTATGTTTGTGTGTCTGTGAAACTTGCACTGGCCTACACGTAAAACGTGCAGTAGCGGCCCATGGAGGGAGTTCCACGGGGCGGGTGGGAGAGGGGCAGGGGGTTGTAAACTCCGGTCACGGCCGACCAGAGTAATGTAAAGAAATAAATAAATAAAACAAATGTAATTGCGCGCACTGAAACGCAATTGGCGTGTCAGTGCGCGCAATGAAAGTTGTTTTATTTATTTATTTATTTACATTACTCCGGTCGCCCGTGAGCCGGAGTTTACTACCCCCCACCTTGCCCCTTCCCTCCCCCGCCCCGCCTCACTGCCGCACGGAACTCCCTCCACGGGCCCCAACTGAAAACGTGCAATATTTCTGCACATATTTGAGGGAATTCTTACTCTTTCCCAGTAAGATCCTTTTACCCAAAGAATAGCCCAAATTGTACAACTGCACCCATGCTGTAAACAGCAGAGGACTTAGGCATTGGAATGTGCTAAACATGTTGAATTTCAGAAGATGAATGAAAAATAAACATGCCTTTAGATTTGGTGTTTATCTTGTCACATTTGCAGCTCAAAAATAAAGGTCACTTGTATTACTCTGACTGCAAAGTGACAGGATTTTGTTAAAATGACCTAGGTGACAATCTTGTTGAAATGAAAGGAAAGGCTGAAGGATGTTAGTTTTTTTTCTAATGCACAACGACTTTGAAATACTTGTAAATTAACTCTACACATATTTCAAAATATATCAGCCATTAGGAAAGAACAAACGAAGCACATTGTTTTGTATTTTGAATTGTGATGAAAACAAAGATTTTATTAGGAGCAAAACAAATAATAACAGTGCTCCCAAATGCACCAACAGCTACATGACACACCCTTACCCCTCTCCTGCTGAATTGACGAGGTACATTTTCTACACTTGCTTTTGGTGTGATTCTTACATTTTTCACAATCGCTATGACTTTAGTGATGTAGCATTACTGGCAACATCTCCACTCTGAAAATTGTTTGATTACCACTGCATGTTTGATTCTGTTTTGAAGATTTTCTGTTATGGGAATGTTGCTTCTTCAGCCTCTTACCTCTGAAGACCCCCCCTTCAGGTGTGAAAGCTGATTGACAACCATTTCTCACATAATGGTTCCCACTATTCTTGACTGCACACACAGTCAAGAAGAGTACGCCTGCACACAAACTCGTGCCTCACATAGAAAAAAATAATTAAAGGGAACATTTGAAACAAGCTTTTAAAATTTCCGTTTTTGAATAAGCAATACATATCTAGCTGGTATAACTACAAAATCAAGCTGATTCTTTGCAAATGAAGCAGTGATTGCTTCGCTTCATGATCTAACACTAAAAAGAGTGGCAGCAGGGTCTTTTTCCTTTCACTTCAAACAATAGCCATTCTTTTCAGAAACTCAATTTTTGTATCAGACATTTCTCGCTCCAGCCCGGATCAATGCCTACTCAAAGCTGAAGAATATGATACCTCAGCCACATTGCTAGAACTTGGAACAAGAAGGAGAAAAAAACTTCCCTCCCAGGAACTAAAAGGAACTCCAATAAGTGGGCTACTCAGCTTTTCGAGACTAAATAGGTTTAATCTGGCTTTTTCAGAACTCAGCAATACTTTCTCCCGGCACCTGTCCTGAGAATATTTTCACACTCATATATTCCATTGGAAATTTCCCTTTTTATAGGGTTATCCCCAAACCTTTTGCTTCTTCTGCCAGTAATTCCTCATCTGTTTTTTTGGCTTTAGGACTCTGGGCACCTTAACACTGCTAATTAGTGCTAAAGTGTATATGCTCTCTGAGTAAATTGCAATTATGATTGGTTATCCATGATTGGGATATTTGATTCACTGGTAAGTCACAAAAAATGTGCACTTAGTGTGACAGGGCCTATACATCAAATGCTACTAGTGGGCCTGCAGCACTGATTGTGCCACCCACATGAGCAGCCCTGTAAATGTATCTCAGACCTGTCACCGCAGTGTTTGCATGCACAGTTTTAAATTGCCATGTCGACCTGGCAAGTGTACCCACTTGCCTCACCCTAACCTTCCATTTTCTTACATGTAAGGCACCACTCAGGTAGGCCTAAGGTACCCCCATGAGCAGGGTGCACTGTATGTAAAATGTAGGACAGGTGCTTGTGTGCTTTACATGTCCTGAGAGGGAAATACTGCCAATTTCGTTTTTCACTATTAAAAGGATATCTGTCCCATAGGCTAACATGGGAGTTGCTTTCTAACATCTCACAAGTATAACTTTCCAAGATAGGAAAAAGGAGTTTAGCCTCTCTGAACTCAGAATTTAATAACACATCTTATAATAAAGGTGTTTTTTCTGTTGAAATATGTTTCATTATTTTCCACATAACTGCGTACATATTTATGACACATCCTCTGTTATTGATAATCATTCAAGTCAAGTCAAGTCAAAACCACTTTATTCGATTATTTAAAATCATAAAAGTATGCTATACATATACAAAGATATTAAAAAATCTAATAAAAATCTATTATACAAGATAAAAACACAATTCATAATCAGTTAAAATGCGTGATCAATCATGCCCACGTTTAAGCAATTGATGGGGATACATTGTCTGTTATTTAGGGGGTTCGATTTCTTGTACAGCTTTTTGTCTGACCCTCTTATTTCTAACACACGCTGCAAGAAAGCTGGCTACACAAAACATAGATACTGGGGATTCTAACAGTTGTAAAAACATTAGAGCAGGTTTACACTGAATAAAATTCATACTTTTTAATAATGGTAGAATAAACCTTTTCCTGGCATCTTGGTACAATGTGCAGAAAAACATAAAGTGCATAGGGCCAGATGTAGGTAGCCAAATACCGGTCGGTAACGGCCGATTTCGGCCGTTATCGACCGGTATTTGGCTTTTGAGATGTAGGGGGCAGGAAACAGGCCATTTCGGTAATTTTACCGATTCGGTAAATATACCGGTCGGTAAATTTACCGACCGGTATTTTTACAGAATCGGTAAAATTGAGATGTAGGTGGGACTCTTCTGAGTCCCACAAGCCCTACAAATTCGGTATTTTACCATCAAATTCAATTTGATGGTAAAATACCGATTCAGGTGTGCATGCACATGTGTGCATGCACACCTGTGCCATATGACAGGCAGACCTGCCCTTAGGGCAGGTATGCCTGCCACATGGCCTCCGAACCTTTTTTGGGGGTGCTAGAGGGTGTCAAAGTGACACCCCCTGCACCCTTGTCAAATTCGGTATTTACCGATTCGGTAAATACCGACCGGTAATGCCCCATTCATTCCTATGGGCTTCAAAGCCCATAGGAATGAATGGGGCATTACCGGTCGGTATTTACCGAATCGGTAAATACCGAATTTTAGAGATTCGGTAAAAGGAACATCTGGATGTTCCTACATCTCCCCCCTTCTTATTTACCGATTCTTATTTACCGAATCGGTAAAATTCGGTAAATATGAATCGGTAAATTTTTCCTACCTACATCTGGCCCATAGTGTCTTGCGATGAAAAATCATCGCATTTGCATGGGGCAGCATCTTCAGGTCTACTCCAACCCTCCAAATCCCAAAGGACTATGTGTATTTGATTAAACCGCAGTTTAGTCAGTAGCCATCTATGGAAAGGATTTGTCACTATGGTCAGATACAGTGCCATTACTGGTGACGGAGTTACCAAAACATGGCCCCTAACTGATGGTTTACATAATTCTACTTCCTCCCGCTCAGCCTCCCGTAACTTGATGAAAAGAGTTTTTACCCACTCAAGGTCAGCCTTACAGAGAGATTCTGGGTTAAAAAAAATCTCTGGTCTCCCCATATACATAGCTAACATTTTTATGTTAGACAACCACTCGATTTTATTCATGTTGTCTAACCTAATACAGTCCTTTAAAATCTTGTGATTTAGGGAGAGGTTCGGATTTAACCAGATTTTAATCCATAGCAGCATTGGAGCTATTTTAATTATATCTGCTATGTAACCAATCCCCAATTCAAGATGGACCGAGTGGGAAGCAGTAGATTGTGGAAGGCCTAGGAGGGAGCGTAGGAATTTGTTTTCTTCGGTTTGAATCACATCGGGTTTGATGAATCCCCATATTGCTGCCCCGTACCTTATAATGGAAATAGTCTTGGCTTTATAAATTGTTAAAATTGCCTCGACGGGTTTCCCCCCAAACCTTTTGGCAAAGCCTAGCACTGCGGCTGAAGAATTTCTCGCCGAGTTTGCCTTTAGTGAATGTTGAGGGGACCATGAACTTTTGTCGTCGAAGACTAATCCCAGATAGGTAAATACCTTCACTCTTTTAATTTCTTCACTACCACAGAAGAAAGTCTTAACTTTGTTTTTTAAGGGTCCCAAAGACATAACATGCGATTTGCCGTTATTTACTACCAGGTCCAGGCTTTTCATAAAATCCCCAAACTAATCCAGTAATCTTTGCAGGCCCAGAGGGGTCCTAGCCAGTAGGACGGCATCATCCGCGTATAGGAGCACCGGAACCGGTGTGCCTTCCATACGCGGAATATCCAGAGTCGCCGCTAGCAGGTTTACCTCCAGGGAATTTATATATAGCGTGAACAGCATAGGGGCCAATATACATCCCTGTCGCACCCCTCTACTGGACTTAAAACTGGACGTGCATTTCCCCTCATTCGTCATCCTGATGGAGGCGTTCAAGTCTCTATGCATCTCGGCCAAAAAATACACAAGGGGCCGATCAAGTTCCAGCTCCAGGAGCATTGTCCACAGCTTTGACCTATTAACTAGATCAAAAGCTGTGGACAAGTCCATGAAGCCCAGATAAAAGGAGCCCCTGGCAGCCTTGGTGTATTTAGTTATTATCAAGTGTAGGTTCAGACATTGGTCCTCCGTACTCCTCCCCGCTCTGAAGCCATATTGGGCATCTGACAGAATGTTGTTTTCGGAGGCCCACCCTGTTATCCTTACTAGAATAACCTTCCCCAGGATTTTTATAGAGGAATCCAGCAAGGATATGGGCCTATAAGATCTAGGGTCAGCCCTCTGGCCCTTTTTAAATACCGGGATTATTGTTGACCGGGACCATGATTTAGGGAATCCTACATATGCCGAGGTATTAAAAACATTGGTCAGGATGTTAGCCCAGTACAATGGATTAGCCTTCTACATGTCTGTGGGGACCCCATCTGGTCCTGGTGCCTTCCGCCCTGCAGAGTCTTCAATAGCTTTAATAACCTCCCCTAGATAAAACCTGACTGGCAAGGCGGGAGGTTCCAAGGCTTGGCCACAAAGATTTCTAATTCAAGATGGCTACCATATATCTTTTCGAAATGGCTCAACCAGTCCTCCTCTGTGATATTTGTTTCTAGCACCTTATTTTTGATGTTAGAAAATAGGGGCGTATTAATAATAGACCAGAATTTTGCACTATCTTTTAGGGTCGCTTTATCCATAAGCTCAACCCAAGCATTATTTTTAATTTCATTTTTCCTCTCCTGTACTACTTTTTTATACTCTCTTCTAAGATGTGCGACCAAAGCTTTATTCCTTGGTCGCTCCAGGAGGGCTTTTTTGAGGAGATTATGGGATTTAGTGCATTTATGGTCAAACCAACCCATGACCGAGTTATTTATGGCAGGTCGGCTTTTAGAGGTAAGTTCTTCAGCCACTTGGGAGCAGATAGCTTCATAGGCGGATATTACTTGCTCTCCAATAGAAAGGGGATCTCCGCAGATTTCTAGATCCTGAGCAGCCTTTGAAATAATGGTGTTAAAGAACTCCTCTGGCATGACCTTGCTCCATTTAAGCCTCCTCCCCTGATCTTTTGCATTCACTTCAACTACCGCCATAGGCGGAGTAGATGTGTTTAAGAAAAATAAACCATTTGCCAATTCAATTACCACTGGGTTATGATCACTAAAAATTGACGGTATAGCATTATATGAAACTACATATTTTAAAAGTCCAGAGGAAAGAAATATGTAGTCAATTATTGAATCACAATCCCTGCCTGTAAATGTGGGAACACGGGAACTTTTTTCAAAAAACCCTGGTTCGTACAAATCATTGTTAGATAAGAGTTTCTCCAGTGCTTCCCCCTTGCTTGAGTGCTCAAAGTGTTGCGGGGATGTGAAATCTGGCCCATCATCATCAGTTAATAAACAGTTTTGACTACATAAGTGCACGTTAAAATCACACAACAAAATATATTGACAGAAAGTGGTTTGCTTTAAAGTGTAAGTGTTTAAAAAATCCGACAACCATACCAAGTTTACATTCGGAGACTCCCCTTGCTGTGAATTATAACAATTCACTAAAATTAATTTGGTATTGTTAGTAAGTTTAAATTCCAGGATGAGAAAATTATTCGATGCACAATTTATCCTACTCACCGACCCTCTAATATTCACAGAAACCAAGTCCACCAGTCCCCCTACATTTCTCCCGGACAATGATTTTAATGCTGGGACAAAGTATGAAGTGAAGCCATCCATCCAAAAGTCACAGTCTATGTCCCAAGTCTCTTGGAGAGCCACAATGTCATATTATTTCACAAAATTTAGCCAGGTGATGTCTTCTCTCTTGGAACGTAGACCAGCGACGTTCCAACTTAACATCTTAACCATTGTCCCCTTAGCGTTACAGAAAGTTACAGGGTTACAGTGGGAAGCAAGAGGAGTCATAGGGGGAAAATCCGGTGCCTGGGGGACCAAACCAGGGTAAAACTCATTCCCAATTTCCTTGTTAGCCTCACGTCAATCACACAACTCCAAAGAAGAAAGTACATCAAATCTATTATGAGTGGGGATATTAGGACCAAAATTGAAATAATTTTCTCCTCCGGGACCCTGATATGAAAGCGGCGTCTGCGTCATAACGGGAGTATAAGGTCTCAATCTCGCGCTATGTGGGAACACTCTGGTAGGATGATTATAAAAGAACCCAAGAGGACGCACCCAGATGCTGTTTTCATCATGTGTCAATGAGGCTGCCCTTAACAGGACTGTGGCCACATGTTGTGGATGTCTGAAGTTAACTATTATACAGTCCCCTTTACAGGTCTTTTTACAGGACCCGATCCAATTTGCCCTTCTAGTACTTAGGATATCAGGGGCAAATTTTGTGGGGAAACCACAGTTCCTGTTTAACCATGACACAGTTTTGTTCTTGAGGGAGTCATGCGATTCCTCGTGAGTCTCGGCTAATTGCCTATCTTGGGACGGTACATTTGTTAATACGACACCATAGGGGTACATGCTGGAGGTAAATGTATGGATCTGCTTCTCCTTACCAAGTTATTGTTAGATAAATGATCAAACCCTGGTGTTAATCGGGTAGCATCTCTTGCTGCAGTGGTGGGGGCTGTTGTAGCTGGATTAGTATTATTTGAATGCTGGGTAGCTTGTTGCTGACTATCTTGTTACTGATTTTCCACTCTGGCTACCTGCACTGACCCTCCTGTGCCCATCTCCACCTGTTTATTACTGTCAGCCGATGATAAGTGATTTGCTAGCAATCCTCCTAACCTCTTAACTTCAGCGGTCACACTATCGAGTTTCCGCATCAAGGGTTGTACAACCAGTTGTAGATTAGCTTCGAACTTGGCTTCCAAGGAGCAAAGTAGTTGGGAGAGTTGTTCAGAACTAAAAATATTATTAACAGCATCACTATCATCCTGTACTTTAGTGGGCTCGTCTAAATTGTTCAGAACTTGTACCGGGATATCAGCCCTTTTTTTTAATGCTTCCCCCCCTTTTTGGTTTGTTGTCTCCTACAATTTCTAACTGGTCTAGCAACAGGGAGTGCTTCGTCGTTGTCTTCACTCACTAAGTGTATATCTGGAGCTGGAGGCTCAGTGTGAACCTGGGCTATGACCGTGGAGACAACTATGTGATCCGGATCGAAGGTAGCAAGCTCTAAAGGGCTCTCTACAGGGATCAGGGGTACTTTAATATTATTTAAAGGGCTATCCCTTCCCAGAGAAGCCCTTCTGTCACAGTTTATTTTATTTACCATCTTCACCAGATAGTTATCAAGAGGCCCTGCCCCCGTAGTAAATGATTCCTTAGAACCACTTGGCATGGTTAATCCGAATGTCTACTAGCAGCTATTGAATGGGGGATAAGGCCGCGGGAATATATGTGACAATGCTAACTAGAATACAAAACAAAAGTAGCAGGGAGACACTTTACCGGATAAGAAATCTTCAAGCTCCGAATAGTCCGGTACAAATTAGTCCAAGAGGAATGGCCCGGCCCTGCCTCTTCCTGTCTATGACTGTCATAGAGAAGTGTGGCTCGTGGAGAAGTGTGGCTCACTGGTTAGAGGAGGCAGACCTGGAAGCAGAAGTCAGCCCGGGACCAGGGTTCAATTCCCGGCTCGGCGGGGTCTTGAGTCCTAAAATGTCCATGGACTCGACAATTCTCGCTCCGGTGCCTACTCGATTCACTGGTTCACACTCTGCGACTCTGGGCAATAGCTTGCTTAATCTCCACAACGGCCCCTCGCGGCGGGATGCCTGGCTTTCACCTTGTGGATACCCTGCCGGGGTTATCTCACAGGGGAATACCAGGACGGGTTCCCTAAGCAAGCGCTTAGAAACCGCTTGGTGATTTGCGCTATATAAATTCCTGTACATATATAAATTCCTGTACATAGACTGTCCCGCCCTTGTCCCGGGCTTAGCCCGGGCTGCTCCCGTGCGCTCCCGCGTCGCGGGGGGAAGCACAGTTCTTTATGCGCCTCCTGGCGCGATGTCAGAGTTATGTTATGTTATGTTATGTTATGTTATGTTATTTATTCTTTTATATAGCGCACGGCTACTCAAAAAGAGTGTCCCGGCGCTTTTATTGGAGAGTGCGCGGCTTCCGGCCGCTGATGCTCCTGGGTAATGTAGTTCTGTCCCACGGGCTCAGGCTCAATCTTCCAAGTGCGGCAGCGCTCTGCCGACCGGGTGTTTAAGCAGCAAGCGGCTTCCTGAGGCGGCAAGGTGAGGGCGATTCAACACCCCCCGAGTCTGTCTCTCTTCCCCGCTCTGCCGGGGGAAGCGCAGTTCTTTATGCTCCTCCTGGCGCGATATCAGAGTGCGCGGCTTCCGGCGCTGATGCTCCTGGGTAATGTAGTTCTGTCCCACGGGCTCAGGCTCAATCTTCCAAGTGCGGCAGCGCTCTGCCGACCGGGTGTTTAAGCAGCAAGCGGCTTCCTTCGGCGGCAAGGTGAGGGCGATTCAACACCCCCCGAGTCTGTCTCTCTTCCCTAATCATTCAAACAAATAGCATCTTGGTGGATCAGAAAGTATTCTTCTGGCTTTAATCAGGAGACTATAGTTCGTAGTGGAGCGCACATGGTGTAGTTAGGTGACTCAGGTAAAAGAAAGAGTTTTGCCACAGAGGCATATTTCCACCAGTGTTCAACAAAAACGTAAAGCTTCGGAGAACATGGGGATGGAGGGGAGGAGAGGGGGAAGAAAGGGTCAGAGGAGGTCAGCCCTTGAGGTTATACCATAGCCACTATTTATCGTGGGCACTTCCAGCGGCTCCAAGAGAGATAAGATTAATGACATAAAGAGGTGGTGTGACTAAGTAGTAGGGTATCGTCTACAGTGATGTGGTCTGCTTCATTCTGTGAGTTCAGTCCCTCGCGGTAGCATAGCATCTTCAGAGAGCTCCAAGGCACGCTGGCGAGAAGGGGGAGAGCAGCAGTGTTACAATTTAGACAAGTGTTGTATTAGTGGTTGCCATAGGTGTGTACATTTAGTATCAGAGTGTGTGATGGAACTAGTTAAGAGTTCTATTGACATGATGTACCAGAGGTGAGTGAGCCACATCGAGGCCGGCGGGGTCAAGGGATTCTTCCAATGTTGGAGGATAACCTGCATGGCTGCCCCTAGCATGTAGAGAACCACACGCCAGTCAGAGTGGGTCATGGCTTTAAGAGTTTTGGGTCGGATCCCAAGGATTGTTACCTGCGGTGTATTCAGGATGGGGTACCCTACCTTGTCTTTGATGTGGCTCAGCACCTCCTTCCAGAAGAGGGTTAGTATTGGGCAATACCACCAAATATGTATATAGGAGCCAGTGTCATAGTTGCAGTGGCCACACAGAGGCGTGGAGGTGGGGAATATTTTCTGGAGGTGGACTGGGGTGTAATAGCAGCGGGTCATGACTTTATAAGTCGACGCCTGTTGAGTAATGCTTCTATATGTACTGGGAATATCCCTTCACGACTGCTCCCATTGCTCTGGAGGGATATTTTCCGATATGTCGGAGTGCCAATTTCACTGGTAAGGGTTTAGAGGTAGAGGGTTGGAGTGCTGTACGATCTGGTATGTGCATGAGGTCAGGCCTCGCAAGCCATCAAAGGAGCACACTAGCGCCCCGAAGGAAGTGAGCTGGCGAGTAGCCCCTTGCATATTGATGGGCTTAGGTAGCCAGTGTCGGAGTTGATAATATTGCATGGTGTGCTGTAGCTGGGAGGTGGAAATCTTGTTTGGCATTGGTTGAAGGACTTAAGGGTTTCACACTCAAAGAGGTCCCCATTTGTGCAACATTCCCCTTCTACCTAGGCCGGAAAGTAATTGGGCTGTAGAGCCTGGGGGGAAAGCCGAGATTGCAGGCCAGTGGCGTGTTAAGAGAGGGAAAGGAAGTAATCGAGCCTAGAAAATACTCTGGCAGTCCATCAGAGTAATATGTCATAATAGTGCGTCCTGTTTTACTATATTGAAAAGTAAGGTGGTGGAGTCACAAACAAGTCTGCACCCAGACCATTCCCTAAGGCTACATTTTAGCAGTTGACTGAGTGGCCACTGGCTTTTGTCAAAGCGAATTGCCTCAAATGTTATTGCACTATATAAAACTTTATAAATAAATAATAATAAAAATATGTCCCTGACCCTATCCCAATGTCCAGGACCGTTCTCCTGGGGGTAGCAATGGAGGCATCGCATGGCCACAATCTCCTCAGTAGCCATGCCAGTTCCCAAAGGGGGTGGCATGTTACCGTCCTATCCACATGAAACCAATGTTTTTCACTTTTGCGGACCACCCACTCCAAGATGTAACGGAAGTGTGCCACCCAGTAATAGACAAGGAAGTTGAGACAGTCAAGTCCCCCAAAATTCCTCGGCAGCATTAGTATACTGTTGGAGAATCACGGTCTACCCTTCCCCCGATTAATGCATTCACGTCCTTCTGAAGACTTACAGTATCCACTTGGGAGATAGGTGTCGGAAGTGTTTGAAAGAGGTAAAGTACCTTGGGCAGTATGGATATTTTTACTGCATTAAGGTGACCTAGCCATGATATGGGGAGTGATTTCCAGTGCCTTAGGCCTTCCCTGACGAATCGTCTACAGTCCGGTCAGTTAGCCAGAGACCACGAGTCCAGCATGGCAGTCACATTGAGGCCCAGGTACCGAATCGAGTGAATAGCCCATTGGAACGGGGTGAGAGAGCATCGTTCAAGGACCTCATGAGGGGGAAGTGTTACTGTTAGGTTCAATGTCTGCGTTTGCGTTACATTCATTTTAAGTCCCAAGACGCATTCCAACTGAGAGAGTAATAAGAGTAACACATGAAGGGAGATCCTAGAGTTCAACAGGGTGAGCAGGAGGCCGTCTGTGAATAGCGCTTTGTGCTTGTCGCCTCCGAATGGTATGCCTTTGTAGCAAAATGGCAGATGGCTATCACCAGGGTTTCGACTGCCAGGGCAAAGAGTAGAGAAGATAATAGACATCTCTGGCGGGTACCCCCGTGAATACATACAGGAGGGGCAAGGAGTCCATTGATTCTAATTTGTGCCAACGGGGTTACATAGGATGCCATGTGGCGATTCATGTTACTCTTGGAAGTGGGCAGCACATCCAGCTGCTCGATGATACAGCCAATCACTTCCCCCCGTGAGGGGGCCCAGTGGTGTGTTAGGTCATGCAATAGGAGAGGAGGAGGAGAGGGAGCAGGGGCAAGCCCGACAGTGCAACCAACCGTTTCCTCCTGCCCCTGTAGGCTCAGACAGCAGTCCTTGCACCATGTCCATGCCCACGCTTGCCCCGGTGCTCACCTCAGTCTTATATTGTCTCACGAGGAGCCCTGCAGTGGTTTGATGCTGGGAGGGCCTTCAGATGAGGCTCAAGTTGCTCCTCTTCCGTACGGTTGGCGATGGGTCCCTCCGACTGCAGGGACGCGCTGTTCCTTGGTGCTGCACCGTAGCCGGGAGGGCCTCAAGTCTGCCTGTGCCACCCGTGAAGGACAGCAGGCCAGGTCCCATGGTTGCCAGCAGGGAAGCCCTCTCAGGTCTCCTCCATCTGACATCTGCCTACAGTGCTCCGACTTTGTGGTGCTGGAGAGGATCAGGCCCTGTTTTCTAGGCCTGCAAGATGGCGCCACATTCTCCGGTCGACAGGGGTCCAAAGACGATTGGGTCATTGATGCGTTGCGGGCCTCATCTAGTTCCCCAGGTCAGGCCTGCATTTCAGTCCCCAGAGGAGTCCGCCTCAGCCTTTGGTGAGAGGTCAGTCTCAATTGGTCGATCAGCAGATGGAGCTCGCTCCAGCCTCAGGGCCTACAAAATGGTACCCCCAGCTCCAGCTGGCCAGGCCGCTCATCGATATTGGCCAGGGGGTGGCGGGGGAGCACACCCAGTCCCCGGGCTCCAGGTTCACATGTTGGAACCTGAAAGCACCCGCCAGGGCCCTCGGGAGAGGCTCAGGCCTCCAATACACGGGCCGCCCCTCTCCCGCCCGGGTTCAAATTGGCGGGTCTAGTCGCTCTTCCCCGCTCTTCCCCACTATTCCGCTACATCACAGCCCCAATCTCCACACTCTCGCCGTGATGTCAGGGCAGATGGCGAGCTGGACTTCAGTTGGGAGTCTGCATCTACCTCCCAGGTCCCGTTGGTGATGGATTTGTCAGGGCCACGGGAGAGCGGAGACACTGCAAGGCGTGTCCTACTCTATCGCCGGCTCGGCCATGCCCCATAAAGGTGGTTTTTAAATTGTGTGTTTGAAAATGCCACTTTTAGAAGGTGGGGATTTTCTTGTTTAACCATTCTGTGTGCCTCTACAGTTTTGTCTACTGTCTGGTTTTGGAGTGACAGGGGTCAGGGATGTGCACTCACTCTAGATAGCCTCAAGCGGGGTTACGGTGTTTTCTGCCTTTCCTGTGTGACTCCTAGCTGAGATGAATAGGCCTTGGCTGCATTTAGAGTGATGGGAGGAGTTTCACTTGCACCTCATTAGGCAGTGTTTCTTCTGCACAATGCTGTCCCAGCTTACTTCTGGAATCAAGAGGAACCTCTCCTAAAGAGAAGAGCTGGAGAGCTGTGAGGAGGAGTACTGTCCTTTTGTTGAGTGTGCTTTGCTGTGATGGCCTGCAGTTGCTGATTCTGCCAAGGAGAAGACAAAGGAATGGACTGTGCTGTGTATATTGCTTGTGAAGTTTCTCCAAGGGCTTTTGTGTGCTTGCCTCCTGTTAAGAAGTCTGAGTGACACAAAAGTCTTCATGCAACTCTGCTGTTGCTGCTGGATTCTGCCATCTGTGAGTCCTACCCTTTCCCAGGGGCCTCCTTCCAATAACTGGGCCTCAGAAGTGGGTTTTGCCAGAGCCAGTGCAAAGCTGTGCAAAGCCTATCGGAACTGACGACGGACGGCGCAAAGACCCGCAAAGTGACGCATCACCTCTGGTACTTCAGGCATCGTACCTGTCTGCCAAGTTTTTCCATGTATCACCCGCAGACCAGAATCATCTTTGATTTCGATGCCTCACTTCCTCCTACAGTCCAGGCTCAACACATCGATTCTCCTGCATGCAACAGAACTGTTGCATCGCCTCTACAAGGACTCAGCAATAGATGCATTGCTGTATTTTCCAACACTTCCCCTCTCTGCAGCTGTTTGGTATTGTGAACTTTGATACATCTACAGGTACTTTGCTCTAAAATCATGCATCCATAGTTTTCTAATTGCTTAAAACCTTTTAAAGTCATATTTTAAGTTATGTATTTTGGATTTTGGTAGTTTTGGTCTTCTTCTGTTTTGATAAAGATACTTTATTTTTCTAAACTGGTGTGGTGTATATTTGTGGTGTTTTCACTCTGGTACTGTGTGTTTGGAGTAAGCCTGGGTGGAGTTCATGGAGATCTGCTACACGGAACTCTTTGAAGTGCAAAAAAGCTCTGCTGTGCTACGTGGAGCTCCGCAAGCGGTGGAGTGTGTTGGATAAATGCTGTTGGAGGTGACTGTTTTCAGTGCCAGGGGCTTGCCTGCACTCTGCAATCATTGCAAACTGCACCATGCACAACGCAAGCAGGCGCTGCTTCCTTTCTGCCGCTCAAGTTGATTTTTACTCAAGCGGCAGCTTTCTCAACGCAAAAGGACAATTTCTCAATGTGAGTGGTCGCAAACATACGCAACCACTCATGATGAGAATTTTGACTGCCTGAGTTGAGAAATCTCACTGGGAGGTTGATTTTACATACTCGCGCTCGCCAACTTGAAGTTGACGATCGCAAGCAAGGAAAAATCTCACAGGGAGGTGGATTTTCCTCACTCGCCAACTTGACGCTGACAAACACGAGTGAGAATAAAAAATCTCTGCAAGCGGAGTTCAATGCCCAGACTTAGTCTGGAGTACAAATATTTTCAAAATTGCCTTCGGGATAAGCCTGTCTGGGGTTAACTAAAGTGTGTAAGCCCCTTACCCCGACTAGAAGGAAGGGTCCCTACTTGAACAAAGGTGCATACCTCTGCCAACTAGAGACCCCCATTTATGACATATTCCAAGGCCCTGGTCCATTTTTCCACTGCTGCTATGAAAGAATACAACAACTAGAAATTGGACAGCCTAATGTCTTGCATCATCATGCAGTAAGGTTTTAGTACTGATAACTTCCTGCATTAGGCCATGCACAAATCTAATATAGTATATTCTGGCAAACAGTGACCAGGAGACAAGAGTTAGCGCCATCCTCAGTACTTGTACCATTGTGCTTTCCGGGAGACCCAGAAGGGCCCTTAAACAAGAACCCTTCTGTGACTCCCAGTCAACACAGAGTTCCAGGGCCAAAAACTCGGCTCAATAAAGGGCCTCAGAAATCAACATCCCTACCAACACCTTCTTAAAGATTTTACGGATAAACCACCAAATCTCAAGTAAAACTTTCCTAATGCATTTACTGCACTTAATAGCTCAGTTTTCACCATTTTCATGACTATCCCAACTCAAATGTGTATTCCTCAACCTACTCTAGTGAAGCATTATCTGGAAAGAATATCATGGTTCTGATATATTCCACATTTACAGTAAGCAAGTTCCTCTCACAATAAGTTTGCAATGTCTGCTTCAACTCTACCTAAGTATAGTCCATCATATCTTGTAGACTAATGCATTCTTGTCTGGATATGACTAGGTCAAGAACTGATCCTTTTTACATGAGAAAATTACTGATAGGATGAAATAGCTTTACTCAAGTAAGAGGGATTTAGGAGTTGAGAGTCCAGGTGTGTGCATTGTTTTCCTTTCCCGTTTGAATATTGAAATCACCTAAGAAGACGGGCTCATTTGATGAGCAATAAAGCAGGAAAAATGTGATTCATCCCAGGAGTATGATATGCTGCCATTGAATGCTTCAGAGACTATGAAGGGGCATTCTTTATTGAATCATCATGTACTGGAATGCACAGTAGGTGTGATACCCTATCAAGTTACATGACAAAGAGTCCTAAAATATAAGAACGATCCCCAGCCAGAGTTATCCAATAATTCTTGGCATAGTATTTTGTACCCAGAAGAAATGATAAGGTCAGTCATTGTTTGAAATGCAGGAGCCTGGATCTCATGCTAGCTTCTCTTGGTATAATATGGGGCTTGTTTCAACATTTTGTACTACACGGCTCTTTGCCCAGGCTGGCTCTGCTACAGACGGTCTGGTCTGCAGGGAGAGATTACGGTAGTTATCCAAGATACAAAGATGTATTGACATAGAAAACATGCCTTCGAATAAACTCTGTCTAAGCTGTAAATTGTACTTCCTCATGATAGTAGGTTTTTATAACACCGTTACTTCTGAGACTATTTCTCAACTGTGTTTGCATGCAGTGTTTGATTGTGAGTCTCTTTACCAACTGCACACAAATTACTTCTATTCTTAGTTGTATGAATCATTCTTGAAATCTTCTTGAAAAAGGTTCTTCATAACGGTGTCCGCCATTTGCAGTGGAGAAAAGTTCTGAGTATATGTGCACGTGTGTGTATGTGAGAGTGTGTAAACGTATGTTTGTGTCTTTGTGTGTGTGTGTGTACGCACCATGCCTCACTGCCTCTGATTACTACATGCGTGTAAATTAACTCGGTGCACCTGGCAGTAATATTATACGTTGGGCATTAATTGTTCCAGGTTTTTCTTCTGCCAAGTAATCTGCGCTTCTTGTTAGAATTGTTACAGTTCGACAGCCTGCCTACATATTTTGTAAAACTGAGGGGCATATAATCAAGGGGGTTTATCTCCGCTTTTTTGGCTTTAAAAGCCAAGAAAGCGGAGATAAAATTATCTCCCTATTACCTAGCTGTCGCTAACACCAGTTAGCGACAGCTAGTAGGAGATAGCGACCATTTTGGGCCCCGCTTTGTATGTCAGTGAAATTTATCACTAATGATATGCAAAGTGGGCATGCCAAGATGTTAGCGACTGGAAACAGTCGCTAACATCGCTATCTCCTATTACCAACTTTTGGAGATATTCGCGCAAAGCGCGATTATCTCCAAAAGCTAACACCTGCCCCTGAGCAGTTCTTAGCCATATTATCCAATGGTAGGTGGATAACATGGCTAAGAGCATTAGCTCGGTAATGCATAAATATCGCTGACTTTTCAGCGATATTCATGCATTTCGGCCGATTTTTATCGCTTAGGAGATAAACCTTGATAATAGCAAGGTTCCTAAGCGATACAAATCACGGCAGCTCGGCGATAATAATATTGCCGCTAAGCCAACATAGCGATAATTATCGCTAGCTGTTGGTAATATGCCCCCTGAATGTCGCCTTATAATGTTATTCATTCCTTATGCTTTGAAGTGATCCACGCATGTCTATTCGGTGTTTTATACACGTGCAGTTATGTTAAATGTAATTCTCATGTATATTACAGTGGTGGCTGTGGATGTAAGCATTCTTTAGATTTTGTTGTGTTTCTACATAAATTGTTTAATGTTACTCGCATGTTTCGAAATAGGTGTGTTACATGTTGGTGCAGTGGATTTGCACCATCTGAACGGGAATGATTGCAATTACTGTAAGGCATATAAAGAGAGAGGGTACAGGGTGCACTTACATTCACTTACATTCACAGATTGCGTCACGCCACTTTGCCTGTGGGCTATTGTTGCCAGCTAAGTGATGCTGCCTCCCTGGGACGAGCTGATTTTCTCCTCTGAATAAAATAACCATCTTGAAATGGTGCCTTAACTTAACAACTGAATCAGAAGCCATCTGTTTAAAGAAAATTGGAACGGCAGGGAAAGCACATTGTCAGACTATCTAGGTTTTCCTGTGTGTACACTGCAGTAATTGTCATAATCACACTTATAATGATTGTTATGTTGTTTGGCACAAAAAATGTATTTATTTAGCTTTTTTCTACAAAATTGGATTCCTTTGGAAGCTGATTTATGAGTTCTCGTGAAAATAACGACTACAATAAACGTCTTTCTCCCGTAATTCAGAACCGTAAGAGTACTATCATCACCGATTGGACAGCAGCACATTTATATTACTGACAGTAACTGCGGAGTTACACTCTTCCATTTCTTGCAACCAGGGACATATTGAGGATTTCGCAGGCCTTGGGCAAAATGTATCTTGTGGGCCCCTGTGCGAGACAGGTCTGAATTCATGATCCAACTTTAGCTCTTTCATGCACTCTATGTCCATGTCACTGACAGGGCACAGGCACATTGGTCCAAATTCTACAGGCCACATTTATGACCCAGTTTGCGCCACTCTTTCATCAGGCAACATTGGTGCAAAAGTAGCACAAACCTTAAGTCCTACCTTTGAAGCCACTGCTTCGGAAATCTGGAGTAATCTCTGGGATGCATTCCTCTGCACGTGTGGGTGTTCCCGCGCAACTCCCATGGTTTTTGACGCATTTCCAGATTTACCAATGCTGCTAAATCTGGGAATGCACCAAAAAGATACGCCTCCCAGGAGAGGTGTAATCAGGAGAAATGTTTATTTCTCCTAATGTTTTCGTTCTCTATGTTCGCTGAATTCTGCAGCACGCATAGAAAGAGGAAAAAGCTTCTCAGGATTGTTTTTGAGGAGGAAGGTACCCCTTCCTGAACAAAAACAAACCTGCATACAACACAGGCACCCTTGCACCACGTTGACGCTAGGCTGCCAAAATGGCATCAGCATAAGGGAAAATGACAGGAATTTGACATACTCGGTAAATATGGTGCATTCCTGCCCTTTCCCTGTGATGCAGGGCAGTGCAACAAGGCAACTTGCTGCACTATCCTTCACCACAAAACTCATAAATATACCCCTAAATGGGTATACATGTGATATTCAGGGATAGAGAGGTGTGGTTTCAGTATTATAATACAGCAGCAGCTTACTGATATTATTGCACATAATCTTTGTAACCTCTTTCCATTTCTCATATGTGAGGTCTTGTTTTGAATTAAAAGAAACCTTATTTTATGGATTTTAAATTGTGTTGAAAAACATACATTTCTCTCCAAATCGTTTTTATAGATGTTCCCATACATTCCCCAGATGAAAGATGTATTAAAGGAAAACTATATCTAAAACAATCTGCTTAAGAATTATTCAAGGTATCTACAGAACAGAGCTGGCTCTACGGGGGGGGGGAGGAAGGGTGTCTGGAGAGGCGTGCCTGGAGAGGCTGGTACCTCGGGCCTTGGCCCACTTTGCCCATGCCTCAAAACGTCTCTGACTGCAGCGCCCATTGAAGACACTTTGGTACTACTGGTGAGCTCCACAAGCAGAACCCTCCTTGTAATGAGAGCACCACCTACTCGCATTCAGGTTTGATAGACAACATCCATGGAGCTACGATGCCCTGAATACAGAACGCCAATGTTAGGCTATTGGAAGAGACTAGCAAAGGAAAGCTGATCTTCCTTCTTACATGATTTTGGATGCTGGCCGTAAGCACAGTCAGGTGTTTCTCTTCACCACCTTACATGGTAAATAATATTAATATACGAAGGTGCGTCCTTGTGATTTGTGCTCTGTCCAATGCATAAACATCATTTGTTTGTTCATGACTGCTCTCACCTTTTCACAAGCTGCCCTGGTTCTTGTGGCCTGCATCTGTTCTGCATATGCCAGTGAAGCTTTTATGTGTCGGATAAAGGGGTGATACAAAAAAATTTGCTGAACATGATCAAGTGCAATTAGACTTTGTATCCTATTACAGTGTGTGTCCTTCCCTGCACTGTGCACTTCCCCCTGCACTTTGGCCTCTTACTTGCACCCTGGGCTCCCCTTTTCACCTAGTCCTTACTCTAGCATCCTCCACATGCTTATTTTGTTGTGCCACTTCTTGTGGATGAACACTTACATTGCCATTTGTGTTGTGCATACTTTGGGAAATGTACACTACTGATGCTCATGTGCTGCTCATTCAATCCATATCTGATTATGTGGGGTTGAAAGATTCACTGCTGATCAGATATCATGGGAAACATCAATTACAACGCAGGCATTACAACTCATTGCCTTTACAATGCAGTCAATACACTGCAGGTCCCATTACAACGCATGCAATTACAATGCATGCCTTTAGAACTCATATCCCTCACTGACCAGAACCTTCCCTGAGGTAAGCACCTAGCGGTAATTTGTAATGGAAAATGCATTGTAATGGAAGTTTCATTGTTAAAACCACGTTGTAAAATTATGCATTGTAATAGTTTGTGTTCTAACATAATACATCCATATATCATACATGTACGTTGTGTGTGCTTTGAAAATATGGATTGCTGCTGTACTTGTTCATTATGTGCAAGCAGATCTTGCAGGTTATGCTACTCCGTCTAGTACCGTTTGCTGGCCCCTCCTTTCACCTGTGGTGTTCCCTCTTGCAACATGCACTGCTTCACCAATGCACCAGTCACTGCTTTTTCCGGAATTTTAATCCGAACACCTTTCAGGAAAATGGACCAGATCACCATCACCAACATTTTAGTTACTAAAGCATAATAAACTTGGGTTAGGCGATGTTTTACTTAATCCGTGCACTCCACATTCAACTAATTTAAGCTGATCAAATAAATATCATCATGCACAATATGTACACACCCACTCAGAGTGGGCTTCTAGATTTTGCTATGCCACCTGTAAGGATTCTACCACAATTTAGGCCAGCCATTTGTTAAATGTCAGATGTTTGGATCAAACAAGTACCTCGCTACTGTCTTATAAAAAGCTTTACCCAAAGTATTAATGGTATTTAAGTCGTTTTTGAGAAACCAATATTTGCTTTTTCTACTCTAAAGATCATCAGAATAATAGTTATAACCATCTCCTTCGAGGATGCTACCTCCATGTTATCAAACAGTTGCTATGAACAAAGGTCTCACGGAGCCAGAGGGAATTTCAAACCACTTGGGCTTACAGTGGACTTTGTTTTAATATCTAGAATATACTTCTCACTAGGGGCATAATGTTCTAATAGCCCTAAATCCCTCCGTAGTGGGCTCTACTGGTCATTAAAGGCTCGCTCCCTTGTTAAAGGTACTCGACTTTGGCTCGTGCCTTTAACGCTGGAGCAGGTTTTTAATGACCAGTATAGCCTAATACAGCAGGCTATGATGCTATAACAGAGGAAATAAAGACTGAAATTATAACTGTATCTTAAATATGAATATCTAAGCTGTGCTACACACTTTATACAAACTATAAAATATTGCTTCACTTTAGTTTCTACATTCACTTTTAACATTCTGAGACACTAATCATAGGGCCTCATTTATGAAAAGTGACGCATCGCTGCGTGAAAACAGCGATGCGTCACTTTTCACTGCGCTCTCCCTGCGACATGATTGATGCGTCATATTTATAATATGACGCATCATGTCGCAAGGAGTTACAGATACGTCAGTATTTCTGACGTATCTGTAGGCGCAAAAGTGACGCATTGCTGGAGTGTGTCACAAAAGTGACGCAACTCCAGCAATGCTTCCTTTCACAAGGGGAAAGCCCCATGTGAAAGGGCTTGCGTCAGTCTTACGCCAGCTGTGAGGCAAGCGCAAGATTTTGACGCAACAGCATCCTAAAAGTGACGCAGTGAAATCTAATAGATTTCACTGCGTCACTATTGCGAGGCTTTTTGCGGGTGAACGCCCCCTCTGCATACATTATACCTGACGCAGGTATAATGTAGCGCAGGGGTTTACAAAGTAACGCATCTGCTTAGATGCGTCACTTTGTAAATAGTGCGCATCAGGAGGCATGTTTTACGCCGCCGATGCGTCACAAAAAGTGACGCATCGGAAGCGCAAAACTCACGCAAGGCCTCATAAATGAGGCCCATAATCTTTAACATTTCTCTATACTTTATTAAGAAACGTTCTCCGCAATACGCTACTCCTTTGTGCGATATATGTTGCTGGGAGGTCTCCGCAGAATATGTGCTCTCCTTTTTGCGAGTTCTACCCACCGATTCCATATTCTGTAGGTCTTAGATTGCTGCTGACAGTATTTCCATTTATACAACACTTATATATGGGTTCTCTGGCCCTGCAATACCTGTCCTTTGGGTAGATTGTTTTTATCTGTTTGTTATTTGCCTCTCTGGTCATGAAATACAAGCCTTTACGAATCACTTGTTTGCAGTGTTTGTAATATCCCTTACTGCATACTTACCATATTCATCTTACACTCAGAAACCAACATTGTCTGACCCTGGAGTCACATTCTGAAGACGATTAAAAATGTTTTATCTCACCCTGGGACAAAGAATATCAAAATATATTTTTAAAAAGTGTACGAAAGTAAAAGGCACATAAATGGGTACATGTAATGCATAGATATATGTTACTGTGGTGTGCAGAAATGCTTAACCAAGCGCACATAAATCTATATCTGAAAGAGTCGAAAAAAATGCAAATGTGTGCATAAACCTTTAAGTGCATGGCCACTACAATGACCCCAAACAGGTCTTTGAAGAATTTGCTAAATGTACCGTCATATTAACCCTGGCAAGCACTTCTAATTATTGAATAAACTTTGTAATAGTCAAAAACAACCGAACACCGACAGAGACATTTCGTTTCAATGGTGCTTAACGGTCCACACAAAAGGTTGGCGAGCCCAATACAAATGGCAATAAAATATCAGATGCTCCAAAGTGGGTGAAATCGGTTTGCTCATTTGGTTCTGTAGCAATGTGGACAATATTTCCTGTGTCCCATTGAAAACAATACATGTTGTCCAGCATTCAAAATAGAGAAATGTAACGTGCTCTGCTTTTCAATGACAATGTTTCTAGTCACTGCTTTCAAAAACATCGTTTGTGCACTAATATGGTTACTTCTGTACTGGTGACAAATGGCCCCAGAACTCGCCAAGAAACAGCAATGCCCATCTTTTTAAAACTCACAACTGTCACCCGCCATTCCCTCTGCCAAATGCCAGGAACGTCCAATCACCAAGAAGCCAAGGTAGCAGAAATCACACACCATTTGACTAGAAGAGCCTCACAGAAAATGACATCATAAGACCTCAGTGTCTGCCCAAGAAGATGGGCATAGCGAGCATGGATAGATGGTGACACTAGGTCCTACTACATTGTGTCAGGTGTCTGAAATGTCAGGTGTGCCAGGTGTCTATAATGGAGTGAGGTCCCCTGATTGGTCTCCTTCTCCAGATCACAGTATAGTTATCCACTTATTTTTACAATTTGTTTCGTGTAACCTTATTATAAAAGTCAAATAAAAATGGAAGCCCTTGTATTCACATACACGTGCAAGGATAGAAGGCCACTTAAATGTTTTTCTTAAACATTGTTACTAAAAAATATTTGAAAATGGCTGCCCATCCATACACATGTGTATGCACGCACAGGCAGCCAGTTTCTAATGGTAGTTTTGTATAGTGTAGTGATTCATGTGTGGATGCAAAATAACCTGGCTGCCCGCATCATAGCCTTTTTCATTTATTTATTTTGTTTGTTTTGAACTTCGCCATGCACAGCATCTTGCGGATGCTGTACAGCATTGACAAAAGATCGCAAAAGCAGGGCTGTTGGTTTTCCCAATGCTTATTTAATTTGACTTGGTGATGCAGCTGTTTGCAAGAGTTATTTTTGTCAATTATTAATGATTTAAAATATACACACAGATGGTTTTGTCTTCAATTAATCAACCAATCAAACAGTATTTATAGAGCACAGCTATTCACCCCTGTGGGTATCCTGGCGATAAAGTCTTGCAGGTCTTTAGTCGAACAGCCAGGTTTTGAGTCACTTTCTGAAGACTGCGAGCAAAAGTGAGGTTTGCAGGTGGGGAGAGGGGTCATTCCAGGACTTAAGGGGGCAGTAGGAGAAGGAGCGATCTATGCTGTGGCTTTGGTGGATGTGGGAAATGTGGGTGAGGGCAAGGGAGGGAGCACAGTTGTCTGGCGGTTTGGTGGAAGGTCAGGTGGTGGTTGACGTAGATTGGTCCCTGTTTGTGGAGGCTTGGTAGAAGTGGGTTATTATCTTCAACTGACATTTCTTCTGGATGGGGAGACGGTGGAGGCTTCTGAGGTGGAGAGCGGAGGCTGGTCCATTTGGGGAGGTTGAGGATGAGCATGACCGCAGCTATTTGTATGGTCTACAGTCGCTTTAGGAGTTAGGTGTTGGTGCCAGTGGGGAGTGCCTTTCTGTAGTCCAGTCGGCTGATGACTGTTTTCCTGGTGTTGTTGGGATCCATCTGAAGATCTTTCAAAGCATGCGGAGAGTGTGGAAGAAGGTGGAAGATACTGCGTTGATCTGGCAATTCATGGTGAGGTTGCTATTGAGGATGATGCTGAGGTTGTGGGCGTGGTCCATGGAGGTGAATGTGGAAATTGATCCGAGTTTGGGAGGCAATTAGGTGGCCTTCCACAGTAAGTGAGGTGTCTAGTCCATGTTAAGCTTCAGGCAGTTGGACCTAATCCAGTCAGAGACACTTGTCATGGCATTCTGGATGCTGGTTCTGGTGGTGGCGGGGTCTTCCATGAGAGAGATGATATGTTGCCTGTCGTCTGCGTAGGAGATAATGTTGAGTTCATGGGTACAGACGATGTCAGCCAGTGGTGTCATGAACAAGGTGGGACTGGGAGCGTAACATTGGGGGAAAAGGCAAAACATGCTCTTGGGCTCAAAGGTGAAGGGCAGTAGGCAGATTCTGTTGGTGCATCCTGTGAGGAAGGAGGAGATCCATCTGACAGCATCTCCATGGACGCTGATGTGTTGAAGTCTTTAGATGAGGGTGTGATAGGATACGGTGTTGCATGCTACTGAGAGGTCGAGTAGCATCAGGGCTGCAGTCTCATCGCAGTTACAGGAGGTTTCTGATGTCGTTGTTTGCTGTGATCAGGGCGATTTTGGTGCTGTGATCGGTGCAGAATGGATTGTGAGTTGTTGAGTAGGATGTTTCCTTCCAGGTGTTTAGTGAGCAAGTGGTTGATGTCTTTCTCAAGGAGCTTGGCGGGGAAGGGAACACTGAGATGGGGTAGTAAACTTTGAATACGCTGGGGCCGGATATTGAGGTAGCCAAGAAAGATGCAGCACTTGGAGCCGATTGCTATAGGGGAGATGCATTTCGAGATGGCACTGTAGAAGCCGGGACGGGGACCTAGGGGTCAGTAGAGGAGAGTTCCTCTGATGGTTGTCTTGGCATTGGTTTGAAGTTGAAAGCTGAGGTGTTCCATGATTGATGTGGTGTTGTTTTCAGTGGTGGTGCATCAGAGGGTTTCTTTGTGGACAGTGGTGATGCCTCCTCCAGGTTTGTTGGTGCAGTCTCTGTGTATGATCTTATAGCTGTGGGAAGTTGCTGTCTTAATGTTGGGATTGAAGAGGAGTTGAGCCAGGTCTCAGGGATGAAGATCACACCGGGGTGAAGTTGGTGACAGTGTCCCAAATTTCTAGGGCATGTTTGCACAGGGAACGGGCATTGAGCAGCATGCACTGGAGCAGTTCCGGGGTGTCTGAGGTCTGCTAAGTGGGTGTGGTGAGTGTTCATGTGTTGCATTTGATGTGGCAGAGGTGGCAGGTTAAGGGTCCTTCTGTTGATCATGAGGAGGAGATGCAGCAGTTTTTGTTATGGCGTCCAGGGGCCAAGGCTAGGAGCTCATCAGTGGAGCTCAGTGGGTGGCCAAAGGGCCAGGGTTTCTGGTGCTGGATGCTGTTCAGGTGAGGTTGGGTGCAGACAGGATACGGTGTTGCATGCTACTGAGAGGTCGAGTAGGATCAGGGCTGCAGTCTCATCGCGGTTACAGGAGGTTTCTGATGTCGTTGTTTGCTGTGATCAGGGCGATTTTGGTGCTGTGGTCGGTGCAGAATGGATTTTGAGTTGTTGAGTAGGATGTTTCCTTCCAGGTGTTTAGTGAGCAAGTGGTTGTTGTCTTTCTCAAGGAGCTTGGCGGGGAAGGGAACACTGAGATGGGGTAGTAAACTTTGAATACGTTGGGGCCGGATATTGAGGTAGCCAAGAAAGATGCAGCACTTGGTGCCGATGGCTATAGGGGAGATGCATTTCGAGATGGCACTGTAGAAGCCGGGACGGGGACCTAGGGGTCAGTAGACGAGAGTTCCTCTGATGGTTGTTTTGGCATTGGTTTGAAGTTGAAAGTTGAGGTGTTCCATGATTGATGTGGTGTTGTTTTCAGTGGTGGTGCATCAGAGGGTTTCTTTGGGGACAGTGGCAATGCCTCCTCCAGGTTTGTTGGTGCAGACTCTGTGTATGATCTTATAGCTGTGGGAAGTTGCTGTCTTAATGTTGGGATTGAAGAGGGGTTGAGCCAGGTCTCAGGGATGAAGATCACACCGGGGTGAAGTTGGTGACAGTATCCCAAATTTCTAGGGCATGTTTGCACAGGGAACGGGCATTGAGCAGCATGCACTGGAGCAGTTCCGGGGTGTCTGAGGTCTGCTAAGTGGGTGTCGTGAGTGTTCATGTGTTGCATTTGAAGTGGCAGAGGTGGCAGGTTAAGGGTCCTTCTGTTGGTCATGAGGAGGAGATGCAGCAGTTTTTGTTATGGCGTCCAGGGGCCAAGGCTAGGAGCTCATCAGTGGAGCTCAGTGGGTGGCCAAAGGGCCAGGCTTTCTGGTGCTGGATGCTGTTCAGGTGAGGTTGGGTGCAGACAGGCTACACTTTGGCATGCCTTCCGCGCACCAGCGGCATGCCTGCTGCACAAGTCCACTGTGCGGCTGCGCTGTGGCCTTCATTAAGTAAGTCCTCGGAGGGAGCAGGGTGCTAGGTGGTGGGAGGGGGAAAAAGTGTTGGGGCAGGCCATGAGAAAGAACAAAGAATAAACAAACTGCAACAATTATACAGAGGCATGTATTACAGGGACAAAAAATATGAAAAGGCTATAGGCTGACTAAACAGAAATTAAAAAGGCTTCACCCGATGAGTTATTTCTCTCTAACTTTTTGGCTTTTTCAGAATATTTTATATCTTGAAAGTACTTCACCCTGGGGATTACTTATCTCTGACTTATTGGCTTTTTCAGAATATTTAACATCTTGAAAGTGCCCACAGTCATCACATTTTTGACACATTGAATTCTTTATCTCACAGATGCATTTCATGCATAAGGCAATGCGATTTTTTTTACTGTAGTAGCTCAATGTAAAATGCTGATATCTGCACCAGAATGTGACCCTGACCTTAAGATCATCACCCCACTTTGACATCTCTTTGCAGATGGCCCAGTCTTAAGTCTTATGTGATCAAAATAGCATGATAATTCAGATGTACATCTCAGGGTCAGGTACTGCGATTTCACCAACTCTTGGCGTGCAACTCATCCTGCAGCACTATGTGACAACCTCTCATTGTGCTGCTGACCTGCTGCTGTCTTTCAACATGGCGGCTTTTCACCCTGACCCCGAGTTGCTGCACACCTAGCAGCTCCTTTTCATTCTGCCAGCTGGCAACTGCTAGTGTGCAGGGCACCCAGCGGTTCGTTCTCAACCTACAGATGGGCCGCTGCTAACAACCATTTGCAAATCCAATGGGTCGCTATTATAACTCAAAATGCAAGCCTGACCTCTTGTCTTTGCCACTAATTGTTTACTTGAAGTTTAATATATCCACATACTGGTAAGAGTTCATGAATGTAAAAATTAGATGTAAGCTTTAGGAAAAAGAAAAAAATTGCACTAAAACAATACTAATACAGTTAGCAACAGATTCAACATCAGGAAAGCATGATACTCTCATAAAGTACTAATAATTCGATCATTTTGCTCACAAAATCAGAGTGAGATTCAGCTCTTGTATTTGTTTCTGAACTCTCACATTTCCAGTAAATGTAGCAAAATAGAAGATCTTTCAAACCATTTTCAGTGATTCTTAAATAAAAAACTGGTCTGAAATAAATTAACATGGTGCCATGAGATTTTTTTTCTACTTCGAATACTGCTCTGCTTTGATTTAAATGCATTGTTGCTATTTAGTCCTGTAAAAGTGTATCATGCAAAAGTCGTTCCAGGCTCCCCACTCCAATTAACGTAAACATTGTTAACATTACCTAACCATATTATATACTTTATGAGCAATTAGAAATGTCCATAGAACATCTTTAGGTCCAAAGTCATAGGTAAAGTATGCTTTTTGCAATCTATTTCAACGCTAATTACAGTGAAACTGATTGAGACCATGAAATAAGAGACCTTAAAATGAGTTTTCCATCTTGTACAATTTAAGAGCCGAGATAGTCACTCAATGGGCACTATAATTAATGAGGTCTTTAATCTTCGCCTCATAAATCTTTACAATAGTTAGTCAGCCCTCCAGACCAATTTTGGCTTTTAATTCATTAAAAGCAACAACTTTGATTTTCTTCACTTGTGATTACGTTCAGTCCGAAGTTCCATTTACAGTTTAATGGAAAGAAAATTCCCAGGTGAGACCACGATCGCAGACAGGGCAGAGAAATATCTCAAGCTGGAAATAAAGCTGCCACTCTTTGTTTATTGGCAAATGCCATATACATGGTTCTGAGAACTCTGAGCAACAACGTTCAAAATACACTATTCATGGTGTTCATTTATTATTTATTGTGAACATTTGGGTCTTGATTAGAAGTTAGGTGGAATTTCATGTGTACATTCCAAGCATCCGGAATTACTGTTACCAGCTAGTATATCCAGGTGCGGCCGGTACAGGTAAGAGTGGTGGGCAGGGGCGGGGCAGGCAAGAGGGGGAAGTCGACATTGCGCTCGCCGCACCGCCGCGTAGGCGATGCGGCGAGTGCAAGATAAGAGGCTTTATTAATTTCTTTTATTTCATTTTCCCTATTCTGTCATCTGTTGATTTCCCCCAGGCCCACCACCCCGCCCCCATAGCGCCCCACCAATCTAACCTGTACTGACGTGCCTGGGTATATAGATTTGGAATTGCAGCTATTATGAGTTAAACCCCTCGGAATGGAAAGCAAATGTGTAGACATGGAATTTCTGTACAGAATTTCCCACAGTATTTGCTAATCCAAGCCGTTTAACAAACACATTTATCACCTACCCTGAGCAGGAGATAAAGGGTGCAAAGGTTTCTGTGTTTCAGTTCTTACAAGGGCAAGGAGGATCCTGCTATGCTCATCCTTGCCAGAGAACAGGGTTGGCAGGGACTGGGGAGCAAGACTTGGCTGCTGTTGTAGTCAAAGCCTCCTGTAAATGCAATGGCCAGAAATAACAACTGGTAAAATTCCGGTACAATGGCCCCACACGCCACACCTGGGAAATTCCGGTGCAGGAAGAAACACTGAGGCCAGTAATAATGGGGGCTGGGGGAGAATGGGTGGTACGCAATCCAGTAATTCTACTCCTTCTGATTCGTAATCAGGGACATAGAGGTGTGCTGCAAATGCTTATTTAAAAAGCTACTGTGCTGCAACGAAGTAGTGTTACCTGAATCCAGTCTTTGCATTCCTTTACGCTCACTGAATTTCATCAATGAAGGATACCATGTAGCATGCAGCACTAGCAGGATCATGTGCTGCTGGTCACTGCCCCTTTGTCTGGTTAGGTGGGTGGCATGGAACAACTGTCCACTGATACCCGGGTAATTTTGCACTGGCAATTGAACTGAACTAAATGTCATTTTCGGGCCTTGAGGCTATTTACTGGCCAGTGTAAACACAAAGCTACCACCCGCACATAGCGGTGCACTCTCTGTGCCAATACATCTTGTTCCTGATCCTACTAGCTAATTTGGAGACCACAGACTTTGGACCACGATAGGCCCTTTACACGATGTATTGTGCAGAATGTCTTACCCTGATGTCACATCGTTAAAATCTCATAAAGCGAAAAACTAGGATGATTGTCCATAATATCCATTAATGGATTCGCTGCTCTCAGAACTGGAAAACAAAAGTCTTCCTTCATGGTTGTTTTGTCCCTGCAACTGTAATCTTCATCTACGCACATTAACCACATTCTGGAAATCTCTGGTGTGGGTTTTGAGCATACATCAGGCTCCTGCTGCTCTAGCACACTACTTTGCACTTCTTAAAGATCAGTTAAACTCTTCTTTGAGTGCTAATCACCCAGGCCCCTCTTTTCTGAGCCTTTTTGTTCTTCTTGCATTGTGCAAGGTGACTCAAGTCAACCCAAAGACTTATTTAAGACTTACTGAACCAAGCAAGGGGTGACTTGCGCCACCTTGTGGGACTTTGCAAAGAAATGTTATGAAATGCACAGCTTGGTATAAGTTGCATTACATTTTGAGGCGGAGCATGGGCATTCCCGTTCATCCACCCATGGAATTTGAGGCAGTCCCAGATTTACGGAAATCACTAAACCGGGCATTGCACCAAAATGGTATGCTGTCCGGACCATAGCCTAACAAGGACAAATATATGTATTTCTCCTTGTTACTTCCTCTTTCTATTTGTGACGCATTCAGCATCTAACATAGAAAGAGCACATTACTGATTTGGATTGTATTTTTGTAGGAAGGTATTCCTTCCTGCACAAAAACATTCCTGCCTGTAAATCAGGAATCCTCTCACCATGGTGCAAGGGTGGCTACATTCCCACTAGGCTTCCTCAAGTGCACCAATTCAGGTAGAGAGAGGAAAAGCTTAATCTCCTAGTAGATAAGGTGCTGTTCACCTAGCTGCATTGCATTGTATGAACCTTTAGTAAATATACCCCAATATGTTTCTCATTTAAGGCCTTGACACTAGTTCATGAAGATGATGATGTGTTCAGCTTCAGCTTGCACAAAACAGCGCCTCTCATTGGTATTCCCTTTGAAAGACCACACATTCATCGCAGGAGGCAGTGCTAGTCCACCGTGCCTTCCCGCCTATGGAGGCCACTCGTAAACCATCAGAGAATACCATTTCCGAAATGGAATCCCTGTGGCAATTCATTTCTAATCTGCAATAGGTTTTAAAGCACCAAATAACTCCAGTCTCTTTGCTGGCTTTGTGAGTGTATAGGGCAAGTGTAATATTTATTTTGCAAAACAATAAGTACACAGACATAACGTTTTTCATAGAGGTCTGTGCTGCCCAGTGTACTGACTGTAGAACCCCAATGCTACTTAAGACTTGGTTATCATCGCACCACTTTTTTTGACCACCCTACACTGAGGCTATCATTACGAGTGGTGGTATTCACCAACAGAACACATTTTGGGCCCTCAGACAATGGGGCCAGTTCCACCAGATGCAGATGTGCACCCAGTGAACCTCTGTAAGGACTGGTGCAGGAGCACGGAGCACAGACCGGCAACCGCCCCAGCAGCACCATGGGGAGAGCATACGGCTTCCCTTCAAACTAACCCTATGCTGTGCTGTACTGACCTGACTCTTACAGCACAAAATAATGTTTTCTTTTTCAAAGGGCAATAAGGGAACGAAAATAATTATTTGTTTTAGTAACAAATTATAAACATTTGTGTCTCGAATGATCAAAATTTATTGCATAAACTTTATATTCTTTTAAAGGAAACAAGACTTAGACATAATCCCAACATTGAATAGAGGATTTCTTTGAGAGACATCATTTACTTGCAGTCACAGCAACTAACAGCCTTTACAACGCAGTCACTATGCCGACTGCGAAGGTTCCAATCGTTCCTTTAACCCGCAAGTCATTACAACAAATTTACGTTGTAAAGGTATGTATGTAAAGGTGTGTGTGTGGAAAGGGTGTGCACTGTTACTGCGCATAGCTTTTACCACGCATGTCTTTAAAATTAATTACGTTGTAAAGGTATGTGTGGTAAAGGTGTGTATGTGGTAAGAGTGGTGGAGGCTATTAGCGTTGTTAGAGGAAACTGACCCTTCCACTTCTGTACGACATGTGTCTCCCCTCAGAAGAGCTGGATAGGTGACGGCGTGGAGAGGAAAGGGGGATTTCAAATTAATTTGTTAATATTGATTAATTTTAATAAATATATTTATTATGTTTTTAGGTGTATTTTAAAGAGGCGGGAATTGTGCAGAGGTTCCCTTTTTAGGGCACAGGGCGGGGGAGGGGCAGTTTTTAGAAGGGCTGGGGCCAGAGGGGGTAGCGGTCTGCTTCTTGGTTTCAAGGGAGGGGTTGTTTTAAGAAGGGATGGGGGATTAGAGTGGGTCGCGCAGGGGTCCGTTTCTAGGGTTCAGGGAAGACGTATTTTTTAGAAGGGTTGGGGGCCAGGGGGTGTCGCGCAGAGGTACAGGGCAGGGTATTTTTTTAAAAAAGGACTGATGGCCGATGGTGGCCACAAGGTACCGGTTTTGGGACTTGGGGCAGGGGTCAGGGAAAACCTTTACCACAAATAAGCCCTTAACATGCACTCTTTTACAACAAAATTTGTTGTTGAGATATGCGTGGTAAAGATATATTCATGGTAAAGGTTGTGCATAGTAATGGCATTCGCGTTGTAACACATGCGTGGTAAAGGCATGCGTTGTAAAGTAATGCTTTCTAACGTCATACAACCTCGTAGCCAAACATGCCCACACGGTCCTATTCAAATAGCTCCATTTGCCATGCGGGTTGATTTACACATTTTTGTCAGGTGTGATTTTGGTTTCCTGTCCGGCCCTGGCTAATGGAACATTCCCACCACACGTGTGAGAAAGAAGTGGGTTAGAAGTGTGTATCATGCCAACAGGCAACCACCACCCTTAATGTAGCAAAACAATAGATCTGGCAAAAGCATAAAACTTTGGGGGAAATATACAAAACTAGCCGTGTTTTTGTGAAACGTTTGCTTATGTAAAACAAGTGCTACACCCTTCATACTGTCCTACATTTTAATCTCAGATTCCGAGATTAAATATAGAAAACTTATCCTGGTTCACTGGTTCTTCTGGAGACCTAGGACAGACTGCCAGGTGCTGGCCCCAAAGGGAAGGCTTTGTAATACACGAGGACATTGAGAAGTTCCATATTAAACTACAAAGACTGCAGGCAGTAGTCTGTTTCATGTCACTCGGTGGTGCACGATCCGCACTGTACATGAAAAGGAAAAGTGTTTTTTAGACTTGCAATAAAACGTACGTGCTTTTCATACTCTCACTTCTTTGAAGAGTGTTCTCGAAGTTCGAAGTTCACCTGCACAACGTTTGCAGCCGGCATGTTTTGTGTGAAGTGAGTGTAAGGGGGATTTGTTTAATTGACTGTCATCTCTATTGTTTATGCATATTACGGACATGTGGTAATGCTCACATTACAGGCAGGAACGGTTGACACTCCCACGATTCCGCAATATCTTATTGAGTGTTATGTCCTTTCTCACAACTGACTTTTAGAGGTATTCTTTTATCTATTAAGCCTGAGTATAAGCATGATCCAGAAAATCTTAGTGAAGTTATTAGCATGTTTTATAAAATATAAAATTCTGATATTAATACGACATTTTCAGTGTGAGTACTGATTGTACGCCGAAAAGAGCAAACAGGGCAAAAACTGCATGTAGAGTGTAGTGTAAATGTAATAATGTCTGACAAGCTAAGCAAAAAATAACTACTAAAGTGGAAACTTTAGTCTGGGTTTTGAAATTAGTATGTAAAGTGTCTTTAAAACAATACATACATACATATAAAAAAATTACACTCCCCAGCACCACTCCACCCTACGCTCTTCCCAACCCCATCTACCCAAAGACACCTACCATGGCTGAGCAGCACAGATAATTTAGGGGCTGATTATGATAGTGGGCGGACGCACCATATCCGAAACGGGATCTCCTGACAGTCCTTCGCCTGTCCCCCGTCATAGGCATTACAATGCGACCACCACCACGGCAGTCGCAATGCCTATATTTTGTGTTGCAGTATGTGCTGCTAGCTGCAGCACCTGCCGCAAGACAAAAAGAGGACACTGCACATATCCCTGCATCATGTGGCAGCCACCATGTGGTGCCTGCCACATGGTGCTGGGATATCCAGTGCCCATATCTGGGGTGCAGGGGATATGATTCTCCTCAGACGGTCCAACGGGCTGGAACCATGTGGTCGGTCTTTCTGACAGCCAAAGACATGCCCGCCATCGTAATGTGGCAGGTGTAAAACCTGCTTACGATGGTGGCTGGCTGTCAGTGGCGGTTTCACCACCATCGTAATCAGGCCTTAAGTTCCAATATGTCTCCACATGGTACCTCTGCCACTTAACACATCATGGATGACTTCGAGGCCAACATTTTGAGATCACCATTTTCTATCCATACTTGCTTTTGAGTGCACATGCAAAGTCTAAAAATTCGATGCTTGTAAAAAATGCGAGTGTTTCAGTCCGTTGAGAAATGTTATATTTTATTAAAAAAAAGGGTTTTAAAATCACATAATGAATCCAATAACATTTTAAACAGTCTAATAAAAGATGAACATTAAACGTTTGAAATCTAACCCACATGTACATTTATTCTCAATGTTCATAAGAGGATTAAACTTCTCAGGCTTTAAATAGTGCATATTCAGAGAAACTCGAAAATGTAATAATGATAAGAGTAACTGAGCATTGAGCAAGGAACGCCCTCTAGTTTTCCCATGATTCCAACATATAAATGACGAGGGATTTTCTTTAGGTACACTAAATACGACAGCCTTGAGTCTCTTCTACATGCCTTTTTAAACTTTCCATTTATAAATCTGCAGCAATCTTCTCTAATCTGGTCCTGGGTTTGCACCGCCCAGCTTAGTTCGCTCCACATAATTTCCTTTGCACAATCAACGATTCAGTAGGGATTTGAGATTGAGAGGGTGATGGAAGGGTGAAAATGTCAGCCACTGCTGCTGGGACTACAGGTGCAAGAGAAGACTTCACACCTTTTACCCTACCCTCTAACTTGAGTTTCTACTTCAAGTGAGTGGGCTCCATTCTTTGGAATTTACTTCATCTCGAGTTTTGGCCACCTCTAAATAAGGTGAATGGACCACACTTTATGGCAGGCTTCCCACTCTCCCAACCTCAAAATCAGGTCTTAAGTTTTCAGGTCATTGAGCCAAACTGTACTGACATGTAAAACGTCATATATAAATGTGGTTCAACTGGAGTTATTCCTATGGAATTAATAAGGAACAGAGACATTGAAACCAAACCTTCTTTAATTATTGACCCATATTTCTGATAGTAGAGACGGAGCTTTGGACCAATGGCTTCTTCTTATGTAACCCAAAATGAACCAGTAGTCTATATTACATGTCATCTATTATGCATAACGTTAGAAATAATTGTATCATTTTTCATTTAACTTCAGGTCTTTTAGCAAATTAACCTTAATGAGGCAAGTAATATTTTCTCTTTTTTCTTAGTGGTTTTCCTACTAGTTTTCCTTACTTCTATTCTTTCTTTCATAGCCCCTTTGTTTACCTTTCCTGCTGTCTTGGTTTTTCATGACTATCTTGAAGTTTCACTTTGTTTTGTTTTCACTACACGTGTTTGATTTTTCCTTAAACTTCTTCTGGTAAATCTCTTCCCACTTCACTTTCATTCACTTTTGTGAGGATCATAGAGCCTGATTTAGAGTTTGGCAGATGGGTTATTTAGTCACGAACGTGACGAATATCCTGTCCGTCATATTACAAGTGACATAGGATATAATGGACTTTGTAATGTGAGGGATGGGATATCCGTCACATTTATGACTGATTGACCCGGTCTGCCTAACACTGCCAGGCCAATAGTCTTTTACCTAATTCAATTTTTTAGCTTAATTCACAATCTAACTTTTTTTCTGTGAAATGCAATTTGACTTAACCTTCCCTTATCTATAGGGTGACCAGACATCCCACATTTGCCCGGACAGTCCCAGATTTTCAAGAACTGTCCCAGCGTCCCAACACTTTTTGCTGAAATCCATCAATCAATCAAATGTCCCAGTTTTTGAGTGAGGGTCGGGTGAGCATGCACATTAATCAGTGTGGTACAGCCTCACGTTTCCTCCGACCCTCTCTTAACATCAGTACCAGAAGCTGAGCGGTTTAAAGAGCTCTCTTCACATCACTAAGGAAATTAAGTTGTTTGAAAAGCCCCCTGCTGTGCTGTGCCTCACTTATGCATCACAGCAGAATTTAATGAGGGGTGAAAAGGTTTCTGATCACCCCAAGTCAGGAAGCCAGGACCATTAGCAGCTTGCTCCTGAGAGTCATCACGAGAGGAGGATTATATATGTGTGTGTGTGTGTGTGTGTGTGAAAAAGGTGGAAACGCTGAAACGCGTCATGCTGAGTGGAACGGATGAATTTTGTACATGCTGGCCTGAATAAATGCATCTCCTCTACCCCTAAGAGTGCTCCGGTTTGGTTCCTGATGGAGGGCCCTTTGGTGATAAAATACTTTGTGCAGGCCACCTGCACACCGGAGTCACCCGACATGAATGAGTTCGGCAGACTGAGTGGCAATTGATAGATCGTACAAACAAATCTTCCTGAACCATTGCATTCCAAGGAAAAGTGTGCCTGCTACCTAAATAGTTGGGATATGACGACATGGAAGGGGCAGCTACTGAGACTAGCACCTTTAGGTACAATATTTCGAATGGACAATGATGCGGCTGTCGAAGGGGAGAACGTGCCTTATAGCCACTCCGATATTTACCGCAAACTTGGACACTGTTTGAACACCGTCGATTTGGCAGAAATTACTTAGTAAATAAAAAAAATATATATATATACCATCACTAAAATGAGTATCACGTAGATGGAATTAAAAAAACATATAATGGAGTCGGGGTTACAAACGGAAGGGACTACAGTGAGATTATAGTCCTTTCTTGTTGGCCATAGTGCAGGAGGAGCCAAGTCGACTACATAATCTGATTTCTCATTCAAGGCATAAGAAAAAGTCGAAATCGCTAAATCAGACCATGCTGAATGGGACAGATGCATTTTGTAAATGCTGAGCGGAATAAATGCATATTTACTTACCCCTAAGAGTGCTCCGGTTTGGTTCCAGATAGGGGCTCTTTTGGTGATAAAACGTTTTGTGCAGGCCACCTACGTTAAAGGTGCTGTTAAGTCCTGCACATTTCTTCCATAAATTACTGATTTCAGCTGTGTCAGCCTCATTTGTTCAATGGAAAAAACACGGCTACAATACCCATGATAAGTTTGGCTATCATACAAAAGCCCATGAATAGAAACAGTGTCCTTAATAACCTGGAGGGAGATGGTGAACCTAGCCGGAAATGGTAAAATATAAAGCAATAACCCATCCACCTATGTCCAGAGAAGTCTGCTTCAAACTGTGGGGCGCCCCCTTCCCCCTGAGGGGTCGTGGCTGCATTCCTGGGAAGGCACAAATGGCTCACAATCAATTGTAAATGTAGATGGCCTGGAAGTGCAACTTTGCATGTTTCCAGGCTGTCTTCATTTTTATGCAGTCCTTGAATTGGTTAGAACAACCTACATGGGGACCTCATAATTTAAAAGAATGTATTTCCATTGGGTTAGCTTAACTTGCATTCATTTTTCGTTTAAGGTTTCTGTATTCTTTTATATGCAGGTAACCAAAAGTGGAAAAACAAGACACACACTGAATATTTTGTTCATTTTAGTCACTTGGTGGCAGGGTCAAAAACGTAGGTAAAAAGACAAAAAATATTCTTGAAGTGTTTTGTTTTTCACTTTCAGTTAATTGCGTATAACATAATGTAGCAACCTTAACTGAAAAAATAAATACAAGGGAAGCTAATCAGATAGAAATACATTATTTTACATTCTGAAATTTAATTTGAGTAATGTGAGCACTGCAGATGTGAGGAATAATGGCTTGTGTATTTATAGTGCTACAAGGTCACAGGCTGGAGCAGAAAGCACTGTGAATACACAAGTCATTCTTTTAAAATTGTACTATACACTGTATAGGGCAGACTGCTGCAAAATGATTTGGTGTTTTGAGATAAAACAAGTGCTTTCAACATATATATTTTGGTAATAGTTAAAGTGAAACCCGTAAAATTTGACTATTAAAAATACACCGTCTAGAACTCCGCTTATGACACCCTGACATTAAGTATCAAAAAGAATAGCTCATTGTCCACAGAGACCTCCATCGACTTAATCCTAAACTGGCTTCCAAGCGGCCTGTACATTTGGTGATTAAACAAATTGCACACATTTACATTCTTTCAGGTAGCAGACACCCTGGTGAGAATGACTGTTTCCTCCTTAGCTTTGTGTCCCTCCATGAGCTTCCCAGCACAGGGAAACTCCACCCCAAACCCACCCTCAATCAATCAATCAATCAGGGGATTATAAAGCGCACTACTCACCCGTGAGGGCCTCAAGGCGATGGGGGACAACTCCAGATCAGTCGAAGAGCCAGGTCTTGAGGTCCTTCCTGAAGGTGTGCAGGGTTTGCGAGCGTCTGATGTTCATGCGGAGCATGTTCCACGTCTTGGCTGCTATGTAGGAGAAAGCTCTCCCACCCGATGTTCCTGATGATGAGGGGGATCTCAGCCAGTGTGAGGTCAGCGGAGTGGAGGTTCCTCTTGGGTACGTGAAAGGATACTCTCTCGTTGAGGTATTTGGGTCCGATGTTGTAGAGGGATTTTTAGGCGTGGACGAGGTGTATGAAGGTGATCCTTTTCTCAACAGGGAGCCAGTGGAGGTCTCGCAGGTGTGGGGGTCATATGTTTGTGGTGTGGTGTTCCGAGGACGAGTCTGGCAGCGGCATTCTTGATGGCCTGGAGTCTGTGTAGTAGGGTCTTGTTGATTCCAGCGTACATGGTGTTGCTGTAGTCCAGTCTACTGGTTATGAGTGCGTGGGTGACAGTCTTTCTGCAGTTAGGGCGGATCCACTTTAAAGTTTTGCGGGGGATGCACAGGCAGATGAAGCTGGTGGAGGCGACGGCATTGACCTGGCGGTTCATGGAGAGGGAGGAGTCGAGGATGAAGCCGAGGTTTCGTGCGGGGTCTGTGGGAGTGGGTGGATTCCCGAGGGCAGAGAGCCACCAGGTGTTGTCTCATGCGGATTTGCAGGATCCGAGGATGAGGACTAGGAGGATGAGGGCCGCGGCTTGTCCCTGGTCAAGTAGCAAACGGATGTCATCAGTGGCGGCGAGGAGGGCGGTCTCGGTGCTGTGGTTGCTGCAGAATCCAGACTGGGAGGTGTCTAGGATGGAATTATGTTCGATGAAGGTGGTCATCTGGGAAATCATGATTCGCTCTGTGACTTTCACCACGAAGGGGAGGAGAGAGATGGGCTAGTAGTTTTTCAGGTCTGTTGGGTCGGCCGTGGGTTTCTTAAGGAGGGGTTTAACCTCCGCTTGTTTCCAGTCGTCTGGGAAGAAGCCAGATATGAGGGAGGCATTGATGGTCCATCCCAGTTCGTGTGTGATGGCGGCAGTGGCTCTGTGGAATATGAGCAGTGGGCAGGGTTCCGTCGGGGCTCCAGAGTGGGTTTTCTGCATGGTTGTTGCGGTCTGTTCGGTGCTAGCGGGGTTCCAGGTCATGATGGTTGGCCTATCGGCCGCTTTGCAGGGGGATGTGTGGTCAGGCGTAGGTTCGCTGAAGTTGTCGTAGAGGGCCTTGATCTTTAGGTGGAAATATGAGCTGAGTTTGTCGCAGAGTTGATGGGAAGGTGTGACATCCATGGCTTCACTGGGGGGTTTCGTGAACTGCTGTATGACGTTGATCAGTTCCTTGGGGTTGTTAGTGTTGGTCTCTAATGAAGGTCCGTTTGGTGTCCCTTATGCACTGGTGGTATTCCTTTAGGGCGCTCCTGTGGTTGTTCCATGTTTTAGTCGTTTTCTGGTTTCGCCAGGATTTCTCTAGGCGCCTGCAGGCGCGTCTGGCTTCCTGTAGCTCAGTGATGAACCAGGCGGCCTTCTGTGGCTGTTGTTTGGGGTGGTGTCAGAGCAGTGCAAGTTTGTCAGTGCAGCGGGAGATCCAGCGGTGAAATTTTGTGGCTGCGGAGCTGGTGTCCGTAGTGGTGCTGGGGGCTTCTTGGAGGAGGGTGGTGAGGAGGAGATCTTCTGTGGCTTTGCTCCAGTTCCTTTGTTCACCCTCCCTTCACTTTTACACAGAGGCACTTCAAGGCCCAAAGTAATTGTTCAAGGATTGTTGAATTTTATAAAAAAGTATGGGAAATGCTTTTGTAAAATTAAAAAAGCATCAGGCATGTGGCTCCCCATAGATCACATCTGCTTCAACTTCTGTCAGTATGCAGATGTCCTTCAAGGTGAGAAGAGGAGATTACATGGAGGAGGCCAGCAGGGTCACGGTCCTTGAGAAAGATGAAAGTAGTGAGCTCGTTATCCCCTTGCTTGTTGATGACGATCCCAGGTCGTCATGAGGCACAGTGGAGCTGTGCTCATGACGAGCTGGGCTCGTCATAATGGCCGCGCCACTCCCCCACGTGGCGAATACCACACCTGTGCGGAAGTTCTACAGGAGTGGGTGGAGTCATGACGAGCCCAGCTCGGCATGAGCACAGCTGCACTGTGCCTCATGACGAGCTGGGCTCATCATGAGCACCGAGGCGCCGTGCGCGGCCCCCCTCCTCCGCACAGCAGCCCCGCGGTAAGGGGTTAAACAGCATCAATGAGATAGACCAGAGGAAGTGGCACTATATGGAGGTGGGGGGTAATTTTTTGATTCCAAATGATAGAGACAGCTTCCTCAGAGAGATGCCTTGAGGTAGTTCTGGAGTTTTACATCTTTTTTTTTTAGTGCAGTAGGTTATGTTATGTTATGTTATGTTAAAAAGGTCTTCTATAGCGCGCGGCTACTCCTAGGAGTGTCCCGGCGCTTTGTACTACATGACTTAGAAAGGGACAAACGGAACATAACAGAAAGATAAGAACAAGAAAGTCACGATTCCAGACAGGGCAGGAGGTCTCTAGCAGGTAAAGAGCCAAGTTTTTAAGCCCTTCCTGAACGCAAGTAGATTAGGCATGGAACGCAGGGACAGAGGTAAGGAGTTCCACAGCTGCGGAGCTAACAGCCTAAATGACCGTCCTGCAATGCGGGCTTTTTTTATTGGGGGGACCACCGCGAAGAAGAGGGACTCCGATCTCAGGGATCGTGCCGGGTGGTAAAAAGCCAGCCTCCTTTGCAGGTATTGAGCTCCCATGGCATGTAGAGCTTTGTATGCCAGCGTCAAAGCCTTGAATGCTATCCATTTCCGGATGGGGAGCCAATGTAGAGCTTGCAATAGGCTAGAGGCACTGGCTCGTCTATGGAGGCCAAAGATGGCTCGCGCGGCAGCATTCTGGGCCACCTGTAGACGTTGTAATAGGTAGTCCGGGAGGCCAAGATACAAGATGTTAGAATAATCCAATCTGGAACCAATGAGGGGCTGAACTGTCATTCTCCTGTGTTCCTCAGTGAGCAACGGAAAGAACCTCCGGAGCATCCTGAGGATGCCAAAACATGTTCCTGTAAGAGCCAGCACCTGGGATTTGAGCGTCAGCCCATTATCGATTTTAATTCCCAGGTTCTTGGCTGACTGGGATGAATGAGCTGGAGGGAACATGTCGGCGGGCCACCACCCATGCCAATCCGGATCAGATGGACATCCGAAAAAAAGTATCTCGGATTTGTCTGAGTTGCACTTGAGGCTGTTCAACTGGAACCAATTGAAAACAGCCCCAAGGCACCCACAGATACTTTCGCCATCAAAATCTTCACCCTTCTGGCAGGTGAAAAGAAGCTGGGTGTCATCGGCATAGGATACGATCTGGGCCCCTAAGGACTCCACCAATGTCGCCAAAGGGGTCATAAAGATGTTAAATAGAGTTGGGCTCAACACGGAGCCCTGAGGAACTCCGACTCCCAAAGATGACATCTCAGCGGATCCAAGGGAGGCCCAGACCGTTTGTCGGCGGTTGGCTAGAAAAGAAAGAAAACTAACTGAGCACCGTCCCCCTCATACCGATCTCATGAAGTCTTACAAGGAGATCCTCGTGGGGGACGGTGTCAAAGGCCGCCGACAAATCCAGCATGGTGCAGTTGCATTGGAACCAGGCTCACAACACTCATATGGGCCCTAGTGTTTTGGTCCATTTCTGTTTTGGTTTAATATATTTGTACTTTTATAAGTCTCACATATAGTGTAGATTATGAACTATAGAAAAATACCCCTAAAATGATCTCCTATTTGCCATCCTGGAGCTCAACCCTGCCCTTCCACTCTTTATATTATTGCTATACATTTTTAGAGGGGGCCCAACTTCAAAACATTTTGCTTCGGGGGCTCAGTGCAAAAGTTTGAATACCTCTGGTCTAGAGTTTATATAAGCCGGATAGGCCGTGGATCTATCAGGCAAGCAGCAACGAAAACAGCCTCTTGTACCTCTGTCTGAGTTGTTTTTTCCTGTGTCCTACATATGCTGTTCTGTTGTGAGTTTATCACAATTCTACAACCACTCTTCTTGGCGGGTGGAAATGTATGAACATCCCCAAATGGAAACCACCAATAGGCACTATGAGTACATGATGAATACCAAGTGAAAATATGTACACACACTCTGCAAAGTGGGCACAGGACTAGCATGTGGCAGAACACAAGCCGAGCAAGCTTTTCTTAGTTGTTGTACGCCTACCAGGGCCCCTACTTCACACCATCACAGACAGTCTATGAAGAGACACTGCAACAAACAGCTGGGAAATGGAATGTTCCCTGCCACCTATTTTGTATGCAGATACACTGCAACATGTTATGAAAGCAGGAAGCTGACAGACTAGCACAGATTGTCGTCGGAATAAAGCAAAAATATAAGATACCAAAAATATTAGGAATGCAACTGCTACTGAAATATCAATTGGATATATTATTAAACAAGGACACGCACAATGCTTGTTGTTTCAAAGGAGAAATTCACAAGTAGTTGATGGTTATGTGTAGGTGGTTAACGACTTTGCTCAAATAAGCATGGCTGCAGGGTTGCTGGCATTACAACAGGAGGCCTTGAGCTCAATAACCTTCGTAGATGTCAAGTAGGCATAAATTTCCCTGACTTTCATACTGCATTGCTACTTACTTCCAAATGTTCACTAGAATCGCCTATGGAATTCTCTCCTTTTTGGAAAGATAATGAATTATCATTCTTATCCACCTTTTCATTCAAATAATTTCTCTTGTTTTCCCAAAAACACACTGTTAGATCTGGGGGTCTCTAGTTGGAAATGGTATTCACCTTTGTCCAAATAGGGACCCTTACTTCTAAGTCAGGATAAGGGGATTACACTCCTTAATAACCCTTGCTCACCCCCTTGGTAGCTTGGCAAGAGCAGACAGGCTTATCTCAGAGGCAGTGTGTTAAGCATTTGTGAATGTACACAGTAATACAGTGAAAACACTACAGATGGACACAACACAGGTTTTATAAAAATAAGTATTCTTTATATAGACTTAAACACAAGACTACAAACATAAAAAATCCACAATACTACACTTAAGAATACTTAAAAGATGATTCAAGTTGCTTAGTTCAAGTTGTTGATAAATGCGACAAAGTTCTCAACAAAGTACCTGGATGCGTAACTCAAAGTAAACAAAAGGCTCGCAAAAGGGGAGATGCATCGGGTTCCGTGATCTGGGGGAACAGTTGCGTCCTGCCTCAATGCTTGCGCAGAGTAGGGGACTCGTCGTGAGCCTTACCGGTGCAGAGGTGATGCGTAGATTCTTGGCCTGCGAACCCGTTGCGGTGCGGAAGATGGCACCTTGATGCGATGCGATGATCCGGTTGCGATGCAAGAAGATGCCGCCCTTGATGCGGCAATGCGATGACAATGCGATGACGCCCTGGCAGCCTTGCGACAACTCTGTACTTTGGAGCTGCTACAGGCCCTGCAACACGCTTCTCCGGTGATGCAAAGGCGAATCTCACGATGGCGTCACGCATCTCCAGTGATGCGACAGCAGGCAGCTTCGATGAACACACGATTCCAAGGAGATGCGGCGAAGGCTCGCTTCTCCAGCATTGCGATGATTTCAGCTACGGCGGCGACACGATTCTTCTCGATGTGTCGCGCTTCCAGCTCTCAGCGGCACGCAAGTGACTGGAGTCAGAATTCACAGCAAGGAAATTCAGGAGGGAGCTGAAGGTGAAGTTTTTGTCCGTGAGACTTCAGCAGGAGGCAAGCACAGTTCAAGGCCCTGGAGAATATTCTGTGGATGAAAGTCCTTACAAAGTTCCTTCTCCTTTCCCTTGGCAATGAAGCAACCACTGCAGGCCAACCCAGCAAACAGCACACTGGCAGAGGGGCAGTCCAAACTCCTGCAGCTTCCTTGGTTCCTCTCCTTGGCAGAAAGGTTTCTTGTTCAGAAGTGATCTAACCTCTTGGGATCAGGGTCCCAATATTTATATCCCAAAATCCTTTGTTCTCTGAAGGCAGAGAGGCCTCTGCCTAGTCCAAACCAGTTCCTGAGCACTTTGTTTACATGACTCTCTTCTTCTTTTCACTGTGCAGGGCAGAGACATCAGCCGCCCCACAGGAGGTGGAGCCAGCACAGGGGAGGGAAGATACAGCTCTGGAGCACTCTGTTGACATGATTCTTCCTCTCCTTTCACAGTGCAGGCAGAGACATCAGACAAGCCACAGGAGGTGGAGCCAGCATTGTAGAGGAATGGCCCAGCCCTATTCAGGTCCCAGGTGCAGCTCTTCCCTCCCATCTAGATGCAGATCTCTCTATTCACCACCGGGCTGCCCCAGCCTGTCTCCTGGAATCCCCCTGCACTGTGACTCACAAACCCAGACAAGGAATACACAGCCCAGCAGAGGCAGGCCTGGATAGTTAGGCAAGAAAATACCTACTTTCTAAAAGTGGTATTTTCAAACACAGAATATTAAAACCAACTTTACTAAAAGATGTATTTTATTATACTAAGTTCAGGCATACTAAATTCGAATTTATACCATGTTCCCTGAGTCAGTTAGGATTGTAAGAATGTAATAATCTAACTGCCCATTCTGGCCTATGAGAACAGTTAGCCTTCAATAGTGAAAAACGAAAATGGCTGTAATTCACTATTAGAACATGCTGCACACATCAGAGCATGTCCTACCTTATACTTACAATGCACCCGGCCCTTGGGCCTACCATAGCGGTGTCTAAAATGAAGCAAAGGGAAGGTTTAGGGGCTGGCAAGTGGGTGCACTTGGCCAAGTCGACATGGCAGTGCTAGACTGCACACGGGCCTTGCAATGGCAGGCTTGAGACATACTTTACAAGCTGCTTCTGTGGCTGGCACAACCAGTGCTGCAAGCCCACCAGCAGCATTTGATTTACAATCCCTGGGGGCACATGGTGCACTGTTCTAGGGGCTGACAGATACATCAAATAACCCAATCATGGAATAACCAATTAGTACATACATTTAACACAGGGAGCACTTGCACTGTGGCACTGATTAGCAGTGGCACAGCGCCCAAAGCATAAAACCAGCAAAAACATATACAAAAATAGAGGAGGCAATCCGTCAAAATGGATGGAAGAGTCACGCCATTGATGCCAGGTCTGACAGACACTTTCTATCATCGCCTATTCATGAAACTACCTATAAGCCACTAAAACCAATACCCTTCTCACATCTTTCAGCCAATTAATAATTTCTTCACTCTTCTTTTTGGCACAGCAACCTTCTAAAAATCAACAATTGACCAATGTTCTGGAAAACATTGAGATACCAAGGTTTGCCAACTCCAATCAATTGATTATTTTATTACATTTCCACAAGCTCACTTTTTGTACAACCTCCCAAACTCAGATTGTAATAAATTCAATACTTTAATCTAAAGAATTGCTTTCACCTTAGCATCATTATAACCACAGACTCCTGCCTCAACATACAATAGTCACCTTCTTCCAATATTATCCACTCATCCCAATGCCTCCACCACATACAAAATACTTACCAGAATTCCAGATCACAGAGACAAATTGGAAGTTGAATTACAATGTGGGCGATATTACCCGATTTCATGGCCCATCATGCCTTGAGATGAAATTTGGTTGAAAATATGAAGAACATCAAGATCTACAACACTGTTTAAACTATCTTTTACATATATTAGAGACTCATGATTACCCCAGCCCATTTACATAAATGTAACCCAGAATCCTTGTCAAATTGTTGGTCATGCAACATTACCTCTACAGATTTACACCATATACCTTTTTCATGCCCGTATACCCATCAATTTTGGATCAAATTTTGGTCTCAAATCAATGCTATATTTCATACAAACATTCAATTATCATCTTCACCTAATTTTTCATAGAACCCTTTCAGATGTTTGGCAAGACAGCACTTCTAGATTTATTAATTGCAGTTGCCTTTTAGCAGATTACTAAGAACTGGAAGCAATCCTCACAAATTTCTTTCCAAGCCTGGTGGTATAGCGTTTGTCATAATCACCGATTAGATAGAACATAAATTAGTGATACACTTAACATTCCACTCTCCTCTTTTGTCCTTACAATAGATCTTACTGACCTTTCTTATGTTCTTCCTTTCTTTTCTCTCTCCTTTTCTCTTCTTATTACGATATAAATTATAGTGCTACCTTTCATATGCCTGAAACAGGAAGTGACCTCAGAGGTTGAGGTTCTCCAACATCTTGTATTGGGAAGTTTATGTAATCTCCAACGAAGAGACAACAGCTTTCATTGGGCCCCCTATATGGTCAATCTTCTCCTTCAAGCAGCAACTCGGAGCATCGTTGAATCAAAGAAGAACCAATTTTTGAAATTCCAGATGCCATATTGTAATCTGGAGAGTGCTGCAGCCTACCATAGTCTGCACCACTTACTAACCCACCTTCTAATAAAACCTGCCGTGCATTTTCAAGTTTAAGCCATTATTCAGCACAAAGTGGACATGAATGTAACTGCTCATAATCTGTCACTAATGCCATTACTTTAATGCTATATTGTTTTTTTATGTTTCTTAACTGTTAACTACCTTTATGATGTATTGTTATTTATGTGTCCTGACTGTTAACTACCTTAATGCTGTACAGTTTTACACTTTTTGGTCAACTTTTACGACGACCCACACGAATCCTCACATGTATCTCTCGTAAAGTTCTTTGCACAACATGTAAACCACTATGATACCTTTGGGTCTAGCTAGCGCTACATAAAACTATCAAATAAATAAATAAAAACAAACAGCTCTATTCTGACCTTCAGTCCCCAGAGGCATTGTCATCTGCATGTGGCCACTTTTCCCCTTTGTTGGTGTTTTCAAATCCTCTACAAATGTTCTCATGCTTGTTGTCTAACCGCTCTGCTGCTGTCATCCTCTCTTCCATCCACGGCGGGAATGGGAACAGCAACCAGCCCTGGCAATCTGTTCGAACGGCCCTGGTAGTGGGAGGGGGATGGGGTGCTGGTGAGAAGTACTGCTCACGCTGCACCGCTCCTATTTTCGTTACAGGGGGCCAATATTGCAGCACTGCTGGAAAACCGGCCCCAAGTAACAAAACCTGCCCCCAATCTTGCAGTCCACCAGTAAAACAGACAGCCCTGCTTCCATCTTGCCCTTTCTGACAGAGCTTCTTTTCCGTGTGCAACTCGATCCACAAAGACCAGATCGTAGCCACATGCCCACTTTTAAGTGAAGCATGCTGGAGATATCATGTCCTCAGCTGGCAGGACCGAGCAGTGCATTGCATTGTAGAGGTCTCCATCTGGCAAAATATCTGCTCTGGACTAGATGGCAAAATCCTGCAGACACTTTTATTGTTTTTCCTCAAATTGTTTTTATTGAATTCTCAAAAATTAGAACAAAAGTGAAAGGAAAAGAAAGCAATAATAAATAATAAGCACAAATTACAAAGGAAAACAAGCATTTACAATGCAACGGTCTCGGCATTGCAAAAGTTAGAGCTATTAGCATTGTACATGACATGATTAATTTAACACGTGAATGTCGAAACATTTTTAGGCAATGAGTTGTCCTTAGCCCCAGGTGTATGGTATGTGGGAGAATGCACTGAACTGCCCGCAACACATATCATTCGTTTGTTTTTGTATTTTGTTCCTCGTGTATCACTATTGTTCCTTTTGTGAAGCGCTCTGACACCTTCGGGTAAAGTCCGCGCTATATAAAATTGCATAAATAAATAAATAAATAACGAAGACGGAAATCTACGCATCCACCGGAAGTCAGGCAATGTCGCCTGTGACGGGGGCGGGGCCGCGTCAGGACAGGAAGAGGAGGCATGCGTATCGCGGCCCGGGGCTCCTGTGAGCAGTGGAGAGCCCCAGGCCCGCCAGCTGGAGGTTAGGCGACTGTTGCGGGGCTCCCTTGAACAAGAGGGAGCCCCGTGAAAGGAGCTGGCAAGAGCTGCAGCGGTGGAGTCCCCCGAGATTGCCCCGGTAAGTTAGAAAGGGCTGGGGGGTGCGGTGTGCGGGGTGCGGGGGGGCGAGGGGCGAGGGGGGCAGCACTCGTGTGTCTGTGTGCGTGCGCGTGTGTATGTGTGTGGGGGAGGCTGTATGTGCGTGCGTGCGTGCATGCATGGGCGCTTCTGTGTGTGTGTCTGAGAGAATGCTGCGAGCGTTCGCGTGCGCATGCTCGTTTGAAATCGCCTCCAAGGCGATGCGCGCGGCCAGGAGTGTCTCCTGGAAAGGAGACACGGCCACAGTAGGTTCTCGGCGGACACGCGCTTCCGCGCGTTCAGCCGAGACCTAAGGAAGGAGGGTTCCATTTCACAGACATGCTCATGAATGCAAGACATTAGATACAGAATAGAGGTCATATTGCTTTTTGATATATTTACTGCTTATAAGTAAAGCTGGTAGGGGGAACAGCCTTTACAACGCTGGCATTACCACGCGCTGCCATTATTACGCTGCTTTTACAACGCAAGTCATATCAACGACTTGCGCTGGAGGGCGCTGTTGGCAAAGGAATAGTTTAATTTTCTATTCCAACACCTTCCCTACTGTCAACGTGGGCTGGAGTTGGAATAGAAAATTAAACTATTCCACTATCCAACCCTTACAGCGCAACAGCGTTGTAATGGCACGCATGGTAATTGCCCACGTTGTAGTGACATACATCCGAGGCAGAGCAGTCGTCATGACATTATGAAGAGTGATATAGTGTACGCATAAACATATCGCGTGTATATTCTATGCAGGAACATAGTTTGCAAATTTAACATAGCTCACTCATATCACATCGTTATTTCCACCTTGAACCTTAGCCTGCAGACACTTTTTAACTCACCCACCCACACCAAAAATAATATCATATAGATTCTAAGTCGCAGATTTACAAACCCCCCATTGCAACTCTTTTGCGCCGCCGTTGTGTCACTTTTGTGACACAGCGGTGGTCTAAACAATGCGTCATGTTGCGACACATTTACAACGTGACACATCTAGGGAGATGCATCCCGTTGTACAGACCTGCACCACATTATACCTGCTTTAGGTATAATGTATGCAGGGCGGGCGTTCCGACAAAAGAAAGCCTCGTGAAAGTGACGCAGTGAAATCTGCAAGATTTCACTGGGCCACTTCTAGGATGCCACTGACTGCGTCAATTCCTTACGCCTGCTTTAAGCAGGCCTAAGGAGTGACGCAGCACAACAGGAATAGGCCTATCTGAGCATCGCTGGAGTTGCGATGTGCTTGCGACACGACTCCAGCAATGCGTGACCTTTGCGAAAACAGATGCATGACGCATCTGTCGATCTTTGCTCCACGGTGCGCTGTATTGTAAATGCGACGCATCCATTGTGGCACAAGGGTATTTTTGCGTGACGCGAGTAAACTGACGAATCTCTGCTATAATGCAGAAATGCATCAGTTTCTTGTAAGTCTGCCCCTAGGTATGGTCCTGAACTCAACGGATTGGTGTACTTTTCAGAAACTTTCACCCTATCATTCTTATTTATTTATTTAACTTTTATAGCACCTTGTTACTTTACAGAAATGAAAATAATATTACAGTTTTACATGAGCTGCAACATTGAGTAGACATAATTTACTGCCAGTGTTAGTTATCATTGCAGCAAGCGTTTTACTGCGTGTAGAGTAAGTTTATCGTTCGAAGCTATGGAAAATTCACTGCACATAGGTAGAATCAATGATTTTTATGTGGGTTTATGTTGACACCTACACATTTCTCCTTTAAAAACAATGACATTGCAACATCGTACATTTATCTCTAGCACCAGCGCTTCAAGCTGCACAAGATCTACGTCAACATCCGCTTTGACCAAGGCTGATAGGACCGCGCAAGCATTACTTATTTATTCATTAGGTCGGGGGCGGAGCCGGAGCCGGGCGGCCGTGATCCGTCTCGGCTCCCGGCTCCAGCGCTGCTCGGGAGCTTGGTTTGGCGGTTCCCCAGTTGCCTGGGGGCTGTTTTCGGCACGCCTCGGCAGCGGAAGGTGCAGGGCACCTGCGGGGCCGTTCCGATCGCCCCTGGTGCCGCTGAAGCGGCAGGAGCTGCGAGGAGAAGAGAGAAGAGGACGGCCGCGGGCAAAATGGCGGCCGGAGCCCTGATGAGAGAGCCGATGACTTCGACCCTCAGTGGGAGGTACGCTTGATGGGCGAAGTTTGAAGGACGCAGGGGCTGCCTCTGGTTGAGGATAGTCTCGGGGGGGGCCCTGTAGCGGCAAGACACCGGGGGCGGCCCCCGTCACAATCTGCCTTCCCACGCCTGCCTGACCTTAAAATGGCGGCCGGGTGTGACATGCAACTATCGGTCGGCGCCTCTACTTGACCATCTGGCCCCAGCGATTACTGCCTCTCCCATAGGCGACCCAAGCTCTCTCTGTGGCTCATACCTGAGGGGGTGAGCCCTCCTCAAGGATCCTTGGCAGTGACCCTCGCCTGCATCTACCTTTGCATCCACGATCTACCGGACATCTGCAGTGCCTTATTGTGAGGTGCCCACCCTGACGACAACAACCCGGGAGGTAGGGTCGCTGGCTGCTCGCTGATTCCTAGCGGAGCCTCCCGCTAACATATCGCACCAACAGCGTCAACATGGCCTTCACCACCTGGCGCAAGCTCACCCCCACGGAGCCGGCTGACCGCAAGCTCTCCAAGATGGTGACGCGGCTGGCCTCCAGCGTCATCTTCCACCTTGACTCCCACCTTCTCTCCTGGACTTCTTGACTTCTTGTTCTGTCCTGGGCGACACCTTGCTGCTGTTTTCGGACAGTTTTTTCTGGACTCTAGCCCTCCTTCCTTTCCGTCGCCCTTTTACCCCTTATCCCCTTGGTTGATTCTGCTTTCCCTTCTCTCCTTACCCTTGCATCCCTCCCACCCTCCCTTTGTGCCTTAGAGTATATCCAGTCATATCCCTCCCTATGTATATAGAGATAACTCTAATGACTAGTCTCCTATGTGACTTTTAGAGTATATCCATGTGTATGCCCTCCCTTTGTATATAGAGATAACTCTAATCACTAGTATATGCAGTAGACCGTTGTGCTCTCTTCCATATCTATGTGACTCTTAGAGTATATCCATGTGTATCCCCTCCCTATGTATATAGACATAACTCTAATCACTAGTATATGCAGTAGACCGTTGTGCTCTCTTCCATTTCTATGTGACTCTTAGAGTATATCCATGTGTATCCCCTCCCTATGTATATAGAGATAACTCTAACGACTAGTTGCCTATGTGTCTGTTAGAATATATCCATGTGTATCCCTTCCCTATGTATATAGAGATAGCTCTAATCACTAGAATATGTAGTAGTCCGCGTTGCTCTCGGCCCTTCCTATGTGACTTTTAGAGTATATCCAGTCTTACCCCTTCCCTATGTATATAGAGATAACTCTAATCACTAGTTTATGCAGGAGTCCGCTGTGCTTTCTACCATTCCTATGTCACTCTTAGAGTATATCAATGTGTATCCCCTCCCTAAGTAGATAGAGATATCACTAGTACATGCCTAGATTTTATCCATTTGTATCTCCTCCTTGTGTGACTTTATCTCTTGTACATTTGCAATTTTTTCTGTACCTTTTTATAACGCATGTAATCCTAAGTCTTTCTATAACGCATGTAACCCTCAATCCGTATGTTTCAACTGGTTCTTATGTAAGTCAACAATTTGCAAATTCTTTCTGTACCGTCAGTCCTTATGTTTGAAACTGGGTCCTATGTAAAGCGCTCTGACACCTTCGGGTAAAGTTCGCGCTATATAAAATCGCATAGATAAATAAATAAACAAAAATGAGCCCCTTTTTGTTTCCACATGGCAGAGCAATAAAAAAAAAACTCTAATGTATTCTCACGTAATGCCTACCGACGCATCAGGAATTCGTCTCTGCAGAAGTGCAATGCATCCCCAAACCCAAGAAGTCGTACAATTAAAATAACAAATGCCAAGCAAATAAGTTACTACCATTTTTTCAAAAGACTAATCATTTTGATTATATTTTAATAGCAATGTGGGTTGTGCATTTATCGCCTGATGAAACTCCTGAAATGCATTGTCCGGCTTCAAAGGACGTTTCGCCTGGTGAATGGGGCACTATAGGCCTGATTTCAAGAGACTGAAAACAAGATGTGACAAGCGGTTTGACACCGGCCGCCTCTAATTTCCGCTCTTTCTAAAGAGCCGTGTCTGAATGGAAATAGGGCTACCGAATGGGTCAGTGTGTCTGAGGCCATGTCAGTCCTCTCATAAAAACCTCAGCACAGGGGAAACTAAGCAGCCATTGATTGCCACTGAAAGCCTCCAGGATTTGGGGAAAGCAGCCAAAGCGAGACACCAGCTGCTCCCTGCTGGAAGCCTTTTGTGCAGGAGTGAGGAGGGAGCGAAAGTAGGGAAACGCTTCACAGGCTGAAAGGGGAAACACGACAGGACCCGGCACATAAAAGGCACTGCTGACTTTCTGGGCCATGCCTCGACTCCTGAGATGGACGTTCGCCGGCCTCTACAAAAACACAAAAGGGCGGCTCATCTGGTGTTCTGTATGCACAGCTCGCAATCCAATAGGACTACGTCAGGTTCCTAAACATGTCCTGATGAATAAAGTAAAGGCACATAAACATGAGTGCTATACACAAAAGGAAGTAGGTTGGGAAACGGCATTTAAATACTAATAACACTGTTAGTAAAATAATAAAATATAAATAATACGGTACATGCCCGAGCGCAGCTAACTGTGCAGCCATGAATACAGTAGCCAGGCTCTGAGTCACGGATAGACAGACAGATATGAAACCATACCGACATTGATAGATGCGGGGAAGTAGCATACCTATATTAAATCCTGTTACCTATTTTCTTATTCCATGTGCGTTGGGATATTAAAATTTGAGGCCTCATTTACAATGATTTAGCGTAGGCCAGTGCCCCAAGTGATTTTGCTGTGCTGCCCTGTGCCAAATCGTAAGGGCAGGAATGCACTGTATTTACGAGATACAGTGAATTACTGTCCTTTCAGCCAGCACCGGCGCACAATATGTTACCTAGCACCATCACGGTCACTCTTGCATCATGGTGCAAGTGTGTCTGCGTTGTTGGCAAGATTGTTTTTGTGTAGGAAGAGACACCATCCTGCTTAAAAACCATACATGGAGGCGTTTTCCTCTACCTGTGTGTTCTACAGAATGCAGCACACACAGAAAGAGGAAATAACGAGGAGAAATAAACATATTTCTCCTCATTACACCTGCCTAGGGGAGATATAGGTCTCGCTGATGAAAAAATATGGTAATGTAATCGGTAATGAATGCTTGTATCTATGATATTGTTGGAATACTGCAGAAAAGATTCCCTGTTATTATGAAGAAACTAAGGGTTTGGTACAAGGTTAAACTGATGATGATGGGGGTACTTTACAAGTTGAATCATAGTTGATTGTACATCCTTAAACGTCTCAATCATTGTAAATACTGTACGATGATGAAAAAATATGATAATGTAATCGGTGTGAATGCTTGTATTTAGTATACTGTTGGAATATTGCAGTAAAAAAATTCCCTGTTATTAAGAAAAAATGAAGTGTTTGTTGTATAAATCTTGCTACTAACGATTATATTAAAAATGGATAACGCCATCTCGATAACGGGCTTAGAAACCGACACTGGAACTACCGTCATCTTAAAAACTACAGTAATGGCGGACACAATTTTAAGCGAGATCGTTTACGAAAGATATATATTAATTAATAAGGGATATGGAATCATTCCAATAAATGTGGTCATTATTTGTAAAGTCTATGGATAAATTTGTACAAGGACATTTAATAAATCCAACAAATTGATGAAGTTGGAGAAATACTGATATCTGGGTCCTCTTAGTATGGACACCTAGTCCGTTTTCTATTCTTAGTTCTAAATATTAGAACTACCGTTAGTACAAAACTACAATAATGGTGGACGTTTTGCAAGCGTGATTGGCCCCGAGATACATTACATGAATAGGGATATATAATCATCCAGATAAATTGACAAACGGTTGTTATATTCAAGAAAAGGAACATTGATTGACACTTCAAAGACATAACAGGTTGGACGAACGGGATAAATATTGTCATTTAGATCCCCCCCAGTATGGAGATTGTAGGCCGTTTTCTATCTTTTGGGAAAACTACTACTCAAAACTACAAAAATGGTGAGACCGGGTGGCTACTTTTACCCGACGAGTCCCAGCTGTATCCTGTTTTTTAGAGTAATTGCAATCATGCTGGGTATAAATAGAGCGTGCTAATAGTAGCGGTTTATCTGACTCGGGATACCAGGGAGACCGGGAAGGCGGACCACTACTATTTTGAGAAGAGGTAAGGCAAGCTTAATCGGACGTTTGTTAGGAACGTCAGCGGGGTTGGAGAAATGTTAGAACGTACTTACTACCTCGAATCCCAGTTATTATTATTTTTGGCTACATGCACCATGGGTGATAGATCGAAATAAGGATTAAAAAATATAACTACTTTATGCCATATGCTAGCAAGTTGTGGGACCGGCCTTATTAAAACCGATAGCCCTGACAACTAAAATGCATATATGTTATTCACTAAAGAATATGAGCGGGGGTCTTGTACCCCAACTTAACAACATGGAGGGAATAGTGTGAACCATGTGTTGTTCCTGTACCCCGAATTATTACCATGGAGGGATCAGTGTACACCATGAGATTGAGTTGCACAAAATAGGATGCACCAATCAATAGGAAAGTAATGCCTTCTTACTAAAACAACAAATAATTAGGCAAACATGCATTTTTTAATTGCTATAATCAGTAGAGGGGAATCCGTTCCTTATACTGTGTATTATATGCCTAGACGCTGACTATCCCCTCAAAGAATAAAGAGGAAGGAACCTTGAGACACCCCAAGAGGAGACAAAGAAAGAAATATCCTCGGGCAAGCAAGGCAAAGAATAAATAAAACTTAAGAGTCATTCGATATCTAGCGCTCTAAACGAAGCGTGGCGCCGCCAGGCAATAAATAAGTAAGTGCTTACTGAGGCAACTGTCTTTATACATCAGACAGTAAAATTTAAATGTGAAAACTAAAAATATACGTTGTCTTACATACAGATCCTCTGATGAAACACAGAGTTGAAGTGGAGGTTCAGCATTTACTGTGACCCCAGGGATATATCTGGTACCTGAAAGATTAAATTTAACAACAATGTAAGACCTGTTTATGACCATTCACTCGAGTAGCCCGTTAGTAAAAAGAAGCTTTTTCCATATAAGTATAAACTCTATTAATTGTATGCATTTAATTTTAGAAAGAAGATTTGATGTTTTTAACCATACCGTCCTGAGGAAGGTGTTCTATAAAAACAAAGCACCGAAACGCGTCGAAATATGGATTTTTTTATGTATAAATATTGTTTTATTGAAATGATGTATTGTGAAATATGTATCGATTTATTGTAAAATTTAACAAAACTGAGTATAATGTTGTTATGAGGAATATGTACGATTGTTTTAATGAATTGTTAATGCATCTATTTTCGAATTTCTTTTAATAATAAAAAGTATTTAGATACATACAATTTTCATGTTGTGATTATAAATATCTTATATGGGGCTACTTATGTAGTTTGAAATTGGTCTAAACAAAAGGTGTTTTGGAAAGTAAATGTGAATATATGAGTTGGAACACACAGAAAGGAATTTCTTTGCTTGATAGGGGAGATATAGGGCCATATTAGCAAGTTATTGAGATAAAGATCGCAAAGCACGCTTAGCGTGTTTTTGTCTATTGCCAACTATCACTGAATTACATCGCCGTGTTAGCGGCGTATTAGCAACGCTCTGCTAACAGGCCATGTTCAAAGCATCAATAGACGGCGATAAACATCATTAGTGTGTGAAATCAAGCGATGATTTCACAAAGCTTGTAAATATGGGAGTGTGGACTAAGACGTCGATTTCGATCCGGTAAAAAAACCGTCCGTACGAATCGTATCCGGAGCCGTCTCCGTACGACTCGTACACACGCCGTACGACCCGACGACCCGATGCTGGGTGTACGGGCCGTACCCCTGCGATCATGGGGGGTACTCGCCGTACCCAGGGGGGGGCGTTCCGTACCTGTTTCGGCGCAAACTCTGCTTTTACGACTGTTTTCGGCTCCTGCAAAAAAAGGGTCGTACGGTGCGTCCCCGAGACGTATTGCACTTGCTGGGTTGTAAAAACCAGCCACGATGTCACGTACAGCGGGTTCCGAGGGACAATCGTACGGAGATTAGAGTCGTACGGTCTCTGTACGACTCGTACGGAGTACAGCTCCTGGTACGAATCGTACTTCGTCGTACGTACGGGGGACGTTGCAGGGTACGATTTGTACGGGAAAAACGCTCCGAACGGCTATTCGGAGCGTTTTTTTTCCCGGATCGGAATCAACCCCTTAATCTGTCCATTCTCCACCCATTGAAAAGATAGCTAAATCAGGATTTTACCTGACGTTAGATTCCTGCGATAACCGTGGTTAGTGCGGCTATTTTTATCGCATCACGTGTCCGGGTCCGGCTTGTTAATAGCGCAATGTTGTCTTTGCGACTATTTTGCTGTTGTTTTGTGAAGGAACGCCTACTTTGCATCTAATTAGCGATGCGAGGCATTAGTAAAACTGCTGCTAACATGCGCTAATGCATGTTAGCAGCGCATTGATGATATGGAGATAAATATATCGCCGCTTTTCGGCCGAAAACGGCCGCTAAAGCGGCAATGTTGGGCCTGTTTTAACACATTCCTCTGTTTACAGATCTTTGTAAATATGGGAATGCATCAAACCTATGAGTGTTGCATGGGAACACCCACCACAACACCCATGGAATGCATCCCATGTGCAATGTAAGGCAATGCAGCAACTTGTGCTGCTTTGTTTTACACCATATCTATGAGGCCATGCAAAGCCATGCAAAGTGGCTTTGCATGACCATATAGATATGGGTCTGCACTCTATGCTGCCAGAGAATCATAAAAAGTGACACACAGGGCTTGTAAATAAGCCCCTTGGTAGCCACAAGAAACTCTCACCTACACCTTATTTTGAAGAGAGTAGTGATGTCATATGTTTCATGGCGGCAGAGAGGGAAAAACTTCCTTCCCTTAGAAACTGTTAAGGCGATGGTGTACGAACAACTGTATGCAGTCCATATCTGCCAGAAACAGGGATTTAAAAAAAGCTCCTACCACTTTCAGAGCATAAAGAGCTGCATTATATTACAGTGAGCACTGCAAGTACTAATTTAAGACATGGTCCCTAGCCCAGTTTTGGGCTTACTGGTGTCTTAAATAAGTGAAAAGCATGAGCAGCGCTATTTCATCAACTTAGAAACCGCTAAATGGTTGTTTGTGTCTGGACTTTTAAAGGCATATGTACTTTTGGCTGCAATTGTAGCAGCCTTTGTCGCTATATCTAAAGCAACAAAGCAGACAATACAATGAAATACAAATACACACCAAGCAACATAACAGCATGGTTAAAACATACACAGGGTGCAACGAAACAGGAAAAAACCACAACAACTACAGTACAACACAACAATATCACATTTAAAAAATGCAGCACGAAATCACAGCAACACAACAAATAACAGAACAAATCACCACCACAACAAAATGCCAGATAACAAATATGCCCTTACATTCTTGTCACAAACTATCACCTCAAAACTCCTACTTTCATAACACAGTGGTAAAAGGTGTTTGCACCAACCATTGTATTAATTTACCACGACATACCAGAAATAGTGGCAGACAAAAAGTTATGGAATCCACGATTCCAACTTCACCCCGGGTATTACATCACCACAGTTCCCCATGTTTTCCATTAGCTTTGTAGAGCCAAGATAAGTTCTCGTAAAGGCATATGCATTGTTCATCTTTTCTACCTCATTTGGAACTACATTCCTAGTAAAAATGCTTAAGAATTATTGGCCCAGATAGTTCCTTCACTTGAAGATTCAATTCTAGAAGGAAACCCCGACCTTCTGAAAAACACATCTAGAAAGATAAACATTTTGTGTCACACCTCTCTCTGTCTAAACAACCACATTCTAGAGCTCAATTTCAACCCGTGTTTTAACATTGATGACCACCTTGCAAGGCTGACAATGCTTAACATTTTCCTGGATGTTCTCTTAAACCTCACTATCATTCCTATCAGTCACAACTGAATGACACACTGGCATATAACCCTATTATAAGACAACGCTTTTCATCTCAGTCTCAGGTCCAAAATTCAATAATAGACAGTGGTGGCCTATCATTACGACAGCCAGATCCAAATCCCCTTTCCAATCATGATGAGTGTCTGCCAGGCTGGTTAAAGGTCAGTCTGACAGACACATCATGTCAGGGTCAGGCAGTCAGGTGATTTACATGAACAAATGCGTAGGCGCCTGGTAGCCTGAGTCAAGGTTTGCAGAGCTGAAAACCTCAAGCCCTGAGGGGAGTGACCTCATCAGCCTGGCAAAGCCCTGTGAGATTCTCTCCCAGATGAAGCAGGGGAGCACCCCTGATAGAATCAGCCTTGGGCACTTCACACTTAAGTCCTGAAGTGCCCTGGGCTGACTGTCGATTAATAATGCCGCATACCAGCCTTTTCTAACTTGTCACTGTGGTGAGACCAGCAAGTCTCACTTAACCCACCCAACTGTGTGACAAGCTAGGGAAGGTCCTCCTCTCATTGGTTGATCCTCAACAAGGAGGTAGCAGGATCTTCTGTGTTTTTTTTATCTCCTTTAAGCCTCTATTTTCTTCCTTGGCCATCATCCACCTTCCTCCTGCAACACTCTAGTCCTGCCTTCACCACTGTGGACCATTCAGTGACTTATTGAATGCTTTCATCTGTGTATCTGTGTGTCGCAATATGTATAAATGCATGTGTATTTGAGTGTATATGCTGTGAATGAGTGAGTGCAAGTGTATGCTTGTCAATGGGATGTGAGCATGTGTGTGAGTGTGCTTGTGAATGGATGAGTGTGAGTATGTGCATGTTAGTGAATGAGTGGTTGTGAGTTTGTGTGCTTGTGGATAGGTGGGAGAAAGTGTACGTGTGTGTGCCCTCCCACTACTCCTACAGATGAACAGTAGTCACTATGTTAAAATCTGGATTGTGGCGTAAACATTATCGGCGCCATCTTGTCCTTTTCAGATCCATACGTGCGCGTAAGCAGCAACCATTTTGATTGCCATGGCCTCTCTGCCCACTCCCGATAGCCAGCGTCTCTCTCTCCCCCTCACTCCCCGGCCTCGCAAGCATCCCCGACAACCCCCGGTCTCTCCTGCTTGGGTCATAAACGCACCTCCAGCGCGACCCTGTCTCCGAACCACATCCCGTGCTGAACCCCCCTCCCTCTTTCATCTCATTCATAGAACAGGCCCTTTTGATAACCTCTTCCTCCCTGCCCGATTGTCCGGCCTGACCCCATGCCATCACCTAGCTCAACAGATGCAGTTTATTGCCCCTTACTGTATGGAATCGCCCCACATCAAAGGAGCGGGGATTAATCAATGCCTTCACACCCCTAGATCCGATCGATCTCCCACATTCCTGTTCCCAGCGGAATGACCAGCTGCGCGATGGCCATCATGCTGAGATTTGGGTGGGGACATCTACTGTAGATATGTGTGAGAACGGGCCTGGACCGGGGATTCCAAAGATGCCTTTTTGAACTTCAAAGCAATACCACGGATGTCATAAATGTAATAAAGCCATAAACCTGTGTATAAGAGGCCAGGCCTCAGAGATGCGGTTAGAGCACCTCGAAACGATACCTCGTTGTCCGATCTGATGTGTTCTGCTCCGTCGGAAATAAACTCCTGTTTCCTGCCTTCTGTCTCCAGCGCCTGCCTCTTTATTTGGTAACCGTGAGTTGGGTGAGAGGCGGCTAACGCCGGGCAAACCTTGAAAGGGGGTAATCGACCTGATCTGCCTGACCCCTTTTTCTACAATTGGCGTCCCAAACGTGGGGCCCATCAGCGACACGTGGAACCAGTGGGAGAGGTCCTGACGACGGAGTGAACGACTGCAACGATCGGGAAGTGCACCTGCCCGATAGACCCTCGTCTGGCAGCCGATCATCCAAACTTCACTGGTTCCGAGCAGACCTCTCTCGAGTGATCTACGGTCCTGACTGGGAACCATCAGGAGTGCCACGACAGGAGATAGAGGACGATCGGGCGCTGGAATCGGAAGACAGGAAACTGTCCATGCGGTCCGGGTAAGGTCGTGTAACACGACAAACTGTGAAATATTTGATTGATTGATTGGAAAATACTAGTATTACTCTCCGAATTGTTGGTTCTCTTGGAGATTCTCTGTCTGCAAACGGAGAGGAATAGAAAGTATTCTCTCTTCCTTTGCAGGTAGTGAAGGGTAGGTAACGCAGGCCTTTGCCCCCGTTGTAATCCGTCGTGCCTATCTTTCTCCCCCACTGATTGATTGTTTGCCCGAACATTGCTTGTTCGAGGATTGTTTTCTCGAGAATTCTCTGTCTACAAACGGGGAAGGATAAAAGTATTCTGTCCTCCTTTGCAGATAGTGAAGAATAGGTAACGCAGGCCTTTGCCCCCGTTGTAACCCGTCGTGCCTATTTCTTTCTCGCCACTGATTGTTTGATTGAACGGACATTAATTGTTCGATATTGGTTCTTTGGAGGTATTCTCTGCTTACAAATAACGTGGAATAGAGATATTCTGTCTAGTCTTTGTAAGCAGTGAAAGGGTAGGTAGCGCTTGCTTTTGCCCCCGTTGTAACCCGTCGCGCCTATTTGATTCCTCATTTGATTGATTGATTGTTTGTCCGAACATTGACTGTTTGGAATTGGTTCTCTCTTTGGGTATTCCCTATTTGCGAATACTGTAGAATAGAAATATTCTGTCTAGTCTTCGCAAAGTAGTGAAGGATAGGTAGTGCAGACTTTTGTCCCCATTGTAACCCGTCACGCCTATCTTCTCCCCATTGTTCAGTAGTTGGTTCAGCCCGGACCGCTTATTAGAGGTGGATCATCCGGCTCCTCTGGAGGGCACCCCTAATAAGGATATGTTTTTAAAGTATGGACTAGTCGCCATAGCTTATAGTAAGTTATGGCATAAATATACTAAAAAGGATCAGGAAAGTCAGTGGCCACTGATAGGATCCTTCGATGACGCAAAAATAAGCGTGCTGGAAACAGCCCTTTGTAACAATAAAACAACGCCCACTATGCTTGATAGTTTCGGCATGTGGCGCAAGGAGACGGAACAACGAAAGAAAAGAAACGAAGTCAGACTAGAGAAAGAATTGCGAAAAGCAGCTCATTTAGCCGCGAGCAAGTTGAAAGAAGAGATAAAGGAAAGAGAGGGAGCTAGACTGAAGCAAGAATCCGAGACATCGAGCCAATGTCCCATTAGAACACCCTCTACGCTTTACCCTGAGCTACCTTCGAAGCAGCGAGCGAACGATGATCTACTGCTAGGTCCCCCGATCATCTACATGCCCCCTCCATACGCCCCTTCCCAACCTCTAGTGCAACGCACGCAACCCCCTAGCACAGATGAGAGCAGTGCCAGAGCCTCGGTCCTCACGGCCTCCGCGCCGGCCGAGCCCCTTGTACTCAGCGCAGTGCAAGCAGCAACATTAGATGAGCCCGAAACTGAGAAGAAAGACTCTGCTAGGCTCAATCAATTGAGTAAGAATGAACGAGCAGGGATTGATAAGATCGTAAAGACGCTAGTAGAGCTGAAAGAAAACGAAGATTACGTGACAGATATATGCAATACATATGCTGATAACCACAAACGACACTTTGTTGCACGTTTTTGTTATCACACCCTTAACGCCTATGAAGACCGGTATCGTAACAAAGGTCCTGAAAGTCTAACGACTCTGTATAGAAAAGTCGACATTGGAGAGCAGGGCGAGGGTGATGTGACGGACCTCTTCTCGCGCACGCTTGAAGTCTTCCGCCACCTCACTGAACATTGGATTAGAAGCCGACACCACGACCCCTGTAGCGACTGAACCTCAGACCGAGAGAACTGACACCATGATGCCAATAAGAGAAGCGGCACCTTATTGGGTTCCCTCACGAGGACAGGGAACACACGACGATATTAACCACCAAGATGCGAGAGGGAGGGTAGTGTACAACTGGGTCTACCAACCCTGGGATCGGCAAGACATCCTGACTTTCCGAAAGTCCTTGCCCGATCTACGAAAGAACCCCACTGCCTTCTACACAGAATTAGGTACCTCCTTGGGTTCGACGATTATGACCCTAGCGGACATCGACTTGTTTTTCGGGCTATGTCTGCCAGCTGATGTGTGGAAGCAAATCCGGAAAGTCGACCACCTTGAGCTGTTCGGACATACCTGGTCACAACTCGATGGCATAGACAAACAGCGAGAGCCCGGACAGAAACCCTTGAAATCGATTCTAGACCTGCCAGACAAAATAGTACTAAAACTGAAAACCATAGTACCAGAAAAGAAGGTGGACTGGTCGATAGTAACGGCTTGCTGCCAGAAACCACAGGAAGACGCCTCAGAATATTTCTCCCGGTTCGAAACGGTGTTCTCCGATTACAGTGGCCAGGACATGACCTCTGCGACCGGACATCACTTGTTCGTCCAGAACTTTGTAAAAGGCCTGACACCAGAGGTCTCGCAAAAACTGCAGACTAGTGAAAGTAGTTGGGCTGCCTCCAAACCCGCGGCTATCCTTCAGATGGCTCAATACTACGAACGGCAAAAGAACGAGAACGATAGGGCAACTGAGAAAAAGAAAAAGGACTTGAAAGAACGAGTGATGATTGCTCAATTGCAAGGAGTGACGACAGGAAGGGAACAGTATAGAGGAAACGACCAGTCAAATGCTCCTAGAAATCCACCCCCAAGAGACCGCACACCCGCACCCGGCGCTCCACGAACAGACCTCGATGAGAACCAGTGTGCGTTTTGCAAAGGATTTGGGCATTGGAAGTCCCAGTGCCCGATCCTGCTAGAAATGTACAAAAATAGGGGCGCAAAAGACGTAGCGGGTGGGCCGAAAAATAGAGGACAGGGACGAGGGCACGCAAACGACGCCAGCAATGACAGATCAGGCAGACCGAACACTTTTGACCACCCCCGACAGAACCAATGCCAGCAGACTGACTGTGACGATGCCCGCGACTTTGCATAGGACTGCCTAGGGCAAGGGAGGGATCCAGTGGAGCTCTATGTTGACCAGCAAGGTCCTTATGTCACCGCTAAGGTCCTAGGTACGAAGTCTCCATTTCTGGTAGACACTGGCGCGACACGTAGTGCGTTATCTAAACGACTGATTCCAAGGGCACCCTTGTCTGGCTCACACATAACATCAATAGGCTTTGATGGAACGCCCTCCACTAACCCCTTATCCGCACCGGTTTCCTTCGCCTTGGACAGTAACCCCACTGACACGACGTTTCTGCTTTCCTCCAACACCCCCGATGCCATTATGGGACTTGACTTACTGAAGCATTTCCGAGCTACTATCAGGTGTTCACAGGACGGAGTTCGAGTCATTCTGTATGATAACCCGACTTTGCTCAGGCCTCATCCCGCACGACACATGTTCTCCATCTCTGACGCTGACGCATCCTTACTTGACTCTCTACCTCTGTATCTGTGGGCTAAAACTGACGCTGACGTAGGACGAATGATGATCGACCCCGTGCACATAACTGTTCGCCAAGATGCGATACTCCCAAAACTCCCACAGTATCGGATATCGCCCGAAGGTGAGAAGGCATTGGTAATGATAATCCAGTCCCTGGTAGAGGCAGGAGTGGTAGAGGAAGTAGTCAGCAATATTTGCAACAGCCCTATCCTACCCATTGTGAAGAAGCAGGGCGAGGGAGATGAGAAAGCGTACCGCTTCATCATCGACCTTCGAGAGGTCAACAAGGTAGTTGTACCTCAGTACCCCGTAGTTTCAGATATCGCCACCATTCTGACCCTGATTCCTTCCACAGCCACCACCTTCACTGTAATAGACCTCAAGAACGCTTTCTTCTCCATCCCCATCCACCCAGACAGCCGCTACCTTTTCGGCTTCACGTTAAAATCCCGCTCATATAGATTTTGTAGCGCTCCCCAAGGTTACACGGAAAGTCCCAGCATCTATAGCCAGGCCCTCAAGAGACAGCTGGACGCCGTTCAGCCACCGGAGGGAGTGGTGTTGATACAGTACGTCGATGACATCCTTTTGGCGGCCGACACCACTCCACTTGCAGTCACAGCCACCATCCAACTCTTGCACTTCCTTGCGGAAAATGGGCACAAGGTCTCCAAGAGAAAGTTGCAATTCTGCCAACCCCAGGTCACCTACCTAGGCCACCTCTTGTCCAAAGACGGGAGAAAGCTTACACCCGATCGAATTCAGGCCATTCTAGAAACCCCTGTCCCAAAGACCCAGAAACAAATCCGCTCCCTGGTAGGCCTCACCTCCTTCTGCCGGCAGTGGTTGCCAAATTTCAGTCTCATTGTAAAGCCACTACTTTCCCTACTAGCCAAAGATGTCCCCTTCCCACTCCCTTGGACCCCCAAATGCCAATCTTCCTTCAAAGAACTTCGAGACGCCCTTTGTTCTGCACCAGTCCTAGGAACCCCCGATTACACCAAGCCCTTCTCTCTCTACACTCACGAAAGGGAGGGGTGCGCTTTGTCTGTCCTGACTCAAACTATTGGCCCCAAGCAACGACCATGTGCCTATTTCTCTGCCACCCTTGACCCCGTAGCGAGAGCCTTGCCTGCCTGCCTTCGAGCCGTAGCTGCCGCTGCTGTCTCTATCCATCGAATTCCCTCACGGTATTAGTGCCCCATGCTGTTGACACCCTCCTAAACCAGACTAAGACGCAACACCTGACTAGCACACGACTGACTGGATACGAACTGACTCTGCTTGCACCCCACATCACGCTGAAAAGATGCACCACACTGAACCCAGCCACCTTGTTGCCTCTGCCCGAAAACGACCCAAATGTCCCCCCTATAAATGACTGTGTGACCCTCACAGACGAACAGACTAGGAGTAGAGTTGACCTCCGAGACACCGCCTTCACAGACCCTGACGGAGAGCTATGGGTAGACGGCTCTTGCATCAAACTCTCCGACGGCACCACCTCAGCTGCCTATGCAGTAACGACAGCCCGAACAGTAATTGAGACAGCCCGCATCACACAACGATCCGCACAGGTGGCAGAACTGATTGCCCTCACACGAGCATGTATTATAGCGACAGGGACCACGGCAAACATTTACACGGACAGCCAGTACGCCTTCGGAGTGGTTCACCATTTTGGACTCTTGTGGAGAGAAAGGGGATTCCTGACGTCCCACGGCACGCCCATCCTCCACGGAGATCTAGTCTCCGCCCTCATTGAAGCAGTTCTCCTCCCCAAACGATTAGCCGTAATCAAGTGCCAGGCACACAGGAAGGTGACAGACTTAGTAGGACAGGGAAATGCACTGGCCGACATCACTGCTCGAACCACAGCCGAAAATAGGACGACGACTCACATGTATGTGACTAGGTCACAAGCTGAAAAATGGACGGACGCTAGGGAGACTATTAGGGACATCCAGATGGCCAGCTCACCACACGAATTGACTGAATGGGCACGGGTGGGATTGAAAGACGATGAAGGCTGCTGGCGGACAAAGGACACTAACAAATGGTTGCTACCCAACTCGTACCTGATCCCCATACTGACTATGGCTCACTCCCCTGCACACATAGGATCTGCCCCCATGATCTAACTCATCTCCAAGGTCTGGCACAACGACAAAATCCCCGACTCAGTCAGACGCCTGGTCCAGCAATGCCTTATCTGCCTGCAACACAACCCTGGGAAAGGAACTGTGGTACCCCGGGGAGGGTTTGGGGTCCCCGACCATCCTTTTGAGGTCCTCCAGATGGACTACATCCAACTAGAAAGATGCCAAAGCCTGAAGTATGTATTAGTCATTGTGTGTGCCTTCAGCAAATGGGTAGAAGCCTATCCCACCCGTGATAACACTGCCATGACCACTGCCAAGGTACTACTGAAAGAGTTTTTCCCTCGCTACGGTCTTTGTCGAATTCTATGGAGCGACAACGGCCCCCACTTCATAGCTGAAGTTATCCAACTAATCTTGAAAGGGTTGGGTGTAAAACAGAGTTTTCATGCAGTCTTTCACCCCCAATCTGCTGGCTTAGTTGAGCGACACAGCGCCACACTGAAACTAAAACTGTCAAAGATAGTGGCCACCACAGGACTTAAATGGCCAGATGCCCTCCCACTGGCATTGCTATCGATGCGCTCCACTCCCACTAAGCACCATTTGACCCCCTACGAGGTTGTATTTGGGCGACCGATGAACCTCTGGACTGCCCCTAAACCGACCTCCATTCACGACGTCCCGGATGTCCTACTGTCTGATTACTTGTGCAAATTGACTAAAACATTGTCTGTCATTCATCAGCAGGTGCAGCAGGCCATCCCCGATGCTTCCAGGGGTCCGGGTCACGATATCCAACCGGGGGATTATGTGCTGATCTGAAATTTCCAACGGGCAAAGAGTCTGGAACCCCGGTGGACGGGCCCCTGGCAAGTACTGATCACCACCCGGACGGCTCTTCGAGTGGAGGGGAAACGGCACTGGCTGCATGCACACCACTGTAAGAAGGTCTCCTCGACCCTGGCCACGACAGAAAACGTCAGCACCCAAGAAGAGCTCCTGAACAAAGACCGGCCATCACTGAACTGTTATCCTGATACCGAGGCACTCGAACTTGCAAAATTCTCTGATCCCACTGTGCCATCCAGGGAAGGGTATTTCCTGCGTCGAAAGGAGGGAGCTTCGGCTAAGTAGACCATGGACTAAGTTGAATCTCAGAACGGTAGCCTAAACACAACCAAGGGTTACCCGGAGAGAAGCTAAACGAAGTCTGCGGTTCTGCCCACTACCGAGCACCTCGAAGAAGATGGAAGCGCCAGATAAGAAGATGATGGAAGCAACCGGAAATACCCACTACAGGAACCCAAAGACTGACAGTATGCACAAATCAAAGACAATTGCCCTTTTCATAGTCCTCCTCTTTTGCCTCCTCCTCATGACTTCCTTCTGGATCGTGGAAGAGAGCGCACCCGCTCATCAAATATTGCTGACCACTGCACAGCCAACCACTAGGAAAGAGCATCACCTGATCTCCCTTTTGCCTCAGCTCCGAGAAAGGCGTAAGGAGTTCTGGAACAATTCCTTCGTGCAACTGTTGCACCAACACAACCTTGCCGCCAACGCCACAATCTGCTGGATCTGCGGGTTGCTCCCGCATGCCACCGGACACTCCATCCCTTTCATCCCTTCCCCTTTCTCAGTTCACGGCTCCTGCCTTGCCTGGTTGATCCTCTTGCAAGAGAGCTACAAGGACAACGCCACTTCTGGTCAAACAGTGTCACACTTCTACCATGGGTTCTGGCTGAACAAAACCGGGAGGACATCTGCTCCCTTTTGTCCTTTGACCTCTGGTTCCTCCTTCCGTATGGACATCCCTGCCAAGGAACGAGTTGAAATGCAGGTGTTCCATAATCCAGCCAGACCCACCTTCTCCTACCTACGGAAACAAACTACTGCCACTCTGACTGTGGCTCTGTCTGTTATCAATGTCACAGGCCTTGTGTGCCTCGAAGGCCTGGGAACACAGCTGGTGGGTCACAGTTCCTGCCACATCACCAGAACATTGGACTCAATTGATCCCCCCTCCTTTGTTGCTTCTCCGAATATGTACTTTGTTTGTGGCACCAAAGCTTACACTTGGCTTCCAAAAGGTTGGGGGGATACTTGCTACATCGGCTTCATTCTCCCTCCAACGTACGTGGCCCCAGCAAACCATCACCGGCAGAAGCGCGCAAGAGACATTGAACAAGCCGACTCCACTGTAGCACAGTTCCTGGATGCAGTGAAGGGACTTGTTCCTCTGTGGGGCCCAATGGCAAACAGCCGCGCCATCCGACACCTGACCCAGGCAGTAGAAACGACCATGAACATCACGGCTGGCATCCTCACTAACAATACGGCCGAGCTTCAGGCAGTCCGCCTGGTGGCTCTTCAGAACCGCCTTGTTCTAGATGTGGTTCTAGCTGACCGTGGAGGAGCATGCCGCATCATCGGATCCAGCTGTTGCACCTACGTGCCAGATAACTCGCCCTCAGTCTACAAAGCAATCGAGCACCTCCACAGACTTTCCTCAGAGGTTCACCAGGAGCAAGAAGGATGGTCGCTTGGGAGCTGGTTTTGGGGTACTTTGAAGGACTGGGGATGGAGGTTGTTTACATTTATATTGATACCGGTTGTGGTACTGTGTGGGTGTTGCCTAGGTATTCAATGCTTGCCACCTTTGTGTTCACTCATTACTAACTGCATGTGCCCTAAGACTCCGAATTTCGAAGCTGAACGTATGAAAGCTTTGTATAATATAGAAATACGTAATATAATGGGGATAGACATAAATTGACAAGCTGGCTAGATATGTTGAAAAGGGAGGACTGTTAAAATCTGGATTGTGGCGTAAACATTATCGGCGCCATCTTGTCCTTTTCAGATCCATACGTGCGCGTAAGCAGCAACCATTTTGATTGCCATGGCCTCTCTGCCCACTCCCGATAGCCAGCGTCTCTCTCTCCCCCTCTCTCCCCGGCCTCGCAAGCATCCCCGACAACCCCCGGTCTCTCCTGCTTGGGTCATAAACGCACCTCCAGCGCGACCCTGTCTCCGAACCACATCCCGTGCTGAACCCCCCTCACTCTTTCATCTCATTCATAGAACAGGCCCTTTTGATAACCTCTTCCTCCCTGCCCGATTGTCCGGCCTGACCCCAGGCCATCACCTAGCTCAACAGATGCAGTTTATTGCCCCTTACTGTATGGAATCGCCCCACATCAAAGGAGCGGGGATTAATCAATGCCTTCACACCCCTAGATCCGATCGATCTCCCACATTCCTGTTCCCAGCGGAATGACCAGCTGCGCGATGGCCATCATGCTGAGATTTGGGTGGGGACATCTACTGTAGATATGTGTGAGAACGGGCCTGGACCGGGGATTCCAAAGATGCCTTTTTGAACTTCAAAGCAATACCACGGATGTCATAAATGTAATAAAGCCATAAACCTGTGTATAAGAGGCCAGGCCTCAGAGATGCGGTTAGAGCACCTCGAAACGATACCTCGTTGTCCGATCTGATGTGTTCTGCTCCGTCGGAAATAAACTCCTGTTTCCTGCCTTCTGTCTCCAGCACCTGCCTCTTTATTTGGTAACCGTGAGTTGGGTGAGAGGCGGCTAACGCCGGGCAAACCTTGAAAGGGGGTAATCGACCTGATCTGCCTGACCCCTTTTTCTACAACTAGTCATAGGCCAGACCTCAACATATTTGATAGTAGTTTCAGGAGCAGTGCCAGGTTCCACCTTAGATCCCTTTTAATTTCTAAATCACCTTCCAGTCAAAAGAATCACACGTCCCAGCTGTTCAGAGCAAACCTCTGCCTGCCTAAGAGTTGTCTTTTGTCAGAAGTGGCCTGAAAGCCAACACCTAAAATGGCTCTACACACTGATCCAGAGGAAACACTGTAATTGTGTGACCATTTCTCCTATTTTAAATGTACACCAAACTCCATGGCCCAATTTGGAAACTCTGAACTTTTCCCATTACATATCCATAACCTTCCACACTATCCTTCAAACCTGACGTGCTGCTCTATGATGGAAGCACATATCTGGCCTCCCTTATGGTAGACAAGTGTACACACAAACACACCCTCCCCGCTCAGCTACAGCTAGGTCTTGTTATGCTCAAGTGTAACCAGAATCTCTCATGGACTTCATGCACTTCCCATGCTGTGAAACTGTTCAGTTCAAGACCTCTTCTCAACCACTCATCAAAACTTATTTCGTGTCAATACCACTATGATGAGTACATCCTTGGTCTTCATTTGCACCTTAAAAATTGCCCATATACTTGACACATCCAGAACAAAGTAATAGTGCTTCTACACCGCACCAGTGGTTGCAATGCTCTATAAGAAAGCAATGTTTATGACAGTATGCAAAGGGCATTCTGCTAGGATGAAGTGTATTCATAAACCTGCAGTTCAGGCTTTGCAGAAGTGACATGGAGTCTGATGTCCATTACTATGTTACCACCTCTGTGAGCTTTGGTATATATCGCTAATCCTGACAGTACTTCATGGCAAAGGAGAAGGAGACATCTCAGTGGAATGAAGGTGTCCTTGTTATAGGTGGCAAATTGCTGGTGCATAGTATGGCTTTGTTTACCCTATGTCTCAATTACAAATAGAAGAGAGCGATATCAGTGCACTGAATAACTGCATACGCCGTTTTCAAATAAAAAAGGACGTCACTACAAAAGCTGTTGTACTTCTGACTCTGTAGTAAACCATGTTTGCGCCCCCTTCAGGATTACAAATTGTGTGCAAATTTCTCTTAGACAATAATTTTTTTACCCAGACTGATTTCTACTGGTTCTTCTGGTTAAATATATGAAGGTATAAAAACCTTAATATCCTATGTTTTGCAGCTTGGAAATGGGAAAAATTCCTTTATAAGAATGTTATAAATTATTCTGATCTGGGGAACTCATAATGGGAAGATGATACAACACTGGATAAAAACTAAATCTTACAGTGTTGATATTTTCACAGTACCCAATCAATGTCGAATTCCAAATGAAGTTCTCAGTGTTTTAGCTTAATGTCCATTATTGGCTAAGGACAGACGTAGAAGTCTGCATGCTGTTTAGGGTTGCCTCGTGGAGTTACTCTGATTATTTAGTTCTATTTCTGTAGGAAGCATATTTTCAGGCTAGATGCGGGAAGTATGCTAGGTTAGCCTTTTTGACAGGTTGCAGGTTATTCGCTCATTCATGATGTCATTAAAGAAAGTATGCGAGTTTATTTTATTTTACTAAATGCACATTATGAGAGCACTTGAGTCACTAACCTTAAGTCTGTATTAATGCCTTGATTCCTCCTACGCAGAACTTTGCTCTCCAGATGTGGATTGCTGAAGTTAGGGATTCAGAGATGAGTTGGTTCTATGGTCACCAGTGATGGAGCAGGGGGCTCGATTGTCACTTACTCGTCACCATGAACCCTGCATACAAGGTTGATGGATCTTTAATGTCGTCAGAGAAGTAAAACAATGAAGTAAATCATAAACGTTATCAATTAGAATTACTTTAGTTTGTCGTTCTTTATTTAATATTATTTTCCAAAATTCATCAGAAAGATTTACAATAATAAATCAGTTAATAGAAATAAAATGACTTCAATACAATGAAAAGTAAACGCATGTTCCATAAGATTTACAGTAATAAATCAGTTAATAGAAATAAGATGAGATCAATACAATGAAAAGTAAAAGCATGTTCCCTAAGGAAACGTCCCTATTCTATGCTAAATTTTATAGGCAGGAAATGAATCAAGGTGTCAGTACAGAAACTCATGAAGGGTTCTGATGATAGATTCCAGCATAAGCATAAAGCTTTTTAGTAGTGTAAGCTGGTAAATATTCTCAGTTCAATTTAATAGCAAATCAAGAAATAAACCAAGACTTCTCCTAAAGAGATGTCCAAGAAACGCAATTAGAATGTCCCATTCGAATGTCGGGTGGATCGCCACCGCCCACATGGCGGTGGCGATCCGCCCGACATTCTCTCCCGCCCGCATGCCATTTCCCCCTGCCATATTACTATGGCGGGGGGGGCTTTTTTTTTCTGCCCGGTCGATGAGTCGACCGGGAGGAAAAGCTTTTAATATGGTGGCGGTGTCTGTTAGACATCGCCATCCATATCAGGATGGAAAGGCATGCGGTCTTTTACATTGGGGCCCGTAGCGGGCCCCCAGGGATTCTGGGGGGTGCACATGGGTGGTACCTATGGTAACCCCCCTGCATTGTCATGGACATGGTGGCAGGCACCTCGCGGTGCCTGTCTCCTAGTGCATGACAATCCACGCAGTAAATTCACAGCATTGTGGCGGGCAGTTCTGTGAGCACCGCCCACCACAATTCTGGGAATGGAGGATGCCACCGCCACAGTGGTGGTGGCATCCTAATCGCCGGTGCAGGACCGCCGCACCACTGGCGGTCAGTCCCATCCACCCACCATCCTAATGGCCCTCTAAGTCTCTTCTCGGAGAGTCAGAAAAGAGGATAGATTGTGTTTATCTCAATCACCAGCGTTTTATATGCTCACGTTTAAAGTTGACATTTGCACATGCGCACAAATAGGATAATATTCTCTAAAATTGATTTGCTTACATTTACACTTCTTCACAGGTATATTATCAGGGCCTTGAACATTCCATATCACACTGCGCGAAATGTTGGTGTTTGTTGTTGCCCGCTCAATGACAGCCCTGCAAGGCTAGAATCAGTAATGACGGCCTGACTGGGGCATCGGTATGGTAATGAGGGTGAACTTTATTATATAAATGACACATATTATTTGTTTAGACCGAGGAGCATTTTCCTGTCACTGTTGAGGTCGCCCCATACCGGATTTTCAGCCCAGCTGAATCCTCTTTACCTTCCTGAGAAAGATGCACAAGACTGGGCTCTCAGATGAAACATACCCACAGGTAACTGGGGAGTTAGATCACACTAGGGTATTCTGTCAGATTTGCAGCCCTTAATCCCGCTAGGTTAGGAAGTGCTAGGTAGGAGTGTAGATAAGATTATACATGTATGCTTATAATTAATATGACAGCAGAATGGTAGAATTGTTCATCTTCTTTACGATTCTAGTAATGCTGATTACTGTGTTCTGTTTCCTTCTATTAATCATTGCAGTGCACATATTTTACACAAGAATTACAATGCTTCAATAAATGTTTAAAATGCCAATTCGAGTATTTGTTGTGTCCCCCTTTGGGCATGCATGATTTACTAATGAGACAGACTGATCTGTTTCCAGCATTTCCTTGGGAAGTCAGAGTTCTCATGTTCTGAGGTTGCAAATGCCCTTTGGTACATTTTGAGGTTCAGAGGTCCAGAGGGTGCACTGTGAGCTAGCCAGGACTAAGTGCAACATATCCCAATGGTGTGCGTGGATCAGTCTTGCACAATTTTGACGTTTATGTGTCCAAGTTCAAAGTTTTACTGGTATTGTAAGAACCGTACGACACACCCACAATACTTGTCAGGGTGAAGTCACAAGCAAACCCCAAATTAACCTGTGCTCATCCCTCTGATATATTGGCACAGATAAGTCAGGCTTAACTTAGAGCCAATGTGTAAAGTATTTGGCCAACACTTTAAACAGTAATAACATGACAAAACAAAAAGATTCTGACACCAAATTAGAAGAATAGAGTATATTTTCCTAAATAAATCAAGATCAAAAGAACCAAAATCCAATCAGAATAACCAGAGATATGCAAGTTTAAAGATTGGTTGAACAAAGTGCCAACTGTGGATATCTTGTTGTGTCAGACCGGGATGAAGTTCAGGCTGACCACAATGGATCATGGGCCAGCTACTGGGATCCAATTAGGCCCTGCAACCCAGTACCTTAAATCCCGGCTGTGAAGAGATACAGAGTCCCGTGTCAAAGATGTGTCATACAACAGAGGTGATGCAAAGTCTTTGCGAGGACATGCATTGCAAAGCCGCGATTTTGGGGAGCTGCAAAGTGCTTGCTGATGACAATGCATGGAGATGCATCATGTAGCAGTGATTCCAATGGCCAGCTTTGCATGAGGCAGTGTATTTGCGTGGAAATGTGTCAGCTCCAATGGGCTGCGATGGGTGATGTGAGTGCTTGTGTGGGGAAGTCGATGCAGCAGAGGTGATGCATCAGTTTCAAGGCCAATACAATGAGCAGCAGAGGCAATGAGCAAGTTCTGCAGGAGATTCTGGGCTCAGCGGAGAAATTTTATCAATTCTGATGAATCCACAGATGAGCTGGCAGAGCACCTTCAGGACCACCTACCTCCAAGGGTCCAGGACTGGGGAGGCACCACTTCTGAAGGCCGCTTGCACAGATGGCAGAGTCCAGGTGCTAGGTTCAAGGTTGTTTGAAGGCTGTTATATCCATTAGACTGCTGATCAGGAGGCCAGACAAATAGCCTTTGGAGTCACTCTGGGGTCCTGAGTTTAGCTCTGCAGGTCCAGTCCTCCTCACCGAGGCAAGAGGGTATCAGGGCAGCATGTCAGCACAGCAGGACAGCAGACCTTCCGAGCAGCAGTCCTTTCAGAGTTACAGCAGTCCTTCTTAGTGGCAGAGTCCACAGGTTCAGAAGTGTACTGTAGAGTACAGGGTCCGAGGTCCAACATTTATACTGGGTACTCAATTTAAAGTGGAGGAGGCTTCCAGAAGTTTCATCCTCCCTGAGATATCAGGGTATCTTTCCTCCCTGCTTTGGCCCTGGTTTGTCCGGAGTCACAATAGACCAGTGTCAAATCCTTCGTGAGAGTGCTCAGGCAGAGCCTTGGTGATGTGCAAGTATGATAGGTGAGAGCTCTACCCCCTTCTTCAGAGTGGCCCATCCTGCCAACACCTATCTTCACTTTGTTTCACTGTCTTGGAGCAATAAACAAAGACCAACTGCCAGCTACACCTAGTTATGTGACCAAGGATCAGGCTGCAGGCACCAAAATGATTTAGAACACGTAAATGTCAACTTTCTAAAAGTAAAACCAAAGGGGATGATGGACGGAGTGTTGAATATTGCAAGCACTCACCCCCAGTCAAGTGATCTGTTTTTAATCCATCATACATCTTTAGCTCAAACCGCTACCCCAGTTCAGACATAGCCATATGCAAATCAGTCTGACCCTGTGCCTCATGGGAACAGTCCAGTCTGAACTGCCATGCCACGTCTTCCCTGGACCGGAACCCCCGAAACCGGTCCTAGGATGCTTGCTTCCAGTCCAGGGACGACCTGGCTTGGCAGTTTGGGCTGGACTGTTCCCATGAGGCACAGGGTCAAGACTGATTTTCATATGGCTGGGTTCAGACTGGAATAGTATGGTGAGCAAAAAACGATGGATTTAGGCCCAGATCTTTGTACTGGGGTGAATGTATTACATTGTTCAGCATTCTGTCCATCATCTGTTGTTTTTACAACTTTCTAAAAGGGGCATTTTCATAATTATGATTACAAATCCGACTTTACAATTAAAGAAGGCTTTTAAGCACAATTCTTTAGACACCAAACTCAAGCTGTCCACCTGCTTCCATTTGGAAGTTACAGCTAATTACGTCTAATGAGGTAATGCAAATGTTATCCTATGGGAGTGGTAGGCCTTGTTGTACTGGAAATGAATTTAGGGGATTTTCATCCCTAGGACATGTAAAACATAAAAGTATATGTCCAACCTTTTCAATATACTGCACCCAGCCCTCTGGGCAGTTCAGGGTCTATCCTACAGGTGGCTTATATGTATTACAAAGGAAGGTTTGGGACTGGCAAAAGATGTTTATGCCAGGTCGAAATGTCAATTTAAAGCTACACACACAGGCTGCAATGGCAAGATTGAGACATGTTTAAAGGACTACTTAAGTGGGTGGCGTAATCAGCGCTGCAGGCCCACCAGTAGCATTTAATATACAGGCCCTAGGAACATGTAGTACCACTTTACTAAGGAATTACAAGTAATTTTAGTAGTCCAAATGGTTGTAAGCCAATACTACCATATTTTAAGCAGAGAGTACACACACTTTATCACTGGTTAGCAATGATAGCATGCGCAGCGTTCTAAAACTAGCAACAGCGAAGTCAGCAAATCAAGGATGCAAGGTCTAACACATAATAATAACTGTATTAAATAATGTTCTTTTTTCATATTCTAAGCACATTCTGATATCAAAGCACACGAGTATTAAGAAATAGATGTCAATACTCGTTCCCTCTTCTGCAACCTTACTCATGGAAGGGGGAGCCTTTTCTCATGAAACTGCAGCACTCCATAAACTGTGAATTACATGCACTGCCTGTCTCATTGTCCCTCTCACAGAAATCACACAGGAAAGAGGTTGGTGGTCAATTGGTATGCTAGCAGCTGGGACCAATTTTACAATGTTAGTCCCTGACATCCGATGATCCAGTTTTCTATGTAAGGCTGTCTTCCAAGCGTCCCATAATCCTTTCCAGCACAGACTGGATGTAGCCATGTTTTCAGTTTCTCCTAGGCCCACTCAACAAGATGGGGAGCCCCAACAGAAAAAGGTGGTAAAAGCACCTTATTTAGACAGGGGTCACATCTCTTGTTTTCCTTAGTGAGTTATGCATTACACATCCTAATCTGTTTTTTTATTTGAATACTGGGACTTATAGATCTGCTGTTTGAAGAAAAGTATCTACGAATCTCAGAATTCAAAGTTTGAATGACCTACTTGCAGCTTAGATTGCTTAGCTCTTCTGGTGTCTCATGTATCATCTGGACTTGCAAATCATGCTGTGGTTCTGTGACCTCAAATAGGTGGCTTATATGGTCATACCATCATAAACTACAGTTATATATTGTCATGGAATTCCTCTGTGACTTGCAACATCCTTCTGATATTCATTTGGAGATGTATTATCGCATATATATTTGGACTCCAGTTGTCAAATTTGACCCAGCCTATCCCCACCCTTGAAATCCTTCTGTATTTACCAAGTCAGTTGCATAGAATTTCAGTTCTTCACGTTCGCTCCTTTACCACCATAGGATAGCGTCAATATTTTTTATGGACCATATGTGTTCCAATAAATGTTTTTTGAGCTTACATATGGTGCTGCCGACATAGATGTATACTTATAACTTTTATACTATGACTCTCAGAACCATAGGGTATTTGGATTTGTGTATATTTTTCGATTGCTATGAAGAGGCAGGGCACTAGACGTTAATGATTTTGACATTTCTAATTTCATATTTTAGGATTCTTGTATTGTTACTTTATGTTGGGGTTGAGTTGTCATATTAACATGTTAACATTTTCAACAAATATTTTCAGACTCATAAAAACGTCTTTACTGATATAAAGCATAATTTATTAACCTTACAGTAACATTGTGTTTTTATCTGAGCAACTGAAGGTGGAAAGTCATAGAAGTAGAACAAACTGAAAGAGGCCAGATTGTGCCCTGAGCATTTTTGTATGCCGTTGTTAGACCTGGCTTATACAGTGGGTTTATCCCTGGGCTTTTGGCTTTTTGCCCGCCTGTTTTGGACCTTGTTTTTGTTGCTTTTATGACTCTGGACACTTTACCACTGCTGATCAGTGCTAAAGAACATATGCTCTCCCTGTAAATTGTTATTATGGATTGGGGTTTCCATGATTGGTTATTTGATTTACTACTAAGTCCCCAGTACAGTGCACAGTGTGTGTCCTAGGCCTGTAAATCAAATGCTGCTAGTGGGCCTGCAGCACTGATTGTGCTACCCACATGAGCAGCCTGTAAATGTAACTCAGACCTGCCACTGCAGTGTCTGTGCACAGTTTGGTGCTGCCATATCGACCAGGCAAGTGCACCCACTTGCCAGGTCCTAACATGTGAGTCACCCCTAATGTAGGCCTAAGGTACCCCTGTGGGCAGGGTGCAGCGTTTGTGAAAGGTGGGACAAGCCCTGATGTGTGTGGCAAGTCCTGATAGTGAAATACTCCCAAGTTTGTTTTTCACTATTGAAAGGCTATCTGTCCCATAGGATAGAATAGGAGTTTATTCATAACATCTTATAAATATAACTTTGCATTCGGACAAGATTGATAGATGGAGATTAGTATGCCTGAACTCAGAATAGATGATTTTTATACTGTGTGTTTGAAAATACCACGTTTTAGAAAGTAGGTATTTCTTGCTTAGCCATCCTGTGCGCCTCTGCTGGTTTATGTATTGATTGTCTGGCTTTGGAGTGACAGGGGCTGGGGTTGTACATTCTCTCAGATAGCCACCGGTGGGGGGGAGGTGATGTGTGTCCTGACTTTCCTAAATGAGTCAAGGCTGGCCTGAATAGACCTGGACTGTAATCAGAGTAGGGGGAGGAGTTCTCACTAGCAACTAAATAGGCCGGGTCTGCATCTAGAGTGGTGGGGAGAGATTCCCCTTGCCCTGTCTGCCTTACACAATGCTGTCTGCACATCCTGCGGGCAGCTGCACCAGAGAGGACAGAAATGGTTTGGGCTGGGCAAAGAGCTTCTAGTATGTATTACCAAACATTCTACCTTAGATGCGACAGTTAAACATATAATTAACAAAAATTGGCATATCTTAAATTGTAATGCCAACGCCAATACCAATTTTGGAGAAACCCATATTTGCTCACCGCAGAAATAAGAATTTAAAAGATATCATTGTTCATTCTAAATTTGAGGACCACAAACCCAAAACACCGTTCATACAAAAATCTATCAATAACCAACACCCTATCAAAGGTACTGTAAAATGTGCCCAATGCAAATCCTGTGAATCTATAATTCCGGGTGAAACATTCACACACAATGGCATCACCACTAAGGCATCAGAAATGTGGAACTGCAAGACACAGAATGTAATTTATCTCATTCTGTGCCCTTGCAATTTTGCCTGTATCGGAGAAACAGCTAGAGCAATACATGTTCGTATAGCAGAACATAGATCATCAATAAAGGCCACTAAAATGATGGCCCCACTTTTTGAAAAAAAACATAAGCCGGAGGATCCACGATGGAGGATTTTGGAAAAAATTAAAACATCTGACCCAAATGATGGCACCAAAATAAGAAAGAAACGTGAAGTATTTTGGATCTTCACTCTAGATACCCACAAAAACGGCCTCAACAATGAGCTGCCATGGAAAAACGCCATAATTTAATCCACCCACAGCACCAGACTCCCATATTTCCAAGCCACACTCTGTTGTTGGCTTCACTGATACCCCTGCTTACATTTATTTTTAAATATTGTTACACCAGTAATACTTTTCTCATCTATTTTAACTATCAGAGCCCATCAGCAAATCAATATATTAGAAAAAAAATTCTTAGCACATCTAATATATCCTATAAACTCCACTAATTTGTTTTACCTATTATTGTAGTCTACAATTATTACAGCTATTAATTTACTTGTTACCTTTAAACATATGATTGCATCACCCATACTAATACATCTGCCCCCTCCAATATTTACATACATCAAACCATAAGTCAGCCTACATATCCATCCATTACTGTTACAAACCTCATCAACCTCCATAAATTTCTCTCGTTTTACCCACACACATATGTCCATCCTCATTCATTTTCCTGCCCCATTGAGAGATCACTAGTAATACTGCAGGACAACCTAGTATCTTTCACTGCCCATCTAATAGGACCAAACTCAGAATCTCGCTTGTCTATTTCCATATTTCCCCCATCACGTGATACTGGCTTTTCCCACGCGCCCATCACGTGATAAAGCCATACATGGATATCGACGTTATCATATTATTAGACTCCGCCTCCCTCCTTTATTCACTGGAGGTGGCGCCTCTGGTATTTTATCATTAAAAGTATTTACATTGCTCCTACACCATCAGGACATTTATACATCAAGTCCCACCTTTGTCACATGATATGGCCGCCTTGCTCACGTCGATCACGTGATGAGGGTACATGTAGACTTCCTCATTATTACGTCAGACGCCCTGCCCTCCGCCCTTGTTTTCGCGGCAAATTTACCCTTCAAATACAGATGCAGGGTTACATCATTTCTATTTCACAAGGTCAGATCAGAGCCGAGGGGAGCCGCCACCAGTATCGTCTGCATGGCATTCTGTCAGCTTCAGTAAGTACCCGGCAATAACTGAATTCGTAGTTGTAGTATTACTCCATTTTCCAGGTTAGCCTTGTCATTATTTGCATCGTTATTATCTGCTTTTGTTAAGTAGGTGCACTGTTAAATATACAGCTCTTACAGATTTAAAGACACATATATACGGGCCCCCGCGATCACTTACATAAAGATTATTTGCAAAGCTGACGATTTGTTCATGTTTCAGCTGATAAAAGTATGAAACACCATAGATACCGGCCCGTTAAAAATATATTTTGCCGATTTAGCTATGACATAACACAAAATAAACCATTCTTGACTTTTCTCCATGGAATAACTTTTTGAAAATTAACTATATATATCCTGTTCATCACAATCTTATTAATTAACGCTTTCATGGTGACACTACTTAGCCCCTCCAGCAATATCTATATCATCATACAAATAGCTACATTAGCCCTATATGCCTTGATGCTATTTACTCATATTGCCAGGCCTCTTTTTCAGCTTTGAGTTAGGCCTTAGCTATATGTCATCATCCTCACTAGGAGCACATCAAAAATAGCTTTTTTTAAAAACATTGGTCTCCTAGCCAGAATAGTCATTGTCACACGTCTCCATATATATCTAGACAGTTCATACCACCTTTCCCCATAAAAACTTTCTTCTAAGATATCTTCGCTTATTCCACCCACAGGACAATCATCCTTGTCATCCAGAAGTATTGTTGCGCCATATGAACACTTTTAACAGGGTTACGTGATATTCCTTACCACTGGCAGCCCCATAATACTATATTGAAGGTACTATATATTAATGTAGACCACTATGTTTATCTTTTGATATGTAGCATCATACTTTCAGTGCTCCTAATAGTCTTAAGGTTCCATTCAATATATATTTTATAGATCATCATCTTCTACATCCTGGCTAGTCATTTCCCCATATAAATTTATCAAGTGCTGCTCCCGTTCTGAAGCCTTTCCATCTACACTGGCCTACAGCACACTATCCTATTCAGAGTAAGTCCTGAGTATCCACCCTTTTTACCTAGCTGCTACCTACATCTTTTGGATTTGATACCTGTCTTAATAACCTGCTATACATTTCCCTCTGATATAGCCTTGACAACTATGATAAAACCCTCCAGCATTCCAAGTTTTGCTGATTAATCAAATAGATCCTTGCAGACCCAGGTATTACTATAACTAGATAGTGTTCATCTTACATCTATCTTCTCTAACCATGGTTACTCTGGGTTTATTACACTATTTATTGTTATATCACCACATTTTGTGTTTATCTATCCTCTCTTACATCCATTTCCACTGTCCATAACCTATGATAATCATTCCCATTATCATCACTTCCTTAGCCTTATAATATATAAGGTCTACATGATATTACTTCAACTAACATGCTATTCCTTTTGATTATCGAAAATCCTCAATTCTATTTAACTCTATCTATCCCTAGCCCCCCTCCCCCTTTTTTCCAAGTTCTATGATCTACTTTTCTATATAAGCTCTTAATACTCTAATCTTCCTTAATTCTGACAAATCTATGAAGGTAATACAGTTGTCCATTAATCTTTGTTATAATGTATATGTTATTGAAGACAATAAACATGACAATGATTATATTTACTGTATATGCTGACTAAACATGTACTGGAATTTTGAAATAGATTATGTTATTTATGAATTTTAGGAATATTGTGGCCTACAAAAAAAAATCTCCTGACGAAGGCGTCCTCACACGCCGAAACACGCGTCGAAGAATGAGACACTAGCTCAGCCACAACCTTTTTATTGGATTGATCGTATCTACATGTTTTTTAACTCATGATTATTTTTATGTACTGTATGATTTGCATATTATCGTGATTAATAATCCATTTTATATGTATATTTTTTTATAAAATATCTATTTCAATAATTATAATAAATATATTTTCCTGTACATGTTTTTGTTAGTTTGAAATTTTCTATTATCTTATTGTTTATCGCATTGTACACTGTCTAGGAAGATACCCACATATTGTTTTTACAAAGAGGTTCTCTGCCACCAGAGAACAAAGGAATTTGCGCTCTAAAAAGTGGGGCTCAGACCCCTGAACTTTAGATTACTGCTGAACTGAGGAACCTGCCAGGAAGAAGTACTGCCAGTGTGCTGTCTGCTGTTGGGGTTGGTCTGCAATGGTTGCTTCTGTCTTGGGCAGGGAAAGGCCTGGACTGGGCTTTCATCATCTTGCTCTTAGAGTTTTCTCCAAGGGCTTGAAGTAGAGCTTGCCTCCTTTTGGAAGTCTCAGGGACAGAAAAGACTTCAAAGATCAGTTGTGGGAATCAAGAGGAACCTTTGCCAAGGAGAAGAGCTGGAGAAACTGAGGAGGAATACTGCCACAGTGCTGTTTTCTGTCTGGGGTTGGCCTGCAGTGACTACTTTCTGCCAAGGAAAGGAGAAATACTTTCCAGTTTGATGAGTCCCCTGCTTGAGGAAGGGGAAAGAGCTGTTACACTGCAAGTGTTATAACACATGCCATTACCCTGCATGCCGTTGCAACATGAAAGTTGTGTAGCAGGGGGTAGAAGGTGTTGGATTTAACTCCAACACCTTCTCTACTATTGCACACAATGGAGTTGCAATAGTAAATTAAACTATTCCAACTTCCAGCACACCCCTGACACCAAGTTGGGGTAAAGATTTGCGTTGCAACGGCATGCAAGGTAATGGGATGTGTTATAATGTCATACAACCTTGAGGAAGATCTTCAAGGGCTTGAAACTGAGCTGGCCTAGTGTTCTAAATTCTCAGGGACACACATACTTCACCCCCAGGTCCCTTGAACTTCCCAGCTGGGAGTTCTGACCTGCCAAGAGGTACCTGTAGCTGTTCTGGGCCTCTAGAGGTAGTTTTGGCTGTAAGGAGCTGGGAAAGCAATGCAACGACGAGACACGCGATGCAACCGTACCTGTTTCTGATGCATCGCCAAAGAAACTGATGCAGTGCCTGTCCGCGGCTCGAGAAATCGCTGTCTGTGCATCGATTGGACTGGTCGCCGAAGTCCGAGATCACTGCACCGATTCTGATGCAAGCCCTGCTGTGCGGCTGCAAGAACCCACATATCGTCCTAGATCGTTGTATCGCACTGAGGCACCAGGTCTGTTGCATCGTTGGGGGACATAGTAAGAAACCGACGCATCACCTCCCCATGCAGTAAGAAACCGATTCATCACCTCTTCTCCAGTAAGGAACAGACACATCACCTCCCCTGTGCAGCAGTAAGGAAACAACGCATCACCTCCCCCGGAGCAAGGAACCGAAGCATCACATTCCTTGAGTGTAAGGTACTGACTCAGCACCTTCGCTTTAACCCTTTTTGTTGTGTGCGCTACGCATCCAAGGTACTTTGTGTGAAAAAGTGTTGCATCTGCAGTTTGCTTTGAACTGAACTATTTCTACTATTTGAAAGTCATATTTTTATTACGGTTGTGTGGATTCTTGTCGTTTTGGTCTTGTTTTGTTTAGATAAAGATTACTTATTTTTCTAAACTGGTGTGGTGTCCATTTGTAGTGTTTACACAGTATTACTGTATGTGTTCACAAATGCTTTACTGGGATAATCCTGTCTGCGCTTGCGAGGCTACCAAAGTGGTGAGCAGGGGTTATTTTAGAATTGTATCCCCCTTACCCTGACTTGGAAGAAGGGTCCCTACTATGACAAAGGTACCCACCTCTGCCAACTAGAGACCCCAATTTCTTACAGCCGGTAATTCCAGTTGGATTGAAACCCATACTTTTCAGTCCTTGCTATAAATCCTCTGTTTCATGAAGGCGCACAGAAGGAGTGCGCCTAAAATACAATCTGGAAGGCCTTTTTAAAAGGTTTACACACATAAATACAGAAAGTTTCTGAGACTGATAATTTTTTCTTGTAGAAAAAAAACCTCTTCATTTCGAATCTCCAGAATAGCTTGGGTTGTTCGAACAGTCAACTGTAAGCCAGACAATAAAAGTGACCCTTTCATGAAGATAGTTCGGGTACTTTTGCTGTTGTCTCTAGTTAAAGATGGTTAGTAAATTATGCTTAAAAGAAAGGACTAACATTCATACAAAATAGCAGATAGCTATTTTTTTCAGCGCAGAAGGAGCACAATACTCACTGGTGGAAGAAACACTGCTTTGTTTTTGAAGAGTGGCACGTCATGTTTATGATTTCCTTGAATTTTAAATAGACGGGTGTTTTCATATGAAACGTTTTCTATAACATTTCTCATTATCAGTCGTAGCAGTCTTCTGGTAAAAGTCTGCATGACGGCACTGAGCAGGTGAGGATTTTGTGAATGAACCATATATTTCATTGGCTTAGTTCTCTCTATAACATCTATAGTTAATACCTGTTGTACAACCAAACATATAGGGCCCTACGAAATAAAAGGTAATACAAACACACTTACACTGCATAATAAATTATTGTGCAGTGACATCTCAGACTGTCCAAGTATAAGTTGTTTTAAACCAGACAACATGGATTCATTATTCAATGTTTAAAATGTGTTTGTACCTTTTGTGTCTTTTCATACCATTTCTATGACTTGTGGTAGTCAGGATACCCGTGATCAGATCTAGAGAAGACAACATGTAGAGCAGTTTCAACATTTAGGGGCTTATTTATGAGCCCTTGCGCCAATTTTGCGCCGCTGGTGTGTCACTTTTTGAGATGCACCAGCAGGGTAAAAAATGGGTCATGTTGCGTCATAATTGCAAAGTGACGTATCTAGGTAGATATGTCACTCTGTAAACCCCTGCACCACATTATACCTGCGCCAGGTATAATGTATGCAGGGTGGGCGTTCTGACGCAAGTAAGCCTCGTAGAATTTACACAGTGAAATCTATGAGATTTCACTGCGTCACTTCTAGGATGCAAATGCATCAATATCTTACGCCTGCTTCACAGCAGGCATAAGACTGACGCAGGCACATTTGAAATGGAACTTTCCCATGTGAAATAACCCATTGAAGGAGTTGCGTCACTTTCGTGACACACTCCAGCAATGCGTCATTTTTGTGCCTACGGTTACATTAGAAATACTGATGTATCTGTAACGCCTTGTGACATGATGCGTCATACTGTAAATATGATGCATCCAGCATGTCTTAAGGAGGGCGCAATGAAAAGTGACGCATCGCTGTTTTTGCGTAGCGATGCGTCACTTTTCATAAATGAGGCCCTCAGGGTCAATATAGGTGCACAAATTAATGCATTTGAAAACCACACTACATTTTCAGACATTGCCTCATCAAAATCCTTTGCAATTTATCCCTGGCCCATCTAAGAGTGCGTTCTTATTATGGATATGGGAGGGAGCACTCCCAGAATTGTTGTATATGGAGAGGAAGGATTTTCTACAAGAGGAGGATCATGTTCTCTGTGGGGAAATAAAAATCATCTAGAGAAAATTTACTGTAGTATTACATTTACATCATAGCTGCTACATCTGTGTAAGCAAAAATGGTTAAAGGTGTTAGGATGCAACACAATCAGGTTCCCAGGAGAAGTTCAAGGATCTTTCTAAATTCCCACAATGTGGGAACTTAACTGGAAGAAAGCCAATCTAGTGGAACTTCATTCCATTCTGTCTTCTACAATCCCTCCGACCTCGACCCTGGTGTCTCACCAGGCTTTTCTTCTCGATCAATGGCTATCTTCTGCTTGCAATACCATCGCCCCTTTAAAAAATATAAAAACTAGGCGCCTTCATGACGCCCAGCGTTGGTTTACGGACCAACTGAAGGCAGATAAACGGGCATTACGTCAGGCGGAGCGCTGCTGGAGGAGTAACTATGACCACCAGCTGAAAATTGAGTTTATGGACCGTTTGAGAACCTACAAAAAATCTATCCTATTGGCCAAAACTATTTACTTTTCTCAAAAAATCATGGAGTCCGCCTCTAAGACAAAGGATATCTTTTCCATAGTGAATGAGCCCTCATTACCAGACCGAGTCACCCTCCAACCTCAACCTTCCCAACTCTTGTGCGACTCACTAAATGCTTTCTTTTCCGAAAAAATTATTAATATTAAGAACAATATTCCTTTGCCTTCATCCCCTCACCCCCCTCCCTTACCCCCTAGAAATCCTTGTTGTTTGGATGCCTTCCCCCCGATCTCCCTTTCAGAGTTCGGTTCACTCCTGCATAAAGTGAGCTCTGGCTCCCCTACCGACTGTTGTCCTTTCCAGGTTCTCAGGGATATCTTTTTGGCCTGCCCCGAACCTCCCCTGGCTCTCCTCAACAATTCCTTGGCGACAGGGATGGTTCCGGATTCCTTTAAACAGGCAGTGGTGACTCCAATTCTGAAAAAGACCAATGCCGATCCCACGGTCTTGAGCAATTACAGACCTATTTCCCTTCTCCCTTATCTGGCGAAAATTTTAGAGACCTATATCACCCGCTGCCTGAGTGCCTTCATTGAGACCTCATCTTTCCTGGAGGCCCAACAAGCTGGATTCCGCCCCCTCCATTCCACCGAGTCGGTCATTGTTGCTGTTATGGACACCCTCAGAAAGGGCGCTGATAATAACATCCCTCAGGCCCTTGTCCTCTTGGATCTATCTGCGGCTTTCGACACGGTCGATCACGCAATATTGATCGACCGTGTCGGGAACGCCGGTATCCAGGGTATGGCTCTTGAGTGGGTCAAGTCCTTTCTGGACAACCGCTCGCAGGCAGTGCATCTGTCTTCTTTCTTGGCTCCTTACTCTCCCTTGTCCTGCGGTGTCCCTCAGGGCTCCGCTTTATGCCCGTTATTATTTAATTTATATATGCAACCACTGATTTTTTCCCTTCGTAAGTCCTCCGCTACCATCTTTAATTACGCGGACGATTTACAGTTAATTTTTCCCACTGATACCTCCCTCTCCTCTTGTACCACCTTTCAGTCCACCATGCTTGAGATCTCCGAGTGGATGTATCATAGCCAACTCAAACTTAATCCCACTAAGACTGAGCTCCTTCTGGTGGGTGGAGCAGCCAACCTCTGGAATGACAGCTTTTGGCCCCCTTCACTAGGGCTTCCTCCCTGTCCTGTTAAATCTGTGAAGAGTCTTGGCGTGGTCATTTCTAGTGACCTATCCATGGGGCCCCAGATCAGTGCGGTGACGTCATCCTGCTTTTTCCAACTACGCAGGATACGAAAAATCTGTAGATTTCTTACCAGAGACGCACTGATCCTTGTCATCATGGCCCTGGTCACGTCAAGACTTGACTACGCCAATGCTTTGTATGCCGGTATCCCTGCATACCTCCTTCACAAACTGCAACTCGTGCAAAATCAGGCTGCACGCCTAGTTTACCACCAACCCCGCCATTAACATGTCTCGCCTGTACTACGGAACCTTCATTGGCTCCCTGTAGCTAAGCGCTGCATTTTCAAACTGGGCTGTACAATCTTTAAAGCCCTCTCCGCTCTTGCTCCTATCTTTATTACCTCTAAATTGAAATGCTATGTCCCTCCCAGAAATCTTCGTTCCTCTGGCCACAACTTGCTAGTCATTCCAAAAACCACACGGAAAAAACATGGTGGCTCCTGTTTTTCTTTCTGTGCCCCCATAACCTGGAATGCTTTCCCGCCGGCCATCCGTCACTGCTCTACCTATGGTTGTTTTCGTAAACTTTTAAAAACGTATCTTTTCCAGTCTGCTTTTGAGTAAAACACACGTCCCAGCCTCCCCGCATTTGTCATGAGCGCCATGAAACCGTACGGTGGCCGAGCGCGGTACAAAACTTTTTACCATACCATACCATACCAATGTTGGGAATGCAATCAATACGCAGTCCTAACCTTACATTTGCAAAATGATGACTATTTCCAGTGATGGTTTGTGAATTGGGCCTTAGTTGATCACCAACGTTTCAGATAATCATCATGGCTGATGAGCGCAGTGTCCACACCCTATTTTTGCCACAGGAGAATAAATGCTAAAAAGTGCTCTGAGTGCAGCAGGTGGCAGACAGGAGGTAAAAGAGTGAGTAAATGTAGGAAAGGTCCCATTGCACCAAACTATGCCTTAACCCTCAATAAGAACAGTATCCAGGGCATTTTGGGCCATATGTATGAAGCAAATTCGCATTCGCAAACGCCGAAATTCATAGAATTTCAGCGTTTGCAAATTTGCCAAATGGTATGTATGAAGGAAAATCTAGTGCAAAACATGGAATCGCAAAATTTGCGATTCCTTAGTTTGCAATTGCATTTAAGGAATCGCAAATTTTGCGATTCCTTAAATGCAATGTATGAAGCAAAAAAAAATGCAAATTGTCCTTAAGGAATCGCAAATTACCACCAACTTAGGGCATGTATGTGCGCCACATATGCACCCATACTTATTTCAGGGGTGCAACAGGGTGTCCTTTGGACACCCCTACACCCTTGAAATTATTCTCAATTTGCGATTCTCAAATTGCGAATCGCAAATTGAGAATAACTTCCCATTCATTCCAGTGGGCCTCCTGGCCCATAGAAATGAATGGGAAAGTATTCCTTAATTGCAATTCACAATTGGCTAATCGTAATTAAGGAATACTAACACTTCGCAAAAAAATTGCGAATTTGTACATACATTCCAATTTGCGATTCTAAAATAGCGATTTCTAAAAAATCGCTATTTCAGAATCGCAAATCAGGTTGATGATACATATGGCCCTTTGACTCTACAACATGTTAGCCCCAGGGTCTGCAAAGCTCCTTCTCGTTAGTAATATGCCACCAGCCTTCAAAGGAGGTTGACTATGTTTGTAATAGAGTAGCTCTAAATTGTGACATTTCCAAGATTTGCAATTTGTCAAACTTTCCCGCTACATTCCCATGGCCTGTTTAATTAAAACAATGACAATAATCCTAAGGCCTCTGAGAAAGATCAGAGAATGGAAAAAGTTTTGGGAAAATAACACTGCGCTCTTGTTATGGAATGAACCTTGTTTTGCAAAAGGAAGCGCGTCTGTGTTCCTTGGTTTTTAGCTTAATTGCAGAAGGCCACAAGAAAGTCAGAGAGCCCTACACTCAGCGAACAGAACGTTCTTGAAAAATAGGTTAAAGTAACCGGGTTCTGTCATGGAGTTAATTATACATAGGTTTATCATACTGCTTCCTGCAGGTCCAATGAAGTATGTGTATTCATAAAGGGTACAGTTTGTCTTACCTATCAGCTTATTTGCAGTTCTGTAAGAAGATGAGTGAAGCCACTAATTAGGATGAGTAACTGCAATCAAGTGAAAATACAGTGAGGTAACAAACACAATACGTTGCATATTAAATCACTATTTTCCCCTATTAGCATGTTTTTTCTCTGCACACCGTATTTGCATGCCCTGAGGTGATGGGGAATTCTGCTTTGGCTGATGTACAATAAAGCTAGTGGCGGCATGGCAAGCAGGCCTTTGTTTCATGTGAATACTGCAGCGCTGCCAGGCATAATTTCGTACCCTCTTTGATTACTCACTGCAGCCAAATGATGAGCTCACGCTAATCAGAAGAGATTACCGGTCCCCATGCATGGGAGACACTGAAGCTGCCAATCAAAGAGCCGCATCTAGCCAGCCCCTCTGGGGCTGAAGAGGAGACCACCATGCTTATTTTTAGGCCTTGGATTGCTGGCTTGGATCCCATGAGATTCTGCACAATCCTGTAAAATATTGTTTAGTATCTCATTGGCCTGCTTTTGTTCCCGAATGCACTCCGAGTATGTCCTATATATTTAAGCTTCACACATCTAACGAAAAAACGAGTCTGTCTACAGTACAAATCGACAACAGCCACAAAGCAGACTCACTGGAACTCGTGCATTTTTGTTTATTTCTTCTTACTGCTAAATCGCTTGGGTGCATGCTCTTTGTTTGAATTTAAAGGAGTTATAATGTACAAATAATGGAGCTAACATAACAAATTCGTCTAGTATTTACTCTAAATCCATCCAAGCTTTGAGATGAAGGCTGTTCATTAGGCTAGAATAAAAGTAACTTTAACTGTTGCTAAACTACTTGTAATCCATTCAGATGTGGACGTTCCAAAAATGTACTTTATATCAGGCTTGTAGTTTTAAATCTGAAACACGAAATAGATGAAGGATTTTTTTTTTTTAGAAAGCGTGGATGAGACTCAAGGTCGCTTCACTGGTTTGCAATTTTGAAAGAATACAGTTTTTTTAATGCACTGATATTTTATTGTTGTTTAATTGCTAAATATGAAACTATTGCAAGCAGGAGAAGAAAACTTTAGGCATAACACAGGAAAAAACTAATATTTAGGTTCCGCCTGACCGTGCTTAAGTTTATCCAGTGGTTGCAGGTGGGGGCACACAGGCACTCTTTTATTTGGTGGACCGGCGTTTATTTATGCATTTTTTGCATTCAACAAGAAAAAGAGAAGAAGAAATGGAAAACACACTAAGAGCTTGATTATGACTTTGGCGATATGCCTTCGGGTCCGCCCCACCGCTGCACACCAAAGCCGTGGTCAGATCGCCCGCCAGATTAGGAGTTTCCTTATGCCTGTCAGGCTTTATGTTTGATGTTCCCCTGAAACAGGGTGTGAGGCATCAGGGGGCACTGCAGGGCCCCCGCAGCACTCTCCTTATTTCCTCTCTGACACAGTTTTCATGGCAGTGGAACCGCCATGAATATATTGGCAGAGAGGAAACTTGTAATGTGCTTGGCGCATATTGCTGCCTAATAACTGTCACAACAGCACGAGGGAGCGGCGGTTTCCTGGTGGCTGGAGCGAAGCTGAGGCTGTCCCACCTCCCATATCATAATAGGGTGGTGGGAAGACCACCACTGCTGCGCCCCAGCAAGTAATCGGGGCCTAAGTGGAAAGCCGAATGAAGAGGACAGGGATCATCTGGTAATACGTTAAATAGGCATGAGGTGGATTTAAGACTATATTTCCCGGGAGCGTACAATTCAAAGAGGGGTGTGGGAATGTTACAGTGTATATCTGACCAGTTCCAGGATGGAAAGAAGTCAAATATAAATTTGGGAGTGGTACAAACATAAGTTTGGGAATGTTTCCAAACTTCTAAGTCAAAGAACAACTTTAAACACCCACTTCCCACCCGTGAAGTAACTTCTCATGTACCAAACATATGTAAGTATTTGAGTATATATGTATATATGTATGTTGATTTACCAATCACAAACATAGATAAATGGTAATGGAGTTCTGTTTGATACAGGGAACCAAGATCCATAACGAAGTGCAGAAGGTGGACAAGGGTGTGATGAAGGGTGAGTAGGAGGGGTTAAACGTTTAAAGCAGAGGAGGGTACAGGGAGGGGAGACTACTTGCTGGACCTTGAGTGGGATACTGTGTAGAGACTGGTATTACATAGAGCTGGAATTATGCAGTTCAATTTCTACTCTCATCTGCATGCTCTGGAGCACTATGGTTTTGACTTTATTCAGAAACCTTTTCCTCTGTCCCCAGTAAATTGCAAGCTTTTTCTTGACCATTTCAAAATTCTGAGTTTTTGGCTAGTGCTGAGGTATTTTAGATATTTATTTATTTATTTTTGAAAAATATATATTTTAAGGAAGAAGATGGTATGTAGGTTCCAAGGTTTTGAGATGGGTCACAAAACATTTTTGACTGGCGCTATTTCAGTCCATGATGATATTAGTGAAGGTATGCTTAGTGCAATCACCTTCTACCACCACATTGCAAGGATTTTGCAAAGCCAAAATGAGTTCCACATAGACTGGGAAGATGGCTGTGCACAGAAAACTGAAGCATTTGATATCAGGCAATGTTGGCACTAGTCAAATTGAACTCGCTCAACAATTTGCTTAGTGAACGCTTCCCAGCGCCTTTGTTGTTTGCAGTGTCATAGGTGTAAAAGAAGAAGTTGGACAGGACGTGCAGGTCCCACACTGTTCAAGGAGTGCTGCCCTTCCATGAGAAAATCTGACAGGCATCCTTCCTTCCATGGGGGAGGTCGCCAAAGAGAAGTAGGGTAGCCCTAAAACCTGACTTTAGTGACAAGGGATTAGAAGGTGGAGGTGCAATGGCATCACTAGACAGTTGTAATAACTTATTACAAGGGAGAATCAACATCCTTTTCTTATGATAGGTGTGCTCCTAAGTCACAATTCTGACTTAGGAGCACACCTATCATAAGAAAAGGATGTTGATTCTCCCTTGCTCTCGATCATTCAGGACTTAATTGATAAAGGGGTGGTTGAGGAAACAGCTGCCAATGTTAGTAACAGCCCGATTCTCCCGATTTTGAAAAAATCACCCGAGTCAGGATCTCAGGGACATATCGATGCATATCGGTTTGTGATCGATTTGCGAGAAGTCAATAAGATCGAAGTACCACAGTATCCTGTGGTGACTGACATCACCACTATACTTACCATGATCCACCGACTGCCCAATATTTTTTAGTCATCGATTTGAAGAATGCCTTCTTCACCATCCCTATTCATCCTGAGAGCAGGCAGATCTTCGGATTCTCGTTATCTGGCCGAAGCTTTAGATTCTGTCGTGCACCTCAAGGCTATACTGAAAGTCCGAGCATCTATAGTCAGGCCCTTAAGGCTCTGTTGTGTGATCTAGTCTTGCCTGACAGTAATGTGCTTCTGCAGTACGTGGACGACTTGTTGATAGCGTCCGACACTGAAAAAGGCTGTAAGGATGCACGGTTAAATTACTACACCATTTAGCGGCAAGAGGTAATAAAGTGTCCTTGTTTAAGTTTTAATACTGTCGACAGGAGGTGACCTACCTAGGTCATCTACTGTCGAAGGAGGGTAGGCGTTTGACTCCTGAACGTATTACTACTATCTCTAACATGTCTGTCCCTTGCACCCAGCGTGAAGTTCGTGCCTTCCTTGGAATCACCTCTTACTGTCGCCAATGGATACCTAATTTTTCTCTTCCTACTAAACCTTTGTTGCATTTAACCACTAAAGATGTGCATGAACCCCTTCCCTGGACTGATGAATGTCAGCACTCTTTTGACTCTCTTAAATCTGCCCTTTGTTCTGCACCCGTCTTGGGTACTCCCGACTACCGTAAACCTTTTGTACTATACGTGCACGAGGTCGACGGTTGCTCGCTTTCAGTGTTAACGCAAGAATTTGGTGGTAAGCAGAGACCTTGCGCTTATTTGTCGGCCAGATTGGATAATGTGGCCAGAGCACTTCCGAGCTGTCCGCGGGCCACAGCAGCTGTCGCGGTGGCCATCCGACAGTCGGAAGGACTCGTTCTAAATTCTAGAATAACAGTGATGGTGCCGCATGCTGTGGATTTATTGCTAAATAAGACTAAGACACCGCATCTTACGAGTGCACGCCTTGCTGATTTGGAAAGTGTCTACGCTTTTGTTAGTAAAGCACGGGGCAGACTGTGGCATTTTGTTTAAGTATTGCTGTTAATCGGAGCCCGTGAAGCGGCTCTGATTGTCAGCAATATTTAAACAAAAGGCCACAGCTGTTGGGGAAACGAGTGGAACAGAAGGCAAGAGGGCATAAAGGCACAAAAACGAGTGGGACACAGGACATAAAGGCACAAAAACGAGACAGGAAGGCACAAAAACGAGTGGGACACAGGACATAAAGGCACAAAAATGAGACAGGAAGGCACATAACGAGTGGGACACAGGACATAAAGGCACAACAACGAGTGGTACAGAGGGCAGAAGGGAACCAAAAACGAGTGGGGCAGAGGACAGAAGGGCACCAAAAATGAGTGGGGCAGAGGGCAGAAGGGCACCAAAAACGAGTGTGGCAGAGGGCAGAAGGGCACCAAAATCGAGTGGGGCAGAGGGCAGAAGGGCACCAAAACGAGTGGGGCAGAGGGCAGAAGGGCACCAAAAATGAGTGGGACAGAGGGCAGAAAGGCACAAAAAACGAGTGGGACAGAGGGCAGGAGGGCACCAAAAACGAGTGGGACAGAGGGCAGAAGGGCACCAAAAACGAGTGGGACAGAGTGCAGAAAGGCACAAAAAACGAGTGGGACAGAGGGCAGAAGGGCACCAAAAACGAGTGGGGCAGAGGGCAGTAGGGCATCAAAAACGATGGGACAGAGGGTAAGAGGGCATAAAGGCACAACAACAAGTGGGACAGAGGGCAGAAGGGCACCAAAAACGAGTGGGGCAGAGGACAGTAGGGCACCAAAAATGAGTGGGGCAGAGGGCAGAAGGGCACCAAAAACGAGTGTGGCAGAGGGCAGAAGGGCACCAAAATCGAGTGGGGCAGAGGGCAGAAGGGCACCAAAACGAGTGGGGCAGAGGGCAGAAGGGCACCAAAAATGAGTGGGACAGAGGGCAGAAAGGCACAAAAAACGAGTGGGACAGAGGGCAGGAGGGCACCAAAAACGAGTGGGACAGAGGGCAGAAGGGCACCAAAAACGAGTGGGACAGAGTGCAGAAAGGCACAAAAAACGAGTGGGACAGAGGGCAGAAGGGCACCAAAAACGAGTGGGACAGAGGGCAGAAGGGCACCAAAAATGAGTGGGACAGAGGGCAGAAAGGCTCAAAAAACGAGTGGGACAGAGGGCAGGAGGGCACCAAAAACGAGTGGCATTTGGCGCCGCAGACACGCGAGGTTCGGTTCCTGGCGCACAAAGACATGGTTGCAGCGCACAGAGACCCTCCACTGCCACACACAAAGGAAAAAAATTAGAGGGAACATTGGTCACGAGTACAGATTTGTGTGAAAGATCCTCTGCTTGTTCATCCAATGTAGAGATATCACTGTAATTCCCCCAAATTCTCAGGAACTGACCAAAAAGGAGATTTAATCTTAATGCTCTCAGATGGTGGCTTCCAAAAAATAGTAGCTTTGTAATATGCTCTTGTGCTCTTGTCCTCAAACGATGTTCATCCAATGATATCATCATGAAGGGTAGTTGCTAGTCTGTTATTGATGTGGTGAACTTCAAAAATGGATCAAGGAGATTTATACATCTAGTGAATTCCATTGCCTCAGTTGTTCCACCTCTCCAAATTATCAAAATATCATTGATGAATCTTCACCACAAATGGATTGCATTATAAAGTAGATTTGTACATGAGAGTACAAACATCTACTCAAAGCTGTATATTTGTATAAAAGTACTACCCATAGATGCCCCCTGGGTCTGTAGGCACAATGCTTTTTAATTTCACATTGAAAGAAATGTTCCTTTTGTACCACTGTTGCACACTCCATGACAAAATAAATAGGATGGTGGAGTCCCAGTCCTCCCACCCTAACATTTCCTCAACAACTGTTAACATGGCATCCTGAGGAATATTGCTATACAAAGATTCAACGCCCAGTGTTAATAATAGTCAGTTGTTCCAGCTTCATTGATAGTCTCAGTCATATTTAGTACATTCTTTTTTTTAATAACATTTTATTGAGGTAAAACAATGCAGAGACATCATTACAGTGATACAGTGGTAGACAAGAATCATTAAGACAGACATTTCAAAATATTGGAATAAGTATGTCAGCGGGCCCGGAGGTGCACACATCTAGTATTGTCCATGGCCGTATCTGTGGTTGGGGAACTGCAGATTTCACCCCTATATGCATTTCATTTTCCCCATTTCTTGTCCCATTTTTTGGGGCAGCCCCTAAGTTTATAGACTTTCTTTTTCAGCAATCATACATCTGTCCATTTCTGCCACCCATCCAACTGTCAATGGTCGTATATTGGCCCCCCAATGCATGACAACAGAGCGCTTCACCAGCAGGTACCCCAAAGCCACCCATTGTTGTTCTATCTCTGTTAAATCTGTGGCCCCCCAGATATTTAAGATCCCTCCTCGGGGTGAGAGTGAAATAGGTTTGCCATTTGTATCAGTCATTTTCCGGGTCGCCCCCTCCCACAATGGCTGGATATCTGGACAGTCCCACAAGATGTGGTAAAAGGTGCCTACCTGACCACATCCTCTCAAGCACAAATAGTCGGGCGTCTACCTATTCTGGCCAGGAGGGGTCTGGACATATAGGATATATGTAATATTTTTAGTTGTGTCAGATGAAAACGATGGCTTATTGCCGTCTCCCTGGGGGACATCAGTGCCGTCTGCCAGTCCTCATCTTCCAGATGACCCAGGTCAGATTGCCATTTGTCTCGTAGAGTTTGAAAAGAGTCCGGTAGGTTGTTACACAGTTTGCGATAAGTATAGGAAATGGCCTTCGTCTGGAGAGGCTTGGAAAGTGGTCTGTCCTCCAGGGGGGAGGTGTCAGGGAGGGAAGAGAGATCAGGTATTTGTGTGAGAATGGCATGTCGAATCTGCGAATAGCGAAAAATCTCACACTGAGCGAGAGCATATTTCTGTTGGAGGTCTGAAAATGTGAGAAGTTTCCCTTTGTGGACTAGATCTCCCAGTGTAGATATACCTTTTGTGTCCCACTTGTCAAACCCCAATTGGAAGCAAAGGGAGCCGAGCCTTTATGAGAACCACAGTGGTGTGGCTTTCGTGAATTTGTTGGCCTAACCTAAACGATTATTAGCCCTGTGCCATATGGCTACCGTCTGTGTCATTGGTCCCAGGTAAAGTTTTTTGGGGATCTTACTGTAAAGTGCACCCAGATACCCCTCTCGTCCCGTTTGATATCGCTCTAGGTGGAAAGTTGGATTAGTAGGGGATCCATAAAGCCATTGATTTGTGGCTACCAGCTGTGTTGCCCAGTAGTATAAGCGCATGTCAGGAAGGACTATGCCCCCACCACACCACCCCTTTGTAAGCTTGTGGAGGCCAATACGAGGTGTCTTCCCATCCCAGAGTAAGAGACGAAGTTCCCCTTCTAAGGTGTTAAAATAGGAGTCCGCGATTGGGAAGGGGCAGTTTTGAAGAGCATATAGGGATCTAGGGAGCGCTAGCATTTTAAATAGGGCCGCTCTATCTACGAGTGACAGGGGCAATGACCTCCAATGCGTAACGTCTTCATGTAGTCTTTTAAGGGGGCCCATAAGAGTGCATTCATAAAACAATTTAGGATCTGGTGTAATAAAGATGCCAAGGTATTTAAAACCTTCCGGGGCCAGGTTGATGGAGTAGCCACGGGGCAAGATGGGTGGGGGGCCATGCAACACATATAAGACTGATTTGGACCAGTTGGTTGAATGGCCGGAATATTTCCCGAAGTTAGTAATAATGTGGAGCAAGCTGTTGATGGATGCACGGGGGGAGGTAACATAAATAAGGATGTCGTCTGCATAGAGTGAGATTTTATCCACAGTGTCTTCGCCCCATTTTAAACCTCTAATAGAGGCATTTCTTTGAATCCAATGGGCCAATGGTTCCAGGGTCAATGCAAACAGTAATGGTGACAGGGGGCAACCTTGTCTAGTCCCCCTATACGGTGTGAACATGCGCAATGTGTGATTATTAACCTTGACCTGTCCCAGCAAGTCTGTGTACAACAATGCAATCCATTTCCTAAATTTTGGCACGAATCCGAACCTCGCCAAGACTTCGAAGAGATAAGACCACTCTATCAAATCAAACGCCATGGTGGCGTCAAGAGATAGTATTTCTGCTTCCTCTTGCAGATAAGGCTGTCTCCCTAGTACATTATGTACCCGGCGAATATTCAAAGCTGTATTACGACATGGGAGGAAGCCTGATTGGTCTTCATGAATCAGAGAGGGGAGGACTGTGAGAAGTCTGGTCGCTAGAAGTTTCGCCAGGACCGTGGCTTCTGCACTGATCAATGAGATAGGTCTATAGAAACTACATTCAGTTGCTGGTTTATTCAGTTTGTGGAGGACCACTATGGAGGCCAATCTTTGGTCTAGGGGTAAAACACCTTTACCTCGGCACTCTTCAAACATATTTTTCAGGTGGGGGGCTACTCTAAGGGCCATCCCCTTTAGGATTTCAATAGGGATGCCATTAGGTCCCAAGGCTTTCCCCAAGTTAATGGCAAAGATGGCATTGCAGATTTCATCGGCCGTAACATCTGCTTCCAAGGCCTCTTTATCAACTTCTGAAAGCGTGGGCAAAGCCATCTCTTCCAGGAGTTGGCGAGATTCTTCCGAGGTGTAGTGTGCCCTGGCGGTATATATATCTTCTAAGTGATCCGCAAATGTTTCAGCTATATCTTGGGGATCTGTTACATGCGTGCCATCTGACCGGATAAGTAGTGGGTCCCACCTAGCACCTTGATCTAATTTTTCCAGCCACGCCAGCATCTTGCCGGCACGATCCCCAAGCTCATAGACCCTATGGCGAGTCTGGAGCAACCTTGCTTGGGCCTTCTCTCGGGCCATGACTTTAAATTCCAGTTGTTTAATCTTAAGGTTATGGGCTGTATCCTCTGTAGGATCTGCATTATATGCAGACTCCATGAGGAGCAGATCACTTTCAATCTGAGTCAGTTGCTCATTCTGTTTGCGGGGATACCCAACTTTTAGTGCTAGAGCCCGTCCCTTAATGACTGCCTTGTATGCCTCCCATATTATAGTGGCCGAATCAACCGACCCCACATTTTCCGTAAAATAATGATCAGTGTGCTCAATCAGGTCTTCCATGATGTCAGGAATTTTGAGGAGCCATGGGTTAATGATTATTGGCCCTCTGGTGATCTCCCTGTGGTATGTGAGCTCAATGCTAAGGGGGGAGTGGTCTGAAATGCCTCAAGGGAGTCCCTTAAGATGCTGAAAGTGCCCTATATCTGCAGTGGAAGTAAAGAAATAGTCAATACGGGACATGCTGTTATGGGCATTCGAACAGTGTGTGAAGTGGGGGATGGCTGGGTTTAACAATCACCACAAGTCCTCAAGCCCCAGTGCCTCTGCAAAGTCTGCTAGCTCCGACCCACGGCAATGGGACTGTCGCTGGTGGTGCCTATCAAGCTCGTCATCCATCATCATATTGAAATCTCCTCCTAGAATCATCGTGCCCTGGGGAAGATCTAATAATCTAATAGTACCCTGCCCAGGTCCCGCATGGGCAACCCTCCCAGCGCCGGCGGGAGGTAGGCCGAAAGGACATTTAACGGCCTTCCTTCCCAAATAGCCCCTAGCACCGCAAATCTTCCCTGTGGGTCAGTCCAGGTGTTGGTTGGTGTGAGAGCCAGGTTCTTCTTTACAAGGATGCCCGTACCCCGGGACCCAGAGGTGAACTTAGCGTGCACTAACATTTTATAGCACCAACGCTGGAGCGCTTGACATTTGTTAACCACCAGATGCGTTTCTTGCAGTAAGACTAAGTAGGGTGAGTGCCGTTTAAGGTATTGCAGGACCACCGGGACCTCGCGCAGTGGGACTCCCGAGCAAGCCCCGCCATCGGCACGCCGCAGCCGCAGCTCCAGTCTCGCGCACTGCGCTCAGTATCGTATCATCACCCGACCACTTCCAGGGCTCCCCTGACCACACCGCTACCGTCGCTGTCGATCGTTACTCCTCCCGGACTTTTGAGGTGATGTTTCCGTGTCTCACCTCAGCTCAAGCGCTCCACCCATCTCTGACCGCCATCTTAGATTCTGTGGAGCTCGGCTGTTGGAGCACTTTTCTGCGGTTCAGGCAGCCAAGTTGGGTACATGGGCTAAAGTTTTGATGCCCTACTGGTATTACAAGAGATCTCCCATGCGTAGGGAGCTCTCCAAACGTTTTTGGGCGGATCAATGAAGCAGATTTATCGGCGAGGGATAGGGAGCAGCTTCAGCAAGCGACCATTCCCTCCGGCTGCTAGCCACGCCCCCGCCATATTTAGTACATTCTTTGTGTCTTTAAGGAATGTCTAGTTATTTTCAACAATCAGAGTTAGAAAGTGATCACAGAATTTGGAGAGGACTCAAGGAGATACCTAATCCCTGACACAATGTGTCTCCCAGGTGGTGGTCTCTTTCTTCATGAATTGTAGGAAGGTAGTAAAAATATGACATTCTTCGTTGTTGATTGATGAGGAAATCAGGTTCCTTCTCGGAGAAACATCCTGATGTCTCTGTTTCATTGATCATTATTTCAATCTGTTGTTGAGTTTGGGAGTAGGGTCCTGGTCAATTGTCTTGTATAATATAATATAATATCTATTTTTATACTTCATGTTTTAAATGTTTAGAACGTTCCTTGTTAACTATGGCTCAATAACTTCCTTTACCTACAAAAGGTTTTTAGAAATGAGATGGCTGATTCATTTTAAACACTCACCGGTTCATCCAGAACTTCTACATAAGCTGTTTATTTTGCTTAATGATTATTTAAGATGCATATGCAGGCCAATATTTACTAGCGCTTTGTGCCAGATGTGCAATAGAAAAGTGCTGCAAACCCTGTGCAAAGTGTTATGTTGAGATTTACTTTACAACGCAAAGCAAGTTTTAAACTTGAAAGTAACTTTAAAGTTGCTCTATTCACTACTTTTTGCTGCTTCGTGTCGAGAGAGCATACCATGGATGGTATATGGACATTCATTATCACAGAGAATAGGAAAGAGGAAAGATCATCAATCACCCTTCCAGTTCTAACCACAACACACAAAAAGATTGTTGAACAATACCATTTTCTACATTTTATAGCGAAGTCCATGTCTTTTAAATAGAATGCCCGCACAGACTTATAGAGGCATGCTTCACATTGGGCAGGCTACGACACCAAACACACAATAGTAAGTATACTGATGGGGCATATTCATAGAGACTTAAAATATATACACAGAGAGATCCGAAACTGGTTAAAAGTGGCTAGAAAGGATACCCAATCAGATAGATTTACCTGGGGGTACCCTCTGAAAGGCTTAAAATCACAATGATTTTGATGATCTTCAGGCACTTATCACTATTCCATCATCATGTCATCAGGTTTTGGTCACTGATTTAATTAATGCCCTATTGGGGCAACAGACGTCTTCAGGACAAACAACCCTATTATCTCAGTGCTTTAGCGTTAGTTGTTACCGTCTTCAGAAGTTGTGATTCACACAATATAAAAAATGTTTTGGTATACTTGTGGTAAATTTAATCCTGAAGAATTTACAAAACATTTTACAATGGACTTGGTGTCTTCTCAGATTGAATTTTTAGGGATTTATCATTGAATTGTTCTTTTTAAAGCTAATTAGGGAATATAAGTGTTGATACTATGGCACGATTAAAAAATATAAATTGTATCCTATTTCTATTGCCTTTTCCACATGTCCACTGACAGGTTCAGTCAGCATTTATATGACTGCCAACAAGATGTAGCGCTACCTACCCATGTTCATTGGGTAGGATGGACAGCCACCACATAGCCAGGTTCCATAGGCCAAGCAATGGGCAGTGCCTATTATTTCATGTCCAGTAATAGTTAAAATGGTGTTTGACCTTTACTTCGCATCTCTTATCCATCCTGATATTTAATTCACTATAATTATTTTGGACTACACCTTTACATGGTACTCTTGTGCTGGGTTAGAATTAATATAAATAACAGAAAATGCATTTAATAAAAATTATTAAAAAGTGAGGGTTGGTGTTAGAATGAGGTTATTGTGTATTTTAAATATATTGAAAATAATATAATTCAATAGCATGTGCATTTAAGGAATAGACATAATACAATTAAATGAAATACAACTAAAATATATGCACATGGTAAAGCATACAGCCAGGATAAGATTTACAATTAAAATAAGGTTGAACTTTATGAAATGAATTTGCAAAAGTAAATGAATTATAGAGTTAGGGTATTTTGGTGTACACATCTTTTTCTACTGTGTCTAAAACATATTGATAATATTTCAACAGTGTTAGTGCAGTGTGTGTGTGATATTGTGGACAGCAAGCTACCAGTTCTAAAGTGGGCTTAAAATCATCCACCAAATTGTCGTCAAATCAAGCACCGTTTGTTTGAATTTTAGAAAAACATTTTCCCCTCCATTGCTCTGTTTTTTATGCTTTGAAGTCCCAGCAGCAGTACACTACGGATTGGCCACTCACGCCCCCCTCATCTAGTAACTACACCTCTCCTTCCCATGCCACTTTGTTTTCCTGCAGTGCCTCAACAGCTGCACACTCTTACCAGGCCACTCGCTCCCTTGTTAAGCACTCAAGCTTACATTTTTTTTAGATTTCCTATTTCAAAATGGCAATCAGCCATGCTGGAGCAGTACATTAACAATGGTAAAATTGCCTCCAGTTCATTTCACCATATGCTTGGACACATGCAACCACAATGTCCTTTTTGGAATGAGGTAAATACTTTAAACATATGTTAATAGCTGCCACAAGTAGCACTGCACACATACATCATGACACACCAGATGCCATTTGCCATTTTCAATTCAGTGTTAATGGGAATTTAAGAATGGGCAATTTAATTATATATACATATGCACATGCACAGGATGCAAACACAAAAAAGCAGTGCTAAAGATAATATCTTGGCGTTCAACTTTTAAATTTCTTGTTGTATTTTTAAGGCCTCCCAAGTCCTACTCATTTTTAACTCCCCTTGCATAGTTGCTACCCTTCTTAAAGTTTTCTCCTTTAATTTTCGGAGCCCAGCAATGCAGATGCCATTAATAATAACAATATTTCTCAAGTGGGCTTTATGTCTCTTCCTTGTATCAATGTGTGTGTGTTCCCTCCTATGAATCTCCTTGAAACATTTTACTGTACCATTGCACAATAAATATCTACATTCAATAGTGAATAAAACATTAATTTGGTCCCAAAATATCATCATGGAATAATCAATCAAAATTGTGATTTGGCTTCAAAGTATTAGCTTTGAATGTCAGGCAGAAATAATGGATGGTCAGTAAGATGTCAGTTAGAGATATACAGCAGACGTTTCCTTATAGCTTCATATTTTGTAAGAATTAAAATTGAAATACTCATGATTTAATATATTTCACCTGGAAAGGACAGGAAGAAGCAGTACCTTTGTCTTGCTACTAAACAGAAGTCTCCAGCAATAGAACCACGGTATGCATAGTATAATATTTCAACATGAATTTCAACATGAATATGTTGCAGCCTGAAAAATATTACTGAACATTTCAGCTGTATAATGACATAAGAAAACCTTTTGTAGGATTCTATGTGTCCACTGCAGCTCTCCTTGAATTTTCCGGCTCGCAAAACGTCTGAGAAGCAACCTTTGGGGGTCCGCGTCGAACCCCTGTCACCCGCAGCCTTACGACTTGGACGCAGGGTCTCCCAACACAGGCATGTACGTTGTGGATGGCACCGACGCATACCCACTGTAGAGGGGCACCCTTGTGCGAGACGTACCCATACAGTCAATGGGAGTCCATGTACGCATCATACGACCGGCTCCCATTGACTTCTATGGGAGTCCGACCGAACCGAGTCCGGCAGCATGCGTTCCCATCGTACTCGCTCGGTCAGAATGCAGTACTCTGGCTCGGTCGGAAAACTCTCCAGGTCCGGCTCGGTGAGAGAGCTTTCCGCCCCAGATCGGAATCGGCCCCTATGAATGACACCCCAGAATGGATTGCATATTTGTACCAATGCATAGAAAATACTGCAAGGCAGAGCTTCAATTTTCGGGTCCTTGGCACAAACAATTATATTATTTTTATTACTTATTTCTCAAACAGAAATTTTAAAACAGATTTTCCTAGCCTCTATTCATATAGGACTACCACAGTAACATGGAAAAACACACCTGCATTAAAGTGTAACATGTTTTTATTTTTATGCAATAATTGCAATATCATTTGTGTTGAATGTGCCAAAATCATGAATGCAAGTTAAGTATTATTTTATTTGTGATTTAATTAAAAAAAAAATATTTGTAATATAGGATATACGTATTATTGTGTATATTAGAGAGTAACATTTATTTAAAAATAACTGATGCAAATACAGTTTAATTTAAAGTAATATTTAATGTAGTTGTCTTATTTACATATTGTGTTGTTATGCACATTCAATGATTTCTACGTCAGTGGAATGCACTACAAGTGGTTGTTTAAACATAATGTGTAACTTTCTCCAAGGCTGGGCTGGAGTAAATTTGAGTGTATTTTTTCTAAAATACCACTATATTAGATTTAAGTGTGTGTTTCGTGAACTGCAATTATCTTACTTGTAAGCAGATTTATGTTTTGTGTTAGCATTCCACTCCCTAAACTCCCTCCATCAATATCCCTTAACCTCACCAATTTGTGGTAATTATTTCCCATTTTCCATTCACTCCACCTATGTCATCTACATTAATTCCAAATTCCTATGTGTGTGGAGACTTCCGTCATAGAAAACTCCAAATAGAAAAGATAGGTGAGACAGAGGTGGAGATCTCCTGCTGACTGTAAATTGCATTTTCACGCACATAAAGTAGTACTACTTTATGAACATCATAACAGCGTTTGTCAATAGGCCTCTTAGAATACATATTAGGAGTACAGAACATCCTAATTATTTGAAACACATTCTGGGAAAAATTGGAGTAGGTGCACTGCTACCTATTAATATGAGTAAAAAGTCTTAGAATGCTCCAGAATAGGTAGTGTTGTCTAAAATGTGACAAAGATGTTCTTGGAATGCTACATCTGGATATTAGAGCTAAGAAGTTATTGAGCGTGTATGCAGCGGATAAATGGTGAGTTTGATTGGCGAAGCCTATTGTGAGTGAGAATGAAATCCCTCTTTTGGAGGAGTTTAGTAATTGGTGTGGTATTGTTACATTTTGTACATTTGTTTTTAAATAGCAGCTTTAATTGCGGTGTGTTTGTATGTTGTTTCAGCAATTACCTGCTCTTACATGCAAAGACTTTCGAAAAGCGTGCAGTTGTAAAGACTGACAAAATGCCGCTGACCGCGTGACCCGCAGGGGAGCATGGGCGGGGCAGCGCTTTAGTCCCACCCGGCAAGCTCCAGCCGACACCGATGGGGCGCCCCTCCCCACGTCCACCATTCACCGGCCAGGGGAGGGCCTACCTGTGGGAGGGTCGAACCTGCTATATAGTTACCGCGGTGGCCAAGGCTCGGCCTCTTTCCACCTCAGTCCTCCCGCGGCTCAAGCGCTGTTCGCCTGAGCGCTGTACGTCGTTGTTAGGTGCGCGATCGCTGTCGTTTTGAAGGTGAGTGCCATGCTCTCTGCCCCCCCCCCCCCTGCCCCGTCCCTGGGTTAAGCCCAGGTTGCACAGGGGCCCGTGGTTGTATATCACTGGGGGGTGGGGGTGGACGTGGCCACGCTGCGGTCTCGACCGCATCGGGCAGGCGGGCGGTGGAACACTTCGGGTTGTTCTTCGTTTATAACTTAATCCCGGGCGGTACATGTGCCGAGGAATTTCATTCCCCCCCGTACTTGGGAGGCACGAAAACTAGCTCAGAAGCCCGCAAACACACGTGGGTGTTAGCGCACTATTTGAAATAAAAATTTCCGACACAAACGACACTTGCACTGATCTACAATAAAATGAAACTGCAGTACAGTTACTTTAGAGAACTGTTTTAGCTTCGATGACTTAAAGAGAACAGGCTACTTCTGTGCAGACATTTAAAACAGGTCATTTGAATGCCAGAGACCGAGAGGCTCTAAAGTGAATATCAATGCAGTAGATTATTTATGTGATATTTGAGATCTGAACTTTGGAAACTATTTTCTCCCTTCCCACATATTTATTTTAAAAGAAATCATTCATTAAGCATACCTATTTATATATTTTTTAAATGTGGTACCTTCCGATATGTTAGATTAGCACCAACCATATACTCTCACTCCTCCTATCAAATGTGCAGAAACATGAGGTCTGAAAGGGTAGTGCGCTCCTAAAAAGCAAGGACATATTTCCCAGAGGACCAATAAATCCAATGAACAAATGGAATGGTCAGTTCATACTCAGTTAAAGGTATACTGGAAAGAACTCCACTAACAGGGATAACACATTTTGGTCAGTATTTTGTGTTCAGCCTGTGATGAATTGCTGTGTGATCTCTGAGGCACAGTCTTAGGGGCTTCTCCAATAATTCAGAAGCCAAAAAAAAACATATTTTGGCAGCAATCCCCTATCATATGCTTCATGCATTATGTCTTCATAGTGGTCATCATCCAGTCACGGCCAGCATGGCTCACGGGTGGGGGGTCTGGCAGGGGTCTCGTGGGGTAGGGGAATGGGCGAGTGGTCGCGAAGGGAAGGGGGTCGCACTGGGAGGGGTGTTTAAATATATATATATTTTTAAACGTACCTTTCCCGGGTCCGGCATCTTCATTGCTGGGTCTGCTTCTGCTTTCCTCCCTCCGCAGGAACAGGAAGCAGGCAGCCTCCCTCCCCCACACAGACGTCTATGGTGAGGCAATTTTCTCCTCGTAGGCTGAAAAGGGAGTGTGCTCATTACTGGTTTGGTCAGCCGCAGAGGGCTGACCAAACTGTCAGGGCCCACAGCATTGGGCTAAACACTTCTCACCTGCCCTTGAGCAGACCCGCCCACCCGACCACCCACATCCAAACCCTTTGCTGTTTCTGCTTCTAGCACTGCGAGATAGCAGTGGGGCGATGCTCCTACGCACTCATGGAGGAGCCGCCTCTGTCATCATCGCTGTGGCTTGCATTCTCCATGCATATCTTATGCATCACGTTACATAAATGAAGGGTGACAAAAAGGTTCTCACTTATGGGTCAGTGCATGACAGTTACATGGAACGACCCAGTAGACTGCTGTCCAGGAGCTATGGGTTAAATCCAGCCTATTCCCCATTCTAGAACCTCAGCAGTTGCAAGCTGTTCCAGTTATAGCTTGTTAAGCAGACACGAGCCACTCTTGCTATGGTTCAGGTATGCTCTGGCTTGATTGTCTTTCAGAAGAGACCTCTATTCTGCTAGTGAGCAGCATAAACCTCATGAAGCATCTTTAGTTGGTGCAAAAATGCTGAGTCCACTAGGGGAAAACACAAGATCGGACGCAACGTTCACTGAAAGTGCATGATGAAATATCTGCCTGTGCAATAAATGGCCTTACGCAATAAATGGCTTTATATTTTGAGGATCCAACACATGCTAATTGGTGTTACAGTTTGTGAAGCAACATACATTTGATGACACTATCATGTCCTTGCTCCTGATTCCTTCTTAAGTATCATCAACATTTTTACCCATTAGCTATTTCTTTGGTAGCTTCTGTATCCTTTTGTGAACCCCCTATGCTACAAAATGTGTCTGTTGATGCTCAGGCATCATTTTTGTGGATGTGAAATTAACGTTTCGCTGTACCTGCAATACTTTTGGGAATCTTGGCAACAAAGTTGGAAATAAGACGACAGTGAAATATAATATCCCATTCATATTATACTTCTGTTACAGGCAAAGGTCACTGTTTGCGAATGGCAGTAACAGGAAAATGTTGTGATGACTCAAATCATAAGTAAAAGAACTGAAGTTGTACTTCGAGGTCAACACTGCTTTGATTAATCTAGCCCCTTCGTCTATCACCTATATGTACAAATTGTCCAATATTGGGCAATAATCTAGAGTACAGGTAAGTAGCCTTGATATCTCATACATCCGTGAGATTCTTGTTTTTTTATCTAACAATTTATTCAGGATCTCGGGCCAAGACAATACATCAAATGGACTGTGCTCGCTTCAGATTAGTGGGAGTTAATATAAATGCTTGCCAGTAATCTTCATTGCACCGAGATGTACTTTTTCTATGCCACAGTCCTGATACTATGAGGGTGAGTCAACCCCAGTGAAGAAGCCTTTAGCATTTAACAATAATATCTGGCCCCTTTCATGCGCCAGAAGAGCATAACGCCTGCCCATTACCTGGTTAGTCATGATTCTATTACCCAAGCAGAAATGCGATTGCTGAGATCAGCATGCCAGCTAAGACTGTGACTAGTAAGATTAGGACTCAGACTTATGGGAGTTGCGGTTAGCAACTGAAGAACCGGGTCTTTTTCAGAACCGGCGGTGCCAGGGACACACCCAGAATTTCCTCACGTGGCTCCTCACGATCCTCGGGCTTGGACCGGTACCGCTTGATGTCGCCCCACCTTGGGCGCCAACTGAAGAACCGGGTCTTTTTCAGAACCGGCGGTGCCAGGGACACACCCGATGTCTTCGGATTCACCTGTCTTGGCAAACAGAGACACGGAATACTTCTAGGTAGCGTCAGAGAAACCAATGTATTAGCTGCAGCTAGTAACAGTGAACCCAGCAATACAACACTGTGTACAACTCAGGAACCTGCTCAATTTGTGTAGAGCAAGACATCTTCTTTTATGCACAGTTTCAACCCATTACAAATGCACACCCATTGCGGCAAATTCTGACATTTCTATACATTATCACATTCCAAAAAAGCTCACTTTACATTGTACCAACCCCACAAGTTAATTATTAGGACTGTCCCAAATTCGATTACCAAAAGCCGGACAAACCCATAATTGGAAGCACTACCCATGTAATGAAAAGACATAAAGGAAAGAACAATTCAGATGTAGAGTAGGATAAGATATGTGCAAGAAACTAAAGGCTAACGATATCCTGAACAATGATTGGATTTCCAGATTACTATCAGCTAACGAAGCTAGTTTCGTAGCAGGGTCAATTTCAGGTGAAGGGGTCAGCATCTTTCAGTTCACTCGCAAGTCGAAAAGGCCCACGTTAAACTGTACATGAACAACGAGGCCCATGCAACTTTGTTCGTTCGTTTACTACCACGGCCTACGTGAGGCAACACAAAATGGTGTCTCGAACAACGCAAAACAAAATGGAGTCCAGTCCCGAAAACCACGGAACCTCAGCCCCTCCTTTTGCCATTACGTAGGCAATGACCCAAACCCATGTCAATCTGGATCCAGGTCTATATCTATTCTCATCAGATCATCAAGGTGGTGCTGCAACATCATCTTATTCTCTCTCGCTTCTCTTGAAATGGGTCTTCTCACACAGATTGTATCACAAAGGCCACAAATGGCGGGACCACACTGGATGCAAAAGCAACCCGAGAAAAGGATCGCTAAAGCCATACCAAAAAACATCAGAATCTTCCATCCCCATTTGGACAGCAGTTCCCAAAACCATCCCATTAACGACCAGTTACCTTCGTCTATATGTATAGACTCAGCAAACTTATGTAACCTCAAGATGGCTTGGTACACCGTCGGGGCGTTATCTGATCCGATCAATTTGCATACTCCACCTCTATCTGCCAGTATAATATCTAAAACAAAGCGGTTCTGTAATGTCATAAGGCGATCCGCTTGAAGCTCAGCAGTAATATTACTAAGGGCACCTGCAGTCTCATTTATAGTGGCCTCGACCACTCTCGTAAGCTGACGAATATTCCTACTATTAGCCATAGGACCCCAAAAGGGCAAGAACCCCTTAAAGAAGTCTCCAACTTCTTGTGCGGCAGTATCTTTCGCATCGATAATACCTCTACCAAATCTTGTCTTATGGTAATCGAAAGCAGCCGTATATGTAGGGGGAAGTAAAAACGCTACATAACATGTGCCCGAAAAATCAGACGGCAACCATGTATACGCTCTGTCATAACAAACAAAATACGTGCCTTTGGCTGGCACGAACGGAGAAGATTTCTGGGACGTATAAACGTATGTGTGAACACACACACTCTTACCAAGCTGAGCTCTCGGATTCTGACCATTACCTTGTAAACAAAGATGATCCTGGTGGGGTAGAATCCAAATAGGAGGAGATCTTCGCTGTCTCTCTTTCTCCGTCAAGCTAACACTATATGTCGTCTTATTCCAACCGACATATGCTCGTATCTCATCTTTGGGGATAGCATTATACGCGTCGATATCTCTAATCATATCGACTATTCCCCGTACCATAGCATTCTTACTCACGTTATCCTTAACAGAACGCACTGGAGAGGCTTCATTCGCATGGATAAACATTGATTGGAGAGCCCATACTGACCCATTAGGCGAAAAAGGCAAAACCAAATATGGCATTCCCTTATCTGTCGTATGTGGCATAAGACCACACACCCAACAATTCGTCGTATTTATGACTAGTTGATGCTGATGCAACATTTGTATAAACGAATTGTTCACAAATTCTGATCTTCGTGTTTGTTCATGTTCAGGCAACGTATGAAAGTCATGTGGAGAAACAGTAGAAAAAGAAAGAACAAGTTGGGAGGTAGATGTAAGCGGCTGTTGTGTGGCATAGAAAATCAAAACCACACAAGCTAACGTAACATTCAAAAGCATTAGAAAACACATTATAAAAAAACCTTTGCTACAAACCAATATACATATTCGGACTTTAGAATCCACTTTCCTAACACTCTGGTCAGACTCAGAAAACTCCATCCTCTAACGTGCTGCTCATGGTCGTTACCTTCTTCACTTAAGTGTGCGCCAAGATCGCACTAACGAACCTGGACCACAGACCTTGCGTCAATAGGTGGCTCACCCCTTAAGAACTTCCTACCGTGACCCTGCAGCGGAGTCCGGATGGTGACTCGAAAAAGGGAAAAGCAAAAACGTTTCCTGATCTGACAAAGTGTAAATTCACTATCTAAAAAAAAAAAAATTCCAACTTCGAGTTTTATTTGTCCATATGTACAAGCTTTCTTGGTCTGAAATCGTAGCGTTCTTTATCAGGCACAGTCTGATCCTTGAATAGAAGTTCCGGATTGATGGTGTCAATCTTCAGATGAGGAGGCACAGCAGCTTGCAGAACATCATCATCCTCGCGTTCTGACCGAGTCCATGTTAAATGAGCATCACAAAAAGGAATGAATCTAGGGACTCGCTCACATTCCGAATCAGCTATACCATCCCTCACCCACCTCACCCACTGATCATACGGTAAGGGCAAAGGAACATTTTTACAGTGGGTGGCATGCACCCAGTTCTTTTTGCCAGCTACTCTAACAGCAGTTCTAGTGACCAGAAGAACTAAGTAGGGAACAGTCCATCTCGGTTCCAAATTCTTGGTGCGCTGAAAATTCTTGACGAGAACATAATGTCCAAGTTCGATGGAGTGGCCTGGATCTGTAGTAGCTGTCGGTAAACTGTCATTGACCTGTTGGTGAAGAACACGTAATTTAGCAGTCAAGTAATGTAAGTAATCCACCAACATAGGGTACTCAATACTGCTGTATTCTTTCGGACGAGGCACACCCCAAACATTCGCTGGGCGACCAAACACGATTTCATACGGACTAAGTCCCACTCGAGAATGCACAGTCGTACTCGTTGACAAAAGAGCCATCGGTAAGGCATCCGGCCATGTAAGACCAATGCTCGCTTGTACCTTAGCTAATTTCAGCTTCAAGGTACCATTATAGCATTCGACAATTCCAGCAGATTGGTGGTGATTCGCTGCATGGAACTTCTGTCTTATCCCTATTCCAGCACACACTTTCTTCATAATTTGACCCACAAATTCACTCCCATTGTCCGACCATACAATACTCGGCAAACCATACCTAGGGAAATACTCTCTCAGCAAAACCTTGGCTGTAGACAAGGCAGTATTATCCTTCAAGGGGTAGGCCTCTATCCATCTGGAAAAGGCGCAAACAACCACAAGGACATACTTCAGATTGTTGCATCTTTCCATGTGAATGTAATCCAGCTGTATCCCCTCAAACGGATACTTCGGAGGAGCAAAATGACCAGCTGGAGTTGGAGTTCCCTTACCAGGATTATACTTCAGACAAATCATACAATGTTTCACCACATTCTCTGCACATTTCGGGATTCCAGCATTCTGCCATACTGGAGCCAACAACTTGCATATCCCTTTTACCCTGATATGAGCCATTCCATGAGCCATCATAACCACTGGGAGCACATACGCATCTGGTAACAACCATCGCTGGTGTTTTGACAACTCAATACAACAACCTGTAGGATCCAACATACCCGTACTTTCTCTCCACGTACTCACTTCCTTCTCTGTAGCTTCAGCCTGAATCATATTCACACTTTCTATTGTGTCTTCACACATTCATTCCACCAGCCATAACCCAATTAGCAGGGCCTACAACATACATACGGCTCAACATGTCTTTCGCCGTTTCCTTCGCAACTTCATCTGCAAACGCATTCCCTCGACCAACATCGTCCACAACTTTCTTATGCGCACTACACTTCACAATTGCAATCTGCTTTGGGAGAGTGAGAGATTCCAAGAGTTCATTCACTAACTGCCCATACTGAATTTTTGTGCCATGGGAAGTAAGGAACCCTCGTTCTCTCCACAAACGCTCAAAACTGTGAGCAACACCAAACGCATACTGGCTATCGGTATAAATATTCACTCATTTTCCTTCCGACAACACACACACTCGTGTCAGTGCAATCAACTCTGTTGCTTGCGCAGAATTCTGTGGTATGCGTGCTGTCTCAACAACTGTATGTAAAGTTGTGATAGCATACGCTGCAGTCATTTCACCATTCAGAAGCTTAAAACACGAACCATCAACCCACAGCGTACCATCAACATTCTCAAGAGGCGTATCTTTTAGATGGATCCTAGCCTTCGTTTCTTCCTCTGTATGAAGAAAACAATCATGCTGTTCTTGAGCATCCGACTCTGTAGAGATCGGTAAAAACGTAGCTGGATTCAACACATTACATCTCTTAATATGAACATGGCTAGCCAACAGTGTCAACTCATAACCTGAAAGACGTGCACTAGTAAGGTGCTGTGTCTTAGTCCTGTTTAATAACGTATCCACTGCATGCGGAACCATCACAATCAACGTATTATCCAATACCAAACCAGCAGACTGTCGGATAGAAACCGCAGCTGCCGCTGTAGCTCTCAGACAACTCTGCAACGCTTTAGAAACTGGATCTAACGTAGCTGAAAAATACGCACATGGATGCTGCTTGTCTCCAAAACACTGTGTCAACACTGACAACGTACAACCTTCTCTCTCGTGTACGTACAACGTGAAAGGCTTGCTGTAGTCAGGAGTTCCTAATACAGGAGCCGAACACAATGCATCACGCAATTCAGAAAAACTTTTCTGACATTCGTCAGACCAAGGAAGAGGATACGGAGTATCCTTCACAGTCAATGCCAACAAAGGTTTCGCCAGAAGAGAAAAATTGGGGATCCACTGTCTACAATATGACGTAATACCCAAAAAAGCACGAACTTCTCTCTGTGTGGATGGAACACTCATTTGCGCAAACGATTGAATTTGTTCTGGGGTCAATCGCCTTCCCTCCTTCGACATGAGATGACCTAAGTAGGTTACTTCTTTGCGGCAATATTGTAACTTCGAAGGTGACACTTTATGATGAAGGTCAGACAAATACCGCAACAACGAAAGAGTAGCCTCTTTACAAATCTTTTCATCATCATCAGTAACCAACAAATCATCGAAGTACTGAATAAGAGACGCACCAACAGGCAACAGAAAACCATCAAGCTGAGTTTTCAACGCCTGACTATAAATTGAGGGACTTTCACAATAACCTTGGGGAGCTCTCTTAAACCGGAAGCTACGTCCTCCTAAAGAAAATCCAAAAATATCTCTACTCTCCTCAGCAATCGGAATACTGAAGAAAGCATTCTTCAGGTCAATAACAGAAAACCAGGCTGCCGAAGCAGGAATCAACGTCAATAAAGCAGTGATATCAGGGACCACAGGAAACTGTGGCACAACAATCTTGTTGACCTCTCGAAGGTCGATCACAAACCTGTACACAGGCGGCTGAGAAGCATCAGTACACTTAAGAACAGGCAAAACCGGACTATTACACACATTTCCTCTCGTTTCCTCAACCACACCCTTCTCAACCAAATCATAGACAATCGCCAAAAGAGCTCTCTCGCCATCGCTCGAGATCTTATATTGTGGAATACTAGGCAGTCTAGCATTCGATTTGAGCGTAACAACATACGGTGGAATCTGCAAAAGGCCAACATCATTTGGGCCCGTAGCCCAAAGTGTATCAGGAAGCGAACGCAATTCCAGTGGCAAACAATCTTTAGACAAATACATAGGAGAAATCACTTTCTTACCAAGGGTAAGCTGTACTCCTGAAGGAGAACAATGTAATGTTGCATACAATCTTTTCAGCAAGTCCAAACTCAACAGATTCTCACCACAACCAGTCGTTAGAATAAGTGGAGCTTCCAATTCACAAGGGCCAATAGAAAGGGACAAAGGACTAGAAAACGGATTACGAACTGGGGCGCCTGAAAATCCTACGGAAACATTGGCCAAGCCAGACAAAGGTGCGCCAGGGAGTTTAGAATGCATAATAGAACTCTTTGTCGCACCAGTATCCAAAAGAAAAGGTTCTACCACACCTGATGTAATCACTTCAACATACGGTCCACTCTGATCTACTGGAACTGACACTACTCCCTTACTTTGTCCACGGCTGTCCTAGCTATCATTATAACCAACACACTCACCTTCAACACAGTAATCCTCAACATAATACTGGGCAGACAGACCACTCGGAACATTTTGTCTGTCAAAATAATTCGCAGAATTCTGTAAGGAAGGAGAACGCTCATTCTGTGGAATCACACCACGTCCTCTACCTCTAGGAGCTTGCTGAAAACCACCACGACCTCTCTGACCAGACACACCATTCGCACGCTGTAACAAGGCTGGGCAACTATTCTTAAAGTGACCTTCCTCTCTACAATAAGCACACTGATTAGGGCCAGGAAAGAATCGCTGAACATAAGGCTCAGGCTTCTGTAACAATCTCTGAAATTGCGGAGGTTGCTGAAACTGAGGCTGATTCTGACGAGGTGGATAAGCTTGCTGCAAAAGAACCTTCGTCTTTAAATCTTTCGTTTTCTTCTCTGCTTTATCCTTCTCATCTTTATCCCTATTCTCATAATATTGTGCAGTAGCCAATATCTGGGCCGACGAAGAAACAGCCCATGAACTTTCAGAGTCCTTCAGCTTATTAGAAAGTTTGGGAAGCAAATTAAAGACAAATTTATCCACGAACAACCTTTGACCACCTTCTGGACTCATGTCCTGACCACTATGATCGATAAACATCTCTTCAAACCTCGTGAAGAAACCGGACACACTCTCATCTTTCTTCTGCTTGCATGCTGCTAACTTATCCCAATTCACTCGCAACGCAGGCATCATCGTTTTCATCAAATTAATAATTCTACCTGGAAATTCTGTAACTAAAGGTTCAGGTTTAGCACCTCCCTCTTGTCTAGCATCTGCAGCAGCAATATTCGCCCAAGTATCTCCTAACTCTTGCGCATGATTCTCATGACGAATCTTCACCCACAAAGGTTGTGGGACTACATTACCCATCAACATATCAATGTCAGCTAAATTCATAATACACGCATCTACAACTCTTTATAATAACCAGCAGGATTTCTACAAGTATCAGGTAAGGTCTGCTTCAGAGCTAAGACCTCTGCTCTCTTCCAAGGAACTTGTACCCATACTCGCTGAAAATGAGCCGGAGCGGCAACAATACCCTCATTTACATTAGCCTGAACTGCTTCCTTCCATACAGGAGGAACTTCTCTCATGGGATACTGTCTCACTTTTCTTCTAACAGAGGGATCAGGTTCGTACAATGTCTGTGGCGTAAGTCTAGGTCTGAAAGCAAGTATCGTCTCTACGGCATCCACTGAACATCGAGCACATCCTGCGGAATCGGACCCAACTCATTATCTTCCCATTCCTGACGCAGAAAAGTACACATCACATCGAAAACACACCTTTGCTTAGGCGGTTCCCACTGAAAGAAAACATCCATAACCGCTGGCAAATTATACCTTGAAGCATATATAATCCATCTACGAGCCAACAAATCCAACACGGCCCGTTCCTCGGAACTGGGAAGCTGACTACGACTCTGCTTATGTTCCGAAACAGGGGTCATATTCAGTGACCCAAACAATGGAGACAACAAATTAGAAACAGTCTCTGTCATTCGTTTTCGAACAGAAGGAGAAAAAGCAGACATAAGAACAGGAGAATAAGTATTTTGAGGCAAAGAAGGTGTAGGAATAAGAACAGTAGGAGTCTCAGATGCATAAGTAGAAGGCAAAGGAGTCTGAGGCAAAGCTGGTAGCAAAGCTGGCGACCCTAGAGCGGGTTGCACCGGAGGAGGTAAAACCATCTGTGGAGTACCAGGTGGCTGAGCAACAGCAGGAGGTTGAACAACAAAGGGTGGAACACCTGGAGGTAATAGAGGTGCAGTAGCACCCTGCACATAAGGAGGCGGTAATCTCAGTAAATGAGACATCAAAGGATCTTTTTCAAGATCTTCATTATTATTATTTTTTATTTTTTTTTACATCAGAATTACAAATCTATAATACGTTGCCAGAGAAACAGAAACAAAAAAACAATCTTACAATTCAGAAAACATTATAGTCAAGTTTAAAACAAATAAAGCATTTTTTCCAAAAACACAAAGAGCTTTAGACCGGGAGGAGTCAGTTGGAAAAGTGAGAAAAATTGATCTCGAAAAACAATAGAAACAGTCATTAAGAATTATTATATAATCTTAATTGCATCTGACTTTTACCCCATTTCATCTTAAATCTCTCCCAGCCTCCTTTTCCATTCAATTATTGGGGCCCATATCCTCCGTCCGGCCTCTTTTTTTCCCTCCCTCTTTTTTCATATAGGGCCATTTCTAAGATATATATGGCCAGCACACGGGAGATCCATTGCTGTAATGATGGGGGTTAGGATCTTTCCAGAGTGTGGCTATGCATAGTCTGCTGAGGGTCATAGCTAAATACAAAAACTCATGGTGAAGAACATCTACACCCGCCCTCACTACTCCCAAGATCTTAACTTCATCTGTCAAAGTTAAATGTATCCCCAGAGAATCAGCGAAGAATCGTTCCAAAGATTTTTAAAATATATCCAGAGAGGGGTATGATGCAAACATATGAATTGTATCTGCTTGCGTGGATTGGCATCTCGGACAGATGCCCCCATTATTTCCCCCCCACTGCGCTATTTTATGAGGAGTGTAATAAAGTTCAAACATAGTCTTGTATTGTTGAGATTGTAAATTTGCCACTCTTAAGACCGAGTTTGAAAGTTTTAATGACTTCTCTGCCTCATTTCCTGTTAAACCTAGTTTAACTCTCCACTTCTCATACATTCTATCACAATCATCCTTTTTATATTTACAAATTTCTTCGTATAATTGCGAGATGGAGGATACGAATATATGATGATACAACGAATTCCGTTGCAACGCATGCCTTTACCACGCATGCGTTACAACGGAATTCGTTTAGCACGCATAAACCTTTCACCGACTATTTGCGTGGTGACGTCATACGTCGTTAAGAGAAAACGGCATTTTTTTACCGATTTCTCTTAATCGACTCTGATGCCGACGTGACTTTTTCTTTACTTTTACCACATATGCCTTTACTACAAACATCGTAGTAAAGGCATGCGTGGTAAAGGCATTAGTTGTAACCACGCATGCGTTGTACTGCATGCGTGGTTAAAGATTTCGTGGAAACGGCTTCGTTGTAAAAGCCGTTTCCCGGAGGATACCCCTTCATCCCTTACACATTCCAGCAATTCGATTCTTTGAAAATTCATGTCTCCTCCCTGTTTCTTTAGAAGAACTGACCTCACTTGTAGGTACTTAAAGAAGTCTCTACGCCCTAAGTTATATAAGTGTTGTGCCTGCTCAAAAGAGATCAGACCGGTAGCCCCTATAAGGTCCCCGATAGCTTTAACCCCTAGTGCGTCCCAGCCCCTCATAACTGGGTCGTGAAATACCCCCGGCAATGATGGGTTCCCGTACAGAGGGGTATAATAATTCATTCTCCCTAGTTTTAATTTTCTCCTTATCCCAGACCAGACTGACCTTGCAGCCGACAAGGTCTTAAACCTTGGTTTTTTGTGATAGCTCCTCTCCTCATATGTGAGTAACCATTGATTGGAGTTTTTCACTACGAGTTCATATACGTCTGGGACACCATATCTACCTCCCCATCTGTCTATAACACTCCCCCCCAGCATACCTCTAGTGTATTGCAAGACCGTTGCCCAATAATATGCCTTAAAGTCTGGTAGCGCCAGCCCCCCTCTCTCTCTTGGGAGTGACAGAAATTTTTGGCTGCGGCGTGTTTTGCCCTTGGCCCAAATAAATCTATTTGTCACCTTTTCTAGCTCCCTGAACCAGCTGTTGTTAAATATTAGCGGTATGGTCCTAAATAAATAAAGGACCTTTGGCATAAACGCCATTTTAATGACATTACAGCGACCAATTGTTGTTAAGTGTAGATTGTTCAGTTTGTCAAAATCAATTTTGGCCTTATCTATGATGGGGCTTAAGTTCTTCGATACCACTTTAGAAAGGTCTGAGGTTATGCGAACCCCCAAATATACTGCTGTCTCTACCACTCTTGGATCGGCTACAGATATTTTCTAAATTATTACTACCTGGGTCTTATTTGCATTTAATTTGTACCCAGACAGTCTTCCAAATGTGGCGGCTTCCTGTTCTATTTCTATTAGGGCTGACATTGGTTCGCATGATGTTATGGCCAGGTCGTCTGCATATCCTAATATTTTAGTTTCATGCCTGTTCAGTGTTATGGGCAAGATGTTTCTGTTCTGCTCTATCCTCCTAATGAATGTATATATATATAAGGCTAAGAGTAGCGGGGAGCAAGGACACCCTTGCCTAGTTCCTCATCCAATATTATTATTATTATTATTATTATTAATCGGGTTTTATAAAGCGCAAACAACCCGGAGGCCTCGTAGCGCTATGTACCGTCATACTAGTGAGGAAGAAGGAGAATTAGATGAACAGATAGGTTTTCAGATCCTTCCGAAATTTTAAAAGGTTAGGTTCACTGCGAAGAAGAATGGGCAAAGAGTTCCATTCCCTAGCAGCATTCCAGGAAAAGGAACGTCCACCCCATCTAGTGCGTCTGATCTTATTGACAGTAGCTAGAAAGGCAGTGCTTGAACGCAGAGATCTGTGAGGGAGGTAGGGTTCTGCTAAGGCGCAGATCATAGTGGGGGCGGTCTTCCGCATGGCTTTGTGCATGATACACAGGGATTTAAACAACACTCTGGCTTTTATAGGGAGCCAGTGCAGTTTCCTCAGGGCCATGGTACCTGATTGCCGTTTGTTGAGGCCTAATAGGAGGCGGGCTGCAGCATTTTGTGTCACCTGCAACTTCCTTATTGTGGAGGTAGGAGCCCCTAGGTATAGGGAGTTCCCGTAGTCCAAGCGGGACAGAATAATGGCTTGAATCATTATCTATTATATCTATCAATATCTATTATACCACTCATCTCCCCCATGATTCTAACCCGTATTCTTGGATTGTGGTATAAGGGTTTCAAAGCTCCCACATAGCCCTCCCCCAGATTCAGCTTCTCCAGCGCAGCCCAGAGAAATCCCCACGAGACCCTATCAAATGCCTTCTCAGCATCTAAAAGAATCAACGCCATAGGGTCTTGTGAGGATGCCGTGCCATCAAATATCGTAAGAACTCTTCTGACATGTTCTGCAGTTCCTCTCCCAGGGATAAACCCGTGCTGCCATGGAGAAACGATCTTGCCAATTACTGCTCCTAGCCTATTTGCCAGCATCTTAGAGTAGATTTTCACATCGCTGTTCATTAGGCTTATCGGCCTATAAGACCCAGGATTGGTTGCGGGCTTATCTTTTTTCAGAAAAACTATCATAGTTGCCTCTCCCCATGACTCCGGAGGTAACGCACCCTCTTGTATATTTACAGCCATCTCATATAGTTCTTCTTCTATCTCTGCTAAGAATGTTTTGTAAAACTCCAGGGGTATAGAATCTGGGCCTACTGCTTTGCCGGATGGTAAGTCATAGATTGCCCTCTGTATTTCTGTTTTATTAAATGCCTTCTCCAATGTCCCGCTGTCCTCTGTCGTTAGTTTCTCTAGTCTAACACTCCCAAGATACCTCTCTATTTCCTCGCTAGGAACCATATAGTCAGCTTCATATAGCTTCTGATAGTAGTCCCAAAAGCTAGCACATATACTCTTGGGTGTTGTTGCGACACTTCCGTTCTCAGTACTGATCTCGGAAATATCCCCCTTAGTGGCAGCCTGCCTTGTTCCAACAGCTAGCATGCGGCCTATCTGCTCACTATACTCATATTGATCCTTTCTCCATGCCTGATACTTCCCTGCTGCTTTAGACGCAAAAAGCTCCCCAACCGCTGCCTTAGCCATAGCAAGCTCATATGTTATACTAACAATATCCTGATTCGCCTTAATTGCGCTACTAAGTTCATGTTCTAGTCTAGTGACTGCTCTTATTCTCGTTTCTACTTCCTCCCTCCCTGCCTTGTTCCGCCTAATTGAATATCTGATTGTCTCCCCCCTTATACCTGCTTTCATGGTATCCCACACTACTGTAGGGGGGGCAGAGCCTTTGTTTAGTACCAAAAAATTTCTTATCCATTCTTTCATTAGGGCGGTATACTCTGAATCCTGTAGCAGGGCTCTCTCAAATGTCCAATTTGTCAATTTCTTTTGTTGGGCAGCTGTTATATCTAAGATAAGCGGGTTGTGATCGGACATTACCCGGGGTAGTATGCTAATCTTTGCTGTGGATGCTACTTCTGGTGATACCAAAAAATAGTCTAGCCTTGCTAAGACCTTATGAGGGGCAGAATAATATGTACTTCCGCTCCCTAAGTTATTTTGCAGCTCCCATATATCTACTAGACCGTTATCGCACATCAATTGAATCAGTGCTCTGTGGCTTCTCTTCTTCCGGCCCGAGAATTTCCCCGGATCGTTCTTCCACAAGCTATTCAGTCCGTTAACATTTAAGTCTCCACAAACTATTAATGGCAGAGGCCAGTTGGCTATTTCTAAGTTAACAGAGTCCATAATTTCTGGGTCGTCTACAGTGGGAGCATACAGTGAGCATAGTGTGAAATTAAAACTCTGTGCCTGGCACTCCGCCAAAACCCATCTGCCATAGCGGTCTGATTTTTGCCTATTTACAACAACACATCCATGCCTTGCTAAGATCGCTACCCCTCTTGTTCTTGTTCCTTGCGTCGTATATGATATTAATTGGTATCCCAGCTCTTGTAAGAGTCTCTTTTGAGAGGCCTCTATATGTGTTTCTTGTAAGCAGATCAGCTCAGCGTGCAATGTTCTTAAATATTCCCTCATAGCTCTTCGTTTTTTACCATCATTTAGTCCGCAAACATTCAGTGAAACTATCCGCATAGGCATTTCTGTTTCATTTTCACTCTCCCCCATTCTGTTTTTGTTAACCTGGCATCTTTAGTTTCTCCTATATCCTAATGTGATGAAGTTTTTTCCCCCCGCTTATCCCTCCCCGGCCCTCTCTTATCCCACCCTGACCCCTCCCACTTCTCGCTCCCCCCCCCTACCGGTTCCCCTCCATCAATCCCCCTCCCTTCCCCCCTTACCATCCTATGAGGCTTGCTGGGTCCCCGAGTACCCAGGTGTGGGCGTCAGTGTGGTCAGAGTGCGTCTCAGCGTGCCCCGCGGGCAGGCCCTTTATACTTTGGTCGTGTTGGGTGGGTGGGGTCAGTGATGCAATCAAATATTTGCCCCAAACCATTATTTAAACACAATTATTCATACCAGATTTCAGATACATTTATTCACCCCACCCCCCCTCCCCAACCCCTCCTGATTGCTCCCCATGCTTTTGTGTTCATAGACAGGTTGCTGACTTGCGTTTATATTCCTATATTCCTGAATTCCCTTTCTCAGTTACTGATATTTCTCTTAGGTAAGCTTTGGCTTGAATTTCGCTTGAGAAGCTTCTCATTGATCCCTTATATATTATTTTTAGCCGTGCTGGGTTTTGCAGGTGGACTGTTGCTCCGATTTTTTCAAAGGGTGTGATTAATTGTCTCATTCTCCACCTTCTCTCAACAGTTGCATGGGCAAAGTCTGGTCTGGTGAAGAACATAAAGTCTTTATGTTTCCTCTGCTTGTGGGCCTAGCCAGATCATAGAGGGCTTCTCTTAAAAGGAAATTCCCAAAGTAGACCAACATTGCCCGGGGGTATTGACGTGCTTTTTGTGAGTGTTTGGGTAGCGTCAAAGGGAATCGATGGGCACGCTGAATTTCTCTCTCCATGTCCCAGGTTCCAAGTTCCGGGAAGGTTGATTTCAATAAATTAATCATAGAGCCCCTTGGGTCGTTCTCCTCAAAGCCTTCAGGTATTCCAAGGAACCTCAGATTGTTTCTTCTCGATCTATTTTCATGATCTTCCACTTTCATCATGAGGTCCCTTATTCTTCCATCGTGCTCATTCTCCTGTTTTTGCAGCTTAATTACGTCCATTTCCAAATTTTCTGCGCGTGCTTCCACTGAGGCCATTCAATCTGAGATCTCGGTACAGATGTTGCCAACTTTTTTAATTGCCCCTTGTAACTTCTCAATAGCCACGTGATTCCTTTGGGTTTCCTTTTTAATGTCCTTATGGAAGTTTTTTATGGAGCTCAGAACTTCGCTCAGCAATGGCTCTGTAGTTGTTGCTGAGCTATGAACATATCCGGATTGTTTCTGGCTTATTACTTCCGGCTCAGCTAAGGTGTGGTCATAAGCATGCTCTGTTTCTCCTGATAGCTTTGGAGTCGGGCTTTTTCGTATAAGTTTAGGTCTTGTTTTGGCATATTCAAGATCTTCAATCGCTTTTGGAGGAGGAGACGGCAAGGCCGGATAACATTTATCTATGGTCATACAACGCTGCCTATCTAGAACTTCCCTCGCTCGCTCCTCTCCATCATCCCTATACTGCCTAGCAGCTTGTAGTACTGACATATTCTTATCTTTCCTATCTCTCTTAGCTTGCTTAATTTCTTTCTGTTTGGCTTCCTTTCGCCAAAGGCGGAAAGAGTCAAACATTGCCGGCCGGGCTTTCTTCTTAAATAACGCAACTTCCAAATGATCTAAAATATTTAACTCAAAGCTACCATGTTGGGGCCATCGTAAGACACCATCTTTTCTAGTATAGCGGACCCATACTTCATTATAAGTAATAGGACCCACTCCGTGTTTTGAATAGAGCTCTTAAGTCGGAGTTCCAACCAGAGGTATCGGACACGAGTCCTCTAGTCGGGAATCCTTGTTGCAACCACAACTAAACCATTTTCTAATTTTGCTAAGACCAGGCATCTTATAGCTCACTAATCTAGCTTCAAAGTTCAAGGGGTTATCAACTATTGATACTCTCGCAAATATACGAGCCCCTCGGCTTTGATTACTGCAGTGACCAAATCAGACCAATACCAAGAACCAAACAAAGAACCAAACAAATTTGTGGGAGCGACCCACTTATACTTAACCAAGGTATCTGTCACGCCACCAGAAGACCGTCTATCGTCTCGCTCTACAAAGGATCTATCGAGGGTCCAAGACAGGGCGACAGTAAGGGCAGCAGTCCTTCATAGCCGTTGGAAAGCGGGAAGCCTCGCAGAAAACACCTTCGGTCCATGTCGACATGCAGGGGTCGATGAAGTGGCGGCCTTCCTCCAGAATTTCCTCACGTGGCTCCTCACGATCCTCGGGCTTGGACCGGTACCGCTTGATGTCGCCCAACGTTGGGCGCCAACTGATGAACCGGGTCTTTTTCAGAACCGGCGGTGCCAGGGACACACCCGATGTCTTCAGATTCACCTGTCTTGGCAAACAGAGACACGGAATACTTCTAGGTGGCGTCAGAGATCAAATTTATTAGCTGCAGCTAGTAACAGTGAACCAAGCAATGCAACACGGTGTACAACTCAGGAACCTGCTCAATTTGTGTAGAGCAAGACATTTTCTTTTATGCACAGTTTCAACCCATTACAAATGCACACCCATTGCGGCAAATTCTGACCAATAGAAACACATTTCTATGCATTATCACATTCCAAAAAAGCTCACTTTACATTGTACCAACCCCACAAGTTAATTATTAGGACTGTCCCAAATTTGATTACCAAAAGCCGGACAAACCCATAATTGGAAGCACTACCCATGTAATGAAAAGACATAAAGGAAAGAGCAATTCAGATGTAGAGTAGGATAAGATATGTGCAAGAAACAAAAGGCTAACGATATCCTGACAATGATTGGATTCCCAGATTACTATCAGCTAACAAAACTAGTTTCGTAGAAGGGTTAATTTCAGGTGAAGGGGTCAGCATCTTGCAGTTCACTCGCAAGTCGAAAAGGCCCACGTTAAACTGTACATGAACAACGAGGCCCATGCAACTTCGTTCGTTCGTTTACTACCACGGCCTACGTGAGGGCAACACAAAATGGCGTCTCGAACAACGCAAAACAAAATGGAGTCCAGTCCCGAAAACCACAGAACCTCACAACTACAGCATTCATCATCACGGACCATCAATAGGAGAATATAGAAGCAATACAAAGGGCCTCGGATAGTGTTTGGTGGATCTGGAGCAAAATCATGCCTCGCCAAACTTGTGGTACCCCTGCTCTATTTAGAGTTATAATATGCACTCAAAATAAACCCCCAGCGCCTCTGCTGGCTACTCCAGTGCAAACCCTAGACCTGACGTCCCACCTGTCAAGGAACCACAAGGTCACAATGATCGTCATGAAGGTCTGTTGAGGGTGGGATGGCTGTCACGCATGGCGGACACAGATAGGGCATATGCAGAATGGCCCCCTCGGGCAGGCAAAAAGCATGAGCACCTAGACCCTTTTTTGTGTTGAGAAAACAAACTCCCCTTTGGGAGTTTATTTTCTCAGTAGAAAAAATGTTGCCAAGTGGGTGCTTCAAACATAGCTCTGCTAAACAAACTTTCAACTTTGTGAGGGTAGCTGCCTCATCAACAGCTCCCTTCAGAACAAAGACTTTCCTGCCAGCCAAGGAGGGTTCTCTTATTGGGAGAGAGGGGGCCCTCCACCTACCTGGCTGTCTGTCAGATCATCCACCAGGAAGTAAATGTCCATCCAAAGTTTTTATCCCACACCCTTTGGCAGTTGTCCATAAGTGAGGAGTAGGGAAAGCTTAATACCTCAGGTTTCTGACTCAAGGATCTGAAACTAAATCTACACCACCACTGTCAACCTACTCACCTGCAAGAAAGAGTGTCAGAGGGAAACATAGTTTAGCAAATAGTACCACGAGAACACGATAATTATGCCAATACAAATTGAAAATTACATGCTGTATATGACAGAGGCAACATAAAATAGAGGCAAGTGCAGTGATCTCATAAAAAAGGAACAGCACTGTTCATTTGTAATGTATGGCATGGCCTGATGACTGAATGGTAAGCTGTCATAATGATAATACAGACAGTACAAGCTACCTGCAAACAATAACGTTCTGTAAAAAATGACAAAGCACGTGCCACTTTACATCACTTAATATAATTGGGCCAGATTTACTAAAGATGTGCATTGGGTTTGCTGCTTTGTATTACTTAGCTTCAGGGGGGCATTCCATGGGTGGTAACAGGTCATTCCCATGCAACCATCCATGGGTTTTGATGCTGAACTGTATCTTTAAACTTTCGTAGACAGGGCTTTGGGCCTACATCTTATACCTTCTTGAGGCAGCTGTTACGCGAAAAAATGATTTAATTTAAACTTGCTTTCCGTTTCGTTTCATACTCCTTATTTCAGCACATAAACATAAAAGAGATACATAAAACAATAAATACCAAGGTTAATTACAAAGATATAAACATACATAAAAAAATTCTAAAGGAAAGAAAGTGCATAGTCTATGAGGCAAGGTCCATGATACATCTATATCCTTGAAAATGTTGCACTACCAAATTAATACTTTAACATTTGAAAAATATTAATAAGAGCTAAACTGTCGATGTCATTTAAAACTGCTACAGTAGTCTGCCTTTTCCTTATCAGGCATGCATGCAATAAAAATCTGGAAACAGCAAAAACCATATGGGGTGTCAAGTCTGTTTGGAGAATTCTATGCGTCTGCTCTTCTAGTGCTGAAGTTCATACAGATAGGGAAAACCACTTAGTTCTTGCCCTGCTATATGCCTTTTAAACACACATAGGGCATTCTTGGTCCTTCGCATTAAATAATCCTGTCCATCTTGACGTTGTTTTCAAACTTTCATGTGTGCTGCATTGGACACCACCATACAAAGCAGGAAAAGTATTAAAGGAAAGTTTTTGTACGGGTTCTCCTTCAGTACAAAAACGACTCCTTACAGAACCCACAAATTCCTGTGTTATCGTGCAAGGGTATGTGTGTTGGTGCATGGCAGCCTACAGTGCACCAGCACAGGAAGATAGAAAAACAGCATCATATCTTAGTAGATATGGCGCTAGTCGACTCTCTCCCTTTTATGCAATGCAGCACAGAAAATATAGCTGCTGTACTGAGTTGTGCAAATGTTTCAGAAATATGGACCTTAATTTAGTATGGTTAAGCAAGTGACAGAAAAAATAACATCATCAATAATGTTAATCTATTTGGATTGAGCATACACATTAGTGATTCAAGATAGTCAAAGACACTCAGAAATATACCCCCCCAGAATTTCAATCTCCCTCTCTATAACATTGCACACAAATGCTAAGTGGTATCTATAAGAGTGATGCATAAGTAATCTAACTGTGCCTAGTAGTATTAAACCTATTTTCAAAAATGTCTATAAAACACAGAGGGGCACACATACTATCAATGTATTCAGCACTGCATTACTTTAAAAATCTTTAGAAAGATGTAGGAAAGTCATCCTTTTTGCTCTGATCCTCCCCATTTGTTGACTGATACTGGTGGTTAATGACTCTGAAACTGCGTTGGGCTTTGCTAACCAGGCCCAGGGCTAGTGCTCTGCCCTTAAAAGGTATATTGTAATTGGTGTAAATATAATTGGGCATGGCAACCTACCTGTAAGTCCTTAGTATATGGTCGGGTGTGTAGGTCTAGAGACCCTAGTGAACTTAATGATACAAAAATCAATACAAAAATCCTTTGCAGAAGGAATGAGGGTTATATCGGACTGGATGGCCCTAAACTGCCTCCAGTGCAATGTAGGTAAGACGGAGGTAATGTTGTTCGGGGAGGCCATGCTTCTGTGGTCCCCAGAATGGTGGCCCCGGATTTGGGACCAGTACCAAATCCCAAACAGACTGTAAAAAATCTTGGTGTGCGGCTTGATAAAGCACTTTTGTTCAAAGAACATATCAATCAAGTAGCAGGGTCCTGTTTCTATACCATCGGACTGTTACGACGTGTCTTTCCATTTCTACCTGACAACCATAGGAAAACACTTGTACAGGCATTGGTAACTAGTAGACTGGACTACTGCAACGGCCTGCTCATCTCGGCCAATGAGGAACAACTACAAAGGTTGCAGGTAGTCCAGAATACTGCAGCGAGACTTGTTCTCAATGCTCAGCATAGGACCGCATCTCGTCCCCTACTGGACAAACTCCATTGGCTGCCGGTTAGGCAATGTGTAAAATATAAAATCTGCTGCACAATACATAAATGCCTGTTTGGCACAGGACCAAAGTACCTGAAAGAAAAATTCCACCCCTACAGACCTGGGCGCACTCTGCGCTCTAGTAGTCAGCAATTGATTCAGGTTCCAAGGATTAGGAAAGCTAGACAGGGAGGCCGAGCTCTCTCCTACAAAGGCCCTATTTTATGGAACTCACTTCCCCCCTCTTTGAAACAAATTACTAACTTTTTACTCTTTAAAGAAGACATTAAAAACATACCTTTTTTCAGCTTCCTAAAATACTGCATTATTTATTTTCTCACAGCTCCTTGACACCTATGGGGGTCGAATCCTGCGCTATACAAGAATATAAATAAATAAATAAATAAATGAACTTGGATGTGCACTGTGGTGGTGTCTGGTATCATTTTAACCCCTCCCATGCTGATGACAAGCTCTGCTTGTCATCAGCCACGGTGATCATCATGGCCGTTAGAACGCTCACACGCAGGGATAATTCCCCTGCTGTGCTGAGCGTTCTAAGAAAACGGGTGTGGCCGTGACGAGCTGAGCTCGTCATCAGCACACGAGCACTGTGCTGCATGACGAGCTGAGCTCGTCATCAGCACTGGGGCGCTGTGCGGGCCCCCCCACCACCCTCCAGCACAGCGGGTGAATAACCCCCGCAGCCAAAGGGTTAAAACCAGGCCTGCCTTCCTGGCTGGCTTTAAAATTAAATTGTGACCAAATTCGACTTTAGAATTAAAAGTACTTCTAAAGTCCAAAACTATATTTTTATTACATATGTCACCCCTAAGGTATTCTCTCGGAGACCCAATAGTAGGGTGCCTTGTTATAAAAAGGCAGGGACATCATAAAATATGTTTTATATGGTCTGGTTGGGGGAAAACAGCCAAAGTCGTTTTTCCCCTTTGTAGAGCTGCTAGCTTCTTAGGCTAACATGAGAAGGTATTATTAAACTTCAATAAAGTCTAACTTTTGATTGGAGGTAGCTGGCAACATGATTCAAAGTAACAAAATAATAGTTACACTAAATCCAACAACTTGTTAAACTCAGAATTTGTATAACTATTACGGGAAAGTAGTTTTAGAATGTACTATCTTGAAGTTACCTAAAACAGCCCTGTGGCAGCCTCTTTTTATTGGCAAGCCTTTGACAGCCTGAGCCAAGCTGCTCCCCAAGTAGGTGTGAAGAGGCCTGGGGCTGAAACAATGCACCCATTTGGTGGAAGGAGATTTGCCTCCTGGAGAAGCCAGGGACAGGAAGGGGGCTGGGGAGATAAACTGGACTTCAAAGGTAGAAGCATGGATGTCACAAGACCCAGGCCAGCCACCAACTCCTTGATCCCCAGCCAGATGGGAGCCCCCAACCAATTAGATTTGGAGATGGTCTGGCAGGGGAGTGATGGATAAGGATTGCACTTATTGTAGCTGGCAACATGATTCAAAGTAACAAAATAATAGTTACACTAAATCCAACAGCTTGTTAAAGTCAGATTTAGTATAACTATTACGGGAAAGTAGTTTTAGAATGTACTATCTTAAAGTTACCTAAAACAGCCCTGTGGCAGCCTCTTTTTATTGGCCAGCCTTTGACAGCCTGAGCCAAGCTGCTCCCCGAGTAGGTGTGAAGAGGCCTGGGGCTGAAAAAATGCACCCATTTGGTGGAAGGAGATTTGCCTCCTGGAGAAGCCAGGGACAGGAAGGGGGCTGGGGAGATAAACTGCACTTCAAAGGTAGAAGCATGGATGTCACAAGACCCAGGCCAGCCACCAATTCCTTGATCCCCAGCTAGATGGGAGCCCCCAACCAATTAGATTTGGAGATGGTCTGGCAGGGGAGTGATGGATAAGGATTGCACTTATTAGGACTGCACCTGTGTAGCATCCACTGAAAGGACCACTTCAGCTAACCAGCTTCACCTGGATTTTCCTGGACTGGCCGGGTGCATTGTTGGAAATTGAGTTCCGGACCCAGAGCTTCTGAACCCTTGGCTGGTGCTGCTGGACACTTTCTGGCCCTCTGGAAACCTTTCAGAAGAAGATCTAAAACTTTGGGGACTTTTTACAAAGTTTTGTTGAAAAGCTCCAGAAGAAGAACAGCTGCATTGATGCCAAGAGTCAAGCCGGCGACGTTTAACTGCAACTCTGCCTGACCACATTAGTTTGTCCCATTGAAAGCTCTGGAGCTCCTCACAATGGAAGCAGAGGATAAATCCACCCAGAGCATTGCGCTGCAGCAGGCTGACATCTTTGATGTGAAATTTTGATTCAGGGACCAGAGGACTCGACGTCGGGAGAAAAAGCTCCAAAAAAAGTGACTAAGTGTGAAGGTAAAATCTTGAACGGGACCAACCACTTAACCTAACCGACCCACGCTCAATTGTGGTTGGCCTAACATTTTGACTTTGTCCTAGTCCAGCGGCAGCAGATAGCTACGAGTGATGCTTTAGAATTTTTGTCACTAGAAAGCACACATTTTTATTCATATCTCTGGTTTCCTACGTTGTATTTTTGTCATTTGAAAGATAAAAATATTATCTAGTTTTATACACTGGTCTTGGATTTTTATTGCATTGTGTCTTTTTATTTATTTAATGTTTTGCTGATATTAAATGCTTTACACACCTGTCTCCTAAGTTAGGCCTGACTGCTCATCTGCCAAGCTATTAAGGGTGGATCAAGGATTAACTAATGAGACTTGACTGGACCTTATTAGTGATTGTGGTATCATTATTAGTTGAAGGTACCTACCTGCACCTACTAATAACCCTTCTTCCTACAAAAGATGATTCAATGAACAAAATGATATTATTTATTAGGTTAAGATGTCACAGTGCAACTCTCATTGCACTTCCATTGTGACTATAAGGATTCAAATGTAATATATACATTAATCTGCTTTGCCTTTAAAGTATATTTGGAGTGTATTATATACCCTATTTAGTACACATTTTTGTGGATATTTTACTGGTACTTGTTCAACCATTCCAATGTAATCACAGCCATTGCTAATAGTTAGTTGCACAATAAATTTTGCTCTGTCAATGGATTGCTGACTTTTGCTAAAATTCGCAGAACTGATCATACAGGTTTCGGATATGTGTGATTTCTTCTGATTTCCAAGTTATGCTACTACATTTCATTTATACTGAGTGCCATATTAATATATGCCTGCTCTTTAGGTAACCAAAGGAAAAAGAGATTAATCAAGAAGGTATCTACTTTCAATTATTGCAACTATTTCCAAAAACTGATGTTTACTTAATTGAACTTGTGTATATTTCAATAATTACTCCTTTAGAGGCAACATATTGCTGCAAACTCCTTGACTAGCAACATGTGAATCAAGTTGCAAATAGCCATCCATTTTGTCTTCACACTCTCCAAGTTCAACTTGAGAATCAAGGCTGCATGGCGAATGAACATAACTTGAAGTGATGAAAGTAAGTTAAAATTTGGATCAGAGGACGCATTATATTCTTACATGATGTTGATGTTGTCTCCTATAGAATATTTGTAATTATGAAGGCTGGAGATCTCTACCTCTGTCGAACAGCTAGAGGAGCAAGGCAGTTACTCGTTCTAGAGGTGACTCTTGGACTAATCAAACTATATTCTCTCTCTTCAGATATTACTTATTATCCTATATATTAGGGCATCAAGCCAAATCAGTGCAAAGAGATTTTACTCTGGCCGCCTATTCTTCTATGAAATTTCCTTTAAGTAGTCAATACGCTTGATAGTAACAGGATGAGCCTGCCGTGCTCTAAGTGAATCAGAAGAACCCGTTATTTCAATTATGTTAGAAAGAAGTGGAATTGATAGCCAAGTTCTGAAAGTGACACCCACAACCAATAAGTTCCCTCTCGTTCTTCTTGATTGGGTGTCATCAAACAACACCAACATTTCATCCTCATTGAGTAGTTCACCAGGGCAACATTTTCAGTTAAGGCTAGCAGCGATCCTTTTTATCTCCAAAAGGAACGCTCTTGTCAGGAGATAGTTATACATTGATAGGCGGTCCAATTTTATAGAGGTGTAATGATGAACACTTGTTGGGACATTCTTCAGACCGTAAGCACGTGGACAACTGATTGATTTATTGGCTGCAGCTGCTGGGTCAGCAGTGATAATCATATGAGCCTTCCACACGCTGGTTCTTCTTCAGGTTCACACATTTAAGTTTTAGCAAATGCATGGTGATTTTTTGTGTCATTGACAGACATCCTTCTGATAGCCTCAGCTGCACTAAAAGCACTTTCCACCACCAGCAGGCCATGAACTAATTTCATTGCACGTGTGCACGATTCTGTTAAATGCTCGATTTTTGGCAATAATTAATAGCTCTTTATGTGTATATTTTCATATACATACAACTGTAGCATTTTCTATACTGTGTTTCTTGATTTCAATTATTGTTGCTGCAATTACAAGGTTGCTAAGAACATATTGTATTTATTTTATTTATTTAAGCAATTGGTTGAGCGCGCAAATACCCTTGGGTGTCTTGGCGCTACGGACGGCTGGGCAGAGAAAGGAGTTGGAGCAGGTGATTTATTGATTAAAAGGCCATGTTTATAAGTGTTTCCGAAAACAAAGTGGGAATGGTCTTAATTTGAAGGGGATGTCTGTTCCATAGTCTAGCAGGGGTGACAATGAATCTTCTGTCGCCCCAAGAAGCTTTTTTGGTTCTGGGAACAGTCAGCAAGTTTTCTGCTGAAGAACGTAAGGGTCTACTTGACCTGTAGGAGCAGAGGGTTTTCCTCAGGAACTCAGGTCCTGTGTTGTGGATTGCCTTGTAGGCAATTCATATGGCCTTGAACTTGGTTCTGCTCCTGATGGGTAACCAGTGAAACTGTTGTATCACCTTGGATATTGATTTGAACTTGGGGGTGCCTGACAGAATCCTTGCCACTGCGTTTTGCACCATTTTTAGAGTGTTTCTTGGGCATTGATGAGTAGACCATTGCAATAGTCTAACTTTGACATGACCAGCGTGCTGATAAGAGTCTTGCCGGCGCTTGATGGTAGGTAAGGTAAACTTTTTTTACCATCCTGATGGTATAAAAGGATGAAGAGACAACTGTGTTAGCGTGATATATAAATGACAGCTTGTCGTCGAACATAACACCTAGGTTTCTGACCTTTGGAATGGGGGGGAGGTGGGCCTAACTCTGCTGGCCACAAAGTTGGGGACCAGCTACGGGAGAGATTACCGAAGATCATCACTTCCGTCTTGTCTGAATTTAGTTTGAGACAGTTGTTTGCCATCCAAGTGCTTATTGCAAGCATTCCCTCTTGGAGGTTTGCTGTGACTGTCCCTCCGTCATTATGAACCGCTAGCACCAGCTGTGTATCTCTGGCGTATGAGGTTAGTCGCATGTCGTAGGACTTGATGATCCCTGCCAAGTCTGACACGTATATATTAAACAAGGTCGGACTCAGCGATGATCCCTGTGGCACACCGCCGGATGGGGATCTGAAGTTGCCAAGAGTTACTAGTTGGGTGCGGTTAGACAAAAAGGAGGCCAGGAGGGTCTTGGCTCTGTCTCTGATGCTGCTGAGAGATGCAGCAGCACCAAGACATCAGTACCTCCCGGGTCAAGTATCATCCTAATTTCATCGGATGCCTTAATGAGGGCTGTTTCAGTGCCGTGGCCTTTTCTAAAGCCAAATTGGGTATCATCTAGAAGGTTGTTTTTGTCGATGAAGTGGGCCAGCTGAATGTTCATCACTTTTTCGAAGATTTTTGTGGGGAAAGGAAGACATGCAATTGGTCTGTAGTTCTTGGTCTCTGTGGGGTCAAGGTTGTGCTTCTTTAGTAGCGGATTGATGACGTCTTTTTTCCAGGTGGAAGGGTAAGTTCCTGTCCTGAACATTGAGTTGCAGATGTTAGCTAGGTTGGGGCCTATGATATCGATTATTAGTTTTAACGTGATTGGGGGGCATGGATCATTGGGTATCCGGATTTGATGGTGGAGATAAGATCGATAACATACATTTAAGGGTCTTGTATTTGATTGTGCTTCTGAAACAAGAGAGACTTGGGACTCTGAAGCATTCTTTTACAGCTGAGTGGCCTGCTGTCAGTCCTGACAGGTGTCTTAAATGGAAGTTTCAACTGACACTGTAGTCCTGTTGCCATACATGATTGTTGCTTCCTTGGAGTTCGATCATTAAAGCACTTCTCCAATTTGTTGTCCTTGATGGTAAGTTTTTCTATTCATGGGCCAAAAAGCTCTTTAAGAACCACCCCTTATATCCTGCAGCATTCTGCTCTTTCCAGTGCATAAAGAACACAGTGCAGCTCTGTAGCGTGGACCAGGAATGGAGCTCAGAATATGGACTCCTTGAAAGCTACTAAGTCTGTTTTTAGTCATTTTACTCTAATTGCAAGCTAAAATGGCTGACCAGATATAAAGATTCATCAACATAATTATGTCAGAAGCTCCTTTACACCCCTGCATCAGGTCTCTCAGACTAACAAAGGCCTGGAGCAAACAATGGATAGAAATCACATATAAGCTGAGGACAACGCCTATACAAAACCTATACTTCCATTCAGCCCTGGTGCCGGATCTGGGAAATTAGTGGACTAATGCATCCACTGGATGGGCCTGTGTTCAACCTCATGATCTCAGGTTCAAATCAAAGAAGGCCCACTGAGCCTTTCATCCTTATGAGGTCGAAAAAAATTAGTACTATTGAGTTGGGTAACAATAAACCGCTGGTATTCATTGCCAAGATACCCTTGGGTGAACATGCACTTTACCAAATTGGTATGCTATACAGCCCTGGTGTATAACTCTCTGGACCAGAAAGTTCTTCAAACTACTGGAAAAAGCTTAGCAGCAACATAACTGAGGAGAGCATGAGAGAAAGGAGAACACAGTGGTGCTTGAGCAATTTTTGGAGTGAGGGAGCTTCCATCATTGTTACATCACAGAAAACGTCTACCGAAGGGCAGCCTTCCTGAGAGCAGCAACTGTATATTTGAACATAGAAGATATGGGTAACTTGTGCTCAATGCTGTACAGACTGGCAGAGTTTGGCTCTGTTGCATTTTTAATAGGTCTTGGGAGAGACAGATTCTGCAGAGTCATCAGGTGAAAAAGACTGCACTCAGCAAAGCTATTCTCATTCGTCCTGATCACCCTGTCTATCAAAGGATGAGGAAGACTAAGCCACACAGCAGAAGCTTCACTGCCACCTCTATCAGTCGGTCTAGGGTGGTCTGAACACTAAGTCAATCCTGTGATCACCTGAGGTACCAATCTATATTAAAGGTTTTGGGGCTGCTCTCCTGCTAGGTCAGAGCTGTTTTGCTGTAGGTGTTCACATTTCTGCCTTAGTTTCATTTCCAATGTGTTTCTACAGCTCTGTTTTGCATGACACTTTCAGCGCTGCAGCTTCTCCTGGTCAGTCACCTGTCAACAAACATTGCCATCAAAAGCACATCTGAGCATCTAGCGTTCTGGTTGTGAAACGACTATCCTACTAGGACCATCACAGTGTCACAGTCTGCTTTTGAAGGGTGGTGAAAGAGACTGGAAATTGCAGAGCAGGATAGAGGGAAGAAAGAAGAGCCCATTGGTGCTGGAATCATTTTCAGAGTGGAGGTGCTTCCATCAATTTTACAATTTAGAATAGGGATTGCCAAAAATTAACCCTGGGCGTAGTTCGCGAAGTAGCGCTACGCGTAGCTATGCAAAGTGCACTTCGCACTACACGAGCTACGCGTAGCACTACGCGAACTGCGTAGCGCGCTGTTCGTGATGATTGCATAGTGCCGGATGCATGTCCGCACTGTCCAATCATTGAAAACGGCATCTTGCACAGTAGAAGCTGTCGTTTTCTGCTGCTCAAGTAGATTTTTACTCGAGCTGCAGCTTTCTCATCGCAGACTGGTAGTTTCTCATACGCGACCACTCGCAATGAGAAACTTGACCTCACCGCATTGAGAATCTCGCCAGGAGGTTTATTTTCAACGCTTGTGATAGCCAACTTGATGTTGCTGATCGCGCACGAGGAAAAAGTCTCGCCGGGGTGTCATTTTGCTCGCTTGCGGTCGCCAACTTGGCGTTGAGGACCGCGAGCAAGCAAAAAATTACAGCTACTCGTCTTCACACTGTGCTGCGTGCAATTCGTGTAGTGCGAAATAACGCAAACTTCGCAAACTATGCAAGCGTAGCGTAGTTGTCCGCCCAGGGTTACCAAAAATCCAAGCAAATCATAAAGAACAGGTGCAGCATATGAGCCACATACATTCAGCAGTTCAGTGGAAAGGGTGTAGTTTGTGTCTGGTGGTGCATTTTGAAGCACACAGTCACAAATATTTTACCAAAGCTCTTCATGGTAGCGCACTGTCATTTACAGACAGCATCTTTTTCTTTGGAAAGCCCACTAAATTTGCACAGACATATCATTTTACTATTAAAACTCTACAGCGCACAAATGAGAATGTGTGGATAAAGGGTCCCAAAAAATATTTATCATTTGCAAATCACCAAGGTAATGCACATTGATTTGTTTTGATCTGGTCAAATTTTGGTTTCCATCACGGATCACTACCATAATATCGACTACAAAAAAATCCCCATACACAAATATCGGCACACAAATATCGGCATCCAAAATATAGACATCATAGCTTTAAAATGTAAAATACAAAAATATCGAAAAAATATATAGATGTAAAAAATATTGATGTACAAAAAAGCACTTTTTTAATGTATACAAAAATCATGTTTAATAAATTAAATAATAAAATGAACTTAAAAATATATAGATGTAATGTACATCTGAATATACACAGCTGAATGTTCATCACTTTTTCGAAGATTTTTGTGGGGAAAGGAAGACATGCAATTGGTCTGTAGTTCTTGGTCTCTGTGGGGTCAAGGTTGTGCTTCTTTAGTAGCGGATTGATGATGTCTTTTTTCCAGGTGGAAGGGTAAGTTCCTGTCCTGAACATTGAGTTGCAGATGTTAGCTAGGTTGGGGCCTATGATATCGATTATTAGTTTTAACGTGATTGGGGGGCATGGATCATTGGGTATCCGGATTTGATGGTGGAGATAAGATCGATAACATACATTTAAGGGTCTTGTATTTGATTGTGCTTCTGAAACAAGAGAGACTTGGGACTCTGAAGCATTCTTTTACAGCTGAGTGGCCTGCTGTCAGTCCTGACAGGTGTCTTAAATGGAAGTTTCAACTGACACTGTAGTCCTGTTGCCATACATGATTGTTGCTTCCTTGGAGTTCGATCATTAAAGCACTTCTCCAATTTGTTGTCCTTGATGGTAAGTTTTTCTATTCATGGGCCAAAAAGCTCTTTAAGAACCACCCCTTATATCCTGCAGCATTCTGCTCTTTCCAGTGCATAAAGAACACAGTGCAGCTCTGTAGCGTGGACCAGGAATGGAGCTCAGAATATGGACTCCTTGAAAGCTACTAAGTCTGTTTTTAGTCATTTTACTCTAATTGCAAGCTAAAATGGCTGACCAGATATAAAGATTCATCAACATAATTATGTCAGAAGCTCCTTTACACCCCTGCATCAGGTCTCTCAGACTAACAAAGGCCTGGAGCAAACAATGGATAGAAATCACATATAAGCTGAGGACAACGCCTATACAAAACCTATACTTCCATTCAGCCCTGGTGCCGGATCTGGGAAATTAGTGGACTAATGCATCCACTGGATGGGCCTGTGTTCAACCTCATGATCTCAGGTTCAAATCAAAGAAGGCCCACTGAGCCTTTCATCCTTATGAGGTCGAAAAAAATTAGTACTATTGAGTTGGGTAACAATAAACCGCTGGTATTCATTGCCAAGATACCCCTGGGTGAACATGCACTTTACCAAATTGGTATGCTATACAGCCCTGGTGTATAACTCTCTGGACCAGAAAGTTCTTCAAACTACTGGAAAAAGCTTAGCAGCAACATAACTGAGGAGAGCATGAGAGAAAGGAGAACACAGTGGTGCTTGAGCAATTTTTGGAGTGAGGGAGCTTCCATCATTGTTACATCACAGAAAACGTCTACCGAAGGGCAGCCTTCCTGAGAGCAGCAACTGTATATTTGAACATAGAAGATATGGGTAACTTGTGCTCAATGCTGTACAGACTGGCAGAGTTTGGCTCTGTTGCATTTTTAATAGGTCTTGGGGGAGACAGATTCTGCAGAGTCATCAGGTGAAAAAGACTGCACTCAGCAAAGCTATTCTCATTCGTCCTGATCACCCTGTCTATCAAAGGATGAGGAAGACTAAGCCACACAGCAGAAGCTTCACTGCCACCTCTATCAGTCGGTCTAGGGTGGTCTGAACACTAAGTCAATCCTGTGATCACCTGAGGTACCAATCTATATTAAAGGTTTTGGGGCTGCTCTCCTGCTAGGTCAGAGCTGTTTTGCTGTAGGTGTTCACATTTCTGCCTTAATTTCATTTCCAATGTGTTTCTACAGCTCTGTTTTGCATGACACTTTCAGCGCTGCAGCTTCTCCTGGTCAGTCACCTGTCAACAAACATTGCCATCAAAAGCACATCTGAGCATCTAGCGTTCTGGTTGTGAAACGACTATCCTACTAGGACCATCACAGTGTCACAGTCTGCTTTTGAAGGGTGGTGAAAGAGACTGGAAATTGCAGAGCAGGATAGAGGGAAGAAAGAAGAGCCCATTGGTGCTGGAATCATTTTCAGAGTGGAGGTGCTTCCATCAATTTTACAATTTAGAATAGGGATTGCCAAAAATTAACCCTGGGCGTAGTTCGCGAAGTAGCGCTACGCGTAGCTATGCAAAGTGCACTTCGCACTACACGAGCTACACGTAGCACTACGCGAACTGCGTAGCGCGCTGTTCGTGATGATTGCATAGTGCCGGATGCATGTCCGCACTGTCCAATCATTGAAAACGGCATCTTGCACAGTAGAAGCTGTCGTTTTCTGCTGCTCAAGTAGATTTTTACTCGAGCTGCAGCTTTCTCATCGCAGACTGGTAGTTTCTCATACGCGACCACTCGCAATGAGAAACTTGACCTCACCGCATTGAGAATCTCGCCAGGAGGTTTATTTTCAACGCTTGTGATAGCCAACTTGATGTTGCTGATCGCGCACGAGGAAAAAGTCTCGCCGGGGTGTCATTTTGCTCGCTTGCGGTCGCCAACTTGGCGTTGAGGACCGCGAGCAAGCAAAAAATTACAGCTACTCGTCTTCACACTGTGCTGCGTGCAATTCGTGTAGTGCGAAATAACGCAAACTTCGCAAACTATGCAAGCGTAGCGTAGTTGTCCGCCCAGGGTTACCAAAAATCCAAGCAAATCATAAAGAACAGGTGCAGCATATGAGCCACATACATTCAGCAGTTCAGTGGAAAGGGTGTAGTTTGTGTCTGGTGGTGCATTTTGAAGCACACAGTCACAAATATTTTACCAAAGCTCTTCATGGTAGCGCACTGTCATTTACAGACAGCATCTTTTTCTTTGGAAAGCCCACTAAATTTGCACAGACATATCATTTTACTATTAAAACTCTACAGCGCACAAATGAGAATGTGTGGATAAAGGGTCCCAAAAAATATTTATCATTTGCAAATCACCAAGGTAATGCACATTGATTTGTTTTGATCTGGTCAAATTTTGGTTTCCATCACGGATCACTACCATAATATCGACTACAAAAAAATCCCCATACACAAATATCGGCACACAAATATCGGCATCCAAAATATAGACATCATAGCTTTAAAATGTAAAATACAAAAATATCGAAAAAATATATAGATGTAAAAAATATTGATGTACAAAAAAGCACTTTTTTAATGTATACAAAAATCATGTTTAATAAATTAAATAATAAAATGAACTTAAAAATATATAGATGTAATGTACATCTGAATATACACAGCTGAATGTTCATCACTTTTTCGAAGATTTTTGTGGGGAAAGGAAGACATGCAATTGGTCTGTAGTTCTTGGTCTCTGTGGGGTCAAGGTTGTGCTTCTTTAGTAGCGGATTGATGACGTCTTTTTTCCAGGTGGAAGGGTAAGTTCCTGTCCTGAACATTGAGTTGCAGATGTTAGCTAGGTTGGGGCCTATGATATCGATTATTAGTTTTAACGTGATTGGGGGGCATGGATCATTGGGTATCCGGATTTGATGGTGGAGATAAGATCGATAACATACATTTAAGGGTCTTGTATTTGATTGTGCTTCTGAAACAAGAGAGACTTGGGACTCTGAAGCATTCTTTTACAGCTGAGTGGCCTGCTGTCAGTCCTGACAGGTGTCTTAAATGGAAGTTTCAACTGACACTGTAGTCCTGTTGCCATACATGATTGTTGCTTCCTTGGAGTTCGATCATTAAAGCACTTCTCCAATTTGTTGTCCTTGATGGTAAGTTTTTCTATTCATGGGCCAAAAAGCTCTTTAAGAACCACCCCTTATATCCTGCAGCATTCTGCTCTTTCCAGTGCATAAAGAACACAGTGCAGCTCTGTAGCGTGGACCAGGAATGGAGCTCAGAATATGGACTCCTTGAAAGCTACTAAGTCTGTTTTTAGTCATTTTACTCTAATTGCAAGCTAAAATGGCTGACCAGATATAAAGATTCATCAACATAATTATGTCAGAAGCTCCTTTACACCCCTGCATCAGGTCTCTCAGACTAACAAAGGCCTGGAGCAAACAATGGATAGAAATCACATATAAGCTGAGGACAACGCCTATACAAAACCTATACTTCCATTCAGCCCTGGTGCCGGATCTGGGAAATTAGTGGACTAATGCATCCACTGGATGGGCCTGTGTTCAACCTCATGATCTCAGGTTCAAATCAAAGAAGGCCCACTGAGCCTTTCATCCTTATGAGGTCGAAAAAAATTAGTACTATTGAGTTGGGTAACAATAAACCGCTGGTATTCATTGCCAAGATACCCTTGGGTGAACATGCACTTTACCAAATTGGTATGCTATACAGCCCTGGTGTATAACTCTCTGGACCAGAAAGTTCTTCAAACTACTGGAAAAAGCTTAGCAGCAACATAACTGAGGAGAGCATGAGAGAAAGGAGAACACAGTGGTGCTTGAGCAATTTTTGGAGTGAGGGAGCTTCCATCATTGTTACATCACAGAAAACGTCTACCGAAGGGCAGCCTTCCTGAGAGCAGCAACTGTATATTTGAACATAGAAGATATGGGTAACTTGTGCTCAATGCTGTACAGACTGGCAGAGTTTGGCTCTGTTGCATTTTTAATAGGTCTTGGGGGAGACAGATTCTGCAGAGTCATCAGGTGAAAAAGACTGCACTCAGCAAAGCTATTCTCATTCGTCCTGATCACCCTGTCTATCAAAGGATGAGGAAGACTAAGCCACACAGCAGAAGCTTCACTGCCACCTCTATCAGTCGGTCTAGGGTGGTCTGAACACTAAGTCAATCCTGTGATCACCTGAGGTACCAATCTATATTAAAGGTTTTGGGGCTGCTCTCCTGCTAGGTCAGAGCTGTTTTGCTGTAGGTGTTCACATTTCTGCCTTAGTTTCATTTCCAATGTGTTTCTACAGCTCTGTTTTGCATGACACTTTCAGCGCTGCAGCTTCTCCTGGTCAGTCACCTGTCAACAAACATTGCCATCAAAAGCACATCTGAGCATCTAGCGTTCTGGTTGTGAAACGACTATCCTACTAGGACCATCACAGTGTCACAGTCTGCTTTTGAAGGGTGGTGAAAGAGACTGGAAATTGCAGAGCAGGATAGAGGGAAGAAAGAAGAGCCCATTGGTGCTGGAATCATTTTCAGAGTGGAGGTGCTTCCATCAATTTTACAATTTAGAATAGGGATTGCCAAAAATTAACCCTGGGCGTAGTTCGCGAAGTAGTGCTACGCATAGCTATGCAAAGTGCACTTCGCACTACACGAGCTACGCGTAGCACTACGCGAACTGCGTAGCGCGCTGTTCGTGATGATTGCATAGTGCCGGATGCATGTCCGCACTGTCCAATCATTGAAAACGGCATCTTGCACAGTAGAAGCTGTCGTTTTCTGCTGCTCAAGTAGATTTTTACTCGAGCTGCAGCTTTCTCATCGCAGACTGGTAGTTTCTCATACGCGACCACTCGCAATGAGAAACTTGACCTCACCGCATTGAGAATCTCGCCAGGAGGTTTATTTTCAACGCTTGTGATAGCCAACTTGATGTTGCTGATCGCGCACGAGGAAAAAGTCTCGCCGGGGTGTCATTTTGCTCGCTTGCGGTCGCCAACTTGGCGTTGAGGACCGCGAGCAAGCAAAAAATTACAGCTACTCGTCTTCACACTGTGCTGCGTGCAATTCGTGTAGTGCGAAATAACGCAAACTTCGCAAACTATGCAAGCGTAGCGTAGTTGTCCGCCCAGGGTTACCAAAAATCCAAGCAAATCATAAAGAACAGGTGCAGCATATGAGCCACATACATTCAGCAGTTCAGTGGAAAGGGTGTAGTTTGTGTCTGGTGGTGCATTTTGAAGCACACAGTCACAAATATTTTACCAAAGCTCTTCATGGTAGCGCACTGTCATTTACAGACAGCATCTTTTTCTTTGGAAAGCCCACTAAATTTGCACAGACATATCATTTTACTATTAAAACTCTACAGCGCACAAATGAGAATGTGTGGATAAAGGGTCCCAAAAAATATTTATCATTTGCAAATCACCAAGGTAATGCACATTGATTTGTTTTGATCTGGTCAAATTTTGGTTTCCATCACGGATCACTACCATAATATCGACTACAAAAAAATCCCCATACACAAATATCGGCACACAAATATCGGCATCCAAAATATAGACATCATAGCTTTAAAATGTAAAATACAAAAATATCGAAAAAATATATAGATGTAAAAAATATTGATGTACAAAAAAGCACTTTTTTAATGTATACAAAAATCATGTTTAATAAATTAAATAATAAAATGAACTTAAAAATATATAGATGTAATGTACATTTAAAAAATATATAAAATACATTTAATTAAAAAATGTAAATGTACATATTTAAAATGTAATATATATATGTATATTTACTTTAAAACAATTAGTAAACTAATAACTTTCATTTATTTTAAAATGTTATAAATATATAAATATAAACAAATAAATATATATGAATATACATATACCTATAACACAAAATCTAATAAAAAAATATATTATACATTAAAATATTAATATGTTTAAAAAAATGTAAACTTACATTTTGAGAAAAGAGTTGGATAGCGTATGGGTAAAAATTACTATACCCACTCCAGTGAGTGCAACAATAGGGAAAGTGTTGGATAGCACATCAGTAAAAATTACGATTCCCACTCCAGTGAGTGAAACAGTAGGGAAAGTGTTGGATAGCGAAGGGGTAAAAATTAGTATTCCCACTCCAGTGACTGCAACAGTTGTAACGCCCACAGGAACTCCTCTGAATTCGGGCGATCCTCAAAGGGATCCACCTCTTGACATCCCCAACTCTGACCCAGAAAGCACAAAGTATTGAGGCGATCAAGCGAGGGAAAGGATTTAGGGTAGGAACAGCGGGGAATGGGATACCTGCATACAGAAAGCACATGGAGTAGTACAGTTCTATATAACTGACTACTCTCATAGGGTCTCACTAATTAAATTAATACCTGAAAACAAAGTCCACCTGCTGCAGTGTTCCTCTCTCTCTAACCAGTAGTGATACAGCTCTCAAACTGGAGGAGCATATTCATATAACAATAAAACAAACACAGTTAACACCACAATCACTCCAACACCTCTTCTGGTAAGAAACTAACTTATACATACGTACCCTTTCTTTTGGATTCCCAAAACAACTCCATAAAAAGCAAAAAATAACAAATAAAGAGATGTGGCACTTCGTAGCACATAGGGGGTGATTATGATGGCAGGCGGATCGCCACCATTCTGGTTTCGAGTTTTGCTTATTTCTGGATGTGGTTCTTGTTCCTTGATGTAGCTCTCTGCATGTTTTCAACCCTACTGGGCTTGGGTCTGACTCCACTTAAAGCTAGTTACATTGATTGCCATGAGGTTCTTGTGACCTTGACTCGGACATTGTGCATGTCATCCCTTTATTGTTGCTGCCCCTTGAAATCTCGTATCAGCCTCAACATTCACTACAAGCTGGTCCTTGGTTCGGTTTCATGAGCATCACCCCTACTTTCCGCCCCTGACAATGCACTTTATGTTACATAGTTATGTGGTTCTTGAAGTAAACAGGCAGCCGATGGGTAAGTGTACCCTTGCTAAACAGCAATGCCACAGCGCAAAATTAAACAACTGCATCCTGTGCAGGTAAGAGCGGTGGAGCCGGGTGCTGGGGGATTTCGACCGACAACAACAAGGGAAATTTAATTATTTATTTAATTTTCCCTCATGGTTGTCTGTCGATTTCCCTCCCCAAACTTGCCCCACTGTCCCAACACTCTTACCTGCAAGGGCCACGGCTAATATTCAAATGTTGGTATGTTACCTGTACTTGTTTGATAACAGCATTGTATTCAAGTTTTGGAGAGGAAAATTGGATTCCCGAAGTATTTACTGTCAGTGCCTATACCAGGCATGCAACGCCCATTAGGTTAAATGGGCTTCAGCACTCCCCTCGTGTCTCAACCCAGGCTGCAGCTGTGGGCTTGGCTAGGCAGTAGCTGGTGTCTAAGGAGCTCATTAGGATGGTGGGCGGACATGAGTCTGCCCGCCATCCCCATGGTGTTAGGACCGGCCGCCAGACATCCAGCTGTCTCGCACCGCGAATTAGGATGCAACCACCCCCATGGTGGTTACATTCTGCAATTTAACATTGCGGTAGCACCCTCCGCGATGTTAAAACCGCATGCCAGGCATTTCACTGCACCACATGTCAGGCATCACAGGGTGCCTTTCACTTGGTGCAGCGAAATGTAGGGGGTTCCATAGGTATCCCCCAAGTGCACCCCACTTCCCCTAGACACAAAGGGGGCCCACAACGGGCCTCCAAACCCAATCCCCACCAGCCTTTCCATGGTGGCATTGCCGCCATGGAAAGACCTTACAAACTCAACATCCTAATATGGTGGATGGTGCCAGCTAGGCACCACCACCGTATTAGAGCCCCTGCTCCACCCGGCAGGCATCGTGACGATTGCCACCAGTGGAAAAGCAACGGATGGACTTTCTGTCCACCGCGATACCCACCACCATCATAATATGTTTTAAACCACACCCTTAATTATATTGCATCTTTGAGAGACCCCCTTTAGGAAACTGGCTCTCTATTTACTAAACCAAAATGAGGTATAGTGTGCACAGAGTCCAGTGGAACTCCAAAGGTAGGCAGAGGTAAAAGTAGATAGCACTTTACTCTCTATTTGTGGTAGTGTGGGTGAGCAATAAGGCTTTATCAGAGGGTAGTGTTAAGCATTTATTGTACACACTCAGGCAGAAAATAATGTCACACACTCAAAGACTGAACTCAGACCAATTTGTTTGTATAAAAATATTATTTATCTATTTTATTTCTAAAAAGAAGTCAGACCTGGTGCAGATAAGTGAAATAATACTTTTCAAAATCTTATGTAGTGATTTACAGTTGAATGCTGGTTCAAATGCAGTTGATTGACTGACAGATAAGTCAACAGTTCAAAATTACTTTTCAGTTACTTTACAGATTACTGTGCGCGTTACGTTTTAGATTACGTTTTAAGAAACTTTTGCTAATCAGTGTGATATGCCTAGATATCACACTGAGACATATCCTAGACAAAAGGTAAGTATTTCAGTATTTACACATATGCAGTTTTTCAATGTTTTATACAACCCAACTCCACACAGAACAATTTTCAAGGAAAAGCAGTCAATGCAATCCTTCAGGAGAAAATGAAGGTATCAGCTGGCAGGTAAGTACTGGTTTGTGGAAGTTGGTATTCTGGGGTTAGGAACCAGGGTTCCCCCAGGGACCAGGATGCACTCTCAGAACACCTTCAGCGGCACTAGGGCAGCTGGGTGCAGAGTGCTGATGCCCAATGTTATCCAATGGGGTATAAGGGGCCTACAGTTGGTCGCTACTCACAAGCAGGCCACAAGGTTGTGGGAGCAAAGCTCTTGGTGTTAAGCTCAGGGCAAAGGGGGGTCCGAGTTAGCACACAAGGTGCACCCACAGCGGCACTGTGGCGGCGATGTGCAGGGTCCTGTTTTGGCATCGGGTGCCCTGTTGTTTTCAGAGGGGATTGCCAGTTTTGTTTTTTGGCTGCAGGCCTGGTCCAGGAAGTCTTCCAGGAGGAACTAACAGCTGGGCAGGTAAGCTGCAGTGTTCGGGATGCAGATGCACCTCAGGTTCTCTCCTCCAGGGCCAGGATGGCTGGATGCGGGGGTATCTTTTGAGGTTGATTTCACCTTAGAGGGCCACTTGCACTTTGGGAGTTTCCGTGCAAAGGATGCAGCCAAAGTTGGGAAGTCTTGGAGGGGTCAACCGCAGAAGACATGGACTTTGTCAGTTCTTCTCTGCAGTCTCCTCTGCTGGGCTTCTTCTTTTGTCCTTCTTCTTCTTAGGTTGCGGGAATCTGTCTACTTGGTTCAGGGATGCCCTCTAAATACTGAATTTAGGGGATGCTTTAGGGGTCTCTAGGTCAGTAGCGAATGGGCTACTGACCTTAGGGTGACTACACCCTTGGTGTGTTCACCCCACATGGGGGAGTGGGTACAATCCCTAATTCTGACTCGAGAGTGCATGCCATCTGCAAGATGGCGGGCACTGAGGAATGGGCTTCACCTCACCTCCCATAGCTGAGGGGTGGGATTGGCAGATGTGGGCACAGCTTCAGGGCTGCGTTAATTTTTCCTGTCTGCCTTCTCGCCGAATAGGAGGGGAGCCAGGAAATGGGCCTGCTCTTGATAGCAGGAGTGGCTGAGGGTCACGTTACAAAGGCAGCAAGTCCTTTGTAGTTCCCCTGCCACAGAGAACTATTCCTGGCCTGGGGGAAGTGTGACCACCTCCACCAAGGAAAGGCTTTGTTTCTGGGCTAAGGTAGTGAAGGCTCCCATCATAGGGGTCTAGAAACATGTCTCATAGTGGCAGGCTGGTGTGTACCAGTCAGGGATTCCAACAGAGCCAGGTTGTTTTTCAGGGGGCATCTCTAAGATGCCCTCTGAGTGCATTGTATAGTAAACCCCACATTGGCATTAGTATAGGTTTATTATGCTGAGAAGTTTGCTACCAAACTTCCGAGAATTCAGTAATGCCTTTATGGTGCTGTGGAGTTTGTAATGATAAACTCCCAGACCATATACTCTTTATGGCTTTACTGCACTTACAATGTCTAAAATGGACTTAGACACTGTAAGGTTACAGTACTCATGCACCTGTACCCTCACCTGTGGTATTGTGCACCCAGCTAGAGGGGTGTCTTACCTATACCATTGGAACTGAGTTGCAGGTATGGCATGTCGACTCTTCACTTTTTTCTGTCTGCACCAAAACACGCAGCCTGCCATAGTAGTGTGTGTGTGTTAAGGTACAGGACTCTAAGGGTGACACAATATGTGCTGCAGCCCTTGGAGGCCTTCCCTTGTCACAGTGCCCTGGGTACCCAAGGTACCTTTTACAAGGGACTTACATGAGGCCGGAGAGGTGCCAATTGGGGGTACAATGGTACAGGTTTGGGAAATAACTAATCCCACCCTGGTCCCTTAAAATACCCCAGCACCCCAAAATCCTAACCTGCCCTTACTCCTTAAAATAACCCATTCTGACCCGAAAAATACATCCTGTACCCAAAAACCCAAACCTATCCCTGAACCCTAAAAAACCCTGTACCCCAAAACCCAAACCTAGCCGTGAACCCTAAAAATGCCCCTCTACCCCAAAACCCCAAATTAGCCATGAACCCTAAAAATACCCCTGTACCCCAAAACCCAAACCTAGCCCTGAACCCTAAAATACCCCTGTACCCCGAAACCCAAACCCAAACATAGCCCTGAACCCTAGAAATACCCCTGTACCCCAAAACCCAAACCTAGCCCTGAACCCTAAAATACTCCTGTACCCTAAAACCCAAACCTAGCCCTGAACACTAAAAATACCCCTGTACCCCAAAACCCAAACCTAGCCCTGAATCCTAAAAATACTCCTGTACCCCAAAACCCAAACCTAGCCCTGAACCCTAAAAATACCCCTGTATCCCAAAATCCAAACCTACCCCATGAACCCGAAAAATACCCCTGTACCCCAAAACCCAAACCTATCCCTGAACCCTAAAATACCCCTGTACCCCAAAACTCAAACCTAGCCCTGAACCCTAAAAATACCCCTGTTCCCCAAATCCCAAACCTAGCCCTGAACCCTAAAAATACCCCTGTACCCCAAAACCCAAACCTAGCCCTGATTCCTAAAAATACCCCTGTACCCCTAAAGCCAAACCTAGCCATGAACCCTAAAAATACCCCTGTACCCCAAAACCCAAAACCTATCCCTGAATCCTAAAATACCCCTGTGCCCAAAACTCAAACCTCGCCCTGAACCCTAAAAATACACCTCTAACCCAAAACCCAAACCTAGCCCCGAACCCTAAAAATACCCCTGTACCCCAAAACCCAAACCTAGCCCTAAACCCTAAAAAATACCCCTGTACCTCAAAACCTAACCCTGAACCCTAAAAATACCCCTGTACCCCAAAACCCAAACCTAGACCTGAACGCTAAAATACCCCTGTACCCTAAAACCCAAACCTAGCCCTGAACCCTAAAAATACCCCTGTACCCCAAAACCCAAACCTAGCCCTGAACCCTAAAAATACTCCTGTACCCCAAAAAACAAACCTAGCCCTGAACTCTAAAAATACCCCTGTATCCCAAAATCCAAACCTACCTCATGAACCCTAAAAATACCCCTGTACCCCAAAACCCAAACCTATCCCTGAACCCTAAAATACCCCTGTACCCCAAAACTCAAACCTAGCCCTGAACCCTAAAAATACCCCTGTTCCCCAAATCCCAAACCTATCCCTGAACCCTAAAATACCCCTGTACCCCAAAACCCAAACCCAGCGCTGAACCCTAAAAATACCCCTGTACCTCAAAACCCAAACCTAGCCCTGATTCCTAAAAATACCCCTGTACCCCAAAACTCAAACCTAGCCGTGAACCCTAAAAATACCCCTGTACCCCAAAACCCAAACTTATCCCTGAATCCTAAAATACACCTGTGCCCCAAAACCCAAACCTAGCCCTGAACCCTAAAAATACCCCTGTAACCCAAAACCCAAACCTAGCCCGGAACCCTAAAAATACCCCTGTACCCCAAAACCCAAACCTAGCCCTAAACCCTAAAAAATACCCCTGTCACCCAAAACCTAGCCCTGAACCCTAAAAATACCCCTAAACCTACCCCAAAACCCAAACCTATCCCTAAAAATACCCCTGAACCCCATAACCCAAAACCCACCGTAAACCCTAATAAAACCCACTACACCCCAAAACCTAAACCTACCCCTTAACACTAAAAATACCCAAGCACCCCAAAACCAACCCTATAATGTAAAAATACCAGACTCTAAAAATACACTGTGCACCCCATAACCCAAACCCACCCTTTAAATACCCCTGAACCCCTAAAACATTTACCCCAACACACCAAACTAAAACCATATACTTACCTTAAACTTAAATATTAAAAACATATACTTTTACCATTCATGCTTTTACAACGAATTTTGTTGTAAAAGCATGCGTGATAAAAGGATATAAGTTGTAATGGTATACGTTATAAAAGTAATGCGGAGTAATGGTACTTTCGTTGTGCTGGTATGCGGAGTGAAGGTATGCGAAAAGAAAGCTGCAATGTAAAGGTGTTTTACCAGTAAGTACATTAGTCTACTACACATACTAGTGGTTACAGTTACATATATACAAGTTGCAAATTCACTCAAGGTTACATTTTAAGTCAAGGTAGAGCATAATGAGTGCACTTGGACATCCCTCCTGTAATGTTCATGGTAGATCGGAATATTGTTGCGCGTTGCTTGGAAGCACAGCACTGTTTTCTAAAAGAAGGGAACAAGGCACTAAGGGGCATATTATCAAGCAGGGCGATAGGCAATTATCGCCGCTTTAGCTGCCGTTTTTGGCAGCTAAGCGGCGATAATTCTATCGCCCTATTAGCAAGCTGTCGCTAACTGATGTTAGCGACAGCTTTTAGGCGATAGCGAGCGGTTTGGGGCCCGCTTTGCATGTCAGCGATGTTTATCGCTAATGACATGCAAAGTGGGCGTACCCAACCAGTTAGCGACTGAAAGCAGTCGCTAACGTCGCTATCCTCTATTAGGAAGGCAGGCGTAGCGATGGAAATATTTGCTCTAAGCGCGAATATCTCCAAATACTAACACCTGCCCAGACCAATTCTTAGTCATGTTATCCAATGAGAGGTGGATAACATGGCTAAGAGCATTTTGTCGCTAATGCGTGAATATCGCTGTATTCTCAGCGATATTCACGCATTTCGCTGCTATCGCTGGATATGTTAGCACAATGGAGAAAAATGTTGCTAATAGCATGTTTTCTCCGCTAACATATCCAGCGATAGGCAACGATAAAATAAAAAATACGCTAAGCGCATTTAGCGATAAATGTCACTATTCCTTGGTAATATGCCCTAAATGCGATTCCATCCACATTATATTATATGACTTTTCTCATTAGGATTCAAAAGAATATAGCATTGTTTTAATATAAAATCCAGACAAAATAGAATTATTTGTACATTTTAAACTTAATTGGCAATCCATCCGTCGGGAACAGATAGCATTAGACCCTCCATGGTGTGCTAACCGCGGTATGTTATTCCCTCTCAGTCCATTGGTTCTTACTCGTTGACACTGAGAGCCGGGTCAGGTGTGGCAGCATTTTCTCATCCCACGTTAGGCAGGGTGCGTAATCATCACACATTCACCCAAGGGGTTCTAAATAGACTGACGAGGGGGGGATTATTTCTGAACTCACTGTTATACTGGAGATTTTAAATATAGGACCCGAGCATTCCCTATCTTAGAAAAAAAACATAAGTGCCTGGTGCGCCCATGTCTCCCAGGAGTCGAGCTTATTTGATGTAGCGCGCACCATATAGTGAACGTACATTGGCTGGCGTCAGGTGATGGTGTTCAGCATCTCATGCCTGGTGCATGGTGGATTCAAATATATAAGCATTGACGTCAAGAGTTTGAATTATTTGTTGCTCTGAAATACGCCTTTACATACCAAAAATACATTATAGTTTGCAATCCAAAAATCCTCTCTGTCATCTCTATTTCCTTTTGTTTTTTTAAATAGCGATTTGTTAAACGTTTGGTTTAGGAATTAAAAACTCACATTGGATGAACAACCAGTATGATGTAATTCTCCTCCTCTGAGTATCGTGCCGGAAAATAAACATGTTTCTGCATGAATAATTTTAACAGATGACCCAGGGAGCATTAAACGCAAATGATTATAACATATCAAAATTCAAAATTAACTTCGGAAATAATATTTTGAATGCGAACACAGCTGGTATTCACATGGTGTGCTACACATTCTCTCTCTCTGAAATAATAATAATAATATTTAGCACCTAAAATCCGGCAACTGCGTTTTTTAACTGCATTTGCATTCCTATCTTTTCTGTTTATGAAGGTTTGCTTCAGTAACAGATGCTTTAGCACTTTGGATCAGGCCTCCTTTCCCACCTCATTACTCTGCTTATGTCTTTTCCTCAGCAAGTAATTTTACAGAGCTTTTCACTGCAGACAGGGATTGTGGTAAACCAGTTAGAAATGAACAGACCTTCGTCTTCAATCATTTCATTTAAACTGGGCTTTGCCGTTCCGATGAAAATTAAATGGAAACAAACCAAGGAAGAGCCCTTCAGAATCGCCAGTCGTTGGTCAGCCCTGTGCTCCTTAGACCCATAAGTAGACACTGGAAGGCTGGTTATAGCGTCGCCATGATATTTTTGTCTAAGACAAGAATTCAGTGGTTTAGGCTATTTTAGCACACCATGGCTTTCAGAATATATTACCGCGACCTCCCAACCAGGCCTGTGAAAGCACCTTTAAAAGTGAGCATATGAATATGGCAGCACATATAAGGAGGCTGAGTGATTAAAGCTTGTGCTGCTTACACAGCCCTGAGGTCTATCCTATTCCCTTTATAGGGGACGATTCAGCACTAAAACTGATTAAAGCGGATACACAGATAGTTACTGTCCTAAAAAATGCACTGGGTAGATCACCTATGAAAAACTTATGTACCCTAACACAACCCATGAAAGATAGAAATTTAGAAATAAATGAAAAATGGATCAATGTGGCCCTTCATACCAAGTACAAACAATGAAACGGTAGTATCTCGCAAATAGGAGGAATGGGCAATAATACAGAATTGATTAAAATGTGTTCTTGGAATATTAACGGGTTAAGAGGCAAGATCAAGAACGCGCAAATTGATGCCCTAGTAGATACATTTCACATTGTAGCATTACAAGAAACATGGGAAACCAACCCATTTCTTTTACATGGATATGCTGGCTATTATGAACATGCCAAGAAAGACCAAAGGTTCGGGCGAGCTAGCGGGGGCCAGGCGATATTTATCTCAAACACATTACAGGTTCATCACGAGCAAGTGGAAGTAAATATCACTAACATTTTGATAGTTAAATTAAACTACAAAACAAATAATCAAAAAACTGAAACCTTATACCTGATCACCGTCTACATATTGCCAAATAACCGAAGTAGAGAAACAATTTGCGAAACACTAAATAATGTTTTAATCACCATGATGTTAGAGGACCGCTAGCAGACTATTTGATTACCGGGGATTTCAACCTTAACCTTATGTCAACCCACATAAGAGATGATATAACCCAAATGCAAAATCATCAATGGCTAATTCCGGAGCAGGACTTAGGCAAGGATAATTTCGTCAATAAGAACAGAATGGGAAAAAAAATTCTAAGGGATATTGAAGCAATGGGACTTCGAATTCTAAATGGCAGAATAAAATCAGATGTGCCTCCTGCATATAGTTACTTTGGGTATAATGCCCACTCCAGGCTTGATTATACTATGACCACATTATATATGTTTCACAGCATTACTTTGTACCAACTAAAGAAAGTAAAGGAAAGTGACCACGCCCAGCAAGTAATTATAATGAACATCGGAACAAATACAAATAAGCTTTACCGGACTGTTCAAGGGCAAATTGGCACAACTAACTATAAAAAAATATTTTGGAATGTTGGTAACAAAGAAGTAATGAACGAGCAGATAGAAAGGCTCATCGAATCATGCTTTAAAGATACTGCACTAGAATCAGGAATTGAGCAATGGGAATACTTTACTGGATTACTAATCAGGACTCAAAGTGAATTGCAGTCAAATAAGAACCGAGGAAGGAATGACTTACCCAGGGACAAGGATCAGCAGTTAAACCTGCTATATGCAATTACGAAATTAAAGAAAGATCGCAACAAGATTATTAGGTCAATGAAGAAACCAGAAGTAAAAGCAGAAAATATGGGAATTTTGAAGCAACTAAATCAAAACCTAAAAAAAATGAATATGGTGTGAGAAAAATAAAGCAAAACAAGAAAGCTGGGCAAAACTACTTTACGCCAGTAAGCAGAAGAACTCAAGAGATTTCTGGAAAATTATCAATCAACTGGCTAGGCCCAATAAGCAAGTAGTCTCATCACCGCTAACTGAGCAGGAATGGGAGATCTACCTAAGGAACCACCTAAATCAGGATACTACTCAAACAATCGCGCCGGATAAGTCTTATGAGGGAAAAAATGATAACGACATGGAATCTTCCATTCATTATAATGAATTGGATATACAAATACCAGTCGAGAAAGAAGAGATAATTAAATTGATAAAAAAACAGAAAAACGGTGCATCCGGACCAAATGGGATACCATTTGCACTCTTTAAGGAAAACCCCAAATTATGGGCGCCTATTCTAGAGAAATTATTCTTAGAAGTCATACTAACAGGAACTGTCCCCAAGTCATGGCGAGGATCCCTAATAACCCCAATTTTCAAAAAAGGAAACTGGGCACTGGCAGAAAATTATAGGCTAATCACCCTACAAGACACGGATGCCAAGCTGTTTGCCAGAATCCTGTTGACTAAATTAACAGAATGGGTGTCGGATAATAAGAAATTGCCTATAAATCAAACAGGCTTCATTCAAGGATTGGGTACAACCACAAATATTCTTATTCTTACCCTACTTATTGACAAGTCAATTAGACGGAAGCAACCTTTATATCTATGTTTCATAGACTTCAAATCCGCATTTGATTGTGTAAGCAGGAATTTACTTTGGGAAAAACTCGAGACAATTAAAATACCAGCCTCACTACTTAAATTGATTCGTCTCTTGTACACAGACACATGGGTGAGTGTGAGGATGGGGGACGGCAGTACATTATCTAAGGAGATTCCAGCAAAGGAAGGCCTAAAACAAGGCTGTGTTTTAGCTCCCCTCCTTTTTAATTTGTTTCTTGCCGACCTAACGCCAATACTGGACAATGAAAATGTGCACCCCCCGAAGTTAGCAGATAAGCGGCTCACGAACTTATTATATGCAGATGATGTGATATTATTGAGCCATACCAAAGTGGGTTTACAGCGTTTAATTAGAAGGACTCACACGTACTCCAAGGCAAATGGTATGGTCATAAACGACACAAAAAACAAGATTATGGTAGTTACTAAAAATAATATAAAAAAACACACTACTAAAATGTATATGGATAACATGGAGCTGGAGCAAGTGGAGTCATATAAATACCTGGGGGTCCTATTTGATTCAAAAGGCAATTTTCAATTACAAAAAGGGACATCCAGAGGAAATCAAATGCATTGTCTGCTGCTTTCAGAATTGTGCAGAAATCACTTCCCAGCCTAACTTACGGCCCTCTCCTCAGTATTATTTCTGCAAAACTAGAACCGACTATCACATACGGTAGTGAAGCTGCAATGGGTAGGGATACTGAAATCCTGAATAAAAACATAACCAGAGTATATGGGGCACTATTTCGGCTTCCAGCAAACGCTTCTCCTGCACAAGTAAGGTTGGAGTTTGGACTAATTAATCAACAATATACAAGGCAAGCACACTTCATAAAAGTTTGGAACCAAATAAAAACTGATCACCAGAATGAAATATCGCAACTTTTATGGAAAGAATTAAGTAATGACACGAACTCTCTGGCAGGGCTGTACCTAACGAAAGCGATAAAAGATTTTGAGGTGACGTCGATATGGGATACAAATATAACCAAGACATCATTTAAAAGGATAATTAACAAAACTGCAAGCTATCTATCTATTCTAAACGATAAAGCTATCCTTACCAAAAGAAAACATGCTTGGACAATAATAAATGGTTATAAAAAGAAAGAAATCCAACAATATCTGGTGACTCCCTGGACGGAAAAAAATAAACAGGTGCTCCTCAATGCAAGATTTGGCAAAATGCCAGGCCTGTGCCATCGTCCACCTTGGGCAAGAACGGTAACGCAAACCGAATGTAGATTGTGCAACGCCTGTGAGGAGGATATCCTTCATCTTCTTTGTACTTGTCCGGAACTCTCCCAGGACAGAAAAACTTTGCTTAAGATTCCTCTAAATGTACGAGGCATAAGGTCACGCAGGCAGGCCCTAATAAGGTGTTTGGACTTGAATTATATTATTTTAAATGCTACGTTTGTAAAATTTCTAACGACAGCTAAAAGGAAACTAGGAGATGTAACTATTTTAATATTTAAATTTTGAATGATATTTTAACTGTTTTATGTACGAATATAGTTTTTATTGACTTTTTTCGAATGTGCAATATTGAAAGATTTTAAATAATCAACACAATAAACTTTACTTACTTACTTGTGCTGCTTACGTCCCTGTGTGACTTACAGGCAACAACGTCAAAATTCTGCGGGACCAAATCACTCTTTCGTCCTTCTGAGGCCTATAGATTATATGTCTGAGCTTGGAGTTTATGCATGAATTACTGCTATGAATATTTATTCTAGCATTCGACCTAGAACATATGAAGGATGTGGTGGTAACATATAAAGCTTGAAGGGGTAATTACCCCTTCATTACTCTGGAAACCATTCATTCACTCCCTTCCCAAAAGGTCTTACTGTAGTAAGTGTGCATACCTCAAAATAATAGCGCCCACAGAATGCAACTATACATTTGAAGACCTTCTTAAATAGATTCCCAGACACCAAGATGAGAGGAGGTAAATCAGTGTATACTTTTTTGGATCAACAGTATCTTGACAAGAGTTTCCTCCTCTTTACGTGAAAAAGATTGTACAACACATTAGCAATACAAAGATAATAGCAATGCACTAGTTGAGGACAAAATCATTACACTTGTTTGGCATTTAAAAGTGAATTCTAGAACATGTAACTCTTGCCCTATTACCATCCAAGTCATCAGTGACAACGTCATGCAGATTTTAATCACTCAAATGCTGTTCAGTACTCTTTGCCACATTTCTCAGCACTTCCCTTTCTCTACAGTCCTTAAAAACTAGAAAGCACCACAGGTGTGCCACTATATTGTTATTCATCACTAAAACCTGCACGGTGACCACTGCGACCCCCACAACCATCCTCCACAACTAATAAATATCGCTAGACTCTGTATCACTTCTCTGTGTAGTAGATACCTTCATTTACCAGATTTAGTGAGATTCCCTCACTTTTTATTCTCAGTTCACACATCATTGTTTCCTACTCCACATGACTAAAAATACCTACAAGCCCTTTTCGTTTGCAAATTGGGTCCTTATCTTTACCATGTCTCCAGGTTCCATTTTGACATGCACTGTGCCTGCTTCCTTGTAATGACACTTTTTGTACCTTTCCTGATTCACACATTTTCTGTCAGAAATCACATAACACGTATCTAAGCCATCTTAATATGTTCACTTTTCAGCTGCACTCAGGCTAGATGCAAAACAGATAATTATTGTCCACCCTTATCATGAAAAAAAAAATGAGAGCTGTGTAATTGGAGGGGCCAGTTATGGATTTAAGCACTTCACATACAACTAAGTTAGCTGTCATCGCACACACTCTTTCAAATTTAGTTTCACCCTCTCCACCAGCCTATTAGCTTGTGGATGATATATTGCAGTATGTTTGTTTTGAAAGCAATCGGTCAACAGATAAAACGTCTAGTGATGTAAACGTCTCCCCATTAGTAATAACTACCAAACACCCTTCCTTCGTAATGAATCTTCCTTGTAGAAATGTAATTACATCATGAGTGTTAGCCTCCTCTATAAACATCAGCTAAAACTGCGTGGAGTAGTAGTCAATGTTACCAAATAACTCATCTTAGATTTACATCCTAAAAATTGAACCATGAAATCGAACTTTTATGGTCAGCTTGCAATCCCTTCACCCACTTGTCTTTTGCAATGTTTTTTCAGTATATTAGAATTTTACTGTATTTGGGGACTTTCGGGACATATGGATGATCTGTCTATCAGAGCACGAAAGATCTTATGGAGTTCTTGTGCAATTCCAATTGTAATCTTGCTTTAAAGGTCGCAAGTCCAATGCATAAATTGGGGCCTACTCTGGATTTGATTTTCATGAATTGCAATTCTGTTATTTCAAAAGAACCATAATCAATGAGCATTATTGTTTAGCATTTTCTCTCACCTTTTCAAAAATATGTCGGAAGTCCAACTACTAAGGCCTCTTCATGCCCTTGGTGCGGAATCTGTGACAAAAAGCTTGGAAGAATGTTAGGTATGATCAAGAACCAATTGACTGAGGACATGGATACAGATGTTAACTGTTTCAATCATTGCTTCACCTAGGCTTTTAAGGAAATTGTACCAATAAACGTTAGGGTGGTGAGGAAGCTTCAAGCCTGGTTTATCCCTGACCTGCAAAATGAAAAACAGGCCTGTAAAAGACTGAAGAGGAAATGGAGGAAAAATTACCTACTTATGGATAAGCTGATATATGAAGCTGCGTTGAAAATTATTCTGAAACGGATAAAATCAATTGAAATCTGAGGCCTTTGGTCTAATAGCTCAATCAGGTAACTCATCCAGTTAAACTTTCAAGATTGTTAAATCTTTTTTATCCCTCAATGCTAGTGAGCCGAAAATGTCTTTGTCACAAACTTTAGTGGACAACCTTGCTGAGCATTTTCATAAGAAGGTTGAGAATATTCATGCCACTTTTTGTGATGGGCTAGTTTCCCTCGATCACTCCTTAGCCTCGAGGTGTTGGATAAACTTTGGATCTCTCTGTCCTCTGCAAATACTAAAAAAGGCTGCACCACATGCAAAGAAATACATTAGTCTGTTATTCAATCAATCATTGCAATTAGCTTTGGTTCCTTGCTGTTGGAAGAAAGCATTAGTTGTTCCATTGCTGAAGAAATTAAACCCCAATACCTCTCAACAAGGTTCATAAACTGGTCTTAAATCAGACTAGCCCTTTGACATTGGCACATTGCACTACCACCTAAAACCTTTTATATACAGGGGTTCCCAGTTGATCAAATGAAACTCCTGCATTTAATAGCTTCTGACCAGATCCCAGAGGGTCAAGTCGCAAGGAAATGTGGAGTGCGCATTTTGTACCCTAAAGTACAGACTCCGTACAGCTTAAGGAGCTGAATTCTGGCACAGAATTCGGACAGTAAATACACCACACAACCCTCTGATCAAGACCGCTCAAGTTGAGCGCTTAGTCTGGCCAATGATTGTCGCAAGCCTAATTTAGAAATAGCAACATCTGTATTACAGCCCAATAAACCAACAATGCTGCAGAAGAAAATACTAAATTACAGTAATTAATTTTGCAGGGAGAGATTAGAAGTAGCCATCCATCCATCAATCATTTTTGCTAATGTTACTAGTATTATGGAAATGATGATGCCTAGACTCTGTATCACTTCTCTGTGTAGTAGATACCTTCATTTACCAGATTTAGTGAGATTCCCTCACTTTTTATTCTCAGTTCACACATCATTGTTTCCTACTCCACATGACTAAAAATACCTACAAGCCCTTTTCGTTTGCAAATTGGGTCCTTATCTTCACCATGTCTCCAGGTTCCATTTTGACATGCACTGTGCCTGCTTCCTTGTAATGACACTTTTTGTACCTTTCCTGATTCACACATTTTCTGTCAGAAATCACATAACACGTATCTAAGCCATCTTAATATGTTCACTTTTCAGCTGCACTCAGGCTAGATGCAAAACAGATAATTATTGTCCACCCTTATCATGAAAAAAAAATGAGAGCTGTGTAATTGGAGGGGCCAGTTATGGATTTAAGCACTTCACATACAACTAAGTTAGCTGTCATCGCACACACTCTTTCAAATTTAGTTTCACCCTCTCCACCAGCCTATTAGCTTGTGGATGATATATTGCAGTATGTTTGTTTTGAAAGCAATCGGTCAACAGATAAAACGTCTAGTGATGTAAACGTCTCCCCATTAGTAATAACTACCAAACACCCTTCCTTCGTAATGAATCTTCCTTGTAGAAATGTAATTACATCATGAGTGTTAGCCTCCTCTATAAACATCAGCTAAAACTGCGTGGAGTAGTAGTCAATGTTACCAAATAACTCATCTTAGATTTACATTCTAAAAATTGAACCATGAAATCGAACTTTTATGGTCAGCTTGCAATCCCTTCACCCACTTGTCTTTTGCAATGTTTTCAGTATATTAGAATTTTACTGTATTTGGGGACTTTCGGGACATATGGATGATCTGTCTATCAGAGCACGAAAGATCTTATGGAGTTCTTGTGCAATTCCAATTGTAATCTTGCTTTAAAGGTCGCAAGTCCAATGCATAAATTGGGGCCTACTCTGGATTTGATTTTCATGAATTGCAATTCTGTTATTTCAAAAGAACCATAATCAATGAGCATTATTGTTTAGCATTTTCTCTCACCTTTTCAAAAATATGTCGGAAGTCCAACTACTAAGGCCTCTTCATGCCCTTGGTGCGGAATCTGTGACAAAAAGCTTGGAAGAATGTTAGGTATGATCAAGAACCAATTGACTGAGGACATGGATACAGATGTTAACTGTTTCAATCATTGCTTCACCTAGGCTTTTTAGGAAATTGTACCAATAAACGTTAGGGTGGTGAGGAAGCTTCAAGCCTGGTTTATCCCTGACCTGCAAAATGAAAAACAGGCCTGTAAAAGACTGAAGAGGAAATGGAGGAAAAATTACCTACTTATGGATAAGCTGATATATGAAGCTGCGTTGAAAATTATTCTGAAACGGATAAAATCAATTGAAATCTGAGGCCTTTGGTCTAATAGCTCAATCAGGTAACTCATCCAGTTAAACTTTCAAGATTGTTAAATCTTTTTTATCCCTCAATGCTAGTGAGCCGAAAATGTCTTTGTCACAAACTTTAGTGGACAACCTTGCTGAGCATTTTCATAAGAAGGTTGAGAATATTCATGCCACTTTTTGTGATGGGCTAGTTTCCCTCGATCACTCCTTAGCCTCGAGGTGTTGGATAAACTTTGGATCTCTCTGTCCTCTGCAAATACTAAAAAAGGCTGCACCACATGCAAAGAAATACATTAGTCTGTTATTCAATCAATCATTGCAATTAGCTTTGGTTCCTTGCTGTTGGAAGAAAGCATTAGTTGTTCCATTGCTGAAGAAATTAAACCCCAATACCTCTCACCAAGGTTCATAAACTGGTCTTAAATCAGACTAGCCCTTTGACATTGGCACATTGCACTACCACCTAAAACCTTTTATATACAGGGGTTCCCAGTTGATCAAATGAAACTCCTGCATTTAATAGCTTCTGACCAGATCCCAGAGGGTCAAGTCGCAAGGAAATGTGGAGTGCGCATTTTGTACCCTAAAGTACAGACTCCGTACAGCTTAAGGAGCTGAATTCTGGCACAGAATTCGGACAGTAAATACACCACACAACCCTCTGATCAAGACCGCTCAAGTTGAGCGCTTAGTCTGGCCAATGATTGTCGCAAGCCTAATTTAGAAATAGCAACATCTGTATTACAGCCCAATAAACCAACAATGCTGCAGAAGAAAATACTAAATTACAGTAATTATTATTGCAGGGAGAGATTAGAAGTAGCCATCCATCCATCAATCATTTTTGCTAATGTTACTAGTATTATGGAAATGATGATGCCTATGCATTGCAGAATTATTAAAAAGAAGGGAATGTAGTTCAATGTTTTTTGGGTTTACTTTCATTCATAGGTAGATCCACTTTCAAACTTGCCTGCATAGTCCATCAACTCTTACATTCAGACCACTAATACAACCTGGTATAAAAATTGCAAATCACCACCAGCTATTGACAACTTAGCAGTTTACACTCTCTTCTACTGGAAATCCATCCCTTAATAAAAATGCACCTTTATTCCATCGTATCTGGCTGTGCACCAAATTGGAATTTTATTTTCCTGACTATTTGCACTATCTCCTCTTCACTGGATTTAAAAAACTACTGAAAGATGTATTACTCAGCTACTACTTCTATCATTCTTCTGCCTAGTACAACCAGCCTCAGATAATGGATGTGTGGGAGTCTTACTTTCTTGACAGTTACATCTGATCACTTTACACTAATTCATGCTTCATTGAGAACATTCTCTGTACTACATGTACAATTAGTATCTCTTGAGCCTCCTTCATCTAGTTCATGCACTGATCTAAGCTATTAACTGTTAAATCTTATAGATACATCACATAGCAGAGATGTTACGTAACTTGAGTTTATGTGTTAGTTGTTATTTTGTTTATGAAAGCACTATCATGTTCTACTGTATGCTGTATGTACACTGTTAACTGTAGGTTTAGTTTGTTCACTTTGTGCTATCATTTTTTGGCATCTATTGTCTACATACCGCCTCTGTAAACCTGTACAGAATCACGTATGAAGCACCTTTATTGTTTAGGACCTTTTATGTGCTATATAAAACAAGCCAATAAATAAAATAAAGATCGATCTACCCTGAAGCCTTCAGGGATGAATTGAGGACGTCCTAATAAAAACTCATGAAGTGTCTTTGCCTTTCACTATACCAAAATATATGATCATTACCATGCACATACAAGGATATAAGCTGTATGTATTTGGGGATTCTGGTGCCCAGTGTTAGATCAATTCAAAAGATGCTACAGCACATTATCTGTCAGAAGCACACTTGCTCTTCTTGTTCATATATCTCCTATTTAGGGTGAAAAAGACACATTAAAAGCTGACACGGCAAGTTCCGAACTGAGGTATTAAGAGGTGCACACTGTAAAGGAAGCAGAAATGTACAACAAATTGGGTAACTGTGGTATCCCCCACCTTTATTTCCCCCCGGCAGCTCCGCATGTAATGGAGCTGCTCGCGGTGACATCACTTAGAATGTCACCGCGACCAGCGTTCGAAGGCGAGCGCCGGGGGCGACGGTGTGAAGCTGACTCCCGAGAGAGGCTGTGGCTGAGGTCGTCAGGATATCTCATAGCTTAATAAACGTCATAAGGTTATCCCAACGAAGCTTCTGTTGTATTACTGGCCGCATTTACACTGGCGACGAGGACAAGTTCAAACCTGCGACCTCAACACGCATGAAAACAGAAGGTGACAGCTGACGGGAAAAAAGTATTTTAACGCTCCTGAGGCAGACGGTGTCACGGAGGAATCATCGAAATAAGCGGAGTTGAGGGAAGAAGTGTCGATTCCGTGGCAGTCTGAAGTGCAGCGAGCACTGCCAGGAAAAGCAACTGCTGGTCGGAGAGAAGAAAAATTCCCGTCTGCATCGAAGCTAGAAGTAAGGCGCGCTTGCCAGCTGCCCTTGGTGCGCTGTGCCCAAACCCACGAGTAACGAACTGGTTAAATTGAATCTGCGTCTGGGGTTTGTGAAGCGTGTGAGGTGATTGTCGTTGCCTGTGTCTGTCCAGCGTTGGAGCGAAGCGCAGGCTACATCAAATGGAAACCGGAATGTGACAGCCAGCTGGCAGAGCTAGGCGCACTGTCCCTACTTCTACAGGAAGATTCTGAGGTGAACTCGTGACAGGCAGTCGCGGCAGCAGGGAGTGGACTATTCTAACCCAGGTCAGACTCATTTGCAGTGAAGCGCCAAGTAAGGGAAGCAGGAGGTGCATTGTGTGGCCTGTGATGTCAGCGGGCTGCTAAATAACGTGATTAGTGGCAGCCCAGCGGGTTTTTGACAGGCCATCTGCGCGCCCTCATAAACGATCGCATTGCCCTCAGTAGGAAACCTTCAGCACGCCAAGACTCCTTTCAATTGATCATCGCTGTATTTTCACGCACCTAGTGAAGAGACGGGCAGCGTAAGCGGCGCACCATTCCCTGCTGTTTCGCACCATAATAAAGCAAAACCTTTGTGATTTTTCCCACGCTATAATTGACATTGATGCATTACTTCGTGAACTTTGTTCAACCCTGAACTTGTGCAGAACTCTCCTCACAGGCCTGTGGCATTCTGCACTGAGGAGTGTTGGCAGTGTTAGAGGCCTCGGCGGAACCATTAATCGTAACCGTGGGCCCTTCACTGTTTTGTTCAGGATTCCCCTGTACAATTCTAAGGGAAGGCACCTTCTCAGTGTATGATTTGCATTCCCATGGTCTGACATGCTCGCCACTGTGCCTATTAGTGTTATTAATGTGTGGTAGTTGATTCCCTGTACCTTACCATACTAGTGGTTTGAGAATAGCACTGTGCCCCATTCTGTACACCATTTACTAGCAGGTTACCCAAGGTTTGGCATTCTAGTTATTATAGCGCAGTGTGACACTGTACCTCGCCCTGTCCCATACCCACCATTGTAGCCTAACAATACTCTTATGGTTTGGGGTTCTCTGTTGCTTTAACGCTCCGTACACTATACCATGCAGAGTGTGACTCCTCCGCCCTTCTTCCTGACTAACCCAGGTGATCCTAGTATTCAATGGAAAAAGTGAAAGAAAGTATTTTTGAATTATGCCACTGTGTGCGGGCCAAATCTTGGACTTGAGAGGAAGGTGGCATTACTAGCATACTACTTAGGGGCAGAGGGGGAAGAAGTTTTAGATCATCTCCCAGAGTTAGGGACGCAGGAAGCGAGGGGCCTCAATGAGCTAGAAGTAAGTCTGAAGAAGTTGGATTTACATTACCTCCCTAAGACGAGCACCATAATGGAGAGGTACCATTTTGGGAAGAGAGCACAGAAGGAGGGGGAATCTATTGAAGATTTTGTCTCAGAGTTAAGAAAACTAGCTGCGACATGCAAGTTTGGTGGTGCTAGTGAAGAAAGGATCAGGGATCAGTTTGTGTTAGCTTGCAGAATGGAACGTGTACGTGAGGAGTTATGGCTTAAGGATGATCCGCCCTTAAGGGAGGTTTTGATCATAGCAAAACAAGTTGAGCACATGTTGCAGTGTGTCAAGGAAATAAAGCAAGACACTGGGCAGAAAAGAAATGATGATAAGCCCGTGGTGAGTGAAGTGGTGACCGAATGTGAGGCCGTGTCAGTGATCAAAGGCCAGAAAGTAACGGGTAGAGAACAGAAGGAAAACAGAGTGGGAGGATCATTCAAGGGCACTTGCTACAGATGTGGCAAGCAGGGGCATCTAGCCAATGACAAAGAGTGTCTCGCCCTCAGGTTCACATGTAACAAGTGTGGGAAGAAAGGTCACTTTAAGCAGTATTGCAAGACTGGACAAGGGTTCAGCAGACAGAGTAGAGACAGGACGAACATAGTCTGTGATGAAATTGTGGTGCAAGTCAAAGAAAGTCAGGTCAAAAGCCGTAATGACACCATGTGTGAAGAAATTGTAGTGCAGGTTGATGAGGGTCAGGTCAGCAGCCCCAAAGACACCATAAAAGTGGGGAACACTGAAGTAGAGGCATTGTTTGATTCCTGCTCTAGAATAACAATTATTAATGCTAGAGAATTCGCCTGTGTGTCCAAGGGGAAGATAATTCTGAGGAAAATGGATGTGAGACCTGGAGGTTATGCGGGGTGCCCCATCTCAATGAAAGGGTACTTTTGAGACAAAATAGAATACAGGAACAGGTCAACAGTGTCCAAGGTGTATGTATCTACAGTCGGGGATAACATTTTGGGGTGGCAAGCGCAGAAGGAGTTGGGGGTCTATCTCAATCCTAATTGTAACCCCCAGATCTTGATACAGGAGATACTGTAACAAAAGGAAGACGTAGTGTCTGAGTTCAAAGAAGTTTTCAGAGAAGAACTAGGATGCTTAAAAAATTACTGTCACAAGATAAAGTTGAAGGAGAACGCTAAGCCAGTCGTGGCCAAGGTCAGGAAGCTTCCAATTGCCATCCAAGAAGAGGTGAAGTCTGAACTGGAGAAACTGTGCAAGGCAGGTGTCATCGAACCAGTGGAAGCGACGGAATGGTTGGCACCCATTGTGGCCGCAAAGAAAAAGGATGGGTCGGTTCGGCTCTGCATCGATCTGAGAGCACTGAACAGAGAGGTCGTGGTCGATCGATTTCCTCTTCCGAACATCACCCAGATGATGAGCATGCTTGAGGGTGCGAAAGTGTTCTCCACCCTCGACCTCACGTCAGCGTACTTTCAGATCAAACTGCATGAAGAGTCGCAAGAACTCACAGTGTTTGTGACACCCATGGGTGCGTACAAGTTCAAAAGGATGCCTTTTGGGTTAGTCTCGGCGGCTGCCGTGTTTCAGAGGCTCATAGGGAACATCCTGAAAGGCATCCCAGGCGTCGTGTGTTATCAGGACGATGTGCTGATATTTGCAAAAGACCATGAGGAGCATGATGAGAGGCTGAGACGTGTGCTGGGAAGGTTCAGGTCGCAAGGTCTAACGGTAAAAAAGGAAAAATGCGTCTTTGGCTGCGCAGAATTAGACTTTTTGGGACACAAGGTGACAACCGAAGGAATATGCCCTAAAGCCGAGCTCCAGAACACCATCGTAAGTTTGACGCCCCCCACAAGCAAGGACGAAATCAAGTCGTTTATGAGAATGCTAGAGTTCTACGGAAAATTCATACGGAACCTGGCAGGAAGGACGTACGCCATCAGGCTGCTATTGAAGACAGAGACGGAGTTCAACTGGAGTCAGGAGTGTCAGAGGGAGTTTGAAGATGTAAGGAGGGCACTGGCGGAAGCCCCCAGCTTGAAGTCCTACAGACCCAACCGAGCGACAGTGGTCACCACCGATGCAAGCGCTAAAGGGCTGGGAGCAGTCTTCACTCAAATAGGCAAAGACGGTGAAGAAACGATAGCGTTCGCCTCTAGATCACTCCAGAAGTCTGAAAACAACTACTCAGTGATCGAAAAAGAGGCTCTGGCAGTTTCCTGGGCATTGAGAAAATTCAGAGACTTCCTGTGGGGCACACAGTTCACGCTGCGTACCGACCACAAGCCGTTAGTAGAAGTCTTCAGCAAGAAGGGCCTTGATGCCATCTCCAGCAGGATCAGGCGGTGGGTGGTCAGTCTTCAAGAATACACCTTCTGCGTCGAGTACGTTCCGGGAACGCGTAATTTTGCAGCAGACTGTTTGTCAAGACTCGTAAACGAAGAGGAAGCGAAGGAGACGCATGACAGGGCGGATGATGAAGCGGATGAACATCAGATGGAAAATGTCTGCGCAATCCAGAGGGCATTAGGAGAAGAAACCTGGAAAAACGCAATGAAGGAAGATGAAATCCTGTAGGAGGTGTGCAAAAGAATAAAAGGCAGGTGGAATCACGAAGATAAAAGGGAGGAGACTCTGCGGCCGTACTGGGTTGTCAAAGACGAGCTGTCCATAGTCGATGAATGCCTGTTCAGGGGAACAAGACTAGTACCACCTGCGTCGTTGAGAGGAAGCCTAGTTGAGATAGCCCATGAAGGCCACATGGGTATCACCAAGACGAAGCAAAGGCTGAGAGAGAACTATTGGTGGCCAAGCATGGACCTTGCAATTGAAAGGAAAATTAGGGACTGCATTCCGTGCAGCAACAGCGACAAAATCTTGAAACAAATGACACCTCCTATGGTGTGCAGGCCGCCACCGTCAGGACCCTGGGAGGAATTGGCCCTGGACATTGTGGGTCCATTGACGGGAGAAGTGCGCACACCGTACATTCTGGTGCTCATGGACATGTATTCTAGGTGGCCAGAGGTGAGACTAGTGAGCGAAGTCACAACGAAGGTCGTCACAGAGTTCATGCAAGAGTTGTTTGTCAGGGAAGGGCTACCCAGCAGCCTACTCACAGACAATATTTACAACAAGGGGTGGTGAGGGACAGAGTCTCTGAATTAAGCAGAATACTCTCACCCAGTCAAGAGATCAGGGCTAGATCCAACACCGTTTTTTAGCTCATTGCACCATCCCAGTTTCAGAACCTGGCTGTATGCAAATTAGTCTGTCCCTGGCCCAGTGCATCATGGGAACAGGGCAGACCAGACTACAAAAGCCAATTCTTACACTGGGAAGGAAACAAGCTTCCGGGGGCCGGTTTCTGGCATTACAGCCGTCTTCGGCCTGGCTTGCTTGAATCCTGATGGTGCAATGAGCAAGGGACTCATGTCTGAGTATGCCCTTCCACGCTTAGGGTGGACAAAAATATTTACAACAAGGGGTGGTGAGGGACAGAGTCTCTGAATTAAGCAGAATACTCTCACCCAGTCAAGAGATCAGGGCTAGATCCAACACCGTTTTTTAGCTCATTGCACCATCCCAGTTTCAGAACCTGGCTGTATGCAAATTAGTCTGTCCCTGGCCCAGTGCATCATGGGAACAGGGCAGACCAGACTACAAAAGCCAATTCTTACACTGGGAAGGGAACAAGCTTCCGGGGACCGGTTTCTGGCATTACAGCCGTCTTCGGCCCGGCTTGCTTGAATCCTGATGGTGCAATGAGCAAGGGACTCATGTCTGAGTATGCCCTTCCACGCTTAGGGTGGACAAAAATATTTACAACAAGGGGTGGTGAGAGACAGAGTCTCTGAATTAAGCAGAATACTCTCACCCAGTCAAGAGATCAGGGCTAGATCCAACACCGTTTTTTAGCTCATTGCACCATCCCAGTTTCAGAACCTGGCTGTATGCAAATTAGTCTGTCCCTGGCCCAGTGCATCATGGGAACAGGGCAGACCAGACTACAAAAGCCAATTCTTACACTGGGAAGGAAACAAGCTTCCGGGGACCGGTTTCTGGCATTACAGCCGTCTTCGGCCCGGCTTGCTTGAATCCTGATGGTGCAATGAGCAAGGGACTCATGTCTGAGTATGCCCTTCCACGCTTCGGGTGGACAAAAATATTTACAAGGGGTGGTGAGGGACAGAGTCTCTGAATTAAGCAGAATACTCTCACCCAGTCAAGAGATCAGGGCTAGATCCAACACCGTTTTTTAGCTCATTGCACCATCCCAGTTTCAGAACCTGGCTGTATGCAAATTAGTCTGTCCCTGGCCCAGTGCATCATGGGAACAGGGCAGACCAGACTACAAAAGCCAATTCTTACACTGGGAAGGAAACAAGCTTCCGGGGACCGGTTTCTGGCATTATAGCCGTCTTCGGCCCGGCTTGCTTGAATCCTGATGGTGCAATGAGCAAGGGACTCATGTCTGAGTATGCCCTTCCACGCTTAGGGTGGACAAAAATATTTACAACAAGGGGTGGTGAGGGACAGAGTCTCTGAATTAAGCAGAATACTCTCACCCAGTCAAGAGATCAGGGCTAGATCCAACACCGTTTTTTAGCTCATTGCACCATCCCAGTTTCAGAACCTGGCTGTATGCAAATTAGTCTGTCCCTGGCCCAGTGCATCATGGGAACAGGGCAGACCAGACTACAAAAGCCAATTCTTACACTGGGAAGGAAACAAGCTTCCGGGGACCGGTTTCTGGCATTACAGCCGTCTTCGGCCCGGCTTGCTTGAATCCTGATGGTGCAATGAGCAAGGGACTCATGTCTGAGTATGCCCTTCCACGCTTCGGGTGGACAAAAATATTTACAAGGGGTGGTGAGGGACAGAGTCTCTGAATTAAGCAGAATACTCTCACCCAGTCAAGAGATCAGGGCTAGATCCAACACCGTTTTTTAGCTCATTGCACCATCCCAGTTTCAGAACCTGGCTGTATGCAAATTAGTCTGTCCCTGGCCCAGTGCATCATGGGAACAGGGCAGACCAGACTACAAAAGCCAATTCTTACACTGGGAAGGAAACAAGCTTCCGGGGACCGGTTTCTGGCATTATAGCCGTCTTCGGCCCGGCTTGCTTGAATCCTGATGGTGCAATGAGCAAGGGACTCATGTCTGAGTATGCCCTTCCACGCTTAGGGTGGACAAAAATATTTACAACAAGGGGTGGTGAGGGACAGAGTCTCTGAATTAAGCAGAATACTCTCACCCAGTCAAGAGATCAGGGCTAGATCCAACACCGTTTTTTAGCTCATTGCACCATCCCAGTTTCAGAACCTGGCTGTATGCAAATTAGTCTGTCCCTGGCCCAGTGCATCATGGGAACAGGGCAGACCAGACTACAAAAGCCAATTCTTACACTGGGAAGGAAACAAGCTTCCGGGGACCGGTTTCTGGCATTACAGCTGTCTTCGGCCCGGCTCACAGACAATGGCGTGCAATTGTGTTCCAAAGAGATGGAAGACTTCCTGGAGGGGAGAGGTATCACACACAAACGGTGTGCCCTATATCACCCCGAGACCAACGGCATGATCGAGCGTTTCAATAAACCCCTCAAGGAAAGCATCCAACTAGCCAAGGCCAGTGGACTAAACTGGAAAGAAGAAATATGGAGGCGGGTAGAAGCGTACAGGTTCACCCCGCACCAAACAACGGGAGTCACCCCCTTCGAGTTGCTCCGGGCAAGGGTACCAAACACCAAGCTATCCTAAGGATGGATGGGGTGGCACAAGGGATGGTCGGATCACTCAAAAGAAGCGAAAAGCCTGGAGAAACAAGAGGGAGCCATGATGGAAAGGAAAGAAAGGTATGACCGGCTCAAATCAACACGGGAGGCCGGGTTCAAAGTTGGGGATAACATCAAGATCAGGGCCCCTACTGGTAGAGCAAGTTGGTCAGGTTACAGTGGTCCAACCAAGATCACAAAACTGTTCAAGAATGCTGTGAAGACTCAAGGGAAAGATCTGGAACCTGGGAAGAGTAGTGAGGTTTCACCCACCCGGGAATGACTCCAATAGTGAAGGGGAGGAGAAAAGTGATGTGGGAGAGAGCAAACGTGCTAACACTAGGAAGCTGTTGCCGGTCCCCCACCCAGGTGGTAGGTCTAGCAGGAGAGTGACCAGACCCCCCAGACATTTTGATCAATATGTTATGATGTGATTCTCTGTGATGCTATTGTTCCTTTGTTAATTCTCATGTTTCATTTCCGCAGGGGAGGGGGATGTGTGGTATCCCCCACCTTTATTTCCCCCCGGCAGCTCCGCATGTAATGGAGCTGCTCACGGTGACATCACTTAGAATGTCACCGCGACCAGCGTTCCCAGGCGAGCGCCGGGGGCGACGGTGTGATGCTGACTCCCGAGAGAGGCTGTGGCTGAGGTCGTCAGGATATCTCATAGCTTAATAAACGTCATAAGGTTATCCCAACGAAGCTTCTGTTGTATTACTGGCCGCTTTTACAGTAACCTCAGAAGTAACATAAATTGCCTTTGGAAAGATTTGATAAGAAGGCAGACCCCTGACTTATCTGGTAGATGCATTACTGTGAAGGCAGTAAAAAGGTGATGTTTTAAAAAATGTTGATGGATGAACAGCATTTTACAATACCCAGAGATTAATTAAAAGAAGTTCTCATAGGATAATTTGAAAGACTTCACAGAAGAAGTAAATGGAGACACAGAAAAGAGAAGAGGTTCAGGAAGCTTTGAGGATTGATAATAAGGCATGTGCTTTGCCGGGGAATCACAAGAAGGCGTGTTCTGTGTCTACATATCTGATAACTGGAAGAAAAGGATCTCCAAAATTTAAATATATGTTTCTTATAGAATTGTTATTGATGACACATCAAAAGAATGAAAAGTGTTGAAATTCAGAAAGGTAGTCTGTGTAGTTGATTCCCAAAGGAATCCCTGTGATTTATGCATGGGCAAATAGATATTTAGCATAATTTGCTTTTGACTAATTATGGTGAATTTCTAGAAAATTATTAGAAATTACGCAAATGCAAATCCGTCATTTAGCACTCTATTTTAGCGCACAATGCATTCATGTGTCATTTTTAGGTCGAGCCTACAGTCAGCACGCAAGCGCTGCTCTGGTGAAGATCTGCTGTAGTTCAGTATGTAAGGGAAGTCCTGCCCACTCCCCCGCTAATATTTTTCATTAGCTTGTGTCTTTGTCCTTCCTAAATGCTGCCTTCGGATTCGTTTATAGGCTTGTTATTCCTTCCTTATTACTGCCAGGTCGTCATTTGTATCCTCCCATGGCTACTGGCCCTTTACTTTGAGCGTTACACGGCACGTGTTATTTAGACTGTGAGCACTATTTTCTTTAATGAGGTTCTCTACTCCCCCCTCCCTCCGGTTGTCCTTGCCTTCTCATCCCCTCCCCACCCGCTCTCCCGTTGTCTGTGCGCCCATTCTCCCCTCTCCCCCCACACTCCCATTGTCCGTGCCTTCTCCCCCTCGCTCCCGTTGTCCATAACTCCTGCCCTTCCAAACCGTTGTCTGTTATGACTATTGTTTGCAATCAAATAGGTCTCACGTAAATGTGAGTCCTATTGCGTTGCAAATGCTTGTTTTTAATCTTATTAATTTCCAACTTCTAGGTAGGATGGAGCGTTGATTTTTAATTGTATTTTTATTTTTTAGGTGAAAGGAAAACTCCCCCCTACAGAAGCCACCGTGACGCGGTTCTGCCCACTCTCACAGGTTTAAAAGCCCCTTGGGTAGCGCATGCATAGTACTGTTCTTGTATTTGCTGTCAGTCTTGCGTTGTTTGTCTGGACTCTGCTGGGGCCAATATTTTTTATTGCACTTTTTTCACTCAGGGTGTTATCAGCATGGTGAAGGAAGATCAAAAGTGTGGTAAGTCTCTTGTTAAATCTAGGCGTGTTTCAGCTTTTCTTGTCCTTTCGTATGCCTACCTTTGACCCTACGGCCTGGCTGGAAAGGGATCTGGAGGCGGGCTAGGAGAAATAGTATTCATTTGATCAAAAGGAGAAAAATCCATGAAGGCAAAAGGGAAATAACTGCTCAATAGGCCAAGTTCCCCTTAGAAGTGGGAGTCCTGGTAGCAGTGGAGGAATATTTCTGTAATTTTGTATTAATTAGTTGAGGTGGGCGAGCCACTGAAGTACTGTGGTTCTGTTGGGATCCCGAACTTTCATGTGGCTTCTCTCTCTGCCCAGGGTGTGGCATAGGGTCTAGAGCTGCTAACCTTAGAGCTGGGAAACAAGGTTAAAATCTCGGCGTCTGCTCAACCTCTTGTGATTCCGGTCAAAGAACTTAATCTCCCCTGTGTATACACAATAAATGTGACCTAATGTAACTGGTGTTCATGTAAAATGCTCGAAGTTCGAGCTAAATAAAACTCCAGAAACAGACAGGGAGGTAAAAGCAAAACCTTAACATCATGAGATAAGTGGATGCCCATTTACTGGCTGGTTACTGCAAGGTGAAACCAGAAAACAAACCTGAATAAATGATGACTTTCCCGCTTAATTTGTGTGATCTTATGCACCATTTTGTTCACTTATGCTTATGAAATCGATTTGAAAAAGGTGGGTTCCGAATAACAATTGTACAAAAACCTATTGTTTGATTTGATAAACTATAACATTCTTGTATAGTCTTGGCCAAGTACAGGGTTTACATGACGCGTGACTCGGCTTAGGATTTAAACATGATCCATTAGATAATTATCACTTTTAATAAGTACTCATTGGTTCAGTGTTATGTGAATTATTTATTTCAAAACTTTCACATTTAGAAGTAGACTATTTGAATTAAGATATTTTACGTGATGGTTGTTGTATGATTTACATAGGAAACCTTTTCAGGGCTCGGCTCGTGCTCGAAGATCTGAGCCAGACCCTTGGGTTGACTCTCCCTGTTAATTTGTTGCCCTGCTCATCTCTATAAGACCCAGGGGTATATTCACAAGAATGTGTGATAAGTACCGCAAGAGTAGCGTAAAGCAACTTTTAACATCGGAGCCTATCGCGGTGAAATAACCCTGTGTCAACGTGGAATTCACAACACAGCGGTAGCATGCAATAGACACCAGATAACGTGTCAAATGTCTGCGTGAAAATCAACGCTTGTGGCAAAAATGAGATACGCGAACACTAAAAAACGTGCGATGAGGCCAACCGCGGTACACAAAGTAGCAAAAACCAGCCACAGGCCTCTGGCGGGACAATGCACCATAGAAACCACAGAAAAAACACACCAGAAACAAGCCAAAGCACGTAGCAACATGGCACCCTGACCCAGGGCAGTGGCCAACTCGAACCCCACAACCCCCACAGAGCACCAGCAAGGAACAACGGGGTCTGGGAAGGGCAAGGTGAAGAGGAAGAGGAAGACGGGGTTGCAGACCGCAGGAAAACAAGACCAGTGTCACGGAGGTGACAGAACACTACCAGCAACTGACCCACTAGCAGACCAACTGGAATGCAGTCAGAGTGCCGAGGAGGCCAATCGAGGAGGCCAATAGGCGCTGGCATGACTTGACAACCTAAACCAGGCACAAACCCACTGCCAACAGGAAGGCAGCAACACAGGAGGAGCTGGAGGAAACCCAGGCCACAGTCATCAGTGTGGAGATGATGCGAGGAGTAGAGAGTATGGACACTGCTCAAGAGGACCTGACACAACATCAACAGGGAGTGCAACAAACAGGGACTGGGGAGACGGGGGGTTGGGCACAATGGCACACATGCACAACGATCACCCAGGATCATGTCCCAGATCCCCTTGGCACACTGCAGCACACACACATAGCAAGAACAGCACACACACATTGACAACAACGTAGTACAATGCACATAGCCGACACTGCAGAACAGAGGACACAACTGGCTCCGCACATGCACAGAAACATGCCTACTACATCTGACAGAGCCGGAAACTGTGAAATGGAAATGTACGCGTACGACCTCAAATCCGTCATGTAGTCCAAATGTACACTGTCCCGCAGAAGAATCCAGCACCCCCAAACAGTCACAATGTACATTGCCATACAGTCTGCATGCAAACCATCCCAATACGCCAACATACATGTCAACACAAAGTCAACATGCATCTCCCTTTCACATCGCAGAGGGGCACACACCATCAGCAGAGCATAGAATACAACACATCTGTGATGTCGGAGAGGACCACCACACCATCAACACTGAAGCCCTACAACAGCCCATGGATATCCCATGCAACCTCCCACCAGGACCCGCCCAGCCAAGCTACTCAGAGGAGAACACCGAGCCTGCAACAGACTACACAGCAGGAAGCACCTGCAAGCACAGCTGGCTCACAACACTTCACCCACCCACACATGGCACACCAATGCTATGTGTCAGCATGCCAAAAGGAGGTGGCTCAACAGGTGTTGGTGGGAGCCGAACCCATGGAATGCGTACTAGGACACTTATGTAGGTGTCTTTCACCCTGCAGGGCCCACCCATACCCCACTAAGGAGACCCACTCTGCCATAAAGACGCATGCAGATGCACATTCACAGTACAGAACCACGCCCAGGGGTGCTCAAATAGCAGTCACAAACCTATGTTGGCTCTGCGTACAACGGCCCTGGCCACTCCCCTTACGAATTGAGTGGGTGTTGACAAAGCTACATGTCCAAGCTCCAACCCACTGCCTGCGGTGACATGTCTGCATCCGATGTACACAGCAAAATGTAATGTCGTAGGGCTGAGGGCCCTCACGCATACAACAAGACCACAGGGACACATGCATATATAATGTTGAACTGGCTACGGGCACATGCGCCCAGACCCATTATTGGCAGGGCCACATGTACAGTGATGCCTGTGCTGGATGTGTGTGGGGTGAGTGTAAGCCATTCCGCACAGAATGTCTGGTGCTGACAACCACTTGAACATTGAACACCAGTGCAACAGAAACAGTAAAACACATGCATAACAGAGTCAACTGCTGAGCAACATGGAGTGAGCCGGAGAAAGTCCAGAGCACAGCCAAAATGCATACAGAAGTGCCCGTGAGTTGCAGTGCACTGGGATTTGGACACTAGAGATGAGGGCGCTCATGTGAAGAAAAAGTCTTGGATTGTGTCCCTTCGATATATTCCTGATGCGGACGCAGTGGGGTGTGTTAAACCTGCAGCATCTTCCCCATCAACATCTCAGGGCCCCCACACTGTTTAAGGTGACATAGCTGCGCAACCGCTCCACAGCACAAAACACAATCAGCAACAAACAATTGCCCGTGGTGCACTGAGTCACTGGCACCTGGAGTGTTGAGCAGAGTATCAGGTCGATGATGGCATCCAAGACAGGTCTGAGCAACTCCATAAGTCTGTCAGGACCACCGTTTCGCCTCTGGCAGATGGCGGTTGGAGGTGGTCCTTGCGGTGGTGGCGGCGCCTGCTGCGGTGATGCGACGCCCGGGCCAGTCTGGACTCGATTAGGTGTCTGAGCCCTGGTGGGACTCATTTGGGCCAGGAGGATGCGTACAGCACAAGGCAACAGAGAAATGGTGTTGATGACCCCAAGGCCAACGCTTCACAAGCCATCCAATATCTCAGAAGAAGGGGTCCCGGCCCGGACCAGCACAGAGTTAGTGGCCCCAGATGGACTGCGGCCGGCACAGGCACCTAGCCATGGGACTGTGACTTGTGGTGCAGTCAGATGGGCCATGTGACCTGAGCGGGTCCTCATCAATGTCTGAGATGTATGTTGCGGAGGGTTGCAGGGGACAGTGGAAGGTGTCCTCCAGGTCATGATGCGGAAGGTTTGATTTTATCCGAAGCAGCAAATTGTAGGGTGGAAAGCGCAAGCCTCGTTTTGACCACCAATTCAGTATCAGCTACATGAGGATGAAAACAAGCCCCTAGTCCATAGACTCAGACGCCACCAATGTATGACCAGTGAGTGTCCATGAATGTCAGGAAACATACTTAGTGGCACAGGGGATGAGAAGGGATGCAGTCTGTGATGATGCCGGTACACTGATATGAACTCCACCATTTCTAAAGCAGGACTCTGTGACCCTCTCGACCGTAGTGTAGGCCGGAGGCAGCGGTCAGCAGTGGCCCACAGCCAGGTGTCGTTGGCTCGCAATGCACAGAGTTAGTGACACCAGGGCAGTTGTTGGTAGTGTACGATCACCTCGGTAACGATGATCTTTTTTTCTGCTAAGATGCAACGCGTCATCCTTTTACGCCTTTACTTGCATGCAATGACATGTACTCTGCCTTTGCATACTCTATGTTAATTTCCAAATCTGTGACCTACTCGAGCGCAGCCTAGACCAAGAGCAGTGTAGGCCGGAGGCAGTGGTCAGCATGGGCCATTCACAGAGTGTCGCAAGCATAGGTTGGTGGACCCACCGGCCTGCGTAGTTCAGGATCAGTGGCACCATGTGTTCGGTCACCTCCGTGACTGTGACCCGGCTTTCGTCCGGACTGAACCGCATCTTCCTCTTACTCGTCTCCGTGTGACCACTGGTGTGGACTCTGTCATTCATGATTCACGACTAGGTGCTGGATGTGAGACCTACTGGTCCGCAGGGTAGTCCTGGTCCCTCATCCACGTGTCGCCGGCTGGCATTAAACAGGCTTTGTGGCAGCAAGTGTCGTCGGCTGGCATTGAAAAGTTTGTGGCAGGATGTGTCGCCGGCTGGCATTATACAGGGTTTGAGGTACCACGTGTCGCAAGATGTCCATATGGAACTATGCCTCACGGATCGTTGTCTGGTGCTGTGGCCGCTGGCCCGGATTTGGGGTCACTGCCATTCAGGACCCAGGACACAGTATCACATATGGGACCTGCTGGGCCTCTGAGGATGCCGGTGCAGTATGTAAATGAGGAAGGAGTAATGTGGGCCAGCGTCGCGAGCCAGCAATGGTCTGAGAGGCTGGCAGGGTCACGGGCCTCGGGCTTGGAGCTTACACAGGCACATGGTGGGTCCTCCTTGACACACGCCGGTGTCGGCAGGTGATCAGTGTGGCCTGGCTGCGCAGGAGCAGGCCTGACGGGTTCGTGGTCCAGCGGCCTGAGGTACGCAGGCACAAAGGATCGTAGGCAACTCCGTTAATGAGGACTGCGTCGACCTTGTGGTGGGGTGGGAGGCGCCGCCCTGGCAGAGACGTTGGGCTTTCCAGAAGAGGACCATGTCCAGGGCTACATGCTTTTCATTCACACCCCTACGCTGGCCTGGCATACGCCAGGCCATTCCACTCTGCACACGCTTACAGGGGGTGTAACAGGCAACATTTCCACGAGGACCTCCGCTGGCTGGGGTGACATGGTTGAGTCCACTGTCCACTACACTACATACACCAGAGGTGTATATCGCCGTGGATACAGGTGTGTTCTGCATATTGCAGTCTGTCCAGCACATCACCGCCACTCTTGGCATTATCTACTTTCCCAAGCATGGCTCTACTACATCCTTCACACTTGCCTGGTTGCCACCTCTCCCCACATTCGGCTATTGTGTGGCTGAGGTGCCATGCCATTGATGGCTCATGTTCACAGCTTGCCCAGGTTACCATTGTAAGTTGTTCTGTCACCTCAGGTGGGTAGCCATGTTGTTGTGCATGTTGGTTGTGGTTTTGTGACATGTGCATTGCCAGAGTTGTGGATTTCATGGTTGAGGTAAGAGGGGTGTTAATTTGGAACTTGCCAAGGGGCTTTGCATTTCCCTTGGTGCCATCCTGGGAATGCTGGTTGCTGATGGACTGTTGAAGGATGAAGGGATCATGCACACTGGCTGTGTATTTTGAGGCGACATTGGTGAAGGTCCCACAGTGTTCTGATGTTGCCTGCACATTGATGTGTGACGTGTGCTTCCTGTTGCAGTGATTTTGTGCTGTATCACCAGGGGGCACAGGTAGGACATGTGTGCTGTGGATTGCCCACAACACGTGCGTGTATCCGGCTATGGAGTATGGTCCTTGCTTGGTCTCCAGCGGTTCCTGCACATTGTGTTGGACATATGGGGCCTGGGGTGCCAGTGTGATGGTGATGTCCAGGGCAGGTGTAGGGGACTTGGATGTGGCTGGCTGTGGGATTCTGCCGGCTCTTGCGGTTGTTGGTTGTGGTGTGCCAGGGGCCAACAGGTGCAGCACAGCCAGCAGCTTGGTGTGCAGTGGGATGTTGGTTGTCCGCTGTGTTGGTGCCGTAGGCGTGTTAGGCGATGATGGTCAGGATGCGTAGTATGGTTGTCCCTTTCAGCCCGTAGTGGACAGTGACATTGTCAGATGTTGGGCCTTTTTTTCGAAAGGACCTATTGATCGCAAAACAAGAGACTGTCATTTTTGTAACCTGAGCTTCCATAGTAAGCTTGTTGTCAAGCATAATGCCCAGATTACTGTCAGTTTTTACCGGCTGAACTGCGGTCGAAGTTCCAGGGGGCCAAAAATTGCAGGGAAGGAAATGAGGGATCCTGTTTGCAGCTCAGAAGATCACTGCTTTCTTTCCTGCATTAAATTGTAAAGAGTTGTCCTGCAGCCAGCGGGCCGTGTCCCGCAAACAGTTGTGTAACACCTCCAGTGATGTCGAGTCCTCTCCCTCAAAGGAGAGGATCAGCTGTATGTCATCGCATAATTTATGATATTGATATTATGTATTTTGATGACCGCAATCAGAGGTTTTAAATAAATGTTAAATAAAATAGGGCTAATTGCCGTGCCATGAGGTACACCATGCGATACGTTGGAGAAGGCACATTGGAAGGGGAGAGGGACACCGCCTGCTATGAGTGGCTCCATGGCATCTGTTGCCCTTCTGATGACGCCCTGAGCTGGGCTCCCTTTTGTGGTGCAGGCTGCCGTCCGACTTCACACTAGGTTAGAGCAGGTGTTAATTACCTGCTGCTAACGCGCCTTATCGCATATTTTGTGTTCTTATCGCAGATATGGCTGATCGTTGAGAATGTTGAGGTGTCGTGTTGTCGCGCCTTTCTGCATGGGAACGCCTACTCTGCATCTCATTAGTGGTAGTTGTGGAGGTCCTCTATGGCGATGTTTTTTGCAACTGCTATTGTGGGTTAACTGGTGCTGTGAGCTGTTTACACCAGCTTGTGAATGGGAAGATAAATGTATCATGACTTTGGCTGCGATAAAGTGCTGTTAATTCGGTGACAGCTTCTTGTGAATATGCCCCCCAGTTTCTTCAGGCAAGCAACTAGTTTCGGCTTTTTAGACAATGGGGGAGTGAGCAGGGATTTTTGATGCCTGTGCTTAATGTTAAAAGCTATACCACCCGCTCCAACACCCAACGTGGTGTTTACTAATCGAGTAACCATTAATAATTGTAAATAAAAGCTCATCTTTTAAAACTAATTTAAGTGTTTATTTTCCCCATGATGCAAACTCATTCCCCGGGCTATAGAAATCACCCATCTCTCTTCTAAAATGCGTGAACCAAGTTTAGTGGGGTTTTTTTGAGTGCCAAACAAGGTACGTACACTCCTGAATAACAAGTGCTCTGTGCAAGGTATTGAGCATGGACGTGGGCCACGGAGCGTCTCTCGGGCGCTCTGTATTTGAAAACGTGTGCGCAGTACACTAAATAGTTTATCGCCAATTGTCACTCAATCAAATATAGAAATTCGGAAATCGTGTAATATAAAACACATCTTCATGTTCGTAGCCATATTTTATTACTTTCATTTTCAGGCACAGTGGGCTTGATAGGGGGGTTAGATTGATTTCTCCACAGGAGGTTGTAAATTAATGTAATTGTTTCAATAGTGCTGTGTGACTAATAGTTTATCGGCTATTTTGAAAGTCAAAGTCCAATTTTAATTTTATTTGATCCCTCCTCTGCTGCTAGGAGCTTTTGCCCACATGCATCAAGGTAAATTGCATTCGCAAATGGTGCGAATCGCATTTTTCGGCCGTTTGCAAATGCAATTTCCTGATTTGGGATGCACCAACCTTTTTCAGAAATTCGCAATTTAAGAAATTGCACAATTGCGATTTCTTAAATTGCGAATGCATTTAAGGAATCTCAATTTGAGATTCCTTAAATGCAATTCATCATACTTTTAGAAATTGCGAATTTGGAAATTAGAAATGCAAATTACCATGAAGTAGACCTTCATGGTAATTTGCGAAAATCTAGAAAAATGCTTTTAAATGCATTTTTCTTTGTTACATGTTACACACACATGTGCCCTTGGGACATGTGTGTGTGTAAGATGTATCCAAAAGCAAATTTCAGGGGTGCAACAGGGTGTCTTTTGGACACCCCTGCACCCTTGAAATTGCATTCTCAATTTGCGAATTCACAATGATGAATTGCAAATTGAGAATGCCCTCCCATTCATTCCTATGGGCCTCTAGGCCGATAGGAATGAATGTGTAGAAATTCCTTAATTGCGATTCTCAATTAGAGAATCGCAATTAAGGAATTTTAAGAAATCGCAATTATTTTGCTAATTTCTTAATGAATTGCATTTTGCAATTCCTTAATTGCGATTCCTTAATATTCGCAATTAAGGAATCGCAAAATGGAACAATGATGCATGTGGGTATAAGGGTTAAGTTAGTCTGACCTTGCTGCTTAGTAAACACAAGTTTGCCATCACAACCATCCATGGAAGAGTGCTGATAAGAAAACCATCTTACGTCACAGTGTGGCTTCTACCCTTGTCAGATCAGTGTCAATGAGGCAATCCCTACAGTCTGGTTCTCTAAAGAAGTCGGTAATAAACAGCACCCTGCAGATATCAGAGGGTCAGCGTATAACAAGAGGTGCATGTAGTTAGTTCCTTCACATTTATGTCAGGAGTGGGGTGGCAGAGTGGGCTAAAGAACGGTCATGGATCAAACCCAGATCTTTTGACTGGGTGTGAGTGTTTGATTGGTTCGGATGCTCTGTCCATCACCACCCCCTTTTGTACCACTTTGGCCGCCATAAGTGTGACAGGGTATGCTCAGACGTGAGTCCCTTGCTCACTTTGCCACTGGATTCAAGCAAGCCGGGCTGAAGACGGCTGTAATGCCAGAAACCGGTCCTCGGAAGCTTGTTTCCGGTCCAGGGAAGGCATGGCTTGGCAGTTCAGGCTGGACTGTTCCCATGAGGCACAGGGTCAGACTGATTTGCATATAGCCATGTCTGAACTGGGGTGGCAGAGTGTCCTAAAGAAAGGTGATGGATCAAACCCAGATCTTTTGACTGGGTGTGAGTGTTTGATTGGTTTGGATGCTCTGTCCATCACCACCCCCTTTTGTACCACTTTGGCCGCCATAAGTGTGGCAGGGTATGCTCAAACGTGAGTCCCTTGCTCACTTTGCCACTGGATTCAAGCAAGCTGGGCTGAAGACGGCTGTAATGCCAGAAACCGGTCCTCGGAAGCTTGTTTCTGGTCCAGGGAAGGCATGGCTTGGCAGTTCGGGCTGGACTGTTCCCATGAGGCACAGGGTCAGACTGATTTGCATATAGCCATGTCTGAACTGGGGTGGCAGAGTGGGCTAAAGAACGGTGATGGATCAAACCCAGATCTTTTGACTGGGTGTGAGTGTTTTATTGGTTCGGATGCTCTGTCCATCACCACCCCCTTTTGTACCACTTTGGCCGCCATAAGTGTGGCATGGTATGCTCAGACGTGAGTCCCTTGCTCACTTTGCCACTGGATTCTAGCAAGCCGGGCTGAAGATGGCTGTAATGCCAGAAACCGGTCCTCGGAAGCTTGTTTCCGGTCCAGGGAAGGCATGGCTTGGCAGTTCGGGCTGGACTGTTCCCATGAGGCACAGGGTCAGACTGATTTGCATATAGCCATGTCTGAACTGGGGTGGCAGAGTGGGCTAAAGAACGGTGATGGATCAAACCCAGATCTTTTGACTGGGTGTGAGTGTTTGATTGGTTCGGATGCTCTGTCCATCACCACCCCCTTTTGTACCAGGAGTAATCTGAGGAACAGGATTGTGGCAAGTGGAGTAGTCTCAGTGTAACTTTGACGTTGCAAACATAGGAGTGTGTAAAATTCACGTAATTTGCATTTGCATAATTATGATGAAATCTGCAAGGTACGTAACATGTAATACTGTCACTGTTTCTTTATTTTAACTTAAAATAAATCTCCTTACGTAGTACTAGAAAAAACCTGCTGCAAACAATAACTCATTTTCTGGTTATTCGTGCTCAAAAGCTAAAATTTTGCTGCAGATAAAAGTGTAATTGTGCCATAATTTAGCACTAGGTGAATTCGTAATAGATTACGGAGTAATATTGAGAATCTCACCAGGGCCTAGTTTCAATCCAAACTAGATAAAGTTGTTGTTATAACTTGTGGGTGACAATCTGTTTTGGAGTAAAAGTCGTATGTAAAACAATCCAGGGTTATTTAATGACATCACTTGTTTGCAGTTCAAAAAAATTACTTAGCTAGTGAGTGCTCTGTGTCGGGTAAGAGGCGGGCATCTGTCATCATGGGTGCTATAAGCCAGCAGGGGTAGAAAGGCAATAGGGAGACGTTTTTTGAGCCTCACAGGGATTGTGCTTTTTCTGCCTTCTATTATTTGTGCTTGTTCTTCCAGGCAGAGTTTGAAGATATCCTGGCAAGGTCCCACTCGAAGCTGGTCCTCGTAGACTTTACTGCGTCTTGGTGTGGATGATGCAGAACGATTTCACCTGTGTTTCAGGTAAGTAAGCCCCTCTTTAATACTATATTTCTGTGGTGACCCGGTTATCAAGGCATCCCCTGCCTTGATAAAGGACTTCAAATAAGTCTGGCTTATGTCCTGCTGCATCTGAAGAAGTTTAGACCTCCCTAAAGCATCTGGAAATGGACCAGAAGCCGTACAATCCACAGCGCCTGGTGGCGCTGCAACGGCTAGGGAAGGGTTACCCACCATCAAGGTGCTCCAAAAACGTCCAGCTCTCCCACAATGGAGGATGTGCCCGGGCCAAAGGAGAGCCTGCGCGCAGCCGGGCTAAGCCACCTCCTTTTCTTCATATGAAAGGTACTGTTACTTTTTAGGTCGAGCCTGGGCAGACATGCACTGTTCTGCGAGGCATACTGTATTCAAGTATGGACTTGAAGCCCCACCCACTCTCCGCCCATATTTTTTATTGACTTGTGTCATTGTCCTTTGTAAATGCTGGCTTCTGATTCGTTAATAGGCTTGTTAGTCCCTCCTTAGTACCACCTTCTCTTCATTTGTAACCACCCATGAGGGCTGGCCCTTTCACTTCTGTTACATAGTATGTCTTATCTGGTCTGTTAGCACTATTTTCTTTAATGAGTTTCTCCTACTACAGGCACGACATGCTTTTCTACAGCATCCAGCGTGCGATGCACACTTTTACTTTCCAAGCAGCCTAGGACAATGGTGGCCGCTTCTTTGAAATGAAATTTGTCTCACATTTGCAAAAGTTTGTAAATGACAATGCCTTTTATTTGTGTTAAATATCAAAACAGATAAATAAAAGGAATTGCTATTTACAATGCAATAACTTAAACTCTAGCTAATGCGAGAACTATTGCATTGCAAATGCTTGTTTGAATGGGGAAGCATTTTGCAGTAAAGAATAGCACGAAAGATCTGCATACTTTCTGTCTATTTGCATTATTTTTGCACTTGCCATAAAGGTTTGCTGCCAATGGCACATATTTATGTAGCGTGACATGATGTAATTTGGGGAATTTTGAGAAGGAAGTGTAATACAAAATTCCCAGAATTATGTATGTTACACCAGTTTAATCTAATTTCGCATGCGCCTAGTGTTAATCCCTATTTCACAGTGGCGCATTGCCAATGCACTCCTTCCCTCTTAATCTTGAAATATGTCTTATCTTGTGGAAGTGAAAGAGCGAAACAGATCAATTCTTGTTGTATGTGGCATGCTGGCCAATTGTAAAGCAGCTGACATGGATACAAGGGCGTTGCTGCAACATCTTTCTTAAACTCTTTAGTGGACCAATGTCAGGAAAACTTGAGATCTGGTCCTTTGATATCCTTCCTTGTGTTTCTGCTCTGAACCAGAATAAACTAATGCATTCATTAATCAGTGACAGACACATTTCGAAGATTTGCAATAAAAACCAGCTGAAGGGTGCATCAGGGAGCTGCTTCCATAGCTCAATCTGCTAAAATGTATTAATGCGGTTACTCTACCCATAGTTATGTCATAGTGTCCCAGTGATGGACGACACAGGCATCCATAGGATCTACGTGAATTGGCAGGCTACGTCATTCAGGCACTGCTAAAGGAAGGTTTTTTCTGTGCTAGTACAATAAATCATAGAAGTCTATTGACAGTGGCACGGCCCTTTAGCAGCATACTGGCATAGTGCACACATTTTAGCATTCAAGTGAACTGCAAACAAACTTTACAATACTAAATGAAAGAGAATACATAACAAAATATTATCAGAAGAGATATTGCAACTTAGTTAAGAGGGCTATCATAACTACCTTAAATCATATAACTCATTGCCCCACCCTCCGACTGCAATTTATAATTCCTTGGCTTCCCTCAAATTCAATGAAGAAAGCAAAAAGACTGAACTTGGCAAACATGCTCAAAGCATGTTGATTGCAGAGCCGTGCACAGAAAGAAACATCAACCCACTTTTCCAAGAGCTTGCGCCCAACACGACAAACATCCTTAAATCCTTTCTCCCAAACAGCCTAGCTCCAGCCTCTTTCAGGCATTCAATATCCCTCCAGTCCTTTTCAAGCAATGTATTGCGGTCCAGAAAGAGTTAGTCAGCATCCATTTTACAGCTAATGCTCCCTTAACACTTCTTGACAACAGAGCAAAATAGTACACGCTCATTCACATTTTGTTCTGCATCCAAAGTGGATTTGTGTTACTTGAACTGCCCTCAAATTTGTGTATCATGCCTTTCTAGCTAGCATCAACATATTAAAAAGGTGTGAGTTCTATCTTATAGGTTAAACTTGTAATCCATTGTTCCCCTCAGTCTCGTTCTTGTAATCTAACAATTATCACTTACTGATGCCATTTCCCCCATTTGGAAACGGATAATCTATTCGTAAATATTTTCTCTTGCTTATAGGTTACGAGAGTTATTTTTTCCATGTTACTACTCGTATTTAATTAAATTAACGTGACTAGTGCAAATTACATTTTTAAATAGTATACATTTGTATAAAATGTCTCGTTAAATCTCTATTGGTACACACACTGCTTGCTTAATGATAAAGAGGATTATAAGCAAAGGGACACCAAATTATCAGGATAAAATCTATCGGGAAATATATGAAATCTTCCGAAATGGTTGTCATTATTTGTTAATTAAATGGCAAAATAAACAAACAACATTAAGCAGCACTTACTATTTTCACCGCTTTTAAATGTTGGGAAAGAAATCTGATTGAAATATCTGAGGTTTTTGTTCTACTCATTCAAATGTTTTTACAGCCCCCACTTTGTGTGTACTGATGCCAAGTTCCTTGCAACTCTCATGAGCATCTCTCGCGCTTGGGTCACTGCACCCTCACAAACATTTGTGTGGGTGTGCCCCTATGAGCACACAAGTGCTTTTCACATGAAGTCATGGAGAAGAGGAAAAAGCCTCCTATTCTTTTGATGCAGGGGCCTGATGATCATGGCACCTGCCACTTAGCTGAGCTGCTATTACATCAAATGACTGTGCCAGACAGTGCCAGCAATGTTGGTGGCCTATGTTAATCGAGCCGCAGCAACCCACATCATAGTTCAAAACCTTTCTCCCTTTCTGGTGCTTTTGGTGCACCCTGTCTGAAAATCGAGCTAGGAATGAAAAATCTCTGAAAAGTTTCCCATATGTCCAGAAGTTTTACAGCTAGATTCATGAAGCCAAATTGCGTTCGCAATAGCTGCGAATTCGCAATTGCGCTCGCAATTTGACGGGAAGGAATTCAAGAAACCCAAACAACCAAAATTGCGAATTCGCAATTTAAAAATAGCGAATTCGCTATTAAATTCGCAGAATCTTGGAGGATGGGCATTTGCGATTCGGAAATAGTGAGAAGCCATGGATTCTGCGAATTCAATTGTGAAGTCGCAAAAAAGTCGCAATTGCCATTCATGAAAAATCGCTAAAAGCGAAAAACGAGAAAATCGCTATTTGCGACGCGCAAATTAAGAAGAACTCAAATCAGGTGGTAACCAGTACTGAAAAAAAATATTTTCCAAAAAACAGTCAGGTCACTTCCAACAGGTGCAGGGCTGACCAAACACATTTAAGGACATGCAGCTGGAGCCTGGGGATTCCCACAATGCCTGGACTTTACATGCTGGTGAGGCGGCGTAGGCTGCAGCGAGCTGCACGCAACAGACGGAGGATACAGGAGCGGATATTCCGCCAGCGGGTCACCCTTCTGGGCCAAACCAGGGAGCAAATCTATGCCAAGTACCGCCTGAGTGGGGCCATGATAATCAAGCTCATGCGGGACCTAGACCCCCTGATGCAGCACCCTACAAGGAGGACCAATGCCGTGCCCACACATGTGCAGGTATTGTGCTGCCTGCACTACCTGGCCTCCGGAAGCTTCCAGGGGATGGTCGCAGTTGCAGGGGGGGTATCCCAGCCCACCATGTCCCTCTGCCTAAGGAGTTTCCTGGAGGCAATGCTGACTCGGCTACACCACTATATATCATTCCCCACCAGCCAACAGGACCTCAATGATACAAAGCTGCAATTTTACAATGTAGCTCAATTCCCACACGTCATTGGATGTATTGACTGTACACACGTCCATATTTGCCCACCTGCTGAGACGGAGTACATGTACCGCAACCGGAAAAGCTACCACTCCCTCAACATCCAGATGGTGTGCAATGCCAAAACAATAATCACGGACATTGTGGCACAGTACCCGGGGAGCACACATGACTCCTTCATCTTCAGGCACAGCGGCATCCACACACGACTGGCCAGGGGAGACTTTGGGGAAGGACACCTACTAGGTAAGTACACATGCCCCAAATGTGTACTTTGTGATCATATAGCTGCGCAGAACAGGCACTCACCCTCTGCTCCTTACATACAGGTGACAGCGGCTATGCTCTCCGTGAGTACCTCCTCACCCCATTCCTCAACCCTGAAACTCCACAGCAACAGCGATTTAATGCATCACACATTCGCACATGGAACTGTATTGAGAGGACATTTGGCCTGTTGAAAAGCAGGTTCCGCATACTGCACAAGACAGGTGGGGCCATGAAATACGATCCTGAGGTCTGCTGCCGCATCGTGGCCGTGTGTACGATCCTTCACAACATTGCTACCAAGCGCAGGATCCCTGTTGACATCTCTGGCAGTGAGTCGGAAGGGGACAACCACCCACCTGCTCATATGCGTCACGCACGCGGGGAAAATCCAGCAGAGGGACACAGGCGCCGTAACGAAATCTGCATGAACCATTTCTAATGCACCCACTCCCCACACCCATTACTTGACTCATGCATGAGGACATTAAGAATGACATGAGTCAGATTAAGGTAGTCAAACCAATTGTATTTGTTAAATCACAATAAACTTGGCATTCAGCTAACTTGTACATCACTGACATATTGCGTCATATGCCTGTCCTTCAGGAGGGCATGCTTGTACCAGCAGCATGGCCCCTCAAGTCAATGTCAATGTTCAATGGCGCCTAAGGGCAGATGCTCCCAGTCTCCTTTCCCCATCATCCTCCTGATTAGGACGTGAGGCAGCAGAGGGCCTGCTGCTGAGGCGGGGTGCTACCACCGGAGGGATTGACTGGCTGCTATGGCTGGATGTAGCCTCTCTTGTGTCGTCCTCCCCACCCCCCCGGCCATGGTTGGCAGCCTGCATGGCCTGGACTGCAGTAGCCACATGCTCTAGAGCTGTCACGACGTCCTGGCAGCACTGGACCATTTGGACCTGCATTGCCAAGGAGCGTCACGAGAGCTGCGAGGTAGCGTTGCCGATGATGTAGTTCGAGCACGTGTACGCCGACAGGCGGGTCAGCAGTTGGCGGTGTCTGCGGCGATTGAGTTCCCGCTGCCTGTTAATGGCCTGTGTGTTGGCCTCCATGGCAGCTGTCATCCGCTCAGACATCAATGCAACATTTCGGGCAGTCTTGTCCAGTTGCAGGTGGTTGGCCCCAAGATGACGTGCCTGTGTCTGATGCACATGCAGCATCCTGCGCTCGATGGATAACCCACCTGCTTGCAGATTTAGCCCCCTACCAGCACGGGAAATGTTGGAGCGCTGACCCCTCACCAGTCCGCTGGACTGGCTCCTCACAGCCGCAGGGCGGCGGGTTGGTTGGCGAACTGGAGCTGGTGTAGCTTGTCCCACTGGGGACTGTGTGACAGGCAGTGCTACTGCAGCGCGTGCTGGCACAGGGGTGGCACTGGCCACAGGGGCAGGTGGTGTGATGAGCGCCGGTGCGGGAGCTTGCACAGATGGTCCGGGTTGTGGGGAGAGATTTGCGTCTCCCTCTGTGTCCTCCGTGATGTACATGACCAGGCCATCGCTGTCAGTGCTTGGGACTTCTGCGCCACCTGTGATGTAAAGTGGACGTTGATTAGTGACATGTTTCGTACCCATTTAGAGTTCCTACATGCATGCAGACTACCATTCCCTGACTGGCTGCAGGATTGACTCTCACTAAACATGTGTGGCTTAATGGGGCAAGATGGTAAATGTGGTCAGACTACATGTCCCACAATGAATTAGGGCTTTAGTGGTGTGCTTTGGCTGCATGACTGGGCTTTGATATGGGAGGCTCTGGAGTATTGGACATTGTTAGGGGACAGGGGGTCGCAGTCGCATGGCACTTACCTGGTGTGTCCTGTGTGGGTCGGGAGGAGTCAAGCTGTGTCACACCCACGCATGCCTGTGGATTAATTGTGTCCTCCACTCGGTCCTCCAGTGGTGTATTCGGTGGGACAGTGGGCTCCCCTCCACCTGTCGCCACACGCTCCCCCAGCCGCTCCGCTATCCTCTCCTTTGACCTCCCTCTGAGGTCATACCACAGTTTTTTGAGTTCGTCCACGGAGCGCTGGGTCACCCCCACAGAGTTAACTTTTGCGCAAATGCGCAACCATAGCCGCCTTTTTTCCGCCTCGGCCACCCTCCTCGAATCTCTGCCAAACAGGCGATTGTAGTCCTTGCAGACTCCTTCTATCAGGAACTCTAGCTCCTGCTCCGAAAATTTGATCTTTCTTTTGCGCCCACAAGCAGATCCAGCTGCAGCTTCCTCAGTCATGCTTGAGAATGGGGTACATCCTGCACAACTCCTGTAGGCACACTGGAGGGGACCTCTGAATGTGATGCTCCCTGTACAGGCTCTCACTGCTGAATGAGGGTGGAACCTGCCTACTTCCTGGTTGTGATGTCATCACTGGGCTCAAGATGCGACTTCCCATTTTTGCGATCTCGCACTTAGCGAGATCGCAATTTGCGATCTCGCTATTTGCGATATCGCTAATTGCGATATCGGAATTTCTATACGGATTTCGGCCGGTTATGCGAATATTATGGGTTTTTCGGCAAATCGCCTTTGGCGATTTCGGCCGATTGCGATTCGCTTTTTTTTCACGCAATTTTTCATGAATTCCAATCTGCGATTCCTTATTTGCGATTCGCTTTTTCTCGCAATTAAGGATTCGCAGATTGGGACATTGATGAATCTAGCTGTTAGTTTCCAGAATGTCCAAATTCTGCAAAGATATGAGAAATCCCTATTTATGTCGAAATAAACATCCATCTGAAGACTTGGATTGTCTCTAATTACAGCACACATTTAATACATTTTAAGCCAAGGTTTGTAATTCACAACTAACAGTAAGTATACAGTGGAACGGTGAAGTCAAAGTTAGGTAAATCACTGGGTATTTCTTGTGACAGTCAATTACGGGCCTCTTTTAAATTTGGTGATAATTTTAAAGAATATGCATTATTTCCAGTGCAGTGTTGATTCTCTGGGTAGTAAATAATTTGCTAACCTCCCTTGTTCCTGAAATAGCTCTTCCATTTGCAGACAAAAGTGAAACAAACACTGACAAAGCCTATATTTCTCTGCGTGTGGCTTTGCCAGTGCTGTTCAGCTTTGGCAAAATGAAACAAGCATTGGCATAGCCAATAGGTCTCGCTTTTTGGACCTTAAGGGTTTATTTAGAAGTTTGTGCTATGCATCTCCAATGCGATCCCAATGGCCTGGAACAACCTGCCAATACGTCTGCGCAAGGAACCAAGTCTCTTTCCTTTCAGGAAGATGCTCACACGTGCTCTTCCGGGAGGCTTGGGGCTCGTCCTAATGTGTTCTGGCCCTGTGAATATTCAGTATGTACTTCTAGACAAGCGCTTAGAGACCTTTGGGTGATAAGGCGCTATATAAATCTAAATAAATAAAAATAATTAAATTGTGGTAGATTTGTTTTGTGTTAAAAATTTGTACCTGAAAGTATTATATGTGTTAATTAGTTGTATTATACATAGTGTATTGATGTTGCTTAGAGTATAGTGTAATTATGTTGTGTGTAATTATGTGGTATTGAGTGTTGTTATGCATGGCTGCACGCACAGCTGACCATGGAACTTAAGCCACAACCTGATCGAACCAGGGGGAAGGAGAGTCCTTGGAAGAAGAGCTTTGATGGAGCAGAAACGCAACTGCTGGGGGTGTGGGTGGGTTTTGTGAGAACTCGCTACAACAGCAGCTTACACCTTACCAGGGCTCGCACTCACGCGTTGTTTTGCATCCAGGGCCACTTAGAGCACTACACAAGGCCACGATGTGCGCGTAAAATGTATGTCGGGATCTCCATAAAAACAACTGTCACAAGTCTCACTAAATTAAAAAGCACACAACTTTCCGACCAAGGCACAGCTATTAAGAATGTGAAATGTGTTGTCTGCACAGATATGGAGGGTGGTTCCCCCTCTGCGATACCGACGAGCTTGAACTGTATTCTGCCGCAGGAGTTGTCATTTATGGTGCATTTAACAAAAAAGCTGTAAAGGGCCAGATGCTGGAGGAGTTTGGTATAGGGATCCAGGGAAGTACTGACAAACTGACAGCGCTGCAAGGCCACCGCTTTGTCAATGCAGCGTGCTATAAATCACTGTTAATACATATATGGTACCCTAACATGCATGTTAGCATGTGTCGGAGTCGAGCTTGGAGGAGAAGGGGTTACGCTGGCAGAGTGGAGTGGGTGGGGTACTGCGTGTAGAGACGGAGCCCGCTTTCGGGTTTCTGGCGGTGACGTTCCTGAAGAGCAGGACAAGGAGTGAGGTGGGGGGCATAGGCGTTGACCCCAAATACTGCTTATTCCCGGTTAAATGAGGAGCAGTGACATAACACGCAAACTATTCTTAGTGCAGCTGGTGTAGGGACCTCGGGTTTGTTAGGTGCCCACAAGATTTACGTTCTGTCATTTACTTCCCACTCAATCGATTTAAGAAATGCATGCATCCCACTCTTCACCACTGGTGACACGAACGACAAGGGATCCCGAAAAAACCGAGAAGGGGGCCATAGAAACCTCAATAGCTGACATTTATACACAAGCATCAGGCTGCTATGGGGGGCCTGACGCATACCCATTCAAACACAATCACGCGTGCTTCACCATGCATCCGTTTTGTGTTAAGTGGTAGTTCTTGGAATCAAAGTTCTGGTTATGAGACTGGAGAATTGCGAGCACGGGAGAAGCATTTTAAACCCATATTGTAATAAAATGGGTATTGAAACTCTGCAGCGTAACTGAAGAGAGCAGTACATGAGATTGCCAACATGTGCCCTCCTACCTTACATCCCGATATTGCAATGGAAGGGGCAGTGAGGCAGAACTGCTTCCGTCATGTTCCCGGCGCAAAGACCCTGTCTGCCAGGCTCTCTTTCTGGGATCCCCACCCCATACACACACACATACACCGCCTTTGTACACGTATATACTCACTGCATTCTACACACATAAAATGTGAATGATCTTGGACCACTGTGGACATTCCGGTTTCTTTCTGTCCAGCTGCAGCCTAGTAAAATCACACAGGATACGCTCTTTATTTTAGGCCCTGTCGAAATTTTCGTACTGTAGCGGAATCCCGAGTAATGGCTGCCACTCACACTGAATCTAGCGCAAAATGTCAGATTTGCATTTCACGTAGTGTGTGTTTGAATGTTCGCATAATTGCCCTGAAATAACTTGCATGAATCCCCCCCCCCCTAATTTTTTAGAAGACCAAACATGAGAAGGCTGTCTTTAAAACAGTATGGCTGCATTTAAAGGAGTGATGGTCAAAGTGTGTGTGTGTGGGGGGCGCATGCAGCACTCGACGGCACAATCGATGGGATGACCTCGGTGGCAGCCTACTACTACCAGGGACACACTGACGTCTTCCCCGGCACGAGGAGCGGCAAGATCAAGAAGGTAGGAGACAACGGTGTGTCCCCAGTAGTCGTAAGCTGTCACGGGGTCAAGCCATTCGCCTTGTCCGAGAACAGCGGCATTCCGTCAATTGTTGATTCAGGAACTGCGATTTTCCCAACTTCTACAGTTGTTTTGGTATTTGCTTACATGGTTAGTTGTTTAGTTTGACTACATTAATTTTCATATTTACCACAGAATTGAGGAACCACAGCACCACCTAAATAATACAAAAGTTAAAACCAAAATAAAAAGAAAGACGCCAGAACTTACCACGGTTGCTAAATACAATTTAAAAAAAACAAGGGCACGCAGTAAAAAAAGAGTTTCACGAGAAGCAGCAGGGGAAGAGGTTTTTCTTGTGTTTCCCTTACGGGAACAAGCAGGAGCACCATATGTTTACAAGTTAATTACAAACATATGGTGTCTAAGCTCGCTCCCGCAAGAGAATTGCCAAACGTGCCCGCGCTGCCATTCAAAGCAAAGCAACGGATGCACGTTTTAGCCTGCAAAGCTGAAGCCATTACTAAAAGCCTTTTTCCTAAGCAGCGCATGCGCGCTGCGTAGGCGAGACCCTAAAAAGGGTTATTGCCGATGCTGAACAGCAACAGCACATAAAAGTCTCAGTGCAATGATTTATGCGTGCTCCTACATTATGATGCAGCTACAGTGGAAAATATGCCAGACGCCCATCTTGGGTGGTGAATCACAAAACAATAAGTGTGCGAAAGTGTGTTTAAGATAGGAATGAGCAAATTGATAGTAAAAGAAACTGGATTTAAATATTTTGAAAAAACAGACGTGTGGGGCTGGAGAGAAATGGAGCTACAGAAAACACTAACTAGCGGCAATGAGGGGTGGGCAAGAAATGGGGGAGTCAGGCTATTGGAAGAAAAAAAGCCATGCAGCATGGGAAAGCAGGGAAGTGGGGAAGCACCGGATGCGTGGGAAATTGAGAGACCAACATGGACACTAATGGAGGCAGGGATATGAAGGAAAAAAAGGGACACAGAATGAACTGGGAGAGAGAGCAAAAAAACACATGCACGTCTATTGAGTGCTGTAAGCAAAAGAGAAAAGTAGTTCCTTAAATGTAAGCAGAAAAAGGCGACAAGTCATCCAGTTAAAAGAATCGTAAAGATGCAATGCACTGGAGGATGGGCAAATGCAAGAGGAGAAAGAAATGTGATTGAGTAAGCATAATGAGATTGACAAGAAGGTCAACTGTATGTTTTGGTGTCATACAAACTATGGGCCCGCTTTAGAGTTTGGCGGATGGGATACTCCATCACAAATATGAATTGGATCCTATCCACCGTAATACAAGTGCATTATATACTATGGCACTTGTAACACAGCCGCCAGGATATCAGCCATGTTCATGATGGAGTATCCCATATGATACAATCTAAATCAGAGCCTATGTCTTGACAACAGATAGTAAACAAGACATAAAGACAGCTGCTTGAAGGTCTCCTATAGGGAAAATCTGTGTCTTTCACAGCAGCATATCAACATAAGGAAAAGTCAGACTAAAGTTCCTTAAATTACAAATCTGTGTAAGAATGTGAGGACGTGTGTACCTTTGTGCCTCAAAAACAAAGGTTACCAATTGTAGTGTGGAACAATAGTAATTTTGTAACGGTGCTAGGGGACAAGCAAAGTGATTTCTAAAACCTAAAAGACAGTTTTTGGCAATAATTGTAAGGATCCAGAATTGAACCTTGAGTAATTCTCTGTTTAAAATAATCTCAAGAAGTATTATAAGTGATTGATGACAAGGATCTACAACATTATGCATCCTGTGGTTTACATGTCATGTAGCATCCAATGATTAATTGTGCAAGGACTTGGAGAGATTTTTTATTTCTTAACTACTGCTAAGTCGTAAGCGACCTATAAGGAGATTAATGAAACAGGACAAGACTATTTCATAAATTATGTCTACATACTAAATTATTTTAAGATATGTTCTGCTAGAGTCCTAGAACACGTAAAACATTAGCACATTAACCATGGCATTACCTTTTATTTAGAATAGATTAGCAGTCTACTTGGGTAGCCCATATTTGTTGTTCTTAGAGCCTGCATAGAACCAGACAAATGTGTTAATTACTTGTGCTAACTGTTCTCCTAAAGTGCTTGTGCACGAACCTTTCCAGTGCTGGGTGGAAAACAAACTTAATAAGCCTACTTTCACTAATGGCTCAGCACTTTACGCGAGTAACACCTCTGAAGACAAGGGAGGTGCTGGCTTAGAAGTCACTGATTTTCAATTACTGTAAGTGTGTACGAGGATGTGATGGTGATCAAATTCACACTACACGGCCTTGGCTTCACAATGTGAATTTGGATCTGGTTTAACTAGACACAATATACTTATCATTTCTGCTAAGTAATTCCACCCAGGAGTGCATTATGCTATGTGCAACACTGAAACATTTGCACAGTGTATGTTAGAAATCGGGCTTCTGGTTGGCAGAGGAATGCACTTTATCCACGCAGAAATCACCATTCTAGTCATGGTAAGCTAGTCACCCTAAAAGATAACCTGTGCTCACCCTCTGGTAGTTTGGCACAAAGACGTCAGGCAAAGTGTAAAGTATTTGTGCAACACACACACAGAGTAACGCAATGAAAACACCACATAAATGTTCCACCCTGGGTTAGAAAAAAAAATCCTATTTCTATAAATAATTCAAGACCGAAACATCAAAAATCCAATAAGTAGAATTTGAGTTGTGATTTTTTTAAAGAACATAAAGAGTCTTAGTTCTTAGAAGCAATTAGACCTCTGGGGGTTATCTAGTTGTGGACAGGGGCAGAGTCAGAGGTTCAGGCCAACTACGATGGACCACAGGCTGGATACAGGGACCAGCCTTGGCCCACTGAAAGCAGTACTTTTGGAGGGTCTACGTCAACATCGAGGATGAGCTGTCAGGAGCAGGGAGGTGAAGCGTTGTCACCAATCCAAAGGATTCGAAGGCAAGGCATCGCCATCAAGCCGCACACTCTGGAAAGCTTCCCATTGAGCAGTACTGAAGATAGGCGATGCGTTGTCATCAAGCTGTACAATCGGGGAGACTTCGTCGTTGAGCAGTGTAGGAATTTGTTATGTGTTATTGTCAAGTGCACTGCGCCAGTTCCGATCGACGCAAAGACGGCGATGCAGTGGCGTTGAGAGTTGCAGCACAGAAAGCCTCACTGCCAGTGGCCCAGAACTGGGTTGGCACTACTTGCCAGGGAAGGGACTCACAGGTGCTGTTGAAAGGTTGCAGGAAGTCTTTGATGTCCCTGAGACTTAAGAGCAGGGGAGAAGCCAGCAGTCCATTGGAGTCACTCTGAGTTCAAGTGAGATGGGTCCAGTCCTTTTCCTCAGCAGGGCAGAGGGTACCAAAGAGCTGCCAACAGGCAGCAGAGCAAAAATGCAGATCTTCCAGGGCAGCAGTTCAGCCGAGTGTCAGTCCTTGCAGCAGCACAGGAGTCTTTCTTCCTGGCAAAGTTCTTCACAGGTCCAGTAGTGTACTGTCTTAGTAGAGTCAGAGACCCAGTACTTATACCCGTTGTGCCTTTAAAGGGTCTTTGAAGTTCACAAAGGTCCTTTATTCCCAGGTTACAGGCCCTGGGTAGATTGAATACAACTTTACAAGGTACTTAAACTAAATCTGTCAATTGTGTATACATCAATGACACCATGTTTAGGGCAGAAGCACATGCCCTTAGCCCTGGCCAACGGTGGTAAAGTGCTCAGAGTCCTAAGGCCAACAAAATAAATGTTCAACAAAAAGAGGAGGAAGATAGCAAAAAGTGTGAGATGTCCCTTCAGAGATGGTCATTTTCCAACACTGTATTATTGATGAATACCTGGCAATATACTAGGCAAATTACTAATAGTGGGGGCAAGAACCTGATATGTAATAATCAGGCACGCATCTCTACAAAAATGGATTTAAAGTCAGAGCATAAGCATACATACATAACTCTTGTACCATTCAATATGGTGTATTTATTTTCTACTGCGGCAGTGAGCGGTTACTGAGCATTAACTACAAAAGGGACTGGGATTTACTATTGGTGTTCCTTGGTCACCTCTTACTGCAAAGATATCATTTTCACTTACCATTCCTTACTGTCTAAAAATAGATTGTGTGAGTCATTAAGCATGGTGTCTTTCAGACAATGACAAGCGTAATGGAGATGTAAGGGTTTTTAAAAAGTCTGTCACCAAAAATGGGTGACTGCAGCCTAAATACAACATGGATAAATGGACTCTAAAGGCAAAGATATGGCAATCATACAACACTGATTTAAATAAGTAAGTGAGGTAAATTGACTGCAAATTGAAATATCACGAGGCACAGTTCCACTAAAGCGTTAACAAAACTTATTTCACTATGAAGTCACCTCATTCAAATTTGGTATAAGGGCCTAGCAAAACAGAATCTATAAACAAGAAATGAGAAGAAATGGCCCCAAAGTGATACCCTGTTTGACCAATTTGAACTTTCTACCTTGTCAGGAATGACCAAAACTATCACCAACAGCATGGGTCCAACCACTAGTCATGCATTCTAATATCCGGGGTTCGCACATGTATGCGTTTGCATTATCTTTCTCTTTTGATGCCATATACTTCATTTTCAAATGCATTTTAGGTTTAGTAGATGGAGTCACAGTGCTTTCTGGATTTAAATGCTTGTCTATTAACCCTCCTACACATCTATAGCTGCCTGTCTAAATCGCCCTTTATTGTCCACAGGCCAGGGTAATGATGTATTAACATTTTGCGCTGTGTTTGTATCATAAAAGTGACGCAAACCAGTAAAAAAAAATATTATTGACTTTCCAGCTAAAATGTTTTTTTTGTGCTGTAAATTGGCTACAAATAATGCAAAGAAGCGTAAAGCGCTGCTTTGTGTTACATAGCATCAAGGGGGCATTACATGGGAGTTTCTATGCATTAACCAACCCTTTTTGATGCAACATCCTATCTACAGAAAATGTGCGACAAGGGGTTTGCATAAAAAAACAATGCCTTTTGAAAGGAGGCGGTAAAATGAGAAATTTGTTAATTTCTCCATTGATTTCCGACTTTGCATCCATGATGCGCACATACAAAGTAGGAAAAGTTTTACAAGTTGCCTAGGCATAGTATTTTGCATTGGAAAGGAACCCTTCCAGTACAAAACCTATGTTAGATTCTCACACACACCATTGCACTATGGCGCAAAGGTATGTGCGTGGCACACGGCAGCAACAATCTGTGCAGAGGGGAGGAGAATGTCATATATGGCGCTCTCCTGCTCCCTAACTGCCATTTTTGGCTTCCTCGCTGCATCGGGTTACAGTTTAGTAAATCTGCCACTACTTAGTGAGAGGTTTGACACAGAAAAATAATTTAATGTGTGAACCGTAACTGCCCCCATCTGAAAACACTTTGAATAACCCTTACCTCTAAGTGAGTAACCAAATTTAAAATTCCAAATCAAGTATGGGCAGGAAATGTGAATTAGAATTTGTGCTAGACTGTTCCCATTGGAGCAGGATTAAGTCTGATTTGCATATGACTGTGTCCAAACTCAAGTGTCATGGTGTGCAAAATAACGATGAACTGGGATGAAGCCCAGAGTATTTACCAGAGGCGGAAATTATTTCTAGCATTCCACATGTCACTTTGTATACGTTAAATAGAATGCACTTCGGTCACCATTTTTACTTAAGTCTTGTGAGTTTAGTCTTGTAAGGCTCAATTTCACCAGAAAACACAAGATTTAAGAAAAAGCGCACAATGAAAATGTATTGATCATGTACCATTATTAATATTGCTTTGGTTTTGAGATTATAAACCTAGAAGGATAATGAAATGTGCACGTTTTTTCAAAAACATAATTCATGAATGATTACGATTTCCTAGCTGGCTCCTCCATTCCTTAGGTAGACGGTTCCTTCTGAAGGCCAATGCAAAGATTGCTGCTGCATGCACATAGCAGACATGTGCTTCTGTCGCTATCCTTTTCAGGTTGCAGGAAATCTTGCTGTCCCTTTATATATCTATGTATTCCTATGCAGTCCTCTTCTGTTACTCGTTTTTCTATCAAAGTAAGGTGTAGCCCCTTATACTTAGATGAACACATCTACCTCTGGTTCCATCCATGTTGCAGTATTCTGCGTTGCCCACCTCCTGGTAACAGTGTACTTGGCTGCAGTCCTGGTGCTCACAAAGATGTGTTGTTGGCTGTCCCTGGTACTTCATCCTCTGGAGCAGCACTAATGACAGTGGTGTAGCCATGATGATGGGTCTCTGCACACATACTCTTCATTGCTCGTCATGGTCCGGATCTGCTCAAGTAGAACATAAACAAGGAAAACATTGAGTTCACACTTAACCCCTTCGCTGCGGGAGTTATTCCCCCGCTGTGCTGGGGGGGGCGCGCACAGCGCCCCCATGCTCATGACGAGCTCAGCTTGTCATGAGCTACGGCGCTACGGTGCTCATGATGAGCTGAGCTCGTCACAGGTGCATTGGCTCCCGTGGAACGCTCAGCACAGCGGGGGAATTCTCCCCGCACCTGAGCATTCCACGGCCCATGACGAGCTGAGCTCGTCATGAGCACCGGAGCGCCGTGGCTCATGACGAGCTGTCGAAGAGGTTAATGCATTCATATTGGCGGCACAGAAGTAAGACACAATTATTGCTCGCTCCCCAGACGGGTTCAAGCAATTGTTACATAAAGAAATGAGAGCAAAGTGGATAAATTATATGCGTCAAATTTGAATACAACAACCTATGAATTAAAAGTACCTGATCAATATGTCAATGACATTTAAAGCAAGCAATGGCTGATGAAGGCTGGCAGTTTGGATAATCTCCGCAAGGCAGCTTTCTCTGAACAGATCTAAAAAGCAGTCACAAAATGGGTTTAACTCATTCTAGAATCAGGCATTGACATGCTAGGAAATAATAAATTTTATATACCCTATCATCTAAATTTCTCAGTTCTCTACTGATACCATAATACTGATACTACTCCTATTATTACATTTCAAAGAGGGACATTTTGAGTGGAACAGTTACTCTTGCAAAAAAATGGGCGGTGTTCGCAGATCAAGTGTGTAGTGTCTTGCAAGTAAGCAACGATGACTCCTTTTGACTCCTGATGGACTCCTGTGATGTAAGTGTTAGAACAGAATGCAATGAAGCTGGGTTAGAACGTTGAGTTTGCAGTTACAAAAAGACAAAGGCATATAATACTAAGCTCCATGTGAGGCGCAGTCATTGAAGGATACCCAGGCTGGGAAGAATGCTACAAACTGCACCCAAGTGAGGTAGCTAGATAATACACGCCACTGTTTCTGCTAGTGAGACTTCAGCTACAAATAGAGGAAAGAAATACCAAAACTGAGGCATATATTTACAAGAGTTGCCGCTAACAAGTGTTTGCGTTAGTTAGCAACAATTTTCTTAATGCTGCCTATCACTGAAAACTATCGCCCTGTTACCAACGTATGTACTATACTTCACTACATGGCGATAGTATCAGCTAGCTGTGGCAAAAACTGCCACTGACACTAGCATCAAGGTAGTACAAATGTTGACGCCAGTGAGAGAAAAGTGACAAAAGGCTAATTATCTACAAAAAAATTCACGTTAGTCAGGCCAACGTCACTTTTCTGCATCTTGAGGCAAAAATAGCCTATAAGTCCACCTCAAATGATAAAAAGCAAATAAAAACAATGGAATGCAGCATGGAGGAGCAAGGGCCAAGTTCAGCACAGGTAAACAACCCACCAAGAGCCAGGATGACCAGCCAGAGTCCCAGGGAAAGAGGAAATGCAGATGCAGGGCTCCATTTATCGAGAAAGGTGCATTGTGCATAGTGCCATCCTTGTGACACCATGGCAGCCGATGCCTGGTAGCGCAACAGTCTCAGGGCCAGGAGGCCTCGCTGGGCCTGCTTCTGAGACCCAGAGTGGGAGGTGGCGGTGCTGTAGAGCCACTGTGTCCTGACAGTGGAGGCGAGCCATGTCGGGCCCTTGCCTGTGGTGCTGAACACTGAGGCGGTGGCGATCCACCTTACCTGGTGGTGAAGTCTGGCAGGTCACATGCAAACACGTTGCTGACCTGTGTGAGAATACCGCTTATCACCCCTTGGAGCTATGAACGGAAGAGGCACTCCTGTGCACTAATGTAGGGAGGTATGCATTGCATAACACACACCATGACAACACAGGGGTGCACGAAGATTACCAATGGTGGGCCGCACCTCCCTGCATCACCGGCCAGAGGATGTGGCGCTGCCCGAACACTGTGGAGCATGAGGCCACTGAGCTGCACCGAACGTGTGTGGTGGGAGCGAGCAACTTCATACTTAAGGGGGACCCTGTTGCATCACCTGCATCAGGATGTTCCCCAGCGGACTTGGAGGCGAATGCTGTACCCAGGCCTGTGAAATCCCACCTGGCGTAGGCTCCTGATGGCTGAGTCACAGATTTGGAATGAGTGCACTGGATTGAGCCCTGGTGACATTGTCCAGGTGAGGAGAAGGTGGGAAGTGGAACGTAGGAGGCCCCGGGGTCGAGTCAAGCCTAGGCCTAGCAACTGTGGGTGGTGCATAACATGCCCTGAGCAATACCTGCCCTCGGCTGACCTACATCACTGAAGGCACCACACAAGACTGGTGGGGGACTACACTAACTGGCTCAAGCCATTGAGATTGGCCATCTGTGGCAGCAGGAGTCAGGGGGGCCAATTCGGGGCCAGGCACTTGGGTATGCAGCTTGTTCCGCCGTTACCTGCTGGAGAACTGGGGAACACGGAATCTGGTCACCATGTTAGATTGGAAGTGGCAACTGGGTGGTACAGCCTTTCCTCATCCCCTGTTAGTTTGGTTTTGGGTGTACGGGAGACTATTCTTTAGTAGACTTGCTCTTCTCACTGCGCAGCATTGTCTGGTAGCTGCTGCTGCTGTCCCTATCTGTTGCTGCTGGTTCCTCTGACGCCGAGGTCAGGTGTTCGACTCCCTTTTCCACCTGCAGACTCCTGCCTGTGCCTCATCTCTGGTGGTCCGCCACGACCTAGAAAACCCTGCCGCTGCACCTCAGGCAATCAGCGTCGCTGACCCAGTTCAGGAAGCACCTCAAGACCTGGCCCTTTGAATGATCCTCCATCCGGTCTGACCAGCAGTCCCCATACCCCAGTGCCTTGAGACACTCACGGGTTATTGGCCACACTTTATAAGTCACTGAATGATTGATTGACTGATATCCTTCTGTACCACCAAACAAAAATTTCTGGCTACCGTACACCTCACTGAAGGAGAATGGCCTGCTAGCCACACTGCACTGCATTGCATGTCATACATAGTGCCTGGGCATCTGGCGCAACAATGTACCGCATGCACATGGGTGTGGGTCTTCGACACCTGGCAGCCCCTCTGTGTCAGTAGATAGAGCGGCTAGGGGTCACTGGCTGCCCAGGCAGGTAACAGCAGACTCCCTGGACGCCAAACTAGACTCTGTACACATGGCTGCGGAGAAAATAGGTACCTCCGTCAAACAAACGTGCACTTCCCTCAAGGGCCTTATTGATAAAATCACAGTCTACTTCACCCTGGAGCAGACAGATCATTGCAAGCTGACTGACAAGGTACATGACATTGAGAAAGAACTGGCAGGAGCCCACGCTATTACCCGGAATGCAATGTCAGAGGTACAGCAGCTAATGGAATGGTTGATGTCACCAGAAAGAAGAGCAGAGGAGCGGAGGGTTGCTCCCGGCAGAACAACATGCAGGTGAAGGGTCTGCCTGAGGGAGCAGAGGGAGCTGAGGCAGTGGCATATACTGGGACATGGTTACGTGATCTACTACCAGCAGTTGCACTCTCCCCATTCTTTGTTTTGGAGTGGTCCCATCAAGTACCGGCCAGGGACAGGTCCTAGACCCTTCCTCTTCTGCCTCCGACAGGGATCATGATGCTGTCCTGAGGGAGGTATGCAAGCTGGAGGAGGTGAAAGTGGATAACACCACAGTACTTTTCTTCCCTGACTATGCCAAGGGGGTGCAGAGAAGAGAGGGTAATTTCTAATGTTAAAATGATGCCTTCAAGCGTTGGGCATCAAATACTCCCTCATTTTCCCGCCAAGGCTGCGAGTGGTCTCAGATGGTAACACGCGATTGTTTGACTCCGCTGAACAGATCTGGACTGGCTCTACTGGCCACCAGGAGGTGCAGACAGAGAGTGAAGGGTCTGTGCAACAAACTGTCATTCATGGAGCCAGTTACAGTGGGCGGCGTAGGAGGAGCAGGCCGCCCCACCACAACTAAAAGCCACCCCCAATCTGGAGCAGGTTATACAAGTGAGGCGGAGTACCCTGCATGTGGCGGCGGCAATGCATGTTTGCACTCAGAGACAGGATCCCAACACTTTTCCTGAATGCTCCCCTAGCAACAATGGCTCCACTACGACGTGACCATCCGTTGCAGAGTCCTGGTGGCACCCAAATGGCGCTCATCTGACGACAGATAACCTAATTTAATGTTTACTGGTTGTGCGTCTCTCCTTCATTCACGGTAACAGACAGCTCCGTAGAGTCTCTGGTTTTTTGCAGTTCCTGGTCTCCAACTGCCTGTTGCTGAAGTTCCAGTGTACAGATGTCAGCACTTAGAGGGGATCAGGTCAAGTTGTCACCCAACGGGAACAGAGCAGATGTTCAGGTGAGTGATGCCTATCAGGGGTGGTGGTCTCCTTGATGCTCCAGGCTGCAATGGCAGGAGGTCCACAGCATTGTTGACTTTTCCAAGAATTAATGGTTAGAGTTCTTCTATTATCCAAGGGTCTAATTTATGAGGCCCTAGCTGCACTCTTGCAATTCTGTGACATCATGTATTCGGCTTTTCGAGTAGCTCAATCTGCCACAGCATGTTTACCAGGCCTCACAAAGCCACTTTATGTGGCTTTTCATGGACTTGTAAATATGTGCCCCTTTCAAGCATTAAACAGTGTGAAAGGGACATTAAGTGGGTGATGCTGGGGGCATTCCCATGCTAAACCAATGGAAGGTGAAGCATTCACAAGTTCACGAAAAACCATAAACCTTCGGAATGCGTCAGAATCTGATACCAAACCAAGGGTCACGTTTGAGAGGAGCTACGAGGATAAATGTTTTAATATCTCCTAATTTTCTCACTTTTTCTATGTGGGCAGCATTCTGCAGAGCACAGAAAAAGAAAAAATACACTGCATTGGTAGGTGTTCCTTTCTGCACAACATCAATCAACTCCTCAACACAGTCACCCTTGAACCATGGTGTAAGGATGCCTGCGTTGGCGCATGGCAGCCATTGTGCGTCAATGTAGGGAAAAATACAGGGGACTTATTCATCAGCCCCTTCTAACAGTTTAAAGCTGCATTTTCATAGTTGAACTTGCTGGTGCTAGGGTGTGAGTGACAAATTTCTGGTATTGCTTGGGAGCCATTGGAGGATCTTCACCAGCATTCATAAGTCAGTGATGGAATCGACGTGTGTGGTCATGTTCAGTGTACTGTTGATGATGATTCTAAAGTTCCTTTCTTGGGTGGCCAGTGTGGGGGTGGGTCTGAGTTTGACTGGCCACCAGTTGGAGTTCCATGGTGAGTTTTTCTTGCTCAAGATCACCTCTTCTGTCTTTTCGGTGTTAAGCTTGAGAAAGCTAGCTTTCATCCAGTTAGCTTCTTCGTTCATGCAGAGAGTGAACTTGTTTCTTGTGTTGGAGGTCTTGTCTCAGAGGGATGAGTATGAGTTCAACACAAGGAGATGATGGCCGGGATGCTAAAACTTTTCAGTTACTCATCCCCAATCACAGATCTGGGTTGAATCCATCATCATTCTTCAGCTTACTTCACCACCCCAGATCAGATGCAAATCTTTCTAGACCCTGCTTCTCATGGGAGCAGGCCAGCCTAAACTACCAGGCCAGGTCCTCCCTGGACCAGAAACAAGCATCCTGGGACCGATTTTGGGGTATCACTCCTCATCAGCCAGGCTAGCTTGAATCCAGTGGCACAACGAGCAAGGGACCCACATCTGGGTATTCCCTTGACCACTTTGGGAGAGCACAGAAAACGCAACAAGATGATGGGTGGAGTACTGCAAAATTTCAACCACTCACTCCCAGTAATGAGATCTGGGTTGAATCCATTGTTCTTTTGCTCAACATGCCACCCCAGTTTGGAACCGGCTCCTCATGGGAACAGTTCAGCCCGAACTGCCAGGCCATTAAGTGATGATTTGGACACATCTACAATAGTCAACTTAATGGCTGTCTTTCTAGGACAACAAACGATCCCCTTCCAGGTTTCTAGACACATGTCTCCATAATAGATTTACAACGACATCAAGACTACAAAGCTGCTCTCTTCATGACTTGACGCAATGTAAAACGTACAGCTCCTAATATTACACATACGGTCTTCCGTCAAGATCCTAACCTTACCCCGTCTTCTCCTCAAAGATCTATACATTGGGGTTTCATGGCAATCTCTCAAGCTATTTGCCTTAATATCTTACCTGATTTCCATGTTTGCATGCTCTGACTGGTGTCCACGGAAGCGGTAACATTACAGCTGTTCACAAATACTGATATTCGCTTGTCTTAATATACTGGGAGACCCGCACTCATATTCTGATTGGCTCCATGCAAATGTATGGTCACCTGACAAACAGATTCACAATATTAAAAAAATGCCGATCTCTAGTGCAGAGTGCAATGTATATATAATACATATTACTCCATTGGATTGATCCAAGTCATTACTATCATCGGACGCTTCTCAATTCAAATCACATGGCCAGCCTACATCCAAACTTAAATACATAGTTCAGATGAGGAGAAACAAACAACCTCTCAGATACAGATCACATAATACTGTCTTTCACAATGGGCACTATCTTGGTTCAATCTCGTTCCAACATAAAGATGCCAACTCTACCTAACTTTGTATGTCTGATAGGGAGACAAAAAGATTCCAACCGTCTCCTAATAAATTGATCAGGCAATAATGATACATATACCTATACATTAAACTGCACAGCTCAATGTAGATACCTAATCAGGGCTAAATGGTTTAATTGTATCCTGAATTTCAACCTTATAAATATGGTATGATAAGTACTGTCTTACCATCAATAGCAGTCAGCCAACAGATTACCAATTAATCTCAACAATTACATACTACATTCATATATTGTTTAATTTTACTCAAAACATAGGGACTTGCATGCTAGCCTTTATATACATCTCAGATAGATAAACAAGGGTTGGACATTAATGTGTACCTGTCCCATTGATATCCTTGTTTAAACCCACTTCATTAGTTCTGCGGGGGAAAATTCAGAGGATTTCACTCTCTCTCCATGCTTTGACCATTTTCGTCCTTACTGCAGATTTATGTTCACCATAGCGAATTCTAAACTCTCTCCCAGTTTCTCCTGTATACCCCTGACCAAGGCATAACATCAAGTATACTGTGTTATGGTTCCTACAGCTGGTTATTTCATTAAAAATATATTCTATATCCATTATTGTTCCCATTCATCACATCAAACCTGCGTTGCATGCATGACATATACCATAGTGATGGTTACCTTTCACAGGAGTTCCTCCTTCTATTGTGCTTTATTTGATACCATCCAGACCTCTGTTTAGGGCTAATGTGTACTATTATTTGTCCCTCAAATTAGTGTTCCTAATAAGAGCATGCAAAGGTTTCTCTATCTTTGGATCATCTTTGTTTGTATTGAGGATTTTTTGATTGTTGTCAAAATCATCCTTATGTTGTTGTTCATATTTGAATGATTAGTAATACAAATTAATCTTTTTTCCTTCTTTTAACTCTTATCATGGAGGAGAGCATCCAAATCATAATACGTTGTCCTTTTAAAAGCATCTTTTACTAATCATCTGGGATGTCGTCTTTGGTGAGTCTCCTTTTCAGTTCCTTGTAGATAGTCTCCCATTCTGTAGCAATTTCTCCTTATTCTAAGGAATTCTCTAAAAGGAACAAAGTCCTCTGGCAATTAGGGTGAAAACTGGAAAAGGATAGCAAGGTGTTTCTTGTTGCAGGTTTTCTATATAATGCTGCTGTTCGCTGTGAAATTAAGGTTCTTGTTTATTGAATTGAGCAAATATATAGATTCTCCAAGCTGTTACTCTTCACCTCTACATATGAAGAATATATAGTCTATGAACTGTGTCCAGTTCCTGACATTTCATAAAATGGGGCCATTTCATTACAGATGTGTTGTTCTTCATATACTCCTATATCAATGTTAGCTATGCTGGGAGCACTAGATGCTCCAATGCTTGTCCCTTTAATCTGCTGGTATACATCACTATTACATTAAAAAACATTTTTTAAACAATAGAATTTCCAAGCATTCCAGAATTCATTTAATTGGTCTTACACCAGGTGTATTTTCCAGCAATACTGCATCAGGGTCTAGTGCTTGTCTCTTGACTATGTTGATATATAGTGCTTAAATATCTATTGTCATCAAGATGTCTTGTGTCTTATTGCATGGCAAATTTTCAATCTTTTTAATCATATTCCCCATGTCTCTAACGTATGACATAAATGACTTTGCATTAGGACATAGAGAAACATCCACACATTCCTATAGTGGTTCTATCATGGCATTGATGGTGGAAATAATGGCACAAAGAAGCAGATTTATTGCATTCTTGTAGGCCTTTGGGACCCCATACAGTCCCAGAATCACTGGATTAACTTTATTGATGTACTCAAACTCCTTCTTGCATATATCTCTCAGCTCCAAATCTCTAGAAGCTATTTGGTAGATCTTCTTTTCTAGTACCACCAACACTACTCTATTTGCCTTTTTATAGATAACATTTTGGAACCACCAACATTTTATTAAATTTATCAATGTAGCATTTCGTGTCCATCATGACAATTCCTCCACCCTTATCACAAGGTTTCACTGTGATCTTAGGGTTCTCCTGCAGCTTTTTTAATGAGACCAATTCACCTTTTGACAAATTATATGATTCTGGTGGTATAAGGTTGATAATGTTATTGAGATCCTTAAGTCTTCTCTTTCAAATACAGCATCTTCTCATCCTAACAAGCTGGTGTAAATTTGGATTGAAGTTTACATCTTGTCATATGCCTGTCTTCCTGTATGGTAGCTAGGTCTAACAGGTGCTAGGTGGAGGGGAGTGCTCCTTTTATCGTCCCATCTCACATCTGTCCCTTCCAGCAAAGGTGATGGAAAAGGCACTTAATCTTCAGTTATCAGATTTTATTAATACACATAATCTCCTCGATGCTAATCAATTTGGTTTCCACAAATAACACAGCATCGAAACAGCCCTTATCATGGCAGCAGAGAATATAAGATCCATCACTGACCGAGGTGACATTGCAGCCATTATTTTTTTAGACCTGTCTGCAGCCTTTGATACTGTCAACCACAAGATTCTCATTAATTGCCTGCATGATCTTGGCATTAGAGATACAGTTCAATCGATCCTGACTTCTTTCCTATTGGAGAGGAAACAGCTAGTTGCCATAAATGGCTACACATCCCAATCTTTTCCTCTTCCGTGTGGCATGCCCCAGGGTTCCTCCCTCAGCCCTATTCTTTTTAACCTTTACATCATTCCATTAATTAAACTGATCAAAAAGTTTGGTTTCACAGTAGCATCATATGCTGATGACACCAACATGTTTGTATCAGTATCCAATAATCTTGACATGACAGCTGAACATTTTTGAAGCTGCATGTCGAACATCAGTTCATGGATGAGCAAAAATTGCCTCAGTCTCAACTCAGGTAAAACTGACGCAAAGTTAATCAAATTGTGTCTGCAGTGTTTTTCCTCTTAAAGATCATGCTTTTTAATCCATCTCACCTTCAAAAACAGGTGGTCACAGAAATCATCTTATCCAAACTTGATTATTGCAATGGACTGTATGTCAATTTACAACAGAGATTGTTGAGAAAACTTCAGATCTTACAAAACACAGCAGCTTGCCTTACCCTTAACACCCCCAAATATCAGTCACCCTGCCATGCCTTATGGGAACTCCACTGGCTTCCAATTGGGCCTTACACAACTCTGGCCCAAAATTCTTCAGCAAAAGTTAATCTGGTACAGACCAGCTAGAAAACTGTGATCTGCAGAGAACAGACTTTTAGGAGTGCCTACTCATAAGAAGACACAATGGGGAGGAACCAGTTTTGTGATTAGCACCTCAAAGACATGGAACTCCCTCCCTCTCTACCTTAAAGCATCCACTAATCTTCTCAAGTTCAGGAAATCCCTGAAAAGCTGGCTTTTCAATCAATAAGTTGGGGACTGTTGTTCTTTAAATTTCAGCTCCTTTCTCGTTACCTTTTTCCTGGGCAGCAACAAGACACCTTTGGGTAATCAAATGCTTTACAAACCATAATAACATAACATGACATAACAAGGGCCCTCACACACCTCGAGAGATGTTGTGCTTCTTCATCAGGCAGCTCCTCATTGGGCCAGTGCTACAATGCTCAACGGGTCCCTTGAGGGGACTCTTTGCCAGAGATCTTCTAAGTTTAACCAATGTACTTTGCATGGGTGGGTAGGGAAGTGTTAGTAGAATGGGTAACGTTGAAGTATAGTACAAATGACTAAAGGGATCTGAGCTGGAGACAACATTTTAATACTAGGGTCCCTTTGTCAAGCATAAAATTGTGATTTGAGCGTAGAATAGATATAGTGGTCTATTTAGCAGCAACAATTTTGAGTCAAAGAGGTCAACATGTTTCGTGCCTGTTACAGTCCCTAGGGGATCATGGCATTTCATCAGGATCAGGAAGACCTCATTCTACTCTTCACAGGGATGGGGGAAAATAGAGAATGTGTGCACCATACCCTGTGAATTTAATAAGATATGTCTTTTTAGGTATAGAGATTCCACACTTGTAAACCTACTAGTCAGAAATCTCTTTGTGAATAGCAGACAATCCTAAACTTACACAAAAGTGTACGTTTACCTTTGTCAATCAGGCCCTTTGTGTTTACTGTGTATGGTAAATACCGTAGCCCCTTTGGTGTAGTCATAATAGGTGCCTTATTATGCCAGATGTACTATTGAATATCAAAAATGGAAAATAACTTTTGCAGAAATGTGTACCCTTAAAATATGCAAAGGAAAAAATTGTGAGACAGCACCTCACTTCCTATGTTTAAGGAATGCAAAATAACTTTTACAATTTAGTCATGTGTGTATTTGAGAGGGGACCAGCCTAGTTAGATTATAAGTACATGTCTATGTTTATGAGTAGATGTCCTTTTGCCACTTGACTGCAATGCTCATGACTCATTCTTTAGGAACACAAGTGTAGAGGTTGATCACATATTGTATTGATAATATTTTATTATGAAAGCACTATTTCCATAGAAATATTTTCTTTATTTGTTTATCCAAGGATTTTTTATATCTTGCAGGACTCAGTGTTTGTCCCTTGCCAGCTGGTTCTATCAGCTGTTTCCGTGGCCTGAATAGCAGGATGGAAAATGGGTATGTTGAATCCAATAATTAGGTTTCAACAACAGGAGAGAAAGGGAAAAAGACACTCTCAGTCCCCCAGGGAAATGTATATCAAACAACAAAAGAGTGTCAATCGTTATATATGTATAAGCACAAACAAGGGAGAAAGGTGAAAGAAAGAAATCTCATTGGATTTTTTCAGGAAGCCCTCACTCACCACCCTGGTTGGTGACATGGTTCATCATTGGGCCCACCAGGAGAAGCCGAATGCACATCGGATTAACAATCATCAACTTGCATTTTTGAATGTATTGGTCACCATCGAAAATAGACAGATGAAAACTAACGTTTATACAAAAAACACAGATCGAAACAGCTGCTTGCATTTCAAAAGCTTCCATCAGAGCTCTTTAAAGAGACATTTACCTCTGTCTCAATTTATTCGACAAAAAAGGATTACTTCAGACCCCAATGACGCATCTATCACCATAGACAGACAGATATGTAAATATCTCAAAAGAGGTTATCCACGACAGATTCTAGAGGAATCAAAAGTCAAAGTGATGAACATAAATAGAGATTCTTTATTGAAGAGCAAAATTAAATCTGATTCCAAGCTAACTGTTTGTGTACTAAAATATTCCACGCAAGTGAATAAAATCACTAAAATAATGAGGAAACCTTGGCCGTTGATAACACAAGAAACTGACTTAAAACAACTATTCTTGGAAGAGATTACTTTTGCCTACAGTAGATCCAAGAATCTAAAGGAGCTATTTACCAGTCAAAAAAAGAATACAGATCCGAAATCATACAAAGGGATGCCAAGCTGTGAAAACTGTATTCACTGTAATAATGTTATCTTAGGTAACATATTGATCCATTCAACGACTGGTCAGAAAATTCCTCTATTAAACTCAAGCACATGTGATACCAAAAATGTCATCTATGGAATCAAGTGTTCATGTGGAAAAATCTATGTAGGTCAAACAGAAAGGAAGGTAAAAACAAGAATAACAGAACATAAAAGCAATATTCGGCAGAAGAACTTAAAATCGTCAGTGGCTACACACTGGATTGAAACTGGACATAACATAGCTCAACTAAGATTCACCATCTTAGAAGCTATTACCTCACCGTGTGATATTGATCCTCATAAACAACGGTTAAGAACAGAATACCATTGGATAAGGAATTTAAGTAGCATGCACCCTCAAGGGTTAAATGATAGGATAGAATTATCCTGCTTCCTGTAAATGCCTTGTCTCTGCATAACCAGTGAAAATGTTCAATGTATTTATAAATGTATGAATATTTGGCAATTATTATTGAGAAGCTGTTATACAGCAACACTATTGAGGTTATTCATTAATGTAAAATAGGCATACCATAATTACCCCGTGTGGTTGATTAGGCTATATATGAAACTCTACCACCTCGCTCTGTCTAAACATAATAATCGTCCTTCTTTAGACTTAACCAACATGGCCACTAAAAATATCTTCACAGAACTCGAGAAACGAACCATAGTCTGTTTAATGTATTTCTTTTATTTGTACATTGATCACCAGTTTATATTTAATTTAGTTCCTTTATACTCATACTTTCACCATAACATAAAAACATAACATAAACATAAGATAACACAACATGTACATATGTAAAGCGCACGTATCACCCGAAGGTCTCAAAGCACTGAATAACAGATGTATATTGTTACCTAACTCAATGGTACTCATTTTATCGACCATAACACGTTCGAATATTCATTACACGAACACTGCGATCACGTGACCATAGTTCAACCTATCAAAGATAGGCTACCACAGACGCGCACACTACACACAATAAAATGGTCACTATTTGCTGAATTCCATCACATGAACACCACAGTGAGGAATACAGGAACTTCTCTCAGCGTTTTTCATTTCGAAGTAAGTACCCCTACTCCATTTTAATGTATATTTTCTCGGCACCGCTAAGATGTTAGATTTTCCCGCTCACGCTCACCGCCTGTACCTATTGATTAACCGCGGGTATGGTATTTTCCAGCTAAAACTATAGACTCTACCGTTCGTATACCCCAAACAGAAGTACATAACCTGCAGAACTTCCACGCATTTTAAATCTTGGGGTTGAATATACCGATTATGGCGGTATCACACACCATTAGACATTGGACAACACACAAGTTTATATTAGTCTTCACTCGACAGCAGCTGTATAGAATATTAAAGCACTACTGACATATCATATAGATTGTAAATATTTATGTATTCTTTAGTAGCTATGATCTATGATGGATAAAATGTAATAATTAAGCTAGGACTGGCTTACTTTAGTTTCCGTTTCTCTCCTTACAGACCCCTGATGAAGGGTCAACATCTAGTCCCGAAATGCATTGGTTAATATGAAAGATAACTCATGAAGTAAAAATGGAATGATGAAATTCATGTGTAATGGAAAATGACTGCAATTGAACATGAAATATCAATAAATCTTTATTTGAAACATGAAGAAAAGTCTCAAGAAATGATTTTACAGTTATAAGAATTAATGAGCCTGATTTACTAAGCCACGCAAGGTGACCTTAGGTTTTGTGTTACTCTTAGTCTGAAAACTATGATAAATCAGGCCTGCAAATGTCCGGCACTCCCTTTTGTGACTTTTGTTGCATGCCGATTTTCATACCAACTTTCCTTTTTGGTTTAATCGTTCATATTTCTCCAGCTATTTTCTGATAATTTTCTATCATCGCACGTCTTCAGGCATTCAGACATGTAGGACAAAACTCTTATTCTCCCCCATGGCTTTACCTAGTTCTATATTCTCCTTGACTACCCTAATAAATCTCTCAACCATACCATTGGCCTAAGAATGGCAAAGTGCACACGTCTTATGTTTTATCTCTCTTTTTGAAAAGTCTTTCATTTCATTTAATACTAGCTGTTCTCTATTATCCATTATCCATTAAAACCAGACTTAGTAATCCCTCTCTACTGCAGATATCATTCAAGAATTCGATCACTACCCGAGTTTCTACACTATTAATATTACAAACATCTGGCTATCAAGAGTACATATCAATCAGAACACTTTCAAAATGCTGTCCATCCTTTCCCGCTACTGCCCCTAATCTATCTAGTGCCACATATTCCCTAGGTTTGCCTGGTAACGTCCTGGCAATCATGGACTGCATCCTAGGTTTGCACATTTTATCCTTGCATGATCATTCAACATAGTACATAAATGTCCTTTTAGTGTGAATATCAATTCCTGGACACCAGATGTTTAATCTCAATCTGGCCTTGGTTTTCATTGACGCCTAATTGTCCCTGATGTTCCATCTTCACTAAAGTGTCTCAGGCAGAAATGACTGAAGATTTAACCAACTGGTTCAGAAATACTATCTCTTGTTCCCTAAAACTTTCCCTACCCTGCCTTTATTTTGACAGGTACTACTTGAAAGACATCATGTTTGACTTTCAAATCACTCAATTAATTTTCACTAATCCCCCCTCCTAGTACTTCACATTCTCAGGACTCCTCTAGTTCTTCAATGTGATATTCTTCTATCTCTCTGCAACTATTACTGGCCAATCTGGTTAGGCATTCTACTGCACTGTTGTGTGTCCCTGGAATATACACTATATTAAAATAATATTCTTATGACCCACTAGCAAGTTCTGCTAGATATAAAGTCAACACCTTTATTAGTGAACACTTCCTTTAATGGTTTATAACCGGACGGAGTGATAAACTCACTGTAGCATAAAAACTTCCTACATTTCCTTACAGCTAAAAATGCATACAATGCTTTCTTTACAATAACTGACTAACTGACTTTCGTCCTCTCAGTGGGGGAGATGCTGCGTCCACTGGTTTCTTTGCCTGCCTGCCGCCGAATTGCTGAGGGGACTCGAGGAGCCAGAGTGCTGCGGGCGCGGTCAGGAGACCGCCCCGCCCCTCCCATACACCTGAGGGCTGTAAATACCTCTTGCGTCTCCTGCTTCGCGGGAGACGCTGCGTTCACTGGTTTCTTTGCCTGCCCGCCGCCGAATTGCTGAGGGGACTCGAGGAGCCAGAGTGCTGCGGGCGCCGTCAGGAGACTGACACGCCCCTCCCATAGACCTGAGGGCTGTAAATACCTCTTGCGTCTCCCGCTTTGCGGGAGACGCTGCGTCCACTGGTTTCTTTGCCTGCCTGCCGCCGAATTGCTGAGGGTACTAGAGGAGCCAGAGTACTGCGGGCGCCGTCAGGAGACCACCACGCCCCTCCTACACATTCCGGAAGTATAACAGGATAGACTGCTCTCCGCTGCGCGGACGCGCACCGGGCGAAGCCCGGGCAAAGGGCGGGCCGTCTGTGGCCGTCGTTGGCTGGGGGAGGCTCGGCTGGGCCATCCCTCTAACGTGTCATCAATCACAGTGAGACTTTCATTTACTGTTTACTGTTCACTGCTTGTCGCAAGATTGCTGTATGCTTTATTGATCATAGGTCTCCCGTTTATATCATCTGCCCCTAAGGTAACCCCTGATATTACAAGGTTTATTAGGGTTTAGGACCAATGCACTACGAACAGAGAAAGGGAGGAAGGCTGGGACAAGCTCTATTGGGTAGAGTATTACTGGGACTCTAGATAATTTTATAACGAGAGCTGCAGTGGTTCTAGAGCACGAAATAGCCCTCACAGAAAAGCGCCTATCATTGGAGTCCTTATATTCCAAGCGATCCTCACTGGACACCATTATGACTGCTAAAACACCTGAACAGCCTTGTATTCAGAAAAATAGTGACAGTTTGCTAGAAGAAAGTATAGGGTCTGCCGGGCAAATTGTTGGTAGCATCGTGAACACCACAATAGAAAATACCTTATCTGATGAAAGCGGGCCGACTATTTCAAGTACACAAAAGGCTCCAATTGATTCCCTGTCTACTAAACAAGTACTAGGCCCTGTGCAAATTGGCAAAAGGAAGCGGGGGGGGTGGTCACCATAAGGGTAGATGCCCGAAAATAACAAAAACAACTATTAAATGTGGGCAACTACTAAGACCTATTATACCAAGACCAAATAATCCTTCCCAGAGACCGCACACTACATCTGAAATTATCCCCTTGATACAGCCATCAAAGCAGTCTCCCTTAACTCTACAATTCCCTGAAGGACTGGCAGAACAAGTGGAACAAATTATGAGGTCATTTATGATTCCTCTAATAGAAAGAATGAAAGTGATAAACGAGAACCTGGGGAAGCTGGAGCGGGCCACCACAACTTATTCGCAGCTACTAGAAACTCTTGTAGCTAGCTCAGAAAATTATGGCCCAGCCACACAACATAAAATAACCAATAAGCCCAATAACAGTTTACTACATATAACCCCTTTAACACCATCTCTAATTATGAAAGGGCTACACAAATCATTAAATATTGAGACCAGGAAAGAGATTGAAAGGGAAAAACTACCAAGTAAAGCTGAAGTAGGAAATATCAAGGGGGTAGTCGGGAAAAACTCTGCAGTCATTGACCGGGCCATGGAAAAACCAAAGATAGAAAAGAGAACGGAAAACGCTAATAAACTGCCAGTTATTGATCTGCCCCCACAATCAACCCCATTGGTGATTATTCTGGCTAATGTACCTCCTCTCCCTGAAGGAGTAAAAGAGGATTTTGGACAACTTAAAAATAAGGTTACACACTGGTTGCCCCGTAACACTAAAGAAGGACACACTGCCATGCATAACATTATAATGGTTCGCCGTGTTTCCTGGTTGGGTAGCTCCAGAAAATCGAGAAGGGGGGACTGCAAAGTGGTAAATTTTAACAACTCCCTGCCAGTAGAGAGGATATTTAGGGAGGTTAGCTTGGGAGCAGCCTCCAGGGGTCAAGGTACCGAGATACTGCCATTGGGCTTCTTCTATAGGGAGGAGAATTATGGCCAAAACAACTTGAACTCCGGGTACTATGATTGGTCTGTTATTCACAGGGAACACCCCAGGCTTGGTATTCCCTCCTTTAGGGCAGAAAAGGCCAATACCTGGGGTGATTGTAATCGTTCTCCATTCATGCAGAGCCTAAACAGATATGCAGCCCTTTCAGGCTTGAATGACTGTGACTGACTAAGTGATAACTTGGTCAGCCCAGTTTACCCTGCCAGTAGTTGTGTATGTGATGATACTCCTGTTAAGCTTGAAGGGCCTCTCTTAGAAACAACGCTTGCAACATCAGATTCAGACGTATTAGATTTTGCTACAAGAGTGGTGCCTTGGCAAACTGAATCGCCCAGAATAAAACCTGTTGACTATCATCGAGAGTTAATTACTGATCCCCCTAATAATCAGGCTAAGACCCATGATTATAATGTAGTATCATGGAACATCTCAGGGTTAGCTGGAAAGGTCGCAGATCCTTTATGGGTGCAGTTTGTCAACAATTCTTCAGTGAAATGCCTTCAAGAGACATGGCCTGGTTAAATGCAATGTCTCGCTGGTAGGGTACAAATCCTTTTTTGTTCCCGCAATACCAGCAATTAGTGGAAGAGCGATGGGAGGATTGGTCATTTTTACATCCTTGGCCCTGAGATGTAATATCAAGGTTATCTCCTCTGACCAAATAGACCTACAGGCAATTGTACTGGGGCGAAAGAATGACAGTCTTTGTGTGATAAATTGTTACAACGCTATACAAAATCGCACGGGATGTAAGATAACCAAGCTGAACAACTTTGTAGAACAGTGCTACGGCCCTTCAGAAACAACCTTATGATTGTAGGTGATTTTAATGTCCACCCGTGTGGTGACCCTAAACTCACCTCCATGGGCAACTTGGGGTGTCCACTAGTAGAGGGTCTTCACTTTGAGCACTCTGCACAGGGTAATGTTCTTAATGAAATTCTCAATAAGTATGATTTATCCTCTGCTATGAGCTTTGCTCCATCTTCCAGCAAACAGAGGAAACCGACCATTAAAGGTCGTGGTAGTGGATCCTTCATAGATCATGTCTTGATCTCTAGAACCATCTCTCCCTTCTTGCAGCGCTTCTCAATTTTAGTTAGCGCATATAGTGATCACAACCCAGTGTGTGTCAACTTAGGAGGGAGTCTTTTGAAGAAAAAAGACATAGTGATAGGTCCAGCAATGTTAAAGCCTACTGATGGTAGGCGCCGTTTGAAATGGTGCAGAATAATTCTGTCTCTTTTCTATGAAAAACTCCTAGAAATCTGCGCAGATGAATTCTCCTGTTGCCTGAACCTCGAATCAACTGCCGTGGGTACACTCGATGTTTTTGACGGGATTGTTGCTAAGGTGGGGTGTCTGCTATCTTCCCCGGGAAAAAATAGGGTGCTCAGCGACCCCAAATGGTTTTGTGCATTATGCTCTAAAGCCGCCAGAGACCTTAATGCGGCATTGAAAGTATCCCCTAGGGACAGAATACTGATCCGTACCCTGCGTAGCAAATACAAATAAGTATTGGCAACTCGGAAAACGGAATTGAGGGAGGCCACATGGTGGGAACTCTTAGACCTCTTGACCCTTTCCAGCAGCTCCCGATTCTGGAGCATTATCAATAGCCCTCTACTCCCAACGGATAGAGCAGATGAAGTGGGCACAAACATAACGGAGGAAGAATGGGTGTCCCACTTTGTTTCCATTTTTAAAAGTACATCTACCCTGTTACAGTTGTCAGTAAAGACAGCGAATGAGAATCCAGTTGTGTTCTCCTTGAGAGAAGTGGAGGAAGGCATCAATAATCTTACAAAAAGAAGGCTCCTGGCCCTGATGGTGTCCCACCGGACCTTTTTAAGTCTAACCCTGCTTTTTGGGCAGCAATCCTGGTGGCGGTGGTTAACGCCGCAGTTAAGGAAGGTTGCCCTAAATCTTGGAGAGTCTCCACAATTGTGCCGGTGCACAAGAAGGGAGATCGTAACTGTACTATGAAATATAGACCGATTTCCCTCATAGACTCTGTAGTAAAGGTTGTAGGTGGAGTGATTTTAAAGAGACTGACTGCCTGGGCGGAAGAGAACAAGATCATCTCGGACATTCAGTATGGGTTCCGACCAGGCCACTCTACCATGGCACAATGCCTTAATCTCTATCTGATCCTGGGAAAGTACACCATTGCCCGCCCAGGGACAATCTACATGGCCTTCATGGATCTCTCATCTGCTTTTGACTGTGTCAATCGGGGAAAGTTGTGGCAATCCATGAGGGCCATGGGGGTGGAGTCAAATTTGGTGGACTCCTGACGGAACTACATAGAGATACAAGGGCAAACATTAGATACGCTTCTGACCTTAAGGTAACCAGGGATTTTAATATTGAAAGGGGGGTACGCCAGGGTGTATTTTAGCCCCTTTTCTTTTCAACCTATACAATAATGATTTAGAGGATATCTTATTGGAAACAGGGGCTGACTACCCTTACGTAGAACGCCGGGGACTGCCCGTCTTGCTATATGCAGATGACTCAGTCCTCCTGGCACGCACCCCTAAAGGTTTACAAACCCTGCTTGACGCTTTCCGTGGGTTTATGGAAGATAAAGACCTGGCCATAAACAATTCAAAATCTTACGTCATGCACGTAGGGCAGTGCCCAAAAAAGCAGTTCCCCTTTAAAGTGAATGGAGTAAGTGTACCACTATCCATGACTTTCTTCTACCTGGGCGTATTACTGGATGATCGTCTGAATTGGGCTGCACTGCTAAAAAAGAAAAGGGGAGAGTTTACCAGGGCCAATGCAGCGATATACGGATTTGCAGCCAAAATGGGCAATCGCCCGGTGGCTGCAATGTTAAAGATCTACCTAGCCAAGAGTGTATCTATTGCTAGCTATGGGAGCGATTTATGGGGGTACACTGGTTTAGCGGGTTTACGAGTGACAGAAAATCATTTTCTAAAACAGCTGTTGTGCGTTCCAAACGGGACAGCGAATCTAATGGTCCACGAAGAAATTGGCCTACCATACCTCAGTGACACCTTGCGGTACAAAAAGGGGTGGTGATGGACGGAGCATCTGAACCAATCAAACACTCATACCCAGTCAAAAGATCTGGGTTTAATCCATCACCGGTCTTTAGCCCACTCTGCCACCCCAGTTCAGACATGGCTATATGCAAATCAGTCTGACCCTGTGCCTCATGGGAACAGTCCAGCCCGAACTGCCAAGCCATGCCTTCCCAGGACCGGAAACAAGCTTCCCAGGACCGGTTTCTGGCATTACAGCCGTCTTCAGCCCGGGTTGCTTGAATCCAGCGGCAAAGTGAGCAAGGGACTCACGTCTGAGCATACCCTGCCACACCTATCGTGGCCAAACGCGGTACAAAAGGGGGTGGTGATGGACGGAGCATCTGAACCAATCAAACACTCACACCCAGTCAAAAGATCTGTGTTTAATCCATCACCGTTCTTTAGCCCACTCTGCCACCCCAGTTCAGACATGGCTATATGCAAATCAGTCTGACCCTGTGCCTCATGGGAACAGTCCAGCCCGAACTGCCAAGCCATGCCTTCCCAGGACCGGAAACAAGCTTCCAAGGACCGGTTTCTGGCATTACAGATGTCTTCAGCCCGGCTTGCTTGAATCCAGTGGCAAAGTGAGCAAGGGACTCACGTCTGAGCATACCCTGCCACACCTATGGCGGCCAAAAGCGGTACAAAAGGGGGTGGTGATGGACGGAGCATCTGAACCAATCAAACACTCACACCCAGTCAAAAGATCTGGGTTTAATCCATCACCGTTCTTTAGCCCACTCTGCCACCCCAGTTCAGACATGGCTATATGCAAATCAGTCTGACCCTGTGCCTCATGGGAACAGTCCAGCCCGAACTGCCAAGCCATGCCTTCCCAGGACCGGAAACAAGCTTCCAAGGACCGGTTTCTGGCATTACAGTCGTCTTCAGCCCGGCTTGCTTGAATCCAGTGGCAAAGTGAGCAAGGGACTCACGTCTGAGCATACCCTGCCACACCTATGGCGGCCAAAAGCGGTACAAAGGGGGTGGTGATGGACGGAGCATCCGAACCAATCAAACACTCACACCCAGTCAAAAGATCTGGGTTTAATCCATCACCGTTCTTTAGCCCACTCTGCCACCCCAGTTCAGACATGGCTATATGCAAATCAGTCTGACCCTGTGCCTCATGGGAACAGTCCAGCCCGAACTGCCAAGCCATGCCTTCCCAGGACCGGAAACAAGCTTCCGAGGACTGGGATCTGGCATTACAGCCGTCTTCAGCCTGGCTTGCTTGAATCCAGTGGCAAAGTGAGCAAGGGACTCACGTCTGAGCATACCCTGCCACACCTATGGCGGCCAAAAGCGCTACAAAAGGGGGAGGTGATGGACGGAGCATTTGAACCAATCAAACACTCACACCCAGTCAAAAGATCTGGGTTTAATCCATCGCCGTTCTTTAGCCCACTCTTCCACCCCAGTTCAGACATGGCTATATGCAAATCAGTCTGACCCTGTGCCTCATGGGAACAGTCCAGCCCGAACACCTTGGCCTCTTACTTTTCTGTCTCAAATGTTGGTTAAATGAACATCTTGTATTGACTCACAAACTTTTAAAGGAGACTTTGAGCCTGGACCATATGAATCAAATTCCGTGGTTAAAATACCTTCAGGGGCGTTTTAGTGAGCTGGGGCGTTCGGACCTGTTTCTTAAACCTGATTGCATCACTAGGGGAGATGTGGCCCTTGTAAAACACTCTTTTCTATTATGCATAAAAATGGATAGAGAGGAAAAAGAAATGTTAAACATAAGTGTCCGTAAGCACTTGCTGCTTAAGACATCCCCAGACCTAGAGCCATATCTACTGCTCCTGTTATCTACCTATGAGCGATTATTATTAATTAGATTCAGAATTAATTACTTTCATCTTTTATTAGCTGTTCATAGGGGTGCCATAAAGTGCTAGCACCCCGTTGCTGCGACAATATGTCTCCACAGGACCTGTTGCACTTTTGTGTTTTTTTGTAAATTCTAAGAAACACCCAGGAGGCTATTTTTAATATCCCTTTTAAAAAAGTTAAACTTTATACAGGTACGCCCCGCTCTTCATTACTTACAACTGTTAAAACCGGAATGTATCCCATTTGTGGCTGGATTTTTAAAATGTTCGCTAAGGTACAGAAATTGTTTGGAACCATAAAGGAATTAGATGAAGCATTGATATTCATCAACTGTTTTTGTTCATACAATGGTTTTAAAATACTGCCCTATTTCATAGTTTTAACTACTGAATATACTCTGGAATTACCGCTCTGTTTACCTGGAAATGCATATTTATTGAGATATGTATTATGTATTTTTAAAATGTGTTTGTAACGTAATTGTAATTTGTAACTTTTATGGTTTCATATTGTGTGAACCAAATAAAGTTTATTGAAATTGAAAACTGACTTTCGTCCTGTCAATCCCCTTGAAATTAACATTATAAGTTCCTCAACACACTTCACCTTGCCATAATGTAGCACCCTGGCCTTTATAATTAGCATCTGTTATCACTGTTGAACTAAGAATGGAATCAAATCTTTGGCGATCTGGCACATTTGTTTAACTTCTTCTCATGTCATCTCACTATGTAGACCATGTAAAGTCAACTCCTTTCTTTAACAGTAATCTCATATTCTTAGTGCCATCAACAAAAAAGTCACAAACATATTTCAATAGTATGAATTTCCAAGGAACTCCACTAGCTCATCCTTATTTTCTGGACTAGGAAGCTATTTGATTTGACTAATTCATCCGTTGGCTTAATTGCATTTATATGTACCACTTACTACTCCTGATTAAGCATTGAAGTTCCTTCGGTGTTATCTTGTGAGCAAGATATACTATTTCTTGTTTGTAGAGTTTGCACTTGGAACTTTTAAGAGTGAAACAAAATATCTCGCCCTAATTAGCACTTGTCAATGTTTCTCCTCATATTCGTTATAGGAGACGCCAAAAATTAATACAGCATCATGATATATTTTTATTCCCAGAATCCCTTTCAACATCCTCTAGGTAGCTTTCTGACTGCAGAACTGATATTAAAAGGCATTCTCATGTACCTGAATACTCCAACGGGGGTAAACAATTGAGTTACAATTTTGGATTGTTTAAGCAGTTTTACCTGATGATACACACGTTATATCTATATCTAATGTTGATAATATTCTTGCACCTTTCAATGAAAATAACATCTCCAAAATGCTTGGTAGTCAAAATCTGTCTACTTTCACACTTTCACACTTATAACCTCTAAAGTCAAGGCTAAACCTCACTATGCCTGTAGGTTGGCATGCAGTGACCGCAGGCACCAACAAATCAGTCACCTTTACATCTTCATTTTTGCCAAGTGTTTTCAACCTTTCACTTATAGCATCTTTTACCACTAATGGAACTCCTCTTACCTTACCTACTACTGGACTGGTGCAATTTTCAACACAATCTTGTGAGTATAGCCTTTAAAACATCCTGATTGAACATCAAACACTTTGGGAAATTCTTTCAGTATTTTGCCAGATATCACATCAATATATTTTACCATCCCGACCTTCACTATCTCTTGCAATTTGATAGAGGAATTACTGTTAGTATGTTGCATTAGACACATATCCTTTTGACATTGAATCTTGCTCCTTGCAGCAGTTCACCCTCCTTTACAATTTCTCTTGCAGGCACACATCTTCACCAAACTTTCAATCTCCACTGTAAAACATTCTCCTATTTTCTGTGCTAAAGGAAATACCAGTATTACAATCATTCAAGGGTATTCCCACAAGTGCAAGTGAAATCTCAACCAGTGTGAAATCGCCCAAATTAATGCAGTTTCAATTGTTTGCTCAATGAAGTTTCACTAGAACTGATCAGTATTAACATTCACAACAAACCTCACGCACTACACCATAAATCTCTGCATGCAAGTTGTCAAATATTATGTTATCCCAGTATTTTTCACTACAACGAGTCTGAAATCTACAAACAACTTTTCAATTTCTTAATGCATGGGTGCTCACAAACGTTTTCTCAAGGGCCTCAAAGTTTGATCTATGGTGTGACCGACGGCTGCACAAATGCCAGTGAAGGGTGTAAAGGGGGTGTTGTGGAAGCAAAGCATATATATCTAGTGGCTGTCTTTAAAAATGAAGGTGTTCCTAAATATAAGGGCCAAATTATTTCCTTTCCCTAACTGCAATTAAACTTTAAATAAGTGCTTGCTGTTTATTTAATTTTTTTTCCATGTTAGAGCTGAGTCGAGTAAGCAGCAGCCCAGTGCAGCTGCTGCCCAGGGGTCGCATGTTAAAGGTCTGGAGGGCCGCATGCTAGCCCCGGGCCGTACTTTGAGTATCACTGTCTTAAGGGTTATCTCTTCTTAGTCGCTCATTCTATTTAACATTCAAACTAAAAAAAGACTCAACCACAATGCATTTACCCCATCGAAACTCACACCTCCAAAACTGCAACTGTATCTGAATACCTCTTTCTCAGAACTTCAAGTTCTGGTTATTGGATTTGGGAATTGGGACTTTCAAATGGCATTTTCTATATTTTATAGCTCCATTCAGCTATCCTCTTCTACCAGAAATTCATAAAACATTTAGTGACAGCTCCACTTCTAAACCTACTAAAAGGACTTTTCAATTTCTGCCCCACTTTTCTCCAGGTTGATGTATCTTTGCCACCATTAACACAAGTAAAAGGGAATAATCACAGCATCAGCTATGATCTGCAAATATAAGAATCAGGAAACTAAAAATCACTGTTAACAGTAGCTTACAGCAAAATTCAGGTAACAGTAGCACAACTAAGTGCTAAAGGGCATGGCAGGGGGAAATCGGCATAGAATGTATTGCAACATAAAGCTCAAAAACACAAAAAATCTCCACAAATCATAACCTCTCTAAATAGGAACATTTACTACATAGAAAAAGCATAATACATGTAACAAACTTCGAATGTTGAATCATCCCTGGCCAATGGGAAAGGATCTTTCGATGGTCTATTATCTTCTGCCCCAAATCCCACGCTTAAACATCCATGTCGACATGATGTTATTTGAATGTTGCTGCGTTATTTTACTAAAATTTACATTGAGAAAGGTTTGCAAGCCCTCTCTCCTAGCTGTTCAGTGATCGATCACCTAACAATGGACCTCTATGAAATTAAAAAATTACGGTCCAGCATGTCATTGTTAGATCAAGAGAGCCAAAACTATAGCAGGTATTTCTTTATAAGCATATGAATAGAAATTGTCTAAAATACAATGAAATCGAATTGTGTGGGAATGTAAAGAAATAAATTTTGGAGACTACAGCACATGTCACAAACAATTCAGGTTCTGCTGTTCAATTTAATATTAAAGCAACATTTATGAAAACACATTTACTTATTAAAGGGAAAGGGAAAGAATAAAGGAAAATTGAGGCCTAGTAGTGAAAAAATGGTAGAAATGGGAGCTTTCTGTAGAATTAAGCAGTATTTGACTTTTTGCATGTGTAATCAAAGCACATTTTTCTAACCTCTATTTTTGACAGGCATTTTCTACGTTATTGTTAATGCATATTTCACATTGTCATGAGGCTAATTTTCATTACAAAATGTCAACTCACACACTGCTAACAATATACCTTTACATTTTTCCTTCGTTTTTATGATGTGCTACACAACTTTTCAAACAAATATGAGTTTCACACAAGCTCAATCTTCTTAACATGCCTTCTGAACAACCTTGTTATGACTCAATTATGCTGAAGGATTATACATAGCAAGACTCCATTAGCTGAATATGTGCAGGTATAGTGTTGAGAACTTTCCATTTAAAATGTGACAAATGTCATTACATATCTTAGTGTTGATAAAAAGATACCTTTTTAAGATTTTCAGTGACTGATGCAGAGGTGTCCATATTCTTGATTTTCACATATCCTTTATCCCCCTCATAGCAAGTGTAACATTGGTATAATAAATCCAATATTCAAAAATGTCCATCACGCAGTTGATGATAAATTTACTTTCATGATGCATCATCCACCACTAGTTCTCAAACTCCTCAGCTATAAACATGACAGATATGCTATTCACCTTGTACATGAACCATAATATATAATGCATTTGTGATACGGCGGACGGGATATCTTTCACATTTGAGATGGAGTAACCCATCTCCACAATTCTAAATAAGGCCCTTACTGATTTTTGCGATTCGGAAAAATAGACCGTTAGCGCCCGCAAAACAGCACTTTCCAATGCAGCAACCAAAATACCCAAAATGCAAAAAAATCGCAAATCCTTAACAGCGAAACATGCAACCGCAAATAGCTATTATCAATCAAAGACTCGCAATGCTATGCATCGAAAAATCGCAATCAGCGATTAACAGGAAATCGCTATTTAGCAAGTGCAGAATAAGGGGAATCACTATCAGGTGGTAAAGTAAAAAACAAAAATTGCACAAGTGCCACTAATCAGACACCCTTTGAAAATGACCCCAGTAGCCTTTCACAATGGCAGCCCTCTATGTGCTGGCGAGGAGGATGAGGATCAATGCAGCAGCTCAGCACAGAAGGAGGATACAGGAGAGGATTTTCCAAGTGCGCATTACATTGCTGGGCCAGTCTGAGGATGAGATATACGATAAGTACAGGCTGAACCGTGCAATGATCCTGCACCTAATTGCTGAATTGGAACCCCTATTGCAGCACCAGACACGTAGGACAAATGCAATCCCGCACATGTCCAGGTGCTATGTTGCCTGCACCTACTAGCATCAGGCAGTTTCCAGGGGGTTGTAGCCGTAGCCGGAGGGGTTTCACAAAGCTCACTCTCACGCTTTTTCGAAATTTCCAAAACTTCCTTGACGCCATGATTACAAGGATCCACACACAAATCACTTCCCCACAACCTCACAGGAGTTGAATCAGACAAAACAGGAGTTCTATCAGGTGGCCCAATTCCCGCATGTCCCCATCTGTTCCCCAGCAGCCAATGAATACAACTTCAGGAACAGGAAGTCTTACCAGTTCATTAATGTGCAAGTTGTGTGCAATGCTAAGCTTTTTATAACAGATATCGTGACACAATTTCCAGGAAGCACACATGACTCCTATATATTCCGGCACAGTGGCATCCGTCTGCTCAGGGGTGAATTTGGCGAAGGACATCTACTTGGTACACACATATACCTATTTGCTACGTCAATCAACTAAATGTAATTGCGCAACTGTTGCTAACCCTTTTCTTTCCACCCTGTAGGTGACAGCGCATACGCCGTGCGGGACTACATCCTGACACCGTATCTCAACCCAGCCACATCACAGGAGTAGAGGTACAATGCGGCACACATAAGCACACGGAATGTGACAGAACGCACCTTCGGGATACTGAAAAGTAATCTTTGCATTCTTCACAAGACTGGTGGAGCGCTTCAGTACAGCCCAGAGACCTGCTGCAGAATCGTGGCTGCATGTGCCATGTTTCACAACATTTCCACCTGAAGAGGCATGCACCTCAAGATGTCCGACACTGAGTCTGATGGGGACGACCAACCACCCGCACAATACCGACAGGCGCATGTGGCAAACTCAGCATAAGGATGGAGGAGACGTGCACACATCACCCAACAATATTTCTGATGCAGGTAATAATGAGCCTTAACAACTGCATGGTGAACGTAAAAGTTTTATTAACATGAGCCCATGTTAAGTAAAAATAAGAATAGTGCAAATTGTGAGAGTGATTGAATTGAGGCATAAAGTCTACAGAAAATAGTTACAAGCAATGTTTGTCAATCACCACATCGTAAAGGACCATGGTTACACCACCATGGCCCAGAAGTTGGGATATGCATGGCTAGCTCCTCCTGCCACGTACACCCAGCCTCCTATCGCGTGCCTCTGCAACATCAACAGGATGTGTGTGTGTGTGTGTGGATGTGGTGCGGCGTAAACTGCACCTCCTGGCAATGGGTCACTGGCACCGACATACTACTGAGGCTCAATGCCTCCTCACTCCCCTTCCAAGTTGATGGCACTCACTGTCCCGGACTGTAAGTGTTCCACCGTTGTGGCCACTTGTCCCAAGGCCCTTGCAACATCCCCACAGACATGACCGAGGTCAACGTGCATTGCAACGGAGTGCCGTGCCAATAGCACTGTGGTGTTGCTGAGCTTGTTGATGGCCCTTGTATTTGCAGAGGTGCGGATCAGGATCTGGCTTAGTGGCCTGTCCTGCAAGCACCGCCCATGTGAGCTCCTTTAGGCTTGCATTTGTTTGGCGATTGCCCTCTGACCACTATTGTTAGTTCACGCACACTGTCTGCCATTGTGCTTATGTTCTTCACCAGCTTGGAGATCTGAAGAGTGATTGTTCCCATGTGTCTCCCCTGCAGGCACTGGACGCGTAGCATCTGTGACTCTATGCCACCATAGACCCTTGTCGCCTGCTCAACACGTGCTGCAATATGTGCCCTGGACCTGCGCCCTTTGCCCTGGTTGGACCTGTGCTGCTGTTGGAGTTGGTGTGGCAAACATGGCTGCATGAAGACTGTAGAAGGTGCTGGAGTTAGTCCGGCCTCCATTGGCAGCAGTGAGGGGACATGTGCCCTGCGTTTTGGTGGTGGTGGTGGGCTTGCTTGGACAACTGGAGTCTCTACATCGTGAGATGTCTCAGAGATATGGAGTTGGTTACTGTCATCAGAGTCTGCCTCTGTTGCATCTGTGATGTGAAACAGTTCAGTGTTAACTTTTGTTAATCCTACATTTGTTGTACAATGGTATACTTTGCTCAGATAAACTTACTGACTAAATACACTGGCTGCCATGCTGTGTTGATGTTTTCTGATTGCCCTTGCTGCTTTTGAATGCACGATTTGCTGACATGACAACAACTCCCATAATGCATTTTGTGTGTGGGGGAAATGTGGCCTGGAGTTTGATCTGCATACTGTGTTTGCCTGGGGGGATGTGCCTGATCATACATTACGCAAGGGATTAATGCTTGCAAGCATCTTACCTTGTGTTGCACTCAAGGGCTCTGTTTGTAGGTGCAGTCGATGGTCCTCCTCCTGTGGCACCAGCATCCCTCAGCCTTTCGGCAATGTGCTCCTTGGCACTTATCCTGAGGTCGTACCACCTTTTCTTCAAATCATCAATGCTGCGGTGTGTGACTCCCAAAGCACTAAACGCAGCCTTGATGTGCAGCCAAATTTTTCGTTTCTCGGGCCTCAGGTACCTTCAAGGACAATTTACCAAAACATTTGTTGTGGCTCCTGCTGACCTCCTCATTTAGTTATTCCAACTCCCTCTCTGAGAACTTCGTTTTCCACTTCCTCGGCGTGGCACCCTGTCCGTTTTTTTGGACATCCTGGGTGTGACAAGATAGCTGGATGCAGTAATGTCAGTGATTCTGGTCAGCCTCAGTACTCTGCCTCCTTCTCTGAGCTCCTCAGGGCACTGAATGAAGCATGGTCTGTGTGACTTCCTGGTTGTGATGTCATCAGCCTGTTTCCAATGCGACCCGCTTTTTGCGATTTTCGCTAATAGCGAGATCACAAATAGCAAAATCGCTATTTGGGATTGTCAGGTTTTGCGAGTCGCATTTGCGTACTCGAAGTAGTTTTTGCAATTTTTAGCAAATCGCTATTTCTGCGCGTGGGGCTTCATGCATTCCAGATAGCGATTTTTTATTTGCGATTCCTTATTTTTCGCAAATAAGAAACCGCTATTTCTGATTTTGATGCATGTGCCTGTTAGTTCCTTTACTACAAGCTAAGTTGAAATAAGATTTTTTTCTCAATGAGAAAGCAAGCTTCACAGAAGAAGCTATCTTTAGCTTTCTGCAATAGCAAATTTTAATTTCATTTATAAAATTAGAACTGCGGGACATATCAACAACGAGCGGCGATAAATATCGCCCAGCGTGCCTAGCACTGATTTCCTTAATGCCGGCTATCGCTGAATTAAATCGCTGAGTTAGCGCATTATCATCAACGCATAACTCAAGGTCGATATATAATCCAGCAATAGCGGCGGAAAACACTCTTAGCGCCACATAAATAGAGATAAGCGAGCAGCGTTAACTGTTCAGCTCGCTGATATGGGAGTGTGGATGTAAACATACAATCCACCTCCCATAGGTAATACTGCTAAGTCTGGATTTCAGCAGACGTTAGATTAGGCGATAATGGGAGTTTAGTGAGATTCCCATTATCGCAATGCGGGTCTGTGACTTCCTTGTAAATATGGAGAAGCTGATTATGGGAGTTATTCACATGCATTTAGTAGAGGAACGCCTACTTTGCATCTCATTAGAGATGCGATACGAGGCATATTCAAAACGTCGGCTGTCACAGGGAAACCTGCGTTAGCGTGTGCTTGATGATAAGGCGATGTTTAATTCGATAAAGCAGCGAAATCAGGCTTGAAAATATGCCCCTGCACGTTTTGTGCTACTTGCACACATCATTAAAACTGAATATAGCTCTTGAATTTATATACAAACTACATGATTGCTCAATCCGATAGTAAACTGATGCAGGAACATAATGCAGTGTTACCGGCAGGACTCCATTTCATTGCCTTTACTCTAATAAACAAATCACTATTTTTTCCAATTAGGCCCACGTGTGCCCAAAGTTGTCTTGTCACATCAGCTCCACTCTCCTGGGTCACTTTCCTTGCCATTGCTGAGTGACTTGCAATGATTTTCTGCAGAGGCTTTGGTTAATTCTATAAATTAAACTCATGGGGTGGAGTTTCTTTCTGAGTGTTTACTTTAGGTTGTGACAGCAGTTTGCAGCACTGCGGCAGATCTCTCCATAATACAATTTTCTTGTCAACTCACTGTCTCGCTACCATTTCATAAGCTACTGAAAGTTTACAAAAGGTGCAATTTAGCTTACTTAGTGATGTGCTGCACCACCTCATTGGTTTCACTCTGAGTAAAGCTGCAATTGCTGTAATTCAGGAATTACCTAGAAATGCATTTAAACGAATTTAGCTTGTCTGTCTTGTGTAAAACCATCTTCATTTTAAAATGTGCTTTTCAGTGTATGCATATATTTTAATTTATTTCTGAGATCCATAGTGACGGAGATATGAAATTTATATGTAAGAGAGCATCATTGTCATTATCCTTAGGTAATCTATTCAAGCTTTTTGGCATCTGCTCTAGAGCTGCATCTGAGGTGCACTCTGGCATCAATACCATCTGTACTGTGCTTGCATCACTGTTGTCACAACAGCAGGAACATGAACTGCATACATCAGAAAGAGGAAAGACTCCCACTGTTTCTTTGGTACATCATATTGCAGCGGCAACGATTATTTGTTCTTTCCATGAATGGGCCATGTCTCCCATGCCTACTGAGCACCAGAACCCTGAACCACTATATTAATCTTGCTGTGGAGGGGAGCCATTTATATTACCGAGGAAGCATAGGAGACATAGTATTTTATAACCTTTGGATCTATAAAAGTTTGAAAAGTTTCAGTTTAAAAATAAGCCATCCAGGAGGTAGGGAGGCTTAATCTGTTGTTGCACTCATGGTCATTTGTGGGCAAGGAAAGAGTCCCTTAACATTTATTAGGATAGCCCAAGTCCATACTCCAACTATTTCCTAATCCCATACTCACCAAAAAGAACCAATAGTGCAAACTAGAGCTTCAGACTTGGCAACTAAAACTGATGTGGTGTTACCTGAGGCTTCTCACCCACACAAAATGGGCAACTGGTAGAAAATAGAAAAGGGTCCAAAAAGAAACCTCACAGTTGAATTTCATACCTCAATTTCTACAGGCTACATTGTGAGCTCGTTGTGTAATGTTCCAAAGAGAAGGCAGCTCCAAGACAGAATACTGGATAATAAGAGGTATCCAGTAGTGCAACAGTGCCTTCAGAAATTATACAAGACCGAAAGCTTTAACCAAGATTGTATGCTGAGCTCATATTGCCGCATGACTCTACACCAGTCCAAGAACATTCTGATGATATGGACAAGAATTGCAACAATTCACTAATAAAAGTAGTCTCTGCAAGAAAAGTATGAAGGAAGGCTTTGAGCCAAGCTGCATAGCAGAGATCAAAGAGGTGCAAATTGATAGCAGATGAGGTATGGGTTACAAAATTTCACGCTCCTCACCAAATGGTGAGTTTTGGCCAGTAGAAATGAAAAGATCCAGATTGAGTTAGATATGAGTTCTGACATCCATGAGTGACTTTTCCCTAGCTTAGGCAAATAGATTTGGGCATTGTACCTCCAATCACCCCAATTCAAGGGGTGAAGAGACAGACTTAATCAACTCCACAGGAACCATCCGGGGAAGAGGGTTAACTGAGTGCACTTGGATCCACCTGAGAGTATAGTACTTTTGCTACAGAACCCAGTTTCTTGCACCTATCTCGTTCCCAAGTCCTCATAGACAGAGGATGAAAATCAATCTCTGGACACAACAGAGAGGAAAATGAATGACATAAACACTTATACCGTATAATACAAGATAACATGGTTTTTATGAGGTCAAACATTTGAAAAGCCACCTGCCATGAACATGAAGAGTCTCTAAAAAATAGAGTATTGGCATGACTCCACTCCTGTGTTGGGAGGGCTGAAATCAAGCCCAAACTTATTGAATGCATATGGAAGAGGAAGGACATGGCCCTTAAGGGCCACACGGGTTACTTACAACCACCTGCTATGCCTTCCCAAGAATGAAGAGTCGGTCAGACAGTAGAGAATACAAGCAGTTCGTTTTATAATCTATACTTTGCAGAGGAGTCCATCATGACCTGCACCCTAAGATGTCTGCAGAGGGACTGGCTTTTCCAGGCATAGAAGTAACAATTATACATTTCAGCAGACACACCCACCCAGTAACTTTCCATAGAGGGGGAGCAAGAGACAAAATGAGCTAAGAGTCTGAGACCGTGAACACACTATCTCTCTCTGGCAAGGTCATTCTGTTTGTGCCTGTAGCTGAGCCAGTGGGATCTGGCTCTGTCTCATGGGAAAGGTAAGCAGAAGTACAAACAATATATTCTTTAGCACAACGAGGCCCAACTTTAGGAGAAAATGCACCACAACAGCTTTCTGCTGAAGAAGCAGTACATATAATGAAACTTAATTCAGTCACAGTCTAATATGGACTGCGAAATACAAAATGGAGCCACAGGCGCTAACTTAAGCCTGCATTCTATTAGGACAGCTCAGTGGGTTACCTACAAATGTGGCAGTGACTACTAACTTAGCCTTATAATGCTTACCTAATATAGTACAGTGCAAGAATAACACAGCTAGGGAATTTTCAGACTAACAGACCCTCCTGTAACCAATATATTCAAAGGAGCTTTATTTGCCATCAAGTAAGGGTCTTTACAATTCTAATCAGGATGGGAAATCTCTATTCACATGATCAATGCATTAATACTGAGAAATGTTCAAATGCTCACTATTAAGCAGGGAAACTATGAGAGACAAGTTGGCCTAAAAAAAGTTTCTACATCAACGCTCATCAACCCTTCGATCTCTTTCTGAAGCATGGTCTTAGTATTTGTATTGCATGGACATCTTTTACTTAGGAGTCAAGGTACCTACTCATCAGATGCACAGGCTGGGAGACAGTGAGTACAAGGGCCTGTTTTCCATGGAACATACTCTTACATTGTAGCTGATGGAATGTACGATAGGTAGATGGGGCCACAAATACAGTGGGAAAAACAGAAAAGGAAGCCAACATTTGCAAACCATCCTCTCGGATGCTTAGTATGAACTCATAATCCACGGGCAGAGTGAACATTATGATACAGAATTTAAGATGGGTCTATTGTCATGTTCGGTCTGTAAATGAAGTCATATGTTCTCGCTCACCTTAACCCCTTGCCTGCGGGGCTAATTCCCCCACTGTGCTGGGGGGCGGGGGTGCGCGCACAGCGCCCCGGTGCTCATGACGAGCTCAGCTCATCATGAGCCACGGTGGCTGTGTGCTCATGACGAGCTCAGCTCGTCACAGCCACACCCATTTCTTCATAACGTTTAGCACAGCGGGGGAATTAGCCCCGCTTGCGAGCGTTCTGACTGTTATGACACGGCCACCGAGGCTCATGACGAGCAGAGCTCGTCATGAGCTTGAAAGGGGTTAATCTCCCCTGCTCCTGGAAACAAATGCAAACTGTCATATTAACTATACATTCATTTGCAGTACGGATATCAATAAATGCCATATCTGGGACTGGAGAAGAGAATCGAAGGTACACCAATCTAGGCACTTGTATCATCATTTTATGTCCTCCCCTGGTCAGGAGCCAGAGTAACAAACACATGTTCACAAGAGAAGCAGGTGCTGCATGAACCTGAGAGTGCACAGGATACTTCTCATTCAGAGAGTAGGATGTTCCTAACACTATTATTAGCACAATAACAACTAGGGATGCAACTTGCATTTTCTATGTACCGACCCATCAATTGGGTGACCCAACGGATACATGGTGATTGGGAGAGAAATGTAACACAATGGAATTGGTGACCAGGGAACAGGATGGGCAAAACTCTTCTTTCAAGTGTCTTTCAGAGTGCCATCACTGGTAGGCTCCCATTGCTCATCCGGCGTGGGCGCTGTTGAGCACCGGCAGTGGAGGTACTCGTCTAGCTCTTCTGGAAAATCCTCTTCACTCAGGATAGGGTACCCTGCCTCCTTGGAGGATACCCTCTACTAATCCTGTCCAGTGTCCAGGCCAGTTCACCAATTTCTTTTCCCCTACTCTATCGCTGGTACCTTATACAGGGTATCTGCACCCAATTCTTCGTCTATGAAGTCCATCCCTACAAATACAACTGTCCCTCTGGTGCACTGTCCTTCCGTCGGGGTGCTAATCATGCCTCCATACTTTGGGAACAGGGGGGATCAAGGAAAAAGGGGGTCAGACTCAAGAGGACCAGGGAGCAGAGACTCAAACACAGGCGAGCCCACAGGTTGGGCTCAATGGGTTAGGACTCCAGCACAGGCGGAGCAACAGGTGGGGCTCCTGGATAGCCCCTCTCTCTGTGGTGTTTTTCGGTGGTACTACCTCATCCAGCACTTCTTTGCTCTGTAGCTCTGCCGCAATCATATTCATGGATGTTCCATAACATGCTACCAGGCATGTCCTGGGCTCCTCTTTCTATGACTGCAGGGTGTCCCGGACCTATTAGTGGATAAAATGCATATTTTTTATTAACTGGCAAGGATAAAACGTCATACAATACATTTTTATTTTCTCTCCCAACACCAAGTAGCGGAGTAAGCCTTAATTCATTTACTACGCTCTGAAAGAACACTACAGAAATACTCCGGGTCATTGCATCCGTACATTCCTACATTATTCATCCGAAGAACCTCAAAAGGGAATTTAAATGCAGTGGCTTTTCAAGACACAACTTCTACTGTGTGAACCTTCGCTGCTGGTCAGATCTGCAGACACCTGTAGAATTATTTGTCCAAGGGAGCCATGCATTTTGTCACCATGCTCTCACGTTAAAGTTGTGGTAAAATTTCTAATTAGATATATGGCCATGTCTTAACTGGAATGGCATGGTGAGCAAAAAAACGATGGATTTAGGCCCAGATCTCTGTACTGGGGTAAATGTATGACATTGTTCTGCATTCTGTCCATCACCTGTTGTTTTTGCAATTGTCACCCGAGTGGGACGGGTATGCTCAGACGTGAGTCCCGTGCTCTCCATGCCACTGGAATCAAGCTATCCGGGCTGATGAGGGCTGAAAGCCCGAAACCGGTCCTTGGATGCTTGTTTCCAGTCCAGGGAGGACCTAGCTTGGCAGTTCGGGCTGGACTGTTCCCATTGGGCACAGGTTCAAGACTGATTTGCATATGGCTGGGTTCAAACTGGAATGGCATGGTGAGCAAAAAAACGATGGATTTAGTCCCAGATCTCTGTACTGGGGTATAAGTATGACATTGTTCTGCATTCTGTCCATCACCTGTTGTTTTTGCAATTACTTTCAACTTAGACATTTTGACTTCAGTACCCACCCAGCAGGGCCTACTACATTTTTTATTTCATTTTAATCATTGTTTGCAAAAACATTTTTCCTTCCCACATCATCTGGTACAATCCAGGTACTCAGACTAACTAATAAAGGACTTGTGATGTCTCTACAACTGTACGTAGTGTTGCGGTAACATGAACAATAATGGTGGTGCCACATGGGCATTCAAACAAAAGCCACCGACATATAGTTCCCCCTAAGGGTCAGATAAGGGAAGATCAGTCTAGTCTACCCGTCCTTTCATCTTCACTTCAATTCCTATTTCATCAGTTTACAGAAGAGAGGGGCAGTATCATGGCTGACTTCAAGCTGACATTTTTCTAATCATGACAATTTTTGTGAACATTTTTGTCTTACAGCCAATTAGACGTGCATTGGTGAGGTGCTTTCTCTGTTTATTCAAAAGCACATTCACAGCATCCTGTGAAATGAGTGGCTAAAGTGAGCCCAACCGATTGCCTTATAGACAGCTCAGGCGGACTCAAAAGACAGCAAGCGCACAACAAGCCATCTTGTGTACTTACAACACAAAACAGCATACAGTAATATATATACCAAGCATAGGATCCAAAGAAGAAAAACGCAGTGTCAAGCATAAGGTTTATCCTTTTTGTAGCTTTTCACGAGCAGACAGACTTATCCCAAAGACAATGTATAAAGTATTTATACCATTACTCACAGTGATACAGTGAAGACACAATAAAAGGACACCACACCACATGCACATCCTCTTCCTATGTCACACTGAAACAAGACAATCTATCCACAAGAAGACAGAAATGCACAGAAATGTTGGCCAAGAAAATATCTGCATCCTAAAAGTGCTGTGTTCAAACACAGACTTTAAAAACCATACTTACTTAAAGATGTATTATCAAATTCTGAGCTCATTCCTATTCTCTATCTTATCCCATTTGAAGGATATACTCGTTAAATGTTACAAAAATTCCCCATTTCAGCCTATCAGCAGGACAGCCCTTCAATAGTGAAAAAGGAAAATGGTATCTTTTTACCACCAGGACACGCCACACACACCAGTACACATACGCGTTGCACATACACTGCACACTGCCCAGCGGTGTACCCTGGGCCTACCATAGGTGTGTCCTATGTACAAACTGCAAACAGGCACTGTGGTGGCAGGCCAGAGGCATCTTTTCTGGGCTACCCATGTGGGTGGCACAATCAATGCTGCAAGCCTACTAGTAGCTATTTATTTACCAGCTCTGGCACAATCAGTGCACTTCACTAGGGATCTACTAATAAAACTACTATGCCAGTCAGGGGAAACCTAGCACAATATCAATTTACACAGAAAGCACTCGCACTGTGACACTGATCTGCAGTGGCAAAATACCTAAAGCATCTAAGCTAGCAAAAACGAAACACCAGCACAGCATTAAAACATAGGAGGTAGAGGCAAAAAGGTCAGGGGAAACCACGCCAAGGATGCCATGTCTGACACCATGCAACTGTACTGCCCTGCAACTTTACTGTGTCTAAAACGATGAGCAAGTAACTACCTTGTATTTTTAAACATTGTATAGATGGTCCTAAAAGGTGTTAGTGCTCCTTCGATCAATGATTCTACAAAGGCGCAGCAGATCCTATATCTCCTGCCAGCCAATGTCATTTCAAACAAATACCTATCATATATTCTATAAGCATTACTGCCAAAGAATGTGCTTTAGATCAGCGACAGAAAAATATTGAGCAGCAGAAGAAGCATAAAATTAGCAAAAGACCGAGGAAGTTCGTATTGCCACACAATTAACTACCGCCCCCCACCCTCTCCAAAAATGCTATTAAATCGCTAAAACATAGACTACTCAAAGCCAACCCAGAAACGCTTATCTCTAACCGCTATTTATGTCCAAATTAAGGGGCGATTATTAGCGACCTCATCGTTCATACTAAAAGAAGAGCTCTGTTGAGAACTGCATTACATTCTTTACTCAGAATCGCCACAGCTAAGAAATTTCCCCAGCGTCTTAGACTATCCGCAGTGACATCACCCTTATTCAGAGCAAATGCTACTACCTCCATCTATAACAATGGGTTTATACTAATTCAGGCCACCGACCGCAACCTGGCCATCTTCGATGAAAGATTTGACCACATTAAAACATCACTTGACCATAGTGACACTCCACTATCCCCAACTCAAGGCCAACATGAGCATGTGCTATCGCCCCATCACCACAAATCAACTGCTCCTCATGCCTCAAACAACTTACATAGGACCCCAGTTCTAGGCACCACATACTCACCCACCGTACCCCGACCACCCAGATCTTCCCAACTCCATTCCAGCACTGTGGAAGAAGATTCTATCCCTAGCCCCAACCTCCTTGCCCACACCCCCCACTCTCCCTTCCCTCCGATCTCTCCCCCACACAACTCCCTTTCCCCACAGCTGGCTGGCCCTCTCTGCTCCAGGATAGCAATGCCCCCTAACCCTAGCTTCCGGTCACAATGTTCTCCTCGCCATCTGAGTCGGAAATCGTAGAGAGGTGTGGCTCACTGGTTAGAGGCGGCAGACCTGTAAGCAGAGAACGGCCTGGGACCAGGGTTCAATTCCCGACGCGGCAGGGTCTTGAACCAGGGTCAACGGACTCGATAATTCTCGCCTCAGTGCCTACTCTAACCAGGGAACACACTCGGTAACTCTGGGCATGAAGCTTGCCTCATCTCTACAACAGCCCGCCACAGACGCCGGGGATGCCTGGTTTCACCCTGGATATACCCAGAAAGGGACCATTTCACAGGGAAAACCAGGACGGGTTCCCCAGCGGTCTACAGCGCCAGGACACTCGGGTAGAGTACCAGTGCGCTTTACAAGTATCCCACACAAATCCTGCTCTGAAGCTGGCCCCCCTCTAATCCCCCTTATATGAACTCAATTACGTCCACCATAGTGAACCCCACCTCCCATCCCATCCATACGAACCACTTGCCACCAGCAGATCCAGCTGCTAAGCTCAAGGGACTAAATCAGGAACTTTTCAAGGTCAAAACGGCCATTCAACATCTTATTAACACCACCGCTGACCCGGCCCTTGACCTCGCTTCCAACAAGTCATCGCAGGACTTTCTGCATCCACTCCAGCACCTCCATAACCCTCCGGACTCACCCACAATGCTACCAACCTACCCCAAGCTCAAAACCTCAGACAAGAACTCAAAGAATATCACCCCCTTCCCCAACGACCCATCCAGAACCCCCTGAGTCAACAATCAGCTCTCAGAACCTAATACTATTGCCCTCCTCCAAGCGTACAACACCATCCTTTCGACCATATCTGACCCCAATGGATCCTCACAACCCTCCCCTATATATCCCCCTGAAACAGAAATTCACAAACAAGACAGCACAAAGGCTATTAAATGCAACACACCTAATCCACATAGAGTTCCTAGACTCAACACCAATACCTTAAACTACAATAATCTCATGCAGATACCCATCACACTACCATCACACATATAACACAAAACACACCTGAAATGCCTGCTACTTAACTGTAGATCAGCGGTAAACCATGCTACTGAACTTGCCGATCTCATCCAGGCTAAGGAACTTGACCGCCTAATCCTCACCGAAACCTGGCTCGCTGACTCATCAGGCCCCATTCTTGACATTCAAGTCCCGCCCAGCCACAGCATTTTCAGATTCGATCCCACCAAGAAAACGGGAGGAGGCATAGCCTTTATCTACCTCAGCTCTCTCACAGCTAAACAGTCCCCCTCAGCTACGCTCTCATCCTGCGAATATTTATGCATAGATATCTCCAGCAAGCATAGACCCATTTGTAGTCTGCACATCTTCTATCACCTGCCGGGTGACAATCTCCCATTTATTGCACATACCATGGAAACCATCTCCTCCAACCTGGAACAACACTGCCCCCAGATCTTCCTTGGAGACTTCAACCTCCACTGGAATACCCATATGATCAGGAGGTTAATACTTGCAAAAACCTCCTAAATTATCTCTCCCTGACCCAATACTGTGACAGTCCCGCTCACATCCCAGGCACGACCCTTGAGCTAATCATCGCTAACCCTATTCCATCCAACATGATTCGATCTTCCCCTGCGATTGGTCGGACCATCACTATATCACCTTCCGTATCCTTGAGAGTTGGAACTCCGACAGATCTCAACCTCTGAAACAGAAACTTTGGAAAAGATCCCTCCATAATAGCAACATCAATGAGCTCAAATCTCACTGCATCTCCTCCCTACTTCCCCCTGCTAACATGTCCAATGTTTATGACCTCACTGATCACTACAACAACGCCATGCTCTGTGTCCTGAATGCAACTGCTCCCCTTCAACTAAAAAGAAAGCCCATCAAAGACTCCAAACCATGGTTCAACAACAGCCTAAATTCGTACAAACGCAGCCTTAGACTAGCAGAATGCGCCTGGAGAGCTGTACCCTCCACTGGTCTACTCAGAACTCTTACACAAAAAAGGAGCAGACACAATAAACTCATCAGAACAGCAAAAGCAACCTTCTTCAAATCCCAACTTGACAAACCCAAAAATCACCCAAAAAGACAGTCCACTGCGCATGCGCAGGCTCCCGTGCATGTGCTGTTTCCAAAGATGAAGCTGTGATGGGGAAGATTGCTGTGCAATAAGGTAAGTTTGATTTAAGTTCAGTATTTAGCCTTTACATTTAATTTAAGAAGGCGGGCGGGAGGCATTACAATCCAGCAACCAGCACGTGGATTTTCTTGATACCACCATCTTTAAAGAGAATGATCAACTCTCCACAATCTTATACCGCAAGCCGGCAGAGCGCAATTCATTACAGCGTTATTATAGCCACCATCCCCGGGGCCTAAGGGACAACCTTCCGGTGGGTCAGTTTCTGCGGGTCCGTAGAAATTGCACTAAAAAGGATGGCTATTTCAAAGAATCGGGGGATCTCAAAACCAGATTTCAAGATAGGGGCTGTCCAAGACAACTTATCAAACAAGCTCAGAAGAGAGCATGGTATAGTCCCAGAGAAACACTTCTTGCCACACGCGACAGAACCAGTGAGAGCCTCAATAAAATGATCTGTGTCACCACTTACTGTACTCAGAGCAATGCCATCCGTAAGGTTGTGAACAAACATTGGGGCCTAATTGCTGAAGACATTGAACAATAGTCCCTCCCATGCACTTCTTTAAGAAGGCAAAGAGCATTAGGGTCCATGTGGTCAGCTCTTTCCTAACCAGCCCGGAACAACCCACACTTCAGACCATGTTGAACTTACCAGTGACAATTGGTCATTTTAGATGTGGGAGATGTAAGACTTGTGAATTAACTGTACAAACAAAACACTTCAATTACAAACAACACCAGATAGAGCGTACATCCTTCACCAATTGTAACACTAATAATGTTATCTACTGCATCACATTCCCTTGTAGATTAATCTATGTCGGACAAACTCAACAAAAAACCAAGGCACAAATTCTGCAAAACTGCAGTAGGATAAGGTGCCAAGTACAGAGAGCCCCTTTAGTAGATCATTTCATGACAGCCAATCACAAACCGGAAGACCTTAAATGGATCATTCTTGAGAAAGTATTCCTGGGTCCCCGGGGAGGTGACCTTGGCTCCATCTTGAATCTCAGGGAAAGCAAGTGGATGATACGCTTTGACTCAATTTCTAATGGGCTTAATGAACAGGACACTAACTATGCCCAATTAGCTTGTCTGTGAGAATGGTTTTGCTCATGTTTATTGATAACTTTCAGACTGCCAGTATTTATGCATTGTCATTCATTTACAGGCAACCATCTGTACCATCTGTACGTAGCAAACTACAAATCATACTTGTTATTTACTCTAGTGATGTCAACTCACTCAGACTGTACTATTCTATTATCTGATTGGGTTTACTTGCAAATGTTGATAATGCTCTTGTTTAAAACACTATTGATTTTTCAGACTGCCAGTTATAGGTGTACATGTGCACTATGTGTATACAGCTAACTGTGATCTATACTCGATATTTATCCTAGTGATGCTAATCTCCTTGCTCCGATTAAATGTTTATCTCATGATTGGATTTAGTAGCGAAAACAGGAATATAATTCTAAACATACATCTGTATCTGTGTTTGCAGGGTCTGACTGACACTCTAGTGATGTTAAATTCTGCTTCTGTAATGTAACTGAGACGCCACGTTTTATTTTACATGTTGCCATACATCGTTTCATGTGTAATTATACCCATTAGATATACATCTATATCTGCTATTATAAGGTCCGCCACTCGACTGACATTCTAGTGATGTTACAATTTCTGTTTCTGTTTTTTTTAAGAATATTGTTTAATATCAAATCAAAATAGTCTTTATTCGATATTTTTCAATCATAAAAGACATTTTACAATACATTTCACCCCACCCCATAGATAATAGATCCACATTTAGTCAGACATATATAGTTACAAGAATTTAAATAGCTAAGAATCACACTTTAAAAAAGGGAACAGTAAAAAAATCTGTGTTAAGAGAATAATACATTCATTGCTAAGAAAGACAAATTTTCTATGCACATTACTTAATCAGATTACAACATAAGCAGCACATAACGGCGGGCCTTGGGGTTACACGGAACTCATTTTACGGGCCCGGATTATCCACATCCAATGTAAAAATTTAGAAATGGCTATAACTACTAGCTGGGATGTATCAGTTCTTAATATCCTAATTGCCTCGCTAGTAGTTTTAAAGCCTAACTGAACACAGATTGGTTTGAGCCACGACTTTCTTGGTGCATTATATTCAGGACAGGCAAACATTACATGTCCTATATTTTCCCTTTGTTCGGGGCAAAATGGACAAAATGGGCACACCGGACTTTGTTTCCCATGCCATTTTACAGTTAATGCATTTAGTGGTATCACCCTTAATTGGTGATACTTCTTCCGGTCCCCTGGAATGGTAATCCAGTCCCAATAGGGTTCTAGGGCCGGAGCATGCTTGAGCTCTAGGAAATTAGTAGTAAATGATGGATCTGTATAACGTCCAAATGTCCTGAGCTCAACCATGCTCCAGTACAGCTCATGGAATATTTTTTTTGGTGGGAAGACATTTCCCGCGGGGTCAAGCCATAATGCAGATAGGCCCATAGCCATGTAAATTATTTTAACCTCCCTCATCCACTGAATTTTGTGGGACTTATCTAGGTCTCTAACTTCAAGGAAGCCCTGGGCATACTGCAGGAGTTCCGGGGTTACCCATAATCTCCTTCAGTAGGCAATAGATCTGTATTTAGCCATATCATCAAAGCTACGAGCTCCTAGGTCATAGTGGAGAGGTATCAAAGGAGTGGATGCTGGTAATCCAGTAATATTACGAAAAAAATTATTTTGAGCGACCGTCAACTTAGTGAGGTTACTGGTCCCCCAGAGTTCCGCCCCATATAGGACTGCTGCTCCCACCTTAGCATTGTGAATTTTTAAAAGAGGAGTAATAGGCCTAGAATATGATAAAAAAAATTCCTTGGTGAGTGCCCCTGCCAGTTGAGCATGCCTCGTAACCAGCTGATTGGTATGCTGCTGCCAATCTAATTTGTAGGACAGAGTAATGCCCAAGTAATTAAAGACTTGGGTCTGTTCAAGTTGGACCCCATCCATAACCACCTTCCCTCTCACGTGTTTCCGTTTATGCAGAACCATGAATTTTGTTTTAGCTGTGTTAACAACAAGGCCATGATCTGCACAAAACGCTTCGAAGACGTTTATAGCCTTCTGTAACCCCTGTTGCGTCTTTGATATTAACAGGGTATCGTCCGCAAACATCAACAGGGGGATCAGTTTTCCGGCCAGCTTGGGTGCATTGGTCGGTTGTTGTTCATAATACCTGATCACCCTGTTGATGTATAGCGAAAAGAGGGTTGGGGCTAGTACACAGTCTTGGCGTACTCCCCTCGCAATAGGAAATTTATCTGTTACGCTTCCCTGCTGGTTCCAACGGACTTGGGCAAAATTGTCTTCGTGCAGTCTAACTAGCAAGGATAAAATTTCAGTTGGGATGCCCTGTTCGTGTAAGGCTTTCCACAGCTTGACACGAGGGACCAAGTCAAAAGCTGATTTGAGGTCAACAAAGGCTGCAAACAGCATACCCCCACCAAGTAGAACTACCCTCCAGTATATTAAAACAAATCTAAAAACTTGGTCAATGGTACTAGTGTGGCAGCGAAACCCTGCCTGTAACGGTGACAAGATATCTTGCTCATCTATCCAGGCATGAATACGCTGCAACACAAGCCTTGCCACTACCTTTTGGATGCATGCGATGAGGCTAATAGGCCTATAATTACCTGGATCCGAGCTTTCCCCTTTTTTAAAGATTGGGATGATCTCGGCACCCTTCCAGGTCTCAGGAATAGGTGAGCCCTTTGCAATGCCATTAGCTAACAGCTGTATATAGGTAGCCCAAAGGTCCCTGTCATGCATAAATAGGTCAGCAGGGACCAAGTCCATGCCTGGGGCCCTTGCTTTTGGAATGTTATTCAAAGTTTTTAGGACATCAGTTTTAGTGAAGGATAGGGAGCCAGTACAAAGGTTTATGACCAAGAATACTTCGGACCCATCTTCTTCTATGTCCTCCGAGGCAAACTGGGACGCGTAATGGGAAACCCAGGCGTTAGGTGACACATGATTCGTGGGTTCTCCTCTTTTAGCCCCCCTTCCCCACTTAACAATGTCCCAAAAAGTGGACATGGATCTTTTGTTACTGGCTTTCAGAAGGTCTTCCCAGTAACCATCATCCCAGTTTCTTTTTGCCCTGATTTGTGTTTTCTTATACATGGCACGGGCATCCTTTATCTTCACTATATCTTTTGTCTTTACTGCATCTGACAGAGCTTTGTAGGCAACCCTACATGATCTATTGTACCATTGATCCTCCTTCTTTGTTGGCCTACTTTGTTTCTTAGTGACCTTTTTTACAAAGAAGGATTTTAATTTATTAAAAAACACATTGTGGATCTTGCTGACATTTGATAATGAAGTTACATCATCATAGTTGTTCCTTAGATCTATTGTAGCCTGGATAGTTAAGTCCCTCATAGCTGCAACATTTTCTTCGTTTATAACACAGTTTGATCATCTAATACGTCTATAATCATTAGAAAGAGAAATTTGCACATTATCGCTTTGTGCTTCGTTATTAGATAGATCAAACAACCTAAGTGTCAAAACTAATGGATCATGATCACTTTCGGCCCGCTGCTCTATCCACATATCGATGACACTAACCCAATTCTCCTTGTTAATAAGGATATAGTCAATACGACTGTGTGATATACCATTATTAAAGGTAGGGGCACCCAGTGTATCCGAACCAGTTCTTCCATTGGTGGCACGAAGCCCATGCTCCACACACAAAATGTTTATTTGCAATGCGGCCTCTGACCATTTTTTTATAGGTAATAAAGACAGCTGAGGGATTTTCCAAATACAATCTTCTTCCATCGTAAGGTCTACATCATAATTATCTAGGGGTTCGAAACAACAATTAAAATCACCTGCACCAATAACGTTGCCATTCAAACAATATTGTTTTAAAAGCATATCTAATTGTTCAATTGCCTCAGTGGCTTTCCCACCTGGTAGGCCCCTTGAATAGATGTTAAAGACATAAAGATCTTTACACTGGTGTTGCTGAAGTTTTACTAACAAAATATCAGGGGTGTTTGTCGCCAGCTGGAAAGCGGAGTACCCACTATTTTGTTTAACCCATGTCACCAGTCCCCCCTTTGACCTACCCCGTAGGCTCGGAGTAGCCGAGATGTAAAAATGTAAATAGCCTTGCTTTGGCTCTGGGGTTTCCTGCCAAGTTTCCTGGAGAAGGATAATATCCTTTGTATCCAGGAGAGCTAGCCAGTCAAGAGATGTAATTTTATTTTTCAGGCCTGCTATATTCCATGACACTAGGGTAAAAGCAGCAGCGACATTGACATTAGATACTACTATGTCGGTAATTTGGTCAGACATATGAGTTTGGGATAAGGTATTTGCATTCGCAGAATTCTCATTTGACACCAAATTAGAACATATTTTAACATTCTTATTAATATTATTATTAGAGGCAGTTGGACAACAATGAGAAACACTATTTCCATGTGAATTCTTAAGAATACTTTTTTGGCTAATAAAATTTATCTCCAATAAGGAGCTATCATTTTTTGAAGTATTTATCTCGGATAGTACAACTCCCGCTTGACTTTCACATGGTATAATATAGCTTACAATACTATTTCCCCTTCCGAGTCAATCACATTCATTAAGCCCTGATAAAGTCTCATATCTATTTCCTACAGGCCAAGCCCATTCGTTAACTGAATCCATTATTCCTCGTCCATTTCTTGCAGTGTCCCATACTGGGCCCGGAGTTTTTGGATAGGTTACATTTTGTTGTTCGCCATAAAAGAATTTTAGAGTGAGAGGAACAACTGTTCCACTTCTTCTTTGTGGCGGAAGAACATTAGTCAACACATAAGGTAGGACGGCCGGATGTGAAAAGGTCACCGTTACACAGTCTCCTTTAAACCTTTTTGGTCTATTCCCTATCCAAGTAACCCTCTTAGCTGTCTTAATTTCTCCTGCAAGTTGCTGTTTCCCTCCAGGCGCCATCAGCATATTCCCTGTCAGCCAATGCAGCGCCTTACTAGTCAATGAAGCAGAAGTTTCCACTTGACCAGACGCCAGGGGTGGAACATTGGCCAGCACTAGTAGCACAGGAGAAGCTTCTACTATAAATTGAAGAGAATCTTTGTCCGGGCATAATACAGGCATGATATTTGGTATTATCAAACCACCATCATTTGCATCTGGTTGATTGTTAGAACTTGATGGTACCTGACCCTGTTGGTTACATGGCATGGAGTCACCCCCCTCCATAATTGTTCTCCCAGGGTTTTCTTCAGTTACCTGGGCTACTTTTGTCACTAGTGTAGACAACTTATCAGCCTCATCCACAGCTTTAGCCTGTATTGTGGCCATTTTTTTTATTTCAGTAGTTAGTTTGTCAATCTTAGCGACCAGTGGCTTAATGATGGATTTAATTTTAGAGTCCATCATATCAACTAGCTTGAAGAGCAAATCATCGTCCAAGGAACATTTGACCCTATCAACCCCATTCTCCATACTTCTAGCCTTGGTTTTCCCAGGAGGGGATGCCCTTTTTTTCTTTGGGCCAGATCGCAGGCCTGATCGTTTTGGCTGAGTTCTTCTGGTGGTTCTGACTGGTCGGATTTCCTCTTCAGAAGAGGTAGAAAGGTCACCGTCTGTAGAATGAGCCACCATCTCACGTTCAGAACTAATATTTTTCTCTAAATCGTTGACAATGGGGTTTACCAGGTCAGCTGCCAAAACATTACCTTGATCATCCTTATCACAAATGTGGGAGTTGTTATTAACTGTCTGGTCAAAGGAAGTTTGCAGCAGTGAAGTTTCTGCCTGTAGGGATAGTGGGGTTGGGCTCAAGAGCTGTAGGTCAGGAGATTGACTAAGTCCCAGTGACTGTCTCCTGTTGCAATTTATTTTTGACACCACTTGAACCAGATAGTTGTCCATTGTTTTGATAGGAATAGGCACTCCTTTTTTAGGCATGATTAGCTTTCAGTGAAGAATAGTACTTGGAAGGAATTATCAGGACACAAATGCTACAGGGACATACAGTTGGGAGGAGAAACAAATATATGGGTCAGTTAAACTTTCCAAGTGCAGTAACAGGTTAGTATGTAAATACCTTGTTTGAGGAACAGGGGATATGGCCCAGTCCAGTCACGGCCAGTCTCGGACTGTCTAAGACTGTCCCGCCCTTGTCCCGGGCTTCTCCCGGTGCCGACCGCGCGCGACTCGCGGGGCGAGAGGCGGCGTCTCCTTTTCAGCGCCTCCTGGCGCTCCCTACGCGTCACGGGCGCGTCGCCCCTGGTGCTGCTGGGGGCTGGAGTCCAATGATGGCCAGCGGTGCTCCTCGAGCACCCACAACACAGCCGTTCACCTCACGGCTCTGCCCGATGGCGCTGCGTGCTCCTCTCGTCCCGGTAGGTTTTTAAATCAGCGAAATTGCTCCAGTGGGCTCCCGGCGGCGTCTCCTTTTCAGCGCCTCCTGGCGCTCCCTACGCGTCACGGGCGCGTCGCCCCTGGTGCTGCTGGGGGCTGGAGTCCAATGATGGCCAGCGGTGCTCCTCGAGCACCCACAACACAGCCGTTCACCTCACGGCTCTGCCCGATGGCGCTGCGTGCTCCTCTCGTCCCGGTAGGTTTTTAAATCAGCGAAATTGCTCCCCTGGGCTCCCGGCGGCGTCTCCTTTTCAGCGCCTCCTGGCGCTCCCTACGCGTCACGGGCGCGTCGCCCCTGGTGCTGCTGGGGGCTGGAGTCCAATAATGGCCAGCGGCGCTCCTCGAGCACCCACAACACAGCCGTTCACCTCACGGCTCTGCCCGATGGCGCTGCGTGCTCCTCTCGTCCCGGTAGGTTTTTAAATCAGCGAAATTGCTCCCCTGGGCTCCCGGCGGCGTCTCCTTTTCAGCGCCTCCTGGCGCTCCCTACGCGTCACGGGCGCGTCGCCCCTGGTGCTGCTGGGGGCTGGAGTCCAATGATGGCCAGCGGCGCTCCTCGAGCACCCACAACACAGCCGTTCACCTCACGGCTCTGCCCGATGGCGCTGCGTGCTCCTCTCGTCCCGGTAGGTTTTTAAATCAGCGAAATTGCTCCCCATGGCTCCTGGCGGCGTCTCCTTTTCAGCGCCTCCTGGCGCTCCCTACGCGCCACGGGCGCGTCGCCCCTGGTGCTGCTGGGGTCCAATGATGGCCAGCGGCGCTCCTCGAGCACCCACAACACAGCCGTTCACCTCACGGCTCTGCCCGATGGCGCTGCGTGCTCCTCTCGTCCCGGTAGGTTTTTAAATCAGCGAAATTGCTCCCCTGGGCTCCCGGCGGCGTCTCCTTTTCAGCGCCTCCTGGCGCTCCCTATGCGTCATGGGCGCGTCGCCCCTGGTGCTGCTGGGGGCTGGAGTCCAATGATGGCCAGCGGCGCTCCTCGAGCACCCACAACACAGCCGTTCACCTCACGGCTCTGCCCGATGGCGCTGCGTGCTCCTCTCGTCCCGGTAGGTTTTTAAATCAGCGAAATTGCTGTTTCTGTTATATAACTGAGATGCTAATGTTTAAATACATGTTTCCATACATCCTTTTGTGTAGATATTCACTCACGAATAGCATCAGGGTGATTTATCACGGGCCAAAATATCCTGCATCAATCTTCCTTTATTAAATCAAGCTGTTTTATCACCTCTTAATCAATTGTAATACTGAGCTGCCACATAAGACATTACAACCGGTTTGGTTTGTGGTCTTTTCTCTGTGTCACTTATCAAACGTGCCGCAGTGATGCGTAATTACCGAGCACATTGAGCATCGGTCGACGTACAATTTGCATGCTTATAATGGTAGCCTTAGTCGGTGCCTTTCCTTTGTGATTTGCGCCAGTTGCTGTTTCTGCACCCGCGGTAAGCCCTAGACATCTCTCTGATACTCGCTCCTAAAACCAGCCTTTTAACGTAGTGATCACTGATGGGTTCCTTTATATTTTCTGTAGACTGAACCACGGGCGGAGCTCCGCATGATCTGCATGGCAAGGCCGATGATGACTGACTGACTGATATATTTATAATTTCCATTCTACTGAGAGGTATTCAATATTTCTAGATGTATCCGTTACTTATGTAGATGTGAGCTTGGGCCTTAATGTCTGTAAACATGGGTGGTTTACTTTAATTTGCCTCGAGTAATCTGCCGCCTGATGAGGTAATTGGGTCTTTTATGATTGCAAGTTAAATGTGGGCTACATGCGTGCTAGTAGTTTTTGCACTGCGACACGGTTTGTATGCCTAGGAGCATGCTATTGACACACAGCTTTAGCGTAGTCCGTACACATGTCTTTCGTCAGCCGACGCGTTTCAAGTTAATAAGGGACATTGTGTTAGCTAACTTCGTGCATCGAATATGGTATGTCACAGGCTAACTGTTCCTTGTGTCCATATGTCCAAGAAGGTTTTCTTCGTTTATGGTGTTATCAATTTCTGATGTTAGCATGTCATTTCATCATAATATTCACCATTAGTCTGGTTAATCAATTATATGCTTTTGATTTAGGACACTCATTCATGCACCTTGTATTTCAGGTGATATATTACGCTCTCTGTTCACCGGGAGCCTACGGGCCTGAACCCCCCCCCCCTTTTTAAATCAACGCCAGCAATCAGGAGTTCTTTTGGTAATCATTGATAATAGTTTTACGTTTATTCTGAATAGGTGGACCTTCATCAGCTAATTTGACTTTCCATTCACCCTAGGTGCGCTCTCCCACACCTTCCACCAATATCAGTCCTGAGGAAGACCCTGTAGTAAGGGAAAGTAACCTACAGCAAGCAGGGGTCAAAACGTCGACTTTCACATCTTGACCTATCCATGAACAACAGATTATTATTATTGTGTTCTATTGTATGCTGTAGGTTTAACAATGTTCATTGATGACGCTAAATAAATATGCCTTTGTGATGTCAACTATACATTCTATGACCTCACTGGATCTTTTAAACACCCACCACTAATCCCAATCCTCACCACAATCACATACCTACCCCACCCTCCCCTCCCCTCCCCTCTCTCTGGGCACATTGTATATATGCTGAGAAGTGTTTTTTTTTTTATACTCATGCTTTAATGAGGATGTGAATAAATAACATCTCTCATCTCAATCGTTGAATAGTTTTTTACTTTCAATTAGGAGTAATTATTTGTGTTGTTTAAATTGTATATACTGGGACCATTTTTCCTTGTAATACCCCTACTCCTTGACCTCTTCCAATCGGGCTTCTGCACTGGACACAGCACTGAGACGGCCATCACGCATATAGTGGACAATGCCCACTCTTTGCTTGATCAAAATGAAGCCTGCCTATTAATACTACTCGATCTTTCTTCTGCATTCGATACGGTCAAACGTGACAACCTACTTAACCTCCTTGAATGTAGGATGGGGCTCTCAGGCACTGTCCTAAAATGGTTTTCCCCCTTTCTTAACAACAGAACACGAAGAACCAAAACCAATCAAAACCTATCCAACTCCAGTCCCTGCACTCTGGGTGTCCCTAAAGGGTCCTCACTCTCCCCCACTCTAGTCAACCTTTTCATTGAACTGCTGACTGTAATCCTCAAAGATTCCAACATCCAATATCACATGTATGCAGATGATACCCAACTGTACCTGAAATTATCCTCACCTGAAGACATCCAGTCACTCAACGGAACACTGCCCTGAACTTTAAACTGGCTAACTTCCAACCACCTCAAACTAAATGCCCTTAAAACTGAATTCCTCCTCATTTCACTGACTAGGCAATCCTCCACGGTGGGGCAATTTCTAACAAACCTCACCGCTCTCAACTGCACACCACACATCATTGACTCTACTAAATCACTGGGTGTTGTACTGGACCTAAACATGCAAGATCACATCTGAGCATCTAGCAAAGGAGTGAGCTTCCAATTAAGCATCTTTAGAAAACTCAAACTTTACCTACCACAAGAAGACTTCAAATCAGAGGTGCAAGCACTAGTCATCCCAAGCATTGAATACGGCAGTGCTACTCTATGCAGTCTCCCGAAACTCAGTTTAGCCCCACTCAGAGCCTCTCTCAACGCTGCGACTAGACTTATCACGGGTTCCAAGAAACCCAATCACATCTCTCCTGACCTTAAAGCGCTCAACTGGCTCCCATTTGAGGCAAGGATCCAGTAAAAAATTGTGTGTATGACCACAGAGCACTACACTCCAATACCCCTATTTACCTGACAAATAAGCTCGAGCTATCTGGTAGCGCCTGGCCCTCAAGGAGCACCAGTCCTCTGCACCTCAAGCCAAAGAAATAAAAAAAAATGAAAACCTACAAATGTGCTTACTTTTGTATTGCCCCGAGAATATGGAACTCCCTACCTGTGAAAACAAGACTAATTCCCTCAACTCTTGCCTTCAAAAGGTAAGTGAAAGCTCTATTGATGAACAATAACCTGAACTAGAAGCTTTGATCCTTTGTTGCCCTGGCTGTTTGTAACTGCCTATGGTACCACCTGGCCTCTGCTACGGCCCACTGTCGCCCGCCACCAGTCTACTGACATTCCTTATCTATCTTGTTGTAATTGCTAACTGGCCAATGTAACGGTCCAGTCCACTCTGACACTGTTGTAACTGATGTATATTGACTTAAATTTCTCCCATAGCGCTCGATCAATGTCTCCCGCAACCCTTAAGTAAAGCGCTCTGATACCCGCCTGGGTCATGTTCGCGTTATACATAACTTTTAAAGAAATAAGAGCAGCAGACAACTGGAAGGCCACATTTTTATTTTCCTTTGAACTGCACACAGGTCAGTCACAAATGTTGAACACAATCGAAATAGTGGGACTATTATAATGTACCAGCCTTCTCTTCAACCAACACCTTTCTCAACCGAATCCGAAATCATACACAACAAGGCTCGTGAAATCTGCATGAATCCCAGCTCTACATCGCCGGTTGCCCACAAAGTGGGTGGTACATCCGCAAAACTCTGGGGGAAAACAAACACTACTCTCTATTTACATTAAGGCCCATCATCAGACATTCACCTACTTGAGAGCAGTAATATTAGAGTGCCAAATCCATCACATGCTCACCACAACTAGACATCAACTGAAATGAAAAATTCACAATAAAAAGGACCAATACATGCATAGCACTGTACTATGCTTAATACATAACAGAAGGAAAAATACAGACCAATCACTTCCCAATATCTACACCAAGTCACTACTGCAAAAACACCATAAAACCGAATCAGCAAATAAACAATCAAAGTCCTCTTTTAAGACTCAAATCCTGTCCACTAAAATCTAAATAACACCTTCACTCTCTCATCTGTACTCTGACAGCAACAACCAGAACAGCTTGACCGTCACTGCAGGAATAGAAACAGCAGAAATAAAAGAACAGCTGAATTTTAAAAGCAATAAAATCAGAGTGATCTTTGCAAATTGACATTTTAGAAAATAAATCTAGTGCTGTCTCCTGCTGGGCCCCTCTAGACTGTACATACCTACTTTAACTCACTTTTCATTCCCTGCAAACATGTTGTCTGTGCAAACCCTCTCTGTACTATCGTATGTATATATTTTAAACTCTTTCTACGTAATTCCTTGTCCAGCACCATAGTACCTTTCATCCTTCAGAATACCATCTATCAACTTTCCTTGAAAACTAACCAATATTTACTGTACATGCACATTAATCTGATCAGGAAACATTAATACAATAACCAACTGAGTCACAAATAATCTCATGCCACTGGCTCCAGGACATTCTATCCCACAGTGTTGTGGAAACTCTAAATACACACTTTCACAAAACTCATGAACCAAATCTTTAGCTCCTGCATTGTTCTTTTAATATGTACCCAATGAACATTCTTTGCTGGCTTTCTGCCCTTCAGGAAAGGCTGGCTCCATGCTGTGTATCTCTGCCTGTCTGTGTCAGGAGCTGGGCATCATGACCCCAACTTTTCTTTCTGTTTTCACAGAACTCTCTCCCCAGCGCCTCTCTTCTCTTGTCTGCTGCTTTCAGTCTCCCTGCACACTGAGCCCCCTCCTTGGGAATTCCTCCCTTATCACACCGAAGGTCATGGCAAGCCTGCCACACACTGAATTCACAAGCTATGTCTTTCAACTTTGAAAATCCTTTTTAACTCAGCTAAAGACTCACTGCCCGGAGAGCTTGAAACACTTTTTCCAAATTAAATACACGTTCTATTGTGGGCAAATCCAAATGAAGCATACCCACTTAGCACTTTGTGTCTGAATCTGGATAGCTCTAAATATAAACACACTGCTCTCTTTCCAGAACACCTACCTCCCCCATTTTAGCGCTACTGAATTACAAGTGTGTATTTCACCTCTCCTTACTGCACCTTTAGAATGTGTGTCTGTTTAGCATAAATATACATTACCTTGAATCATTCCAACACTGTTTTCAATTTAAATGTGCATCCCTTTCTTACATTTATCTCATGTTGCCCTCTTCCTAGGTCAAAACAAATGCACATTCTTGCTAGTATTTCTGATTAAACCATATTTTTATTTATGTATTTTTTTTTCAATCTTCAAAATGTAAAATATCATCAGGTGGTGCCAGCTAACCTCCTTCCAATGGGCATCTGCAGAACACAATGACAACAAGAGACAAAATTAAGCTCATTCCAGACATTTTCAAGAAGGGGCCATACATCATTTTGCAAGTACCTTTCCCAAACGCGGTCCTCAGACCGTGTCAAACAAAAAAACCCTCACAACACAGCTTGCTGAGGCAAGGCACCCTTACCTCCACACGAAAAGCACAGTCGCTATTCATACAAACAAGCATTTCACAAGCACCACCACCGACGTCGGTCCACAAACCTCATAACACTCATACACAACAATCAGTCATCAAATCAGCCCGGAGACTGCATCAGAACAAAACATTCCAAAGACTGCACCAAGACAAGTAGATAGCCCAGAGACTGTACCAAGTTCAAGAAGACAGTCCGGAGACTGTACCAAGTTCAAGGAGACAGGCTCTAGCCCCAGAACTTTTCAAGCATAGACCAAATTTCCAGTTGGCCTGGCAGATTGTTTGCAAGCAGTCTCAAGCCTTTTAAAAAATGGGCCAAATTTCCAGTTGGTCTGGGCGACTGTTCACAAACACTCTGTGTCTTTTACAGGGTTCGCAAACCCACCAAGTTCAAACCAGGACAGCCCAATAGACCGTACCAAGACACAGCCCGTCGGCTAGTGCCGTTCAAGCAAGGCAGTCTGAAAACTGAACCAAGACAGTCAGGAGACTGTATATGGACACAGCCCATAGGCTTGTGTCGTACAAGATTGGCGCCATTTTTCCAATAATCAAATCACTCACCAGGTGCACTCAGATCGAGTCAAATTATTCTCCATTGCCGACTCTTCAGGCCCATATGGTCAACTCCAAGGTTTCGCCTTCTCAGGACCCCACCCGGTGATCACCAGAAGAGGAGATGCCCAATCAGCCGGGCTGGCATCTGCGAGAAATAAGCTTGGTCGTTGCCCAACCGACCAGACGTACCCTCTGACCCTACAAATCACCTTGCGGGGTCCCTGTTCAGGTGCCATCTGAAGGACGTGGCCCTTAGGGGCCACGCGGTAACATACAACCACCTGCTATGCATTCCCAAGAATGACGAGTCGGTCAGACAGAAGAGAATACAAGCAGTTAGTTTTATTGTCAATACTCTACAGAGGATTCCATCATGACCTGCACCCTAAGATGTCTGCAGAGAGACTGGCTTTCCCAGGCATAGAAGTAACAATTATACATTTCAGCAGGAGCAAAAGACACAAGCACCCAGTAACTTTCCACAGAAAGCAGCAAGAGACAAAGGGGGTACACACGAATGAGCTAAGAGTCTGAGACCGAGCACACACAATCTCTCTCTGGCAAGGTCATTCTGTTTGTGCCTGCACCTGAGCCAGTGGGAGAAAGCTCTATCTCATGGGAAAGGTATGGAGAAGTACAAACAATATATTCATTAGTACAGCGAGGCCCAACCTCAGGAGAAAATGCACCCTAGCAGCTTTCTGCTGAAGCAAGCAGTAAAACGAATTACACTTAGTTCAGTCACAGTCTAATATGGATTGCGAAATACTAAATGGAGCCACAGGCATTAACTTAGGCCTGTATTCAATTAGGACAGCTCAGTGGGTTACATACAAATGTGGCAGCGGCTACTAACTTAGCCTTATAATGCTAACTTAATATAGCACAGTGCAGGAATAACACAGCTAGGGGATTTTCAGACTAACAAAGACAAACATTAAAAGTTAGAATAGTCAAAACAGATTGTGTTGACTAATAGGTGGCTTTGGAAAGAGCACTCTCCTGTGATTTCTGGTAAAGCAAAAACATCTTAATCAACCAACCATCCACTGTTAAAATCATTCTAGATTATGGATGACTAGGTGATTCTAAATCTGAACAACCAATCCAACAAACTGAAGAAGCATGGAGCAAATTCCCATGCCATACTCAATAAACTGATTTGGGCTGACACCAGTATAGTAGAGTCAAGGACTCAGAAGCATTGAATGAATTTGAGACATTGCTTCTTCTACATACCTCTGTCACAGTTGGCCAGAAAAATCAGAAGAGAGATGCAAATTAGGACTGTAACCAATGTTCTAAGTCTCTACATGAAAAACTAATGCTCCTCTAGCCATTGGTTTGACTTAGGCTCTGCCCTCTACTGAAAGGCCCATATTCTCCTGTAACAGCCTTTGCTATGTAGACTGACCAGTGATAAAGTGCTTATCTTTCCTGGCTGTGTTTCCTTTTTATATTCCATAACACATCTCCTTTCTCCCCCAGGCATATTACCTTTTCTGAACCCTCATCCCTTTTCCATTTTCCTTACTTATTCATTTACTTTTACCTAGAGGTCACAAAATTACTGACTGCAAATAATACTTGAGCTTGGACACAGCAACTGGCTCAGTTACATTTGCAAATGTCAAATCTATGTTAAATTTAACAACACTGGAGTCAAGACTGTTGTTTCTGTGTTGGGGGAACAGACATTATTTCATTTTAATCACACTATAACATTCAAAGGGACAAAGTATTTGAGAAGCTATTACCTCTTTTTCCTGTTTCTATTTTAAGAAGATGAGAAGGTGCCAAGTCATCCAAAAACTCTTCCCTCTTTTACATTTTGATTAATCTCTGAATTGGATTTAAAGGTGATTTCTATCTTACAGTTTTGTCCTCTTTGTTATGCCATTTCTCTATGGCTATCGATGGCTAGTGTTTCATAAAGTTTCTAAAAATACAGAGGATGTGCATGTTAACTAAGTGATTGGTGTCCAGACTGATTCCAGACACCCCAAAGGATATGTCAGCTTTTAGACAGGCTAGCTCACAGTGCCACCATAAGCCCCCTAACATTACCAAGGAGCGAATAGTTTCTGGAAACTATCAAATGTGACAACCCTTGATCCTTCAGGGATCGTGGAAACAGTACAGTACTTTTCACTCAGTCAATGGTACTCATTTAGCCTCAAGAGATACACAGAATATACAATGGGGATGTTTTCAATAAACATTTATTGAACCAGCGTCATTCTAGAATAAAACATGTTTGCAACGACAATCATTCGACATAAACAGATGTATAAGATTACAAGCACGTATAGAGTAAATAAAAGGTAGCATTTGCCATGGTGTGAAACCAGTAAATATATGCAGGCATATAGATACATGACAATAATCAAGCGTACTCCTACGATGGAAACTCTACCTGAGGGCACCTTAGTGTACTTAGCATGTATGCAGGTATAAAGCAAAACATCCCCTACGAAAGAGCCAACCCCATTATCTGATGGGAGAGAATGAAGGACCCCGTCGGGGTCTAGAGTTGGACACCCTGCAAGGGATGTCAGACCACTGCATGCTGGAGCTTCTTCGTGCAGGGACCTCAGCGTCTTGTGTCAGCGTGGAAGCTTCTCCTCTGCCTATCTAGAGTTGGTATGGTTCTTTGATGTCATAAAGATAGCCTCAGGTTGCTTATTGATATGTTGTGAGTACGATTATGTAAGTGAGCCTACATCAATACCTGCAACTATACAAAGTAGTTATTTCACCCTAGGAGGAAGGTGACCATGACTTTTATACAGAGTATGTTAATCCTGGTATGTACGTCATGTGTAGGGATTTTTCTATGAATCATCATGCATAATAAATAAGGCTAGTTTCAAGGAAACCGATTGACATTTATTCAGTACATTACTGGGTAAAAGGTCAGTGCTAGAACCGGTATACAGACCAAGGTAGAACAAATGTAAGTGATAGGTTGTGTAGCTACCTAGGCGTAGATTGTGGTACATTGGGGTACTTAACATTGGGGTACTTAACAACTGTTGACATTTAAAATCCTCTTGAAGACTTATAGGCTATTCAACTCTTTGACACAGGTGAATAGTTCCCAGAAATTAAACCACTTAAAGCTATGAACAGTGCAGCATAGCAAGTTGCTACTCTACTTGATGGGGAGTGCAAGACATTTGATTTTTTTTTTTTGAGAGGGGTGGAAGCCTCACTCAAATAATAAACAAATATTATGTCATGGTGAGACACAAAAGTGACAACATTAGCCTGTGCTTAACCTTCTGGTACCCTGGTGCATAAGCAGTCAGGGTTAACTTAGAGGCAATTGTTAAAGCATTTATACAGCACTCAAACACTAAAAAAGTGAAAAGTCAACACAAGACAAAAATCCCATACTAATTAAGAAAACTAGAATAATATGTAATAAATTACGTGACATAAAAAAACACCAAATATCCAATTAGTAGAACCGGAGATATGAGGTTTAAATTTTAGGTGAAAATAGCACCAAAAAGCAAAAAGTTTAACTTGCAGTTATCCAATCACGCAGAACCAGGGAAAGATCAAAAGTTTAGTCTAACCATGATGGAGCGTGGCTCAGATACAGAGACCAGGTTAGTCCCACTGAGGAGTTGCCTATACAATCCAGCCCGAAGGGTGCAGTTTGCATTGATGAGGGCCACGAGGTGGAGGCTGTTGGTACTAGGAGCAAGTTAAGAGCAAGTCGAGAGTTGCAGACTGTAATTTCTGCAGCCCGAAGAGCCATTCACCCCTGGAGGTCATTGCAGATGTGTGCTGTCTGCGCGAAGGGCAGGTCTTATGTTGCCGGTCATTGTGGACAGTGGCTGTCGGTGCGATAAGCAGGTTCCTGCTAGAGCTTTGTATTGGTGGTCGTTGCGAGCGGTCGATTGTCATCACAAAGACATGACTTAGTACATATGGGAAGCCCGAAAGATCTTTAACTTAGCCGTTTCTTTAGGAAGATCTCTCATTGATGCCAGCCAAGTGGTGGGAAGAACTCACATAGTTTTACTCTATGGAATTCCGTGGAGTTACCTACAAACTCAGTGAAATTCCACTGAGTTCGGAGAGCAGTGGAATTCCAGTCTGCCATACATGCTTGTTCATAAAAAGGTTTTTTACACAAGCATGTACTGCGTTGATGTTGCGTGAAATTATACAAATACAGCGAGTGTCTGGAGTTGATGAACAAGAGGAGAAAGAAGTGAATGCAGCAGATATCCATACAAACGGCAAAGTTACGATGCACCTGCATCATATGGGGCGAGAGATGGTCAAAAAAGAAATCAAAACTATTAAATAAAAAGCAATGCGCATTTTGGCAATAAAGATAACAACCCTCTGCCCTGGCCCCCCACACACCGCAAACTACTTTGCTCTCACCTGCTTGCTCAGCAGGTCAGCTAGCGCCAGCACTCCCACACACAGGGCCAGTAATTTCCTCATAGTGCTCCCAGTTGTTGCCGAGTTCCTCTGCCTTATCGCTGTGATTGATTGACTGATCAAAGGTGCTGGTCTCCAGAGTGATTCTTGTGCCTCTGTGAGGACAAGATGGATGAATAAATTGGACTCAGGTTTTTTTAAGCTTTCATGTGAGCAAGCAACACTAGGAGCTCTGAAGAGCGGGCTCCCCCTTCTCATCACTCCCTCGTCCTTCCAGCCCTTTCCAATGCAAATCTCATTCAATGCATTACACCCCACCCCAAAATTCACCCTGTCAAATTCTATGCCTGGAGCACCGACTCATCACTTTGCAAGTTATTTATATATTTTTTTACCCTTTGCACCTCACATGAGCATCCAAGGTCCTCTCCTGTCTCCTCCCTCTTTTAGCGTGAGGGGGGTTGTCTTGAGTTTGAATGACTGGGGAATTGTGTCACGTCGTGCCGGGTGGCTGGCTTCCCAGGACAGTCAAGACCAATCTAGTTTCCCTACAGGCTGCCCCTGTACGTCACTATTATAACAACCATCAACAATGCATGAGCTGCCTCCAGGAAACTGGCAGGCGGATCCTCCAACCAGGAGCCCCAAGAAGTGGGCAAAGCCAGACTTCATTTTTCCCAGCAATGTGTTGCCTACAGGTAAAGAGAAGTATTTTGCCCAAACAGGTATGTAGGGAGCCTGTGTCTCTTACTCTCTCCGAAGAAATGGGCGTGTTTAAGGATGTCTACCACCAGTATTTCACAATTAAAACCTACATGAACCGGTCAAGAATTAGTGGTAGGCAGTAAATTCCACCATGCAGCGGTTGGCAAAGTCATGGATGAACCAGCGCTCCAAGCGGAGTGGACAAAACTCTGCGGACCCTGCCGATGGAGCAGAGTTTACCGCCCACCCACAAGCCATGGGTCCAGAACCTGGGGACACCTCTTAGGTATCAGGACTAACTCAATCAGAGGCCAGCCGCAGGGTGCAGGCAGGTCAAGTTGGTGCTGGTCAGAAGAGCAGTTGCAGAGAGTCCTCTTCAAGCTTGTTGGGGCCATGTAGCTCACACCCAAGGTCAGCCAACTGACCTTTGGAGTCACCTTGAATAGCCTGGATTTAAGGCAAGCAGGTCCAATCCTTCTTCAGTCAGTCCCTTTTCCTCAAACAGCAGGGCAGTGCCTCGTATGAATATTCCACTGATCATGGGTGTTCTGAAGGTTCTGTCGGTCCCACTTTAATACCTAGTGCCAGCCTTTGTGTGGGGAAATGTAATGGCCTATCCACCAAAATGGGCTCTGCCCAGTACATCTTCTTCCCCTGGCTCCAAACTGTTGAGGGTGACAAAGGCAAGAGCAGGCCTGGTGTCAGGTTCCTTAGTGCGTGCAGCAAGCAGAGCCTTTTGAATTGTAATCGGGGCAGGACAAAGGTCCTTCTCAGCCATCCTTTCAGAAAAAAACCCTTCCATTACACCTAGGGCTTCCTTTCACTGTCTAGAACAATACACAACACACAACTGCAGTGCCATTCACAGTCATGCAACCAAGAACATTGGCAGGCAAAGTTGATTTGGGAAGAAAAATTGCATTTCTTTAAATTATAACAAAAAATTCAAATTCTCCATTAAAGAGGATGTAAAATTACACTTCACTTGAGTACAAACACCATTTCTCTATCTGCTCCAAATCTGAAGTTAGCGCTTATTAAAGGCAATAAGGTGACCCGGGGTTAGTCTATGGGAGAGAAAAAATTACGTTAGGATTTTTTCACTGCCTAAAGATGTAAAGCTTGAATTCCCATTTCCTTATTTTTAAATACCATACACTCTGCCATTGTGCCCAATTATAACTTTGGTACTATCTCTACAGTTGATAATGAAAGAGGTGACAATGATTAGGTGATTATTATCAGACCAGGTTTTCATTGATGTGGAAATCAGTACTTTAAGAAAAAGCCTAGCCTATTGTCCTTAAGAATCATGTAACTTCCCTGAGGCCCATTTGAATTTCCAAAATTTCATAAGATTGCTGAAACTAAAATGTTCTTTCACCGCATGGATAAAAAGCCTTATTCTACTTCATGTATACCAACTGCTTCCTCCTATATTGTTGATGATGTATCAGGCATTTAAACTTTACTGTGCCTTGAGAATCCAAAACAGGTATGCATTCTAAGAGAACTGTGTGAACGCCCGGAGATTCAGGAAGATGTGAGTAGTGACAGTGCTTTAAAACCAAACTCAAATTTCAACCAGAACAACATAGAAGTATTTTACAATAAGGTCACAGAGAATCTCTATAGATTGCCTGCTAACAGTGATGGGTTTGCATCTGGAGTGAAGAAGAACATGCCTAAACTTGAAAGAAAAGCATTATGGGATTTGAAGGCATATAGAAAGGTGAAGGAGATAAAGAAGCAACGTTGTGATTATGAACAGGAATATTTGGCTAAGATTGGTAGACAGTTAGCTGACACTACCTGCAATGTAGTATTGCCATATAATCCCATGAAGTTGTTAACAATTTCGATCATTAGGAGATCATATGATTGGAAGGAGAGATGACTAATTTCCGATAACAAGCATAGATATCTTTTGATCAACAACACTCATTTTCACTGTCTATATGTTTTTTCATTTATTTATTTATAAAGTTTTGTATAGCACGAACAAGACAAAGAGTGAATCAGAGCACTTTACCAGTAGTCAGGAAGGAAGAAACAGCAAAAGAAGCAACAAAATTAAGAGCAAAATAAGATATGGTGGGTCCCAAAAAGAGACATTAGGCTACCATCAGGACCAAGTTGCCACAAAATATACAAGATCATAGGAGTCCAGAACTCTACCTGGGTATAGCAAATGTAGGCAAATGTGCACAAGAGAGTACAATTTCCACCTAGGGGACCTAATATTTTTTGTATTGGCTGTCCTACTGAGTGTCTCTCTAAATAAGTGAACATTACTTTACAGGAGTTTGTTGGCAATTTACCTACACATAATAGCGACAGCAAAGATATACTGAGGAAGTTGGAGGATATAAGTTGGGAGTCAGACACAATGTGCGTTGTACCTCTAGATGTGACTAGTTTGTACACTAGTATTAAAAAAGAGTTTGGTATGCTAGCTCCCACCAGTCATTTGCAGACTAGGAAACATTGTGAAATGATCCTTTAGATGGTAGACATCATCTTATAAAAATAAATAACAATCTTAAATAATGGATAATGGTACCAACATTTGAGTACTGCCATGGGCTCCAAGTTTGGTCCTTTTTATGCCAACATCTTCATGGAGTGATATGAGAGGGAGCATGTCTGGTGTCGCTAAGTCGCCACCTGGATGGACATATTTTCTTCTAGGGGCGGTACATAGATGTTAATATTGTAATATGGACTGTTGCATCTGAAAAGCTCAATGACCATTACAGTTATCTGGATGCTGATCGATATCATATCAAATTGACACCGAATCAAAATATGGTGTCAATTATTTTTTTTAATCTAAATCTGTATGTAGAGAACGGAAAAATACAGCACATGGTTGATAAGAAACCAACTTCCTATAACAGCATCTTACATGCAACTAGTGCCCACGCTAGATCTATCATGGATAATATATCATGAAATGGATAGGGAGGAACGTAATTGGAATAATGAAGATCCCTTCTTGCAGGATAGAGATTCCCTGAGGAAGATATTTCAAATTAGAAGATACAGTTTGACAAGTTTAAAAAAAGTAACAGCCAAGATCAAGAGACGGGACAGAGCTGTGGCACTACAGGAGAAGATACCCATGGAGACCGTAAGGTGTAGAGTAGACCTCACTACACAATACAACATACTCAGCAATTATATTATTAAGATATGTATAAGACACTGACATTACATATTGTAGGGGTAAGACTATACAGAACCACCTATGCCTCAGTTAAGTAGTATGCACTTCAAGTAATATCAGCTGGTTAAGTAACAAACCCAAGATTTCTATACCTGTAAGGAGTGTAATGTTTGCAGCTTGGGGTCAGCCAAATATTGGAATTGTCTTATAACTCCTCTAGGACTTTTCAAATTTGTGAGTTTATCAACTGCAAAACAGGTTTTGTGGTCTATATAATAGGCTGCCACTGTGACAAAATCTATGGTTGGGAGCACAACTAATAGCCTTAAGAGTAGAACACAAGATATACACTAGAGCTATGCATAATGTGGATATAAGATACCCAATGGGCAATCATTACTCAGAGAAACACGTGTGTATAATTCCTTTTAGTTTCATGGTATTAAACATATTCCTTTATAAAACAGAGGGGACAACAGGGAACATAAGCTTAGAAAGGAAGCATTATGGATATGTAAATTGTAAGACACAAGATTGACACTGAATGGCATAATTTCCTATAATTCCATCTTTTCTGTTGGTGTTTCCAGTTGTAAGACCTTTCAGTGAGGGAAGTTTGATGGGTAAAAAACATAGAATTTCCATTTGCATTCGGCTCATATAGTCCTCTGCAGACTTTGGTTTGTTCCTTTCCCTCTCCAAGGACCCCACCAACACCAGGACAAACTTCCCCAAATGCATTGCCAGTTTCACCAACTGGTTGAGGAACAACTGCCTGAAGCTCAGCACAGATAATACTGAGGTACTGATCTTCTGGAACGACCACTCCCCATGGGACAACTCCTGGTGGCTGATAGAACTGGGCCAGCACCGGCCCCGTCCACACCACAAAAAAACTCTGCTTTATCCTGGACAGGAAGCTAACCATAACCTCTCAGATCTTCAAATGGCTTCCACAGAGCTCAAGACGCACCATCAATCAAGCCCTCATCACCAGCAGACTGGACTACAGTTATACTCCCTACTCAGGATTTGCAGCTCAACTCCTCCATAGGCTTCAGGTCATACAGAACGCAATCACCACACTCGTCCTTGACCTCCCCCGTTGAGACTATATCACCCCTCACCTCAAGGAACTCCATTATCTCCAAGCGCAAAACAGATGCCATGCATAAAAAGCCCTTCACAACTGCGGCCTGTCTACATCAACCTCAGCCTGAACTTCCACCAGCCCACCAGACACCTCCCCTCTGCCTTCCTAATGCTCGCCTTCACCCCCGCATCTGCCAATGCAGAAGCAGTGGACACTTGTTCGCCTACATCGCAGTAAAGATATGGAACGATCTCCCCCTACACCTCCGGATCTCCCCCTCACTGCCAGAGTTCTGAAAATCATTGAAGACCTGGCTCTTAGACTGAATGACTTGACCCCTCCAGCCCCTGGATACTCTCATGGGTGACATGCAGCGCTCTAGAAATCAACTGATTGATTGTTTGATTGATTGTTCCAAGGGGTACTTATCTTACAATATATACGTATCAGTGTGAAGCTATCTTTACTCATACCACCATATAAATTGAGTATTAGTCTGTACTAGTTGATTTATAGGAATAATTTGTGAAAATTATTGTTCACGTTTGTAGTTTTTCCACATTAGTATATACTATACACCCTTGAAGTTACACATTCAATTTGTGAGAATGGCCTGTAAAGGAGGACGCCTGTTTTACAGACACGCATCCTTTCATTTTGTGATTTTAGTTTAGGAAGGACACAATACCTTTGATAACGTAATTCCATTTCCTGTTCCTTTCATGTGTCTGGACTAATGCAGGATTTGTGAAAAACAGTGTTTATGTAGTATGATGGAACTAATATTAAAAGGTTTTCAAGTTTTACTAAAGGGCTGTAAATGCTTCAACATGGCTGGTTTGCTGAAGTTTGTTTAATATGTGACCCGTAGCCAGATGATTAGGTCCGTTACTGCTCACAATGGGAATTAAAGGACTGCGAAAATAGCGCACCAGTTTTCCCAATGTCAGGAGTGTGATTGGCGGCATGAGGAATACAGGGGAAAGCCACAGTACTGTTGTGCATGGTTTCTGCCTTAGCATTTTGAGGTGCTAATTGGGTGTATAAATTATATGTGTTCTGATGGAGATTATTTGATTTGGGTCTGTTGTTTTAATTTAATATATTATAAGTATGAAAGCTCACTTGGTGCGGAGTTGAGTTGTGTTTAAAGCACAAGGAATCCTTGGTCATAGTATCACTGAAATAATTTGTTGTGACCATTTGGTACAGCACATTCTTCATGAGGAGATCTAGGGATTTGGGGCGTTAGACCCTGTTTCAAAATTTGAAATTCGAAATTGACTGTATAGAAAGGGTCTGGGGTTATGTATGCAATTTAATGTAACATCATTGATCACAAGTGTTTGCTTTTTTAGACTGGCATGGAGGTCCTGATAACTGAGTGCCCATGTGGTTTGGAGATGTGCTTCAAGCACAAGGAACCCTCTTTTACAGTATTGATAAAAAAAAAATGCTGTTACCATTCGGTATATAATTTCCTTTATAAGGCGATCCAAGGAGTTTGGGTGTTAGACTCTGTTTCAAGATGGCACCCAAATTAACTATATGTAATGTACTGGGAATATGTATACAATTCCATGTGACACAATTGATCACGTGTTTGGTTATTTTTGGCAAACATGGCGTTCTTCATAACTGAGGAGTGGTCTAGTAATATGGATTTCATATTACAGTCTCAGAATACTGGAGCACAAATTGCAGATTAATGATGGTATATTATCAACAACTAGCGATATTTATAGCTAAATAGGCTTAGCGACATTTTTTTTATCGCCCCGCATCGCCGGCTTTTATCGCAGAGATAACGTGCTATTAGTAACGTTTATCTCTAAAGCAATAAAATATCCGGCGATAGCGGCGAAATGCGTGAATATCACTGGTAATACAGCGATATTCAGTCATTATCGCTAATAGGGATTTAACCTGAATATCCACCTTCCATTGGATATACAGGCTAAGAAGTGGTCTGAGCAGGCGTTAGGATTTGGCGATATTCGCGCTTAGCGCAAATATTTTATTCGCTACGCCTGCGTTGATAATAGGCGGTAGGGATTGTTAGCAACTGCTTTCAGTCCTTATCAGGTTGGGTATGTCCACTTTGCATGTCATTAGAGATAAATATCGCTGACATGCAAAGCTGCCCCAAACCGCTCGCTATCACCTAAAAGCTGTCGCTAACTGATATTAGCGACAGCTTGCTAATAGGGCGATGAAATTATCACCGCTTTGCGGCCGAAAACGGCTGCAAAAGCAGCGATAATTTCATTTCGCCTGCCTTGGTAATATGCCCCCTAGTGTGATAATTTACACAACTCACAAATGCCACTTTAAAATCATTAGGAGGTAGCGTGTTTTCTATGACGGTTCGGAAAGGGTTTAACTGTATACCTAAATTTTGTCATAATTTGGCAGCAACAATGAACATATATTTAATGTAAGGACGTTATTTATAGGCTCCAAACAGTTGAATAGCACGATCTACACATTTGTGGGATAATACCCTAGATATATCATGCCGCCCAATTTCTACATATAGGTTTTAGCTGTATTTCGAGTCAATCCACCAAATAGGATGCTATTTATGTTTACTTCTTATTTAAATTGATGTATTGTATTCCTGTCAATAATTTATGTATGGACTCTGTGTTCGTTTCTTATGGACATAAGGCTGCCAAATGAGACTAACTATGAGCAAATCTACATGCAATTGTTTACATGATCTAATTAGTATTTATTAATTAGTATATGTTCTTAATATCATGGGTATTGGATCTATTTTGTTATTGTATGATTGAATATATTTTCATGTGGATTTCTTTTATATTAGCTGTTAATATAACTTTTATTGATGATTTGGTAAACATATGCTCTTTTGGTTTTTACTTCACTATAATAATGGAAATAAAATTAAGTGTTTTGTATTTATGAGTAATACATGGATGGGGATTGATTTTGAAGCACATATTTGTTTCGATGCAGCACATTCTAATGGACATGGGTTATTTAACCTTGTTGCGATGTTGGTTTGGATTCCAACATATAAAAACAAATAAAAAATGTTTTATTATGTTTTACGTGTTCACTGTATGATTGTGAATTTCATGTGTTATTATTATGTTTACTAAACAGCTCGGAATAAGTTCTGGTTATTGAAAAGGAATGAAATGAGTTGGCTTAGGCTTTGATGTTTGATGTAATGAAGATTAAAGAAGTCGACTAATCCACAGTTGGGATGTTTGGTTTTTTCATTACAAATTACTGTCTTTAGTATACCTTTCCCCAGTTGGATGATTGCGGATTTGGGTTTGCACGCCAAAATCCTTATGTACCGGTATTGTTTACCAGGCATTTTCCTGATAAAATTCAACTGGAGTCACGTGAAAAAATTTACCGGGGAAAAATTGCAAGGCTTGTGGTAATTATCACAAAATCAGTAATTCCAATTACTGTGCAAAGATCGGTTTCAGAGGGATTAGAAAAGAACAGGGCTCTCATACGTGCCTGTTTCTTCTGCAACCATACTGTGCCCACACCACAGCTAGATGACGCTGCCCTATTTGCCTCCCACAATATTTTGAAAACATTTCATGCTTGTTTCAAAATACAGTGATTACTATGGAGAGAGATTTGAGCAATGTATCCAATACAACATTTGCAATTATAAGAAACAATGCATTTGGGACATTTACCAAATAGTGGCCTCTTGAAGCTTTGCCCTTTACAGTATAAAGTAGTATATTGCTTGGTGCATAGATCTACCTTTTACACTAAACTTTAACATCTAATATCAAGTCTTCATGTTGCAGACAGGAGGTTCAATGATAAAATGCTTTTCCTTGCTAATTGTCATTGGAAGCCAAGTCGTGAAACAAAGTAAATACATTTAATCTGTCGTGCAGCTACTCATTCAAAAACCGTTGTGGAAGGAAGGCAGGGACTGATGAAGAGGTCTGAACTTCTCTGGGACATTGCCAAAGGCACAGCTCAGTGACTCCCAGCTCACAGATAATAAAGCATTTCCCAATCTATCACAGTTTCCTTCAAGTTGTGGTCAAATGTATCCACTCACCAGGAGCGATTCACTCTTGCAAGCACCATGAGAAGCCCTTGAATTGAGAGCTAGGACCCAGACTGTGTACTTTTAACCACAAACATGGGGATAAAGGAACAATCTTCCAGATGGGCGCTCACACTGTTCTTATTCAACCAGTGAGTGAACCACAGAAGTAATATTTGTATTACTATGAAATAACATTCATAGGATCGCATTAAACCGAGTTAACAAATAATGCAACATGTATCAGCCAAATGTTTAAAAAAAAGGAAGACAGCACGTTTCAGAGCTAACACCACCTCACTAACCTGCTATGGAAGCCGAGATTATATTTTAAGGCATTGTGCAGCAAGCATAGTTCCCTCTTTAGTATTTTAAAATATTAACTAGATTTAACTCTTATAATCAATGTTCAATGCACATCTACGTGCAAATCTTTATTAACATAAGCACAATGTGTGAGCTCAATTATCCTCACAAATATTCCCGCAGCAATTTCAATCCACTGCAATTCAATAGAAATTATCCTCCTGGCTAGCAGAGCATATTCCACTTTCCTTGACAAGAGGCGGTACATAGCTCTATGCTTTGGGTGCTTAGGTTAAAACAGGAGTAGAAGTTGCATATCAAGACCATTTGATTACTCACTTTCGCTCCCCATTGCCAAGTGATCCACCTCCAGTGTGGATTGAGTTTATAAATTCTAGGAATAAAATCCATCTTATTTTTTAGGAGAAAGGGATGAAATCCAGAACAAATAATGAACAGTCACTGATTGTTTGTGACTGCTTAAGATGATAAATAGAGGATAACAATTACTTGCTAATTAGAGCTTCTTTATTCTATGTTTATTAATTAAAGTGGGCTTGGGTTACGCAGTACTGTCACCCCTTCCACCACACACTTCTGCAAGAGTAGATGAATTGCAGATATCAGCTAGCAGGTTTACTGTGACTCACTTTTAAGTAAGTCAGCAAAACCTAAGCCTGAAACTGAGTGGGCTATCTTTCAACTCAATGCACACAAAATTGGTATTCCCATAACCTCTTTCTCCCTGTTAAGGGGGAGGAGGTTAATTCTAGGAGTAGGTCTTCCATCACACTAACCTCCACATTATCAAGAAGCAATGGCAATAGGATTAAATGTGAGCTCTCACACATAGGTGGCTGGTAGGGATCAGGGGTGGTGGGGTGGTGGGGGAAGGGAGGTGGCAACAGGGAGGTGGCAATAGGGGGGTGACTGGCGGGGTATGAGTAGTAAAAAAGATGAAACTGACAATGCAGCGTTGTGACTGGTCTGAGCGTTGGGGTTAGGCGCTCAAACAGGCAGTGGGAGCCTGTGCATGTTCCTCACCAGGCTCTGCATTACAGACTGGTGGGGAACATGAAATTGTGCATGACTGGCCTAGCCCAGGAAAGCTGGCGAAACCGTCATGCACACTTAAGTGCTCACCACTCCTCCCCCCTGCTCTATGAGCAGCCTAGCCTCACCACACCCTGCAAAAATGCCTTAGCAGGGAAAATGAAATAAGAACAACAACGTGGTTATCAATTTATTTTTCCTTTTTTGCACTGCTGAAAGCAGTGAGGCGACACTCCTCTGCCTTAGCGGAGGAGCCTCCACTGCTCACACTGCACCCAAACAGGCATACTCACACATGACTCTCATCCTTCACGGATGTAAATTCACGCCGCCCCATCAATCACACATGCTCACTCTAGACTCATATTGGCACACTGCTCATCCTTCACTCATGTGACCACACGGCTCACTCTACACTTGCACAATGCTCACCTGGCAATTGCACAAGCATATTGCCACCCTGCTTTCATACATGCACACCTCTCAGCCTTATCTCTGCAATCAACTACAACCCTCATACAGTCATGCTGATAGTGTGAATTCAAAGTATACATGCTAACTCCCCCTATTTAGGAGACACCCATGGTTTTATTTTCACCAAAAAGTAATTATTTTTACGGAAACTGATCTACAACATAAAATGAAATGAAAATCTAGCCAGTGAATGGCTATAAGCAATAGCAAGAGTTGGTAGGCATAAGCAAGAATAACTACTATAATATAGCCAAAGAAGGCCCCAAATAAGGGTGATAAGGAACTGCCATAACTGGTTAAAAAATAATTCATTAGAAAAGTGAGGATGAAGAAACCTACCAAAGACAACAACCCAAACCAACCTCTGGCCCCTTACTATCTCGAAATCTTAATGCACCCTAAGACTACAAAAGTGCTAGAGCCAGAAAAACATGCAGAATTATTTTATCCACACATCGAAAATGCTAATCCGTTTTTTTTCCCTTTTTTTTCAGTTTAAGAAAGTTTTTATTTTGATTAAACAAAGTTTAATACAAAGATAATAAAATAGTACATGAGAACCAGTGAAATACATATGAGGCAAAGAAAAGCTATAAAATAACGGTTCATCAGTAAAAGAAGATATGAAGAGATAGAAAGATAAAGAAAAGGAAGAGGGGAGAAGGGAAAGGAGAGAAGAGGAAAGAAGAAAGATAGAAAGAGAAGAAGAGAGGAAGAAAAACCAGAGGATATAAAGGCCCAGCATCAGACAGAAGGAGAGGATGAAAGATAGTTGGAAAAGGGGAGCCAAAGAAGATCAGATGTAACTTTAGAGGAGACGGAAGAGGAGGAAGCAATAGCAATCCTATGTTCATCACATATGAAGTTCCACCAAGTAAGAACAGATATTTTGGAATTATCCTTCCAACAAGATAAAATTACTTTAAACGCAATAGCAATGAATAGATCCAATAATCTAGCACTAGAAGGAACAATATCAATATCATCTGAATCAGAGCCTAAAAACACATTCAAGAACGATAATGGAACAGAACAATGAAACATGCGCATGCAAATATCCCAAACAGAGTTCCAAAAGGCCAAAACAGAGGGACATTCATATAATTTATGTTTAAGTGTACCTGTGAGTGAGGAACATGACCAACAAAGAGTAGTAGATGAGGGCGAGAACTTGGCAATACTAAGAGGAGTGAGAATAGCTCTATGATAAATAAAATATAATGATTGAGTAATACGGGCGGCAACAGAAATCTTAGACAATTTGCTTCATATACAATTCCATTCATTAACAGAAAGAGAAACGGACAAATCAGATTCACAAGCAAGCTCAGTAGCTGACTTAGGCCGTTCCAGAAGATTTGAAGACAATATTTTGTAGACAATGGCAGGTTTAGGTTGATGGAGGGAAAATAAAGGATAAAGGGGGGTGGAAGGAGAAAATGGTGGGAAGGTATCAGAGGAAGGGAAGGTTGATAAATATGATGTTATAGCATTAGTAATAATAGTATATTCCTTGACACAAGACATACGTAAGTTGTACAAAACTTGCAGCTCGGGAAAATAAATAATAACATCATTGGTGAAAAATTGATGAACAAATACAATATCCTTTTCTTTCCAATACTTGTAATAAAAAGATTTGCCCTTATATTTGAGGAATTTGTTGTACCATACACAAGATGACAAAAAACATTGGAGTGGAGATAAATCTTTAGTGAAAGTATCATGCAATAGAGTTTGTGAATGTTTTAAAACAGTATGTTTAGATAAAAACGAGCAGTTGGACATAAAAACAGTATGTTGAAACGAAAAGTCTTGTAACAATGATCGTTCAAAAGTAATCCATTTAGGAATCGGGGAATTATGAAAGTCAAAAGCTAAAGAAAAGGATTGCTTAATTAGGAAGGCAGAGTGGTAAAGTTTAAAGTGAGGGAAACGAACCCCACCTTCCGTCTTAGGACGTATGAGCTTGTGTAAGGCAATGCGAGGGTGCTTGTTATTCCACAAAAATTTAGAGCAAATAGAGTTTAAACGAGTAAAATAAACATTTGGAATTTTCATGGGAAGCATAGATACAGTATATAATATGTGAGGTGTAATCATCATTTTGATGGTAACAAGTCTACTCCACCAAGATAAAAATAAGGGGGACCAACTTTGGAGAAGGGATTGAATTTTCTGAATGAGGGATGTGAATGTAACTTTGAGAGTGTCAATAAGGGACGATGAAAATCAAATGCCAAGGTATTTGATTTTGGAGGGACACCATGCAAAGTCAGTAGAATTAAACATGTATTGATAGCAAGTAGAGTTGAAAGGAAGTACTTCAGTTTTAGACAAGTTGAGTTTATACGCAGAAACTGAGGAGTAAAGAAGGACTTCATTCAGAAAATGGGGAAGTGACGTAACAGGATTAGACATGTAAACTAAAATGCCATCCGCATAAGCGGATAGTTTAGTTTCAACAGAGGACATTTTAAAGCCAGTTATTTGGGGATTAGAGCGGATTCGTTCAAGAAAGGGCTCAAGGCAAAGTATAAACAATAACGGGGATAGGGGGCAACCTTGTCTTGTTCCCCTAGATAAGGGAAAGAATCTAGAAAATTGGTTATTAACAAAAATACTGGCACGGGGGGCTGAGTAAAGGAGTTTAACCAAGGAGATAAAAGAGGGACCAAAACCAAATCATTGCAAAGAGCGGAACATAAATTGCCAATTAATGCGGTCAAAAGCTTTCTCCGCATCTAGGGACAAGGTAGCTAGAGGGGCTTTGAAGTGTTTACTATGGGAAATGACAGTAGCAAACATACGGGCATTATCAGCCGCAAGTCTGCCTTTGACAAAACCAACTTGGTCAGTTTTGATTAAAAGTGGGATGATAGAATCAAGACGGGAGGCGAGGATTTTAGCAAAAATTTTACAATCATAATTGATCAAGGAAATAGGACGATAGTTTTTACACTGGGAATGATCTTTGTCAGGTTTGGGAATTATGATGATGAGGGCATCCAAGAAAGATCCCGAGGCCCTAGCATCAGCAATGAAGGAATTAAAGAATTGCAGCAACTGAGCACAAAAATAGCATGGAAGGCAGAGTAAAACTCAATTGGTAATCCATCAGGACCAGGAGCTTTTGATTTTTTTAAGGAGTTGATAGCCAGAAGGATCTCTTGAGATGAAATATCTTTTTCTAATTGGGCAAATTCATCAGGAAGAGCAGGAGGAGGGGGGAGACTCTCAAAAAAAGAAGATAAATTTTGATCAGTGGGGTGTGTATCATCAGTATAAAGATTGTGATAGTAGGTATGAAAAACCTCAGCAATATCTTCATCGGAAGTAAGTAGTGAGTTTGTAGAATCATTCAGGATAGGACCCACAGTTTTACGCTCAGATTTAATTTTTAGGTAATCCGCCAACATTTTACCAGCCTTATTCTGACCCCCATGAAACTTAGATTTAATTTTCAACAGAGTGTTACACGCTTCAGTTGTAGCGATTTTATTCAGTTCAGACTTCGCTTTAATGAGATTATGGAGGGCATCAGAATCTTTAGAGGAGAAATACAAATGCTCCAGTTGTTTAATGGACTTAAGTTGCTCCGTATATTTAGATCTATTAAGTTTCTTTTTGTTAGAGACATAAGAAATTGTAAAAGCCCGAAGGCATCCCAATTATTGGGAACCGATGTGTCCGTCGGAACATTAAAGGTGAAGAACTCAGCTATAAAATTCTGAACCTCTTTAATATAAGCGGAATCTGACAAAAGGAATGTGTTAAATTTCCACCGACTAAATTTGGAAGAGGTGAGTGTAAGGTCAAGGGTTGCATAAACTGGGGCATGGTCCGAGATAAAAATAGAACCAATTTCAGATTTGTGTAGTGTGGGAAGTAGAGACTTACTAACTAAAATATAATCAATCCTGGATCTAGTATGGTGTACATTCGAATAAAACGTATACTCCAGAGCATCAGGATTACAAGTTTTCCATACATCGTCAAGGGGTCGAGAAGAGATAGCAGATTGGAAACATTTATGAGTTTTGTCAGGATGAAATTTAGTTGAAGAGAGTCTGTCGGGGAAAGGATCCATTCATTGGTTAAAATCACCAGAGATAACAATATTGGGGCAGTCAATAGAGGAAATAAGAACTTTAACAGCATTCCAGAATTCGGGATCAGGACGGGTAGGACCATAAATGTTCACAAAAACCATCGTTTTGTTTTGGATAACAACTTCAGCCATAACCCAACGACCATCAGTATCAGCCTTTGAGGAGAGAATTTGGACACATAAACCTTTGTGAAATAAAATTGCAACCCCCCCCCCCCTTGTTGTTGACAGCAGAAGAATACACAACTTGACCCACCCATTGTCTCTTGAGCTTCGAAGATTCTAAATCCGTACAGTGGGTCTCTTGAAGAAAAACAACCTGTGAATTAAGCTTGGATAAGTGTGACAATACCTTTTGACGCTTGACGGGGTGTCCCGAACCACGAACGTTCCACGTGACAAAGTTACACACGGTGGGAGGTAAGAAAGGGGGAAAACATCTGGGGCGAACACACTGCAGGAGAACAACTACAAAAAAAGAGATAAACAACAGAAACATTACAAATACAGATAATATCCGACAGAAGTACAGTAGCTTGAAGAAATATGCCAAAAAGCACCAAGGGCGACATATCAAGGAACAGAAAACTGAGAACAAGGAATAAAACAGTCAAAAAAGAATGAAAAGGAAAAGAAAAGATGGAAGAAAATGAGTTTTGGTAGAATAGGCAAAGAGAGACTAGGAAGAAGAGAGAAAAGAGACAGAAGAAAAAAGAGGAATAAGTAGACAGATCAAGGCAAGAATGCCAGATCTGAGAGGAAAGAAAACACCAAGACATCTGGAGCGAGGAGAGGAGGCAAGATGGCCGCCGTCGGACCGTAGGAGGCAGCAGCTCCTGACCACTCTCCCGAGTGAATTCAGAAAACTTTTGAGGAGGAGGAAAGAGATGGGGAAAGTTTGAGGAGTAGTCGTGAATGACTGCAATAACTGTGATATTCGGAGAATAGCGGAAAGAAAAGGACTGAATAGTAGCCCAAGAGGGTAAAAGGAAACTGGGATCCAACGCGCAAGCATAGTAAGATATGCTACCAGTATGATCACGACCCTTATGAGCTGGGCTAATTTTGTAAAGTGGACAGCACTACACGCACTTGCAGATTTGGAGAAGGAACCCCGGGCTTTCTTGCAGCTGTTGGGGGCATCGATTGATGAAGTGCTCCAACGAGCCCAGAGTGTGTGGCATGTAAAGAGGCGATATATGGCCTCCAGGACCGTGAGAGCGACCAAGGACATGGGCAGGTCGGAGGAAGAGGACTCGCTGACTAGTGACACGGAAACTACGTCGGTAACATTGAGGGCAAAGACAAGACACCGTGCCCAGCTGAGAAGGGAGGCTGCCAAAGTGCGCGAGGAGATGAAAATATCGGCCGCAGAGAGGAGAAAACAGGAGAGAGAAACGGAAAAAAAGAAAAAGAAAGAAACGGCGAAAAGGGGCTCTACCAGGTGTACTGACGCAGCCTCCGGGACGTCAAGGGAAGCCTCTCTCCGACAGCAGACATTGCTTCAGTTGTTTCCGGGGATAAGAGCTGACGGCGCGGCTGGTGCTATCAGTCTGAGTGCCTGTGATGATCTGGATGGAGTTACAGAGTTGCTCCCCGATGGGAGGTCTATAGAGGTGGCAGACCAATCGGAAGACGGGATGAGGTTGCCGGAGAGAGCGGAGCCTTCTGAGGGAGCCGCCCGGAGTCAGGCGGAAGAGCAGGAGCGGGCTGAAGTGCCGGAGGGTAAGCACCCTGAGCAGCCTGAGCAGCCGGAGCAACTGCAAGGCGTAAATGAGAGTAGTGCAAGTTGCGCAAGGGGTAGTCCTGAGGAGAGCGGGACTGTGGAGGGGCATACGGGGAAAGATTGTTCTTATCCCGGCTTGGGAGATGAGGCTGTACATGAGGCTGCACAGTCAAGCGCAATGGAACGTCAAATCAGCGCCAACCGACGAGGAGGGGATAAAAAAGACGGAAATGCTGGTAAAAATGGAAAAGATGAAATAAATACCGGAGAGGTGGAAGATCCTGAATCTCCCTCATTGGCTGAACTGGGTAAGGAGCAAGTGGGGGGTCCTTTTCTTTCTGGGATAGCGACTGAACCTCCTGAAGTCTTGGTACAAGGTGTACAAGGTGGCAGTAACGATGGTGTTGCACCAATGAGTTGCTTAGACTCAGCAAGAGGAACCCCATCAGATACTATAGCGCAGGAAAACGATGAAGGCTGCAATGTTACTAGTAACACTACAGAGGATACATTAAATGGCCCCCAAAGTCAAAATGAGGGGATAGATAAATGTATTGATAAAAATGTTGATAAAACCGCTGACTCCCTTCTCGCACATATTAGACACCTCCCTGCAGATTCTTTCCCGGTGCCTACTGGCTCACCAAGTGATGACTGTTTTTTCACTGGTAATGATGATGATAAAGAAGAAATTGACTCTGAGGGGCCGGAGGAGACGGTTTCTAATCACAATTTATCTACCGATATGGAAGATACACCTACAACAACGGGAAGTGACTCAGAGACTCCACAAATAGATACCTCAGAATCAGAGATTGAGTCGAACCCAGAATATAACACTGTACTTAAACGAAATCTGGCATCTAAGCTAAGTAGAAAAAAGGGAGCAAAGGGAGTTAAGAGGTCTTCTAGAAGAATAAAGAAAAGAGGGAGCGTAAATCAATCTGTGGTGGCGAAAAAACTGAACTGGGACTATGTAGCTGCTCCTCAGATTCAGCAAGACGGCGCAGCTGGAGGTTCTGACCAGCCAAGTAAACCGCAAAGTTCGATACGAGTACGAACACAGGAAAATAGCAACGCAGCAAATTTCGAGCTGCTGTTCTCAACCTTAAAACAAATTCAGGGAGAGGCCTGGCAAGAGAGTCAAAGAGCTAAACAGGCGAATAAAAAAATACAAGGGTCACTCCGCAAGGTTGATGAATTATACACAGAAATGGCAGATCGTTTGGCAGAAGTGGAGGAGAGGACCGGTAAAGTCGAGGATGAAATGGTAAAGCTGCAGGAATACAGGGAGGAGCAGGAAAAAACATCATCTGACGTCCTGTGGAAACTCGAAGATTTCGAAAATAGACAGAGACGCAATAATATAAGAATTTTGGGCGTTGAAGAAGAGAAGGAAGGGACGGACATACGTGCTTTTGTTGTTGAACTGTTGAAGGGGGCGCTACCAGAGCTCGATAACTGGGATTGGGACAAAGAGGTGCAGCGCGCGCATAGGTTTCCCTTAACGCAGAAGAAAACTACAAACCCAAAAGCAAGGGCTATCTTAGTATATATCGGGAATTTTCTATTAAGAGAGGAAATAATTAAAAAAGTAAAACCTACGACTAAGCGTTCACACAAAGGTATAAAATTTTTTACCCGCCCAGATTTTTGCCACACGACAGTGGAGAGAAGGTGGCGAATGAGGCAGTTAATAACGCCTTTTCAGAATATGGGCTGCGAGGTATATTTACTGTTTCCTTGCCGTCTTAAAGTTGGCCACAATGGTCAATTCAGGTTTTTTTTTTCAGAAATAGTAGCACAGGAGTATCTGAATCACTTAAAAGAAATGAAAGCACAAAGAGATGGAAAGACACAAAATGAGAGAGCATTAGCCATAAGACAGACAGAATATGTTACACAAAAAAAAGAAATAATGAAATGCTAGAAGAAGAAAATAAAACAATATGGGTGGAGCAATATGAGTAAATACTATTGATGATATAGACTGTACAAAATGATACTTCGGGAGGGTGGGAGCGGAGAGGTCCTCTGGGGAGAATCGGCTGTCAGACAGAGGTCACTATTGACCTCTTTGCCAGTAGGGAGGGAGGGGGGGAGGGGCGCAGTCTAGGGGAGGGGGAGGGCGGGGAGGGACAGGGCACGACAAGGCAAAAAAGGCAGAAAAGGCAGGAAAAGACAGAATTGTTAATGAAAGTAAGGATAGGAGCAAGAGGAAAAAGAGGTAAAAAAAGATATAAGATGAGAGGCAGTAGGTTGCAAAGAAGGAGGTGCAAAAGTGACAAAATAAAAAGACATAGAGTGATGAAGTTGAGTATGAATATAACTACAGCTGGGTATATACTGGGTGCATACTAGATACATAAAGAATCATTTATGGGAACGAAATACGTAACGTGGAACGTATGTGGGCTAAATGAGGCCCAAAAAAGACTTAAGGTGTCATTGTTATTGAGACAAATAAATGCAGATTTTATTTTTATTCAGGAAACGCATGTTATGAGTTCGCAAGAGTTTTTTTTGAAGCAATTGGGTTTTCAAGTATTGGTAGCTTCACAGCAAAACGTAAAAAAAAGGGGAGTTGCTATATTATCAAGAGATAAAAATGTTTGTGTGAGAAAAAAGGCACATGACCAATGGGGAAGATGGGCAATGGTGGAATGTAGGATTGATGTGGACTGGACAACGTTAATAAGTGTATATGGATCAACTGAGGATGACCCAGAGATCTTTCAGTATTTGGATGTCGAATTGGCTACTTGGGCACCGAGAATTATAATGGCAGGAGATTTGAATATTAATGGCGCTGATGGTTTGGGTTTAGATTCATCTGGCAATTATTGTGGCAGAAAAAAACGAATGTGCCGTGCTTTACAAGAATTAGTGATGAATAATGCTTTATATGATGTATGGGGAAAAAAACGCCAGGGAATAAGGGCTATACATACTACTCTGCACCACATAAAATATGTGTGAGATTGGATTACTTTTTTGTCTCAAATGAAATTCTAATAGAATCCAGGATAGATAGGCTACCGCGAATTTTAAGCGATCATAACCCGTTAACTCTCACGGTGAGAAAATTAAGAACTACTAAACAGATAAGGCAATGGACCTTTGAAAGAGCACTGTTATCGGAAGAAAAATACGTTGTGCACATGAAGATATGGATTAAAGAATTCTTTGAGAACAATAGAGATAGTGCTTCTGTGGGGATAGTATGGGATGCATTTAAGGCGGGGATACGGGGAGAGACCTTAAGTTTTAGTTCATATAGGCGAAGGCAGGAACAAATGAAGAATGTGGAAATAGTTGAGGCAGTACTAAAGGCTGAGGAGGGCTTAGAGGAATGTATTTTGCGTGGAACCCCCGTAGAAAATGCATATTTGAAATTGTTAAAAGTGAAAGGTGAAGCTGAAGGTGATATTGCTAGAAAAGCCGCAAAACTTTATACTAGTAAAAGAGAAAAATGTCACGAGTTTAGTGAAGCAGTGGGAAGAACTTTAGCAGCCCGTACAAGACAGCAAGAAGCATTAGGCAGTGTAAGGGAGATTAAGGATTCTTCTGGCACAGTACATACAGAGACCGAGAAAATCAGGGAAGTTTTTAGATCTTTTTATGAAGAGCTATACGAGGAGCCGATAAAGACTGATCTCGGGAAAATCAGGGACTATTTACAAGATATTCCGCTGGATAGATTTGCGGATGAGGAAGCAGATGGGTTAGAGGAGATTTTTGTGGAGGAAGAAATAAAGAATGCTATATTAAACCTCCCATCTGGAAAAGCAGCTGGTCCGGACACGATCCCAATAGAGTTTTACAAAACATTCTGGGAGGTCTTAAAAATAGATATGCTTAGGACAATGCTAAAGGCACAAAATGGGGATTCAATACCGAAAACTTGGGGAGGTGCCGAGATAGTTATAATTTAAAAAAAAGGAAAACCATCAGAAGAACCTGGCTCATACAGGCCTATCACGTTAATGAATACGGATACAAAAATCTTTTCCAAGGCATTGGCGACAAGATACGCTAGGATAATAGATAGGGTGGTGAGCAAAAATCAGCATGGCTTTATACCAGGGAGGGGTACCATCCACCACACGCGCAAAGTGATCACATTACTTGATGCCGCGGCAGTCTCAGGGGATCCGATAGCAATTATGTTATTAGATGCAGAAAAAGCATTTGATCGGGTCTCCTGGGGCTATCTGTGGTTTACATTGGAAAGGGTAGGAGTTAAAAAGGGCTTTATTAAGGCAGTGCAAGCGCTATATGTAAATCCCATGGCTTCAGTTAGGGTGAATGCGGGGGTCACTACTCAATTTGCGATAATGAGAGGTACAAGACAGGGCTGTCCTTGCTCCCCATTGTTATTCGCAATGTACATGGACCCATTAATCCGAAGAATAGAAGCGAGTCCTCTAATAAAATCATTACTTACCCGGATGGGCCATTGTAAAATACTGGCATATGCCGATGATGTTGCAGTTATTACACCAGATCCAACGGAGGCTATTCCCCAAGTAGAAGCGGAAGCCCTGAAGTTTGGAATAATCTCGGGTTATAAACTCAATACTGCTAAGACGCAGATTATTAAGAACTGCCACACCCCCTGTACAGACGGCCGAGTAATTAAATCTGGAATATACCTGGGGGTGAGCATATCGGCTGAGTTAGATAACTTAGTGGAAACAAATATAACTCCTCTAATGAATAAAGTACGAAAGGACTTAGATAGAATAGATAATTTGCATTTAACAATCTTGGGGCGTACTAATGTGATAAAAATGCTGGTGTTACCAAAGTTTTTATATTTTTTTCAGAGCAATCCCTCTATTATTTGAGAATAATTTATTTAAGAGGATAGAAAATATGATTAATAGGTTTATATGGGCAAAGGGAAAAACCAGGAGAGCACTTAAGTTTATGGTGCTACCGAGGGAAAGGGGTGGGTGGGCATTGCCAGATATAAGGTTTTATTATTGGGCAGCAGCCTTGCAGAATATGGTGGGTCTCGTGGGTGGGGGAGAAGATGAAGGAGGGAATGAGTTAGGTTCATTAGCAATATATGGTTTGTTATTAGGGTTAGAAGCAGAAAATGTTTTTTTGAAGTATACCGAACCCAGTTACTACAAAAGGACACGGTTTAAGACACTCATCGCTGCACACGGATGTATGACGTTACTCCGCATACCGTTACAACTACCTACCATTACAACGCGACCATTACAACGCATACCATTACAACGCATAGCGCTTTGGGGTGCTGGATAGTGGTAAGTATAATTTACTATTCTAACTCCAGTCCCCGTGGACCCTAGGGAAGGTGTTGGATAGTAAATTATACCATTCCCTATCCTATAGCGCCCCCCAGCGCAATGCGTTGTAATGGTATGCGTTATAAAAGTCGCGTTGTAATGGTAGTGCGGAGTAACGAATGCGTTGTAACAGGTGCATACCCTGCACACACTGTATGGAAAGCTTTTACAAAAAAGTTTGGGTTAGGGCGATATAATGTATATACAAGATTAAAAGGAAATCCGAATCTATCCGAGGAAATCACTTCGGGGACTATATTGGGAGAATGGGAAAGAAAAGGGCTTAGAAAGGTCGGAGACATCTTGGGGCAGCAGGGAGTCTACCAGTTTTCTGAATTGCAAACTAAATTTGCATTAGATAAAAGGCAATTCTTTAAGTATCTACAAATTAGGAGTTTTTTATATAATAAGAAGGGTGGTCCATCGGGGTTTAACAAAAACGCAATCATGGAAGTGATACAAGTAGGGGAAGATTGCACCATCAAGAGATTTTATGCAGAACTGTTGGCCACAAAAGAGGATGATATGGAGAAATGGGCAAGTAAGTGGAAACATAGCTTGAATATTAGTGAGGAATCTTTCGATATTTCTTTAGAAATGGGATATACATTGCTATGTTCGGCGCCCTTACAGGCACAACACTACAAAACATTATATCATTTATACCACACGCCTGCTAAAATAGCTCAATGGGGTGGCATAACCGGAACTAATTGTTTTAGATGTGGGGACTCTGAAGCAGACTTAGCACATATTTTTGCAATATGTCCTCATTTGCAGCCAACGATAAAAAATATTGAGGGTTTTCTTCAAGGCTTAGCAATAGATGTGACTCTCACAGCGCCAGTCATTCTCTTGGGGGTAAAAGAAGAAGGAAATGAACAGCAACAGAATAACCTCAGGGTAGGTGAGAGATGGGAATACTTTGTGTTTATGGCTATGGCAGTATTAAGAATCATTATTGCATCGGCATGGTTGGACCCTAAAGCACCATCATATCACCAATGGCTAGCTAAATTACTCTCAATTTATAACTTGGAGATAGAGATTTATGCAAGAAAGGGGAAAAAGGGTAGGAAAACTGGTAGGCAGATCTGGGGACCGATAATCAGGTGGAAGGAAGAGAGCTTGGATTGAAACTTATGGCTTAAGTTTCTATTGGTTTAGGAGGATTCGGATAGAAAATGTTAATACTGTTTGATATGTATTGAGATTACAAAATATTGTATTTCTTCTCACTTCTTCTCTTTCTTTTCTGCCAACATGTTTAGATATCTATATGGTAAATGCTACTGTCGTGCCCTGTTTGTATGTAAAAATATGGGAAAAATCTGTCAATAAAAAAAAAATAAAAAATAAAAAATAAAAAATAAATGGAGCGAGGAGACGCCGACGGAGAAACAGACCCCCCTGAACAGCAGGAGAGTATTAGAGATAACCAAGAACAGCACGACATAGAGAAGGTAGACAAGATGAGGCTAGAAGAGTCACAATAATTCAGCAGAGGGCGGGAAGATAAGGAGAAACAAAAGAAGCAAAAGGAAGGCATCAAGTAGTAACATCCATGTTGGGTGCAGAGGCAAATTGCAGGTACTCGTGGAGCTTCTGAGGATCATCAAATGTGCGGGTACGACCATTATGGGTGATTTTGCAAAAGCACAGGTGTAGAATTCCATATTGAATGTTGAGTTGTCAGAAATTCCTTACGTCGGGCGTTTGTTGCATTGGACAAGTCTTGAGAAATAAAGATATTATGACCCGACCACACAAGGCGACGTTTGAGCCTGGCGGCTTTGAGGACAGTCATTAGTTCAGCAAACTCGAGGAAAAGGAGGATAATACCACGAGGTTTTGAGGAATTAGAAGTAGGACGACCGAGACGGTGAGCTCTCTGGATATTTAGAGGATGAGCATTCGGTTGAAGGTCTAAAAGATCATGCAGGAGTTTACGAATAAAGGACACCATGTCGGACCCCTCAAGATTCTCTGGAACTCTGTAAATGCGTAGGTTGTTCCTACGATTGCGATTTTCAAGGTCCTCCGTATGTAGTTTAAGCTGTTGAATTTCCTTTTCCAGCAGTGGTATCTTAGTAGAGACATCCTGAATATCACTGACACGTTGCTCCAGACTCAGAACCTTGCCTTCCATAACAACCCATCTCTCTTCAATTTGCTTGAGCTTCTCATTGGTACTAGACATAAAGGGATGGGGACCCCGAACCTCCTCTAAGATGGTATCCAAGATACGGTTCTGGGATGAGTGAATTGGAGAAGGAGGGTCATTTTTAAGGCGTTTAGGCGTGGTTCCTGTGTTCGACGACCTTATACTGCCTGCGACATGCGCCATTATTCCAGTATAGGAGCACACCAGGTACGCAGGAAAAAGACGGCTGCTAAGAAGAAACAGCACAAAAACACCACCAGGCGCGGAGAAAATGAGCAAAAAGCAAATGACTCAGGTAACTTGCTCAAAATCCGTGAGGCACACCCCGTGCAAATGTATTAGAAGAGAATAGGACCGTCAGACTCCACAAAATTGCAAAGTGAGGAGAACCACAGAAGGCAATATGAATAGCATATCAGCAAAGGGTTCATGAAAGATATGAGGAGGAGGAGCCAGCCATGAAGCACCACATCACTTTAGGTGAAAGAAAAGAAGGTACACAGCACACCTTCGCACCAACATTGGAAAATGGCGGTCGTTATTAATTAAGGCATAAGAGGCGCGGTGGAAAGTGCGAGCCACGAAAAGGGCAGTCAGTGTTGCAATAACGCCATACTTTATGCCTTATGGAGGTCTGCGAGGAATATGGAGCGCAAAGCAAGAAATAACCCAGGAAAGCAGCCTGAGGTGGTACCGAATTCCTGTGAGAGGACGCGGGCTCGGCGGCTCAAAATGGCGGCCGCCCGCGTCCCGATGCAGCCGCTGAAAGAAATGCACGTATGACTCTCAAAACAGCGTTAGAAGCTCCGGGACTGCCCACCATGAACGCAGACCATGTTCCGCCGAAATATTATATGAAATTCCGGCCTCGAAGTAGAAAATAGAAAGCCATAAGACCTTCAGGAGCCCGTAACTCTCCAGAGCTCACGGAGATCCGCCATCTCGCGTCGGCGCGTAAGCCACGCCCCCATGCTAATCCGTTTCTGACATAGTAACTTCCTATAAAATGACTTTTAAGACTGTATTCCATGATCTAAATGTAAAACAATTTAAAATAGCACCACATAGCAATACAAAAGCTATCAATGGATTAATTTATTTATTGGGGGGGGGGATTTTTTCCTGTGACTTCGTTATTGATTTGGAACGACAGCATACATTTGTTATACTCCTGACATTTTGGCTTGACCCAAGTTGTGTGAACCATGTCAAAATGCCCCAGTTCCTTTTTCTGCCCAAACCTTCAAGTGTTTTGAAACAGGCAGGACCCAAAATGTTTTATATAAAATTCTGAACTCTTTCATTCAGCACTCTGAGGCACTCCCATTCACGGTCATCAATATTCAAGCCTCAACAGTCAATCTGTAAAGAGTCCCATCTGTATTTCACCTTGTGCAAAAACTCCTTTACTTTCGATTTTAACATGCCGAAATGCACACATTTGTATTCTCTTTTAGTTGTTGTCCAGCGCATAAACCTTTCCAAGGACACAAAGATTATACTGAATTACCGAACCCCCTTATGCGTTTGTGGGGAGAGGTGCAATACATGCGTGACAAACCACGCAGTTTGCGATTGGGCAGCTTATAACAAGCCTGCACTTCAGAGCCAGACAGCAATCTCTCTGCAGCCACTCCAGGTTTTTCCCTCCTTCGTGTCTGTTTCTAACAGCCCAGTGTGTGCAGTTCAATAGCTACAAGACAGCTCCTTCCCTACCTTCTTACGTGAGGTTACTGTCCTACCTATGGTCCCTCTACAATATTGATTGCCTCTTCCTGTTGGAATACGGAAAGCATGCCTGCCAGAAATATTTCGGTACTGCTCCAATTGCCAATGTAAGAGTACAGGATGAAGAGCCCACGGAAAGGCTATGTCCCTAGAATCGCCGGTGAGCGCTTGAATACAGCTGTAGCTTGTTATCAAAAGGGCCAGGGGGGTATGAGAGGGTGGGAAGAGTCCTCGGAAAAGGAGTATCCTAAAACCAATAAACGTGTCTGCGTCATCAGTCAATGCTATCCCTGCACCGTTTGGGATAACAACTGTTCTATCTAAAACTGCAAAATGAACAAGCATTTGCAATGCAATTGGTCTCGGATTTGTCAGAGTTAGAGCTATAGGTGTTGTAAACGACAGTGTCATTTACCTATGTGTTTTTGTTTGGAGTGTAGTGGATGTATGAACAGAGACACAGCTGCAGCACTGTCTTGAGGACTTAGAAGGAGGAATTATCGACGGGACCAGGAAAGCAGCGGCAGCACTGCCTAGAGGACGTAAAATGAGGAATTACCGCTGGGACCAGAGAAGCAGCTGCAGCACTGTCTAGAGAACTTAAAATGAAGAATTACCGCTGTAACCAGAGACACAGTTGTAGCACTGCTTTGAGGACTAAGAATGAGGAATTACCCTGGGAACATAGACGCACCCGCAGCACTGTCTAGAGGACAAAGAATGAGGAATTACACCTGCGAACATAGACTCAGCTACAGCGATGCCTAGAGGACTAAGAACAGTGTTGGCTCCTCTGCAATGCAGAGGAGCATTGCCCCACTGCTTTTAAGCAGTGCAGAGAACAATACAATTATTATAACTTTAGGTTATTATCCTTTTATGCTTCCTGCTGCTTTACAGGTGGGCGGATGGGCTGGGCGTCTCTGCTCTCGGAGCAGGGCAGTGGAGGAGTGGTTTGCCCACTCCTAAGTGTGGAATGTCGGTTTGGTCGGCCATCTCAAGCCGCCCAAGCCAGTTATTCGCACTTTCCCCTTTCTCCATGCAGGCTTCCTTACAGCCTGCATGGTGACCAAGCCCAGGCTCCCATTCCCTGGTTGAGCGTACAACCAGGACGCTCAGAAACAATCCCAACACTGCAATGCATCGTTGTGATTGGTCAGGGGAGCCTGGGCGCCTACCAATCACAATAATGCATTTCAGCGTTGTGATTGATCAATGGAGTCTGGCTTGTGCTTCCATCCGAGACAGAGAAGAGCAGGAGTGGAGACGCAGGCCCTGGCGCAACAGTACGCTTTTTTATTTTAATTAAAGAATATGTACGACTTCCATGTGATGCCCCCTTGTGCGACCTGTGACTTACCCGCCTCACCACCCGCGAGCCTGGCCAGCTCCCGCTGACTAAGAATGGCTTTGTTTAATGTTTTTGTGGAGGTCGGGAAGGTTGTAGGGGCACAGGGAATCATGGAGAGTGGCATCAAAACAAGGGACATCGATAGTAGGGTGAGGTGGGGGCAAGCCATATGAGGAAGGTGTGGGGGAGCAAAGAGTGAGTGGCAAAAAAATGGAGGGTGGAGCAAGTATGGGGGGAGGTGGGGGAAGGAGGGAAGGTGCTTGTGTAATAGAATTGGTAGGCCTAAGTGGTGCTATGTAAAACTGCAAGAAAAAAATACTTCCAATGCCTGATAATGCAACTCCCCCTGAGTCCCCTGGAGTCAGAAGTGTGGTGAATGTGGACTGAGTGTGTCTAAGCAGTGCAAAATGCAATGCAGTAAAATAGACTAGAGTAAACAGGCAGCACATACAGGATACCAATTTCCCGTCCCTCCACAAGCACACAATTCATTCGAACCCTGCCTGGCAATTGATAAACAAGTGGTAATATCCTGCCCTAGAAGTTGCAGGTTAGAAATGCTGGTTCCGCCCCAGTTCACTCACTAAATAGCCAGAACTTTTATTATGAGCTCAATAGGACATGTGTTGAGATAGTCGTGTTTGTGAATGCCAAATTGAAGATAGGTAGGGTTTGGATTGTGTTGCGAAACTCAAGATTGTGTGGCTTTAATGAATAAACCTCTAACTCATTCACTGCCTTTGGGCTACTTTTTCCTCACTTTCCAGATAAGTACTAACTGGCACTGGTGATGTCACTTGAAATTAGTGCACCTAATAATCAATAAACTCATATGACTTACAGTAACTCATTCCTTCTATATTTTAAATCTGCATGAGAAAAAGAGCTGAAAAAGGTAAATATTGTCTGGTCTCCTTGGAGAAGTGAAACCATTACATCGCGACACTGTTCTGCAGAGCACTCAGATTTACAAGTTCTGTGCATAAGTCGTGATCAGCTCAGCAAGTCCAGATTTTTACTTTGCATTCCAGGACTTGTAACACTGTTTATCACATTATAAAATAAGAACTAAAGGTTCCAGAATGCAAACAAAAACATGGACCGAATGAGCTGCATGAGCTACAAATGCATGAACCTAGGAAACCTGTTTGTTCGGAGATTCAGGTTTCAGGTTTTAATGTCTTTATTTCGATGATAAAATCATAAAAGTTGTTTTCAGAATAGAGTGCATCTGTGCATCTTTTATTTACGTAACATATTGTATTTGAACGACACAGATCTCCACTCTAGCTCCGGGTTTGGCTTGGTCTTCTGTACTCTGATGCCAAACAATACCGCAACATTATGTTTTTTCACTGGAATGCTCCTTGAGGTAAGAGTTGCTAAATACTTTGCATTGTATGCTGTATTCGCCACGAGAATGAAGCAGAAAAGGTGGGGCTGGCAATTAACTTTTAAAGAGATCATGCATCACCCGAAGAACTGCCATGGGCAGTTTGAAACAGAACTACAGTGCAGGACAAAATTATCAGAGGGGGGGGCGTTAGTGAGCAGCAACACGAAGGAGATAGGGTGGGAGTCAAAAGAACAGACGAGAGAGGAGAAAGGGAGGGACTGGTGAATCATGTAAGGAAACAGCGAAGGATGGGAGGTAGTAGTGGATTGGATGGCCCGGACAAATGCAATTGTATACATTGCCCATACTACGGCAACCCTCTAGCCGACATAAGCATGTGTGCACACACAACCAAAGCGTCCAGCCGGGATTTAACGGCACAGGCACTTTTAAGATGTGCTCAATGTAGATAAGTTAGCATTGAAGTGAACGCACTCCTACAGCGAAGGCATGTTCATGCCTGCAGCAAAGTTTACTCTGATGGCAGTGCGCTTTAAAGAGCCAGCAACAGTACAAGGAAAGAGGCCATTCAGAAAAATGCTGGTAACATTTGACCTTGGTCTTTAAATGCACAGCAAATGTAAGAAGATAAGGCCTGATTTACAAGCACTGTAGGCTGGACCTAAAAACACACAACAACGGAGGGGGAGCCACGGCAGGGGAGGCAGCAGTAACACAACTTTGGCATGAAGAGGCAGTGGGAGGAAGAATGCTATATTTAAATGTAAGCAGATAGGGCGGTGAAGATGTACACAGACAAACAGTAACAGAGCAGGACACAAAGAAATACATAGTCCCTCAGAGAACAGCTAAAGAGCCAGAGCAGAATGAGAGAGTACAAAGCCCCTGCTCTATGAGAGGAACAGAAGAGAGAAAGGCGGGACAAAGAGGCAGGACTGACCACTAGAAAGCAAGGATTTTTAAAAGACACTGGCATAGACAAATGAAAAACAACTGGAGGAAAGGGGATGGACTTGACGCCCACAGACTGATTACAGCAGGTCTCGAAAAGACAGTGCATGCACTGTCTAGCTCAACCTACAAAAATGGCTGATAGGAAAGAGGAAGACTCTATGAAAGGTCAAAGAGACAAAATCAGCGAGTCTGCCTGGCTAGTGGCACCAGAATAATAGATGAGTAGGATTAAGGAAACAGTAAAGAAGGACAAACATGGAATTCATGTAAGATTTCATTATCCTAGGGGAAATAAACAAGAAATATAAAAAGAAAGATGTTTTGGTACCACATGGTCAGTCCTTCTGGGGATCACATGGGAAATCATATTTGTAAAAAAAAAGCAATCTATCTGAGAAAGCCCACATCTGTCTAATCAAATTCTGTAAATCTGGCTCCTAACATGTGGGCGGAGCCAATGTCCTTTTGCTAGTAATCAGTGTCACCTAATTTTCTGGATGAGAAGATATCTTCTTCTAAAGCCAACAATCAGTCTGGTGACTACAGTCTGCATTCATTGAGGGTGACCTAGGCACAGCCAAGACACAGCTGTACTTTGTTACAATGATATGAAGGTGCTGGGCAAGAGATAGCAGGATTGTTGTCAGCACTTTTGATCTGATAGAACCAGGAGTTTGTTACTTGAGCCAAATCTGCTCCTATGGTCAGGTGTTGATCAATGGTCTACAGAGTCATAGGACATTGACCCATTAGAGGCTGGCAGAATTTGTACTTCCAAAGTAATGATGCAGGGGATACCTCTATTTTGTTGTGATTGAGGTTTCGAGAATTTATGAACATGCACCACATGATCAGTCCTCTATATTCTGTTAGTATAAGCAGTCTTTCTTTGCTTGTCTCCACATTGGACTCTTTTGATACACTCTCGATAAGTAGGGCTCCTGGTTTTATGGTATTTTTTTAACATTTCCGTCTGTATTTATCCATATTATTTTTTGGGCCATCCTATTGGTATTAATCCATATGTATTTTGTGTTTTGGGAATATATGGTTTCGTACAAATTGCATATTTTCACATATATTTAACTGATAAACATGCTGCCTGTCGTATTTTAGCAAATTAGGCAGCTAAAAAAGGCAAAACACTACACCTACAGGTAGAAATCAGCATTATAATACAGATATATGTTAACACACAACTACATTTAGGGATATCAAAACCTGTTTTAACTTTTCTAGCTGTTCATCTGCTCAGCTGCTGTCCTGAAAATAATGAAAAACAGCGTGGAGAGTTTGCCCACAGGAAGACCAATTTTCGGAATTGTTCCACTTTTAAAAATAAATACAGAAAGGAAGCACATTGTTTTCTGTCTTTTTTTTCTGTAAAAATCATTAAAAACTGAAAACTGGGAGCTTTGTTGGTAAGCACTCCTACAGCGAAGGCATGTTCATGCCTGCCACAAAGTTTACTCTGATTGCAGTGCACTTTAAAGAGCCAGCAACAGTACAAGGAAATGGGCCATTCAGAAAATTGCTGGTAGCATTTGACCTTGGTCTTTAAATGCACAGCAAATGTAAGGAGATAAGACATGATTTACAAGCACTGTAGGCAGGACCTAAAAAACACAACAACGGAGGGGGAGCCACGGCAGGGGAGGCAGCAGTAACACAACTGTGATTTTAAGTGGGAGGAAGAATGCTATATTTAAATGTAAGCAGATAGGGCGGTGAAGCTAAACACACATTAGGTGTTTTATCACATTAATATTAAGTAAAAGGGGTGATAATATTTAACCCTTATGACACCTCAGTGGCACCTCTTTGAGCTGGAGCTAAATGAACAAACAACAACTATGTGGAACCTACGAAAGAGGATGGATTTTAGCCAGCATAATTCTGGAAAGCTAGTCTGGTTTTGACTCCATGTAATTAGGCCATTGTCGATAGTGTTAAAAACCAAGGTAGGGTCTAAGAAAACAAGGGTACTAATACTACTGACTTCCATCTTATGAATTAATTCATCGAGGATCAATAGCAGCACCAGTTTAGTTCTCATATTTTGGAGAAAGCCAGCTTTTAATGGAACAAACTGACTGTTTTATACTGCAATATTTTGGAGTGGGAGCCACTTGCCACCTTGAGCAGTTTAGTAAAATGCATTTGCAACAATAGGGGTTGATTAGTATTCTGATATTTGGAAATAATAGTAGGTATCTTCTGTAGCGGGTTGTGGTTTTATAGGGGAATAGGATGGGAAGTAATTTGATTATAATAAATTAATTAATATTTTGTATTTATTAATATTTATTTAATTGAGATTTTATAACGTTAATTGTGTTTTCAATTTTTTGGGGTACATTTTTGGTGCACGTTGTGGGGTTTATAGGGGTAAAGGGTGGGAAATAATTTAGTTTTAATTAATTATTTAATTAATTGTTAATGAATATTAATTCATTAATTGACAAATAATTATGGTAACTGTTTAATTAATTGTAGGTGCAGGTTGTGGGATTTATAGGGCTAAAGAGTGGGAAGTAATTTATTTTTATTTAATAATCAGTTGCTAATTACAATTAATTAATTGATTGACAATCAATTGTGGAAATTGTGTAATTAATTTTAGTGGCTGGTTGTAGGGTGTTTAGGGGTAAAAGGTTGGAAGTAATTTATTTTGAAATAATTAATAATTAGTGGAAAATTAATAGTAATTAATTAGGGTAATTGTTTATTTTTTTGTATTTCGGTTTTGGGTTTGTACGGGTGAAGGGTGGGGAGTACATTCATTTTGCAATTAGTAGATAAATACTATTAGCTATTTAATTGTGTAAATACTTTTTTTGCAGTTTAATTTTAAGTGTTGTGTTGTGCGGGTTATAGGTGTAAAAGCTAGGAAGGTAATTACATTTTATGTGTTTTAATTTGTTTTTTACTTAATAATATTTGTTTCATTGAAAATTAATTAGGTTAATTATGCCAATTTTTTCATTTTGAATGTGGGATTTGAGTTGTGTGGTGTTGTAGGGTACGAAGTACATAGAGTACGTTTATGTAGTAACTAATGTTTATCTTAATAAATCATTTCTAAATTTCATTTAATTTATTTGTAGGTATTTGTGATATGTATTTAACATTATAATATATTTTTTAAAAAATATTAAATATATATTCATTTCTAATATATTTATATTTTTTGTATTTACTTAAAAACATTTTTTATTTTGTTCATGATGTTGTTTGATTTTAATTTTGAACTGAATGGAGTGAGAATAATAAATTGTATCCTTCCACTATCCAACACTTTCCCTACTGTTGCACTGACTGGAGTGGGAATAGTAATTTTTACCCCTCTGCTATCCAACACTTTCCCCCGCTGTTGCACCCACTGGCGTGGAAAAATAGTAATATTTACCCCCTCGCTATCCTACACTTTCTACACTTTCTCTTCTGTTGCACTGAATGGAGTGGGAATAATAAATGTTAACCCTCCGCTATCCAGCACTTTCCCTACTGTTGCACTCACAAGAGTGGGAATAGTAATTTTTACACTTCCACTACCAAACATTTTCCCTAATGTTACACTCATTGGAGTGGGAATAGTACATTTTACCCCTCCGCTATCTAACAATTTCCCTACTGTTGCACTCTCCAGAGTGGGAATAGTAATTTTTACCCCTCCGCTGTCCAACACTTTCCCTACTGTTGCATTTGAACATAACATTCATAAAAGTACATAGAATAGAGTTCGCTTCATGCAAATTAATTTTATAAATAGCATTACAGAACAATCAAGGATCATTTAATTTAAGTAAAAATATTAAAATTCTTCAAAAACACTGCATCAAAAATGTCCTAATAATACTAGTTTGCCTATACTGCCTTATGTCAATCACTTTCAGTGAAATTTTCAAGTTAAAAATAATTCTTAAAAACGAATTTAACAAAATTTAATTACAAAATATAGCAGCAAACTCACAGTCTATCTATATATGTGCTAGAATTCCAAGATCTTAGGATTTAAAAAGGTTAAAATAACTGTCGTATTTGGATTTGTTTAAAAATCTTGCAAGGTACTGTACAATAAATGCCTAATCTAGTCATAGTTAGATCTTGTATTAAAATCATCAATGTGTTCCCCATATTAAATTGTTAATGTATTTAAGGCCACACGAGTTTTTACAAATGCCAGTAAATATGAGGCAGTCATGAAGCATACTTATTGGGTTTCTAGTTGTTGAAGGTCAAATAATATCTCTACAGAGTAACGGAGATTGAATATTTGGACCAATGGAATAATACACTTCTTCCTTTCTATGGCATAAAAAGAACATAAAAACAATATGTCTAAAGTGGATTGATTTGACTTTACATCACAGGGACAGAGAGGGAGATGACTTAGCAAAAATGCATTTGAAGGGTGTCCCAGCATTAGTGGTATATAGTTCAAGTGAAATCTCATCAGAATAAAATGATGCTGAGAGTTCTCTATGAAGGAGGGGTATGAGAGGGAGCCATATTGTACTGCAGGTAAGTCCTGATAAATCATTACCTTGATTTTATTAATTCAATTGTAAAATATTTGTGTTGTTTAATTAGTTATTTTAAATTACATTGATTCCCCTTTTTTAATATTACATATTTTTGATATATTTAAATATATTTATTTATATTTTTGATAATATTCTATTCAAGATTTTTGAAATTAGATTATTAATTAAAATATTAGTATATATTTTTATATATGTATGATTATAAATATTATATATATATATATATGTGTGTGTTTACATTAAAAAAAGAAGTTTTTTTTCTTTTCATAAATTAGTTAGTATTTACTTTTTGTTTATTTTAATATTTTATAATATATATATATATATGTTTTAAAATCGATATTTAATACAACAATATTATTCTAAACAATATATATTTTTTCTTTATTTTTGTACTTACCTGTTTAAGTATGGGGAGTCGATATTTTTGCATTATATTTTCTGGTTGATAATCTGTCAGTGAACCAAAGCGCCATAATACTGTAGTGCTTTCCTATCAGAGGAACATGGTTACATGGGTCACATGAACCAGAAAAAGCATTTATCCCTAAGGAAAAGGGGGTTATACCTCGGTTGAAAACATACAAGGCCATGGCAGTTATGAAATGCAGAGACCTAAATGTAATTCATTAAAAGGAGCAAAATTGATTGGCACTCTACAGCCTTTACAGAAGAAACTGAATTACAGAGAACATTATTTACAATGGAGGAAAATATATTGTCCCACAACAATATTTACACTGGAGGTAACATGGTCCATTAGTATCCATACGTATAATGGATTATACCATTATCTTTTATTATATTTGTTACAGTTATTGTTAAATATGCTAAAAATATGGGAGAGACAAACCTATGTCAAGAAGCTACTGCTGATCCTGGGGCAAGTAAGACTGAACACCATGAGAGGAGGCATTAATATTTATACAACTGGACTATATTGTCTATAAAGTATCCAAAGATATGGTCCAGCATGATCTGCTTATCCTTGCTTGAATGAGAGAGCTAAACCACCAACCCCTAAGGATGCAGCACCAAAGTGCCATTCTCAGATACAGTATCTCCAAGCAATCTAAAAAGTTGTTGAGGGTGGGGTGCAAACACTTCTACATGCTGGCCCACCATGTTCAAACAGACGGAGCACAGAGAAAGATCCCTGAGTGCACAATGCCTGGTGTTTTGTAACTCTCCAAACCAAGTACCTGGGGCTTGTCAATTATTACGAACAATGAAAGCAGCCTACAGCAATCCTACCATTGGCAGATGTCTTACCCTATTAACAGCCCTGGCTCTTCTGTTCAGTTTGCCGTCCTGATGGTAGAAAGGTCTTGTTACCCTGTGTCATCACTTAAACATACATCTTCATATCTATCACCGCTAACTCTCTTACTTTGGTGGGTAATTATTTTGCCTTCCCCTCTTCCTGGTTAAAATACACCTGTACTTCCATCACTATGTGATCATGTGATGTGCCCCAATCTTATGTCACGTCACCCAGTCTATCTTTATATATGACTTAATAGACATTCACAGACTACCACCTTCTTGTTCACCGATTTCCTTTATCTTTTCCATTTTAATGCCCCGAGCTGAATATTCAATTGTATATGACCTAATTGTAATATGTATACATGTACACGTGCAGTTGCACGCGCCATTGCTTCCTTTCAATTGCGACTTCATGCGCACACTTCTGTTAGGTGCGCATGAAGTCTAAAGTTGTTAGCATTGTATTATTATTATTTAAATATGCATTCTCGTGAGGGCGGCCTGACTCTCTGGCATGGACGGTTGTACTTGTCAGTTACCGTTCATGCTCCGGAGAGAAAGGACGCACTCCTGTGATGTTCAACAAGTTACTGGATTAAATCTACTATTCTACCTGAATACTCTCTGTGGATTATTTCCTGCTTTGAACAACACCTCATTACAATTGGTGACGTTTTCGGCAATTTTTTGCACGAACATCACCACAATATTTGCGCTTCAAGTTTCCTTCGATCTGCTTCCTGCATCTCTGTTTACCCGGCAAACATCCTGACCGGAGAGGAAACACGTGATTCGTCCTTCAAACCAAGGGGACGCCTTGCTGGTAAACCCATTTCTATTGGTTTTCCCTCGTGCGACCACGCCCCCAAATCAAGTGATTGGCTTATCACTTGTTCCTTGTTGTTTAAGGTACTTAAACACGATCGTTCTCTAGAAAACGATTTTACTGGCATTTGGAGCAAACCGGAGCACAATTTTGAGACAGAAAGAAACAGTAAGTTTATTTAAAAAAAAAAAAAAAAAAGAATAATGCTTACTTGTGGAAACCAACCTAAAATACATATTTGACCTTGTAAAATAAAGGAAGTGCTTAAACTTTATTTTCTGAAAGACAAAACCTTTTATCATTAATGGCAAAACAAGAAATATTTCAATTGGAACATTTTTTACCTCACCAAGGTAAACCTAAAGAACCTTGGAAACTCTGGATTAAATCCTTTGAAAACTATTTAGTAGCCATAGATGCAGAGGACTACTCAGCTAAACGCTAACTTGCCATTCTATACAATTTCTTAGGGAGAGTTGGACGTGAAACTTTTAATAACTTACCGGTCACTGTTCCACCTCCAAGTGGTGGTGAAGGATGGAATGTCTATACAGATGCTGTTCAGAGATTAAATAAGACATTTCTGGAACAACCTAGTGTAATGCTAGAAAGATTTAACTTTAGAAAGAAGAAACAGAGTTCAGATGAGTCAGTTGAAGACTATATATCGATTCTCAGGAATTTGGCATCTGAATGTAACTTTGGAGCAGAACTAGACTATCACATCAGAGACCAATTTGTATACTCTTGTTTTCATAAAAAAATACAAGAGAGAATTCTTAGTTGCAGAGATCCAACATTAACTGAAGTTATTATGATAGCAAAGGGAATAGAAAGATCCATCATTACGTCTACTTGTCTGAATCAAGAAAATGTTTCTCCTATTAATGAACATGATTCTTCTGTTAACAATATTTCTTTCAGGTCACGCTTTAGCAAGCCTTTTCAAACAAGGCAAAACAAAGGTTCAGCATTATGTTACAGATGTGGAGCGAAATCACACTTGAGTGACAGCCCCATTTGTCCAGCGTTAGGTAGAAAATGCACAAAATGTGGTAAAACTGGTCATTTTTATAGTGTTTGTAGAAGCAAGAGAATTGTTAGAGTGAGTGCTTTAGATACTAGAGAAATTTCAAATGAAGATTCTTCTGAACATAATCTCATTCTTTCTGATAGTATGGAAAGAATGATGCTTTCTATTGATATTGATATTGTAAATATGAGTATCTCTGAGAAAAAGGTCAAGGAACCTTTAGGTGAATTTATAATTGGTGATTTAAAAATGGAAATGATGGGTGATTCTGGAGCACCGGTTACGATCATTTCAGACATACTATTTGAAAAACATTGGCCTAGCAAAAAATTGGAAACATTAGATATTATTCCTAAAGGTTATGGGGGTAAAATCATTGAAATGCATGGTTATTTCCTTGAATTTGTGTCTTGTTTGGGAAGAAAAATGTATACAAAAGTGTATGTGGCTCCTCAAGGTAAGCACATTATTGGATGGCAAAATCTGGCTAAGATGGGACTAAAGTTAGTTCCTGGTGCTGAAAATCCCATTCAAATCAATTGTGATGTTTCTATTGATGTTGTTGATAATTCTGAAGAGAATGATGTTTCATCTTTCAAAACAAAAATTTTAAGTGAATTTTTGAATGTGTTCACAACACGCATTGGCAAGATCACAAAGGTAGAGCATTTTATAAAACTAAAGGAGAATGCTATCCCCATTGTACATAAGGCCAGGCCCATTCCTTTAAGTGTGAGGCCTGATTTGAAGATCTTACTTGATAAATTAGTAGAAGAAGGGGTAATAACTCCCACAGACTCCTCTGAATGGGTGAGTCCCATTGTTATTGTGCGCAAAAAAGATAATTCGATTCGTTTGTGTGCTGATTTACGCTCACTGAATAAAAACATACTAGTAGATTGTCACCCATTACCGAAAATTCTAGATCTTTTATCAAATATTTCTGGTGCCACTTGCTTTTCCATTTTAGATTTAAAATCGGCTTATCACCAAATTCCTCTTTCCACTCCTTCCACTGACCTCACGACCTTTCTAACACCCTTTGGTGCATACAAGTACCTCAGGCTGCCTTTTGGCTTAGCCTCTGCGGCTAGCGTCTTCCAGAGATTCATGGATCACATGTTGGCAGGTATTACTTCAGTTCAAGCTTACCAGTATGATGTCCTGATTTTCTCAAAAAATCAGAATGAACACATCATTACTTTAAGAAAAGTACTTGGGAAATTTAAAGAATTTGGAGTTACACTGAGTGCAGATAAGTGCAAATTTATGGTTCAATCACTAGATTATTTAGGACACACCATTTCAGCTTCTGGAATCAGCCCCAAATTTTCCCTTACAAAAGCTATTGACGAAGTGGTGGTTCCTCATACCAAGGATTTACTTAGGTCATTTCTGGGTATGACAGAATACTATTCTAGATTTATATCGAACTATGCACTGGTTGTCCAACCACTACGCCTTTTACTTAAGAAAAATGTTCATTTTACATGGAATGATGATGCACAAAGAGCGTTTGAATTAGTGAACAAATTTATTATTCAGGCTCCTGCTTTATCTCCATTTTCACCTGGTTTTAAATGTTTATTATCTGTGGATGCGAGCCAAAAAGGACTGGGGGCAGTCTTATCCCAATGGGTAGATGGGAAAGAGAACACTGTGGGTTTCTCTTCCAGATCTCTCTCTATTGCTGAATCTAACTACAGCACAATAGAGAGAGAGGCTCTGGCTTGTACCTGGGCTGTTGAAAAATTTAGAACTTTTATTTGGGGCACACAGTTTGAAATTTTCTCAGACCACAAACCTTTAATTCATTTATTATCAGGAAATGGCACAGGTAAAGCGTCATCAAGGCTGGTAAGATTATTGTCTCGCTTGCATGAATATAATTTTATTATCAAATATATACCAGGTGGTCGTAATGGTAGAACGGACTGTTTATCTAGATTATCATTAAAAGATAGCTACTTGCCCACAAGGTTTGATGATGTAGATAGTGTGGTTGCCACTATTGAGGATGTTATTTCTAACCTTCCTCATGTAACAAAGGAAGATTGGTTAAAAGCTTTTGTAGAGGATTCTACTCTTCAGGCTGTTAGGAACATGATTGTGACTGGCTGGCCTAGAGAAAGGTCCTTACCATCCACTTTGAAATCTTTTGCACAAGTCAGTGAAGAACTTTCTGTAGTAGGAGGTTTAGTTATGCGTGGAGATTTGGCAGTACCCCCTGTTTCTTTACGAAAAAGGATTTTTGACATAGCGCATGAAGGCCATTTAGGCATAGGAGCAACGGCTAGAAGATTAAAAGAGAGTTTCTGGTGGCCTGCTCTAGAGTCTAATGTTACTGATTGGATAAATGCCTGTGGTACATGTCTTGTCTCAGACAAGCACTGGAAGATTGCGAAACTCCCTCTACACATTGTACCAACACCTGAGGAAGCATGGGTGAAGTTGGCTATAGATTTTGCAGGCCCGTTTGATCTACTTCCTAATGAAAAAAAATACATTTTGGTGTTGGTAGATTATTACTCAAAATGGGTGGAATTTGAGTTTTGTTCTTCAGCCTCTTCTGCTTCTATGATTAACTTCTTGACAATAATTTTTATGACTGAGGGTTTTCCCAAAGAGTTGGTCACGGACAATGGTTCGCATTTTACCTCATCTAGTATAGAACATTTTTTGTTGTCTCATGATGTCAAACATTTGAAAGTTGCTTTGTATTCCCCAGCAGCCAACGGTTTAGTTGAACGCATGAATAGAGTCATAAAAGAAGGGATACAAACAGCTTTAACTGAGAGAGTTCCTGTAGATATTTTTCTAAAAAAAAAACTTTGGGCATATCTTGTTACCCCACACACAACATCTGGAGTTTCTCCCTTTAGACTTTTGAGGAAAAGGGAACCCAATGGTACTCTGTGTCCTTCATGGATCAGGGATTTGAAGAAAAGTGACAATTCATGTTTAGTTTGTAAAGATAAAGAGAGGATGCTCAAGAATGTTGCTTCCAAACAAGCTGTTCAAAAGAAATATTATGGTGGCAGGAAATTTAAAAATGATTCTGATTTCGAAATTGGAGATTGGGTGTTAATTAAGTCTCCAATGAAAGTCAAGAAGGGTCTCTCTAGGTTTTCTCTTCCTGTACAAGTTTTAAAAACGTCAAAGGGATCTTTATTCCTTGGTCAAAGAGGCTGGTGGAGTAAAAGAGTTTTGGTGAAGTTGACACCAGATCAAGCTAAAAGAATTATTGAAAAAAAAGAAGTGTTACAAGATGATTTACACTTTTCACATTTCTTGGAGGATTTAGGCGTACAGAGTGAGTTTCATATTGAACCGGTTTCCCAAAACACAAGTTTGCAAAATAGTTTAAACTATCAGGTTCAACCTGCTACTACTCAGGATCAGGTGTTAGGAAACTCTTCAGTTAGTCCAACAATTTCAAGTTCTTTAAGTAATGATCTGGAATGTACTGAACAAATAAGACCCACACGCAATTACTCTTTTCCTTCGAAGTACAAAGATTTTTATTTCTCTTAATTTTTGTTTATTTGTTTATGAAAGGGGAAGGGTGATGTAATATGTATACATGTACACGTGCAGTTGCACGCGCCATTGCTTCCTTTCAATTCCGACTTCATGCGCACACTTCTGTTAGGTGCGCATGAAGTCTAAAGTTGTTAGCATTGTATTATTATTATTTAAATATGCATTCTCGTGAGGGCGGCCTGACTCTCTGGCATGGACGGTTGTACTTGTCAGTTACCGTTCATGCTCCGGAGAGAAAGGACGCACTCCCGTGATGTTCAACGAGTTACTGGATTAAATCTACTATTCTACCTGAATACTCTCTGTGGATTATTTCCTGCTTTGAACAACACCTCATTACACTAATCAAGTAGCAAAGCATTATGAAACATGATCTAATCACCTAGCATAACCAAGAAAATAATGTTTAAAAATGACATTAAATGTACTTCTGTATGCGTTCTAATACTAGCCGAGTATGAGAAACAATAAAGGGAATGGAGAGCCCTGGGCAACACATCTGGAAAGCGGATGTCAGGAAATTTCTCTTAAATATGTTACCTATTTAAAACAACATGATCCAAAACTAATTAGAGTCTATAAACTTACACTACACTTTCCAATTTTCGGAACAGCGGGTTTCACGTTTTACATGGGATAATTGCCTTAGAATTCACCATGGTTCTAAATTAGTGAGGCTAAACTAATAATGAACTTAAATTGACCATATAAGCATTTTTGCCTGTTATTCAATCAAAAACACGCCAATGGTGGCCACCTGTTGCCAAAAATCATTACAGTACAACGTCCTTAATATATCCTTCCACTTAAATAATAATATAAAAAACACACACATTTTGAAAGATATAACGAATTATACGTGAAGTTTCAAGGGCCTTCTCCTCTGGCACCACCCACGTTTATAAGTAATTGTGTATAACGCAGGACAACAAAGTGCCTCAAAAATTACATCACAATGAGAACAGAGATAGCATCCATGCTCCATAAACTATGACGTGATATATGTTGCACAATTGTATGTTTATTGGTACACTAACACTTCTTATCCTAGCATGCATCGATTTTTCGCGATTTCAAACCCATAAATAGACCTGTTAATGCATATTGATTAATGTGCTCGTGCTGACACAATTATATTGACTGGGAAAAAACACATGCCATTAACAAGGATATAAAAGAACTAATATATTAAAGTTTAACTCATTGCCTAAACAAATCTGATGTATATTCCAAATACCGTAACAGGTTTTCTTTTGTTTTACAGATTAAAATAAATCCGGATGCTGTAATGACAATGCAAAAAACAATGACACTGAGCCCTTGTAAAAGGCAGAGACTTAGCATCACAGCCACAAACTCTTTTGAGTAGAAAACTCCAGACTTGTAAGAAAATGTAGTATTTAAATATACCGGTGCTGAATTTCATAGGTTTAATAATTCATGCATTTTATATCATTCAGGGCATTCAGAAAACCCATTATACCTATATTTTCTGTACAGTCAGTAAATTTAGGAGCTCTTAAAACCCATGGAATGAAAAATAGACCGGAAAAGCAATAACACCATCAATACATTAATATTTATGTTGCTCTCTTCATGACAAACACTCCAGAGTGCTCTACTGAAAAATAAAATGAAATTACACACGAACAAATTGCACGCAAGTCAAGAGGTCATTTGAGAAGACAAATCAAGCATATCTGTTCTGGAGAGAGCTGGACAACTTCAGGCACGGCTGGGAAATACTACACGTTGGGAACAAGATTACCAGGTCAGGATCTGCAAATAACCTGCACTAAGCAGAAAGCCATTCTGATTCACAAACCTGCCCTTGATCCTCACTCTGAGTCCGGCTGGACAAGAAGGGCCTTTTTCTTGATCAGCTATAAAACACAGCCAACATTTTCAGGACTCTGTTTGTTCGCTAAAATCCATGATTATGTTTTAGCATCCCCAAGACAAATGTAGGTAAATAAGCTAATGGAACTGCAGCCTTAAAATGTTTTTAATTTATTATGAACTATTATTTTCTTCACACATCACAGCAGCACATTATTGGCATAAATTACGGTAATCTCTTTCCATGATGAGGTCATCCAAGAGTGAAAACTACATCAAAAAGATGAATAGCTATTAATGCACACCTAGTAATTCCCTAACAAGTTGCCTCTGTTTTAATATCTATGGATTTATTTTAATTAATTGGTTATACGTCGACTGCCTTTCAATTTAAAAATGCGCGCTGACAGAAAATATATTTTAAAGCACAGTTACAAAATTAAGATATTCACGAGCTTTTCAAAACGGCAAACTGTGTTAGAAACATCACAATGTACTTTATGTTTAACAAACCCATCAGAAAAGGTTGTATTGCAAATTCATATTTTTTCTGTATATATTCAAGTCCCAGAAAAAGGATTATGTTGTTGAGGCGAGAATTTAGAAGTAATATTTTTGGGAAATTTAGATAGAATACTGACACTTCTCCCCATTACAGTTATTCAGTTAAGACCGTTGAAAAGGTCATAAGGATAATGAAAGCAAGCCTTGGCAAAGCCAATGGGTTCAACCTTTGATTTGTATCGTGAACTTGTTTTGTCATACTTTATTGCAAAAATTGTTTAAAGATGGGTGTCTTTGCATCTGGGTGGATGGGTAAGAATGGTTGGACACGTTGGTATAGTTTTTGTAACACTTTGACAAAACCAATTCCAATAGGGCCACTGTTGTGTATGTACACAAGTAAATGCGTGGAAAACAACCTCTTATTGTTTTTTTTTTCAAAGGACAATTAAACACTGTTCCAAGATGGTTCGCAAGGGAATGCATGATGGCTGAATAGTAAGTTTCTGTCATAATTTACTATTCATTTATCATGTCCAAAAGACATTTTAGAATGGTAAATAAAAAAATTAAGTTTGCCCTAGACACTTAAAAAACTAATCTGATGTGGGAGAGAGCAGATGGTAAAATGCGGAGGGGTGAAAAAGTAAAGGAATAGAAGGCAACGCTAGAATAAATGGAGCAGGTGGCATGCAAGTTGGACACAGATGAGCACCAGGAAGATTAACAGTGGATAGCATAAGCAAACACAGACTCAGAGCTCCTAAAGTAAGCTTGCAGCTTTGCTCTTGTAGATGTGCTCCCAGCAAGCATCAAAAAACAAATGAGCAGAATAAAATCTGAAAAACTGCCCTGGAGACACATGTGGAAGAATTCATATTTACATGAATAGAATTGGTAAGGGAGCAATGCTCCACCGGAAGGGCCACACCCAAAAAACTGACAGCAAAGATATTGAATGAATAATAGAGTCTGAAACATGTAAGTCAACAGCAGTGTTGGAGAACAAGAGTTTAATTCCTGACAAATCCCAATGACAGTGTCTGAGGGGAGAGGAAGATTGCGTACTTGGCCCAGTCTTAGCGGTAGACCAAAGTGGACCATTTGTAGGAGAGGTGAATGGCCACAAGTGTAATTTCTTATTGATACAAGAGTTACCCATTCCACTGTTAGAACAGCGGAAGTCTCAGACCTACCTCTCTCGGAAAAGGAGATCCAACTTGTCAGTGTCACAAATAAACAAATAACTAATCCTGTTTCAAAAAAAGTTTCTGTAAAAATTGGTCCATTGGAGGAAGACCATCAGTTTCAGGTCAATCATTCAAGTCCTGTAAATCTGTTAGGGAGAAATATTTTGTGCAAGTTAAATTGCACTATTTACTACATTTTGGATGCTGTTGAATTTCAAGTGCATGATGAAGATATTGAATTTAAAATAGCTCAGCAAGGAACAGATGTAGGATTGTATCCTGTGAGAATGATAGAGGATTTACCTCCAGATTTGAGAGATACTGTAAAATCAAGAGCATTGGATTTTTCACGAAAATACATCAGACTAATCACTGGTGTAGAACACATCTAAATCACAACAAAACCAAATGCTTTCTTCCAGAGAACACCATCTTATATGCTAACTTCAGGCTAACACCCGAGACGGTTGCTGCAATAGCACCAGTGATTGAAAACATGTTAAAACAAGGGATCGTGAAGGAAATTGTTGGTAGTCCCTGCAATACTCTCATTATCGGTTTCCAGAAGCCCAACAGCAAGTGTTGAATTGTACAGGATCTTCAAAATATTAACAACATAGTTGTCCCATGTTGCTAGGACAAGGCAGATGGTGGAACCTTCTTTACAAATGCACCTAACCAAAATAGCCACAGTAGTAATTTTCCCTTTATATTCTAGATTGGGATTTGTGTGTACACCGGTAAACACCCACCATCACAGTGATAGTTCCAAACGGTACTTAACATAATTTGATTCTTATGCACAGGTGCACCACATGTAGGAATTGCAAAAACTAAGTCACAAGCTTATTACAAAGACACTGAGAGTATGGTATGGTATGGTATGGTAAAAGGTTTTGTACCGCGCTCGGCCACCGTACGGTTTCATGGCGCTCATGACTAATGCGGGGAAGCTGGGACATGTGATTTTTTTTTATTCAAAGGCAGACTGGAAAAGATAAGTTTTTAGCAACTTCCGAAAACAACCATAGGTAGTACAATGACGGATGGCCGATGGAAAGGCATTCCAGGTTTTGGGGGCGCAGAAAGAAAAACAAGAACCGCCATGTTTTTTCCGTTTGGTTTTTGTGATGACTAACAGATTGTGTCCAGAGGAACGAAGATTTCTGGGAGGGACGTAGCATTTCAATTTAGAAGTAATAAAAATAGGAGCAAGATCGGATAGGGCTTTAAAGATTGTACAGCCCAGTTTGAAGATGCAATGCTTAGCTACAGGGAGCCAATGAAGGCTCCGTAGTAGAGGCGAGACATGTTGATGGCGGGGTTGGTGATAAACCAGGCGTGCGGCCTGATTTTGCATGAGTTGCAGTTTATGGAGGAGGCATGCGGGAATGCCGGCATACAAAGCATTGGCGTAGTCAAGTCTTGACGTGACCAGGGCCATGATGACAAGGATCAGTGCGTCTCTGGTAAGGAATCTACAGATTTTTCGTATCCTGCGTAGTTGGAAAAAGCAGGATGACGTCACCGCACTGATCTGGGGCCCCATGGAAAGGTCATTAGAGATGACCACGCCAAGGCTCTTCACGGATTTGACAGGACAAGGGGGGAGCCCTAATGAGGGGGGCCAGAAGCTCTCATTCCAAGGGTTGGCTGCTCCACCCACCAGGAGAAGCTCAGTTTTAGTGGGATTTAATTTAAGTTGACTATGATACATCCACTCGGAGATCTCAAGCATGGTGGACTGAAAGGTGGTACAAGAGGAAAGGGAGGTATCAGTGGGAAAAATTAACTGTAAATCGTCCGCATAATTAAAAATGGTAGCGGCGGATTTACAAAGGGAAAAAATCAGGGGTTGCATGTATAAATTAAATAATAACGGGGATAAAGCGGAGCCCTGAGGGACACCGCAGGACAAAGGGGAGTAGGAAGCCGAGAAAGTAGACAAATGCACTGCCTGCGAGCGGTTATCCAGGAAGGACTTGACCCACTCAAGGGCCATAGCCCGGATGCCGGCGTTCCCGACACGGTCGATCAATATTGCGTGATCAACCGTGTCGAAAGCCGCCGACAAATCCAGGAGGACAAGGGCCTGAGGAATGTTATTATTAGCGCCCTTTCTAAGGGTGTCCATGACAGCAACAATAACCGACTCGGTGGAATGAAGGGGACGGAATCCAGCTTGTTGGGTCTCCAGGAAAGATGAGGTCTCAATAAAGGCACTCAGGCAGCGGGTGACATATGTCTCTAAAATTTTCGCCAAATAAGGGAGAAGGGAAATGGGTCTATAATTGCTTAGGACCGTTGGATCGGCATTGGTCTTTTTCAGAATTGGAGTCACCACTGCCTGTTTAAAGGAATCCGGGACCGTCCCTGTCGCCAAGGAATTGTTGAGGAGAGCCAGGGGGGGTTCGGGACAGGCCAGAAAAATCTCCCTAAGAACCTGGAAAGGACAACAGTCGGTAGGGGAGCCAGAACTCACTTTATGCAGGAATGACCCGAACTCTGAGAGGGAGATAGGGGGAAAAACATCCAAACAACAAGGGTTTCTAGGGGGTAAGGAATGGAGGTGAGGGGATGAAGGCGAAGGAATATTGTTCTTGATATTGATAATTTTTTCGGAAAAGAAAGCATTGAGTTGGTCACACAAGAGTTGAGAAGGCTGAGGTTGAAGGGTGACTCGGTCTGGTAATGAGAGCTCATTCACGATGGAAAAGATATCCTTTGTCTTAGAGGCAGAATCCGTGATTTTTTGAGAGAAGTAACTAGTTTTGGCCGATAAAATAGATTTTTTATAGGTTCTCAAGCGGTCCATAAACTCAATTTCCAGCTGGTGGTCATAGTTACGCCTCCAGCGGCGCTCAGCCAGACGTAAGGCCCGTTTATCTGCTTTCAGTTGGTCCGTAAACCAACGCTGGGCGTCATGAGGGCGCCTAGTTTTTATATTTTTTAAAGGGGCGATGGTATTGCAAGCAGAAGATAGCCATTGGTCGAGAAGAAAAGCCTGGTGGGACACCAAGGTCGAGGTCGGAGGGATTGTGGAGGACAGAATGGAATGGAGTTCCTCCAGATTGGCTTTCTTCCAGTTTCGGGCAGCAAAATTAGTCAAAAGGGGAGGGTGATTAGGAGTGATCAAGTTAACAACAAAAGAGATAAAATACTGGTCGGACCAGGGGCATGGGGTCACCGTGGGGGAGGGAATATCTAAATAGGTTGTCCACACCTGATCCAAAATGTGACCTTTACAGTGGGTAGGGGTGGTAATATGTTGATTGTAATTCAGGCCTGATAAAAGGTCAGAAAATTCCACTGAGAGGTGACTTTCTCGGGGATCAGAGGGCCAATAGTTAAGATCCCCAATAATCATAACCTTGGCATTGTTAATAGTCAGCTGTGAAATATAATCAGCAAACTGACGAAGAAAGGAAGGCATGGGAACAGGAGGACGGTAAATAAGAACAACAACAAGAGAAAACCTAGAGGACATAAATTTAACAGTGAGACATTCAGTTCTAGGGATTGCTGTGCAGGCTAAAGTAGTGAAAACATACTGGGAACGGATAATGGCAGCCACCCCCCCACCGACTTGGCCTGCTGATAGATTGGCTTGCAGGATATAGTACCCGGCAGGGATGGCAGCAAGAATATCGGGGACAGAGTCCTCAGTCAGCCAAGTCTCTGACAGGAGGAGAATATCTACAGAATCATCGTCCAATAGGTGGAAAATTTCCAACTGGTGTTTCACCAATGACCGGGTATTAAGATACACCACGGACAGTGGAGCAACGTCCGGCGGTGGCGAATAGGAGGGGAGGGATATCGGCACAGGACGGGGAAGCGGAGTGGCAGGACTAAGGGTAACTGGGGAAACAAAAATACCACAATTCAGAGCAGCCTGTTTCGCAGGGGCTGAAAAAGAGTAGGAGAAGCGAAGCAATAAAAGGTCAGCGGAAGAATAGGAGATAAAATGGGCATCATGAGCGGCCGCAGGCCACGATCGACCGCGGACGGGCGCAGACGGGCTTGACTTAGGCGCGACTTCGGCGCGAAGTCGGCGCTCCCGCTGCGCTCGTCCGCTGCGCTTCCGCCATGTGACCATATTATACCCTGGGTAAAGTGAGCCGCTAGACCGCTGACCTGCACGATGGAAGGCAGGGCGGAAGTGGGGAGGAGGGCAGGAAGTGTTGCTCAATGCTGACCCTCCGCACAAACGGCACAATGCCGGGGCGGACTGGGGTCTAGAGCAAAGGATAAAGTACAACAAGCCCAAGCCCGGTGCCCAGCGAAGTACAACAAACAAATGCAGGTAAGCGTTAGGATGACAATTTTTAAAAAGCTCGTATTCAGCTAAAAGTATTTTAAAATATGCTGCAGCGCAATCTCACAGGCGCAGCCTCAATCGCCGCGTTAATCAACTTTGTGGGATGGCTGGCGTGCAAGATATAGAAAACAGGAAAGCAGCCGCTAGACAGCTGACCTGCACGATGGTAGGCAGGGCGGAAGTGGGGAGGAGGGCAGGAAGTGTTGCTCAATGCTGACCCTCCGCACAAACGGCACAATGCCGGGGCGGACCGGGGTCTAGAGCAAAGGATAAAGTACAACAAGCCCGAGCCCGGTGCCCAGCGAAGTACAACAAACAAATGCAGGTAAGCGTTAGGATGACAATTTTTAAAAAGCTCGTATTCAGCTAAAAGTATTTTAAAATATGCTGCAGCGCAATCTCACAGGCGCAGCCTCAATCGCCGCGTTAATCATCTTTGTGGGATGGCTGGCGTGCAAGATATGGAAAACAGGAAAGCAGCCGCTAGACCGCTGACCTGCACGATGTAAGGCAGGGCGGAAGTGGGGAGGTGGGCAGGAAGTGTTGCTCAATGCTGACCCTCCGCACAAACGGCATAATGCCGGGGCGGACCGGGGTCTAGAGCAAAGGATAAAGTACAACAAGCCCAAGCCCGGTGCCCAGCGAAGTACAACAAACAAATGCAGGTAAGCGTTAGGATGACAATTTTTAAAAAGCTCGTATTCAGCTAAAAGTATTTTAAAATATGCTGCAGCGCAATCTCACAGGCGCAGCCTCAATCGCCACGTTAATCAACTTTGTGGGATGGCTGGCGTGCAAGATATAGAAAATAGGAAAGCAGCCGCTAGACCGCTGACCTGCACGATGGAAGGCAGGGCGGAAGTGGGGAGGAGGGCAGGAAGTGTTGCTCAATGCTGACCCTCCGCACAAACGGCACAATGCCGGGGCGGACCGGGGTCTAGAGCAAAGGATAAAGTACAACAAGCCCGAGCCCGGTGCCCAGCGAAGTACAACAAACAAATGCAGGTAAGCGTTGGGATGACAATTTTTAAAAAGCTCGTATTCAGCTAAAAGTATTTAAAAAAATGCTGCAGCGCAATCTCACAGGCGCAGCCTCAATCGCCGCGTTAATGTCCATTTTTTTTAGAAAAAGTCCTCTTTATTGTTCCATTAGTAAGAAAGAACTGCCGACGCGTTTCGTCCCAGATGGGACTTCTTCAGGGCGAGATGTAAAAAGAAGACCACGTGGTCGGTAAGGCAGCTTATGTAGATATCAGCAAATGATGTGGTAACTGCTTCTTTATACGCTGCCCGGATGTCTGTATATAAAATTGTAGAGAAGTTCTTCCTATTCACTTCGTAGTTGAAGGAGAAGGGTCCCTGATCAGGGTGCAATGGAGACAAGACTGCAGCTTGAACCTTATAAGTTCTGACACTCATGGCCCTTGTGTAATATCCAGGCGTGCATCATCAATGAGATGTGCCACTATTACCTTGTCTCCAAATCTATGGCTCAGATCGACAATCCAGGGTATGAATAAAAAAAAAAGTTGTCCCATGTTGTCCAGTGGTACCGACTCCAGCAACAATATTATTTACGATTCCCTGCACTGCAGAAGGGTTCACTGTTGTGGATCTCTGTGTGTCTCTGACAGGCCTTCTTCTCGGTTCCATTGCATGAGGACAGTACATGTTAGTGTTTAGAGATAGAGTTCTGGTATGGTGCTGAGTTCCACAGGTGTACACAGAGAGTGCTTCAATCTTTAATCAGATCTTGAAAAAGAATTTAAATATGCTGCAGATGTCTTAAAATGTAGTTCTTGTGCAGTGTATTATTGACCTGCTTGTAGCATCAAGTACTCTAGAAGCTTGTAAACAATTTGTTTTTATTTATTTATTGAATTTGTAAGGCGCTCAGCTACCCAAAAAGGGTTTTCCGGCGCCATGGCGGACAGAGAGCAACAAACGTGGGGCAGGCAGATGGAGTTATTGATCAAAAAGCCAGGACTTGAGAAGTTTGCGAAAGTGGATATAGTTGGTTTCTTTGCGAATGTTAAAAGGTAGAGCATTCCAAAGGGAAGGGCCTAGGTAGGAGAAAGATCTACCAACCATTCTGGAGAGTTTAACCTTGGGCAGAACAAATTTGCACATGGTCTTAGATCGTAACTGGTGGGATGGAACATAAAGACGAACAAGTGATTGAAGATATTGAGGGGCAGTACCTGCCTTGATCTTAAACATATAGCTCAGGGCTATGAACTTAATACGGTTCTCCACCCTGAGCCAATGTAAGTCCCGCAAGTATCCGGAAATGGACGAGGCCCAGGGGATTCTGCAGAGGAGTCTAGCTGCAGAATTCTGGACAAGCTGGAGTCTACGGATCACAGCCTTGTTTGAGCCAAGGTATAGAATGTAACCGTCATCAAGACGCGATGTGATAAGAGCGTGGACCACGGTTTTCTGAGTGGAGACAGGCAGCATCCATAGGATCTTCCTGAGCCATTTCAGGATAGTAAAGCATAATGCTGTTACTTTAATGGCTTGCTGATGCATGGACAGTGAGTCGTCAACAATGACGCCCAGATTTCGAACATGGCTTGTTGGTTTGGGCAGGTTCCCCATCTCAGCCGGCCAATGAGAAGGTCCCCAAAGATCTCTCTGCTTGCCAAGAATGAGGACCTCAATCTTTTCTCCATTCAGCTTAAGGTGATTTTGGGTCATCCACTTGGAAATGTTACTAAGACCTTGCTTTAGAACGGATGGTGCCAGGGGGTTGGGATTGGAGAGGTAAAAAATAATCTGAGAGTCATCAGCATACGTAAAAAGGGTTAGGACGAACTGGTCTGCAATGTCAGCCAAAGGTCTGACGTACAGGTTGAATAGCAGTGGGCTAAGGATCGATCCCTGAGGCACCCCATGAGGTGATGCATACAGTGGAAGAGGTGTGGCGCCGCGGCCAGGGCGACTGACGCTGGAATCTGGGGACCACGGTTCGATCCCCGGCTCCGGCGGCAGGTTAGCCCAGCACCATGTGACTCTGGGCAATAGCTCGCTTAATCTTCCCGACGGCCCCCCAGCGCCTAGAGACCCTTACGGGTGATTGTGCGCTTTACAAATGTGGACTTTACTTTACTTTACTTTATTTTGGAGCAAGCTGTAGTTGAAAAAATGTGGAATGTATGATTGTCCAAAAAGGAGATAATCCAGTCCAGAGCAGAACCACATATGCCTAAGGATTTTAGGGTGTTAATAAGCCGTTTATGGGAGATGGTATCAAAAGCCGCACTCAGGTCTAGCAATAAGTGTGACTGTCTGTCCTGCGTCGAGATATTGACATGACACAATTACTCTTTTAAATCATTTTACTGTAACCTAACACAAGGTGTCTCCAATTAAATTACAATGCTGTCAAAAAGATGTAATATATTTGAGGCATCTTATTGAGAAGGGAAGGCAAAAGGTGTCACAGGACTGAACAGGGATCATTCTAAAAAAATAAGGCCACCTAGAACTCAGGGAGAAGTCTGGATGTTTCGGGGAATGGATGCTACTGTAGAAAGTGGATACCAAACCTTTCCTTATTGGCCAAGCCATTACTGAGGCTGATGCAGAAATATGTGCCTGATTCTCCTCCATGGGACAATGATTATTTGAAAGTTGTGGCAGTTGGTGTCAATAGTGAGAGATATAAGAACATGGTGATGGGACACCCTCATACAGTAGTGGTCCCTCAGACAGTGGCAATATTGCTCACCCATCAAAAACACAGTATATGACAAACAGCAGACTTGCACAATATGAACAACAAATACTTGCAGCTAAAAACATTGTTTTGAAAAGATGTCTAACACTTAATCCAGCTACTTTGTTACTAATGCCTGAATATTAAATTGATGGGGATGAAATTGAAAATGACTACCTAGATGTTACTGATTTATGCACTAAGCCAAGAGCAGTCATTAAAGATTAACCTCATGATGAGCTCGACTATGTTATCTATGTGGACGGCTCATGTCTAACAGACAAAAAAGGAACTTTGAGAGCAGCTTATGCTGCCTGCTCAATTCAGGAAATGGGAGAAGCCTCTTGGCTGCAAGGTGTTAACTCTGCACAAGTGTGGAACTAATTGCCCTTGCAAGAACTTGCTGTCTTTCAGCTCAATTGAGACTGACTATATTTACAGATAATGAATATGGATTTGGTGAGGTCCATGATTTGGGCAATTATGGTCATAATGGGAGCTATGACATAATCAGATTTCCCTATTAGAAATGGGAAGCATGTAATGAGATTATTAGCAGCGTTGCAGTTGCCTCAAGAGTTTGCAGTACTTAAATGTGCAGCTCACAGAAGGGGCAATGACTATGTCACTGTTAGAAATCGATATTCTGATGAAGTTGCACGGTACTGTGCACTTGTGGCATGCACATGTAATGTAGACTATACAAATGAATCTGAAGAGGACATTATATTTTTGATGTTGTTGTCAGCAGCTGATACTTAGAAATAAATCAAGAGACTACAGGAAGAGGTTTTAGAGGCTGAACACCAAGGATGGATAACAGCAGGATGTGTTAAAAGTGAAAACCTGTTATATCCTAGGTTTTTACCTTACATCTTCCCTGTTTCTCAGCCTCTGCTGTTCAGCCAGTGTGAGTGGAAAGTTAGTGTGAATGTGATGTCACTGGAATGTTTGGTATGCTGTGAGTGGACTGTCAGTTGGATCCTGGGCTGAGCAGCAGAGAGGATGCTCCTGGTGGGGCTTTGATTACTTATATTCTGGAAAACCTATCTAACCATCTAAGAAGAATAAACTTATCATCTGTAACCTATCCAAGTCTTCTGGAATTCCTTATCAGAATGTAACATAAATTTGGCGACGAGGTGGAATCAAAACTACATGTGAGGACTTTCATCAAGCTTCTTAAAGGTACTTTTAATCAAAATTAACTCAATACGAACCTACTTAAGGATTTTACGCCCTCCCGCCCCACCAGTGTCCATATTTCACCGGACAGCCCATGGACAAGGCGTAAATTTTACTCTAACCTGCTCCTTCAGTATAAATAATACTGCCTGCTTCAAACTGGACATATGTTTCCTACTACCTGCTTCTTTCTGCCTGATTCCTGCTACCATTAACAGAGTATAAGCTTCCTAATTTTACAGCCTGCTTATGACTGGGCGTGTTAATACTGTCTGTTTACTGCTGCCATACACTTTGCTGTTGTTTCCTCCTGCCTGACTTCTTCTACCTTAGACATCTACTGCCTTAATTTTGTCACCCTACTGCTTTTGAAGTGTGGCCCTGTGGCATCTATAAAGACTGGCACCACATCTAAGGACCCATTTACTGAGCAATGTTTTAATCTGATCTACAGTGTGCCAACTACTCCATCGCGCATGTGTTACTTTGCGGTGTACAATGACTGTTTGAATTTGCTGCTGACTACTTCTGGTTTTATCTACTACGTGTCAGGAGTCAAAATCGCAAGTGCATCTTTGTTTCTGCAGCCTTTCAGCAACTCATTCTGTGACTGGCAATGGTTGTCTGACAGTGTTTTCTAATAAACAGGCAGAGTGTCTCTTCGTGCTACATTTACCAAGTCGTTTACATTGAGACTTGAAACCTGCTTCTGCTTTTAAAACAGCTTTGAGCATTTTGATGAACTTTCATGTTTAATTATCTGCAACATCACCGTGGACGCAATTTTTGGTGTGCTGGAATACAGTTAACCTTGCCTTTGCATTTCCTATCTGAGCTGTAAATATTGAATAAACTGTCTTCTACTTACATCGTTCGTTGGTAGCAGTGCGATCTCTTACAAACGTCCATTGGTAGCTGCGCGAGCTCTGTCCTCTTCTCGCGCAGCGCCCTGCTGCCTCTTTGATCGACTGCCAAGACGTGCCTGCAGCCACCCAGCATTGCGTCCCCTACGTGACCGAAGTTGTGTATGCATAAGGATATGCAGATACATCCCCTCTCAGTCACACCAATTAGGCGAAATGCTTTTCAATTCCAAGTGTAGGAAGTTTATTGGAACAGCATATTTTATCGTAGAACAGTCGATATTCAATTCATATCGGTACAATGTTGTTGAACATTGTCAAAATGAGGAACATTCAAGATGCATGAATTCACTCCGATGCATTTCGGGCGGAGCTCTTTCTCAAGGAGTGCTGGAAAGAAGACAACAGTGTGTGAGGATTGGGAAATGAGGCGCGTGGTGTGGGACCAAATAACTTAAAGTGTCTATCAATGTGTGAGGGTATGAAAGCGTCATTAAAAGCGGCGGAGTGAATGGGAAGTGATGCTAGCTGGTGACTAAAGCGGGGTGTGAAATTTACCGGTATCTGGACGTGAATGGCAAATAATTATAAACGGAAGGTAAACAGACGACAAACAAACTTACTTGTGGTTCGATGTAACGCAAAGCGTTACTTTCAGGTTCAGTGCAGGGTGAAAGCGCTGGGTGCAACTGATATGAACGTGGAGTAAAGCCATGAGATAGAAAGTGGACTATAAAACAGACTGAAATGAGTGCAAGAGGTGACGCCATTTTGAAGTGGGGAAAATAGAAAGGGAAAGTGAGGAAAAAAGATAACAAATGTGAAGTGAAGTAAATTCAAAGAAGATGAATGAAACGCAGTGAAAATTAAACGAAACATAAGCAATAAAGAAGCAATGTAATACATTTAGAACAAATTACAGGTAACAGCTATATTCAAGACGATCATTAAGGCCTAACGGTTTCTGGGTCTGTAAACGGTACATCCATTCAAGTTCTCTTTTCAATAGGAATTTGTTGTTATCAATCCCTTCTTTTTTGTTCACTATTTCAAGAATAATGAATTGCAGTTGGGCAATGGTATGTCGGGCTTCCAAAAAATGTATGGCAATGTTGGATTTTGTGTTTTTAAGTCGGATGTTGGATTTATGTTCATTTAGGCGTGTCTTAATTTTTCTTTCTGTTTTGTCGACATATAGTTTGCCGCACGGACATTTCAAAGCATAAATTAGATTGCAAGAGTCACATGTCCCATTAACTTGTAGTTTAATTGCGTTGCCTTTCATAGGGTGCCGAATGATGTTACCCTTAATGACACAATTACAGTGACTACAGTTGAGACAAGGTTGAGTACCTTTGTAGTTTTGGACTGTGGAAGTTGGTTTAGACAAGATTTCTTTGATGTTTTTGCTTCTTGTATGAGCAAACAAAGGTAAAGGTTTAAACATGTCACCAAAATCTGGTTCAACTTGAAGGATGGGCCAATGTTTGAGGATAATTCTTTTGTAGATGTGGCTGATGGTAGAGTATTTAGATACCAGAACTATTCGTTGTTGGTCCTTCATAGGTTGTTTGGTAAGAGCCTCTTGTCGTGATATATGTGTCACTCGATTTTTTGCCTCAGATAGAATCTGTGTAGGGTATCCTCTGTCCAAAAATCGATTATGCTTTTCTTGCAGGCGTGTTTTCAAGGTGTCTTCATCAGATACTATACGTTTGACTCGTAGTAGTTGAGAAAAAGGCAAGTGCTTTTTCAGGGACTCTTGATGGTAGCTGTGATAGTGCAAAGTATTGTTCCGGTCAGTACTTTTTCTGTGAAGGTCCGTGATGATGCCAGTGGGAGAAATTTTTATGTTGACATCCAAAAATGATATTTCCGAATTGCTGATTTGCCAGGTTAACTTGATGCGTTCATCTTTTGAATTAAGCCGATGAAGAGATTGTTCCAGGGATTCTTTGGAATCCGTCCAGACGAAAAATAAATCGTCGATGTATCTGACATAGAGTTTAGTCTTTTCTTGGAAATTGCTGTCACCGTAAATGTGTCTTTTCTCGAAGTTTTCCATGTATATATTGGCATATGTGGGGGCAGCACAATTTCCCATCGCCATTCCGGAAAGTCCCCTACGTGACGCCATCTTGCTACTGCTAGCTTACTCTTCAATTTCTGTCTTGCCATCCACGCTGCGCATTCTTTAAAGTACATTCTCATTTTGCATTGGTTTCATTAGTTATGGAAAATTATCAAACGGACCAACTTTGGCAGCACAAGAGGTGAACCATTACCGGCAGCATTTCAATTTTATTTCCAAATACTTCTAGTGCGGTGACGCGCACACCTTCTTCATAAACCTACAACCATCAGTTTTGTCTTTGGTTCCATGCTGTTGAGGTATTTCTGGGGGCATTTGTTTTACATTGCCTATGCTCTCGAACTAGAGACGCTTTGCTGTTTTTGTTTCCTCAATTACAGAGATTATTTTCACGCTATGCCAGCTCATTTTACAACCTGTTTCACTCTCATTGTTAGATCCTTCATTTACTACCTTTTCTTATCCTTAACACTGTTACAATTATACAAGCTGTTGATGCTCATCTTATTTTACTGTATTACTGCCATTTTATTCTGATGCCTTTGTTAATGTAATTTTGCTTGGCATGCAGGTTGTCTACATCTTCTATCTATACTTTGATGTGTAGCTTTTTCTCGTTTTCTTTGGTTCTGTTCATGATTTTCACTTACAGTGCCTTTATTATATTGTGCGCAGGTTTTGTTTGTGGTCTAACTTGAGATGTGACTGGATTATTTTGATGTGTAGTTCAGTTCACGCAGATCGCAGTTTTCCTGGAGCAATTTTTTTACCTCTGATGTTTTCATGATTATACTTACAGTGCATTTTTTATTTAGTGCGCAGGTTTTTCATACATGGTCTAACTTGAAGTGTGACTGAATTTCTTTGCTGTGTAGTTCGGTTTACCCAGATCGTATTTTCCTGCAGTTTGATGAGTGGTCTAACTTGAGGCATGACTGTTCTTCTTTGATGTGTAGTTCAGTTTACCCAGACCGCATTTTCCTGGAGCATTTTGTTCCTCTGATTCCTGACATGAGTACTTGATATTTACTTATTAATTATTATTTTGTACGCAGGTTTACTTATGTAGTCTAATTTAAGATGTTATTGAATTTTCCTTGCTGTCTAGTTCAGTTTCCCAGACCGCATTTTCCCTGCCTTTTTCACTTGTGGTCTAATTTTAGGTGTGACTGTACTCTTATCTTTGGTGTGGTACAGTTTACGCAAATCGCTGACCTTTTCTACATGTCTTCCTTTTTTGGTTGATGTGTTAGGTGTACGTCACCTGTTTTCTTTTCTTTCATTTCTTCCTTGTTTCCTTCTTACTGTTGCTGTGTTCAGTGGTTCCATACTTCTCACTAGCCTGGCCAGTTGGTGTAGTTGTGGTGGTCACACTCGTGCTCTACTTCTTGTTAATCTTCGTGGTATTATTACTTTTTGCTTATGTAATTTTCTCAGTTTGCTTTCCGTTCTTTTACTCTTTCCTTCCTTTTGAAACTTCTTGTACCTCTGATGTTTTTGAAACTTCTTACTCCAATTTTCTGCTAAGGAAGGAGATGTGTGTCTGTTCTATTTTTATTACTTTCATGCTGTATTATTTGTCATACTGTTCTCACTTTATACCTTATTACATGTTTTCTTTCATTGCTTATTTTTACATCACATTTCATTTTGCTTATTTTTAGTATGTTTTTCATACTTATGTGCTTTTGCAATCTTTCTACTGCAATTGTTATTGATTATACTGTGATGTTATTGCAATGTTGGTATTTACATTTGCTTTCTCTTTGTTCATTTTATAAAGAGGGAATGTGTGTTATATCCTAGGTTTTTAACTTACATCTTCCCTGTTTCTCTGCCTCTGCTGTTCAGCCAGTGTGAGTGGAATGTTAGTGTGAATGTGATGTCATTAGAATGTTTGGTATGCTGTGAGTGGACTGTCAGTTGGATCCTGGGCTGAGCAGCAGAGAGGATGCTCCTGGTGGGGCTTTGATTACATATATACTGGAAAACCTATCTAACCATCTAAGAAGAATAAACTTATCATTTGTAACCTATCCAAGTCTTCTGGAATTCCTTACCAGGATGTAACAAAACCGCATTTGGGTTTTAGCAGATGAAAGATCATTGTTCCCAGACAGTTTGTTGTTCACCATGACACAACATTTCCATGGTCCTACACACAGTGTAAGGGATGCAATAGTTAGACTGTTTGGGCAAATTCAGAGATTTGGTTGAAGTACTATGCCATAGGTGCTTTACATGTAAGCAGATGAATATAGGTAGAAGTACCCCTGTAACACTTGGTGCCTTATTAGGAGTCTGGAGGTACATGGGGGCACAGTGGTGGTGCTCTTTTTATAATATCTCAGACTAACATATTATAAGTTTGGCAGTCCAGCTGCCATTTGACCACCACAACTGGCAGGGAACCAATTTCCCTGGTGGTGGCACAGCGGTCAGGGGCTCAGAATATGCTGGTGGTGCTGCTGCAGCACCGGCATGCATATTTTGAGTTTCTCCACCACCAGACTTAGATGGCAGTCTGTACTGCCATGTAAATACTGGTGGTGTGGAGAAAAGGGGGCCCTAAAGGCCCCTCTTGCCCCATGCAGGTAGGTACATGCAGGGGGGCACAAGTTGTGCCCCCCTCTATACAAGCAGCCCCCCAGTTCCAGCATGTCATGGACTTTTCAGCCCATGCCGTGCTGGAACTCACTGTGATGGTCCCACGGCGGGGCATCATTAAAGGATCATTAAGCCTTTTTACTGCACAGGAAAGCCACGCTGCCTGCCCACCAGACATCGATTTGTATTGTAATCTGGCGGGTGGCAGCATTTCGATTTGGTGCATTGGTGGTGAAGTGCCCCATTCCCACATCGCCAAACTCCTAATAAGGCCCTTCACCACTTTGGAAGATTGGGAGGACCCACTAAATGGATGCAGTTGGAATGCATATTTGCACTACCTGCCCAACACTAAGGAATGACAGTATCACTCTAGCTACACTGCTGTTTCATGAACTCATGCGTGGGTTCCGATTCCCGGTTTCTTTGGAGTCAGACTGGGGCTTCAGGCGTAGTGGAACATTTAAATGGGATGTTGACGTCTCCGTTGGCCAAAGTTTGCGCATCCACTTTTTTGAAATGGCCAGATTCTTTACCACTGGTTTTGATGAGTCTTTGAAGCACCCCTGACAGGAGAACAGGATTATCACCACATGAAATCCTCGTTGGTTGTGCTATCAGATTATCTGCTCTGCCTGCAAACCCACTTGTAAACATCAGAGATGACATGATACTCGATTATTTCAAAGGATTAGCTGATGTGGTGCAATTTATTTTTCACCAGGTTGGAGCTGTCACTGCCACTCCACCTCAGAAGCAGTGCCATGACCTTATCCTATGTGACGGGGTTTTGGTGTAGAAACGTGCAAAAATTGTACCCGTAGACGAGGTGGAAAGACCCCTTTCAAGTCATCTTGGTTACCAACACTGCTGTTAAATGTGACGTTAAACCTAATTGGGTGCATTCTTTCCACACTCTGAGAGTAAGATGCCCGTAAGAAGAAGTATTCTATGAGCCAAATACGAGATCTCCTGTAACCTGTACGTCCGGAAGTACCAGAGGGGCAGGTGAAGAACAGCACAATCTTCCACCAGTGCAAGTTCCAGAAATCTTACAAAGTGGTATGGAGACACACTCCGAAGAGGAAGGATTAAGAGTTGAGAATAAAGGAGCTGCTGAAGCATCACAATAGCAAATAAATGATCCAGGTGAAGCAACAAGTGTGAGAAGATAAAGACCCCTTTGGAAATTGGAATCGCCAAAAGGGTAGGAGGCAACTGAGATCAAGTAAGTCAGTTGAATGTTTACGACAAGCCATCATAAAAAAACACAGAATCTAGTGGTATAAGCGAAGCAAAAGAAGATCAACAGACACCAAGGAGATCCAAAATAGTGAGAGGACCTTATCATAGGTATTCTGCACCTGAATGGACTTTCTATGCAGAAACTGTGCCAAATACATTAGGTCAAAATCCTAATGAGCTGAAATCAGAGACATTTGAACCTCCCTGATACGCCACACTGAGAAACAGCATTGGCAAAATAAGATTTCTAAAACAGAAATTACAATCAAGAACTAGACAAGCACAATTTACTGAATTTAAAATGGTAAACTATTCCTAGGACAGGAAAATAAAGGACTGAACTAAATGAAAATTGGATACTAAACAATTAATGAATAAAAAGAATTAAGAAGAATTCTCTAGGGCCAAATTTGCAGTAGAAGCGTATGGCTAAAGCATTTAGAAGAAGATAGAGTAGTACTAGGGATGTCTCAGAAAGATTGTATTATATATAAGCTGAATGAAATAAATAAAAGTTGATCATCAACATTTTGCTTGTTTGCACAAGTTGAAGTCAAGGCAGAATATTGAATCTAGCAACCACAAGGAGATGATGGACAGAGCGGTGAAACTTTCCAGACACTCACCCCCAGACACAGATCTGGGTTGAATCCATCATTGTTCTTTTGCTCACTTCGCCACCCCAGTTCAGTCCCACTGTATGCAATCAGTCTTGACTCTGTTCCTCGCGGGAACGGTCAAGACCGATCTGCCAAGTCAGGTCTTCCTTGGACCAGAAACAAGCATCCTGGGACTGGTTTCGGGATAACACCCCTCATCAGCCAGGCTAGCTTGAATCCAGTGGAAAAGTCAGCAAGGGACAAATGTTTAGGCACACCCTGCCAAATTAGGCTGAACAAAGCAAACACAAGGAGATTCTGGACAGAGCAATGAAACTTTTCAGACACTCATCCTCAGTCACAGATTTGGGTTGAATCCATCATCGTTCTTTGGCTCATTTTGCCACCCCAGTTCAGACCCAGCCATATGCAAATCAGTCTTGACCCTGTTCCTTCTGAAAATAGTCCAACCTGAATTGCCAAGCCAGGTCTTCCCTGGACCAGAAACAAGCATGCTAGAATAGTTGTTTGCCCACAATATTTGTTCTCTTTATTTTAAATGTTCTTTTTTTCCAGAAGCCTTCTTTTACCTAATGAGTAGGCGTTTGGTATTTTTTAGACAACTGATAGTCAATTCACACCGGGAGGAGAACAGGCAACCAGAAAGAAAATTAATGGGAAAAACTGTGTGAACCGCAAAATATCAAAGATGTAACTTTTCAAGGTTTAATATATGGAAGCCTATTGTATCCCTATGAGAAAATCTGGAGTATGCTTATTCCCACAAGTTTGCTAATTTTATACTGGAGGATGAAGAAGGCGGAATAAAATATTGTTGCAACATAGAAATGATGGGCATGATTCACCAAAGGCAAACTTACACTCTAGTGTATGTAAGTTCATGATTGTTTGCTATTCACAAAGGGATTTACATGTTTCTTTACAAGTGCAGAGTCTCCACACTTAAAAAGACCCATATTTTAACGCGCAGAAACTCCACACTCATAAAGATACTACTCTTGAATTCCTTTGTGAATAGAAAACAATCTTAAACTTACACTAAAGTGCAGGTTCACCTTCGTAAAGCTCAGTGTCTTTTATATTAGTGTGTGTTCCTAGAGTAACTAGCTAGATTCAAGATTCCTTTCCCCACATTCTGGCCAGAGACTCATCTCTAATTTTCTTCGACTTCTTGACATGCAAGGTTATTTAGCCTATTTCTTTATGTCTGTTTATTTATGACTGCAAATTTTCCAGTCTGATGTTGAAAGGTGTTTTGCTTGCACGTTGATTCTCTCATCAGAACTCTTTATTGGGTATCTGAACTGACACCTTTTTGACTCACTATTACAAATTAAGTTAGATTAGAGAACTTCCTTTATGGAACATGCTTGTTGTATTATTTGCTTGTTGTATTATTACTATAGCTGTGATTCTAATGATTTTTTTTTCTATTTTATAACAAATATCTATTGATAGATTATTGTACGTTTTAAAGCTGAAATCTAATGATTATTGCCTAATGACTAAACAGATGAAAGGCTAAAAGAATTGATAATAAAACCCTTTAACTCACACTAATTCTCTTTATTGACTGAACTGAATGTCTTGAATGATTGATTGTTATGTAGATGATCACTCCTTACTTCTCCTTGTCGAAGAGCAAAGGTTCATACAAACAGTGGTGGGGGTTATTTAATGATTATACCCAAAAGGTACAGAAAACCCCACTTCCTCCGCAGTAATGTGAAGACTCAAAGCTCTTTCTATGTTTGCCGTATGCAATTAGTCCTTGACATCAGAAAGTTAAAGCTGTCTGCCGGGTCAACTGAAAAAGTTGACACAAAAGTTTGAAAGCCTCCAAGTAAGTATACATTTTGACTCCATTCACAAACAATTTTGGGCTCCATTCACTAACATTTTTCAGCATTTAACCTGACCTTATGTTCACAAAAAGGAACTAGTTTGTGAAAATATTGAAATCATGATTCTCAGAATTATGATCTGGTGAGATTGAATTCATTTGCCGTGTGTTTGAACCATCAGTCTTAAGGTGGTCGTCCCCCAAAAAGGTTGACTTCCTTCTCCATTTTTGCTGATCTCATTTTTGCTGGCCTTAGGACTCTGCACACTTTACCACTGCTAGCCAGTGCTAAAGTGCTTGTGCTCCCTCCTAACATAGTGTAGCATTGGCTCATCCCCAATTTGCATACAAATTTAACTTATAAGTCAATAGAAAAGTGGTACTACCCCTACCAAGGGACTGTAAATTAAATGCTGCTGGTGGGCCTGCAGTGCTGATTGCCGACGACACACACATTTTGCCATCCTTAACTACCAAAGATAACCAAAATGTGGAAGCCCTTTGCTCCTGTCTTGCCCAAGTTGCAGCCTGGATGAACATCAAGCAGCTGAAACTTAATGGGGACAAACAAGATTCTGCTAATAGGAAATCACTACCATCTTTGGGATTCTCATCATTGGCCATCTACTTTGGGTCTGGCCCCTTCCCCAGTGCAGGTGGTAAAAAGTTTGGGAGTTTGGCAAATGATAAATTGTCCATGAGCCACCAGATAAATATAGTAGCGGCCCATGCTTCATTATTTATAAATGGTTGAAAAAAATCTTGGCAGGTTTACCGATTCCAGCCTAACGAGCAGCAGTTCAGGCTCTGGTGATTTGCTGAATTGAGTACAGAAATCTTTTATTTCTAGGTGGAGCTAAATCCTTGATCAAATCGCTTCAAATTGTTCAAAATGTGTCAGCCTGCATTCTTCTTTATCCATCTAGGCTTACTTCCACCGCCAGTTTTTTTTTTCTATGCACTGGTTGCCTATTGAGAAATGTGTTCAATTTAAGACCTTATGCTACAAGTAGGCCAGTCAGTTGCATATCTTGGTCCCAAATTGTGGAATGATCTGCCATACTCGATGAGAGCCTGCAAGTCCCTGGTAGTGTTTCGAACAAATTTGAAAACTTGTCTGTTTCTGTCTGCCTAATAGATGGTAATGGACTGAATGTCCTTTCTTTGACGAGGGGGCTAGCGCTGATAAACCTTATCAAAGTAGCCATGCAATTTACAAGTCATCATGACATAACATAACATACATAACATAACATAACATAACATAACATAACATAACAATTGCAGCCTGTGTGCGCAGTTTAAACTGCCAATTCCACCTGGCAAAATAAACCTTTTCCCCAGCCCAAACTTTCCTTTTTGACACATGTAAGTCACTCTTAGGGTAGACCCTAAACAGCCCAAAGGAAAGATGCAGTGTATTTAAAAAAGTAGGACATCAAAGTTTGACCTTTAAATCTCATGGTAGTGTAAAATTCTTAAATTTGTTTTTTACTACTGCGAGACCTACTGCTCCCATAGACCAACATTGGAGTTACGTAATTACATTTAATACGCTGGAATTTCAAAATGAGATCAGGTAACCAGTTCATGCTGGGTGACTTTGGAATTGTATTGAAAAATCCTAACTTATGGTGAAATCAGATTTTAAATTACAATTCGAAAACGCCACTTTTCGAAAGATTACATTTTTCCGCGTTAGCTATTTAGTGCCTGTAGCCTGTCTCTGGTCACATGACTGGGTATAGATAATAGTTGGACTCTGTGTATTCCTCCAAGAAAGACACACACAATAGGGAGCTTAGAGGTATCTGGATGAACCATCACTGACAGGGTGGGAGGGAGGAGCTGAGCACAGAACACTTAAACCGGAATAGGCTGTGTTCTGCTGACATTCACTGCCGGACACACTCCAGTGCCGCTCCAATTTCCATCCTCCTTGCACCCACCACAGCAGATTCATTCCTGCCCCTGAAGCGATTTCTGCTCAATAATGGATACATGATCCCGGTCACACTTCAATAGGATTTTCATTGTTGATCCGGAAGCATCCTACATCTGTGAGACGCTCTCTCTTCATTCTCCCTGTCTTCCATGGTCGCAACCTACTCCTGCACTATCATAGTGCTCTCTACTTGGTGTCTTGATTGCTCAGACACCTCAGCATTGTTGACTTCAAAAATTCATTACCTGGTCCTGATTATGGCCTAAACTGTATAAATGACAAAGGGTTTGGTTTATAGGCAGCAAGACCACGCCTTAATAACAATGATCTACACAGAATGCCAATACTGCAATATTCTTTATACTCAGTTTGAAAGGCAATAAACCAAACTTTTGCCTTAAAAAAAACACTTTTTCAGTTTCAGTTTACTCAATTGACTTTATTTTCTGTTATGTTTTTTATTTTTCTTTATAACACTTTTTAGTTTTTTCGTAGAAATGTTTTCATAGAAAATTGAATCAAACCATTCTAAGTTGTACCAACTCACTATTCTTCTCTTTTTTTTTTTATTATATGAGCCCCCTCAAAACATACTTCTCAATCACCCTCTAAGCAACATACTTAATAACAACATCCATACTGTGTCAGATTCATACATTGATTAGACTAATCCTCACATCCATCCATACATTCTCACTACATACATAAACTTGCCAACCCTGGGATAGCTTTACAGTCTTTTTTTATGTTCCCGGATAAGCACTCCTAATTAAATGTTTTCTTATTTACACAAAAACGACTTTGGGCACAAGACCATCAGCAATTTTTTACATAGTTCAACTCTAAAAACAAAACAAATCATTTCTGATTGGCCTAAGCAACACTGTGGTCGCCACACTACGGTCTACGCATTTCGAATCTCCCGCACTGTGGGAATTCTCCTCAGGACCAAAGGTTTCTTAACGGCTATTTTGTTTGTCTTGACCTTGTTGCGCTATTTTGTGATTGGGATCCAAACTTATATGTCAGCACTTTTCTATATCCTGTAACAACATCACATGTGGGGCTCGCAAATGTGGAATCAATCCGGCTCTAGCTGGTTTTGCGGCAATATCTCACTTTAATCGAGATCAGGTCTGCAAATCGTCAGCAAATCGTCAGTTGTACCGGGGACATGGAATCAATCCAACTCTTGCGGGAACTCAGCGGTTTCTCACTCTGCTCAATCGGGTCTGCTACACGCCGGTTGAGACGCTAATGGGAAAAAAAAGAGAAGAATAGTGAGTTGGTACTACTTAGAATAGTTTGATTAAAATTTCTATGAAAACACTTCTACAAAGAATCTAAAAAGTGTTATAAATAAAAATAAAAAACATAACAGAAAATAAAGTCTATTGAGTAAATTGAAACTGAAAAAGTTTTTTTTTTAAGGCAAAAGTTTGTTTCATTGCTTTTTAAACTGAGTATAAAGAATATTGCAGTATTGGCATTCTGTGTAGTTAATTGCTAAACTGTATAAAGGCCGAAACGCTGTCAGCTTCTACAGCGTAATTCACGGCACCCCCCTCGTGGTTGCCCAAGAAACTAACTAACTAGCGTCCCTTGACCCTGCATCCAGGCAGGTCGCTCCCCACGCCGCATCGCTCCACCTGACAGCGCCTGTGCTACTACCCAGCTGCTGTCGAGTTCCAGGCCTGCCTGTTAGGCCTTCGTCTGCATCTGACCTACTCTGTCATTTTGTGTTTTGCTTCTTGTGCCTCTGATCATTACTGTTATTTGGTATTTCTGCATCTTGTGCCTCTGCCTGTGCTTGTGGTTTGTACTTTTTTTTCCTCCACCTGCGCCTGTTCGCCTTCTGCCACCTCGCCGGTCCCGCAGCTGCGTCTCCTGCGGCCCCACCCCCGCTCCCATTCGTCCATTTCCCCTCACCCAGCTGCTCCTCCCTCCCACCTCCCCTTCTTATGGCGGTCGCGCACCACTGGCGCGCCGAAGGTGTGCCAAAGGCAAGCCCGTCTGCTCCCATCCGCACCTGGACCACGCCCAACTTCAGAAACCCCTGGCCGCTGCGGTCACAATGACACCTGACTGAGCTACGAGGCCCGCACCCTCCACGCACTCAATGCCTGCCGAAAACGCACCTGCTACCGGGCCACCCCAAATCACACCGAAGGACCCTTCACCTGCCAGAGCTGCAGCTTCACCAGCATCCGGCCAGCCAAACCGCCAACCAAGGAACCCAACCACCTCAGTTGCATCCTCCTCAACACCCGCTCCGCTCGTAAACACGCTGTAAAACTCTGGGACCTCCTTGACTCCACCACCCTGGACATCGCCGTCCTGACAGAGACCTGGCTGAACCCTGCCTCGGCAGCCGACATCGCCATAGCCATCCCGGAAGGCTACAAGATCACCCGCATAGACCATACCAACGGAGTAGGAGGTGGAATCGCCATCGTCCACAGGAACACTCTCAGAGTCTCGACCAACTCTGACGACACCCTCAGCACCGCCGAACACATGCACTTCCAGATCCACACCGACCCAAACACAACTCTCAGAGGAACCCTTGTCTACAGACCCCCCGGACCCCGACCACAGTTCAGCGACTCCATCGCTGACTTCCTCAGCACGCATGCCCTCGCCTCCACAGACTACATCCGCCAAGGAGACCTGTACTTCCACCTCGAGAACAACAACTATGCCAACTCCACCACCCTGATCGCCAACCTTGGACTCAGACAGCTCGTGACAACATCCACCCACACCGCTGGCCACACGCTCAACCCCATCTTCACCGCAAGCCCCCACGTCTCCTTCAACCACATCACCGAACCCCACTGGACTGACCACCACTGCATCCACTTCACCTTCAGGAAGCCCACCACACACCACCGCACTCAACGGATGCCTCGACACTGCTGGAGCAAAGTCACCAAAGACCAGCTAACCGCCACCCTCACCCAGAACCCACCTGCAACTCCACCGATACCGCCACCGCCACCCTCAACCTCAAACAATGGATCAACGACTGCACCAACACCCTCACCCCGCTCAAGTCACCCTCCAACAGCCGCACCAGTAACAAAGCCACCTGGTTCACCGAAGACCTCCAGGCCTCCAAACGAACATGACGAAAATTGGAGAAGAACTGGCTCAGCGAACGATCACCAGACAGCTACACAGCCCACAAGAATGCCACCCGCAAACACCATCAACTCATCAGAGCCGCCAAGAGGGCCTCCTTCAAGGACTGCCTAGATAGCAAAGCACATAACAGCAAAGAGCACTTCAACATCGTAAAGGAACTCTCCAACACCAGCGACATCCCACCTTCGCAAGACCTGTGCGAGATCTACGACAGCTTCAGCGCCACGACCACCCCGACAACCACCACCCCCATGACCATGAACCCCACCAACCGCCTGCTCTCCTGGAACAGCGTCAATGACGAGGACACCTGCAAGACCATAAACACCATCCACTCCGGTACACCATTAGACCCATGCGCTCACACACAAAGCCAACACAGCCATCGCACCCCATCTCTGGAGAGTAATCAACATCTCCTTTGAGACAGAAACCTTCCCGGAGAGCTGGAAGCAGGCCGAGATCAACGCCTTACTCAAGAAACCCAAGGCGGAAACCAAGGACCTCAAGAACTTCCGACACAACTCCCTACTTCCATTCCCGGTGAAGGTCACAGAGAAAATTGTCAACAAACAACTGACCCGCTACCTCGAGGAGAACAACATCCTGGACCAATCTCAGTCCGGTTTCCACAGCAACCACAGCACCGAAACGGCCCTCATCGCCGCCACCGATGACATCAGGACCCTGCTTGACAACGGAGAAACAGTGGCCCTCATTCTCTTGGACCAGCCAGCCGCCTTTGGCACAGTCTGCCACAACACACTACGAACAAGCTTACACGACGCCGGAATCCAAGAGAAGGCCCTGGACTGGACCACATCCTTCCTCCCCAGCAGAACTCAAAGTGTCCGCCTCCCCCCTTCCGATTCAAGGTCACCAAGATCATCTGTGGTGTTCCCCAGGGCTCATCCCTCAGCCCGACGCTGTTCAACATCTACATGGCACCCCTCGCCCACGTCGCCCTACAGCACAACCTCAACATCATCCCCTATGCCGACGACACCCAGCTGATCATCTCTCTCACTAAAGACCCTCTCACCGCCAAAACCAACCACCACGAAGGAATGAAGGACATCGCCGAATGGATGAAATACAGACGACTGAAGCTGAACTCAGACAAGATGGAGGTCCTCATCCTTGGCCCCACCCCCTCAGTCTGGGAAGACTCCTGGTGACCGACAACACTGAGAGCAGCACCGACTCCCACCGACCACGCACACAACCTAGGGGTCATCCTCGACGCCACCCTCTCCATGACTAAGCAGGTCAACGCCGTCTCCTCATCCTGCTTCAACACTCTCCGAATGCTCCGCAGGATCTTCAAGTGTATCCCCACCGAAACGAGAAAAACAGTCACCCAGGCCCTCGCCACCAGCAGGCTGGACTACGGAAACGCCCTCTACGCAGGAACATCGGCGAAGCTCCTGAGACGGCTGCAACGCATCCAGAACACCTCGGCACGCCTGATCCTCGACATCCCCCGCCACAGACACATCACACCCCACTTGAGAGACCTGCACTGGCTCCCCGTCAACAAGAGGGTAACCTTCAAGCTCCTCCTCCACTCGCACAAAGCTCTCCACAACACCGGCCCAGCATACCTCAACAGACAACTCAGCTTCTACACCCCCACCCGCCAGCTCCTCTCCGCCGGCCTCGTCCTCACCACAGTCCCTCGCATCCGAAGAATGACCACAGGGGAGACCTGGAACACCCCCCACCCCACCAACCTACGGCAGACCCTAGACCTACTGGCCTTCAGAAGACTCCTTAAGACCTGGCTCTTCGATCAGTAGAAGCAACGCCCCCTTCCCCCCAGCACCTTGATACCCTTACGGGTATGTAGTGGGCTTTATAAGTATCTTGATTGATTGATTGATTGAACTCTGTTCTTAATGTACCAAATAAATTGGCACCACTAGGAGTACACTGTATATATTACTTTTTGTTGTTGCGCCTCTTTTCCCCCTCTATATCACCCTTCACGTGTCACCAGCGCCGTTCACCTTCTCACAAGCACTTGTGCACAGCTTAGTACAGGTTACATGACATTTAATGTAACACAGTGCTTTTGTAATTGTTATTTTGATCGTACAACTGAATATATGGAAAAGGCATTTCTTCAATTAATGTCTCTTTGTACTTTGTCACTCTGTTTCCTTTTTTTCCCTGTTCATTACAATTCATTGTGCTTTCTTGTAAATTGTCTACTAAATTAAGAATCGTTGAGACATTGTTGTATGCTATACATTATCTACCCTGGTCTCTATTGGGTTTATGAGTATCCTTGTGTAGTTTGTCACTGCACACAAAGGGCTGCATACCCCCTGTAGTTAGTCTGGAGTCAGTACAGGGAAGGCAGGAGGCTTGTGGACTTCAAAGCAAAACCTCTAGTAGCTTCTCCTCCACTTCCAAGGCACAATTCGGTATAAATACTGGCCCTCAGAAATCAGCTCTTCAGTACACCTCTGGACTTGCAGATACTCCGCCAGGGAGAACAGTGGCAGTGTTGTGGAAGGGCTGCCACTCTGCTGGACTGCTGCCCCACTGGACTAAGGCCTTGCTGTGCACCATGTTATTTTTTACATATATGTGATAATTATCTATATTAAAATTTGAAGATGTTTTAAACCAATTGAGATTTATTGCCTTATGACTGAAATATGTTTAATATACATTGTCTGTATCACATGGCTCTATTGCGAATGTGAGCTTTTCTTGAAGTATAGCAAGATATTCCAACTAATTTTTGTATCAGGCGGGTAACCTTTGTGTAGTGTATGGTTTACTTGTGACTTCACCCTGACAAGAACTGTAGTTGTTGCTTGACCAAGGCTCACTCTCCAGTCAAACAACAACCTAATTTCTTACACAGTGGAAAAACTGCAAGCAAGGGGTAGGGTGAGTTATGCTTTGTTTTTAAGTTCTTCATATTGAAATAAAAAAGGGACTTTCTAAGTCCATCCTCTAACCAATGTGTCTGGTTTCTGCCACACAGATGAGGGTAACTGCCTTACTGTTGTAACATGGTATGCCCCTCTCCCCCTGCCTTCCCTCTCCCCTTACTTGGTCTCTCCCTCCTGTAGAATGTTGGAGTGAAGCTCGCCTTGGAATGTTGGGGAGCTCACTCCAGTAGTTGGCACTGAAGAATCCGGTTCCATTAAACTCCTCTTCTTACTTTAACTTGTGTGGAGTATCCTTCTTAACAATTTGGCGACTCATACCGTGCTGGGGACGGTTGGATTTTTTCCCATGTGATAGCTGCCAACTAAAGAAGTCAACTGATCAGTGGTGAGGCGTACCGGAGCTTCAATCACCCCTGTCATGATTCAAGCGGAAAGAAGAAATCCATGTGAGCTTAACCGAGGTTTTGACGTATGGGTGATTAAGAAAAGGTTCACGGACTCTGCCGTTTTATTGACCAGCAGCAGTGCTTCATTCGCATAAGAGCTGTGACTAAGGAGGTTGAAGTGTTTCAAAGGCAACGGAACGCTGAGCTTGTGTAAGGTTAGGGCTCTGCTGCCGTTTTATGTCCGAGCAGTTGGTTCACTCGTGTGAGAGCTGTCCGTGAACGTGAAGGTGTCTCCTCGGCAATGGGATGCTGAGCGTGGGAAGATAACAATGGTGAACCTGCTTTGACCTCTTGCTGTGCGAGTCACGTCAGATCTTTACCTACTGAGTTTCCTTGGCAACGGGACGCTGTTTTGATGCGACTGGAGGTCGACGTGGGAGGTCTACGTTGAAGAGTCTGCGCCGCTTCATGGTTTCCTGTCACGTCAGTTCCTAAAGAGGGACAGCGATCGGTGAGGACGGCGCTCTGGTTCAAGGCGGTGAAAGGGAAGGATATCTACGTAGAAGATCCTGCCTGCCTGATTCCTGGGTTCCTCGGTTCCAATCAGTGAACCACTCTGAGGTAAACGAGACGAGTTGGCGCCTGTGCCCACTTGTCCCGACCAGTCCTGTGGTAACAACTTGGAGCCTTCCGGTGGGCTACGTCCATTACAGAAATCTTCCTGTTTTATCTTTGATGGGCAGAAGTGAGGTAGGAGACGTCGTGTAAAGCCCTTTCTTTTAACTGTTTCAGTCCGTGGGACTCCTTGCTGAAAGGCAAGGTTGCAGGATCGTGAGCTGTTTTCACGCCTGTCAAAGGAATGGTAATTCGTTTCAGGAAGACAGCGATCGTCAATTCTAGGCGTGTTCAAATTTTCTGACAGAAAAAACCTGTGACTGGCATTCTTTCTATTGGCATGTCATCTATGTGGGAGAGGTGTGGCGCCGCGGCCAGGGCGACTGACGCTGGAATCTGGGGACCACGGTTCGATCCCCGGCTCCGGCGGCAGGTTAGCCCAGCACCATGTGACTCTGGGCAATAGCTCGCTTAATCTTCCCGACGGCCCCCAGCGCCTAGAGACCCTTACGGGTGATTGTGCGCTTTACAAATGTGGACTTTACTTTACTTTATGTAACCAGTCAGAAATTGTTGTAGTTCTCACTTACGGCCGTTGACCTTAAAGGGTTGTGTGTGCACATGTTTTCTCTAATCAAATGTGTATTTGAAGAGGTATTGAAATAAGTTTTTGGGCGGTAAATACAGATGATAGTGCTTTCTTCCATAAATCTCAAGTGTCTGCAAAAGTAACCAGTTTACAATTTCTATGTAATGCTATGCTATAATCTTTTGGTTCTATCATTTCTGTTCAGATACAGCCTTATTTTAGTCACCCACGTTAGCCACCTGGAGTTTTCCTCGCTGATTAGCAAAGCATTGCCAGTTTATTTTCATTACCTAGGCCTGTTCAATATATTTTGTGTATCCTGGTAATCAGCTACTGGAAGGGTTTCCCTCTATCTTCTAATTGCTACCCACTTTGGGAGCACACTTTTCATTATCCTGGTTCTCTCTCTCTCTCTCTCTATTTGTCTTCCTTTCTTCTCTCTCTAGCTTTTATCATGACAGCCTTAAATATGTCTCAGCCACCACCATTTTTGGACGAAGCAGGTGATCCAATTATTTCCTGGAAAAAATGGTTTAATTTGTTTGAATCATATTTGATTGCTACAGGAGGGAATAGATGTTCATCTTTAAGAAAGCAACACATTTTACTGCATAATTTGGGAAAATATGGAAGGGATGTGTTCGAAGACTTACCTGAAGTAGCTGTTGATGGTGCTAACGCAAATGCGGGAGGTGATGGCGGGGTCAACCAGATGTGTATGAGGCTACTGTGAAAAAATTGGAAGAACAGTTTGGGGACAGGATTAATATAGTTCTTGAACGCCATAAATTTTTCTTGCGGGCTCAGGGTAAAAATGAGAAAGTTAAGAATTATATTGCAGTGTTGAGGGGTTTGGCAGCCACGTGTGATTTTGGTCTACTCACGGAGTCCTTAATCAGAGACCAATTAGTTAGATGCACATGTGAAAAGAAAATTCAGGAGAGACTCTTAGCTGAAGCCCCTGATTTACAAAGAGCAATTGATATAGCCATCAGCATTGAGCACACAAGCTACTGTATGAATGAAATGAAGGAGGCTAGTGAGGTAAAACAAGTCACTGATAATTGTGTGAACAAAGTAGTTCAGAGAGATGATAAAATTAAGTCTAACCAACCTGAGGTGAATAAACACAGTGCTCAGCCCAACAAGCCTAAGTGCTATAGATGTGGTAACCCAAACCATCTAGCAAATGATGTAAAGTGTCCAGCGAGGGGAGTCACCTGCAGTAATTGCAAAAAAAGAGGCCATTTTTCAAGGGTATGCCATGAAAAGAAAAGTACTACTCACATGGTGGTCCAAGAGACGGACCAACCGTTGCAGGGGGACATTGTTTTTCAAGTGCTGAACATTGGTGAAAAGAATGTGAATGCATATCCTGAATGCAAAATATTACTGGACAATATTGCATATGATGTCTTTGCAGATTCATGTTCATCTTACACTCTCATAAATGAGTCTGCATTCAAAGAAAATTCAGGCCATAAAGAGTATATTCTATTGCCTCCAGATATCAAACCAGGGGGATACACTAGCGACCCCATTCCCTTGGTTGGTATGTTGTTAATGCAGATTGATTTTGAAGATAGGTCTACATTGGGAAAAGTGTATATCACAAAAAATTGATCTAATTTGTTAGGATGGAAACACCAAAAAGACCTAGGTATCAAATTAGATCCGAATGCTTCAGAACAGGTGTTGCTTATTGATAGGCCTATGGTTGGTAAGGAGGTTTGTGAAAAATTTCCCCAGGTGTTTACAGACAAGTTAGGGCAACTTAAAGGGTTCCTCCACAAGATCAAGCTTAAATCTAATTCAAGACCAGTAGTACACAAAGCAAGGTATGTCCCTTTATTGCTTAGAGAACCCCTTCAGGAAGAATTGAACAGACTGGAAGAAAACAGAATAATAGAGCGTATTGAAAGCTCAGAGTGGTTGGCCCCCATTGTGGTAGCGGCTAAAGGGGGGGGGCATCCGCCTCTGTGTTGACCTCAGGGACTTGAACGCCAACATCTGGGTGGACAGACACCCCCTCCCAAACATTAATGAAATGCTGATGGGAATTCAAGGAGCAAAGTATTTCACAGTTCTAGATCTGTCCTCGGCCTACCACCAGGTTGTCCTTCACCCAGATTCTAAGCACCTCACGTCATTCATAACCCCTTTTGGTGCATATCAGTTCTCACGGTTACCGTTCGGACTGGCTTCTGCTGCTGCTGTTTTCCAGCGCATAATGCAAAATATCCTGCAAGGCCTTGAGAAAGTTATCTGCTTCCAGGATGATATATTACTCTATGGAGCATCTGAAAATGAGCACAACAAAGTTTTGGAGGTGGTTCTGTCTAAACTCAGCAAAGCGGGAGTCACGAACCAGAAAGAAAAATGTAAGGTGGGGGTGCAGACGGTGGTGTACCTGGGGCACACTATTTCTAGCGAAGGCTTCAAACCCAAGGCCAGTTTGGTGGACGCAGTCAAATTTGCTCCTGCTCCGGAAAATAAAGAGGAATTGAAGTCCTTTCTGGGCCTGGTTGAGTATATGTCGAAGTTTGTGAAGAACTTTGCCGACCAAGTACAACCTCTCCGTGAACTGCTCAAACTAGGAACCAAATTTGAATGGGGCACCGCACACCAACAATCATTTCAACACGTCAAAGAAGCCATTGTGAATGCTCCTATTCTGCACACAGTTGATCCTAATGCGAAGTCCACACTCTCAACTGATGCTGGTAATAAAGGGTTGGGAGCTTCCTTGACACAAATGGTAAATGGCGAAGAAAGAGTGATAGCTTTCGCTTCAAGAACTTTGAAGACTGCGGAAGCAAATTATTCCACCATCGAGAAAGAGGCACTAGCGTGTTACTGGGCCGTTCACCATTTTAAGTACTTCTTGTGGGGAATTCCATTCTGCTTAAGGACAGACCACAAACCTCTGATCCCGCTATTTGCTACCAAACTGTTAGAAAATACCACCCCACGCATCTCCAAGTGGGTTCTAGGACTGCAACGGTACAACTATTACATTGTACATGTCCCGGGCTAAAAAAATTCATTGGCGGATTGTCTTTCACGTATGCCAGTATTGGAAAATGAACCTGAGGAGATCCAAGTAGAAGAAACCATCCTTGCGGTTGATGTCCCGGCAATAAAAAAGGAGGAGTGGAAGAAGTCACTTCAGGAAGATGATGTGTTGCTCAGATTGAAAGTGATGATTTCAAAGGGCTGGCCGGTGAAAAAAGAGGAAGTGTCAGAGGATCTCCAAGAGTTCTGGTGCGTGAAGGATGAATTATCCATAGTGGAAGACATGGTCTGGAGGAGTAACAAGATAGTCCCTCCGTCTGGAATGAGAAGTCACATCATACGGTTAGGGCATGAAGGTCACCCGGGTCGCAGTCTGACGAAAAGTAAAATTCGACAAAGCTATTGGTTTCCAAAAATGGACACACAAATTGAGGAACTTGTAAAATATTGCATTGAGTGTGGTACTAGTGACAAATCCAAGAATGTTCGGAAAGCTCCTTTGGTTCCCGTCACCGTGCCTACCAAACATTGGGATAAACTAGGGATGGATATTATTGGCCCATTGAATATGTTAAACCTTTCTCAAAAATTCATGTTTGTTCTAATCGATTATCATTCCCATTGGATAACCACTAAGTTCATACCTTCCATCTCCACTGCTTTCCTCATCGAGTTTCTTAAAGAGACCTTTTCTAAAGAGGGCATCCCCAGTGAATTGATGACGGACAATGGGGTGCAATTCACTTAAGATGAGATGAAGGAATTCTTGAACGACTTATCCATTGTTCACATCAAATCCCCATTATACTCTCCAAAATCCAATGGGTTAGTAGAAAGGGCAAATAGAATGCTGAAGGATACCATTCAACTAGCTGTGTCTAATAAAGATTCCGTGGTAGACTGCTTAAGAAAAATTTTGTGGTCGTATCACATCACACCAAATTCAGTGTCCGGAGTCTCCCCATTTACCTCACTTAAAGGCAGGAACCCAGGTTCAAAGCTCACCCCCAATTGGTTAAATGGAGGTTCACCTGTGTGGGTTGACAGGAACAATGTCTCAGAGAAGGTGAAAGAAAATCAGGCAAAGTACAAAGACAAGTATGATGCTAAATGGGGTACAAGGGACAGAGAATGGAGGGTCGGGGAGTGGGTGGTGGTCAAGAAACCTACTCTAGTGAAGTCTAAACCTTCCGTTTTGTCTAAACCCCTTAGGATAAGGAAGGTAAACAATAATTCTGTTTTGTTAGAAGACGGCAATCTGTGGAGCATGGATAGATTGGCTCGTTGCAGTAATGTTCATGTCTCCAAATCCTCTAGCAATAATGACTCTGGAGAAGCGGCGGGTGATTCAAGTATAGGAAGAGTTGCACGGCAACGTAGGTGTCCAGCATGGCAAGCAGACTACAACATGTAATGTATACCTCTCTATGCTCACTGTCGTACCGCCTACATATGTTTGTATCAAGGGGGTTTTATATGCAATGTCAATGTCGTGTATTTTTATTGCATGTATTGGATCCCTCTCTCAATTGTTTTCCTCCCAGTTTAAGCTAGGCTGTTGTCATATTACGGCCTCTTTGCAATTACCCAAATTGTTGTGTTACAGAGGGAGGTGTGTTGTAACATGGTATGCCCCTCTCCCCCTGCCTTCCCTCTCCCCTTACTTGGTCTCTCCCTCCTGTAGAATGTTGGAGATAAGCTCGCCTTGGAATGTTGGGGAGCTCACTCCAGTAGTTGGCACTGAAGAATCCGGTTCCATTAAACTCCTCTTCTTACTTTAACTTGTGTGGAGTAGCCGTCTTAACACTTACTTTCAAGGGTCTTCTGTTCTTTCAGTATGCAGTCAGTTGTGGAGTGGCATTCACTGAATATGCATATGTGAAAGTTTCAGAACAGAGTGAAATGTTCAAAAAGTTTTAAGACAAATTAAAAAAACAACAATATTGACTTACTAGAATATTGTGTCAAACAATTGTCTACAAACCACCAAATTGGAGTGTGAAAAAGATGTAACAGAATATAGTCAAAAAAACTAACCATGTTAACATTTTTAAGCACATATACCATTACAGACAATGTATTTAAAAGAATGAATTACAAAACAATAATATAATTAAAAAGAGTTTTAATACATAATTGCAAATACTATTCTTTATGTAACCTAATTTAAACTTTACTATTTATATAAAAATATTTGAATTAATACTGTGAACTAAATGTATAAACATTAAAAATATATATACATAAATATATGTATGTCTAAGGGAATAAAAAGTTAAGCAATTGTAAAAAATACATTCATAAGATTAACATAATTAAAATTAAAAAGTATATAGCACTAACATCACAAATAATAAAAACATTACATTTATTATGAAGATAAAATCACCTGTCTCCCTACTACATGACTGATTTTTCGAAATATATTGTAACGTAATTTCAACTTTTTGGGTTGATTACTCCCAATAATTGATAATTGGAGACTGCTATGATCATAAAGTCCAGGAATTCATGGTGTTAACAGTTTAAACTCCATCAGTGTATATCAAGGATGACTCATCCGTCATTTAATTCACCTAGAAATGTTTAGTTTGCATCTGGTCTGATCACTACATGATTACATTTACATTACACATCTTGCTGCAAGGTGATAATAGTGATACTTCATACAAAAATGACCAGAAATGCATCTAGTTAAGAAAAGGAACAAGAGAAACATAATACCTAAATCAGGGGCATATTATCAAGAACGGTGTTAAGATTATCGCCGGTTTAGTGGCAGAAAACTGCAGCTAAAGCGGTGATATTGTGGAACAAAAGGGGGTGGTGATGAACGGAGCGTCTGAACCAATCAAACACTCACACCCAGTCAACAGATCTGGGTTTAATCCATCACCGTTCTTTAGCCCACTCTGCCACCCCAGTTCAGACATGGCCATATGCAAATCAGTCTGACCCTGTGCCTCATGGGAACAGTCCAGCCCGAACTGCCAAGCAATGCCTTCCTTGGACCGGAAACAAGCTTCCGAGGACCGGTTTCTGGCATTTCAGCCATCTTCAGCCCGGCTTGCTTGAATCCAGTGGCAAAGAGAGCAAGGGACTTACGTCTGAGCATACCCTGCCAACTTATGGCGAACAAAGTGGTACAAAAGGGGGTGGTGATGGACGGAGCATCTGAACAACTAAAACACTCACACCCAGTCACCAGATCTGGGTTTAATCCATCACCGTTCTTTAGCCCACTCTGCCACCCCAGTTCAGACATGACCATATGCAAATCAGTTTAACCCTGTGCCTCATGGGAACAGTCCAGCCAGAACTGCCAAGCCATGCCTTCCCTGGACCGGAAACAAGCTTCCGAGGACCCGTTTCTGGCATTTCAGCTGTCTTCAGCCCGGCTTGCTTGAATCCAGTGGCAAAGTGAGCAAGGGACTCACGTCTGAGCATACCCTGCCAACTTATGGCGAACAAAGTGGTGCAAAAGAGGGTGGTGATGGACGGAGCATCTGAACCAATCAAACACTCACACCCAGTCAACAGATCTGGGTTTAATCCATCACGGTTCTTTAGCCCACTCTGCCACCCCAGTTCAGACATGGCCATATGCAAATCAGTCTGACCCTGTGCCTCATGGGAACAGTCCAGCCCGAACTGCCAAGCCATGCCTTTCCTGGACCGGAAACAAGCTTCCGAGGACCGGTTTCTGGCATTTCAGCCGTCTTCAGCCCGGCTTGCTTGAATCCAGTGGCAAAGTGAGCAAGGGACTCACATCAGAGCATACCCTGCCAACTTATGGCGAACAAAGTGGTACAAAAGGGGGTGGTGATGGACGGAGCATCTGAACCAATCAAACACTCACACCCAGTCAAAAGGGTCAGACAGATGCTCCGTCCATCACCACCCCCTTTTGTTCCACAAAGCGGTGATAATGGGCTTGATATTTTGCCCAGGAGAATTCCAATAGAAGCCCATATTCACATCAGAACATGGACTTCTATTGGATTTCTCAAGGGCTGGGTCTCCGCGTGGTCGTCTTCCTGTTCTGCTTGTGATCGGGTGGCCTTGCGTGCGTCAAAATTTAGCTTTGGCTGGCTTACGTCCGGCTTCCCCATCTCGAGGCGCTGGGATTCGTGAAGCTGCTTGTAGTAGTCCGTCACGTGGTGTGCGATCTCCGAGAAGCCCCTCCGGTCCAGAGTAGTTCCAGGTCCCATGCAGTTTCTGGCCCCTCAGTGGTTATAGTGCATGGGTATATGCCTTATGCAGCAGTTAGGTGAGGCCCTCTCATCTAGGCACCCCCAAGCTGAGATAGACCCAACACCTCCCCAATGTCTCTCATGGGGCAGGTTCACAGCATAAAGGTCTGCAGCTCCTCGGTAAGCCCTCTGTACCGCCTGTCTCACAGCTACAGCATCCAGGTCTACTGCAGGGCATTGCATTCATCAGTGCTCAATCATGCCCCAATTTGTGTTTCCAGCTCTGTTCATTCTGCCCTTCCAGAGCTCTCCAGCGGCTCCCCTTGGTCCCCTCTATGCTGCGGGGGGAGGGGCCGCAGCCACCTCTGCCGATCGCCCTCCCCGCTCCTCCACGCTGGGATCCTTGCCCCCGCCAAGCACCAGCAGAGTCCTCTCGCGTCCCAGGAGGTCACCTGTCTCTGTGAGTCCGCGCTCAGGCAGCAATGCGCGTCTCACCGTAGCTTTCCTCGCGGCTTCCTCTCCCCTTCTCAGTGATGTCAGAGGCTGCAGGACAAGGCTCCGATCGCGGTCTGGGTCAGCCGCGAGCGGCCGCGCCTCCAGCCGTCGCTGGTCACCCTGTCTCCGCTGCGCCTAGAGCCCACCTCGTCCCGCTGCAGTCAGCACTCCGCCGCGGTTGCCGCCATCTTGTAGGTATTAGCCCCAGGCTTAGGCTCGGACATCTCGGGCTCCCGCTGACTTTATGTAGAGATATCGGCTCCAGTACATTGCCGCAGCTCCTCGCGATCTTCCCCAGTATTCTGTCATCAATTTTGGCACGATATGACGCAAAACTCAGGCGGATGGCCGCCCGAACAGCAAGAGCCTCACAGAGGTGCGGCCATCTTGCTTGTCGCCCTCTAGCGCCCCCACTAGCAAACATTGTTGGTTGGGTAGCAACCCTGTGATAAAGGCCTGCCCCTTTCTGTACTGGTAACGATATGTTAATTGGCAAAGTGAATAACATGTAGGGCACCATGGGAAAGGGAAGAGTCTAATTTATCCAGTGCGGATCCTCAGCAAACAATTCCTTCTAATGGACCACAGTTCCTCAGCATAAATCCTTCCCTAGGCCACCATGGAATGTGTATTTTTAGGGGAGCCTTCTCTGGCATATGGCCAAACTTTGGCGCAATTTGTAAATTGGGCATTTTTTCCTTTTTCTACAATGAATGTTTGTGCCCTGGATACTAACGCTAAATCCTGGCAAAAGTCAAGAGCATGATGGGCTCCGTATGAAACAGAAAGTTGGGAAAAGGTGTTCAGTTAATATTAACAGAGAGTAAATAGTGACTGGGTTACTCCCAGAGAAAAATACAGAAGATAACTTATTTTTTAATTTTGACCTTCTTTTGTGCCTCCATCTTGCTCGCCCACATAAATACATATTATGAACAATCTGGGGTTTACTCAGATGCATTCCACAAGTGTAGCAGAGGGATGAACTTTACTTAACCTGGCAGACTACAGATCACCAAACTGACAGCTCCCACTAAGCAGAGAAGATCTTGTGCCTTTAGAGTAGCCAACAACCTGGAGGCTTCTCAGAAGGTGATGAAGCGTTGGTGTGTGGAGGGCATGTTCAATGTGCCAGCACAGAATAGCTTCTTGTCTTTCCAATACCCTGGTATGCTCTTCCATCTTAGGGCCTGATTTAAATCTTGTCAGTTGGCCCCTCTGTCTGCGACTGAGGTTTCAATCAATCCACCAAGCCTGCAGGGCTTCTTCTGTGACAGTATGGTAAGGGCAAATGTTATTACAGTTCATTACAGCAGCCGACAATTTTATTTTAATTGGAGATTTTAATTATCATGCTGAGCAATTGTTGGACCCTGACATTAGTCAGTTAGTTGGATCAAGGAAACATTGGGCATGGCCCAGAAGGTAGTTGGCCCTACGCATTTAGCAGGGCATACTCTAGACTTAATATTTATGAATTCTACCAAACTGATATTTTGATCCGGCCCTGGCGTAAACTAACACCGGATGCCTTCTCAGTCCATTTCAAAATACAACAGGTATGCCACACAGATACTGTGGAACAGGCCGCAATTACTGTGAAAGACGCCATTATATCCACATTGGAAGTGGTTGTCCCTCTAGCCAAGGTAAAAATGAAAAGAAAAGCCTAGCCCTGGTTCACGATAACACTAAAAACTGATACACAAACCTGTAGAACAGCTGAGCGCCAGTGGAGGAAAACTAAATCCGATGCATATAGTAGAGAATATCGGCGGTCTCACCTTAATTACATAAAGAATATTAAATTGGCCATGAAGTTGTATATGACTCAGCAGATAAACAATGCAGCCAATTCCAGTAAGGAAGTCTACAAAATATTGAAAGAGTCAGGTAGAACAGTCCTCCATCCAAACCCACCCAAGAATGGGTAGACTCAAAAGTGCTTTATTCGAGTAGTTACTCATAAAAGCAGACAAACAAACACATAATAAAATACAATTAAATTTCAAAGTCAGAATGACTTTAAGCACAATACACTTAAAAAGAGATTTAAAATATCATTACATCCAGTTAATTTCCATCAAGGTGCAAAGTTCATATTGTAAAACATATTTGAAAAAAAAGAACAATCCAATTACATAGTTAAAACTTAATATAAAAATTTTCGTCAGGTAGACACCAGGCATGGGAACAGAGAATAGATAAACTAGCAGTCTCTGTTCAACTAGGCAGAGAGTAGTCACCCTACTAGCAATCTCTGCCTTGTTACCCACGCCCACCCCAAGTACTCTGCAGTAGCTATGGTAATTCAACTTAAGGAAGTAGTTTTAACAATACGTAAAGCAACCATGCTGCTTTTAGTACCCAAATTTCTGCACATGGGAGCCAACCACACACGTCTGGGAACAGAATATACATGACAAACAAACAAAAAATGCCCCAACGTCTCATTGCCTACCCCACAAACTGGACAAGTTGCTGGACCTCCATTTCTCCATTTAGATGTTAAATTACCAAGAGGTAGAGAGCCAGCCCTCATTTGAAAAAACAGTTTCCTGTCCATGGGTCTAGTTATAATGTCCCAATACATTTCAAACATTGGAAACAGTTTAGCTTCAAGGAAGGCAATCGTCATAGTCCCATTATTGTTGTTAAGGAGACTCTTGTTTTCAACCTGTTCCCAATAAAGTTTTTTTATGAACAGCTTCGATGGAAAGGAAGACCCGGTAGGATCAGACCATAATTCAGTTAACCCTAGTTCACATAATGCAGTTCTCAATGATCTAAACCATTTAATTTGATGGAATCGATCTGCTTTGATCACATCAGCAAATCCTTCTGCATATTGTGACAGCTCGGGGGTGGTCCAAATTCTACGCCAATATAATATCGGTCGAAGTTTACACATAGCCGAGATTTCCTTCCTGCCAAGATCATATCTGAGTGGCAAGAGGGGACTGCTCTGTGGGGTACCAGTTAATTTCCGGAGGAAGCTATTCTCTGACCTCTCTTGCTCCTGGAGGTTTTCTTGCCCCCACAGCTCTGCCCCATATAGTGCAGACCCTATTGCTTTAGACTCATATATGATTAGTGGCGGTTTAATTGGCTTAGTTAAAGATTTCATATGCTCCTTAATAATGGTACCAGCCAGTTGTTTGTGTCTTAAAACTGCCAGATTCAAGTGGTGGTTCCATCTGTTGTCATTTGAAATTTGTATCCCTAAATAGGTAAAAGAATTCACAACTTCAAGGCGGCGCCCACTCATGGTTATTTTGGATTTAAAATTCCTACAGGGATTAAAAACCATGAGTTTTGTTTTTGCTGCGTTTACCTCCAAGCCGTGATCACAACAAAATTTGTCAAAGATTACCAGTGCCTTTTGCAGACCACTTGGGGATTTTGATAAAATTAAGGTGTCGTCTGCAAACATTAAAATAGGAACTTTTGCACCAGCAAGTGAGGGAGCATCTACAGACTCAGCTTGCATAAGGGGGACAATTCCATTTATATAAAGTGTAAACAATGTTGGTGCCATTGAACAGCCCTGCCGAACCCCACGCTCGACAGGGAAGTCAATGGTGTCGTTACCATAGCCACCCCATTGGATCTTAGCATAGGTGCCCTCATGAAGTCTCATGATCAAAGTTAAAATAATAATCGGGACCCCCAGGGCTGCCAACACCTCCCACAACTTTGCCCTCGGCACGAGGTCGAATGCAGCCCGTAGGTCAACGAAAGCTGCATAGAGACTACATCCGCCCAGGACCACTGTCCGCCATTGTATCAGTTGGAAGCGGAAGACCTGGTCTACAGTGCTAGTTGCTCTGCGAAAACCTGCCGGAAAAGGGGATAGGACATTCTGCTCCTCAGCCCAATCAAGCAGATTGTTAATAAGTACACGTCCTACCACTTTTTGGACCGTGTCTATTAAGCTGATTGGGCGATAATTACATGGTTGAGCACGATCCCCCTTTTTATATACCGGTATAATGACTGCACCCCGCCAGGATACCGGGATTTCAGCCCCCCTGGCTATATGATTTAATAAAAGGCAGATGTATTTACTCCACCTATCGGTGTCGTCTAAAAAGACATCCGCCGGGACACCATCATTACCCGGGGCTCTGCCCCTATGAACAGATTTCAGGGCAGTCAGGATTTCACTTAGCGTAAAAATATCTTCAGCTGCGAACAGATATATAAGGTTAGAATTACTACCAGGCTGATCTCTGGAGGAATACTGCTCGCTGAAGAACTTAACCCAGGCATCTTGAGGGACATTGTTATTAGGAGGCTCTGCAGATCTATCATGGCCCCATTTGACAATATGCCAAAATTGCCTAGAATTTTTACTTTCACTGGCACCTCTCAGTTTCTGCCAGTAGTCTTCGTCCCAGGCTCTTTTTGCCCTGGTGATACAGTTTTTGTAATGCTTCCTGGCAGACCGAATAACACTCAAACTATTATTTTTAATTGCAGCTCCTAATTTAAATCTTGCTGTCCTGCAATCTTGGTTATACCACTTTGCTGGTTTAAATGGACAAGCCCTGCTATTCCGAGCGGGTTTTAAGAAGAAGTTTTTGACTTCATCAAAGAGAGTCGTATGAACTTTATTAACATCTTCTTGTCCTTGCTCAAAAGCAGTAATATTTTCCAATGCCAAAATGGCCTTGTCAGCCGCTGCACCTATCTTTTCCAGGGCCTGTTGGTCCGACTTAACACCAGACCACCTTAGCCTACGCATATTATTGGATTGCACGATCGTTGGCGGCACAAGTAAATCACAAGGGTTTAAAGTGATTACATTAGATGTCCACCAATTATGCGAGACGCCTAGCGGGTCATGGTCACTTTCTATCCTAGCTGTAATTACCATGTCACTGAGAGATGGCCATAACGATGTACTACAGATGACATAGTCAATACGACTTTTACTTCGCCCATTATTAAAGGTCATGGCGGGAACACGGTCTGATTGGGTTCGGCCGTTCAGGGCTCGTAGACTCAATATCCTCTTTTTTTTAAAACAAAGTCAGAACCATCTACTCATCTATTCCCCAAGGCGACATACACTACCATCATCAAATTAGTATCGTATCCGGGCCCCCTTCACAGCCTGAAATAAAAAATGTGCCCTTGCTGTTGGAGTTTGAACCCCTAACTGTTAATAAAGTGTTAGGAGGTTTAACTAAGATTAAATCAGGTTCCCTGTAGACCCCCTTCCGCCCCGTTCTTGTTCAAAGATAATGCCTCTACTTGCAAACATATTAACTACTATCTTTAATATGTCATTAGAACAAGCCAAAGTCCCTACCCGGTGGAAAAGTGCCGAAGTTAGGCCAATTCTTAAAAAACCTTCGGCCGACTCCAGTCTACCAGTTAATTACCGTCCCATTTAGTTGCTACCTTACTACCTTACTTTGGGAAGGTGTTGGGACATCTAGTTAACATACGCCTCATTGCCCATCTTGAAAATTATGGTCTGTTGGACCACTTCCAATCAGGTTTCCGTGCAGCCCATAGCACGGAAACTGTGGTAGTTAAACTCGCCGATAACATCAGGCTTGCACTGGACAATAGAGAATCATCAATGCTAGTTCTCTTCGACCTGTCTGTGGCCTTTGATACCATCTCCCACAGTATTCTGATGCAACGACTCTGAGAGGTGGAAATCAAAGGGAAGGCCTTGGAGTGGTTTGAGAATTATCTTATTGATCGCTCTACCACCGTTCTTGTTGATTCTATAGCCTCGTGCAGCCATCGAGTCAATATTGGGTTCCCACAGGGCTCTATTCTTAGTCCTATGTTGCGTAACCTTTATTTACCACCATTGGCTGGCATCATTAGATCATATGGTTTTGAAACAGTGTCATACACCGACGACACTCAACTGTTGGTCACTTTTGGCCCAGATTATGTGGACACAAAATCTCTATTAAAAAAATGTATGGTCCATGTGAATGACTCGATGGGTAGGAATAAATTGCAACTCAATGGTATCAAGACCGAGATAATTTTGTTTGGCAGAGCAGAGGAATTCTGAGCGCCTGATTGGTGGCCCCCGGAATTGGGCTCATGCCCTTCTCCCAAGCAAGCAGTACATAATCTCAGAGTAACCATCGATACTTCACTGTCCATGAAAACCCATGTTAACTTGGTACTCGGCGCTTGCTATGGGATTATGCGTAACCTTCGCAGAATCTTTAAGTGGCTTCCTATTCAAGCCAGGAAACCTCTTGTGCAAGGTCTTGTGATTAGTCGTTTTGATTACGGAAATGCTTTGCTGGTGGCATTAAAAGAAGATATGTTTTCCAACTTCAGGTCCTTCAGAATACAGCTGCCAGACTAATTCTCAATCTTTCCTCTAGATCCCCCTCAGCCCCCAATCTTAAAACTCTTCATTGGCTTCTGGTGCGGCAGAGAGGTCATTTTAAAATCACTGTCTTGTACATTATAGGACCAGCGCCCAGAGTTGAAATCCTGGAAAATTCACCAAGTACCCCAATCACTGGTCTTACTCCTGCAGAAGAGTTGTGTGGTGACTCAACAGCTGCTGGTCAAGATCCTGATGAATAGCAGCCTGGGCTGTCAGGTGTGTCTTGGCCTGCTTCTTGAGTGAGCGTTGCTCTGTCTAAAATCCACAATATCCCTGATGTACTTCTTGCCTTTCACCAACACCCAGTATTTGTCAATGCTCCTTGTGGACCAGCATCTCTTCAAACATCTGTAGTGTGCACCCCAGTGCTGGCTCCTGTATTGCTAACAACAACACCATATGCAGTTGACCCAGGACCCAGTGTAATGGTGCACCCTGTGCAAAGCCCACAGGGTAGTACAGCATTTGAGCAGATCTTTTGGAAAACTAAGGGCCACAGCATCATGAGAGCGGCATCCACACATGAAGACCAGATGTGCCAGGTCATAGGGCTCCTCAAAGAGAACAATGAGATAATGGAGAACCTAAACCAGTTGTAAATGGAGTGCAATAACCTCACAGAGATGCAGATATCTGTCTAGCGCTCCCTGTCTGGGGTGGTGCAGGTTGGGTTCAAGGACATATGCAGGATAATTCCTGAGACTTCTATCCCTTTCGGGGGATCTTTAACAGCAGGTAACACACCACCAGGCTCCTCCATAGAAAGGGAAGTCCTGCAACGGCAGGAGTCACCTCTCATCACCTTGGACTCTGCAACTGTGGAACCATTAGTACCCCTAAGGAGGGGCCATACGGCTAGACCAGTGGGAAATGATCCTATCAAGAATACCACGAAGAGACACAAGTCCTAGTTTCCTTCTGCAGGCCACACCATTCACTCTTAGGACTATGTTTTCAAAACTTTTACCTTGTGATGAAAATATGCATTTTTAGCATGGACTCCAAACAATTGTGACTTTAGCCTGATAATTCTTATCCATCATATATTTCAATTCTGCAATTTAATTTGTCATGTCATCAATTTTTGTTATATTTATATATGTATTCCACCATTTTACTTTTATTTATGTTATTATAATTTTTAAAAACGGAGCACATGTTCTAAAATAATATGTTTGTGTTATGCAGGGTTGGTAGGAACTGCTTTATGTAAACAAATACATTGAGTACAATTTAATCATGTAATCTACACATTATTTAAACAAAAAAAGATTTTTATTTACATAGATATTGATGCTTGAGCTCACAATAAATAACAACAGAACATTGACATAATTGAGCAGACATGAAGGATTAGTAAATATATCAAGTACATAATCTTGTGTTCTGTATATTTTAAAACACATATGGCATCATTACATCACCATTGCGGTCTCGGGACCGATCGAACTCCGGTTGGCGGTCCTGTCACCGCACTTACAATGCGACTGCACATGGTGCAGTTGCAAGCTCCCATTTCTCTATGGGAGCTTGTGCTACGGTAGGAAACTGGCCACAGCACAAGCTTCCAGGGAGAAATGGGAGTTTCTGTTAATCCCTGCTCTGTGTGGCCGGCACCAATAATGGATTAACAGGGGGGCACCATAGGTGTCCCCAACCCCAGCGGAGGCCACTGATGGATGGGGGCCTGCAAGGAGCCCCCAAAGTAACTTTCTGACAGGCATTTCATGTCAGAAAGCCCAACATGAAAAGCCTGTCAGAAACTGACATCATAAGTCCGGTGGCAGAAACGGCATCCATAGGGGATTATGAAAGGTTTCTGACTGGCTGACGGGCTCCTCGTCAGAAGCCAGTGTAAAAGACCGGTGGGTTTACACTCCGACTGCCTACTTCATCAGTCGGACTGTAACCCTAAAATGTCGGTTGGTAAGCCTCTGACAAACGGTCAGAGACTTACCGAGTGACATCGTAATCGGCCCCATATTTAAAAAGGATTTAATGTGCATATCATGCACATAATGCCACTCTTCCAGGGAACAAAAATAAAATAAACAAATAATTCACCATCTATATCCACATTTCAATGTACATTTTAGAAATTACAAAATTATTCACCTTCCACAATTGTTACCTGTATGCGAAAATAATTATTATAGTTATATAGGTACATTTACTACTGATTACTCTCATGAGAAGAAGTTGTCTTTTACATCTTGTCTCAGATCATTTACTTCTTCCTCATCACTGTCATCTTCATTTGTCAATTCATCAACATCATCCTGGACCTCCGCATTGTAGTCATCATCCAGGATAAAAGGGATATTCCACTGCAGAGAAAGATTGTGAGCATACAAAAAAAATAGGGCATAATATTGATGCCAGTTAGTCGCACTGCCAACTGCTATTGAAGCGGTCACGAGACTGCCGACAAGCATGCAAGCAATCTGACCACCCTTTTTGGATGCTACCGCCGACCTGACTGTTGGGAACCCAGCAATGAAATCCTGTGGCCATGAGAAAGGGCCACAGCACATGCCGATACAGTGAAGGCACATCCGTGCACTGTGTGCCATGCAACTTATCATGCATGGCACACGGTGCACAGAGGTGAGTGGGGCCACTCCATGTGCCCCCAGGGTCACATTTCGGTGGCCCACGATGGACTGCTTGGGGCCACCAATATCCCTTTTTAACCCCCTTTTAATGGCTGTGTTCCCACCATGAAAAGGTTGTTGGAAAGGGATATTGTAATCTAGATGGCAGTGCCGGCCTCGGCACTGCCAACATGCTGTGACGGTGCTCTGACCGCCGACCGTCTGAATCCCTGATCCTGGTGGAGGCGGCGGTCTTTCATCAGATATCTGTGAGTCTAATACCAGCAGGGTAGTGTGGTGGTCGAACCGAAGGGATGTCAGCAGTCGGACATTCTCCGACATCCTGTCGGTGACCCAACCACCTGACATCCTAATCAGGTCCATTGCTATTTGGCAAATCTATCAGGTAAGTAGAGGAGGACTCCACCAAACCTGTACCAACAGCAAAATCTTGCTTTCAGGAGCCCAAAAGCATGCTCCACAGGCTCCCTAGTTCGACCGTGTGCCTCATTGAAGTGGGCTTTCCCGGGTTTTGGTAGTAACAATCACAGACGCTTGGGATAAGCAGTGTCTTCCAAAAAATATAAACATCACGTAAAAATAACTTTGTATATTTTTATCTTTAAATAACAATATTTATAAAAATTGCTGTGAGAAAATGGGCTGTTGTTGGTTAAGGGGGGATTAACCCATACTCAAGCAACAGCCTCAATCCAGAGTGAACCACAAAAAGTCACTAAATTAACCTGTGATTAATCTTCTGGTAGCTTGCAACAAAAGCAGTCAGGCTTAATTTAGAGGCAATGTGTAAAGCATTTATGAAGCATATGAAAAGTAATAAAGTAAAAACACAAGTAAGAAAAATGCCAGGCCAATTTAGAAAAAAAGAGTACATTTAATACATTATTTGACATCAAAACTACAGACATCCAATCAGTAGAACCAGAGTTATTACATTTTTAAGTGTACAGTGAAAACTACCATCTAAAAGATCAAAAGCGCCAATTGTGGACATTTAGTTGCGTGGGCCCGGGGAAAAGTCAAAAGTTAAGGCTGACCACAATAGAACATGGTTTGTATATAAAGAGTGTATAGGGCCTGGTCTCGGCTTACCTTTAGACTTAAAAGAAATTCTGTGAAAAATTACTGAGAAGTTAAGGTTCAGCGAGAGAAGGCAGTTGGGGGAGTCCGAGAAGGAGGCGGTGTCGTTGTCAGGGAGCCAATGGACGAAATCCAAGTGAAGATTTTTATGTTTCAGACTAATTTTTGGAAGTTGGAAAGCTCCAGTATGATGAAGCTGCAGGCTCTAGCCAACAAGATCTCCACTAGACCAGATATTGCTTCTGCGAAGAGCTGAGAAAAAGGATTTGCTACTGTCGAGAAGAAGGCAGCAGGAGCTGCTGCAAAGTCAGGCTGTCCGACAATGCACTTTGGGCAGATCAACGAGTAGGTGGGTCCTGGTCTCCTCTCGGTTCTCAGAGCATCTATTAGCCAAACATTCTCTAACTCCACATTTTAGATTTTGGCTATCTGGGCACTGTTAGCAGCACTTCCAAAAGGTCCAGGACGATAAAGGTACCACTTGGTGGGCCAGAACTCACTCAGGCAGGGCCCAGGTGTGGGTTGAAGATGATTGGAGCCTTTTCTGTCCTTGAGACTCTGATCAGGAGGCCAGTTAATTACTCCTTGGAGTCACTTCTAGAAGTCCTGGGTTCAATGAGAACAGGGCTCAAGCAGCAGGTCAGACATATGGACCTCAAGGTAGGTTTTAGGCAGCATAGCAGTCCTTCTTGATGCAGCAAAGCCTAATGTCTGAAGTCCACAGCAGGCCACAACAGAAGGCAGTCCTCTGAGAGTCCTTCCGCAGGTCCAGAAGTCAACTGAAGAACCGAAAATTGGATGTAAGAGTCACTTTTTATCCCTGGGGACTTCTTTGAAGTGGGAAAAGGTTCTAGAAGTTCACTTTTCAAATTGCTTGACATTTCTTGCCTCCCTGCCCTGGCCCCATCCAGGTGACCTGAAATATCAAAATGTCATTGCTAAATATACATAGTTGCCAACTTACCCTGCCCCATGTGTGATATTCTTTTCTATTCTGTGTTTCTTATGTTACCGTCTGTAACTAGTTGTCTACTTGTTTTTTTCAGGGTACATCCGAGCATACGTTAATTATCCGATGTGGTACTATAACAAATCTAACTGAAAATATAGAGCAACATTATGGGTAGTGATCTTTGATTACGTTGCTAAGCAAATACACTTTTTTACAATGGTAATTGTTTTCATTAGGTTTTACCTCGAAAGTTTTAAATTGAGTATGTTTGACAATATCATCAAAGAAATGTAATTGTTTAAAAATTATAAGTGTATATCTTTGTTGATCTATTTAGGAAAGAAGTTAAGGATATATAGATATCTTTCTTTTTACTAAAAAATAACTATAGGTTCAATGAATCAAATGTAATAAATATATATGTACGCATACACACACACACACACACACAATAACAAATCATAACGAAGTATTAGATGAAGATACCCTATTCATAGTTGTAAAAAAAAGAATTTAACATTTTTTAAATGTTCATAATGCTTTCTCTCTACACAACTCTCAGGGGCAGGTTACTTTATTCCAGCATGACTCACAGTTGCACATACTTGGAAGAACTTGCCCCCCCCAAGAGCCTCACACTGTGTTGAACCAAATTGTGGCACATCTATGCCATATAACAATTGATCACATTAATCAATGATAGAATATGCAGGTTTGAGCAGATTTGGCTACCATTTAAAACCTATGTTAAAAGAGACAGGACCCGACCAGCCTCAGTCACCGACATGCCATATATCCTGCAATGTGCTCAACTGGGAGGTCTCATATCTTAAGACAGCATGTCTGATGAACTCTGCCGATTTGTGCTTAAATGCATGTCTATGCAACCTGTTGTTCTGTTTTTTTGTGATTATGAAATTCATGTTTGGAGATTACATATTTGACATATGTTCATAAAGCACCAATCCTGTACCCACTGGAGGTTGTTAACACCCCGGAACCCCCATTAAATTTCCAAAACTAAAGTGTTTACAACATTTTTTCATAAAGATATGACGAGAGCTTTGTATATTTGAAACTCTTCTCAAATATCATAGGTCAGCCACATCATACAAAATCCGTCTAGAGGGCCATCACAAGAAAAGGGAAGACCGTAGGGTCCATAGGTGCTGTAGGCAGCATTGCAGCAAGAAGTGGGAGGACCTGAATCCCTGGACCAAGATCACAACCGAGGTCGAGCTTGAAAAATCCTCCCAACAAAAAAAGCGAGTGCGGTGCATTCTTACCTCCCCTTAATGGGTTACATGGTGCTGCTGGCCAATTCCCTGCTTGATTTGGAGGTGAAAGGACGAGAGCAGCAAGAAGGGGGTAAGAATAATGTTATCTGTGTGGGATGTTTGTCACAGAGCCACTACATAAGTATGAGTCATTTTTATCACATCAAAACTGTGAAACCACATTTTTACCGTATAATTATTTAATGTGTTATTATTTGAATGCTGTATATCTGTTTGTGTATTTAGAACTGAATATAAATGCTTCCTACTATGAAAGTATGTTTTCAAGTGGAGCTAACACATATGTCCATGTGAAGAATGTATGTAAGCCTATGTGAAAGGTGAAGATGTAACTGCCATGTTGTTATAAATATAATGAGTTTTTGCATCAATTAACATTTTAGTGCTTGACTGAGTTAATCTGGTATGAAGACATTAGATAAATGTTTACAAAGATTGAAAGCAAAAACATGTGTGTAAGTTGAAGAAGGTTGTTCAGTTAATTTCTACTTAAAAGGTCCTTGCAAATATGGATGGTGTCAGCCCTGGAAAAGTGTCCAACATCTAGTATAAACACACACTGTTTTTAGAGACTTAATTTATTTTCCTGGCAGCCTATATGATGTGTAGGATCATCAAACACTAGTGCCACATTCCTTTGCATGTGCTGTAAGCAACCATTTTAAAGTTATTGTGCCCTGGGCATTTATTTCTTCGACACACCCATTCAGCCAGTTTAGTCAAAATGGAAAATAATAAAGCCACTTTCACTACATGGATGAAGTTTAAATAACAAAAACACATGTCAAAATGATCACGCTCAATTGATAGAGGACACAGGCTGCACCCATCAAGTGGTTGGGAAAAAGTAGTTTCATTTTATGAGACATATTTCCAGATATTGGAGTTAACTTCCAAATAAGCTTTAACGTTAACATTACATGTCCAACATGTTATTCATAGTGCACCCTGGAAAATGGCACGTTTACTCCCTACCTCAGGGGAGACCAATATGTATGGAAAAGTAAGAATTATGCTCGGCAACGGTTATATGTACAAGTTGATTTCCCATTAAAACACTCAACACAGGCTGAACTGTGAGCCTGAAATATTGTTGAACATTCTACTGAAGTGGTTGGCCTCATAGGTGCTGAGGAACCATTAATAATGTTTTTGTTTGAGAGTCTAAATACATGTAGTTGGACTTGACTATAAATGTCAGGCAAATGATGTGTACCATTTGTGTAAGACAACTTTAGCATGTTTCAAGAAGAGTACTCTAACACTGCAACAATGGCTAATGCTCACCCTGTGCACAAACCCATTAAACCTTAACTGAATGGCTTATAAAAACTGGAGGGGTGAAGGCAACAGGTTTCGGGATGAACCTTCATAGTGGGCCTAGTACAGCACTTGTGTAATACAATGCTCGGCTGGTGGGAGTTTTATTGTATAGTTACTAGTCTTGTCAAATAGTGTTAGGCATTGAAACAACAAGTGACCAAAGTGAAAGATCGATACCCAATGAAACCATCACATACTCCTACCAAGACGTAACCCATCTTTTCAAATGCCTTCCATGTATATTATTTGAAGTATACCGATACATGGCTGTACAAATTCAACAAAACAGATTTAGCAAGAGTTTCTGAATTTGAATGCTTTTTAAGAATTGTATGTTATGTAGCACAGGTACATTTGATTGGGAATGATTTGATTTGTAACATAACATGTATTACTTTACTATCTGAAGAAATGTAATGTTGATCATCATCAAACACTTTCCATACCAGGAATGTTGCCTAATTATGATGTACGGAGTAGGTGTAGGATAGGTGGATAGAGGCACATAGAAGATATGTGTACATAATAGACAGAGAACTGTTGGAAGATGACAATATAAATGGTAACGTCACAAATGTATGAAAACATTCTAAATGACCTCCTGTGTTTATATACCTAGCATATGTGTTTAGCTACACACACAGCATATAAACATAAGCACAATAATAGTTATGAAAGTGTATAAAATCAATCCTGTTGGTGAAAACTTCCAATAAACATAAATGTAAGTCCTAGAGGTGATGAAGGTGGATGCCTACATCCATCTGTAAAGTTTCTTAAATTCTGTCAACCTTACTACAAGAGGTTTATATCATATGCTAGATGTTAAGTGGCGTACACAGTATCAGGTGACCTAATCAACTATCCACAGTGTACACAGTCACATGATTATAAAGCAATTCAATTATTCACATGTAGAGTGTTGTTGAACTTTGTCAATGTACTGCAGATACATTATTTATACTTAGAACATGTGCATGTTAAATGCTTGATTTAAAACAAATAACAGTTCTCTTTCTCTTATAAGCATCCTCCTCTAGTTAGCAAAGGAGATGTTGACCAATAACTTTGGGAACTGGATGTTCGCTCAGAGCCGGAAGGCAGTACTGCTTAAACAAGGGAACCAGCGGCACAGAGGGTGAGGAAGCTTAAATGGGATGTCACAACTTCAGCTGATTCTGAGGCTTCCACGTCAGACCAGCCCCAAGTGGTGAAGGACCCAATATCATCTCATGGAGTTCCAACATCACCCCACCACCAGCAGGATCAGCATCCTCCCTCCCCCCCAATGTTGGGCAACTTCAGGTTCTAAAAAGTCTGGGGTCTCCTTTGTCCCAGGCACCTCAGCTCCTGTCCCAGTCCACTCACCAGTGATGTCTGAGGAGGCTAGTGAATTGTTGTGAAGCCTCTCTGTAGGCCAGACTACACAGCTTTGTGCAGAGAGGCATTGCTCGCATCAGATCCCCATCAAACATCACTGCCTCCCACCCACCAACATCTGCCCCTTATTCGCTATGACCTTCCTCTTTCCAAATCCTTCCTCCAACACCATACCGCCACCATCCATTTCTGTCCCAACAACCTCAACAACTGACTCCACCTACACACTCACACCCATTCACAAACAGACAAACAGAAACAAACAGGCACACAGACCCTTCAACTCAGAAACACAAACATACACATACATACATACAAACTAACACCACACCATCCCCCACCACAGACACTGCCAAAACACAAAAAGACTCACACACACCGATCCATCCACCTTTGATAACAAAATGCAGACTCGGACACAAACCCTCAATAGCTACCACACCCTCAGCCACTACCACATCCTTAATCACTATCACACCCATGACCAAACCCTCAACCACCACCACACCCTCAACAACCATGGCACCCTCAACCACCACCACACCCTCAACAACTACCATACCCTCATTCACACCACACCCTCAGCAAAACATAGAGACTCACCATCACTCAAGCAAATTACACCACAGTAACACACACTCAAAGCAACTACATCCACAAAAATCTATACCGATATTTGATTTATTACGTGTTTTGAGAGAAGACTCTCCTTTACTAATAAAACAAATTTGCTTTAACAAGTTTGGATTTCTGTTGAACACATACACAAGCTAAAAATGTAGGGAGTGAATTAGTGAAATTGTTACATATCGAATATGGAATAACAACTGCAATATAAAGCCAATAAGATATACACAGATACGTTTAAGTGTCTTCCTTAGGTTTGATGTAGTTACCTTTACATTTATAATTTGAAAGTCCCAAGCTCTGAAATAAAATTATAAAGGCTAAAACTACAGTGGCTACTATCGAATTCAGGTCTAACGTAATTCCAACAATAATCTTAAAAGAAAGCGGATACGACGTTGCAACTATATGCAATAAAGGAGACCAATCACAGGAGATGTTTAGAGAAAAAAATAACATGAAAATACAGGCCTTTGATCAAAAAGATAGTGGTTTCAAAAATCTTACCAGTAATCAGGATGTAAGCTTAATTATCTCAATCAAAAATGGAGAGAGAGAGATCTGAAACAAAAGCATAGAAAACAAGCATTGGAAATGCAATAGGTCTCGGATTTATTTGAGTTAGATTTAATGGCATTGTAAATGGCAATGTCTTTTAGCCATGTTTTATGGAGTGTATGCATGTGGTGTGTAGTGGAATTATGTGGGTTGGATTGGAATTGTTCACCCTGCACACTCACACACTGTTAACCCTGCACACTCACACACTGTTCACCCTGCACACTCACACACTGTTCACCCTGCACACTCACACACTGCTCACCCTACACACACACACTGCTCACCCTATACGCTCTCACACTGCTCACCCTGCACACTCACACACTGCTCACCCTGCACACTCACACACTGTTCGCCCTGCACACTCACACACTGCTCACCCTGCACACTCACACACTGCTCACCCTACACATTCACACACTGCTCACCCAACACACTCACACACTGCTCACCCTAGACACTCACACAATGTTCACCCTGCACGCTCACACACAGTTAACCCTGCATACTCACACACTGCTCACCCTGCATGCTCACACACTGCTCATCCTGCACGCTCACACACTGCTCACCCTACACACTCACACACTGCTCACCCTGCGTAATGCGAAAAGACCTAGCTCTGCCCTTTGGCCTTTGTTGTGATCGTACAGTAGGTTGTGAGTAGTTGAGCTTGATTGGTTGGGGTGTCCCCTCCTTGCTGCTCTCCTCACAGAGGGCCGGCTACCTCAATAAATGCTCCCAAGACACGTGTTCAGCTGTTCTTTGTTTTAGCTCCTGTGTGTCAGTGCACCATGTAAGCACACAAGCATACCCTGCTTTCTCTGGAACACTCACACTGCTGAGTCACTCTCACTCTACAGTCACTCTGCAGTCACTCTCACTCGGCAGTCACTCTAAAGTCACTCTCACTCTGCAGTCAATCTGCAGTCACCCTCACTCTGCAGTCACACTGCAGTCACTCTCACTCTCTCTGCAGTCACTCACACTCTGCAGTCACTCTGCAGTCACTCACACTCTGCACTCACACTCTACACTCACACGCTGCACTCACATGCTGCACTCACACACTGCACTCACACTCTGCACCCACACTCTGCACTTACACTCTGAACTCACACTCGGCACTCACTCTGCATTCTGCACTCACACTCACTCTGCACTCACACTCACTCTGCACTCACTCTGCACTCACTCTGCACTCACACTCACTCTGCACTCACACTCACTTTGCACTCACATTCACTCTGCACTCACTCTGCACTCTGCACTCACTCTGCACTCACACTCACTCTGCACTCACACTCACTCTGCACTCACACTCACTCTGTGCACTCACACACACTCTGCACTCACACACACTCTGCACTCACACTCACTCTGCACTCACACTCACTCTGTGCACTCACACTGCACTCACTCTGCACTCACACACACTCTGCAATCACACTCACTCTGCACTCACTCTGCACTGACACACACTCTGCACTCACACACACTCTGCACTCACATACACTCTGCACTCTGCACTCACTCTGCGCTCACTCTGCACTCACACTCACTCTGCACTCACTCTGCACTCTGCACTCACACACACTCTGCACTCACACTCACTCTGCACTCACACACACTCTGCACTCACACCTACTCCGCACTCACACACACTCTGCACTCACACACACTCTGCACTCACACACTCTGCACTCACTCTCTGCACTCAGTCTGCACTCACTCTCTGCTCTCACTCTGCACTCACTCTCTGCTCTCACTCTCTGCTCTCACTCTGCACTCACTCTGCACTTACTCTGCACTCACTCTCACTCAGACTCTGCACTCAGACTCTGCACTCACTCTGCACTCACACTCACTCTGTGCATTTACTCCTCTGCACTCACTCTCACTCAGACTCTACACTCAGACTCTGCACTCACTCTGCACTCACACTCACTCTGTGCATTTACTCCTCTGCACTCACACTCACTCTGTGCACTCATTTTGCACTCACACTCACTCTCTGCACTCACTCTGCACTCACCCTGCACTCACTCTGCACTCTGCACTCTGCACTCACACTCACTCTGCACAGACTCTGCACTCGCACTCACTCTGCACTCAGACTCTGCACTCACTCTGCACTCAATCTGCACTCACTCTGCACATACTCTGCACTCGCACTCACTCTGCACTCAGACTCTGCACTCACTCTGCACTCAATCTGCACTCACTCTGCACGCACTCTGCACTCACACTCTCTCTGCACTCACTCTGTAGTCCCTCACTTTGCTCTGACTCTGACTCTGCTCTGACTCTGACTCTGCTCTCACTCTGACTCTCCTCTCACTCTGACTCTCCTCTCACTCTGACTCTCACTCTGCATTTACACACTCTGCACTCAGACTCTGCACTCAGACTCTGCACTCAGACTCTGCACTCTCTCTGCACTCACTCTGCGCTTACACTCTGCACTCACTCTGCACTCACACTCACTCTATACTCACTCTGCACTCACTCTGCATGCACTCTCCACTCGCACTCACTCTGCACGCACTCTGCACTCACACTCACTCTGCACTCACACTCTGCACTCACACTCTGCACTCACTCTCACTACACTCACACTCTGCACTCACTCTGCACCCACACTCAGCACTCACACTGCACTCACTCTGCACTCACACTCACTCACACTCTGCACTCACACTCTGCACTCACACTCTGCACTTACTCTCACTCTGCACTCACTCTCACTCTGCACTCAGACTCTGCACTCACTCTGCAGTCACTCTGCACTCACTCTGCACTCACTCTGCACTCGGCACTCACTCACTCTGCACTACATCGGCTTTAAAGCGGTATTTTGTGTGAATATGAAGTTTGTTAATTATGTGCAGAAGGTAGGGTGAGTTGAACTATGGGCCGGAAGACTTTGTGAAGGAGGATTTTAGATCAGGCATTTGTTTGGAGATCGTTTAGTGGAAGGATAAGGAGAAAGTGACTAAAGTTAATATCATAATGAACTAAGGCCACAAATGAGACAATCATGTGAGAAAAGTGATAATAAAAGAAGGTGTGATGGAGGTGCACAGAATGGTATGAGAATGCCATCATTTATTAAAAGGAGCCCTAAATGGTACACAAGATTGCTTGTTTTGTGTTTGTACTTCTCATTATTACATACTTGTTTTGTGTTGACAAGGTTATATGTGTCTTGTGCGTCTTGAATTTGCTGTTATTTTACTAAAACGGAGACAAGTGCTATAACATAACGTCTATTTGTAAAGTGCACATTACCCTGAAGAGTATCTTGGTGCTGAGCAAATTAATGTTTATTGTAACCCAACTCAATGGTACTCATCTTATCGACATCAGAAGTATGAAAGGCGGAGTGGACCCACCAGTGTCTGAACCTGTGAGCAAAAGGTCAAACACAGATGTCTACGGTGGCATTAGTCCACTGAGCCCCCCCAGGACCTCCGGTTTACCAGTCTCACCTATGTCTTAATCTGTGCATTCTCTTGTGTTCTGCATTTGGAATGTTCTAGTCTGGAATGTCTGTAATCAAAAGTGGAACAGTTGGGAAATGTTCGGGGTGAGAAGGGTGAGGAGAAATATTTGTTTATTTGTCCTCTCATGTACCACGGATTGTTAAAAAAAGAGGTTTCATTTCTGCCGTCTAATTTTTTTTTATAGTTTGATGCATTACTGTTCAGACCCTCGCGACTCTGCAGAGTTTACAACACGAACCTACACGCAACCAATGCAATGTTAATACCGCCTGTCGGCTGCCATTTTAAACTGACAGCTTTGGCCCAAAAGCAAAGCAGGCCGGCCGCGGCGACGGTCTGTCCTTAAGGACACAAATTCCATTCCAGGCTCGTATGCGCGAGCACAGCCTCTAATCTTTGACCTTTTTCCAAATTCTGCGAAGGCCAAGAGACGAGTTTTGCCAAAATAAAGTGGATTGGATTGCAAGGATAACACACGGGCGTTCCTCATGAATAAGAGAGACGCATTTAATATTTACAGGTTTTTTTCACAAGAGAAACACGCTGGGCATTAGGGTAGCCCGGGGTCATTATAGCGCTGCAGCTTAGGGAGATCAGAACGCCTTTCAGCACATCAGACATTTTCCAGGTGTTTACATCGAGGGAATGACTGCTGGCGAGTGGTGCACGCGCGCGCTCCACTGCCAGCATGTCTTCAATTATCTCCGCCATGACGGCAGAGATAATTGAAGATATATGGCCTTCTGGTGCGCGTAACAGACACCAATAGGCCATAGGTGGAGCTACGCGACCGCCTATGGACTATTGCGTGTTCTGTTTCTTAAGCACACGCACACAAAGGCCAATAGGAATGCACCTAGGAAATAACACGCAAAAAATGCGTGGAATTCCTAGGTACATTTTGAAGAGCCCTGAGAAAAGGACTCTGGGCCACGCCCACTGCTGACGCAGTGTAGGCTAGGCCCGAGCCCTAAAAAGGAGACTATTTCTAAGGAACAACACTGGTCCAGGCTACCGGAAAATTTAAATAGACACAAACACAAACAAGGACGGGAAAATAAACTCTCTTTTTAACAGAAGGTTGAACATAGCAGGGAAGAATGAGGAGAAAATGGCACTAGTTTTGAAACATTCCCCAGCGATAGTCGCTTTACAAGAAACTTGGCAAACAAAATCTTTTCTCCAAAATGGCTATTTCGTATATGATATACCAGCAGAGTCGGTAAGCAAGAGACACTCCAAAGGAGGTATAGCAATGTTACTCCACAAGGACTACCTTTGGGACCAAGAACTTTTACCTATGCATCAAAAAAATACTCAGTGTATAAAGGTCAAATGTTGGAGTTCTCCCACAGACACTTTATTCAATTTATTAATTTTCAATTGTTATTTTCCACTAGGTTCCTCAACGGACATCCACATCATCAAAGCATTTGAGGAAATAGAAAAGGTGATGGAAGCTGAAGGATTTCCTTCTGTTTACCTATAAGGTGACTTCAATGGGAAGATCTCCAATGATCTTCTAGAAAAATGGGAATATGGCGAACAAGAGGAAGTACTGCTAATCCCGACTCCACTATTCCCTGCAGGGATTAAAGCAGATAATCGTGGAAATATTCTACTGTCTTATCTTCCAGTAATAAACGGCGTCATATTAAATGGATGCACAGAAGGAAACATCCCAGCTTTCTTTACAAGAAAGGGTAACTTCAGTTCATCAATCCTGCACTATATGATATGTAGTCAGGGTTTATTTGGAAGAGTATTAAAACTAACTACAAAATTTGTCATAGGAAGTGATCACGCAATATTAAGCCTCGAAACTGGAATAACACTGCAACTTACTTCTTCTGCTACTATTATGTATTCTCACAGGAATGTAATGATGAACCAGGCTCAAGAGCGACCAATATAGAATTCTACTGTATTTAATCAAATTAACTTTGCAATTACTAAAACTCAAGTACTACAAATAAATTATTCTTCAAATCCAATAGAAAACTATGAAATGGCCCTCATCAAGATAGTGCGACTCCTGGAGGAGACCTTAAAACACCGGGATACTCCAGTGATAAAACATTCAAAAAAGAATCTGAATAAAAAAACCTGGTGCATTAAACAAATTAATCTGTCAGCAATTTTTACAATATTTAGAGGCAAGAGATAAAGAAATTAAACATCTAAAAAACTGCTGACGGAGGGAAAAAGGAAAACTCCAAAAAAAGGCAACAAGACCAAAATTGGGTTGACATCCAAATTGCAGCTAATAATCATGATAGTCACACATATTGGAATCTAATAGCTAAACAAACAAGAACAAAGAAATGTTTGCAAGCATCACCAGTTCCTCCAACAGACTGGGAAATATACTTAACCAATATATACAAGCCAAACCCAAGCTGCGAAAATCGGAGGCAAGCACCGAGCACCAAGTGAACAGGAGGAAAACAATCAAGACAATCTAGTCCCTGTTGCACGTCAAATAGAGCAGTATGTAAAGATCGCAAGGCCTTCAGCCGCCATGGGTGTGGACAAGATCCCAATAAAGGCTCTTAAAAACAACTCGGAAAGGTGGAGCAAGTTTTTGGTTCCCTTATATTCTTACTGTTACTCCACAGGGAAAATCCTGAATTCATGAAAGAGGAGTATCGTGATTCCCATCTTTAGGAAGGGCTCTCGCTTACATCCCGGTAACTACCGAGAGATTACCTTATTGGATGCAACAGGAAACATTTTTGTGGCTAGTATATTGGATCATCTCAAAGACTAGGCCTTTTCCACTGGAGCAACCCCTTTTAATCAGGCTGGGTTTTTCCCAAAACGTGCAGTTACTGACAACATTGCAGTATTACAGACAATCATAAATAAACATGCTGTCACAAAATCACAGGTTGTTTACGCTGTCTTTGTCGATTTTACAACAGCATTCGACAGAGTGGATAGACCTACACTTTGAAATAGGCTCAGAAACCAGGCAATCCCTTCAAATCTCCTTCACATAATTATATCACTCCATACCGAAACTTGGTGTCATGTTCAAATGGGAAAAGAGAAGGGTCTTACACATCCAATAGATACACCCAACTAAGGCAAGGTTGCCTGTTGGCTTCCCTCCTCTTTTCGTTATACCTTAGTGACCTACTAGCACATTTCTCACAGGTCCCTAATCTTCCTCCAAAGCTAGCATCTTGTAAAGTCTATATCATGATGTATGCTGATGATGTTGTAATATTTGACCTTACCCCAATTGGACTTCAAAGGAATCTTGAAGCCCTCGCCAAATATACAAAGGAAAATGTCTTGATCCCCAATACAACAAAAACGAAAATGCTGCTGATTCGGGGGAGAAAGCATTACAGAAAGTACAATTGGACATTGGGGGGAGAATCGCTAGAAGTGGTAAAAGAGTACACATACCTGGGCCGAATATTTACTCAAGCATTACAAAACTCTTCCCATCTGCAGCACATCAGTCGAAAAGCAGACGTCCACGTCGGGGCACTCAAATGCTTATATTCCTCCTCAGGACAAAGGCATTTCCTTCCATTATTACAGGTCTATAGTTCTAAGATCCCGCCAATTTTATCATATGCTTTGGAATATATCCCAATACAACACTGGCATCAAGTACAAATTAAGGATTGGAAACTTCTTTGCAAAATTATTTAAGTCCATCAAGATGTCCGGGTACAAGCACTACTGTAGAATTTTCCTTAGTTAGCCCCAACGCCCGAGCCATCACTAACATCTTAAGATGGCCTTATAATCTCTTACACTCTGACCCAGGTACCCTAAGATCATTACTAAAATTTGAGATGTTTGAGCAGGAATCTATAAAGTATATCTTTACCCAAAATCTGACTACTGTTTCTAAACTATCAAACTGCACAATTGCACTTTTGAAATCATGGATTCCTGCACAACTAAAGTTTTTTTTAAACATCTAACGCCGTGGCTTAGTTTTGACTTGGACATTCAATTTTTTCTAAACTCCATCATTACGAACTTTATGCTGCATCCATTGAATACAAACAATTATAACATTACATCCATTTCACCCAAAGGCATAGAGTTTGGCGTTGTTTTATACTTTTACGTCTTGGGATACTCCCTCTTAAATCGTTGACATCCAAATGGAACAATAAAGAAAATGTTACCAGTGAATGTGACTTATGTAAAGGAGGAATCCATGATCTAAAGTATGTTTTATCTCTATGTCCAAATCCGATAGTCGTAGAGGACAGAAAGCACTATTTAAAATTAATTAAATTCAAATACAATAGTTCATCAGTGGAGAGATTGAGTATGTTATGTAAATCTCCACCAGACGAATTTGTTTGTCACAATCTGCTTACATTTTTTAAATTGTTTTTAAAATTATATTGAAAAATTCATTTTATACTATACATTTTAAATGTTTTATCAGAAAATGTGTTGTTCTAAGTAGAGAACTAAACCAAATAAACTTGAACTTGAAAGTCATTTAGATTTCTGATCTACATTGGATATTTGGCATGCTTCAGTCATGATGGAGGAGACTTACCCCAAATTTACTACTGAGGTCTATATGTCTATGACAAAAATGTCAGTTAGAAAAATAAATAATGTGAGTAAAGCCCTTTATTGGTTTACATCCGCCAGGTCAGGTGTGGAGGTTTAACTGCCATGGATATGCCAATGGTAGCTAACACTGTGATTGGGTGGGCTGAATTATGGCTGTAATGCCTCTGTCAGAAGCTTTTTGGCAATAACTCCATTGACAAAGAAGTCTGCATGCAACAGAGACAGCAGTGGTTTGATATAGTTTCATCCTTCTTATTACCAACAGTGCCACCGAATCAAGGGGGCACACAGTTCCAATGGTGGAAGGAAAGAGAGAACGCTTTTGGATGGTCCGGACCCATCCGCGAGAAAATATAAACTAGTCCCCTAGTCTCCAACTGCTGGGGAAGCTTCTTCTCTTCAGCACTGCAGCCGCTAGTGCCTGAGGGCAGGCTTCTGGTTCCTAGGTCTCTTTCCAACCAGGTATCCTGAATGGGTGGAGTACTCTTTAGTCAGCTAGGTATCCCTGGAACCAAGTGCCCTTCATCTTTTTGTGTCCCTGGAGCAGGTAAACAGGAGGCCATCCTCTTTGACCCTTGGCAAGCAGTTCCAGTTACTGGGTGCCAGTGGAATTCAGGATCCTTTGAGTCCTTGTGTGAGTCCTCTTCTTCCAGAAGGAGCCAAGAGTAAGGATTCCTCTTTCATTAATGTTCTTCTTCTTCAGATGGACCCTTCCCAAGCACAGAAACATTCTTTGGAAATAAAGTGTTAGATGTAGCCTGTGAACTAACTAATTATTGGAAGAACTCTACTGCCTAATCCTAACAATTTTCACATAGTACCCCCACTTCTTTTTGCAGCACTTTTACGTTTACTTAGGTTCAAAGTACAGAGGAGCCCCTGTTTCAAAATAACAGGACCCACCTGCCACCAGACTTCTTAGCCGCTACTCTACCTGAGGGTCAAAACTGTCTATTCCTTCTACTGTGCCTAGAGCCTAACCGTCTATAAGGGTTCTGGAGTGAACAGAGGAATGCCCTCTTTGGCATCTCGAAGTTGAAAGAGGTAGTGCTAAATCCTTGTTCGGACAACTGTTCCTCTCCACTCCCAGATATTATCAAATCCCTGCTAAGATGTCAGCGGTTAACATCTATTGACCTTTCCTATGTCAAGAGAAAAGACATTGGGGCAGATTTACAAGCCCCTTGCGCCTCTTTTGCGCTGCCGATGCATCACTTTTGTGACGCAGCGGCGGCGCAAAAGATGCGCCATGGTGCAGGGTATTAACAACGTGACGCATCTAGGAGATGCGTCATGTTGTAAAGCCATGTGCCATAAGGAGGCGTTCCTGCGCAGGGGGGCGTTCCTGCGCAGGAACGCCTCCTAAAAGTGGCTGAGTGAAATCTGCAAGATTTCACTCAGTCACTTTTAGGCCAATGCTGCGTCAAAACGCTGTGCCTGCTTGAAGCAGGCGTAAGGATTGACGCAGCATTAACAAGATAGGGCCCCCCAGAGCATTGCTGGAGCAGTGCGTCACTTTTACGGCACAGATGCGTTATGCATCTGTGCCGTTTTTGCCCCATGGTGCGCCGCATTGTAAATGCAGAAACTCCATGTGAGTCAGTACTGAAAATAAATATTCCCATTCGAGAGAATCAAACGCTACCGCTCGTTCGTTCTGGTCGATGTCATGCATGATAGAGAATAGCGTGCATAAGTTGTGTGAAGTGGACCTCCCAGCTATAAAACCCGATTGGTCTGGTTGGATCAAGTTTCCCATCAAAAGGCTAAGTCTAATGGCTACGACTTTGGCTAGAATTTGTACATCGCAGTTTATCAGAGACAAGGGCCTGTATGAGATCGTGCAATCTGGTGGATTACCCGGTTTTAAAAGTGAGACTATCATGGCCTCTCTCATGGATTGTGGTAGTATGCCCTGCTTCTTCATACATTTGCTTAAGAAATAGTGCAAGCATATCTACATAGGTTTTGTAGAACTCAATTGTGAGTCCATCCAGGCCCGGGGCTTTTCCATTCCCTATTTACATAAGGGCGACTCTTATTTCCTCCTCGGTGATGTCCGCAACAAGGAATCCCCATTGCCCCTTGCTCAACCACGCAAGCTCTATTTGCTCCAGGTGTAATCTGGTTTCAGATTGCCCTGCGCATAGTGTATAGTGTTTTATAGTGTCTAGTAAACACATCCGCTATTTCCGGTGTGTCCCATCCTCCACACCTTCATCATCACGTATGGTAAATACGTAATTGGCCACTTTAGGGGATCTGATGGTTTCAGCCAGTGTTTTACCAGGGCGTTCGGCCTCCCCATATTTCCTTGCCGTATGATATTTACCCCGGAATAGACACTCCCACTCTGCCTCGGTTTGATATTCCGTCATTAGCTCTCTAATGTTTGCCAGTGCCTTGTCTCCATGTGCCTTACGTGTTTTCTCTTCCTGTGGTTTGAGTTTAAGTTCTAGGTGGTGTAGGATCATCCTGTTGTCTCTGAGAATACCTTAAGCTTTGGCGAAACACCCCCTTATGGTGACCTTCAGCACCTCCCACACCATGGCTAGTAAGGATACAGAGTCTATGTTTAGTCTCAGGAACTCTTCTAGCGCCTCCTCTAACTCTGACCTGAACGCCATCTCCAATAGGGATGTGGGCTGCAATCGCCATGTTCTGCATTGGTTTAGCATGCCCAGTGGGTTCCACTGCATGTATACTGGGGAGTGGTCAGAGTATGTGCGCGCTAATTGGTGAGTTGCGAGACTGTGCACCACTATATCTTTAGAAGTGAGACACATATCCAATCTAGATCAAATATTCTGCACTGCTGGGAAGAACGTTCCCTCCAATCTATCAGGATGATGGTGGCGCCAGATGTCAACTAGCATATTTTCTTCTATTATCTGCTGTAGCTGTCACTGTGCTTTAGTGTAGTGGTGTGGCATGGGATTCAAGCGGTCCCTGGGTGGGGAGAGAAACAGGTTAAAGTCCCCTCCCCATATTAGGTGGGTTGAATCTATACTCGCTATCTGTGCCCATAGCTTGATGAAAAAGTCCTCATAATCTACATTTGATCCATAGCTGCTCACTAGGTGATGGACTAGGACACCAGCCTGCCCCATGTCATGCACTGTCTCCCCTGCGGGTCATGTAAGGAGCGTTCTTCTACATATGGCACCTTTTTTTTTTAATGAGTATTGCCGTGTCTCTCGATTAGGCTGAGTATGAAGCGAAATACCTTTGAGAGGCCCAGTGCGCTGCAAACTGCGTTCCATTCGGTTGTATGGTGTGTGTTTCTTGAAGCATGGCTATGCTCACCTGGTGGTTGTTCAGGTAAGCCAGTATGTGTCTCTTTTTCCTAGGGTCTCCCAATCCTCTGATGTTCCAGGTCAGCAGGCCCACCCATGCAGGATGCTGGTCTGGACTCTTACTGTTCACCATTATCCCTCAGTGTGAATGTTATATAGTGTATCCGCGTGCGCCCTTGTCCATGTAACGTCAGTGTGTGCTGGTTGCTTTGACATTGTTTCTGCCTCTGGTGCATGGTCTGTGGCATATACCAGTGATTAGTTAAAACCCTGCTACAGCTTCGTTTGTGAGCATCAGTGACACCTGCTGTGTCAGCTTCTAAGTGGGCTTGGTCTACGTCTTGGCTTGCTAACAAAAAACATAACAATCTAATCCTCAAAACCTATGAACAATGTCCCCTTCAGAGGGGGGGAGGGGATCTCCCTTAGGGGTGTGTTTCCTAGAGGGTGAGGCGGCACCTCCTGCACAGCGGTGTGGTGCAGGAGGTTGCCCGGGAATAGGTATTCAGTGTCCGGCGGTGTCCCGCTATTCTGAATTGGTGCCTCTAATGGCCTAGTGCCATACGAGTACTTTTAGTTGTGTCATGCTGCTAGATCAAAGTGGGGATGCGTGGACAGTGTATTATCCACTCCCTTACAGTTACCACAATTGTCTCTACCCGCCGTTACTGCTCCACCTCATAGTACGACGCGTCTTCTCTGCTTCGCAAAGGTGAGGTCTCAGCTCTCCTAGCTGCCTTCACAGTGTTTCTGAGAAAGTATGCCCCCGGCTGTGGAGTGTTGCATATGTGCTGTTTGCCGCGGTGCATGAGTCTTAATCTTACAGGATATAGCATGGCATATTCCACTCCCTCTTGCTGTAGATTTTTCTTAATAGGCAGATACTTTTTTGGCTGCTTTTTTGATGTTCAACTTGAAATCGGGGTATAGGGCTATGGTGTTGTTGTCATAGACCACTGTCTTAATTTCTCTGGCTTTGCGGAGTGCTGCATCACGGTCCCTATAGTTGAGCTGTCTCACGACGATGGGTCTGGGCGGCACTCCTGTTGGGGGCTTTAGTGCCAGAGTTCTGTGTGTCCTTTCGGCAATTAGCTTTTTTGAGAAGGTCACTGGACCAAAACATGCAACCAGCATCCTTTCCACGTATTACTCCATCTTTCCTGTAGTGGTTGTCTCTGGGACACCAAGAATTCTGATGTTATTGCACCTTGGTCTGGCCGCAAGGTCTTCATTTTTTGCGGCTATCACTTTTAGCAACTTGTCCATCTCTATGATTTGTCCTGCCGAGTGTACCTAATCATCCTCCAATATCAATATTCTTGTTTCAGCTTCATTGGTCTGCCCGTCTTGCTTCTCTAGTTTCTGCGTAATTTGTTCCATCCGGGCGCATATCGTGTCCATTTTGTCCTCCATGGACGTTAGACTGTGTTTCATAGTGATCAGCAGTGCCTTCATTTTCATTTCATCTAGGTTGTGCGTTGTTTTGTCTGCTCCATCTTGTTCTGCTTCTTGTACGGTTCTTTGTGTTCTGTGGGCTTCAAACAGGAGTTTAGATTGTTTGTCGTCTGATTTCCCAATTTTGGTGTGGTTATTATGGCACTGTCCCTTATTGTGTGTGGTTGGCCTTGCGATGCCCAGTACCACACTTTCACTGCCTGTGTCAGTTTCCCACCAGTCCTTGAAGCGCTGCTTTCCACGTTTGTGAGTGGTACGGGTCCGCCCCTCCTTATGGTTATTGGCTTGTGCCAAGACTCGTTTTGTCCCCTCAAGGGCCTTCCAGGGTGTACACCATCTGTGCAGTCCGATCTGTGCATGGTGGGCTCTCATTGCAGGAAGGTGTGCGCTTTGCTGTGTCTGTAGCGCGGGTTCATGGTGAGCTCCCCGTGGCCTCACTCCTTTCCGTCTGTTTGAGTTTGGCAGTCAGTGCAGGCGGCCTAATTGTGTCTGATTCTGTGGGACTTCTGTTTTTTTTAATTCTGTTTTTTGGCTCATTTGCAGCTCTGGTTGTTCTTTTCCGTGTACACTGGGCCTCAAATGCAGCTTGTGTGGAGTCTCGCAACGGCTCGTCTATGACCCTGCAGGGCCTGGGGCAGTCTGCACCTTCAGCAGATCGGCTTTGCAGCAGTTGGTGGGGTTTCTGCCTGGAGACTGTGGATGAGGCTTTAGGCTTTGGGCAGCGGTGTGTATTCATCCATGCTGAGCGCTTGTTTTTTTTATAGTATTATTATTTAATTTTTTCCCCTCCAATATGGCGGAGCACTACACTTTATTTAATTAACTGGGGCTGGCGCCCTGTTTTCCTATACGGCCCTGCCACCGTTGTTGTGCCTTATTTTAGCCATGTATCTTTCTATTTTTTGAGGGGGGGGGCAGGGTTTTGTTTGAACTCGGCAGCGCCCGTAATCGGTGCTAGGCCCAGGGCCCAGTAAGATCGGCCTCTGCCACACGGCGGACCCCTGTACTTTAGGGCGGGGCAGATCTCACTCCCTTTTCACTGGGATTTAGCGGCAGGGTGTCACCTGGGCTGTCGGTCTGCACCACAGGTATGTGCGCAGATTGCTGCAGGGGTCTCCCACGTTCTCTGCTCTTCCCCAGGAGCCTGTAGCTGACTTGTTAGGAATTGGGCAGCCTGCGGTCTCTCTGACTGTTGCTAGTCTTCGCCGCGTGGCTGGTGGGGCTCCCCAATCTCAGTGTCAGATGCAGCGGTTCCCAGTCCCCGGGTCTCTCCTGGCCCGTACCCTGCGCCTTGTGCCCTGCACGGGGTGCTTGCTCAGTAACTCCCGCTACGTTTGTGTTATCAAAGTGGCTCGTAGATAATTGTTTGCTTACAGTGTGGGGCGGGTGTTCATTCTTTGCCGGACATCAGGATTGATGTTCCAATGCACCGTTAGACTCGGGAACCAGCCTCCGTCTCCGGGCCTTTCCCGGCTCTGCTGCCCGTCCCTTTTTTCCATGGACCACAGCAGATCGTAGCGTGTCGCAGGTTCATTATGTCTTACGGCTATGGAATTTGCGGGCTCTGCTGTGTCCTTAGATCTTCGGCAGGATTTTCCACATAGTTTAAGGGGTTTTACCTCGGTGGGACACAGGATTTTTATAGATGTTGTTTCCAGGGCGAACAGAGCCTCACTACAGTGCGGCGATCTTGTTAGCCTGCCCTCTAGCGGGAGAACAGCCTTTACCACGCGGATTTTACTCCGCATACCGTTACAACGCGGTTTTTAGAATGCAAGTCGTAACCACGACTTGCGCTGGAGTGCGCAACAGGACAAGGAATAATTTAATTTACTATCCAACACCTTCCCTACTGTACGTAGGCTGGTGTTGGAATAGTAAATTAAATTCCGAAGTAAAAGTAAAAACCGCGTTGTAACGATATGCGTGGTAAAACCATGCGTCGTACCGTCATACATCCCTCTAGCGCCCACATTGATGGAAGATTGTTGGAAGGATGTTGTCTTTGTTTTGATCTGAAATGGGAAGTGTTTCCATGTTGTACGTGATGACCACCGAGGTACAGTTATCGTGTTATGGGACACAGCGTGTAATAGTGTGGTGGATGATGCTTTATAGCTCTGCTGGTCCCTTTATGATATTTCATATAATGTAGTTGTTAGACCTGCCATTCTTGGTGTGGTCTCCCCTGTCTTTTTGCCTCTTCTTCCTGTAACTTTGACGTTATGCTGGACTTTGTTTTTACTGGTTTATGTGCTCTGGGTCGTTTACCCCTGCTGATCAGTGCTAAAGTGACAGTATTCCCTGTGTAAATTGTGATTCTGATTGGTTTTCCATTATTGGCTTATTTGATTTACCGAAAAAGGACAGGACATTGCTGTGTATCCTGCTTGTGAAGTTTCTCGGAGGGCTTCTGTGTGCTTGCTCCTGTTAAGAAGTCTCGGGCCATCGAAGACTTCACCTGCAGCATCCCTGAACTCCACTGCTGGGAGTTCTGACCTGCCAAGTGGTTCCAATTCCAGTTCTGGGACCTTGGAGGCGGTTTCTGCTGCAAAAAGCTATAAAAGACTTGAAAATCAATGCTTTGCCCTGCCAGGGCCTGTTTTTGCCAATGCAGCACTGCCATGCGGGAAACGTTTCCACGCACTGCCACCATGCGACTGAAGAAATCGACACGCTCCTGCCCATGGCCGAAGAAACTGCCACAGCCCGAGTTCAGCCCACTGTGTCTCCGAAGTCCGAGACCTTTGCATTGACTTTGACGCAGGCCCTGCTATGCGACCTAAAGAATCAATGTAACATGGGACCACAGCCGAAGAAATCAACCTAGTGCCTGTTTGATGCCCTATCGTCCTCCAGAATTTGACGCAGTGCACCTGTGCCTACCCTATTTCAAGCAGGACAGCCTAAAGGCGACCTCACTTTCCACAATCTCACCCGCTGCTGCCGCTGTTGGCTTCTTGGCTGCTGATGTGATGGAGGACTATAAATGAAAGACTTGAGTGCACTCATCTCAAGATCGGGTGAAGCAAGCTAAGTGACCCAAGCAGGGGCTAAAAGAAATGTCACAAGAGAAGAAGAATGAGATGTCTGAAGCCGCAGATATCCGGCATGCCCAACGTGCAGAACACCAAAAGAAGACAGGCAAGGAGATTGCTAGCAAAACAAGAGGGCCTCTGTCTAATGGTTTCAAAACCGGGCAACTATCTTTGAATTGTCAAGTTTCTTGAAAATTGCGAATTATCAACCTGAAAAACAAAAAAGAAAATGAGATGAAAATAAAAATGCCAGCAAAGTTGTTATTTAAACACAATTATCCGTGAGAAGAACTATTTACAAACTACAACGGCTATTGGGTTAATAAAAAACTTTAAATCATACCATTGGAAATGATCTTGAGCAATTTTCTTCTAACATCCATTAACAGTTCAATATGAAACACCAGCTTCGTAGACTTCTAAAGTTATCCTTATGATCTAAAATAAAAAGTGGCATGGAAGGCAAGTCTCTGACAATTGCCCCTGCCTGGTGAATCAGGCCCTGCACCCTGAGGCATTTTTAAAACTCTGTGCTTCAGATCTGCTGGGCCTGAAGCATTTCAGTAGGGTTCGGAGGGCTGAACAAGGCTCAGCTCTAGCTTTCCCTGCACATGCGCAGTGGGCCTGACTCGTTAGCAGTGCCTAGGTTCTTATTACACATATTCAGAGGCTCAAATCTGCTTGTACAAGCCTCAGCACTATGTAACAATAATGAAGGGATGAGAGTGGCTGAGCGTTGCCCCTACACGCTAGGCCAGAGACAGCCGATGTCCATAAGAGCTATCTTCAATATCAGGAAATAACTTTCGTTGATTGGTTAGAGTTCAATATGGCGTCAGTCTTCAGCAACTCCAATGAGAGCCATACAGGCTCATAGGAAAAGTAGTCTTTCTTGTCTTTATCCAGGTGTTTCACGAAATGTAATCTTTTGAGACACAAAGCTTCTGTCCACGTAGTACTCACATGCTATACAACCTTACCTCCTCCTCCATTCCTGAAGACATACACGCTCATGAAGCCCAGAGTAGAGCATCATGTGGAACCAGTGCACAGTGATAAATGTGTTTGAAGCTACTCTCCCTCTTGTGAGCGATCATTCATAACTGCTTAATTATCTGCCTAGTGAACCACATAAAATGAAGTGATATCTTTTTTCTTAGTCAACTGGGGAAACATTGGGGCATATTATCAAGAACGGCATTAAAATTATCACCGGTTTAGTGGCAGAAAACTACCGCTAAGGCGATGATAATGGGCTTGATAAGTATGCCCTGGAGAATTCCAATAGAAATCCATGTTCTGGTGTGAACATAGGCTTCTATTGGAATTCTCCAGGGCATATTATCAAGCCCATTATCACTGCATTAGCAGCAGTTTTCTGCGGCTAAACCAGCGATAATTTTAACGCCGTCCTTGAAATATGCCCCGTTGTTTGCAAATTGAAGTGACCCAGGTCAAGCCTGTTTATAAATGACCAAAAATTCCCCATTTATTGTGAATGTATTTTTGCATTTACCTTAATCCATAATTTATCTTCAGCTTTGGCCTTCCACACTGCTTTATAATATTTTATAAACTTCCTGAAAATAAAAAATATAGTCAGGGTGAGAATTAAGCTCTCTTTAACAATTATGTTTCAAACTGATTTGTTGCCTTAGCAATCAGGACCCCCTTCCTGAACATTACTTATTCTTGAGCATTGACCTTCATTAAGCAAAAATGTACCAGTTGTTTAGTAATCTGAGTCCACACTACAGAACAAAAAGCATCTCCATCAGTTGAGCCAGGCTTGCAGGTTGCTTCTTTTTTCATAATTGAGTATCGAGTTTGATGGAAGCTTGAAACTTCCACTTTTTCAGATGAGCATTTCATTAGGAAAATGCAATCACAACTAGCTTTCAGATGAGGCTTTTCTAAATGCACCATATTCAAATGTTTGGGAGTGATGGACTTTCGCAGGACTCAGAAAGATAGAAGACCACAGATAAATTAAAACCTGCACCTGCTTTTATTTTGAAGGTTGTCCACTTTCAATTATATATGTGATAAAGTATTCCCTGCCACACATTAGAGGGATTTTTCAAGTCACCAAGGAGTACTTGACCATATAGACCAAGGCTGAAGGCGGAGTTCCTTCATAAGGTCATGGAACTGGGAAATCAACATTTGTTTTCCTTATTAGCCTGAGGCAATTCTTGCTGTTGACTCCTAGCCTTTTAGACATTTTGCTAATGCTATCATGCTTTTCAAACATTTGATATAATACACCCTGTTTATTCGGGAATTTCTAGGCTTGTATAGTCAGTTCAAACTCTCTTTTTTCTTAATTTAATTTCATTCATTTCGTTTTGGTTTCATTTTTCTTTGAAAATAACAGAATTTTCACTTCATTATTTCAGAAGGTGGAAATAAATTGTTATTGATGACTTTAGCTTTTACTTGATCTAGTAATCCAATTTTCACTTCTTCAATTAAGTTTTGCCATTTATGCTGCTTTAACTTCCCCACTAACCCCTGCAACACTGAAGGTAGAGAACTGTCAGCTTTAAAACAATGGAAGTAGACACCTATAAAAGGCGATTGCTTGACAAGATTGAGAAGCTAGGGGAAATTGTTATTGCAGAGGCTAAGAGGTTTCATAACTTTTAGAGAAAACTGATCAAATGTTGTGCATGAGCAGATAACCATTTTGAGGACAAATAAGTCCATTGGCATGGTTTAAGCAGACTTGACAGAGAGATCAGATGAGTGTATAAGGATGAGTAAAATGTTGATGAAATACAGGACTAAAATCAATGTGGCAAAGAAATAATGGAAATCGTAAATGAGAACAGGACATATAGGGGATCACTTAGAGTTTGAATGAGTGGTAACACCCCCTCAAATCAGCAGTTATCCTGTTGTCGAATATCTATTTAGAGTTCTGAAACTGATAGGTTTACACTTGTACATTCTCCTCTGGCTCTGATGGGGTAGACCTTTGATCTGAATTCCTGTCCACCTCTATGCTACATGGCCATTGTGCTATTGACTTCTTGCTTTTTAGAGTGGGTCAGTCATCACTCATTTTCCCTGGTCGGAAAAACTATGCAAGACATATGGATGGAAAAAAACTGTATCCTCATCAGGTCCATTTTTTTATTTTCTGAAAACAATGTCTTACGTTAAGACAACAAACATCTCTCCAGAGCAAACATATTGAACATCGCATCCTGTCTTCAAAATCCAGTGCATTCAGTGAAGCTGTTGTAGCGGCGACTCCACTGAAGGCAGAGACATCCTATCCTTTCTAGCCGGGATCTCTAAATATGATTTGTTGGTCATCTGCATAGCGGAACAGAGGCTCTAACCTCAAATTAACATGGTGGACTCTAAGTGAGCCTAAAGTAATTTGCATTGAGAGGTAAATGAGTGATCATTTTGCAAACTGGAACTAGAGAAACTATATGACATATTTATTAGCCCATATGGCCACCGTAGCATCACTTTTTGTGGCACTCCTGTGGTGCAAACCACAAACTCATATTTATAAAGCCACAAAAAGCCACTTTGCGTGGCTTTGAATGGTCTCACCGATATAGAGTAAGGCAAGGAAGCACAAATCACTAGCAGGTTCCCACTGATGGAGCGGTAATTTCTTCTGGTAGTTTCTCAATGTAAAACCTTCATGCTACCTCTAATTTACCGCTCAAAAGGTGTTGGGCCCTTCACACCATGTATTACCTTCAGGAGATTTTAAATAATCATGAACTGTTAAAAACTGCAATTAATATTCAAGCCAATAAAGAGAGTTGTTGAGTATTTTAAAGGGTTTTATTTTCTAGACAAAAGTTAATTTTTCTCTAACCCTTTATTCATTAGTAAAATATCAATCAGGTTACAGAATTTGGAAAACAGGAAAAATAGCATTAATACAGAACACATTACAGTCTGCATATAAGCATTACATGTAGGAAAGAAAATGTGGCGCAAAATATCAGTCAAAATTCTTAAAGAGTTTCTAAGAAAAATAGTCTTGCAAAGCTAATCAATAATTAAATAGTTGGCAAAAATCTCCCATAAAGAGAAATAAATGCATAAGTCAAATAAATCTTTTCAGACATAATTAATTAGTCAAAGCATAAACTTAAAGTTTAGCATAAGAGCAAGCAAGGAGACAGCCCGCCCTTCACAAGGCCTCAAAGGAATGTGGCCTGCAGTGCCAAAATATGACGTGGAAGCAAGAAACCTCCCCCTGACTCTCCTCGGACGCAAACTCCGCCCTTCAGCAATGTCCCGGGACGTTTCTCGTACCTAACCCATATAATGAAGCAAAGCCTAGGCCAAAAATGAGCAAGAAGCCAGCTGAGCTGAGAAAGCCAGCCCCTCCTCCGGAGAGGTCATTATTTATACTCTAATTCTTGGCAGACTACACAAAGATGTTGCATTTTCAGGAAAACTTGTACGTGATTGGTCAGTCATGATGGCATTAGGTCTCACTGTCCTGACTCATTCTAAAATCCGGACTATACCAGTTTTAACAAAAGAAGCGCAAATGATTTAATACATTTTATATGTTTGCAACTTTTACTAGGAAAAATGTTTCATTCTAATTCGTCCTTCCTTCCTTCCACAGTGCAGTCAGATGGATACTTTTAACTAACTGGTACATTGGCACAATCACAAGAATGTACAGTTCAAGATGTCCTTGACTTCTTTTATTTTATTTTATTTTCGTCTTCCCCTGCTTTTAGGCGGGATCAGGCTGGGTCTTACATCTCTCCCTCCCTCTTACCGCATTTAACGGAAAGCACATCGCCGTTTTGGCGAGTCCGGGTCCCGGGGGCTGCCCTGCCTGGGAGCCATCTTAGTTTGGGCTCCTCACCACATCGACGGGCGCCATTTTGGAACACCCTCGCGATCGCGCTGGGCCTGGAGTGCCTATTTAATGCTCTCCTCTACCGCGCAGCGGGACGCGCAGATGGGTCGCCCTCGCTTAGCCGGAGTCGTGCCTGAGTCCTGCCCGTCTGCGCCCGTCCGCGCTGAGGACGGGCTGCAGGACGGGCTGCCCTTTACTAACGTTACTTCAGGTATGTTAACTCGGGATGGTCGCGTATGTTATTCATCCGCGATACTCCACTCACTGCGACCCTCTGCCCCTACTTTTTGTGCCCCTTGTATTCTGCCGTGTCATTACTTTTCATGTTCCGGCTGTGGTTTCACTACCGGCAAAATGCAGCTCTCTAAAACCCAACAGTACATTAAGCATTGTAGGGGGAAAAGGAAGCCTACGAAGGGTGGTATTTCTCCTCCCTCTCTGCTCCATTTTTGGAGCTTAAACTGTAGATCTCTCCCCAAGAATAAATTAGACATCCATGATTTCATAACCGAGGAATCTCCTGATGTCATATTCCTGACCGAGACCTGGATACATGCCAGTTCGGGTCCAGACATCGCCGCAGCTATTCCCTCCAATTATGTTATGCTACATCAGGATAGACCCTCAGGTAAAGGGGGTGGAATTGCTATTATTTTTAAATCCACCTACCAATGTAAACTGGAAGCACTACATCTTCCAGGTAGTGAAGCTGCATTGTTTAAACTTACGATTAATCCCCGACTGACGCTTTCTGGCCTGTTAATTTATCGGCCACCGGGGAATGCTGCTTCTTGGATTCCCTTACTTGTTGATTGTCTATCAGCAATACTTTTGAAATCAAAGAATTTCACCATTCTTGGTGATTTAAATATTCATCTAGATGATGTCAACAATTCCCTTACTAAATCTTTTCTTTTTGATCTTGAGGTTTTTAACCTCAAACTTTGTAATACTGGAGCTACTCATCTGGCCGGTCATCTTTTGGACCCAGTTATTTCCACTCTTTCATTTGACTGTACTCACTTGGCACGCCCGCTTGTTTGGTCCGATCATTATGCTGTACACTTTGTGCTACCGCCCGGTCTCCATATAGCTAGTGATTATGTAGAGGAAACAAAACCTTCCTATCGATGGGACAGGATTGATTTAGCTGCTTTTAATCTGCATCTGACTGAGACAATTCCTTCTCTCATTAACACTGAGCAAAATTTGAATGCCCCCATTTCTAGGTGGCTAACAGATGCAGTATCTGTTCATGCCCCTCGTTCTGGCAGTAAATTTCGATCCTTGCGTCCCCCAGCACCTTGGTACTCGGATGAGTTAAAAATCCAACGTGTTAAATGTAAAGCCTTGGAGAGGAAGTGGAGAAGGTTCTATTCCATTCCCTCTAAAGTGATTTACAAGGATGAGCTAAAAGCTTATCACGCCAACTGTAAACGTGCCAAAGCTCTTTACATCACCTCTACAATCACTTCAGTGCAGAACTGTCCTCGGACTCTTTTTGCTACTGTCAAGACACTTACAGGTGCTGACACTGTCCCCGCGTTGCCGGCTTTAGATGGTATACATTGCAATGCCATTGCGGACTTTTTTATATCGAAGGTTCAGGGCATCCATCAATCCCTAGCCTCCCTTCCACCTTCTACTGACCCTTCCTTACCTGGCTTTTGCTGTAATGCCTCTGTCCCTCCCACTGAGTTTCTGTACAACTGGAAATTATTTGACGATGTGTCCTTCCTGTCATGCTTAAAAAGCATTAGGTCAGGCTCTCCTCGGGACCCTGTCCCTATGAAGATATTGAAACAACTTGACCTTGAACCTCGTAGATTCCTAATGAGGTTACTCAACATCTCCCTCAGTGAATCCCGTGTTGAACAGGATTGGAAACATGCCATGGTCGTTCCCCTACTAAAAAAATCTGGTGCAGACATTACTAACCTGGCCAACTTCAGGCCTATATCCTTGCTGCCAGCTTGCTCCAAAATACTGGAACGCCATGTCAACATCCAGCTAAACGAGTTTGTTGAAAATACGGGATATCTTCATTCATCCCAATCAGGCTTTCGCGCCAATTATTCCACCGAATCCGCACTCCTAGGGGTGACTGAGCGACTCCGACACGGTATTGATAGTGGTGAGACCTTTGCGCTTATCCTTCTGGATTTAAGCGCGGCTTTCGATACCGTGTCGCATTCCATTCTATTGGAGTCCCTTCACTCCCTTGGTGTTGCTGGATCTGCGCTTGCCTGGGTGACCTCATTTCTTAATGAGCGCACATTTCAGGTATTTTCAAACAAAGCTGAATCGGCGATCTGTTCATCTGCTTACGGCGTCCCTCAGGGGTCTATTTTGAGCCCTCTGTTGTTCAATATTTACATCAGACCCCTCGCTACTATCGTAGAGGACGCCGGTCTGTCCATATACTCATATGCAGACGACACGCAGATTGTGTTTTCCTTGTCTGGCAGCAGGGTTCAGGACACCTCTGCCCTTAAAATCGGCCTTTCTCGTGTTGCGGCCTGGATGCAAGTCAATCTGCTAAAGCTCAACGGTGATAAGACTGAGGTTATTATACTTGGCAAACATAAAGATCTGTGGGGCCCTAGACACTGGCCCAGTGATATGGGTCCACTGCCTACCCCCGTGCCAGTTGTTCGTAACCTCGGTTTTCTAATCGACGAGAAACTCTCGATGC